>NW_028262391.1:31687087-32943754 GCF_047370975.1 Nipponia nippon
TCCTTCAGGCAAGGCTGGAGGAACAGAGCTACATCCTCGTGACTCAACACAGCTCGTCCCCTCTGGCTGCTCAGTAAGCCACAGTTCCCCCGCCGTAACAAATTAATGGGCTCGGCCTGGTGTCATAATCCTCAGAAGGGAACTTGGTCTCGGTTGTCAACAGCCCCAAAAGGAGTATCAGTGCTCACAACGCAGCCCACAGCACTGCCACCAGTGCTCTGCTTCTTTGCAAGGACTGGGAGAGCTCAGGCAGGAGAAACCCGTAAAGCAGGGTGGTCAGGATCTTCTCACTCACCACCACTTCTCAGGCAAACTCCCTCCTCACAGAGCAGCAGCCCAGCAGACCCTTCTCCTCTCCATGACACAGCTCAATAAGACACAAGCGTTATTCAGACTAGGATTTAAGGGCGCAGTTTACCCATGTTAATATATGCTATGTTTGTCTGATGGTTTTGTCACTTGCTAAGCAGGTTGGGGTAAAGCCTAGGCTGTTGAACAGCTTTTACTCTGCCCTGCAGTGACATTTCAAGAGGCAAAAATTTGGGGCAAGATTTTTAATATCAGTTTCAACTGCAACAGCCTTATAACTCTTTAGTCCTACTAGCATGGGTTTGTGTTGAGGTTTCTTTAGATTTAGTCTTCTCCCTGAATTCCTGGCCTTATTGTCCTCCAGGGATTGACAGGTGAGTAAAAGGAGCAAAAAATGCAGCTTCCTTCCAATGCATCTTATGTTTGAACTATTAATATTTTAACCCATTACTCTAGCTCCATTGCACATGTTTTTATGGTAAGAAAATACAAAGAGGATGCAGCACAAGCTCATAGAATTCTCCCCTCCTCTTAGCTCGCCTGTCAATCAGCTACGGGTCTGCAACAACGCTACTGGAGATGAGAAAGGATGTTAAACCCGGAAGATTCAGCAACACAGGAAACTGTGGAAAATGAAAGACACGCGAGCCCCCATGCTTTCTCGTACAAATTCACACATCTTACTATGGATCCCGTGGCTGTTTCCACCTTTTGGGAGTGGAGGGGGGAAAGTCGTGGACAGAAAATGCTGTGGCATCGAACTTCTGACGGGCAGGACCCAACCTCGTCAACATCTCTAGAAGCTCTCTACTAAATACCCGCACCACATTCACCATTCCCGCAGTGCTGAAGCTAACTCAAGTACTTTGTCCCACTCACTTAAGAGCTTGGCAAGCCCAAGGTCCTTTGAAACCACCAGGCAAATACCGTCTAATTCCAGTAACTTGTTGGTATTTATAAAATTGCCCAACAGCTTTCCTAGTGATTCATTCATGACACCATCGACTCCTCTTCCAGCTTAAGAAAACCTTCGGTGTTTCAACTGGCAAACCCCTCCTCAGCACAGAGGAAGGCACAAAAGGGCCTCATCCCCCTCACCAGCTCCTTCCCCTGGAGCTGAGGCGCAGCCTCCTGCTCTCGTGGGCCTGCAAGTTTCATTTAGGTGAAGGTGGCAGTTTTAGCTCACGCGAAGTTTAGGAGCGGCGTGCGGAGCCGCGGGCGGGGGCGTCCGGGGCTCGGGGTGCCGGCGGCAGGGCCCTCAGAGCCCGCGCGGTCGGGTGCATCAGGCACTGGGGCGGCGGAGGGGCGGCAGCCCCCGCGGGGCTCCCGACGCCCCGCCGGTGCCACGGAGGCCCGGCGGCAGAGCCCGGGCGGGCTCCCCGGAGGGGCGAGGGGAGGGGAAGGGCCGGGCCGGGCGCGGCGCAGCCTCCCACCCGCCCGCCCTCCCTCAGCGACGCGTGACGCACGGACGCACGCACGGGCGTTTGAAGTTGGCGCGCGATTCGCCCCTCCCACCCCGCCCGCCGCTCCCAGCCTGCCCCGCGCGGCCGCTTCCCCGCGCGCCGGCCGCCCCTCCCTCCCTCCCTCCTCCCCCTCCCCCTCCCACCCCTCCCCGCTCCGGCCGCCGGCCGCGGCAGCCGCGCTGGCGCAGGCGCACTCCCCCCGCCCGCCGCCATTTTGTGTCCGAAGCGACTGTGGAGCGATTAAACCGCGAGCTGGTGCTGGGCGCTAGCGGCGGCCGCGGCGGGGCGTGCGGGGCGCGGCGGCTCCGCGGGGCCCGTGGGCGGCGCGGGGCGGCGGCGGGGCCCGGCGGCCGGAGCGAGCTCGGCGGGGTTGCGGGCGCAGGTAAGCGGTGGCGGGGGGTTTGCAGTCGCTTTCTCCGGCCTCTAGGTGTCACGATGGGGCTCCGGTTCGGCTGGGGCCCCGCAGCGGCCGCCGCCGGGGAAGCAGGGGGCTTTGTCTCCCTCTATCGTCCCCAGCGCGGCCGGCGCCTGCCTGCCACCGCCGCCATTCCCCACAGCGCGGCGCTGGGCTGCGGGCCCGCCCGGGGCCTCCCTTCCCGCCGTCCCCGCCCGGCCGGGCCGCCGCCGAGCCGTCGGCCCCGACTCCATTTTCTTTTCCTTTGTCTCCTCCGCCGCCCCACCGGGGCTGATCACCGCCCCCTCGCCGCCGGGCGAGCCGCCGGCACCCCCCCCTTCCCTTCCCCTCCCGTCCCTTCCTCCTCCCCTCCTCCGCCTTCCCCGCCCCGCCGAGCCGGGCCGGGCCCGCTCCCCACCCGCCCCGCCACCGCCGCTGCTTCCCCCCCCCACACACACACCTCCGCCCTCCCGCCGTCTTCGCGCGAACCTCTGCGGGGCTCGCCCCGGCGCCCTCCGCCCGCTGCCCGTGGCCTCCCTCGGTGTCCGGTCGGCTCCTGACCGCAGGGCGGTGACGGCGGCGGCGACTGCGTGTCCCGCTCCTGCCGGCCGCCGCCTCGCTGCGCTGGCGTGTGCTGCGGAGTGAGAGGCGCTGCGAGGCGCAGAGCGGGACTCGAGCTCCCTCTGCAAGGCAGGCTGAGCAGCGCCATGCAGCACCGGGACGCGGGCACGGCTGGGGGGCGCCCGCTCTCGCCGCGCTGCCCGGCCGCCAACCTTCCCCCCCCCCCCGCCCCGGGCTCCGCTCCCGGTGGGTGCCCCGCCGCACCCCCCCGCCACCCCCGGGCTCGGGGCCCCCGCGGGGCTTCAGGCCGCCGCCGCGGCGTGGTCGGGACCCGGGGCGCAGCTGGGCTGCCACCACCGAGCCGGCGACAAGTTGTGTCACTTGCTTCGACTTGGCCCGGGCTGCGGGCCTCCCCCAGCACACTGCAGGGCGGCCGCCCCGCCGCAGCCCGGGGCTTGCTTAGGGCCGGAGCCCGAAAGCCCATCGCAAAGCACGGTTTTATTCCCTCTCTTGCACGGGTTTGTTCTGCGGGAGGAGGGGAAGCACAAAACCCGATTCTTTTTGTGATGCAGAAGAGGAAATCGCACATGCTCTGTGTCCAAACACTTTGCGTTTTGTTCTCTACATCAACTTTAAATTTCTTTAGTAAACGTATCTATACGGTATCAGATTTGGCCTTGCCTTAGCTTTGTGAAATCGCTTTGATACAGGGGTTTTGTCGTGTTGTATGCATCCTTTTCTGTTCGGTGTAATCCTCAGGACTTGCCTGCTGGTGAGAATGAGCTCGCTTTCCTGTTTGTGACTTCCTATTTTTTTTTACCCGGTCTTTCCTCCCCCTTAAATAAATGCATGGCTGTTCCTCACCTCCTGCCAGTTGTTGAATCCTGGTAATAAACTCCGGAGGTGTTATTAGAAGCATCTGAAATATTGTTTGCCACTTCCAGTATATGTGTTTTTTCTTTCAGTGGAGAAAGTGTGTAAATATTTTCTCAAGTTCTCCAGTTTATTCTGCTTGTGCAGAGCCTGTTGAATTTGCAGGAGGCCGTTGGGTATAAGAAATAGCTCCATATTGTATTCAAGCTGTTTTTCTTACTTAAGCTGTATGTAACACTTTAGTATGGAAGACATCATTAGGACTGAAGGAAGGAGCAATTTGAGCATAAGGGCGAAGCAATGCTTTCTTTTTTTAGGTTGATAGATTTTTTTTTTTAACTTCCATTTTGCTTTTCTTCTGGATGTATAGGGCTAGCTCAATTTTTATGTCCTCTGTACTTACGGTGTACATGAGAAAGCATATTAGGATGCATAGAATTGCTTCATTAATGCTCTTGAAACTTTGTGGGATATTTTTGAGGAATAATGTCTGAGCAAAAGGTGCAAAATTTGAGTTCGTATAGCCTCAAGTGGCCCTACGACTGAAATAATACAGCAGGTCTCGTCCAGTTTGGACAGAGCTTGGGGAGTTGTCACTACAGTGTTAAGTTTGCTGGCAGCTCATGCCTGCAGCGTTATTGAGGGAAAGAGCTATTTCAAGAACTGCTTTTTGTATTAGCAGGCTCTATCTTGAATATGAACTGTAGCTAATTTGCGCGTATCGTTACCAGCTCTTGTAGCTGCGGGTTGATACCTGCCTGATGTGGTACCATTGCTGCTGTCTTGAAAATGCCAGAAGCTGACCCGTGTTATACTTGTGTTTATTCAGCATTTACCTGAAAAATGTAATTATATGTGATTACTAACTTGCTTAGGAATTTCTGTATAGAGCCTACTCTGGAACTTAATTTCTTCTCTTCCCCTTAGTACTTCATGTCCAAGAACTCCTGCTTTTCTAATGAATATTTTTGGAAGTCAGATGTTGAGCATTATTAGGCTTATCTGCTCTCTGAGAAGAGCCAACCTATTCCTTGCCCTTATCCCTCACACTTTGACAGATTCTTCATCACTTGTAACAGCAAGCAGTGTTGAGCTCTGACTTCTGGATAGCTCTTCCTGCTCTGTCTGAACAGTTTTTTGTACATTAGCTATTTCAGATATATATATTGATTATATTTGCATAAAAACTCCCTGATTCACCCATCCTGGCAATTCTTGCTTCTCTTACCTCTTCTTTACCAGAGAGAGAATGCTTGAGGGAGTAATCGAGCATTAGGATCACAAATACTGGTTCTTCCTGTGCTTGTACGTGCTCTAGAAATACATGTGATAAGGAACAGCCGCCACTGCTACCTGCACGCGTGAAGGCTCATGCTGACTGAACTTGCTAGGCTCCAGCTTCCACAGTGGAGCTGAAAGAAACCAAAGCTTTGACTCGGTGGTTGTTTTGTTTGTGTTAACTTACTGAACTGTACTGATCTGTTTGCTTAACTTTAAACCTCTGTTCATCCATTTGGCTCTAGTTCAGATGCCCAGTTCAGTCTTTGTCATATTAAACCTTGACATTTCAAAACAGTATCAAGCTCTACTGCTCTGCAATGCTACATGGTCTTAGAGATGCACACAGATCCAGGAAATTGCCATTTTTTTTTGTTCAAAGGTTATACTTACTGCTTATAAAAATGGTTCAGAACATGGCTTTTGTTTTTTCAGGTTTTTTTGCTGAGACTTAGAAAGAATCTTTGTTCTGTCCTGACTGTAACTGAAGATGTTGCTTTTTTTGTACTGAAGGATATTTGAATTTCATTTAAAACACCCTGTTCTGCTGCTCCTCCCTCTTCACTCCATCCATTATCTTTCAGGAATTAAATGAGATATGCTTATTCTAGACAGATAATTAATAAGAAAACTCATCAGCTGTTCACCTGAGTGATCTCAGTATTTTCTGATTAACAAAAATAACCTTGAAAAGAAGAGTAGAATAAACATGAGGCAGATAGGGAGTTTTATGTTTCAGGTCATATTAACGTTCGGGTAACTGTACACTGAACAACTTGATTTTGGTGTCTAATATAAATTAAAGCTGAAGTGAAGTTTCCCTCGTTTAGTGTTGCAAAAACTTGGAAAGTATAAAGTCTTAATGTCTTTCCAATATGGTTCTTTACAGGTGAAAATATAGAAGTAGTACAGAGACAGCTCTCAAGAATGGCGCCGTTAACGTGTGTTACTTAGGGGAGAGCTGTGATAGAATGGGTTCCTGAAGAATTATTCTTTTAACTATCCCTACAGACTAAGCTGTGAGTCACAGATGTTTACAGTTACATTTCTTATGTAAAGGTTTGTTTTTAGAGACCCTTCAGTTCCAGCCCTCCCACTTTTTACTGTGAGCTACCTGAGGATTTCAGTGTGCTGTATGGCGTTGATATTAAGAGGTGAGGCCAGGTATGTTTAAAAGCATTTAAAAGCACAAGAAGTGCAGTGATCGGGTAGGATGTGCTGACCAGGTAACACCGGGGAGGGCTACTGTCCTGGTAGCAGTGAAGCAAGCTATGCTCCAGGGTATTTTCTTTACACTGTAGTTCAGGTAGTATGTCCAAATACATATTGTTTTGTCAATCAGCTGTGGGCATAGTCTTGTTTCTCTGCCATAGAAACAAACCCATGATGTTTCTAAAGCTTCTTGGGTTTCACTGAAAAGCTTCACTCAAATGTAAAGGCTGAATAAAGAGACTGTGAACTAAGTTCAGCTTATACTGCAAATCTTATTTTACCTCTCTTCTTTTTTCCCCAGAATCTAAAAATTTCTGTTGACATCATTGAACTTGTCAAATTCTAACAAAACAGAAGCCAAATCACAGATTGTTTGGAGCATGAAATACACCTTTGTCTTTATTAATATGCATCATGATTAGAAGCTTGTATGTCTCTCAAACATGAGCAGGTAAAGTAGCTATCTGTAAAGTAGAGGAGAAAGTAGCTTGGTTCAACTATATAAAGAATATTACTTGCCTTAATTGGGATGTCAAAGTAATCCTTATTCCCTCTTTCAGGTATTTAGAATTAGATTGCTGTTCTGAAAGCTTCTGA
Organism: Nipponia nippon; assembly: GCF_047370975.1. Classification (NCBI taxonomy): domain Eukaryota; kingdom Metazoa; phylum Chordata; class Aves; order Pelecaniformes; family Threskiornithidae; genus Nipponia; species Nipponia nippon. The sequence continues at coordinate 31,693,775 of NW_028262391.1, forward strand.
AATTCCTCTGTTATATGTGTTGTTTTAAAAAAAAACCAAAACAAAAACCAAACACAAGACAAAACATAGAACACCCCCCCCCCCCCCCCAAAAAAGAACAAACAAAAAAACCAACAAAAAAACCCTCACACCACCAAAGTACATTGGGAGTTGAGAGAGATGTTTGCCTTGGCCAGTGTATTTTTTTTTTCCACTTTTTACTCTGGAATATCCCTAGCTGTAGTAATGGAAGTAATATTGTGTAGTTGATGCACTTTGGAACACTAGGGAAGTTCCAGGCCGGAGAAGTGCTGATGTATGAGGAGGAGATGGAGTGGATGAACATGGCAGCTAGTAATGTAGTGCTGTGCAGAGTCACCTGAGCTACCTTGGGTATTTAACTAGCACTGCATGATGTTAATACATGTATAGTTTACATTATTACCAGCTTTCCCATTTAGTCTTAGTACAGAATTTAGTTAACAAGGAGAGAAAAGGATGTAATTAATCCTAGTAAATAAGACTTTAAGGAAACTAGAGCTTGTTACATTTATTATTTGACCTTGTTAAAGGTGTATCTCTTGATGTTGAGGACCTTACAGAATATAAAAATTAGTACTGAATGCCATTTGGTTCAGGATAGTTCAGGTATAGTCCGCGGGTGTACAAAACTGAATAGTTTCCATGGGTGTTCAGCAAAAACTGGTAATTGCTTGTCACAGTTTGTTTTCATTACTGATTTTATTGGTGCAAAATGTCTGTTGATTTAAAACTTTAGCATGATAAAATTGTAGTTCATGGAAAGGCAAATAGCACTAAGGCAGCCATCGTGATTGTCAGGTGAAGTAGTTCCATTCAGATGTGTGCGCTAAGGCTGCCGTATGTGAAGCTATACACCTGTGAACAAGGCAATTCAGCTGAATTTAAATCAAGCCACATGGTATCCTAGAAAGCAGTGGTTGAACTGCATTTTGGAGTCATAGTGGATAAACAGCTTAAACATGAGTTTCCAAGGTGACGCTGTGACAAAGAAGCTAATGTAGTTCTCAAATGCATTAATGGAATGAGTAGAGATACGTTCTTGCCTGTGTGGGGTGGGTTGAAGTCATTACCAAAATACTACCTAGGGGTCTGGCACCAGAACTTAAAAAAGCAAACAAAAAAATTACTGGCTGCAAGGGAGATTGATGGCGAGCTAAGAAGTAATGCCATGCAGTGAAGTGTTAAGAGTTTACTGTGCAGCTTCTCGGCAAAACTGAGAGGTGACTTGATTGGAGTCCTCAGATATCTCCCTGGCAAGATGATACTGCGTATTAGTGAGCTTTTTTTTAATCTTGCTGACACACAAAAAGAGTTTGTAGCCAGAGAAGTTCAAATTAAGGCTAATTTTTTCACAGTGAAGGTGATTAACCATTGGATTATGATATGAAGAGCAATCGTGTATTTCTTAATTTCTTAATGTCTTTGAATCAAGATTGTGGAAAAAATTCTGAAAATTGCTTCAGCCAGCTGCAAGGTACTGAGCTTCTTTTGTTTCATATACATTTAGAGAGCTGTAATTCGTAAGTGGTCAGACTTGGTGATCAAATGAGAGGTGATCATGCCAAAGAAAAAAGATGGGGAGCAGCTCCTCTTCTCTTTCATCAGCTTCCCTCTTTTTGAACAGAGATAGGTTTAGGACTTTTCCATAGAAATCTAGAACATGATCAAGCCAGTAAAATCTTCTGAATAAAAGAAAGTAAGCAGGTATTGATATATATTGGAGGCGTGTCAAAACAGCGTCCCATATATTTAGTCCAAACTTGTGACTGTAAAAAATCCTTATTTGTGGCTATAGTATTAGTGAGCTGTTGGTAGGTTAAATGTTACTTCTTCGCTGCCAGGGCTCACTGCTGATTCCAGTTCAGCTTGCTGTCTACCAAGTAGCCCTAGGACCTTGTCAGTAACACTGCTGTCCAGTCTGTCCCAAACCTGTATCGCTAAAGGCGTTCTTCCTTCCCGGTTCATAGCATGGGAAATGCTCAGTGAGGGTGAAGCAAGGTGATTTTTATTGAATCCACTTCAGAAAATATAGCTTAGTAAAATTATTTATTTTATATTTTTTACAAAATTGTCTATTGAAGCATATTTTATATATTGCATTTATATGTATTGTGTGAAGCTATTTTATAATGCAGTGATCCTCCTTTTAAAGTGGATGCTGAGTAAAATACTGAATTAATCAGGAATGAAACTGGGGAGAGTAAAGCTGTGGAAGAAGGAGTAAACAACACTTAATAATTTTGAGCTATGATAATGCATCATGTGTGGAGACTTGACACAAGTGTTTGCTGCTTTTTGAGCTCTCCAGAATGTTACAGTGAGTAGCCTGATGATGGACTAAGCATCTCTAGGTGGAGATTGCTGAAAGTACTTCTCATGTATTACAGATGTTAAAGGTGGGAAGGGGGAAGTGTAAGCTTGAGAACTGTCTCAGCTGCAGAGCTAACTTGCATATAATCCATGTGCTCCTCTGGATGGTAATTTCAACAGAAGCACCTGATGCTTGAGTTTGGCAGTTCTGGTTTCTCCTGTCTGTTTGTAAGAAGCCAAATAGGGTAGCTCTGCTGCTACCACTTGTGTGCTTTGCAGAAACTCAGTCTGTGTCTGGTCTGATTGCTACTCTGTAGTGTGGTGCCTAGCACTCACACAAGGCCAACTTTTTAGGGAGATGCAGTAAGTTTTGTGGTGAGCCTGTACCTTGTAGGAAGAAGAAATGGGGAAAATACACCACAATTGATGGAAAACCTATTTTGGTAAGAGACTGTGGAGACACTGTAGGTTTAGAAAGGGATCAGCGGGTCCAGAGGTGAAGATCTGTAGTCCCATGGCTGGGTGTTGGGATGAGGGTGGTAAAACACAGACGTGACTGTTCTCCCTACACAGTGTTTCCTGCATGAGCTTTTTGGAGACAGACTGCTTGACTAAATGGACACTGATCTGTCCTTGCAGGGCATTATTTTTTTTTATTATAGTGTTGGAGAAAGGAATTTTTTTCTTTTTTTCCCAACCTACTGATAAAAGTTATACAAGTGAATCCATAGCTCTTGCTATGTTGGGAATAATACCAATGCATTTAGGGAAGTAAAAGTCATGGCTTCCCTGGAAGATTAAGTTGGCTTGCATCGACACTGTTGTGACCCCATTTCCTTCCATTTGTGTGCTGGAAATTGCATTGCCAGGCGATGAGTTGGTCAGCTGAATTTGCTTCCTGTGTGTGTCCATCCATCCCCCCCAAAAAAGGTGGGGGGCAACTGGATGTGGAAGAACTGCAGCTCTGAGTTTGATTTAAGCCTTTGTGGAACAATGCCTCAAAGTATTTTGGGGTAAGTAGAGGCTTTCTGAAAAGGTGGTTGAGAACACAAGTACTAATGGCAGCATTTGGATATTTGTAAATGTTTTTTACTCTTTTGAAATAGAGCAGTAAACTTTGCTGTATGTTTAAAATCACTGTCAAGGGAACTGAATTCTCCCATTGTTTACTGTTGAGAGAGAGACATCATTGTTCTGGACTGGCTCCTGGAAGAGCTTTTCACTGCTGTGGAACCAGTAGTGATTTTTGGCTAATGACTTCACCTTCTCGTGTAGTTTCACTGTCTCCTTGTATGTGATTTGCAAAGCTGTTTCCTTGAAACCACCTCTAACATCCAGAGATCTAAAATGAAAGCGGGAAATGCTACTGAATTAAAAATGTCCCCCTGTTTTGGGTTGTACATACTTGATGTAAGTGTAACAATACTACGTTTTTAAACAGTAGCTTCTATGTGCTAAATGGTTTGCAGTGGAAGTGCGATATAAACTTTAGTCTTGCTTTCCCAGTATGTACTATGAGAGAACCCTTTAGAGGCACTTCAGGAGTTTTCAGGTTACAGGTTGGAAAAATCAAATTTTTGAAGGCTAGTAGTTCCAGTCAAAGCTTATCAGATTATTAAAACCTTTTTTCTTTTCTTTTCTTTTTGGAGGATGGAAGAAGTTAGTGTTATCCAGCATTCCTGCTGAGTATATAACTTACTGCCATTTCTGATCTTTGAAGAGAGATTTATCGCTTCCCGTGGCAATACTGAATACTCAAAAGGTACTCATTGATTTCTTGATCCTTGCCTGCCTTCCATATCAATGCACTTCTCTCCTTCCTGCTCAGGAATGACCACTGTTGACTCCTATCTACTCTGAGCTACTAAAGCATTATATGAGCCCGGAGTAGTTTATCCTTGGCTCCTGTAGTGTGTGTGGAAATAGTTTTGTCCTGTTGAAGCAGCTGCATCCTCTCCCTGTTCTACCAGTGTTTTGACCTACATGAAGAAGAATTTGGCAGCTTCCATGACAGTATGATGGAGCAGACTATCAAATATTCAGATGTCTGACTTGCTTGACATGACATCTGTAATGTTTTTGGAGACATCTGCTTTGAGTGGCTTGTGCATCCTTAGGGATGTTCTCTCCAGCTCCACCAGATTCAAAGAAGGGAGAGAGCATTGAATGTTTGTCCTGCTCTGTTATCAGTCTGGCTCTTCAGGGTTAGAAGTACTTGATCCAGTGCAGTTGTTTACCATTTGTTCTTGTCCCAGAGCTGCCTTTTCAAACAGGCTGTCCCATGCTGGTAGCCAGGGAGCCTTTTCAGCCACCTTCTGGCACTCAAGATATAAGCTCTTGTTAAGATTCTGGAGAACAGAGCACACAGTAGTCCTTGTTTCTTCAGGGACAGATTTTTCTTTTTATTAGTTTGGATTTACTCATTGTGGCCCTGGGTTTTCTCCTGTAGATTAAAAAACAAACAAACAAACAAAAACCAAAACCAAGGTCCTTTGTCAGTACTGCTTCCACTTTTTCTATCTGAAAATCATATAGGAGCCTTGTCTGATGTTGATCTTTGTACAGCCCTTCTTTGATGTCATATCACATGTGGTTTTGTGTCTCCTAAACAATGATACGCTAAGCCTGTGCGCTTCTAATGCTGCTCTCAAATTAAATATTAGGCAGCTTTGAATATTCACCACTCTGAAAGTGCAGGTCACTAGTAGATTGCTGAGAATGACTGTACTTCTGTACATTAGCTAAAGAACCGGTCAGTGTTTGAGATCTTGCAAAAGTGTTCCAGGTCCTCTAGAACTTGTGTGGAAGCGAATGCTGAGACCAATAAATATCTCTGTCCTGAAAGCATCATAGTTATAACTGGATAGATAAAAAAACCCTCACTGTTTCTGTGTTTGAAGTTTAAGTATATCCTTCATTTTATATAGTGCCGGAGAATGGTAAAGTAATTTGGGTTGGAAGGGACTTCTTTTGGTACCCTGGTTCAACCCCTGGCTCAGTGCAGGGCCAGCTTTGAAGTTAGATGAGGTTGTTTAGGGTTGTATTTATTTAGCAAATATTTTCAATAGCTGAAAGATGAGAGTTTCCACAACATCTCTGAGCAACCTACTCCAATGCTTGACCACTCTCTTGTTGCAGCTTGCCTGTTGCATCTCATCCTTTCATTGTCTATCTCTGAGAGTGTGGTTTCATCTTCTCTTTGCTCTCCTGTTAGGTAGTTGAAGGTAGCAGCAAGATCTCCCCTTAGCCTTCTCGCAGCTGTGTCAGTCTGCTCTTGTAGGTCTTGTACTCTAGCCACCTCATTGTTTTGGCAACCCCCTAATGGGCTCTTTCCAGTGTATGTCAGTGTACTAAGCTCAAAAATGGGCATGTGGAGCACTTAGATTTCCAGCTTATCGCCGTTTTCCTTCAAGTTTATCAAACCTTGCCCATATGTCAAAGATCTGATTGGAATGTAAATTCATGCAAGGTATTTTATGCCAGAAAATATGCTGGTTACTGTAACAGAAATTGGCTATCTTTCCTGTAAAGGAGGGTAGGAGTGGCTTTTCTTCCCTCTGGGACACTACCATGGAGTAGATCAGAACAAGTATGCCTTGTATTTTTGAAGTATGTATATTTGCTGGGAAACTTTGCTCCTTGGGTTGTACATGAGTAGGCTGATGTTCCTTGAGTAGCGTCTGAGCTGCTTACTTCAGAACATCTCTTTAAAAAGCTCCGGGAAGCTATTTCCTTAAGCAGAGTCAATACCTTGTGAAGAGAGAAGAGTGATGGTTGTGCTTGGCATTAACCCACCATCAGCTGTAATCTGCAGATACAGATTCTGTGGATAAACTATTCTGAATTTGTGTTGTCTATAGTGTGGAAAAGAGCTACAATTATTATTGTTTTGTTTCTCTTTTCCCCTACTAAGAGGTTAGGTACAATGTTTATTCAAAACAGATCTCTCCACTGTTAAGTCATTTGCCAAGCAGAAGATTAGTTTTTGAAAATTGGAAGAAAACAATTTCTCAATTCAAAATTTGAGGAAAACCAAAGTTAGGGTAAAAGAATAGCAGTGGATAAAAGCATGCTTCCATTTAATTAAATGTACTCTATTGAAGAGTCCTGGTGTGTTTTGTCCAGTGACGAAACTTCCGAGATGATAGTTCCACGCAGGAGGTGTTCGCTTTGCATCAAGTGTCTTCTGAAGGGAGAAGTCCTTCACTCTTAAGGCTTCTCTGTGTTAATTTACAAGTCTTTACATTTTGAGAAATAGCAGCCTTCTCCAGGGTCACAAGTCAGGAATAAAAACTCAGCTACTAACAGTAACTATTTTATATGCTTACCGCTGTGCGCAAGCTCTCACCAGCACTGAACCTGGCAAGGATGCAGCTTGCATCAGCAGTCTTAATGTGCCCTTAGCAGTGGAGTACACCCCACATATCCTCTGAGCATGCCCCTTTTCTGGTCAGTGAATGTATGTAGCATATGTGATTTTTACAGAGTAAGTGTTAAATAAAAAGAGATCAATTCCAAAAGCTTGCTATCACTGAGCATCCACAGCTCCAACAAAGTTCTTATCAGTAGTGCTCTTTGAAGCTGATAAACAATTAAAAATAGACTTGCCAAGGAAAAAATGCAGCCAGAACCCAGACTTGAGTGCCTGGTACTAAATAAATGACAGAAGAACTGGGGGGGGGTGGGGGGGGTGGGGTGTCGTACTTAAAGGGTGTAGAACTGGTGTGAAATTCAACACTGCTTGGCCCGCATCACTGAGTGCAGCAAGAATATGTGCCTTGCTTGAGAATTACTCCTGTGGAGTTGCTTACTGTTCCCAGGGTTTTTAGCATGTATGCACACTGAGGACCGAAAAGGATTACAGATGAGAAATAATGTGCTGTCTTGTAAATATTTTAGTTCTGTAAATGTGAATATTTTAAGCCCTTAATTGATTAGGGTAACAAAGCTAGCTTTGCAACTCTTCAACGAGCTGAGGCTGTTCTTCCTCACAGTAACAAGGTTAGAAGTCTGTTAGAACTGATCTTATTACTTTATTGATAGCGTTACTTGCTGCATTGACAGTATGTAACAGGTTATACTTGGTCTAATTTACACCCCTTTAACAATAAAAACTGCTTTTGTGTTGTGATTTGGTATTCCACAGCACAGGAGGAAAAGGACATCTGAAGTTGGCATAACCAGCCCTAAAATGTCATATTGCATTCTTAATTTGACATGAAGCATACAGAGTTCTAGGTTCTAAGAACCATAAATGCTAAAGAGTTTGAGAAGAGGTAGAGAGAGGAGTTTGTAAAATGAGTTCATTCTTCCTGGTAAAAAGTATTAAAGCCAGTTAAAATACTCTTGGTTTTGTTTAAGGCCTTTCTGATAAGTGAAGGGGTCCTCAAGCAGTTATCAATGCTGCTGTTCTTAGAGGTGTGGGACTACACGTTTTCTGTTAAACAAGCATTTAACATTCAAACAGTGCTTTCCTCCCCCCCCTTCTCTTCCTTTTCTCTTTTATGTAGTTTCACTAGTACGACTCATCTGTTCTATTCCAGAGTGTGTTCTGACATCAAGAGCTGCATGAAGAATAGCCAGCATGAAGAGAACAAATCAGTCCAGGCAGAAGTGCAGAAGCGTCAAGAACATAAATGTAAATTAAGGGGTTTTAAAGTGTGGTATGCATTCCATGCTGAGGCAGTAGTTTCCTGAACACTTAGAGCTTACACTGTGCTGGAAGAAACCCTCTTGCCGTGCTTCTCTTTTGGCTGGCCTGAGTGTTTGGGCACATCAGAGACCTGGTCTGGATGGAAATAAGTATCTTTTTGGCTGGGTGAGTTCTGGCCTGGATTAGTTTCCTGACCAGTTAGCTGTAGTCTTAGAAACGCTTGCGCTGACATGAGGAATAGTTGGGGTGATGTGGGTGGGAACGAGTGGGCAGTTTAAAGGCAGGGATGGCTTCTCTGACAAGAGTTAGTGTGTTTGTAAATGAGGCCTTGGTTCTGGTGGAAAGGCTTTTTTCCTCCAAGGTCAAGTGCCTTTGTGGGAATTTTCTTTTTTTGCTTCACCTGCTTTGAAGGTTGATTGTAAAGGCCCTTCTAGGGATTGGTGTATAAGAATATTTGACACACGAATCCAAATGAATTAGATGTGTGTGTAAAATGGATTAAAGTGCTTAAAATTTAGGCATGAGGATCACTGTCTAGGGTTCACCTGGGTTTAATTCTGTTTACATCTGTTCCAACATTTATTAATTTAGATGAACTTATCTGTGATTCAAAAGCAAGGATGACTTAATTTAGGCTCCAGGAGTTTTTGTCCACCACCATTCTGCCTTAAGTGTCCTCAAAACTCTCCTGGAATTTCCTGTCCCTGCTGCAACAACAGTAAACTACACCTCTACATTTGACAGCCTGACATTAAGCTAACTAGCAGTGACTTTGGTTTTCCTTATATGCAGCAGGGTGTAATTTGTGAGGTGACTAATAGTTACTGCATGGGCAGCTGTTGTTCATGGGGTAGGACCCATGTTACCATCTCAGGGATGAGCGCTTCCTGCTCCTCTGATTTGAAGCCTGAATTCCCTTGTCCAGGCAGAGTATCACTGCTTAATGAGTACTTGTGGAAAGATAAAAGGAATAGCTGTTCCCCAAAAGTTTGTTCTTGGGTACTCGTTCATCTAGATGAAGCCTTAGAGGAAAACAAAATCCAAATACTTGTAGCTTATTATGAAGTCTCCAGAATGCCATGAAACTTGTTGCACTGGTCTCTTTTCAGGTGTGGTCGTGTCTGGTGTTGCTGTTCTGATCTCATGCAACACCGTGTCAGATGGCCAAAGAACGCTGCTCTGGTCTGACTAATTTTGAAGAAACACCTTTTTGTGCTGTTAGCAGTTTGCTAATAGCCTAAATGAAAGCCTAAGTTAATATGTGAGGGGGAAAAATGGCCGCAAATACTTGTTGATAAAACTATTAACCTTTTCCGGTATCTACCTACAATATTAGACTTCACTTTTTGTGGCAGTGGATTTTACAGGCTGTTTTAACCTGAAATAGTTTTTCGTTGTTCTCAATTTGTTACCTTCAAGTATTCCAGTGGTCTTTTGTGAGCTCCTTTGGTGTTTTTATATTAGGAAGAACTGTAAAAGGGAGAGACTGAGTAGTTTCATGATCCAGCATTAGCTGAAAATGAATTCTTCCGTGACTGCTACTTTTAAAGTGTAAATCTCTTTGTATTTTACACCTGATAAAATGGCATGTTTGTCCTTCTGAAATGAACTGTCAGGTTAGCAAAATAAAATACCTTTCTTAATATATTAAAGGGAAACGTTTCCAAAAAACATGGTTGATTACGGAAATATTTAATTCACATTTCTCCACTTCCACTAGAGAACTGTGTGTGACTAAAGAACTAGTGTCATCTAGTGAGACTGCACTAGCAGTTACTGGAAGAAATAGGGAAAATTTAGAACTAAAATTTAAAAGAATGTTAGATAGGAAGGAGAAATTAAGGAAGAATAGAACAAGGTTTAAAACCAAGAATATTTACTAAAATTGTCCCTACTACCTTCTCAATAGAACTTTAATTCTCCAAATCTAAAGGAAAAACAAGGAAAAAGTCATACTTAAATAAAGCTGAAATGCTTCTACCAGACTGCTTTCTTCATTAAGGCTTACCATGTCAAGTTAAAAGTTAGTTATAGCCCAAGTGACTTGAGTATGTGTGGGATTTGTTGTCAGTAACTGCAGTGATTTATTTTTCTTCACAATCCAATTTTCAAGCAGTTGACATTGTTGTATTATGCTTTCCTCTCCATTGCAGGCTACAGCTTATTACAGCAGAATTAGCAGTGTTAGTTCTGGAAGAGCCGTGATCCTGGGGCCTTTTGCCACTGTCAGGTGCAAGGATTAAGGGGGAGCTTGTTCTGCAAACAGCTGAGGAACGATATGGAATTGAGTTTCCTTCTGTCTTGCTAGGGGACACTGTGTGTGTATATATATATATATATATATATATGCTGTTTTCATGTTTTGCACATGTCTTCCCCTGAGTTCTTCATCCAAAGTAACAGGTTAACTTTATCCCGAGTAACTGCAGAAAACCACAGGTGTGTGCTACTCACTGACTGAAAGATAAGGGTCAGTGCTGACTGAAGGTTCTCATCACTTTGAGTTATTTTGAGACATGATGTATGTTTGAAAGAGCTCTGCTAAGATCCCTGTGCAGGAGCAGCAACTAGGAAGATTACCTACTTTCGTAGGTTACAGAAGGAGAGGGGAAAAAGAAAAGGGTGGGGGAGGGGAATAAAAGGCTGGAGGTAGTTGTAGAAGTGTCACGGGATGCATTTTGCTTCTAATTTGACAGCGAGCTAGCTATGGGTAATGAATGTCCTGTAGCCAGGGAGATGGCTTGGCTGTGCACTTGGAAGTTCTTAAGGGTAAAAGGTAAAGATTATTTTTGATAGCATCTGGCCCAAAGTGTGCTACCTTCACATAAGCATAAGTAAAAGGTAACTGGTTTGCAATTAACAACTAATTGAATAAAAGTCGTGTGTGGGTTTGATCACAGTTAAATGCTATTGACTTTAAACAGGAAGGTGCCCACAAACTGGCTGTGACCCAGAGGGTTGCAGGATGCTTGAGAGAAAGCAATTTCACTGGAGTGTGTACTTGGTGGATGGCAGGATGGCACAAAGTGGAGGGACACAGCTCAGTGTAGCCACCTAGCTTCTGGGATGCAGGGTTCTTGGTGCTGTGGTTTGCTTAGAGCTTTAAGCTGGCACTGCTGCTTAAGGTGGCCCTGGCACTCTTAACCTGCTCCCTTACCTCTGTGCCCAAGCATTTGTGTGGGGAATCGGATCAGGAACTGAATGTGCTCTAACATAATTAACTGGTTTTCCCTGCATTAGTTTTCAGCTGAAATTAGTTCTTGATTGAGTTCGTTGTGGTGGATGAACTATTCTGTCAATGCAAAGGAAGGGAAAAGGTGGGAGCAGCTCTTTTGGCAACAGCGCTGTGTTTTCCTGTCTTACAGGGATTATGAAACCATTATGCAAGTTAAGAATCTGGTCTCCTATCTGGTTAATGGGGAGAAAGGTGGGTTCCTCTAGATGGTAATTTAGTGTAGGGATCCACTTAAAAGCTTTGGATCACTCTCTGGAAGAATGTACTCTTCTCCCTGCCCTGTTTGGGCAGGCCAGCCTTCCAGCACAGGCACCTCAGTTAGGTAACCGCCAGCAGGACACTATCAAAGCTGTCTGTCTGCATATGGTCCCTTTGCAGGGTCAGTACTTAAGGAAGTCATCCTTCTACAACTATACGTTTCCAATTGCAGCTGTCATTCCTGTAGCTTTTTTTACATATTTCTTGGGGCCTCTTCACATTGATGGGCCCCTTTTTGTACATAGAAAAAGCACAAGCATTTATTAACCCATGATGAAGTTCTGTCACTCTTCTGTTCTAGGTTTCTTGGTTTTCCTTTTCCTTACTCTCTCCAAGATGCTAGAATACTTCTCAAAGTAATTGCTTAATAGTGAATTAATGAGACAGGTTTTTTTTCATTTAAAGCTGTAATAGATGTTTGTGAAGTAGTGCATTTGATTTTTTTTTTCCAGTGCCAGTGTTGTAAGTGGCAAGGAGGAAATGAAAAAACAGCTGGAGATGGGCATAGCAGTCATAACCAGTGGATATGGAATTTAATGCAGTGGGCAAACGAAAGCTTTAAGTTTCCAGTATGAGAGAATTACTTAATAAAAGAAACTTATCCCAGCTTTCTAGTTTCTGCTGTTGGTAGTAAATCTTTCATGTTTCGCATGTGATAGCACTGTGAAAATATCTTTGCTCAAGTTATTCACAGGATGCTACCTGTTCCTTGAAGTTTTGTGAGCTTTAAGTAGTTTCACATTCTTAGGCTTATCTTTAAAAGAAAAAAGAGGATAAAGTTGGTTTGCTCTTTTGCCTGTTCCTAAAGAAATCAATACAAGATTCTTAAGCTTTTGTACAACTTTTATTCGTAATTGGATGCTTAAGTAACTCCACCCCTATTAATTCTCTGTATTTCTGTGGGCAATTAGCAATAGAAATGGACAAGTCTACTACAAAATTTCAGCCTCTCTATATAATCTGAGTTCTGGATAACCTGTGGGTCTTTGGCTTTATGCACAGCTGAGCCTCTTGAGTGTAGTACCATGGCTGAACTCCTCCAAGAACAACCTTGAGTTCAAAAGCTCTGTAGTTGTGTTTTGTGAAGTGCTGAGACCAAGCTAGCAAACTTTTCTTGGGGGTGTGTGGCCCTGTGCAGAGCTCTTCAAGCATCTTCGTACCACTTTCCCAATTGTGTCAGGATTTTTTGGTTCTAGTGCCACACTGTGTGGAGAACAAGAATTGGCGTACTTTTAAACCGAGAGAGGGGAGCTTTGAGAAGAGATTGCACGTACACCTAGTTCATATTCTGGATTTGTTGCCCATCTAGGGATGCTACTGATATGCCCAGGAGATTGGGAGCAATTGTAGTGAATAGTGAATAAGAGCAGCGCTAGGAAAGGCTATACTTAAATGCTTTGTGTTTTATATATGTCTATTTGCTTTAGAAAAGGTTACATTCATGCCATGTTCATCTCTTAATCAGGGAAGCCCTGCTGGAGGAAAAGCAATGGCTGCCTCCCTGTTAAACTGCCTTATCTTTGACTATGCTTAGTTGGGAGGCTTTTCAGAAGAAAGATATGGCTATTTCATGATGGGGAAGGAGAATGGCCAAGCACTCCTGCAGTTTCTTTGCATCTGCTAATGTCCTTAAATATTTACATAGACATACATATTGACGGCAAGCAGGAAAAAAAAATGCTTGTTTGTCCCTAAACCCTGTTGGATGCTTTTTTTAAATCTTTCTCCTGCTTTAAGTGGCAGAAATACTGCATAACTGTAGACTCTTAGGTGAAGTTTTTGCTTATTCCTCTATTCATTTTTCAAAGGTTCATAGGGTATGCAGCAGAAACAAGTCTCCCATGTTCTAACATAATGCTTTATTTCCACTCCCGTATCAATTTTAATAAGTGGCTAATCCGTAAGTGTCAAAGCCATGACAATTTTGGAGTGGGATGTGTATGTGGGTTGACTTGAGTTCAAAGTCTAAATGTGTTGCAGGGTGGTGTTTGGTTTTTTTTTGCTTGCACTAATGTAGCTGCTGATATTTTCATTATTTTATGAATGCCAAAAATTTATTGACAGCTAGCATTTGGCTTCATTGTTTCTATTGATTCCCCCCCCCAAGTGAACTGTATATTACATCATTAAAGCTACTTTTCAGTTGCTTTGAATGTCCCACAGTTTTTAATGAGACTGGGCCTTGTTTGGCGCAAAAATAAATATTTTGCTGTTATTTGGTCCATGAAGCTTGATGCAGTTCAGGCTTTGTTTTTTTAACATTGGCTGAGAGGCAGGCAAATGCCTCTTTGCGACAGTAGCTTTATTATAAATAACCCAGCTAGAAAAACATGCAATGGCACTAGCCAGCCTAATATATAAACATCTGTCTCTGAGTTTGTATTGTCTGCACTGACATCTACAGCAAGTTGTCCTTAATGCTTCTACAATTAAGATTAATGCTGTTGTAGGACTGCGTTGATTGAATGCTGTGTGTCTTGGTCTTTTTGTGTTGATGATGTGAGTTTTATCAGCCTTGCTGTACTGGAAGTTTTTGTAAATCGTGTTTCTGAATGTTAAGAGTTTATACCTTCAAGCTAAATGCTTTGCTGGTTAAGTGTGAGGCTTTTGGAAGGGACCCAGAATGGCAAAATGCTGCATTGTAGTTGGACTGAGACTTTCTCCTGTTTGGCAGTTAGTAGGGCTGTTGGCATTAAATTACTTTCTCTCAAGCAACCTTTTGATTCCTTTCATTGGAATAAGGTGTCAGTTTTATCAATTGCTTACCCCATCTTATTTCTGCTTGTTTCAGTTTTTCAGATGAGCTGCCCATCAATTATTTGAGAAAGCTTAGGTCTGTTGTTTGAACATCACAACTTTTTACCTGGCTGATTGGAGTGTGACAGTGCATTGAGCTGTTTAGTGATGCGGTGTCTCTCATTTGAGTTAGTAGAACCCATTGAGCAAGCATGTGCGTAAAGACTAGCTTGAGCTATTACATGGGAATTGTGGTGTTTATTTCAGATGTTCTTTGGTCTTTCCTTGGTCACTGTCCTTATTCTGGAAGCTCTTCTCTTTCGTTTTTTTCAGTCTTCGTGTACCAAATAATCTTCTGTTAACCTCCTGCTTTATTTTCCTTTTTAGATTCAGTCACTGTGGAACTAAGCTATTGGTATAAGGTACAGTAACTGGTAGGAAGAGAGCTGAAGATAAAAGCCAGAAATAAAAGGTTGTGAGAATGGTAAGACAAAATATGTTCAGGAGTCTTTATTCCTAGTATTCCGCTATAATGGTCTTAGTTGTAGCAAACGACACATTCTCTGAAATATTGGAAACTTTTTCTCAGAACTTGGCTGGGTAGTTTCTAGGAGTGTAAATCTGTAAAAAGTTGAGGGAGATACACTTCTATTAAAATTAGTGGAAATGGAGAATAATCGTCAAGCTGCAGGATCGCATCCAGTGAGCTGATGGTATCTTCTGGTGACTGTTCCAATAAATATAAAACTTCCTCTAAAACCCACTTTGAAAAAGGAGGATTAAGTTTAAAAAAAAAAAAAAAAAGGAAAAAGCTAGCAAATACTTTGAGACAGAATGATTGAGAAATGACATAGACAGGCAGCGCAAAGCTCACCGCAGCAGAGATGGAGAGTCTTTCCAGAGAGCTTGTTTAGTAGGAAAGAGCCCATACATGTTGCCTAGCCCCCTGTCCTCTCAAGTTGAGAGGCCATCCTGTGTCTTCCCAATTGTAGAAGTATTTTAATTTGAAAATCCACACTTTCTTGGGAAGAAATCTTGGCAGCTTGGCAAGATTTTTGAGCTGGCCAAGACATCAATCAAGACTCCTTCTGCGTATTTCTGTATTTTTATGTTATGTTGTTAATATAACCTGGAGTGTTTGTAGTTTTCTTTAAGATACTGTAACATTTCCCCGGCTGGCAGGAGCCTGGTTTAAAACCAGTCATTTTCAGATTAATTTACTTTTACTGAGAGGAACAGACCGTAGTGCATAGCACGGAATAGGCAGGAGTAGATGCTCATCCGTGTGCTGAATTTTGGAGTACAGGAGGTCCGAGTCAGAATGAAGTAGAGGGCAGTGAAAGAGGAGGTGGCAGGAGACAGTCCCGGCTGTGCCGGTGCAGTGCATGTGGCTCGCCGCTGGAGGACAGCCGTGCTTTGCCGGGCCTGCTGCTTTGGGGTCTGGCTTTCACAGGAGGATGTTGCGAGTAGCGACAGGTAACTCTAGGGGGTAAGAAGGAAGCGTCCCTAAGAGAGGGAGCTGGAAGAAATAGGGGTGTCCTAGTTTCTTTACCGAATGGTTGTAAGAGTCCTGCCTTTTACTTCACACGTTGTGTACTCCCCTCATTGTGAGCATCCTTTGAACAAAGTCTTGCCTGCAGGCATTTATTTGGTCTCAGTGTAAGCCTGCATTTCTAGGCTGGCAAACCTTCTTGACAATGTGAGCCGTATGTCAGAGTCTTCACATATGAGTGACCTGTTCCTTGGTGGACACAGGGTTTTTCTAGTGTACAAGTCTGGGAGACGAAGCTTTCCTATCACTCCGCTGGAGGACCTGCTTCTGCAGGACCCTAGAGGACACTTGCAAATCTTGGCCCATTGGCTTGCTTTCAGGTGACTTAGCAGCCTTGTTATCAACTTTGATATTAGCAGTTAATGTGAAGGTCCTTATGAGAGCCCCACCTGAGCTGCTCAGAGCTGTATGTGTTTGTGTCAAGGTTGCTGACCTCTGCTCTGTTCCTCTACAAGGCACCAAAGTGGAATTGCATTAGCTCTGCAGTGGACTTTTGCCATTTTTTCCCTCTGTCTTAAATCTTTTGTTATTACCCCTCCAGCCATTTACTACATTCTTTATATTTTGTTTAGCTCTGTCCTTCCTTTTCTTGTTCAGAGACTTTTGGTCACCTGAAGAGGCTTCTGCTTCTCTCTCTCTCTTTCTCTCTCTCTCTCTCTCTCTGCAAATACTTGAGATAATTGAAAAACAGTTTGCTCCAATTGTTTTGCAGTTGCTGTAGGCCAAAGACCAGTGCTCCGTTCTGATTGCCTGCTGGCTAGTGTTAAGTACTTACATCATCTTGTGTACTTCAGCTGTTTGTCCATATGGATTTGCTCTGACTTGAAAAGCTGATGGGCGGTAAAGGAAAGGAGAGGCCGGATCCCTGCAGGGAGTGCACATGAAGCCATATGTCAGTATTTCTGGGTATCTGGTGCCCCCTGGAGACTGCTGCTCCCCACAACATAATGAATAGCGAGACTGCACATTAATAGACATCCCTAGTCTGAGCAGGCTGAAGAATAATATGAACTATATTGTTCTCACACAACAGAAGGTGGAGGATACTAGAAAAGGCAGTAGAGTAAAAGCAAGGACTCTCTAAAAATAATAACAATGACATGTCTTGCAATTCTTAAAGCTCATGAAGACTGGCAGCTGTGTTTCATGTTTATGTATATAAGCCTGTGTATTTCAAAAATGAGTATGCAAGATTAAGTGTAGATATTTGGAAGTAGTATGATGTGAGATTTAAGCATTGAGTTCACAAGACAGGTTAAATAGATTCCGTTAGCTAGCCTGAGAAGCCAGTCAATCTAATAGGAGAATGTGGAAGTCTCTTATCAAGTCTGGAATTGGAATCAGAACTTTATCACAAGCTGTGTAAGGAAATTGGCATTTTTGTTACTTGTTTCAGAAGTAGAATTGACCTTGGTACCTTTTTAATGCTTCAGTGAGGGCTATAATAAATTGTGTCCTGATGCAGGGAATGTATTTGACGTGGTTGTGGAATCTGCTTTCATTTTTTCAAAGTAAACCACTTGAAACAGATGTAGTCTTAGGAAATACTCCTTTACTATGATTTTTATTATTTTCATTTGGGCAAAAAGACAGCTACAAAATGATAATTTCTTTTAGCTATTATTACTCTTAAAACAACCTTCCTGCAGAATGAGAAAACAGGAATTTTGTATTTTACCCTGACTGCAGAGGAGAACGCTGGAAGAAAATCTCGGTGTTATTCTTGTATGCAGCTATTTTCAGAGTTACAGTTAAGGCCCACCAAAATGCTGAGCTTCAGTATTGTTGTTTGTTTATGACTATGTAGATAGATTTAACCGAGGTACCATGAGAAAGCATTAGGGTCCACCAGCTCTGAGTCCGCATCGTTTAAGTTGAAGTAAAATTTTACCTGAGCCTTGTCTGCCTGCTGTGGCTCGTTTGGGCTGAAGAGGGCACTGTGCATCATCATCTGCTCTGCTTGGGGGCCAGGAGGTGCCCAGAAGCAGGAGCAGGAATTGAACTCCAGGCTGCTTACAAGAAATGACTAACTCAGTTATGTTTTGTTTTTTGTTTTGTTTTTTATTTTTGTTGTTCAGAGAGATTTAAACATGCAGGAAATAGTAGTTGTTTGACATGAACCAAGTGAGACTTCAGCTCTGCTCAATTCTTAGTGCTTTTTCTTCCTGGAAAAGTTCTGCAGTTCTCAAATGTAATACTTTCTTTAAGATTGGCTTTGTGCTTTTGACAGTATGTTATTTTTGTGCCTTTAAAATTTATAGCCAAAGACTGCCTCTGATATTGCTAAGCTATGTGAAATGACTGAACAAGCTCAATAAGGAATAATACTGCTGTACATCTTGCCTGTGGGATTTGTGGTCTTTGAGAAACGGGAACATGCATATCACTTAATCTCTCTTCCTTGCTTTCCTTCCTTTCCAAGAAAGTGGTACAGTTGTCTCACTTCAGGCAGCATTCTGTGATTGCCTTGGCTTACAGCGGCAATAGGCTAGTGGACACCTACAGTTCTCAAATCCTATTTTCTGAACATGCTTGCAATACATTGCTGCTGTTGAGCTGGTTGTTTTCAGTTAGGCCACTTGTCCTTCTGTGGGGTTTGTGCAGTTGTTAAAATACATTGGATGGTGTGCAGCATTCATTCTCTTGTTTTTACAGCAGGAAGGTGAAATGGAAGGTGAGGCAGTCGAAGCTATTGTGGAGGAATCGGAAACTTTTATTAAGGGGAAAGAGAGAAAAACCTATCAAAGACGCCGTGAAGGTGGGCAGGAGGACGATGCTTGTCATATACCACCAAACCAAGCAGATGGAGGTGAAGTAGTGCAGGATGTCAACAGTGGTGTGCAGATGGTGATGATGGAACAGCTGGACCCAACTCTTCTTCAAATGAAGACTGAAGTAATGGAAGGTGCAGTGCCTCAGGAAACAGAGGCCACAGTGGATGACACGCAGATCATAACACTTCAGGTTGTTAATATGGAAGAGCAGCCTATAAACCTTGGTGAGCTTCAGCTGGTCCAAGTACCTGTACCAGTGACTGTACCTGTTGCCACCACATCTGTGGAAGAACTTCAGGGAGCTTATGAAAATGAGGTTTCCAAAGGAGGCCTGCAAGAGGGAGAGCCCATGATCTGTCACACCCTCCCTTTACCAGAAGGCTTCCAAGTAGTGAAAGTGGGTGCAAATGGTGAGGTGGAAACACTGGAACAAGGTGAACTTCAGCCACAGGAAGATCCCAATTGGCAAAAAGATCCAGACTATCAGCCACCAGCCAAAAAAACAAAGAAAAACAAAAAGAGTAAGCTTCGCTACACTGAGGAAGGCAAAGATGTGGATGTCTCTGTGTATGACTTTGAAGAGGAGCAGCAGGAGGGTTTGTTGTCTGAGGTCAATGCAGAAAAGGTGGTGGGCAATATGAAGCCACCTAAACCAACAAAAATTAAAAAGAAAGGTAAGCTTCCCGTCAGCAAGTGGATTTTGAAAATGTATTTGTTATGGTGGGACCTTGCAATGTGATTGAAGTGACTGAGTAGATGAAAGTGGGAGTAAAGCAGACATGCCCAGTGTCGCTTATGCTTTATATAAGAGCACTCAGCTCTATTGTTTCTTGGGCGAACCTCCCATCTAAGCTATAAAGGAGCTCATTTTCCTTGAGTGTGAGGCTGTGGCATTAGTATTCCCATACAAGTACAATTGAAAAGATTCTTCTCTTTGCTGTAATATATACGTAAGAGTTTATGTATATGTAGTTTACATCAGGAACCAACAGTATAATTAGTTCTGTGGGTTTTTCCTAACCAATTGCTGGGTAAATGGTGTAAAATACAGCAATAGGTATGTTTTGACTTTTCTTAGAACTGTAAATTGAAGGAACCCTTTTTAGAGTGGAGAAGGAACATTGAGTGCTGGCATACTAATGAAAACTGAAGCCAAGCCAACCATAGGCAATGACTGTTCCTAAGGATATGCAGTTGGATTTAATGGTACATGATGGTTCCTTGTAGTAGTTACACCACCGAGAATCTTTCCTTTTCCCTGCTGATCTCTTATGTTACACAGTAGACCACAGTACTGTCAAGAGTAAAGATGATTTCCTTCATGGCTAGGTGTAAAGAAGACATTCCAGTGTGAACTGTGCAGTTACACTTGTCCGCGTCGTTCCAACTTGGACCGCCACATGAAAAGCCACACTGATGAAAGACCACATAAGTGCCATCTTTGTGGCAGGGCGTTTCGGACAGTCACGTTGCTGAGGAACCACCTCAACACTCACACAGGTACTCTTGCTTTTGCATACATTGCTTTTGTAGGATCTGCTCTTGTCTTTAGAATAGATAGGAAAAACAGGGTGGATCTGTCTTGAATCTATCTAATTCCACTTACTGAACAAGCTAAAAAGGAAGAAACTATGCAGTGCTGCTGTTCATTTCTCATTTGAACACAGTTTTCTGCCTGGCCCAGTCAGGTGCGAATGTCATCCTGTACATAAGTATAAAGCTGATCCTGGGCTTGGTCTGAAATAACCTGAAGTTATAGAAAATGTTCCATTTGTCTTGTGCATTGGTAATTATGTTCCAAGCTTTGTGTCGCTGCTGCTGTTGCTTGCAGAAAAGTAAGATGAGAATTAGGCTGGAGCTAAATACGAGGGAGTTGAAAATAGCAAAAAAAAAAAACCAAACAAACCCAAAAACAAACCCAACCAAAAAAAACCAAACCCAAAAAACCAAACACACACACACAAAAAAAAGAAAAAAATAACAACAAAAAAAATCAAACCCCAAGAAATAGCTTATGAATTGGACTGATAAAACTTGTGGCTAGGAACTGTAGCACGCTTCTGTTTCTCCTTATGTGAGTTTCTAGTATAGAACTAGAGGTAATTGAACTGTAATTAAGCTTTTTGTGAACTTTCTGCCAAGGAAAAAAAGGTCATATCCCTCACGTTCTCTGCCTACCTGCATTATGTCTTAACTGGATGGTTTGAAATTTGTAAATAACTGAATAATACAAAAGTAAGGGAGTTTGTTTCCTCATTGAGATGTTATTAATTCTCTAAGATCTTCAGTCCATTAGTTATATATACAAAAGTAGTGACTCCTGTGTGCTGTTTGTTGCTCTAATCTAATCTTTCAGAAGGTGAAAGCAATGTTGTTAATTCGCTTTTAAAAAGCAAAAGCTGTTCCATATTTTCTTTTGCCACTAAACCTGAATGTCATCAACTTCCTGTTTTCCTGCAAATGATCAGGTACTCGCCCTCACAAGTGCCCAGACTGCGACATGGCCTTTGTGACCAGTGGAGAGTTGGTTCGGCATCGCCGCTACAAACATACCCATGAGAAACCATTCAAATGTTCCATGTGTGATTATGCTAGTGTGGAGGTATGTTAGTTAATTGTTACAGCACTGAATACTTCCTTGTACGCTTCAAAGCTTGTTCACCATCTGTTATAAACTCTGTTCTTAGGCATTTCCTCTTTGGCCATTTGTTTAAAAGGCTCTGAGCAAAAAAGTCACAAATCAGGTCTGCTCTCGGAAGCAAACGGTGGGGTTTCCTCAGTTAATGAGAAAACAGTTTGAGAGCATTTATGCACAGAAGTCCTAATTGATATCCATTTCCTCTTTGGAGACAATAGTTGTTGTCATTGTTTCTTAAATTATTTGGTCTTTAAGATGATTGCAGGAATTGTAGTGTGCTCCATGTCGGAGGAGGCAGCCATCTCCTGCTTCAGTAGGGTGTACTTTCAGACTAGAGGTGCCCTCCCATTTTAGAAATGTGCATTCTGCACATTATCTGTTTATGCTATTAAGGTGACTGTAGCCAAAATTAATGAGCCTTTGCCTCAATATTGGTGAAGAGTAGCTTTGCTAATATTGGTTGATTGTCTAATTTGATTGAGCAAAGTAAGCTTCCTTGAATGCTCTCCCCTATGCAGTATTGCTGCTTGTGCTACAGGACAGCTTTTATATTGTGAAAGGAAAT
Organism: Nipponia nippon; assembly: GCF_047370975.1. NCBI lineage: Eukaryota > Metazoa > Chordata > Aves > Pelecaniformes > Threskiornithidae > Nipponia > Nipponia nippon. Next base: position 31,715,517 of record NW_028262391.1, read on the forward strand.
TTGAGCAAGATTATGAGCAACATAATTTAAAAAAAAAAAAGGGATGTCTGCAGTGGAAGAAGGCTACAGTAGGGAGAGGCTGACTAGGGGCTTCGGGCTTTTTTTCCTACCCACACTGTGGCTGCAGTGCTGTATCCAGGCCTTGTGGTTTGAGTGCTGAATAAACTGTGTTACAGTGGTTTTCATCATATGAATTAGGAAAGAATAACCAAGTTGGTCCTTATGTGAGCTTGTGCTGTGTTTTGTAGACATAGATTGATGATTAAGCAGCGTGGTCAAGCTGGAGTAGAACGTGCCTTAGCGTTTGTGTTCATGCTGACCTTTAAGCTGGGTTTGTGCCTTCTAGATAAAAGCAGGAAAGGAAAGGAATTAAGTCACCCTGTTGATTGCAGGACTAGATTTTTCTTGTTCTTAGCAGGAAATTGATTTATCTTATACCTCTCAAAGTAACTGGAGAGGACCCAAGAAAGCACCCTGTGGAGAAAAATACACTGTACAGGGGACAGTAACCCCCTGAAATGTTTCTTGGGTGCATGCTTTCCCAGAACATTTTCTTGTGTCTCTTTAGGATACTTTCAAATTTTAGTGTGTCCTCAGATGCTGAGATGGTCAATAAAAGTAAGGTGAGCACAAGACTAAACCAGGCTGCACTGAAGGTGGGAACAAGCATCAAGCAAGACTGGGAATGAGATTGGGAGGTGAAGTAGAGTGGGCAGGAGTGAGTGGCTATGTGCAGTGTGAGAATGGTATTGAAACATGCTTGCTTGTTTTAATGGCAAGATAAAAATAAAAATAGACTACCTTAAACTCTTGACTGATTTCTTGTACTTTTGGCAATCTGACCTGCTTGTCTATGCTAACTTCAGTCTTGTTCTTGACTTCCAGGTTAGCAAATTGAAACGCCACATTCGTTCTCACACCGGAGAGCGTCCGTTCCAGTGCAGCTTGTGCAGCTATGCCAGCAGGGATACCTACAAACTGAAGAGGCACATGAGGACCCACTCTGGTATTGATGCCGTGGTTTTTTTATGTTTTAGTGTCAGAGTGCTGAGGCTGTATACAATGTGTGCTAACACTTAAACAGCGAAAGAAATATTTTGTAGTTTGATCTGTAAGTGCTAGTAAATTCATAACCTGATAGTAATTGCAGCACTGAGAAATGAGCTTGGAGGATTCTGATTTCCAGTTTGAGGTGATAAAATACAGGCACTTCTTCTAGTATGAAAAGAAGAAACTTACTCTATTCAGTGTTCTACTTCCAGTTGAACTTTATAGGTGTTTACAGTTTCATGTTTGAGTGTAGTTGCAAAAGCATCTCATGCATGTTAGTTCATAAAGATCCTAAATTTTTTCTTCAATAGAAATAGGGATGGTTTTAGCACAGAATGTTACTGGAGTGCCAAATTAATCATATTGCTAAAATTGAAGGGGAAAAAAAATGCCCTTGCATGTATATATGAGCATTCAGAACCCTCGCCCCCAATAAAATCTGATGCCACTTGCTGTCTTCTGGCAGCCTGCATGTAGATCTTCCATGCATTTCTCTAAGCATAACTCATTTGCTTAGAGATTGCACTCGAGTCTCTTTGTAGAAAGATGCATACTGGAGCTAAAACTTCTAGGGAAAGAGGTGTTGTTGAGCTCTTTCTAAAGTTACTATTTCTATCAACTAGCTGTCTGTTGCAAGTTTCTGAGAGGTTTTGTTTGGTGAGATTTCTTTTTAATAAAAGTACTTGTGCTATTTTTTTCCTTCTGCTACTGAAGGAGAGAAGCCATATGAATGTTACATCTGCCATGCTCGCTTCACTCAGAGTGGTACCATGAAGATGCACATTTTGCAGAAGCACACAGAGAATGTGGCCAAATTTCACTGTCCTCACTGCGATACTGTTATAGCGAGAAAGAGTGACTTGGGTATGTATGTCACAAAAGTGGCCATTTGGTGAAGATTCTACAAAACACTTCCCAGAATTAGAGTTCACATAACCCAACTGCTGTCTCTTTTTTTTTTTTTTTTTTTAACCTAATACTTCTGGTAACTGTACAACATGAAGCACAGGCTTAGATTACAGGCTGGTAATACACACTTTTAGTTTACAATAGCTGCTGCAAACTATAAGAATTTTCAGTTTCTTTTCATTATTTGAAAATGTAGCATGTTTTCCAAGCATACAAGGCAAGTTACTGTTTTCAGGCCCATAGATGCAAGGCATTTATTGAACTTGGATTGAGATTACAACTGCATATGGATTGGGGTCTGAAAAACCAAAAGATCACTTGGCTTGACTTGCTGCACATTGGAGGCCATTAAGTTTCATGCAGAGATATTTTCATCCAGCGAAAAGGTTTGAATTGGATCAAATAGTTTAATTTTCCAGGATGTGGAGCTGTGTGTCACAGGCAGGGTAGGAGAGACTGAGTTGTCACAAAAGCCCTGAGTCCTTGCAGTAGGAGAGTCTTGATCTAGTGAGCAGTACCCAGTGCGATTCCGGCAGGCAAGGTCTCTTTTATGTTCTACGAGAAGGTGAAAAATAATATCATGCCCAAGAGCAGCTGAAGAGAAGGAAGAAGCCACGATTTGGCAGAACTTTCTGTCTATAAACAAAATATCACCCAAGTAACGGGAAGGCAGGCTCCCTTCCAATAAAGACAAGTGTAAAGTGCTACAGTGAGAAGCAGTTTGAGAAGATGGCAGTCGGTTGATGTCAGGAGCAAATGAGCTGATTTGCAACAGAGGGAAACTGATGTTAGCTATGTGGAATTTTTCTTCTAATAATGCTTTAGTCTACCCTAAGCTACCTTTTGCAGCTGTGGCATGCTCTTAGTTGGAGGATTTTAAAGAAGTGACTAAAACCTCTGTCAGGGATTATCTGCTGGTATCCCTGTGCCTTCTAGCCCTATCACTCTGACTTCTAATCCTGCAGAAAATCCTGTTTCCCCCAGTGTATTACCTGGCTTCTGGTGTATCCAGGCAATTCAGAGTAGTCTTATACATAACAATCCACGAGACACTTTATTTTCACTATCACGTGTTATCAAATGCAAGTGTACTGTATCAGCACAGATTGCAACTGATAACCAAATGTAGAATCCCATGGAAAAATCTTGATGGAGTTTTTCTGCAAGACCTTTCTGTCTAGAAATTGTTGGGATTGCTTTTAATTATGAGTCTTTTAGTTTTTTACTTGAATCCTAAATTAACTATTTCACTTTTTTGGCTTGAGGAGTATGTGGAGGAAAGATCGCTAAGGGGACTGCAGGCTAGTCTTTCACGCTTGGTAAGCCATGGTGATTAAAGCCTCCAATTGTTTTGCTCCTAGGTGTCCATTTGCGAAAGCAGCATTCTTACATTGAACAGGGCAAGAAGTGTCGCTATTGTGATGCTGTGTTTCATGAGCGGTATGCCCTCATACAGCATCAAAAGTCTCACAAGAATGAGAAGCGCTTCAAGTGTGACCAGTGCGATTATGCATGCAGACAGGTAAGCTGGTGGGACTGGCACCCCTTATGAGCGTTAGAACGTGAGCTGAAAATATGAGGTGGAAATCTTAGCTGTTAAGTTTGACCAGCTGTCAAGATCAAATTAGCTCTCTAAATCTTTTGAAGGGTGTGAAGGAAAGTTCAGTGGCCTTTGCTTCTTGGTGTAGTGCTCCCCTGTAGAGAAGTACCTTCTGAGTCACAACCTTGATGTATCCATTGGCAAAGGGATAAGAGTCCATATAGGATGGAAGTAGCTAGGACTGAATATGCCATCAGTCAATATGTTCTTACATTCCTGTGGAATTATCCTTTCCTTGATATTAAGAATAAAGTTTTGGCCTCCTTTTAGCTGAAAATTTGCTCTTCTGTATCCATATGCCTGAGTTCTCAAGTTACTTTTCCTGTCTTGCTTGTCCCTGTCAGGAGCGGCACATGGTCATGCATAAACGGACCCATACTGGAGAAAAGCCTTATGCCTGTAGCCATTGTGATAAAACCTTCCGTCAGAAACAGCTCCTTGATATGCACTTCAAACGATATCACGATCCCAACTTTGTCCCTGCTGCCTTTGTCTGTTCCAAGTGTGGCAAAACATTTACTCGCAGGGTAAGGGAATATGCTGTTTTGAATTGTGGGGTTTTGGGGTGGAATGAGGCTTTTAGCCAAGGGGAGGGCAGAACATGTTTACCCAAAAGGAAAGGTGGGTGAGGTACAGGGCACAATCCATATTTTAAATAGAGCACTTCTTTCTGAGAGAAAAGGAGGAGTGGGGGAAGACCTGGTGTAATTCAGAATTAGTACTATCACATTTTAGCATTGACCTCATGAGCAATGTGAAAATGCGACTTTATGAATAAAAGTTAATGAAATTTACCCATTTCCCCTAAGTAGTCTTCCTTTAAGAAAAAAGAAGTTACCAGAAATGTGTTTGAAAATACAGAGCCAGAATATCTGATCTTGAATTCAATGCGTGTTGTATTTTTTGTTGTTTTTTTTCTCTTCCACTGAGTAGAACACAATGGCCAGACATGCTGATAACTGCTCTGGCCTAGATGGTGGGGAAGGAGAGAATGGAGGAGAGACAAAGAAGGGCAAACGTGGCCGAAAGAGAAAGATGCGGTCTAAGAAAGAAGATTCCTCTGATAGTGGTAAGAAACAGCTGAGTGCATTTTGAGAGTTACAGGTCTGTGATTCACTGTGTGTGTTAGCTGTTAGTTTGCCCATTCTGCAGGTTTGTTCTGGCACTTGAAAAGCTTTTATCTAGTTGGCAAGCAAAAAATGATAGTACGTGGCCAAGTACAGAGGTGACTGCCTGTGAGGGGTAGTATAGGTTCTGCTATTCTGGGCCTCTCCCAAGACAGAGTAGTTGAAAAAACACTGTCTGATGCCCCTTGCCTAGGCTGTGCAGTTCCTGTCCTGCCTGCTTGCTCTTCTGGGTGTGAAATTCTCTGGTAATGTTTTCAGTGTCCCAAAACAAACTGTGTTTCTGTGGTGCACTGCTATGAAATGGTACGTGCTCCTGCTTCACCGCTGCTGGGTAGCATGCGGCATGTCCAGAGAACCCCACTGCTGAATAGCTTGGCTGCTTCTGTGGGAGAAAGCTGGCAGCATCCAAGAGAATGGTGGAGATAGTGCTGGCAATCTATGGACTGTTGCAAAGGGCCTTCTGAGACAATTAAAGGGTCAAGGAGCTGATGGTGTCTTCCACTTCACAGGTGTGTTTGCATGTATGCTGGTATTGAGAAGATGGCTTTTGAGGGGCTCTGACTTCCTGGACAGCGTGCCAGGAGATGGGTTAGGTGCAATTTGTAATAGGGTGGCTACTGTCTGTAAGCTTTTCCAGAGCAGGGAGATGACAAACTGTTGCAGCAGGCAGTGATCACCTTCACTGTGGTATTATTTGTGAAGGAGAAACTCAGTCATAGTCCTTCCTCCTGATAAAGGGAAAACTTAGTCATGTCTTCAGCAGGAAAATCCAAGTAGTCTCAAGACCACCCAATTCAAAGATGATTCTGCCAAAACAGTGTTGCTGATTAGTCTTTTATCTGGAGTGCTTTATGTAATTAATCAAGGGGTGTAGGTTGGGTGAACAGGAATCTTTGTGGCTAGAGAATGTGTATTTGAAATTGTTATGTGGCAAACAGGTTTTATAGGATGAGTATGGTCAAATAGCTTGTGCAAACCTTGATTGCAATTTTTAATATCTGATTTGTAGGCTTCCTGGGAGTTTAGCCTATTCTAAAAACCCAAATTTTATTTAGTTGATATTGTCTGCATTCAAAACAGTTTTTTGGGGAAGCTGGTCAAAAATCATGCTTGGTAGGTGAACTGATGATGAGCATTTATGATTGTGGCTCAGACTCTGTGACTGAGAGAATCCCTTCAGCCTCAGATGAGTTGACAAGTCTGGTTTGACTTCCTCAGGAGTTATTTGATAGACGTGAAGAATTGACTAGTGTGAGCTAAGAAGCCACAAGAAAGAGGTCCTAACCACATTCTCAGGAGAATTCCATTATTCAGTGTTGGTTTTATCTCTAGATCTGCAGTTTCATGAGTTTCAGCAACTGCTAAATATCTAAAAATGGTGAGCAAAGCTTTGATGAAACTGACCTGTCTTATGCTAACGGGGAAAATACGAAATAGCAAATGATAGTTTTGTCTCCCATCTGGCCTCTCTGCCCAACGTTAGACAGACTTAGTTGATAAACGTTGAGTTGAGGGGGGAATGTAAAGAAGCTCTAAAAAGGCGGTACCTGAGAAATCCAGTAAATGAAAGAAGTTTGGCTTGGGGAATATTCCTTGAGTGACTAAAATAATGCAGCATATACATGCCTCAGTGTATGTAAGGGACAGTTTGTTTGTTTGGTCCCCCCCCCCGCCCCGTTTAATCAGATAAACAGAAGTATGCCTTATGCAATGTCCCTTTCATTCATGAGTGAAGCCACTCTTCTGTGCAGCGGACACCCTCACAAATTTAAGGGCAATCATTTTGCTGTCCAAACAATATTATCCTGTTCGACATCTGACTGCTTTTTGTCTGCTTTGGTTTTGCCTGGGGCATTTTGAACATGTCAATAGTGCTAACCTAGTAACTTTAAGGAGTGTTCTGAAGAATAAAGTGTAGAGCAATAAGCTCAGTTAACAACATAAAAGTTGCAAAAACCCCACAGCTTGCCATGAGGACTGTTGGATTGGAATCAGCTCCAAAATGGAGTGAGGTGCAAAGAGTTGATGTGAATAGGAGGTGGCATCATAAATTCTTTGAGTAGACAGGGCCTCATAAAATATATTGCATTAGACCTATCCTGCCTTTGAAGAGAGGTCTTGGGGAAGATCTTCTTGGTCACTGGCTGGTAAGCTATATGTTGATGGCCCTGGAAAACATGGTGACTGGTCTGCAGACCTGTGCTCACCTGTAATGCTTAAGAACTCACCAGTTTTGTGTGGTTCTGCCATATTCAGCTCGAGATTTTGACATCTTGGACATAAGTCCCAGTGTCTGTGAGCTGCTACCCCAATTTCCTATCTACTTAACAGAGAGAGACTGAAGTATGGCATTACTGTTTCTTGAGGGCTAGAAGACTTGCTCTTGGATTCCTCTTGAGTTCTAGTGTTTCATAGAGATACTGTAGTGGCTGTTACCACTATTTACATGTGACAGGCCCCTTTTATCCTCTTGCCTCTCTATTTTCCCATGCTTATTCCTATCCAAATCACCTCAGACCCTCCCCTAAGCATCCCATAAATAGTCCTGTGTGATCCAAAACTGCCTTTCCCCTGCATCCATTATGTGTTGACTCATTGTGGTGGGTTTCACACCTGGACGCGGGGGCTGATGGCTCTCCTGGGAGTGGCCCAGACAAGATGTTTGTTCCTCAGAAGTCGTTAATTTGGGTTCCCACCTTCCATTGTGCACCCTTGTGCTCCTCTGGGTTGTGCAGGTGGGACTCTGATGGGCTGGTGGCTCCTCTGATGGGCCTGGGAGTAGCCCAGCAGTGTCTTATTTGGTCCCCCTCCTGTCATTGTCTCTGAGCTCCTTCGTGGATGTGCAAAGGAGCTTTTATCACATAATCTAACATGATTATGTTTCCTTTTGCTTTCTGCAGGACAACTTGTTCTCTCTAATTTGAGGGTAACAGACTAACAGTCTGTGCCACCAGCTTCTCGACAAAGGCCTTCTTTGCCGCCTTTCTCATCAGAGTTAACTCCTTTTGGATGAGGATTTGATGGTGGTTCTCTGTAGATGGATGTGTTTCATTCTTGTTTAAACTGAAGACTTACCTGATATAATGTTTCTTACAGAGGAAAATGCTGAACCAGATTTGGATGATAATGAAGATGAGGAGGAGACAGCAGTAGAAATTGAGGCTGAACCAGAAGTTGAACAAGAGGCTCCTGCACCACCTCCCAGTAAGAAACGAAGAGGAAGACCACCAGGCAAAGCTGCCACCCAACCAAAACAATCCCAGCGTAAGTCACTAATTGAAGCTTATGTTACACTGCTTGCTTGAGCTGCTTTTTCCTTGGATTTGGCAGTTCTTGTAGGAGAACTGCTCCCCTCAAGTGAGCTTATTTAAAAAGTAGATAACTGTACTTGTTTCTGCTTTGCTAAGAAATGAATTTGCATGAAATTTGTTGCAAGGGTTTCCTGGTCATGAGAGAACATAGCCACATCAGACCATGCTAAAAGGAGAGGACATTATTTTTTCTTTAGCGTTATTCCATTTCATAGATGTGCAAACTGCTCACTTCTTTTTGCACCAGTTATGGTGTCTCTACTAATGTATATTTCCTGGCAAAGCAACTGTTGGTACAGTCACCACGGTATTCTTGCCTATGTAGGTATTGCCATAAACAAACATGCTTCAGGCCTGTAGTTCTGAGCATAGCATCAGTGCAGATGTCATTTCAACTCTACAGAGTTTTCTCTGTAAGAGTAGACATTGGTAACTGTGCAAAGTCGAAGTAAATAAATTCTAGGAACAAAGCAGGAAGGGCAGATTTGTTCCTTCAAGGGGTAGTGGCTTCCCCAGTGGCTTGCCTGCCTGCTCAGTGCTACAAGGTTGGCCTGTGTCCTTCCTAGAATTATGGCCTGTAGAAACATTTTATGCTAAATTCGTCACTAACATCACTGGATTCCCCTGAATTTGAAGTTTTGCCTTACGCCTATACATTGACATGGTCTTGTTTGTTGATTACTCTACAAAATCCAGTTTTCGAATAATGTCTTAATATCAAAAGGCACGCTGGAACTGTTGTAGTGGTAGCACATCTTCATACCGAGGCAAGGAAATAGATGCTTGATACTTGAATGAATGAGGCAGGTTGAATTGCTCCCCACTAATGTGGGAATGCGAGTTGTGGGCCCCACCTTCCCTTTCCATTCCCTTTCCATGGAAGAGTCGTAAGTATCTACCGAAAAGTTATCTGGTGAGGTGTGCAGGCCAGCTCTGGAACCAGTAAAAAAAAAAAAAAAATCTTGTTTCCCCCATCCCCCTTTGTTTTCTGCCCTTCTAGCTGCAGCAATCATTCAGGTTGAAGACCAGAACACTGGTGAAATTGAAAATATTATAGTTGAAGTAAAGAAAGAACCTGATGCGGAAACAGTAGAGGAAGAGGAGGAAGCTCAGCCTGCAGTAGTGGAAGCTCCCAATGGAGACCTCACTCCTGAGATGATTCTCAGCATGATGGACCGGTGATGGAGGAAGACCATGCTGGCTGACTGAACTGGCCTGGGCTGTGTTTAAGCGGCTCAAATCTATTTTTCCTTTTATCTTTTTTCTTGGCTTTGGGAAATGCATCATTTTAGACCATTTTACCAAACATACTGGGAAATAAAACTTCAAAATGATGTTAGAATGTGATTTAACTAGAACTTGCTGTTTTATGTTAGCATTACAGGATCATGGAACATTAGGAAATATTTTGGAGTCCTTGAGGGTTTCCTGTGAGATGCTTGATTTATGTTTGCTCTGAACTGCATTGTAAAGCTGGTCCAAGGGCCGTGTTTACATGCACCAAGTTTTAATATACAGAAGTGGAAGCCTTGACTAGAGTATGTGGTAAACCACTCCGGACTTGCCCTTCCAGTTCCCAGAGCCCTTGAGCCTCCTTCTCTCAGTAGTGTTTTTAACTGTAAATGCAGACTTGGGAGGGTTCTAGACTTTTAAAATGTTTCTTGCTTTTCCCCACTGACTAGCTCCGGTTCTCCAAGTCGGCTGCACACGGTAGTTTTGGCATGCTCCAACTGGTTTCTGTCCTTAATATGCTTTGCTTTCTGCAAAGCATTTCTGTAATGGTCAAGCTTGTAAATAACTTTTTTTTACATTTTAATCTTTTTCCATTAATTAAGAGGTATGCAAAAATGCAGTTTAAATAAACCCCAGTATTTTAATTCCTTTCAAACTAAGTGACGAGAGAATTGATAGAGTGTAAATGTTGGAAAAGCTGTTGATAACCAATCACGTAGAGAAGTACCCAGACTATTGCTTGCAGAACAAGAGAAACCCACATGTGAAATCTGGTTTTGAAGCACACAAAACTGGCATTTGAAACATGTATAATTAACCTTCTTTTTGAGTTATAATTTCACGACTACATTTTCTTGCTCTATCTTGTAGTTGTATTTTGTGTTTATGAATCCTATGTTAAGGCAGAAGTGGTGATTTATAAGTGGGTCACTGCAGCCCTCAAAACCTGGGCCAGGAAATTTTAATAGGTCAGTAATTATACAATTTTGGATCTCTGATAAAGACAAAAAAGGAATAATGTGAAATACAAATGATGCCTGTATATGAACTGTCACATGTTAAAATATGTAAGCTTTTTATAGAGCCTCAGTCTTGCTGATTTCAAACAAATTTTTCTTCTATGTATCGCTTTTAAGAGAGCTATCAGTTTAGCTATCAGACTCTAGGTTGATGCATTTTTGTACTTAGCTGTACTGTGTGATATTTTTCATTATTTTAGGAAGCCAACATGGGAAAAAAAATACTGTTATAAAATATGTAATGGGGTTTGAAAGCTGGGAAGGAGAATATACTGCTGTACAGCTAATAAATAATAATGGATTAACATGTGTGCTCACTGGCTGCTTTGTGTATATTGACGGTGTGACCTGGCAGTGATCTCCAGACTGTAAAGCCGCTCCTCCTAGAAGGATGCTGCACGCCTGTATACAGGGACCAGCTCTTCTCTTGCTGTGGGTGTTACCTCTGTCCTGTGTCAAATGCAAGGTGTAGCTATCTGTGATGTTAAATCGTGGTGTGCCGGCCCTGTGCTGGCTGCAGGTGAGTGTGCACGTAAGCAAGGGTCATTACTGCGGTGAAGCCAGCGCAGGGTCCCAGTTTCCTTACAGCAGCTCCGTTGTGTAGCAGGGCTCTAAGCTGCTCGCTCAGCTGGGGCTGCGTGGAGGAGTGTGCAGCAGAGAGGTGATGTAAAATGTGCAGGGCCTGGCCACTTGCAAACATCAGCATTTACAGTTTGAGCAAGAAGTAATGCAGGAGGAGTTGTTGCTTTTGTTCGTTTTGGCTGTGAGTTGAAGTGGTTGCAGCTGATGGTTTAGATAGCAGGAGTATTATTTCCATTTCATTCTGGGAAGTGGGCCTGATACTTAAGTGGAGTTTCCATCATTTATCTTCTCTTAGTTACCTGTGCAAGCAGCTTAGAGAGCCAGCTGAGAGTAAGCAGTCAGGTAGCTGCATGCTGTGTTAAGTTCAGGATAGTACCTCTCGCACAGCTGACTTCAGAAGGGGGGTTGCTGGAAATGGCAAATACTTACTTAAAAGGAAATCTTAAAAAGCACAAGAGTTGCTAGATTTAATTTTCACTAGATGTTTGGTGACTAGTTATCTCTGGTCCTGAGGGATGGTCCTGAAACTTGCCAAGAAAAGCTGTCTGGAGGTTGATGCCTGGAACCCTGAGCAGGATGGAGGCTTGTTTCGGCAGGTGGGAGAGGTAAATGTAAGGGCTGCTTCTGTGAGCAGGAGCCAGGTCTGGCTGCAGAAGTAGTAAGTCCTCAAGTGCTTTCTCAGTTGGACAAGGAGCTGGTGGTACTCGCGAGCCCCAAGATGCTTCAGGCAGAGGCAGTGCTTTAAAGGAGAGGCGATTTTGCATAAACCTAGTGAGAGCTAGGGAGGCTCTAGGTGTCCTTGGGATCTGTAAGGAGTGCCACCGTCATCTCTTAAACCCTGTGTCTCAACCTGGTGCTGACAAGTGGGGCGTGAAAGATGTTGCAGTGGCTTTGTTTTAACTGATGACCCATGATGGTGCCCCAAGGTGGTGGTGTGCATGCTCTAGTAGAGCCTTCCCTTGGTCTGCGTGAGTGCTACTGCAAGACCTCCATGCAGCAGCTTGTGCTGTCATACCCAGGTCTGAGTGACCCCAAGGCACGTCTTGCCGGCCCTCCTGGAGTTCAGAGGAGCTGGGGGAAATGGCTGCATGTCAACAGCTTGATGGTGGGCTGAAAGGAAGAGAGCGTATTTATAGAGGTGTATTTGTCCAAAGACTACAGGTATGGTTGCTCCCAAGTAGTCTTTGATCTGCTGGTGGTATGTTGTGATGTTTCTTAGCAGCTTCTGCCCTGCTAGTCACAGCCCACTGCTGCAGCAGGCTTGGGGAGATGGGGCTGCTCTACAAAGGGCACTGCTGGTGGCTTCTGTTGTGCTTATCTGAGGAAAGAATTTCTAAGCAGTAGTGTTTAGTTAATGCAACAGACACCTGTAGTGTTCTTGCGTGTGGAGTAGATCTGCTCGTTTATTGTGGGTTGCTTTTTGACCTTTCTTCAGAGACCCAAGCAAGGTTTTAGTGGGGATGGGAGCAGTCACCCTGTGGCCATCCTCCTTTTTATCTCAGCCTCGTGTGTTACTTTGCGGTCTGCTCAGTTGACCTGGTTTCTTTGTGCTTGCTCAGTCAATAGTCCTGTTATGCAGCCTGGTTTTTATTTGATATGAGCTGAGGCTGCTGCCTTGGGCAGGTATCTCTGTTTGTGTGCCTCTCTTGCAGGCTTCTGGTTTGCCCTTGGTGGAGATGCTCTGGAGAGATGCAGAGCAATGTCCAAGCCTGTTCCTGAGGACGTGGATCCAGGGCAGCAACTCAAGCCTGAATGTGGACAGAACATCTCTGCTCAACCCCAGTGCTGTTATCAGTGCTGGAAAAGCTGTGCCCTGTGTCCTGGACCATGAGTGAAAAGTCAGGGCTAGTATGGATCCAAGGAGGGAGCATCACTGCCTCAGCCAATTGCTTGGCCTGGCTGCCATCTCTGGTGCTTGGGCTGCTGTCCTGAGGGTGTGCTGGAGAATGGCATCAGGACGGAGAGGAGCTGAGACCGGCACTACGTGACTGCTGCAGCCTGCCAAAGGCTTATTTGGCTTCCAAAGGTTGAGAGCTCCCCCAGGTTAGAGGGACTAATTTCTCTTACATTACTAAGCTAGAGTCCGAGCCCACTTCTTCAGCCAAGGGTGTCAAAGTGAGGTTTTGTTGGTGCAAACCATGGTGTGCTTTCTTCCGCCTCATTGGAGGAAGAACTAATGAGCTCTTCCGCTCTTTTGTCTTCACATCATTGTAGCAGATGATTCTCCAGGTGAGAAGACGACAAATGTAGATCAGGGGACAACTCAGGGAGACTCTAGGGCAGGGAGGCAGCTGTTGGCAGAGCCTCTAAGAGGTGGAGGACACAGGGACACCGTTGCAGAGCAGTGAGTGGTTCCCAAGCTGCCTGACCTCCTGCAAGGCTTGTGGAAGGCGGGCAGAATCCAAACTGGTGCTGACGTGGCCGGGCTTGTGGACTAAACCGTCCTACGCCATCCTAAACTGTGTTGGTGGGAGCAGGGCGAGCGCTGCAGTGGGTTTGCTGGCCTGAGCATGCGTTTAAGAGCAGACTGAAACGTGCCAGAGCTATGCAAAATCCAAGGAGGTCTTGAGCAGAAGTCAGGCAAATGTGGTAGGCAGCCAACGTGGACAAGCAGGAAGGGAGAAAGGAAGCGCAGAGAAAGTAGAAGTGGGGACAGGCTGCCCTGAAGGAGCAGACATTGCTTGAGTGTGCAGGGATGGAGTTGGGAGAGCCAAAGCTCATTTGGAGTTAGAGAAGCACGTGAAGGACAAAAAGAACACCTTCTGTATTGAGAAGGACTTCAGCAGCAGCAGGAAGACTTTGGAAAAATGCAGGCCTGCTCCTTAATGGAGCAGAGGACTTAGTGGCAAAAGACATGGAAAAGCCCAAGGTATTCTGTGCTGCTTTTGCCTTGATTTTGGCTGGTGAAGTCTCTTCAGACCTCCCAGGGCCCAAGCCTAATGACAGAGTCTGAGGGAAACATCTGAAGGTGCTGAGGAAACCAGCCAATCTTGTCTTTGAAAAGTCCTGGTGATCTGGGGAGGTTCATGACACCTGGAAAAAGGCAAATGTCCCACCCATCTTCAAGAAGGGTAAGAAGGAAGATCTGGGGAACTACCCTATTGCATTCTCCAAGGAGGTGGCTGGCTGCGTGGACAAGGGGAGAGCAGGGAATGTTCATCTGGACTTCAGCAAGGCTTTTGACATGGTCTCCTGTAGCCTCCTTGTAGCAGAATTTGAAGACATGGGGGCTGGAGAAGAGGATTAGTGGGTGGGTGGAAAGTTTGGCTGGGTCAGCAGTATGATGTCTAACTGATGCTGATTGATTGTGTTCCTCTGGGATCACTTGTAGGGCCAACTGGTCCCATCTTGGCTCCCCAGTGCAAGAAACCAGTGCGAGACTGGCATAAGCCTCGTGGAGGCCCCCAGGATGGTTGCCACTGGAGCTCAAGATGGATGAGGAGAGGCCATGGGAGACTGATGTGACTGGCCTGGAGGAGAGAAAGCGAGGGGGGACCTTACTGCTGTCTGCAAATAGCTGATGGGAGAGTGCAGGGAAGACTGAGCCAAGCCCTTTTAGGAGGTGTCACAGTGAGAGGGCAAGAGACAAATTGGAGCAGAGGAAACTCCAGCTCAAATTAAGGAAAACCTTTCTCACTGTAAGTGTGGTCAAACATTAGAAAATGTGCCTGGGGGGGCTGTGGGGTCTCCATCCTTGGAGATGTTCCGATCTCAGCTGGGCATGGCCCTGAGCAGCCTAACTGGCCCGGTCTAGAGCAGAGGGTTAGACCCAGAGGTGACCACCAGCCAACACTGCTCAAGGAGTCTGTAGTGGTCAAGAGCTATGGGAGAAGCTGTCACTGTGAGAGCACATGGGACATGGTAACTGGGAGGGCAACTGGGTGCCCATGTCAGCACAGCACAGGAGCATCTGGGCTGGGAGGGGAGCTGTGGGCAGAGGCAAGGATGAAGTGCTGTTCCAGAGCCAGGGATAAAGAGCTCCTACTGTTACCCCCAGAGCATGGTAAGTGCTTCAGCTCCCCAAGGGTGATCTAAGGGTGGAGAGGAGCACCGGGACCTGTTTCTGGGAAAGTCCTGGTACTCTCGGATAGAGCTGAAAATGCCCAGCCCATGTCCTCTGCGGGGGGATGACAGAGGAGATGGGTTGCTCTGGACATCCTGACATGCCTGGACTTGTATAGCAGGCAGGGAACGCTTGTGTACATGGATGTCTTCCTCTGCCCCACTTCTGGGGAAGATGTTCTGCTGCAGTGATGCTCAGGGTGTTCCGGCATGTGGGACCCAGTATTTTGGCAAATGAGCTTGGGATGTGGCTTGCCTGAGCTCCTTTGTGCTTCTAAGCTTCAATAGAAGCTGTCTTCTGATGGGTGCAAGGGGGCAGCTGCTCTCTCCATGTCCCGAATATCCTTCCATGACAAAGCTGGGACCTGGTGCCCCTTCTGAGACATTCAGATACCAGTAGCCTGGTCTCCTGTCATCCTGGAAAACCAGAGATCCAGCCAGGATGCTGACTGTGTTGGGTGGTGAACACCTTGTGCCCTTCCTCTTCCTGGTGCTCATCTGCCTGCTGACGTAGCTCTGGAGGCTCAAGGAGGTGCCTCAGCAGAGGTTGGTCCCTGCCCTGAGCCATGTTCTCCCCAGCCACCTCCTTGAGAAGAGCTGCTGTGTGTTGTGGTTGGGCTCTATGGAGACGCTGTCCCTGCAGGGAGATGGCTTCCTGCCTTTGCTTTCATGCTGAAGGTGGTTTCAGAAGTGCTGTGGCCCCAAGGTGCATGCGGCTGGAGAGCAACATCGCCCAGCCCTTCCGGGGGTCACCTTTTCCTGAGTTATTCCACCTCTGGGAAAACTCCTCTGGGAGCCCTCGGTTGGCATATTGCAGCTCAGGCAGCCTGGAGCTTGGTGATTTGTCAAAAAGGGGCAATTTAGGGGACAAGACAGCTGGCACCCTCCATCCCAGCTGATCCTGGTCATGGGGACCCAGGCTGCTGGCTGAGAACAGCTCTGCTGGCTGCCTCAGCACCTTCTCCTGAGTCTCTGGTAGGGCCAGCTGAGCCAACACTGAGAAATGTTGGGTGTAGTGAAGTCGTGCAGCGCTGCACAGCGCACAGGACAGCTTTCTGCTCTGCCCTGGAGTGCATCTGGCTTTTTGCCTGGTCCAGAGCCTTTACTGGGGAGCAGAGTGATTGATGTGCTCGCTCCTGTTGCTGCAAGGAGGCCACCTAGCCTCTGCCTCTCGTCCTTGCTTTGGGGCTGTATTTTTGTCATTTTGGCATGACACCTGGGGCATTTCTGCTCTGGTCCTGTCTGCAGCACCCTGCAGTGGGCACCAGCACCCATCCTCTGGAGAAACACCTTGTAGTGGGCACTGGCATCCATCCCCGTTAACTCCCCTTGCAGATGCCCGGTGCAGGTTGATGGGGCTGGACTGACCTCCTGGTGCCGGGAAGGGTGGAGCTGCTCTTTTCATGCACACCGGCCATCTTCAGGCAGAAATATGTCCCCATGAACCACCCCAGGGAGCTGCAGGGCAGGAAGAGGTCATGGACCCTCAGCCCTTGACAGCTGGAGCTATGGGGAGATGCTGCTGCTACTGGCTGGGAGGTACTGGTGGGGTGTCCTACTTGCCCAGGTGAAGCCATGCGGGAGGAGAAGCACTGGGCAGGGATGCCCTCTCCTCCCGGCAGGGCCGGTGGGCCGCGGGCGCTGTCGCTCTCATTTCACTTCTCTTGCTCAGGCGGTAAATCTCGCCTGACGGGGCAGGAAGAGGCACCGAGCGCTGAGAGGGGGAGGAGGTGCCGAGGCAGCGGCACTGCCGGTTGGTAACCTCAGCGCTTCCTCCCAGCAGGGTGCCTTTCCCGCGGCGCCCAAGGATGCTGCCCTGACACCCGCATCCCCGGGTGGGTGAGCCCGTGGTCCTAACCATGGCCGTGTCCCCTGGAGGGGTCCCTGCTGAGCTGCAAGGTAAGCATTGCCCAGTGCTGGGGCATCGACGCCACATAGAAAGCACTGGTATGGGGCCTGCTCGGCTCCCATTTGCTGTGCCGGGGTTGGCAGAGCCACTTTCGGGTTCTTCATCGGCAGCAGATGTGGTTCAGGGGGGTCTGAGCAGGGTCTGAGGCACGAGAGCTGCTCTTGCCCCCAAAGCTCGCATGCTCGAGGATGCTGCTTGGGCAAAAAGCATCCCCAGGGAAGAGGCTGGATCCTCAAGGACATGGTTCTCCATGGCTCCTGCTTTTGGGTGCAGCCTGATGCTGCTCACTCACATGGGCTTGGGGTCCCATGGCCAACTGGGGGTCCCTGGCAGCTCCTCAGCCATGCAGGAGATGTGTGAAGTACCACTGATCCCAGCCTTCACTCATTTGATTGAAGAAGCAAAAGGCTGCAGAGGTCTTGGCGTCCTTCAGCCTGACTGGCCCCACTGAGGCTTGCAGCAGGGTGGGAAGGAGCTGGGTTGCTGTGTCCCCACAGCCCCAGGTGGGGCTCTACCAGGATGGGTCCCTGGGGACATGTGGCTCAAGCCACTGGACCTGCGGGGCTCTCGATACCTTCAGCAAGGGCCAGAGAGAGCGGCATCATTGCAAAAATCTGTTTTGCTTTGCATGGCGATGGGCAGTTGCGGTTCTTGTCTCGCTCCTCTGAGTGAGAGTCGTGAATCAGGAGAGACGGGGAGGCAGTGTGGGGAGGCGATGCTCAAGGCAGGAGGCAGCGGGCAGGAGCAATGCTTGCACTGGTCCGCAGCGACTGTGGAAGCAACTGGTTTGCAAATGTGGGGAGGTTGGCACACACGACCACCCATGCACGTCACAACCAGGAGAGCTGCTGAAAAAATGCAAAAGCAGAATATATCCCTGGCTGCACTGTGGGGAAGCAGGACTTGTGTGCTGAGTTGCTCCCCAGTGGTAAATTTGGGAAGGAAGGAAGGAAGAGAAACCAGGACCCTCTATGTTGCTCTGCCAGCTCCCAGTGAGCAAGGCAGCACGTGCAGCGTAAACCGGTGATTCTAAAGCCCTGTGCTTGGTCGAGGCTGCAGCCTGGGCTGCAGAAGCCGATGAGGAGGTGGATTTATCACCCAAGCAGTAAACAAGACCCAGAGCTGGTGAAGAAGCGCGTGGCTTAGCTGAGAGAGCAACCAGGGTCTGACTGTCGGGTGTGGATGGAGAGGAGTTGATTCAGGCGGGGACATGGGGGACAGTGTCCCCAAGGGCAGCAGGGCACGTGAGAGAGGACCAGGGGTGGCTTCAGCCACCTCACTTCATGGGGACATCTGTCTTTTCAGAGGGCATCACCGCCTTCCTGGGGACAAAGAAGGTCCTCCTGGTGATGAGCATCCAGCTGCAGGTGAAATCCAAGTACGACGACTATATCTTGGTATGTGCAGAGTCCGGCCTGGTTCCTGCTTTCCCCATTTCTCCAGGCAGCTGTTTCGTGGCTGCAGCGGGGGACAGGGGTGGCTCACATGTCACCCCAGTCCCCTGTCACGCCAATGTTCCTCTGCCTAGGTGCTGACCCCCTGGCGAGCCTATGTGCTGCCGGTGATGCTGCCAGTGAGGGTAAGTGCTGGGGACCCTGTGCTGCAGTAGAGCCCCATGGCTGCTTGTGGCACCGGGGTGGGTGTCTGTGGGACAGCTGTGGGTCACCCAGGCCATCAGGTCTGGAGAAGCCCCCAGAAGCAGGATGAGGAAGAGGATGGGGTCAAGGGGAGGGGGGCTGGTGAAGGCTGGGGGGCATGGCTGGGCACGGCCCGCAGCGTGGGGAAGGGTGGGAGCTGGGGGGGCACCCTTGGGTCTCTCTTCTCCATCAGTGCTGGGGCTAACCCTGCTCCTCTCACCCACAGGTTCACAGCAGCTTCAGCTTCCTGGAGGTGAGGGAGATGACGGTGCGAGAGCCCAGCTTGGTGAGTGGCGCCAACACCCATGGCAGACCCAGCCCGGGCACCCACCCCACCTTGTGCCCACCTCCCCCCACGGCAAACCCTGGCCCAGAGCCCACCGTGGGGTCTGGGGGAGTTCTGGCCCCCCATTGCACGCTGAGGGTCACAAATGATGATCTGTGAGAGCTCCGCAGGGTTATGTATCCCTTCAACACTGCTAATGAAATCCTCTTATGGCCTTGCCCGGGGTATCACCCTCGGGGCTGGAGGTGTAAGGAGGCACCCAGGGGTGCTGGGGGCAAGCATGGGTGCCTGCGCCTCTTCCCCTCCGGCAGCTGCAGGCAGAGCCTGGCCATGGCACCTCCTGCTCGGCAGGGACAAGGTGACAAACGGCTGCTGGCTTACCAAGGAGAAGCCAAATTTAGCAGGAGGGCGTTTTAAACCCTGTTAATCCTCTTAGAGAGAGGCGTGCGCATAGGGCAGGTGCAGCGGGTAGGAACTGTGGAGGAGAGGAACGGGATGCCTGGGCTTGGATGTGTTGGCTGAAAGGGCTGTGGTTCTCATTAACCTCTTGTCTGTCTTTTGTTTGTTAAAGCATCATCAGCGATGACAGCCTCAGTCTCTAAACAGTGTTTCTGCTGCTCAGCAGGCTGCGTGGCTGAGATCTGGGAGAGAAATAAAGAGGAACTGGGCAGAAAGCAAGGGGTGCTGGGGCTTGAAACCCCAGGGTGGAGGGGGCTGAGACATCTGACTGGGATATGGAAAGCCCAGGGGTTATTAATCTGCAGGCAGAGTGCAGGCAGGGCTGGGCCCCGCTGCATCCCACAGCCCTGGGCACCAGCGGAAGCGCCATCCTTGCGCGGTGCCAGCAGATAATTGTCATCTCGCTCCCATGCCGCAATCAGCGCGTAATTAAATCAGAGAGCGTGTTGCCATGGGATTTTTTTTTCTGGTAGGAATTGAAAGCTAAAAAAGCCTCAAAACCCGATTAGATAAATTCAAGGAGGAAACCTCCATCTTCCAGCTGCAACTGCTGCAGGCAGTCAAGGCTACTCTCACCCCCCCTGCTTTGGGCTGCTTTTGTGTTAGCTTGAATTTTGTGGAGGTTGATGCTTTATTCTGGCACATTATGATCTCTTGAATGTATTTTATCCTAAATTCCTGCTGCTCGCAGCCTTCCCTGTGCTCATAGTGCTCTGGTTGGGTTTTGAAGCAGTGGCTGGGTATTTGCAGTGAGAAGCTGGTGGCTGTCACCGTTGTGTCTGGGGGCTTGGGGACGCTGTGTGCTGCCAGCTCGCTCAGGCATCTCCCATCCTTTCGACTCCGCAGGTTGTCATAGAAACAGATGCAGCATCTTATGCCTTCCGGTTCATGTCCTTTGATGATTTGGAGCAAATTGTCATCCATGTCACCATGTCACTTAAGAAGGTCTTTCCAGACTCATCACCTGGGTAAGGGTCTTCTGCTCCTCAGGTGTAGTTGTGTAGGTACCAGAGCAAACTCTTGGCTCAGAAAAACCCTAAATATTGGATGGGTTCACAATTAGCACCTTTTAACAGGAGAAAACCACCCTGACGGAGGCCAGACCCTGCTCCCTGATTGCATTGGGAAGACTATTTCTGGCCACCCTCACATGCAGGGGCTGTAGCTAAGCATAAAGTGGCAGGGATGCTCTTCTCCCAGCCCACCACCACACCACCCCTCTGGTCCTTCCCCAGGACACTGCTCAAGAACTCCCCCCCCAACCTGTACGAGAGGATCCGGCAGATCACGGACTCGCTGGAGGAAATGCTGCAGAGCAGCCCTGGGCCCTGTGGTAAGCCCTTTTTTCTCC
Organism: Nipponia nippon; assembly: GCF_047370975.1. Lineage (NCBI taxonomy): Eukaryota > Metazoa > Chordata > Aves > Pelecaniformes > Threskiornithidae > Nipponia > Nipponia nippon. The sequence continues at coordinate 31,736,052 of NW_028262391.1, forward strand.
CTACACATCTCCCCCATGTTGGACCAGGAGGGTTGGAGCACCCTGGGGACCATCACAGCCCAGTGTCCATCAACAGTAGCTCTGCTGGCAGGACACCTGTGGTGGCTTAGGTCAGAAGGAGCCCTGCTAGTGGGGTCTGCTCTCCACCGGCCCACGCCATCCCATGTGGCAGGAGCAGGTTTGAGGGGACGTAGCTCCCCAGAAAGGAGCAGGACAGCTGTGGGGCAAGGATGCTCAGTGTCCACCTATGAGGACGTGCAGCCGTGGATGCTTCCACCCACCTCGTATGACATCACTGCAGAGCCAGGGGCTTTTCCTAAAGCCTGGTTTGGAGTAGGATACCTCCATTATCATCATAGCAATGCAGCTTTCCTGGTATCTACATAGATCAAGCAAAGGCAGCTGCAGCCCTTGAAGTTGTGTGATTACTTTTGGGCTGGCAGCAGACCACACAGGACACTCTGGCCCCTTTGAGGAGGGAAGGGAGAGCCTCCACCATCCTTCTCCTGCTTTCTGCCCTCCCCAAAGGTCTTTTCCATGTTCCTGTGGGAAGGTCTGCCACCAAGACTGCCTTCTCTTTGTAGGGGGGTTTTCAGAGACCTACGCTGCTTTATGTGATTACAACGGCTTTGCCTTCCGCGAGGAGATCCAGTGGGTAAGCTGGTCTGTCCCATGGAGAAAAGACAATGACAGTGTACCACTTCGTAGGCAGGGAAGCAGAATGATCACAGGGCTGCTGGGGCTGGGACCATCCCAGAACATCCCAGGAACATCACAGAGCTGGGAACTGCAGTTTTGCCTGGCTTGAGTGGCCCCTGCTTCTTGGTGGGGTGGAATCAAAGTGCAGGTAGGGATGAGATGCCTTGGACCAGGTTGTTTCCCAGACTGTCAAGTAAGGAGAGCCCCTGGAAATCTGGGACCTTGCTGGGTGTCCCTAGTAGAGGAGAACCCTGCTGGGACCCAGCCACAGCAGGACCAGCTGTCCCCCTCTTCCTCCAGGACACCGACTCCAGCCCACCTCTCCCCACACCCTCATTCCCGCCAGCCTGGGGACGCATTGCCTTCTTCTGGCCAGTCCCTGCAGAAGGGGTCCAAGACCCACCAAACCATTCCACCAATTTGGGCCATGTGCCCAGCCAGCTGCAGTGCCAGGGGAGGTTTTCAGCTTGGGGTTTAGGCAAGGGGCTCCCCAGGGGCGGGTCCTCGAGGGCTCAGCTACTTCCAGCAGCGATGGGCACCTGAGCCCTCCCCAGGACCAGGTGCTGAGCCTGATCCGTGTGTCCGTCCATCCGGACAGGACGTGGACAACATCTATCATAGTCAGGACTGCCGGGAGTTCAACCTGCTGGACTTCAGCCACCTGGAGAGCCGGTGAGTCCCCTGGCCATGCCACGTGCGGTGCCTCGTGCCATGCCAGCACTTGTCCCCATCCTCCCTGTCCACAGCAGGGGTGGCCCAACACACTCCTCCGCTTGTGTTAGAAGCTTTTATCGCTTTACATGCTCCAAGGACGCCACATCTGCAGGCTGCCGCACCCCCGCACCAAACACAATGAGCCCCGTCCCACGGGGCGACAGACCCGAGAGGCCGCGCAGCCTCCCCTGTTCATTTTTAACACTTAAATAAGCCTGCGAGCTGCTTACAGAGGTAAAAACCAAATGTCACGGCGCCTTCTGGCAGCTCGTGGCTGTCAGGTGTTTCCCTATGCAAAGCAGCCGTGCTGCCCCCCCTTGCATATAGAAATATATATAACAAATAGCTGTTACAGGGTTATAACCTCGTAGCGGGGCCATGAGCTCTGATTGTGCTCAGTCTTCCCCGTGAGGCTCAGCCATGTCTCCATCCCAAGAAAGACGGAGCGAGGGTTCAGCTGAAACTTGTTTCCACTCAAGCAAAACCTGTGTTGTTCTTTACACGAGAGCTCAGGATTAAAAAAAATAAGTGTGTTTGACAGAAGCATGCAAATATTTTGATTAATTTTATTTTCCCTGAGGGAATAACCTGGGGAAGCTGACTTGTGCCTGTGGGTTGCTTTAAACTCACGGACCCCAGTCCTGCTCCATTGAATGGTGCATTGGGACACCCTAGGGTTGGGTGTCTTGGGGCACCCATTTGGGACCAGGCTTGGCTCAGCCTGGCCCCCGACTCCCTCATCCTTGTCACCCTGCAGAGACGTGGCATTGAGCATCGCTGCCTTGTCCTTCAACCTGTGGTTCACCAAGCTCTCCTGCAAGGACTTCAGGCTGGTGAGTGCTGGCGCCGCGGCGCTGGGTGCTCCAGAGATGGCCATGTTTCCAGAAAAGCTTTCTTTTCCCCTGCCAGAACCAGGAGATTTCGGAGCAGCTGCTCTACATGCTCAGCAAATCGGTGACACTGGAGGAGCTGGTGCTGGAAAACAGCGGGTTGAAAGCGTAAGCAAAGGTGTTGCAGGGTCCTGGTGTGGTGATGAGCAGCGTCTTGGCAGCCTGGTGGTGCTCCCTTCATGTGCATGGAGCAGGGGGTCCATGGACCCGTGTGCCAGGGAAGTGTTGGTGCCCCATCTCCTCTGCAACATAAAGCTCACTGTTAGCAGCCTGGAGGCCAGTGGGCATCACCCACCCTTGCAGAGGCTCTGCTTTCGGATGGAGCTGGCTCTGCCACGTGGGCAGGTGCTGGTGGCACATCCCCATAAGGCTACAGGGTTGGCAGCTGTGTCTCCTGGAGGTGGCCGTAGCTTGTTCAGACGGGTGGCCCTTTTCCCCACAGTGACTTTGTGCAGAGGATGGCCCAGGCGCTCAGCAACCATCCTGACTCTGTCCTGCACACCATCAACCTTGCTGGCAACCAGCTGGAAGATAGAGGTACACAACTTCCGGGCTGGGATGAGTTTCCACCAATGAAAACTGATGTTCAACTCTGGATCGCACCGGCAACTGCCCCCTGCCCTGAGGGCTGTAGCTCGGGGTGGGACGGGCACCCACCTGCACTGGCACGGCCACTCAGGGCTCTCTGCTCTTTCATCAGGGATCGTTGCCTTCAGCCGGCACATGGAGAAGAGTCCCAAGGGTCTGCAGAGCCTCAGCTTGGCCAGGACGATGCTCACTGCCAAAGGTACAGCCCAGCATCCCATTCCCTGCCTGGGTGCCATTGGGAGGCTGGGCATGGCAGTGCTTGGGGACAAGCTGGCACCAAAGTGGGGGCTGGAGGGGCTGCAGAGACACCCTGGAAAGGGCATCTTCAAGGTTATGATGTCCTGCTGGCCCAGCTCTACGAAAGAGCCCCTTCCTCTGCTCCATGGCTCTCCCTGGTGCTGGGGACCCACAGACATCCATCTCTCTCCCTCTCCTCAAGCAGGAATGAGCATGTTATGCAAGGCCCTCACAGATAACAAAGCCATCGGACCCTCCCTCCGGCACTTGGACCTCTCCGGAAACCCCGGCACCCTGGCTGGGGATGACATCAGCGTGAGTGCCCAGGGCTGCGATGGGGTGACACCATCCAGGCTCTGTCCCCAGCGTGGTTTGGATGGCTTTGGTCTCCTGGGGTCTGTGCCCTGCCTTGCAGCACCCCAGGGATAGGGAAGTCACAGCTGTGACACCTCCCTGCTTACCCAGGGGCAGCTGGAGGATGCACTGGGGACATTCCCATGCATCTCCTCGTGGGACAACGGGAGATGCCACCTGGAGCAAGGAGGCATCCCAGGAGCGAGTGGCACAGGGCTGGGTCCCTCTCTGCAGGATTCATCCCTGTGCTTAGCAGGAGGGAGGAGGCAGGCTGGAGCTGGGATTTCTGGGCTGCAGGGTGCTGGGTGAGGGGGTCAGGGTCCTGGGCAAAGCTGCTAAGCCCTCTCTGCCCACAGAACCTGCAGAGCCTTCTCCGCCAGTGTCACTCACTCTCCCACCTCAGCCTGGCTGGCACGGATTGCCCTTTGGATGCTGTGAGTACCTGCGCAGGGGGTCCCAGCAGTGAGCCCCTGACCTCAGCCCCCCTCCCGAAAGCATGCTGTGCTGCTATGGGGTGCTGCCACCCCATCCCAGCTGGCACTGGGCTGCAGACACAGGGCATGCGTGAGGCAGCAGGCAGCCAACCCAGCGATGCCCTGCTCTGCGCCCACTGCCACGGGCAGGTTGGGGAACTCAGGGTTCAGCAGGAGGAAGAAGGGACCCCCAGCATGGGGCAGACCCCCTTAGCACCTCTCACAGCTCATCCCATACCATCACCCATTCATCCCCGGGCTGTGCGAGGGGCCACAACACTGGCTGGGTCCTCCTCAACATGGCTCGCATCCCCACCCTGGCAGCTCTTTGGAGCCCTGGTCCATGGATGCCACACCAGCCTCGTCCATCTGGATCTCTCAAAAAACGTGTACTCCCACAAGTAAGCCCCTAGGACAGCGGAGAGGAGGGGAGTGCGGTACCCAGGCGGGTAGATGGTGCCGGGTTGCAGATGATGCCATGTTGTTCCCGTCTTTTTCAGGAGGGTGAAAACCATCTCCCCTGACATCAAGGAGTTTTTCAGCCAGGCCTGTGCTCTCAGGCATGTCTCCCTGGCAGGTACCAAGCTGCCAGCGGATGCTGTGAGGTGAGGTGGGGCTGTGAGTCCACTGAGGGGAATGGATTTGGGGCGAGCATGGTCTGGGGGGACCTCGCTCAGGGCTGGTGGGGAGGATGGATGTGGCTGTGGGAGGCAGAGCTCTGGGAGGGATGTCTTCTCCAGCACCCCACTTCCACTGTGAGGGGCTGTTGAGGGGCGCCCCATGGTGGGTGCTGGTGCCCCCATTGCTCGCACCAATGGGTGGCTTTGGTGACTTTTCCAGGACGTTGCTGCAAGGGCTGGCAGACAACAGTCACATCAGTGACCTGCGCCTGGATCTTAGCAACTGTGAGGTGAGGGGCCAGCACCCATGAGTGCCAGGGTCCAGCCAGGGGGTCCCATTGTGGCAGTCAAGGGGGCTTGCTCCCTGTGCAGGAAGGTCTGTGCCCTGTCCGCTGTGGGGCTGGGGTGACCTTCCCGACGGCAGGATCTCATTTGCAGGGCTCGGCGCCTCCCCTTGTACTGATGTCTTGCTGTTTCTTCCAAGCTGAGATCAGCGGGGGCCCAAGTCATCCAGGATCTCATCCCTGATGCCAGCTCCATCAGCGACCTGGATTTGTCCGACAACGGTAGGTTGTTTTTTCTCCACCTGGGAGAAGATCTTCTCCATCTGTGTGTCCAGCCACTGCAGGCTGTTTGGCAGAGGCCAGCTCAGCCCCAGCACCTTGTGAGGAGTCCCCAGGGAGATGGGTAGGGTCTGCTGCACTTGCCTGCCTCTTGATCGCACTGGCTAATGCAACATGAAACTGCACTTGTCACCTGTAAAAGTCCTTCAGCAGCAGAAGCTGCAGCACTGTCGGCTGTGTCTCATGGGGATAAAGGCACCCAATGGCCACCAGTGGATTCCTGCCTGAGAAATTACCACCTCATCAGGCTTTTATGGCTTTTTACCCCCAAAACCAACCACCCTTCTCCCTTCCCCAAGGCAGGCAGCCCTTACATGTGCTCTTCTCCCTCTGCTGATGACCTTCCCAGCATGCCAGGACTCTTCCATCACCTCCCAACATTGCATCCTGTGGTGGACAGCAGTGGTGGCCCTTGCCTATCCCCTTGTTCAGAGAGAGCATCTCCAGCACGGGGCAGGGGGTGACTTCTACATCCCCTCCAGCCTCAGGACTTGCCAAAAATTCTCGTTTCACATCTTTCTTGGTACAAGCCTCTTCAGCTCACTGAATCTGAGGTGGTCTTGCATTGCTAGCTCAGGGTTTGAAGCATTGAAATGGTCTCCCTTGGCTGAAACTCTTCCCACCTCTCTGCAGGAGTTTGCAGCCTCTGCTGCTAACCTTGTCCTGCCATGGCCTCCAAAGCCATGGGCGAGTAATCCTAAGCATCACCTCTGCCAGCTCTTAATTTCACCTAAAAGGCCCCAAACCTTAAAGCAACTTTGCTAAGATCTCACAGCAGACCATGTAGCTCCTCAACAGCCAGATGGTTCTGGGAAAGCTGATGAGGTTTGGAGTCCTCTAAAAACCTCTTCAGGCCACCAGTGCTCCAAAAGCTTGCTCTCTTACCCAAAATCTCTAGCCAACCTTTGCCAAAATATGTTTCTATTTTTGGTTTTCCCGGTAGAGCAGCTCCATGCAGGAGGGACAGTACCATAGGTGGGTCTTGGTGCCTCTTGCCCTTGGCTGGCAGAGCGGCCAGGCGAGCAGATCCCTGCTCGCGTCCCTGTCCTGTGGGAAGGATGTCACCTTTGCTTGCCGAGTTTCCCTGGGGATGCTGCAGCCATGAGGGTGGGAGTGCAGGCAGCTGCCTGCAAGCTGTAAGAACTCCTCCCATGTTGCCCAGGGTGGTGAGCGGGTGATGGAGGGCACACCCCTGCGGGATGGCAGAAAGCAAGCACCGTCTCTGGCTCCATAAGCACTCCCTATGGCTCAGCACAGCCTTGTCACCCCAAATAGCAGGAGTCCCCAGAGCGGGTGCTCCTTCCCTGGGGTCATTCCTCAGGGACCCCAGCTCTGCACAGGTCTTCGGTCTCCTTGGGGGAGCCATGAAGAGGAGGAAGATGCTCAGGAGGTGCCCTGGGCACCTCTCCACCATCCCACAGTGGCAGCTTGGTGGCTCTGCAGGTCTCCTGTGAGGGACCACCTTGGTGCCATCTCTGTGGACTGCTTGGAGCATCCCAGCGGGTGTCTTCCATCTCTCACAGGCTTTGACCCTGACATGGTGACACTGGTGCTCTCCATTGGCAGAAGCAAGTCCATTAGGCATGTCTCTCTGGGGAAAAACTTCAACATCAAATCCAAGTAAGTGCAAAGCCACAGCACCCGGACCAGGAGCCATCCTGGCACCATGCACCCACCTCGACACTCTCTCCCTATCCAAAGCCCATGGGCTGGTCAGAAATGCTAGGGATTGCCTGCCCGTCCTGCCTGCTCCAACCCAACGGGGAGCCTGGGGCCGTGGGGGGACCACCACCTGCTCCTGGCGCAGTCCCTGTGGGACCGCAGGCACTGCAGGGACAGGTCACAGCCTCAGGCAAGAGCAGGAGGGAGGACGGAGCTCTGCCAGCTGCCCCTGTGGCCATGAGGGATGCGTGTATAACCCCCGCGCTGCCTCTCCCACAGGGAGGGGCTGTTGGATGTCCTGCATCGCATTGTCCAGCTCACCCAGGAGGACGACTGTGTAAGTCCGGCTTGCCCTTAACCTCCCCAGCTGTCCCAACCATGCTCTCAGTCACCCTCCACCACCATCGTGCAGCCTTCGTGCTAGGGTGCTGTCCAGATCCCTCCCAGCACAGGCTGGGAGCAAACCTCCCTCCCTCCCACTGCCATTCAAATCCTTCTGCTCTTATTTTCCTCTGTCTGAAGCAGATGCTCAGACAGAGAAGCGAGAACTGTTCCCATTCATCTGGGAAAGCGGGAGCCTGTGTCTGGCTAAAGGCACAGAGGAGATGCTTGGTGTAACCTGGCCGCAGCCCAACTTTCCAAAAAAACCCTTTCCTCCTCGCTGTCTGCCAGTCATCTGAGCTAAATCCAGAGTGTTGCCTAAGCGCCCATTGCCTTCCTATTTCTTGGGGTTCAGCATGACTTGGGCTCTCGAAATCCAGCACCAGGTCCCCGCAGCAGCTGCTGGACGGGGGTGGAGGCTGTGTCTGCGAGGGTGACACACATCTTGACATGTGTCCTGGCCATCTCTCCCCCTCCTTGTCTCCTTTCTAGCCTCTCCAGTCCCTGTCTGTGGCTGAATCACGCCTCAAGCTGGGAACCAACGTCCTGCTGAGTGCCCTGGGCAGTAACACCAGCCTCATCGCTCTGGACATCAGTGGCAATGCCATGGGGGACACGGGGGCCAAGATGCTAGCCAAGGCCCTGCAGATCAACACAAAACTCAGGTAGCAGCAGGTCCACATCGCCCTGTGGGTGCCCTTCCCACCTTGTGCCAAGTGGCCCTGATACGGTGGTCCTGGTTGTGATGCTGATGCCATCAGAGGAGGCTTATCTTGGCTCCTGGTGACCACGGATATGGCCCTGAACCATTCCTGGTGCACGGTCAGATGCTATGACTGTATCTTGCTCTCATGGCAGTCATCTGGCAATACTGGCAGGGGACATGTGAAGGGCAAGAGATTAGCTCAGTCCCTGCCCTGGCACTTGCCAGCTCTTTGCCAGGCTCCTGCACAGCCTGGGATGCTGCAGCCGACCCCTTGCAGTCACTGGCCTCACCCCATGCTCTGGCATCAGTTCCTAAAATGCCATTTTTTGACCACATTGTGCCCGCAAAGGCAAGGCAGGGGTGTCTGCAGGGGACGGGGAAGGGTCTTCCAGCCAGGGCTGTTCCTCTGAGGGACATCTGCCCCTGCCAGCAGATGGTGCCTGACCGTGTCTGCCTTGCCCTTCACTCCCTCCAGGCACCCACATACTTTACAGCTCCTTGCAAAGTTTAGGTTTTGAATACTGAGATTCAGATTTTTAACCCCCTTTCTAGGCTTTCTGCTGCTTGGGGTCAGCCTTGGGCTCACTTCTCCTGGCACCCAGTGGGTGGGCACCCACTTCAGGGCTGCCTGGATGCAGGCAGAACTCACTCGTGTCCTTCTCTTTGCAGGACCGTGGTTTGGGACAGGAACAACACAACCGCCCATGGGCTCCTGGAGGTGGCTCAAGCTTTGGAGAGGTAAGGAAGGATCTGCTTGGTCCTCCTGGCTTGCTACTGCCATGCAAAAGAGCCCCTGGCACCAGGATGTCACCATCCCCAGGGCCTCTTGTCCTCTTGAAGCAGCAAGTGCATCACGCAGTTGCATACAGGTCCTGAGGGAGTCGGTCCACAGCTTGGGCCTTGCAGCCAGCAAAGCAACCTGCCACCAATTCGGTGATGGCACCTTTGTTTCCGGCCTCAGAGTCTCCCCTGACCCAGCACAGCCCCGTGTCACCCAAGGCAGCAAGCATGGGGGGATCTGCTGTTGGTGGAGGTGTGATGGTCCTCTCCTCCCTGCCCATGCAAGATGGGTAGGAGTTGTCCACCTGCCGAGCACACTCAGGGTCTGGTGTTTGGCCATGCAGGTTCTCTGGAGGTCTAAAGAAAGAGAGGCGGATGGAGAGCCTGGGCGGGTGGTCACTGCCACCTCACTGGGGTTTGCTGATGGCCGGAGTTTTGCCGTCCCCATCTCCAGGGCTGGACCTTGGGGCAATGTCCAGGCTGCTGTCGGGTGGGCTCTGGACTGATGTTATGTCTCTGGGGAAATGCACAGCAGGGATGAGCCCCATGAGGCTGACAAGGGGTCTGGCAGCACCCGCTCACCCCCACGCTGTCTCGCAGGAATTACACCCTCAAGTCGATGCCCTTGCCGATGAGTGACGTGGCTCAGGCATACCGCAGCAACCCGGAGAAAACAGAGGAGGCGGTGCACAAGGTGGGGGGACGCGGGCTGGGGGGGCGCAGGGCTGGGTGCCACCGACACCCGCTGCTCATGGCCTCTTGCCTGCTGCAGCTCCAGTCCTGCCTGACAAGGAACCAGCTGCGGCGCACGCTGCCTGCACAGACCTTCCGGCTGCAGCAGGGCATCCTCACCACCTCTTCCGAACAGGTTTGCTGGCCAAATTGCTGCATGGGGCTGCCCTCCCCTACACCAAACAACCCTGGATAGCTTGTGTGAGCTCTTGCAAGCAGCACAAACCCCTTTTCACCTTTCCTTAGTGGAGGGCAGAGCAGTTCGGAGGGATGAGAGTGGGGCCAGGCAGAAAGGATATCTCCAAGGAACCCTCTTGGTTGCATCCATGCATTTCATGCATATGCAATGCTGGGATATCTCACCACTACGCTACCCCACGCAGCCTGTTCCCAGCTCCCTGTGCACGCTTGCCGCCATGTGGCATCCCCAGTTATTAGGCAGGGATGCTCTGGGGGCTGTAACCTGCCTGCGCCCCCGCTTGCCCCATCGGGCAGCGCCAGCACATCCTTCTCTGGGAAAGTCACAGCAAGGAGGGTAACTGGCAGTGCTGCTCCGGCGTCAGTGCGTGATGCAGCCTCTCCATGCTCCAGATGGTGAATGAGATCTGCCTGAGCGTGCAGAAGCATGTCGACATCCTCAGCGCCTGCCCGGGCAGGGAGGTGGAGGCAGACATCCTCTGCGCAGAGGAGGCCATCAGGAATGCCAACCTCTCCATCAGTGTGAGTCCGCCATGTGGGGAACCCCCTCAGCTTGCCCAACTTCAATTCAGGATCGAAGTGGGTTATTGATTAGTTAATGACATAATTAACCGGCAGTTGGGGAACACCAGAATCATCAATGCAACAGATGCATATCACTGAGCTCTTGCAAAACGTTAAAGAACAGCTGTGAATTTCTGAATCCTCTTCTAGAACAAGTCCAAAAATGTTCTTAATCCCCCCGTGTGCATGCACACAGGTGTGTGCAGACCCGCTGGGAGCTATGGGTTACAAGCGCACCCCCTCTTCAGCAAGAGCACCCCCTGCTCGTGCACCCCTCCTTGAGGGAGGTGGGTGCTCCATCTTTGGGCACACCCTGCAACCCACGAATGCCCACACTTGTGAGAAACACTCCACACATCCCTGGAGTGTTCCTCCTTGGGGCACCCTCATCCCACCCTGGCTGGACGCAGCCCAGCAGTGAGGATGATCCATCAGCCCGTGAGGAAGGCCACCACGTTGCCTGGGCAGCTCCTGTCACTGTCACCCCTGGTTTGATCCTCCTGGTCCCGCTCCTCTCTCCCCATCGCATCTTTTCCTCCTCCTCTAGTTCTCTTCAAACCACCTCCTTTTCCTTTTTCCCTACTCTCTTGGCCCTTCTCTGGGTACTTAATCTGGCAGAAATAGGATTTAAGAGGACAGTGCTGATGGTGAAGGGATGGGAAAGGATCTCCTCTGATGTGGGCAGCAGCATGGCTGGGTGCAGGGAGGGAAGGAGGACCAGAGAGTGGTGGGGAGCAATTGAGGGTCTGGCTGGGGGACCACAAGGGGTCAGGATGCCCAGCCCGGACCCAGCAAAGCCAGAAGGTCACTGGGTCTCCCCAGCTGATGCAGGCAATGTTCTTCCACGGGGCAGCCACAAATGCAGGCTGCACATGGAAGGATGGAAAGAAAGGATGAGGTACCACGGGATGATCCACAGTCTCTCTTCCCATGGCAGATCCTGCCCCTCTTGTACGAAGCAGGAAATACCCCATACCAGAATGGCAAGCTGCAGCACAAGCTGGAGTGTCTCACGGAGGAAGCATCACAGACCTGCAGCCGGGAGATCCAGGTGGGCACCCATGTGGGATGCTTGTCAGTCTTGGACCAAGAATGAGGGACATGGTGTCTCCTGGAAGCCACGTGAATCCTGATGGAAAAGACCCTGAAAACTCTCCTTTCCTCCCCAAACTTCAGGCAATCATGCAGGCAGCGCTGGACACAGCTCACAGCCTCTGCCCAGCCGTGGTGCAGAAGAGCGGGATCAGGGATCAGCTGGTCAATGCCATGTCGGAGCGGATCTACCTCCAGGACCACCTCAACCTCAGCGCTGTCCTGGACCAGATGATCACCGATGTCTTCAGCAAGCTGAAGTGGGTGACGTGCCATTCTTCCTTCTTGCTCAGCAGCTGGCTCTCACCCACGGGGCCAGATGGGGATTTTGGGGGCTCCCTACCAACTGTTCCCCTCCCCACATGGTGGTGGTGGTGGTGTGCTGGGTCCTGCTGCTGTGTTTTCCCAGCTGTGGCTCTGCTTCCTGCTCAGTTCCAGTTCAGATATGTCCCTAGGGAGCTGGGAAGTCCCATGGGGTGATATCCCTGCAGGCACGTTCCCCATGGCTGACAGAGGGGAGCCCCAAGTATCAATGGGGGGGATGCACTCAACATCCTCCATCCCAGCCACTGCATGCTCCTTTTCCTGCTCCGGCAGCATGCACCCAGCGAGCCGGAGCCCAGGGCATGCCCTGGGTGCCTTTCTGGGTGCCATGGTTGAGTATCCATCTCCCCAGCAAGGCCCTCCCTGCAGGGGCTGGCCCCATACCTTGCAGGGTTTGTGAGTGCTGGCCCTGACACCCCTCTCTCTGCTCCCAGTGAAATCAAGCTGTCTGTCACAGCTGCCGTGGCTGACTGCATCGTGGATGCCGTGCTGGGAGACCTGACCGTTGCCCAGTGCAAGCTGGTGAGCGCTGGGGGATGCCAGCCCCTGCAGGATGGGGATGCAGGGCTGGGATGTGGGATGGGGGTCTGGGTATCCCAGCATTGCCCAGACACCAGCCAATGCTATGACCACAGATTTGCTGTCTGGGAAGCAGGACAATTCCCACCCAGGCTGGTTTTTCTCCCAGGTAATCCTCTCCCAGTGCGGTCACAGCAGCATTAACGTCCTGAGTGAATTCCAGGAGCTGTCGTGTGGCGGGGGGTGCCAGGGTGAAGCCAGGCACCAGCCGCTCGTGCACTGGGGCAGGCGTGGGGCAGCTGCACTGGGGCTGGCAGCTGGCTAATCAGGCCTAAATCCGCTCGCAAATCCCACGTAGGGAGCGGAACAGCACGGAGCACACAGGGCGGCCGGGTGCGCTTCAGCCCCTGGGATACTTTAAGTGTTTCCTAATGGTTTTAGGCAGAGAGCCTCCCCAAGCAGGGGCTCGACCTCCCAGCGCTGCTGCCGGAGCCGGCTGAGGATGATGCCACCGCACTGGCGAGGGGCAGGAATCCTCTGGACCTTGCTGCGGAGGAGGTAGGGTCTGACCCCGCTGCCACTGTGTGATGCCTGCGCTATAACTGCCTTTTATCCGCCTTACCGGATGATGCCGGGCTTAACGCCGCAACCTCTCTGGGTGCATGCACCCCCAGCACTCCCCCAGGGCAGCACTAAGGCAATTAGTGCTGGGAAATGGGACTGTTAGCCTGCCCAGCCATGCTGCCTGCCCTGCTGGCACTGGGAGCTTGTCCTTGTGGTGGCCTGGGCTGGTCCTGGCCACACAGCCCCTCCGGCTGTCTGTTGCTTCGGGACCTGGGGTCCAGCGCACCATGGGGTCCCAGTCAGGAAAGCATCCCCTCTGGCATCATGGGTGGTTTCAGTGCTGGACCAAGATGAGGGGGTGCAGCCCTGGGGGTGATGGAGGGATTGCACCCATCACTGGGCGAAGCCTGGCTGGCTTCGGCTGTCGCTGGATGCCACTCACCACGGCCAGCTTCTCAACGCCAAAGCCACCACTGTCCCTCTCTCCCTGCAGTACAAGATGGCCCTGCGGAGGAAAAACAAGCATTTCAGAAGCATTCGGCCCACACCAACAGTGAGAAGTAAGGCCACTGCGCGGCTTTCCCTTAGCCATGGCTTGGTGTGTGCTGTGCCACCGTCGCCAGGGCATGGCAGGGGCGGGGGGCTCGCAGCAGCGATCTGGGGGGCAGCACCATCTGCGATGATGCTACAGGCTGCAAGCAGAGGCTGGCAGGGATCTGGCCCCTCCCGAGCTGTGGCATAGGTCTGCAGGCAAAGCTCACCTTGAGCTTGCTCTTCTACTGTTTTTGGGGGGCAGGCTGGCTCAGCCCCCATGGGTAGCAGGGTAAATGCCCTGAGCTCCCTCCCCATGTAGCCAGGCAGGGGTGGAAGGTTTGTCCATGACTCCGGATGCCGTGGCATCCCTCCACCATCCCAGGGACCACCCCAGTCATGGGCATCACCAACCCACCCAGTACCCCAGGGACCTGGCACAGGAGACATTGCCCAGAGGCCCTCCTGCTGCTGGTGCTGAGCTGCCCCAGGCTTCTCTGCCGCTGGTGTTGCCCCACAGAGCCCTGTGTGCCTGGGGCGGGGGGCAGGATCCTGGGGGCAATGAGCAGCTGACGGGTGACTTCTGCTTTTGGGGGCTTTGGCTGTGATGCATATTTGGCTTTGGCTGAAGCAGAGCTCACACCAGACCCCAGCGCCTGGCACCCAGGTGTCCCCAGGGGACCCCTGATGTCCCCAAGCCCAGCAGCATCCCGACTCCTGATGTCCCTGAGCCTAGCAGCATCCCCCCCCCAAACGAGGCGGGCTGAGGAGCTGGCTGCAGAGCAAAACGGGGTGTGTTTGAGGGTGCTGCTCTCTGGGCCAGCACTGGCAGAGCTTGTGCCGTGCAGCCACTGCTGGCTGTGGCAGTTGGCTCGGTCCCTGCCAGAGCATCCCCCCCGCGCCCCCTCCCCTGCACACAAACCTCTGGGGACCGTGGCAGGCTCTGACTACGCTGCAAAGCCACAGCCCTAGGGGCTGCCGCACAAGATCTCAGCAGGCACAGCCGCGCTCTCCTCCCCACGGCTGTGGCATGATGCAGCCAGAGCCCCGCCGACCCTCCACGCGTGGGCGAAGGTGGCGGTGGTGACGATGGGGAGGCCTGGCGAGGCTGGGTGCCAAGCGGGGCCCTCTTGCCTCTCGTAGGTGTCTCGGAGCTGGAGCCGGTGGCGGGTAGGGACGCCAGCGGGCTCCGAGCTCACCGGGCGCCGCCGTCACTCAGCCCCGCCGCGCCGCCGGCACGCCCTGCCTCCACAAAGGATGCTGAGCCTGCGAGCAGCTCGCTCCCCTCCATGCAGCCTGCCACCGCCACCACCGCCGGATCCCTTATGGACCTGCCGACCGCCGGCGAGAAGCTGGAGCATTGCACCAAAGCCAGGCCCCGGCCCAACCGCCGCCACAAGCAACCGCCCAGCAAACCGAATGTAAGGGGGGGGACGCTTGGCAAGGGAGGGAGGGTGGATTTGTTTTGGGGTTTTTTTCATTTTTTTATCAGTTGGGTGAATTATTGCAGTCGGCATTTGTTGCAAGGCAGGAAAATGAGATGCGTGGAGCCGCGGCTGGTTTATTATCCTGCATTTCAGCCCCTGACGGAGCCCCTTCAGAGGAGGGGGGCAGCCCAAAAGGATGGGCAGGGGGGCTGGGGGGGGTGCAGGGAAATCATCCATCCCTTTTCCTGCTGCCTGCTGGGAGATGCCAAGCGGTGGGAGCCGGCAGAGAGGCAGCAGGGAATGAAAAAACCCGCAGAGTTTGGGCGCAGAGGGCCGGCGCGTTTGGCAATGGCTCCAGCTGCCTCTCTCCTCCTGCACCCAATTTGCTCCCCCCATCCAAAACCCATCGGCCCCGAATTGCCAGTGACTGCTGCGGCTCCCAGTGATGCTGGTGGGGCTCTGCTGGCTGCAGCAGGGTGGGTTTCACCTCCCCCCCACTGAAAGGACGAGCACCTGGGGCTCCTGTCTTCACAGCCCCCTTCCCAAAGGAAAAGTAACTTTTGGGTGCAGTCAGTAGAGTCCGGTTCCATCACCGACCCCAGGGATGGATCCCGCCGGTATCACCTTGTCCCCATGCCGCCGTGATGGAGCTGGATCCTTCCACCTGCCAGAAAGCCCTGGCTCTCACAGCTGTGGTGATGTGCGCCCTTGGACCATGGTGGGACCAGCGCTGCCGTGGGGCTGGAGGAGAGGCAGGAGCTGTTTCCCGCAGGCAGGGCGGATGCTGGAGTCTGGCAGGGGCCAGGCAGGGCCTGGGGGCCATCACCTTGGCACATCTCTCCGCAGCGGGATGGGCACGCTTGGCACCCAGGGCTGGCCAAGCCTTGCGCAAGGACAGGCTTTGATGGATGTGATGTGACAGGGAAAGCAGATCTCAGATGGCTGGAATGGCTCCTGAGCGGCATCAATCCAGCCGTAATGAAAAGTCGTTATGGATTGAAATGCCACCGATGGGGAAGCACCTCCCTCTCATCGACAGGAAGCCACTGATGCGGTGCCATGTGCCGGGGCGAGGAAGGCTTGGCCATGGTGTGAACCACTTTGCCATGGGGATGGAAAGGGTGGCCTTCATGCAGGCTGTGGTGGCACTCCAAGATTGGACTTGAGGATGAGCACCAGCCTGAAGGATGCAGATGTGGGTGTCCCTTCCTTGGAGCTCAAATGAAGGAAGCATCCCTGCCAAAGGCTTCTCCCATGGGACAGCGGGGTCGGAGACCTGCCCCAGCTCTAGGAGGCCTTTCACAGGATTTGTCATCATGTGTCACCAAGGAGAGTCAGAGACACCTTAGCTGTGTGTAATGCACAGGTACCTGAGTGTATACAGGTGCCATACCCCAGCCACTGTGCTGGGGAGCCACCAGCACCCCAGATATGGCACCCAGTGGAATGCAGGGGGCTGGCAACTGAGCTGCCCTGCCTGCACAGGCAGGGTGAGGAGCTGGCAGGAGCCTGGGGAGGGCTGGAGCTCCCGATGTCCCAGGGATGCAGCAGGATCAGAGCTGGGATGCAGCTGATAACACCATGGTCTGGCTTTTGTGCTGGATGCACAGAAAGACAGAGGGTGCCAGAACCCATCCCACACAGGCACCCACTTGTAGGTGCACAAGTGTGGGTAGCGTGTGTGTGTGTATCTTTGCCCTGCGCTGGGCTGACGGCCACACTTGCTTGCAGGTGCAGCCTGTGGCCTGCGAGAACAGCGAGGACAGGAGCATCACTCGCGTGGACGAGGGGCTGGAGGACTTCTTTGCCAAGAGGCTCATCCCAGAGGAGCTTCTGTAAGCCCGGGGGGTGCCCAGGGTCCCCTGCACCCACCCAGCCCCAGGATTTCACCTACCCTGCAAACACTGCTGGTCCCAGTACCAGAGGGATACTGGGGGAAAACATCGCTTCTTATGGCAGGCACCCAGCTTGTGCATCTGCCCCAGGCATCGCCAAGGGCAAGGCTGGGGGGAGAGGGCTGGGATGAGGCTACGGGGTGCAGGATGCGGCCAGCACCCCGCTCCCATGAGCCTGGGGAGGAGCTGTGGGGCCTGTCCCATAGCAGGGAGGCAATGGGGCAGCACTCATAAGGTCCCACGCTGGGACCAGCTGCCCTTGCTGGGACAGCATCATCTCAGGTGGGGTGTCTGGGGTCTAGATCAATCCCTTTGGGATGGACAAGGGGTGGAAAATGATCCTTAGTCCCTCAGCAACCCAGAGCTCACCTTTCCCAATCCTTCATCTGTCCCCAGCCCCACGGCTCCGGAGACCTGCCTGGGATCAGCCCCTCTGGCTCCTTCCGGCTCCCGCACCCTCAAGAAGAAAATTGGGAATTTTTTTGCCTTCAAGAAACCCAAATCCAGCCGGGGCTCGAGGTGTGAGAAGGAGCCTGAGGGTGGCCCCGCCGCCCCCAGGAGCCGGCGCTCGATGCTCAGTGACATTTTACGGGCCCCCAGCAAGGCGGGCGAGGCGGGCAAGCCGCTGAGTAAATCAGAGGAGGGAGGGCTCGCTGCCGAGCCCCGGGCAGAGCCCGAGCACTGCCAGACCCCTGACTCTGCCCGCAGGATCCGGCCCAAGTACTCAAGGGAGGGCAAATCCCAGTCGCTCATATTGCTATCTGGGGAGGACGAGGATGCGCTGGGGGTCAGGCATGATAAGGTAAGCACTGTCACCATCACTGAGCCACTGCCGCTGACCCTGCTGTTTGGCTCGCCTGGTGGGTGCTGCTCCCACCCAAGGGTGCTGGTGGTGAGGTCAGCCGGGCACCGCAGGGGGATGTGGGGACACCAGAACGATGGCTGGGGACATCCCCGTTGGGTTGTGGCTATGCCTCCATCTCCCGGGGGCATGGCTGTGTTTGGGGACCTGGGTGCCCTGCGGGCAGGCAGATGGGTGCTGCGCTGGGTGCCGTGCCCCTGGCAGGGCTGTGTCTGTCCCACAGAAGAGACACCTGGAGAAGAGTGAAGCAGAGCTGCCCGGCTCCTTCGAGCAGCGTGTGCAGGTCATGCTCCACCGCATCGGTGTCACCAAGGGCCCGACTGCCGAGAGCAAGAAGCAGCAGGTGAGGACCAGATCTGCTTTTGGGATGGATCCTGCACCCAAAGGGCAAGTGGAGGTGGTGATCCATGGGATGGGGCTCCCCTGGCCAGGACCAGCGGCACCCAGCTCTGTGCCACCATTGCCTGTGGCCTCTGTCCTGTCACCCAATCCTCTGCGAGGGGACTGATATGTGGGCTCCTATGTGCTGCATGGTGTCCGTCTGTCCCTTCTTCCCTGGAATGCACCTATCCCCTGCACCCACCCCAGAGCCCAGCAGCACTCTGCCCTCCGCCACCCTTCATCACCGAGGGTGCTGCCACCCTGACCCCCCTCACCAGGTTTCTTTCCTCTTGCAGAGCAAAGACAGCGAGATCAAGAAAGCCGGCTCAGACGGTGAGGGGCTGCATCCTCCCCACCCTGATCCCCACCTGGCTGGGCACCCAGGGGGTGGGCATGGGCAGGCCCCCTCAGGCCCCCAGCTGTGGGTCCCACCATGTCCCCACCATGCTGGTGGCATGGGGCAGACCCCACTGCGCTGATGCTGGCCGATGGCTTGTGCTTGCAGGGGACATCGTGGACAGCTCTGTGGACTCCCCCCCATCCCTGAAGGCACGCACGCACTCTGTGTCCACAGGTGGGTCACCAGTGGGTGCCGGGGGGATGTCACACTGGACCCCAGGGCAGAGGGCTCTGTCCCTTCTGTTAGCACCAAGCAGCGCTGCATGGGGACCGGAGCTAACGGAGACTGGTGGGCAAGGGCACCGGGGCAGGGTCCCACCCTTGAGAGGGTGCCCTACACTCATGGGTGCCCAACTCTGGCAATGGCGAATAGAAATCCAGTACTAAGAGCCATCCCCTGGGGCTGTCACTGCCCGGCACCCACAGCTCTGCCCTGCCTTCCCCACAGATGCACCCTTCCGCAGCCCAGCCGCCGTGATGGAGCCCAGCGCTGGCCTGGCTGAGCCCCAGCCAGCCTGGAGAGCCCTGGGGAGGCAGCTATCCGCCGAGCCGCAGGGCACCAGCTCTGACCAGCCCCGGCGATCCTTCATCCAGGCTGAGCCCAGTGGGCTACCAGAGCCTGGGGGCCGGGAGGGCTGGAGCAGCAGCCTGCCGCGGCCGGGGAGGAGCACGCCAGTGGTGCTGCCACGGAGGGTCAGCCACAGTGGGGAGGTGGGTGCCGGCAGCCCCCTGCCCACGCTGCCCACACCGCCCGACACTGAAGGTAGGCGTGTGCGAGTTGCTGATGGGGTCCCCTGAGGTGTGTTCCCAGAGCCCCTTGGGAATGGAGGGCAGCAGGGCCTCAAGCACCCAGTGCTGGGTGCTGATAGGGGGCTGCCAGGAGGTCGGGGTGCTGCAGGCTCCCTGCAGATGGCACCTCGTCACTGCTTTCCCAGACAATCGGCTGACGCCGCGGTTGGCAGCACCATGGGGGACCGGCCGCCGAGCTGTATCCGTCCACGAGGAGCAGCTCAGGGAGCCCGAGTGCCCGGTGGAGCTGGGAAGTAAGTGGGGGCTGGAGTGGGACCCCGAACCTCCCTTGCACCCCAGACTGGAGGAGGCAGGCACTGGCACAGTGGCATCCCACGTTCCTGGTGGTGCTGCCTGTCTCAGCTGGCAGGTGGCTGCCCATAGTGCCAGGGTGATAGATGATGGCATTGCCGCACTGGGAAGATCCTGGGGGGGACTTGGCATTGCGATCAGCTCCGGCAGCAGCCTGGCTGCCTGGGCTCACAGGCAGAAAGCAGGCAGGAGGCAGGTGGCTGCGCCCCACTATAATGCAGGGCTGGGTTGTTTCCCCCAGCGGGCACCGTCCCCCTGCGCCTGCGGCGATCGCCTGTGTTCAAACGGAGGACTAAGCATGACTCCCTCCCGGAGCCAGCGGGCGAGCCCGGATCATCCTCGGATGCTGCAGGTGAGATGCGATGCTCTCCTCCCTTGCACTCCTGCTAAAGTGGGTGTTGGGGTATGGAGGGTTCCCCCGCGCTCACGCCAGCACCCGTGACCTCTCTAGGTGCCACACCGCAGGACTGGTCCCGTGCTGGGCTGGAGGAGCTGCAGGCTGGAGCAGGCACTGAAGGCGAGCGGCCGCAAGCCCTGGCACAAACTGTTGCGAATGCACAAGACTCAGCAGCCGTAGACCAAAGACGCCCAGTGCCAGGCCGGGGAGAGCCAGCCCTGGGACAGTGAAGCCCCTGCATGCCGCTGCACTGTTCCCAATAAAACCCTGCAAGCAAGCGCGCGGTGCCGGGGTGATTGGCAGCTGGGGTGTGGAAAGCAGAGACGGGGCGCAGGTCTGCTCCATACTGGGCTGGCGTGGATGCGGCGGCAGGGCTGGCTAACGATGGCATCACCCACCTTTTGCTGCGGGAACAGCCGGGCCACCAGCGTCGCCCGGGAGGGCAGGGGTGCCCAGGGACCATGCCGGAGCCCTCGGGACGCACCGAGCGGCATTGCCTTCCCGGGATGGCCTCCGCCGCCATGGGCTGCAGAGGGGGAGCTGGTGATTTTAGGCAGCAGCTGGGCAGGCAGCGCAGGCAGCGGCAGTGCTGGCAGCCAGCCATTTTTAGCAAGTGTTACCAGGGCCCTTTCACCTCTCCAGCTCCTCACCCCACGGGGTACCGCTCTCTTCAGCCCCCCAAGATGCAGGTTTCCATCTGCAGGACCACAACCCATGGCATTTCAGCACGCAGCTCTGCAGCCGATCTCCAGCCATGCCTGCCTCGCCATCCCTGCAGCTCTCCCAATGGCACCAGCGTTACCCCAACACCCAAGCGGCTTTCTCCTGTGTTGACCTCCGCTCAGGACCAAATGCATTCCTTACACGGATGTTTACGACAAAGCAGCAAGATGCTTATTTTTTTCTTTCCCCCCCCCCTTTTTTTTTTAATACAAGAGCTGTGTATTTAAAAAATATACAATTTTTATTTTTAATTTCTACAGCATAACCCTGCGGGATATTTTTTGTAACAAACAGTGCAGGACCATACCTAAACCAATTAATAAAACATCCAAACTCCTGCGCTGCCTTTGGAGCGGGGATCAGGTTCTGGGGCCTCTGCCATTGCTGCCGCCCCTGCTACGGTGGCACTGGATCAACTCTTGTCCCCGTTTGCTGGGCCAGGGTGTTTGGAAAGGATGGAGAGGGAGAGGTGGGGAGGGATGCCAGCTCAGGCACAGGCATCCCCAAATGGATGCTTTTTGTTCCTTTCAGCGCTAAGGGTGCTGGCCTTCAACAGGTCATGTCCCCAGCATCTCTGGAGCCAGGGTCTCTGCAGCCAGGCCAACCCACTCAGCGGTCCCCTTGGGGACAGGGGTCCTGATGCCTGCCCCATCCCTCCCCCAGCTGCTCTTCCCAATTGTTTTGGCTGAACCGGTGAAGAAACAAAGGATGGGCTGGGCTCAGGAGTCCACGTCCCTGTCCGTGAGTATCCAGCACGCCCACTTCAGCATCGCCTTTGAGATCCTGTGAAACCAGACCAGGGGAGCCAGGGTGAGAAGGGACGTGGCTGGGGACATGCCGCCACGCGCTGGGGCAGCCTGGTGACAAGGGGTAAGGCCGTTTGGGGACCCACTGCAGGGATGCGAGCAGCAATGCCCTGCTGCAGCATTGCTGTTCGCATCCCATGGGGGGAACAAGGAATGGCTGTACAAGGCCATTGCTGCACTGACCTGACAGATCTTATCCGCTCACAGAGCTCGGGGCTCGGTGCCTCATATCTGTACTGGACTGGCTTCTCCTTCACATACTGCAGAAGCGAAGGGGAGGATGAGGCTGGTCTGTCCCAGCCGCAAAGCCCAGAGCGCAGCCCCCACCATGCAGCCTGAGACCCCAATACACATAGGAAAACTCTGGAGTCCCTCCCTCAATTGTTTCCTGCTCTTCCAATCTTATTTTACTTGGAGAGCTGGAAGATGCTCCAGCAAGCGTTGGTTCCCACCCAGCTCAGGCTCAACCATATCTTCTCCCAGTGCCCCAGATCCTCCCTCGGGATGGTTGGGGCCACCATCTACATCGACATCTACTTTCAACTCCCCATCCCCACCAGGTGAGGAAAGGCCTTGGAGATGAACACCAGTGGTGGGGGGACACAGAAAGCCTCCCCGGGGACCACCCCCCCAGGGGACCCCACCAGTTGCTTCATCTTTACCGGCTGCAGAGCTCTGTGCTGCTCCGGCCTGGAGCTGGGGCCGCTCACTGGAGATGCTTGCTCTTCCTCCTCCTCTTCCTCAGAGAGTTCCTTTCCATGCCGCAGCCCTGTCTCCTCCTTTCTGCTCTTCTTCGCGCCCCGTGTGCTCACAACCTCCGACCTCCTGCCTGTACCTCTCCCCCTGCCCCACGGGGCACCTCGGGGATGCTGCTGCCCACCAAGGGCGGGCAGTGCCTGGCCACCTCCTGCCAGCAGCTTCCTCTTGGCACCCACAGCATTTCCTCCCTGGGTCCTGGCACGAGCCAGACCATGCTTTAACATATCTGGAGGGAAAGCTGTGCCACTGGAGTCCGCCTGCTCCCTGTGAGGCATCCCTTCGGGCAGGGATTGCAAGCGGCTGCTGGGCAAGATGGGAAAAGCTGGAGAAAGAGATGGCAGGGTGGCCTGAGAGGCCCCTGATACCTGCGGGCCTCGAGCAGGGCAGGGGGCATTGCAGGCTGCCTCTGCAGCTGACGTTGCCCGGGCAGTGCTGGTCTGCACTGGACTGGTATTGCCGTAGGAGCGGAGCAGGGAGGGAGAGGAGGTCAGCATCGGCTCTTCCTGCGGCAAGCCCTCAGGAGAGTCCTGGCTGCATGGTTCCAGCAAGTCGGGGGTGTTGCTGTCAGCAGCCACATCTTGCTCGGTCTTTGGTGAAAGGTCATGTTGAAAGGTATTCTCTGGTAAGAGAAAATGCATGGTCAGGGGCTGGTGGTGGCACCTGCCCCTGCACGTCAGGTTGGGCAGGAGACCATTGGAGCTGGAATGATGCAGGCACAGGGCAATGGGAACGCTACAGCACTGCTTTTTGGCCAGGGGAAAGCAAGCCAGCATCCAAGATGAGCTACATGGTCACCCAGTGAGAGGAGAGGGGTTGTCTCCTGCCAGCAAGGCAGGCTGGATGCCCTGGGGCATGGGGACTCACCATCCGAAGAGTTGAGGATCAAAGATATTGGGGGGAGCCTGTTCCAGGGGTTGTCCAGGGATCCCTCTGAGCCACCTGACAAGGCTGTTGACTCTGCAGCTGCAACAATGAAGTCACAGGGTTGATTTTTGGCAAAGCAAGCAGGTGCCCACTCCCAACCCTATGGCAGCTACAAAGGTCTCGGATGAGACGGCACTCAAGGGGAGCTCAGAGAGCCCTTTCCAGCTGAAACTGGGGTGTACTCCAGCCAGACTCCTTCCATGACCTCAGCCAGCCCCTGTAGCAGGCAGCAGAGAGGCAGACGCTGCCCAGAGAGCAGGCAGGTGGGAGGAAGACCTTCTCCTACACACTGCACTGTCCAGGGCAGCAACTCCCTTCATCTCCTCTTCTATGTAGAGCTCCTGCAGGTAATTCTGCAGCAAAGCTTGGTGACGCCAAGCCCAGTGAGGTGACACAAGCCCATCCCAGTGCCAAACCACAGCGAGCCAAGAGCCCACACTTGGGCAGGCGATCCAGGCTCTCTGATGCCATCAAAGGGACAAAATTTGTTGTGCTCCCAGCACAAAAAGCCAAAGGTACTCAGCTTCAGGAGGCTGCAGGAATGGGACCATTCCCTGTCTGCTCAAGGCAGGGCTGGGAGTCCTGATCTCCCAAAGACCTGGCCATGCCAGTACCTCCTCTGCTCAATCCAAGGAGAAAACAGACTGAGCCAACTTCAGAGGAAAACACTACAAGGCTGGATGGGATCTGGAAGTCTCACTACTCACGGCTGGCTTGGGATACGACGCTCTGGTCGCCTGGCACTGTCCTGTCATCACCGCTCTTCCTGGAAGTTGCTTCACTTGTGTCTGCAATTAAAGGGGAACTGCTGGTCACATCCCAGCGCGGTGTGCAGCCAGAGCAAAGGAAGTCTTCTCCCCATCCCAGGGAGACCCTTACTTCGCATGCTTGGGCACTGAACTGCCCACCTGCCTATGCCACAGACGAAGCCACCACACTGACCTGCCTTGGAAGCATCACAAGCAACTGCCTCCTCCTCAGGAAGGATCACCAGGGTGTTGGCTGGGACCTTGAAGATGTCCTCACCCCGCTGAAATGAGATACGTTACGTGGTTTTCACTGGGCAGTCCCACTCGAGCTGCAGGAGCCCACCCGTAGCTGGTAGTTGAATACCATCTCTCTCCCCAGCAAACCTCCAGCTCTGTCCACCGCTCTTCCTTCTCCCACCCCTCCAGGGCAGGGTCCCCACCATGAGCATTCTCAGCAGCCAGACTGACCTCTTTCTTGCGCTCTGCCTCCCACTGGGTGACAGGAACCTCGTCCTTCACCGTCACTGGTGTCTCCTTGGGCATCCGTAAATCCAAGCATTCCTCAGCATTTTCCTTCAAAACCTCCAGCTGGTTCTGTCCTATGGCATCAATCAGCTGAGAGATGGATGGCTCTGGAGCAAGAACACGTGAGTGTTAGTAGAGAAGACACCTTAATTCAGGCAAGCCTCACTTGCAAAAGCTTTTACTCTGCTGCATGACTGTCATGTGCACTGAAACCTGTGGAAACACACAAAATTCTGCATTTCCTTTGCTTCTAGGAACTATCTTTCCTTTTCCACACAAGTCCTGGAGCAGCAGCATGAGCATGGGCCTGCAATGGCCCGCACTGCATTAGCTGTCAGCACCATCTTGTCCTGCTCTGGGCTTAGCAACATCGCCTTGTGAGATCTGGTCAGATTTGTGCTGCCTCTGCCTAACTCAGACCAAGCTGAGAAGAGCCAGGAGCCCCACCAAGCAGCCAGAGCATTGCTTACCGCCCCCCCCCAACCCTTTACCTGAGCTGGGAGCGTTCTTCAGAGCGAGACTCCTCCTGCAATGACCAAGGAGAAAACAAAGCCTGGTCAGGGCTGGGGCACACGCAGGCCCACAGCCCTTTGCAGCTCTTGGCCACAGATCAAGCACCCTGGCTTGGGAGAAGCAGCTTGTAGAAGCAGTGGATTCCCCACTGGGTGCTGGATCTGGCCACGGCTCAGTCTCCCAGGAATACCCATCAGGGAGCCCTGTTCCTAGAGATGGACCAATGGAGACCCCTGAGGATCTCCAGAGTTGGGGCTCCAAGCATGGAGTGAAGAATGAGCTGTGCAGGGTTTCACCCACCCAGCCAGGCTGCCCACAGCTGGAAGAAGCAAGCTCCCCACAGGTGTTTCCTCCCAGCTTTGCCAGCTCAGAGGAAGAGGCCTCTGTGTCACCAGGACCTCATTTTGCAGTCACCAGGATCTCATTTTGCACGGTCTGCTCAGCTCTGTCACATCCTGGGACAGAGTCCCACAGGTTAACTAGGAGCTGCCATAATGTGTGCCTGCCCTTGCTAGCCTGCCCTAGCCCCACTCAGAGCCTGCATGCTCTCATCATGGTGTCTGGATACATTCCCCAGCAATGGCCAGCCCTGTACTTACAGCCAGAGCTCCTTTATCTTTTGCAGCACAGAAGGCTCCTGGTTCCTGCAGCAAGAGAGAAGCCAGTTACCGATTCCCTCCACATCCCCATCTTCCTTCACAGCTTGTGATGGAGACAATTCCTCTTTCAAAGAGCAAAAAGTCCCCACCACAACCAGCTCACACCAGGACTCCCAGGGTCAGTGCTGTTCTGGGGAGATGAGGAAGCCTCCCCAGAGCAGAGCCCCCCGCCTGCCCCATGGGCCATACCCATCGGATGACTCCAACCTCTGCCTCTCCATGGGCAGCACGATGAATCGCTGGGCCGTGAGGTAAAACTCGCAGTCCTCCTGTGGGGCAAAAGGAGCTGTAAGGCAGAGGCATGCAGTCCCACCTCCCCTGGGGCCAGCAAGCACCCACACACCTAGCCCAGCTGTGCCACTAACCCTTCAACTAAAGTGAGGGCCCCCTCACAAAGGACAACCCCCTTCAATGGGGGGTTTGTACCCTCCTACATCAGCTGATGGCTCTTCAAGAGCCACATGCCAGGCTGGGCCAGCCTCAGGGCACAGGGACACTCCTGAACCCCTGCAAGGGGAGAGCAAGCAGCTCTGCCACCAGTGGTCCATGTAGGTCTCCTGCAGCTGCACAGCAGCAGGAGGTAACAGCTGGGTGGCCCTGGGGGAGATGCACCACATCTCCATGGAGGGATCATATGATCCCCTGCCCCAGTGCCCAGGCCAAGCCATCGTCACTGCCACAGACCCTCCCAGGAGCAGCACATGGAAGGAGCTCAAAGCAGGTAAGCATGCAGGAAGCAAGGCAAGGTCAAGGAACGAGTTGCTTCCACTCATCAGAGCACTTACCAACCTGGCCTCCTCCCGGAAACACACCGTGTACTTCTGCAAGACGATAATTCTGCAAATAAGGCTGGAAAGCCTGAGCTGCATGTGGGTGCTAGAAAAAGAGCAGAGCAGGAACGTCTTGGAGAGATGAAGAATGGAGCTGGACCACCCAGACACATAGCTCCCCAAATAGCTACACCAACCACATCAGGGCATGCTGGAACACATCTCAGCAGGAGCATCAGGGACCAAGGGCTCCTGGATCCTCCAGCTTTTTCCTGCTGCTTATCCTTGGCTCTGCTACCAGCACCCTGCCAGTCTAGGGGTGTCCAAATGGGGAAACTGAGGAAAGCACTGAAGGAGCAGCCCAGGCTACCACGGTTAATGCTCTGGCTCCTTTCACAAAGCCCATGGGCTCTTTAGTCCTTTCTAATCACATCTACACAGCATCGCAGCTTCTGCCATCGACCCCTGCCCATCCCAGCCAACTGAAACCGGAGCACCAAGCACCAGCATTCCGACTTTCTTCTCTTAGTAGCTCTTTCACGCAGATTTCCCACCCTGTGATTGCTTTAGTTTAACACAACCTGAAACAAGACCAGGCAGGAGCCCCACTAGCAGCTGTGGAGAACTGCTGTCCCAGCCACAGCCAAGTCACGGTGGAACCCACTTTTCCTCCGCCCGCAGAGCTTCGGACGTAATGACCACGCGGATGTAGTAGGACCCATCTGAGACCTGCAGGACGGCATCTTGGAGGACCCCAGGTTGGCCTGGAGCAGTTGCGTCACTCAAAACCTATCAAGAGATTGAGGAGGGGGGGGGGAAAAGTCTCACTCAGACTTCCCAGTAAACAAGGGTAGGACACCAGGTCTGGCTGAGAGCCTGGACTCTTAGGAGAGAAGGTCACCATTCACCATGAAGCCAGGTGGTAACGCTTATCCCAAGACCAAGGGGTCCCAGCTGGACTGAGCAGCCTCCAAGCTAAGACAGAACAAGGGACACGCCATGTTGTGCAAGAGAGCAATTGAAGGCAAGGTGAGAAAGGAGCCACAACCAAGCATTTTTTTACCCAAACCAGCAGCAGGAATCCAGGCAAAAAGGGTCTGGGCAGGCTTGGGACACATGCTCCTCTGCAAAGCAGAGGGAGACAGAGAGCAGCAGTAACCAGCAGGATCATTACAGCCGTTCCCTTCTTCTGAATGAAGTTTTTGGTGTAGCAACCCTGAGCCTGTACTAAGCCATGTCCATGCTGGGTCAAAACAACCCCCGAGGGAAGCAATAAACTGCTCCTCCAAATCTCATACCTGCCTGCTCCATGGGGAGCTGTGGATCAGTCCTGGCCTGTCCTAATCCCTACAACCCTGGGCTTCTCCTGGTACACACCTACAGTTTGGTCACATACATCAGGGATGTTGTTCACCTGACTGGTGATGCTGGGACACGAGGCACAAAGAGGGGATGTGAAATCGGATGTCCCACCGTGCACAAAAGCCACCGGCATCTGACAAGGGGTGCACCCATGTCCTTTAATAGGTTCCCACCACACTAAAAAGACAAGTCGTCATCAGCTGGGACCTTCTGACAAGAGCCTGCCAAACCTACTGCATAAACTCCCTGTACAAGCCAGCAAGGCTTGCTGCTGGGTTTAAGGATGCCCATGCCACCAAGATCCTGCTCCTGTCGGTATCACAGCTCAGCCACCCAGCAGTCCCCGCAGGCCGTGTCCCCTCGCCCTGGTGGGAGAAGCCCAGCGTGCAGGTGGCCGGTCCCACCACATGCTCACTCACTATGGGCAACTCTTGATTCCCAGCGGAGGCAGAGTGGCTTAGCGCACGCTGCAAGAGAGCACCGGTACCAGCAGCAGGCAGGGCTGCTCACAGGACTGGGTAAAAAACAAGATAAAGAAGGTAGGTTTGGAAGTTATAGACCTGAAACAGATAGAGAAGGCAGGCATAGCTGGAGCCCAGCGCAAGCTGGAGAAAGGCTCTGCTGCTCCAGATACACTCCCAACCTTCATTAATTGTGGAGGACTCAGGTGGGGGTAGGTTGGAGAGTGGTCACGCTGAGGGAACTCTTCCCCACTAATCCCTTGAACCCTAGCGGGGCTCCGCTCCTTCACTGCTGGGTCTTCATCTGCCCAGGAGCGAGAGATCTCCTGCCTGGGAGAGGGGACTGGGCCAAGAAGTAGGGAACCAGTGACTTCACCACCTCCATGTTTTCAGATGGGATGGAGAACAGGACCACAAGGTCTTCTCTCTCCCTGTCATTTTTTTCTCCCCATCTCATCTCTCCTTCCATATAAATCACAACCTCCATCTTTCTCCTGTTAGTAAGGAGATATCTGATTTGCCTCAAACATCTCATTCCCAAAAGACATTAGGAGATTGCTAACAATAATGTTGTCCATGATGGGATGTTGCTACAAGCACCCAAAGGCTGCGAGAGAACAACAAACCAGAGCACTGGAGCTGGGTCTCTCCAGCATCCAGCTCATGACTGCAACCCATCACAAAGCAGAAACCACACTCCCTGCCCGTGCGGGTCTCACATCTGCTTGTGTACCCGGTTGTCTCACAGCATCTTCATCCAATCCCTCCAAATCCACAGCTAATGATAAGCAGCACTGGCTCCACTCGGTTGTTTTCCTCCTGCTTCATTCCCGCTGCCCATCAGGCCTCAAACAGGCAAGAGTCCCCTCACTAAAGCTCTCTCCTGCCACGCAGGGCAGATCAAATGTCAAAGACATCGCCAGCACCACACAAAAAGCTCTCCAGGAACTATGTAGGAGCAGGTCTTGTGCCTCAGAGCCCCATGCCCTGAATCACCATGCAAGAGGCTCTCCCAGAAGAGCCAGCATCCAGGGGAGGATGAGCTCATGGTCCCACCAAGGCTCACCACCAGACAGGACAAGGCTCCAGACACCTCGGCAGGTCCTGCTTCTGCCTCATGCTACCCGCTGTCAGGACCACCCTAAACAACATGGTACAAGGAAGGATGGGACACAGAGAGGAGGAGGAGGAGGAAGGCAAGGCAACCTGCAAGGTTAGGAGAGGACATGACTTTGGAGACTGTAAACTCTTTGGACGAGAGCAGGGCACACCTACCAGGGTGCAAAAGTCAGCCAAGGCCACCAGAAATGGGCAAAGCAAAAGTTCTTCCACCTCAAAAAAAATATATCAGGGACTTTGAGGAGGAAGGGTCACCCACCCACAGCCACTGAATTGGGAACTGCTGAAGACTTCCAGGAATTTGGATTTCAAACACTGTTGGAGCACTTTAGGACAGTCCCCCTCAGTCCTTACCCGCAGGACCTGCCCAGCCAGGAGATTCTCATTGGCATCCAACTGCTCATAATTCGCCAAGAGGTTCACAATCCAAGGCTGCAAGACGTAGACTTTAGGAGAAGACATGTTTTTGTTCTCATACACAAACCTACGGGACAAGAGACAAGGCACAAAATCAGAAGAGCGAGACACAGCAAAGCTCCGGCATCCCAGGAACGGTTTTGCACCCCAAACACAGCCACAACCCCAGCGGCTGCCTCAAACCCAGCCCAAATCCACTTGCTTCTCCGCAAGGACATCCATCCAAAGGGAGCCGTGCCAAGGAAGCTGAGCTGCTGGGGGCACGCAGGTCCTGCCGCATCCCGCTCGTCCGGCGGAGCGGGGGCATATCCGGGCTCTGGTGCTGCATGCAGGCCGGGTCAGGCCTTTTGCAAGTCTCCCACCCAGTTCAGGACACTTTTTCCCCCCTTCTTCCTCTATTATTATCCCCCAATAATTATTTTCTTGTGCCCAACACTTAACCATCACTCTCTTAAGTGCAAAAGGGGGAAGGGGGTCTCTCTTTGCTGGATAAGGGCTGTGCAGCAGGGCTTGGGGCAGGCAGGGGTTTGGGGACAGGAGCGGGGTGGGGACAGGCAGGGACTGGGGACATGCGGGGATCTGGGGACAAGCGCAGGGTGGGGATAGGCGGGGGTTTGGGGACAGGCAGGGGTTGGGGACAGGCGAGGTTTGGGGAAAGGCAGGGGTCTGGGGACAGGCAGGGGTTTGGGGAAAGGCGGGGGCTGGGGACAGGCAGGGGTTTGGGGAAAGGCAGGGGTTTGGGGACAGGCGCGGGCTGGGGACAGGCGGAGGTTTGGGGACAGGCAGGCCTGCTGGCCTAAGCGCCCCCCGGGCTCCCCCGCCTCACCTGGGCCCCAGCGCCTGGCACCGCCCGGCCGCCACCCCCGGCTGCTCCCCGCCGCCGGCCCCACCGGGACAAGCGGCCGCCGCCGCCGCCATGGGCCCGGGCAGCGCAGCGAGACGGGGCCGCGACCCAGGAAGAGGAAACGCGGCCCAGCTGCCGAGGATCCGGGGCGGAGCGGCTGGCGGAGCCTGCCCGGCCCCGGCCCCGGCCCCGGCCCCAACGCCAGCCCCAGCCTCATCCCCATCTGCATCCCCGTCCCCATCTCTGGCCCATCTGCATCCCCAACCCCATCCGTATCTCCAGCCCCATTCCCATCTGCATGCCCAAGCTCATCCCCATCGCATCCCCAACCCCATCCGTATCCCCAGCCCCATTCCCATCTGCATACCCAACCTCATTCCCATCCCCCATCCACATCCCCAGCCCCATCTGCATCCCCAGCCCCATCCGCATCCCCAGCCCCATCTGCATCCCCGGCCCCAGCCCCATCCGCATCCCCAGCCACATCTGCATCCCCAGCCCCAACCTCGTCCCCAGCGCCATCCCCATCTACAGCCCCAGCCCACATCAGGCTCATTGCTCTCCTCCAAGCTTTTCCTGGGCACACACACGCTTTTCCCTGTTGTTTGGTCTACTTTCTGTTACCGCTTCCCATTCAGTGGTTCACGCATGATGACAAACCATCACTGAAACACTACCTTGTTTTCGCGTTGTTTCCTTTCGTTTTGACCCTAATAGCTCTAAGGAGCCCCAGGTTCTCCCCAGGCAGTCACCCATGGGAAGAAGCATCATTCCACAATGGGCTTGCACACATTTTGCCTCCTCTTGAGGCATTAAAGCTGCTTACCTGCTCAAATCTGGCCAGCAAACCGGGAAATGTTCAGGCACATGCTAAAGGGATGGCAAATGCCTCCTCTTGCGCAGGTCAGGGCTGAAATCAAGCCATGTAAGTCGTGGCTCGGTCCAGCCGGCATCTTTTCATCCCCAGGCCAGAGGCTGTGGCTGCATCAGTGGGCTTGAGTGAGTCCGGTGAAATGCCACAACAAGACTGATGAGTGCTACACAGAATAGTAGACAGCAGGGTTTGTTTTTAAAGAAACAAGCTAATTTATTGGGATCTTTGCATAAGGTAGCACACACATGGATCAAACCTCTTGAACAGGACAGTTGGATACTGTCAAGTTGCAAAGGTCCTTGTAGCAGCATCTCCAGCTGGAGCAGGTGAGACTCCCCAAGCTTACACCCACCTGGTCCTGCACAATCACCCGCCTCATCTGTTGTTATTAATTGTCTTAAACTACCTACAAAACATCTCCTAACTATCTTATATATATGTTCTGCTATTGCAAATTGTCTGTGCACAGTTTGGTCGACGCTGCAGCAGGAACCACCTGGGGAGGCCGTGGGATGCCCAGATCCTCCCCGCAGGGTGCTCATCAGCACATGGAGACACATAGGAGGTGCTTCTCCATTGACTTTAGGCACAGCAGGAGCTCCTGGGGCATCTTCAGGCCTGTCCCGAAG
The DNA here is from genome assembly GCF_047370975.1 of Nipponia nippon. Lineage (NCBI taxonomy): Eukaryota > Metazoa > Chordata > Aves > Pelecaniformes > Threskiornithidae > Nipponia > Nipponia nippon. The sequence continues at coordinate 31,767,899 of NW_028262391.1, forward strand.
CTCCTGTACCCACCAGTCAGAGGTTTTCTTTGGAAGGCAGCTGGGAGTTCAGTCCATTGGTGCCTCGCCACTGCAGGAATGAGCCAGGGAGTACCTGGGCTACCCTGGGACTGGATGTCCGTCATGTGCTGTGTGTGCGCCTGGGCACAGCCCCAATTCCTGGCCACAACACAGTTATACCCAGGGGGGGAAACTGAATTTTATCCTTCTACCACGCTTACAACTTAAATACTGTAGCTGTTGTTAGAGCAGACCATCAGGAAATGGTTGCTCTGTAGGGTTACCAAGTGGTCCTGGCGAGTTTCTAGGTTTTCCAGCCTGTTGTGGTGGCCAAGGTACACTCGCCTGTCCCAGCTGCTCCATCCCTGACCCTGGCTTTGGCGTTGCACAAATTAAAGCCAACAAATTGCACTGTGCAGGGTCAGCGAGTCCACCCTTGCCTGCCTGACCTTGGGTGAGGGGAAGGACAGAGCCTGGTGTCCCACGAGGGAGGGTGGCGGTGGGAAGGGACATCTCGGTGCAGGAACACGGGTAATGCTGGCCTGCAAAACCGAGCAGCTCAGGTTTCATGGAGCAAGGAAGGTACAAAGAGCAGCTTTGCAGACACTCAGCCCAGGGCATTCCCTGCCTGGGCAGGACACTCCTCAGCTGCCAGGAACGGTGGATCGTGGGTATGGACTACAGCCAAGAGACTGGGGTGCAGGCAGAGAATTTCCTAGTGCCACAGGCTGATGCAAGGCCTCGCGGGAAAATGCGAGATAACCAAGTAGCAAAAGGCATCTGCAGAGTCAGGGCGAGAGCAGTGCAGTGGCAGACGGAGCAGCATGGCAGGGCTTTGCGTACGCTCTGTCCTGGTGACTGGGGCCAACCGGGGAATTGGCCTGGGGCTTGTCCGGCAGTTCCTGGGATTAACAAACCCACCTGAGTGGGTCTTTGCGGCTTGTCGGGACCCCAAGGGACAGCGAGCGCAGGTGAGGCTGGGCTGGGACACAGGGGGTTGTGCTGGGGGACGGGAGCACTCGGTGGCAGGGCAGCAGGCTGGAGCAGGGAGGGGGTTTGCAAAGAGCTCGAGCTGCAGCCGGGCACCCCAGGTGCTGTAGGGCAAGGCAGCCGAGTTGGGATAGCTGTGGGATCAGCTGTGCATGGGATGTGCAGAGGGGACAGTGGCACACGACATGTGCGGGAGGCACAGAGCCCCATCTGATAAGAGCAAGACAGCCAGAGCAGGGTGCTGGGCATGAGGTGGTGCAGGGATGGAGCTGGAGTGACACGGGCTTTGCCTGGGAAAGGCTGAGCCTCTGCACAGCTGGTCCAGTCTCTCCATGCCCACACAGTTTCCTCTCTTGCAGGAGTTACAGAATTTGGCCTCCAGGCACCCCAACCTGGTCATCATCCCGCTTGGTAGGTGCCCCAAAGTGGGGGTCCCTCACCCCAGTTCCCCTGGCGTGTGCCCAGGCACTGTGCACACCCTGGGAGCCCAGTGCCAGGAGGGAGCTGTGCCAATGGGCCATTGCCTTTGGTGACACCGGGTGCTGCCATCCCTGGGGGGACACCGGGGGCTCCAAGCAACCATGGGGACATGGGCACTGACCTCCCCCATGCCGGCTCTGCAGAAGTCACCGACCCTGCCAGCATCAAGGCAGCTGCAGCCAGAGTTGGGGAGCAGCTGGGGGGCTCGGGGCTGAACCTCCTCATCAACAATGCTGGAATTGCAAAGATGAACTCACTTGATAACGAGACGCTGGAGAACATGATGCAGGTTTACACCACCAACACAGTTGGGCCCCTGCTGCTGAGCCAGGTGAGACCCTCACCCCCAGCACCGCAGCAGAGCTCCAGGGAGCATCCCTTCCTGTGGCCCTGAATCCCTGATCTGGACCATCCTGAGGGGCGTGAAGGGCCAGTGGGAGAGGGTTCTGCCTCCACTCCGGTGCCCGATGGACTCTCGCTGAATGAGAAGCTCATGGAGCTGCGGGCTGGAGCTCAGGAGCTGGAGCCTGGTGGGCTGGGGCAGTGGGAAGAGGAGGGAGGATGCTTCAGTGCTGGTGCCAACGTTGCCCACTGTGGACGAGCTGGTCCTCTGCCCTGTGCCACCTCTGTGTGTGCCCTGGTCTCCTCTTTCTCCTCACAGGCGTTCCTGCCCTTGCTGAAGAAGGCTGCCCAGGGGAGCCCGGGCTCAGCGCTGAGCTGCAGCAAGGCAGCCATCATCAACATGTCCAGCTCTGGGGGCTCCATCGCTTTTCCCTATGGTTGGGATCTGATGCAAGTTGTCTCGTACCGCTGCAGCAAGGTACAGCCACGCCACACTGGGGACAGATTTGCCTCCCCTGCCCTGTCCCTGCCATGGGGTCTGCACATGTCCCCTTGCAGCCACCCTTCCCCTCCCGCTGCCATCCCTGCCCTGTCTCCCCACAGGCTGCTCTGAACATGCTGACCAAGTGCCAGTCCCTGGGGTACCGGGAGCACTGCATCCTCTGTGCTGCTCTCCACCCTGGCTGGGTGCAAACCGACATGGGGAGCTCAGCTGGACACACGGTAGGAGTTTCACCATGGTGGGTCCATCAGAGCCCCTGTGCTGATTTCCACGGGAGGGAGTTGCTGCCCTGAGCCCCTGACCACGACCTCCCTGCCTGCCCCTTTGCTGCCTGGGCAGCTCCCCCTGCCCTGGCCCCGGGTGCCTGGTGCCCCCATCCCCTCGCCTCCCTGCTCGGCCCCTCTGCCCGGGGCTGGCAGCTTTCCCCTTGCCCTCGAGCAGCTCCTTCCCCTGGCCCTGGCTGCTCCAGGGCAGCCCTTAGCCAGGCCTCGGGCACGGGCTGCCTCTCCCCCTCTGCCCCACAGCCCCCCGTGACGGTGGACGCCAGCGTGCAAGGGATGCTGAAGGTGCTCTCCTCCCTCTCCGAGAAGGACACCGGCACCTTCCTGGACTGGGAAGGAAAGGTCGTGCCCTGGTGAGACGCTGGCCTGGCCTCCTGGCAGCGGGGCCCTGTGCCGCTGCTCCCACCTGCCTCACATCCTCAATAAACTCCTGCCCGAGAGCCACCGGCTCTGCTGCACGGCCCCGCTCCTTATCCCGGGGTGTGGCAGTGCCCACAGCCACCCCCCCAGCCCACGGCTGTCTCTGGGGTCCCCACGAGTGACAGCCTGCGGGTCCCATGGCACCGTGACCACCGTCTGGAGATGTCCCCTCCAGGAGGAACCAGCGTCGGGGCAGAGCCCCTATCCCCTATCTCCTGAGCATCCACAGGGCTGGCGAACACCCCGAGCACCGACAAGGCTGGCTTTCCCCCTGCCTGGCTGCGGGGCACCCCCAGGGCTGTGCTCAGCCTGGGGTGCCCAAAGGGCTGGGGGTTGCAGGGACCTGCTGCCCTCTCCCCTCAGTCAGGGGATGCTTGGTCACAGATGGGACAGGTGGACACGTGGCACTTGGGCAGCACATGGGGAGTGGGTGCCAGGCTCTGCCAGAAGGTTTGAGGCTGGGGGTGTGGAGACGGAGCAGAGAGGCATCAGCTCCTGGCGTTTATGGAGGTGGGGGGTACAAGGGGGCTGCAGGGCTGTCCGTGGAGTGGGGAAGGGGGAGAGAAGCTGCTTCCCGTGCCCTTCCCCTCTCCCTGGCAGCATGGAGCAGGCTGAGGGCGAGCGGGGTGACCACGCGGAGGGGTGAGCCAGCAAGCGGGAGGCTGCAGTGTGGGCAAGAGGCGCCATCCGTCTGTCTGTCCATCTGTCCATCACCAGGGCAGGCTGTTCCCTTCCCAGTCGAGGAAGGCTCCGGAGGTGTCCTGTGAGAGGCTGGCCAGCACGGTGAGGATGCCCCGCACACTGTGCTCCACTGTCAGAGGTGCCTGCAGAAGAGGACAAGGCGCAGTGTCACCGCCGTGGGCTGTGTCCAGCACAGAAAGCAGCAGGGCCTGGGAGACTGGAGGGTGCACTGTCTGAGGAGCAGCACCCAGGGTGCTCGTGAGGGCATTTTTCCTTACTGCTGCCCTCCCTGCTCTCTGTGCTGGGTGGGGGGGACAGGGCTGGCTATCCTGTGCACTTGGCACGTTGCAGCTTGCTGCCTGCTCCCTGCCTGCTCTGCCCCAGGAGCAGCTCACAGCACCCCACAGCATCCCCTGCCCCAAGTGCCCCTGCTCTCCCCAAGAGGTGGGGGTGCAGCAGGGGTCCTGCTGACCCTCCCCTGCACAGCCCAGTACCTTCTCCGTCCCCATGTCAGTCTTCACCCAGCCAGGATGGATGGCCGTGCACAAGATGCCTGTGTCTTGGAGCTCCGCAGCCATGCACCTCGTCACCATGTTCTGGGCAGCCTGGAAGAGGCACCGTCATGCCAGCACGACTCAGGGCACGGGTGGGCAGGAGGGGACACATTTCCCAGCCAGAAAGTGGCTGTGAAGGTGGGAAAAGTGACTTTGCCCTGGAGTAAAGCATCACCACAACCCGCCTGAAAGGCTCAGTCCCGGCTGCTGCTGCTCTTGGTCTCCGTGCTTATGCTTGGGAGAACCAGGAAGGGGGTGGGTGGCCTGGGGCAGATGGGTGCCCCCACGGGCTCCCCTCCATGGGCACGATGCACAGCAGAGCATCCCCAGCACCTCCCCTGCCACCTCACCTTGCTGGCACGGTATGGGTACATGGGGGCCTCCGGGACCCCGAGGCACAGCCCGATGGAGCCCAGTTTGGTGGAGACGTTTATGACCGCGGCCCTGCTGCAGCTCAGCCCCTCCTTCCCTGCACCCTTCGCTGCCTTCTCCAGGAGCGGCAGAAATTCCTGATGTAAAGACACCGGCGCTCTGTTAATACGTGACAAGCCCCGAGCCTGAGGACCGCCCTGGAGGTCTCTGTCACAGACTGTGGATGAGCAGCTGGACAGACACCCCCAGCAGAAGGGCAGGGATGAGGAGGATGCCCCAAGGACAGGACAGGCTCCAGCCTTTCCCTTCCCTATGGAAGGAGCGAGCTGGCATGGCCAGCCCGGGGCAGGCAGGAGCTCCAGCTGGGGAGGAGCGAAGCGTGGGAGATGCTGGGGCTGGGCTCAGCTGCCTCCCTGCTCCTCTGGGTGGGCAGAGGAGACCCGCAGTCCTGGTCTTGCCCCCATCAGGCTGCCTCATTTGAGAGAATGAGAACCCACCCAGCTGAGGGCACCTTTGCCACGGGGAACATCTCCCCAAGCAGGAGAAACCCAAAAGGTCCACACATACCTTGGTAACCTGGAGCAGCCCAACCACGTTGGTGGCAAACACAGAGAGCATCTCCTGTGAATCCAGGGAGCGCAGTGTGGCATGTGAGCTGACGCCTGCGTTGTTGATGAGCAAGTTCAAGCCCTGGTCCTTCAGATGAGACCCCACAGCCTGTACGGCCCGTCGGATGCTGGGCAAGTTCACTGTGTCTGCTGGGGCAAAAAGCAAAGTGGAGGAAAGCTCCAGCCAGTCACGCAGTGTCTGCTGGAAAGCGTGCTGTGGCTGGAATGGCTCTCTTTAAACCAGCATTATCCAAAAAGAAAGGACCAGGTTTAGCAGGTGAGGGTGTTAAACACATCAAAATGAGCAGCATTTTGTGCTCATCTCTTAGTTTTGCAGCCTTAGCTGAATTAAACCGTGATTCGGCTCCTTTTTGGTCAGATGGAGGCTACTGTTAAAAAGAACTTAGCTGTATTTGCTTTCTGTATTCAAGGAATCTATGATTGCACAAGGGATGCTCGGTCCTTGCACTGTGTGGCTCCCAGTTTTATTTCCACCAGGAGCCAATGCAGTCGGATGGACACATTTTAAGGAGACATCTTTGGGGAAACAACCTAACTACGCTCTTCGAGCCCTTCTGTATTGCACAGCAGCTATAGGGGCTGTTAACATAGGGGAGACATGTTCGTTCTATTGTTGAATTATGTGAAGATCTTTTCTGGTTGATATCCATTCTGACTGATCATTTAGAGCTACCTTTTCCTTTTTTAACAATTTGTCCTTAAATTGATCTTCTGCAGCATAACTTCCCATAGCTTTACAGCCATTTGTATGCAAAAATCCTTCCTTTTTTCTTTTCTTTTTCTTTTGTTTAGATTTTTTTTGCTTCACATTGTTACCAATGAGGATTTGGAGCTGACAGATGAGCTGAGGTGAGTACAAGTAATAACAGACTTGGGATATAACCTGCAGTATTTGTTTGTAGGCTCTGAGTCTGAACCTCCCCATCTCTACAGATGCTTCAGCCAAGCTGTGGGGACAACCTCTCTCAAGCAAGGAGAAACAACTGACCTCCCTGAAATTGTGCTAACAGGGGTAAGCATTTCCAGTGCCTGTTTCATCACTTAAATATTGGTATCTCTTTGAAAATCTGCAATGCTTTAATTGCAGGATTTTTTGGCTAAAGCGATAGGAGTGGTATTTTTTTATGTTCAACTTTTGGGTTTGCTTGTTAGGATGGGCATCCCCTACCAGGTGTTTGCCCCACTGAAGTGGCCGTCGTTGATTTAAAAGGGGTTATCTAAACACCTTCAGGATCTGAAGTGGGACAGTTAGGCCAACACTAAACTTTGTATAATGCCTTTTAATATCCCAAGTACACCACCAAGCCCTTAAGATCCATGAATATTCATGCATATGGGCATGTTTGAGTGTGCCTTTGCTCCCATGCACATTTCTGCACACATTTTTTGCAGGTGCTAATCTGGTGAGCCTGATGGGTGGGGGGGGATTACAGAGCTAGATTTCTTTTTTGCAACACTTTGGCCCCCAAGCTGTGTTTCTGTTCTCATGCTTAGACAAGACTGACTTAGCAAAGGTTTGCAAGGCTGAAGATTCCCTTCCTGGAGTATTTTGTACACTGATGAGCAGCAGAACAATCCTTTTTCCTGGCATTTTTAACTAGCCTGGTGGCTTTATGCTTTACTTAAGCAAGTATTTGAGTGGCTCCAGACTTGTACCACCTTGCCTTGTGCAGCATGGACCTTTGTAGAGGTGTCATGAAAACATTTTGGGGGAGTTTGATGAGATAATCTGCTGTGGGGCTGCCGTGCATGAGGGGATGAAGCCTTGGGATTTGAGAGGACATGCATGGCCAGCTGCAGGACATATCACAGGGTGCTTTTTAATGACGTCTCTTTGGATAATGACTGAACAGAGTTCAAGGCTCCATCACTCCACCATGGGTGAGGGATCTTTTAGTCGCTTTGGTGAACAATTAATCGCTCTGTTCGGACTAGCTGAGTCATTGCTCCAAGGGGCCAGGCATATGGGACCAGCACATTTCTAGCGCTAGGCCAGCCACATTTGCCGAAGGAACAAACTCGTCTCCTTTGAAGAAATAAGAAGATAAGGATGGGAAAGAAAGAAAGAGAGAATGAGAGGAAGCAACAGGTTTTATGCATTTTGGAGTTAATATCTAACTTGCCTTTCTGAAAAGTGCATTCCTGTTACTGGCTTGAAGCTAACCTTTCCTTGAGATGGAGAAAGACAGCAACTGAAGCAACTTCTCCTTTTTAAAAATACTTTGTTGCCATTGGATTTTTCATAGCTTTTTAACTGATTTTGGGACTTTATTGATAGTCTGGGTTTTAGGGTGTATGTGTTTTAGTAAAGGTTGTTTATTTAGTGGGCAGCCCCTTGAGATGTCCCTTTTTATGTTAGCCATGCTTTGGTGAGCAAAGTAAGCATGCTCTTCCCATCATGTACTGCTGGCTGGGGCTCACAGGCAATTTTAAAGATGCTGGTTTTTATCACAGAGAAGGTGTTCTACTTTAATAATCTATTTAATAGTAAGAGAGAGATTTGCTTCTTCTTTTTAGTAAAGCCTGACTTCAGGAATGCCTTCTTTGCTAAGAAATCCTAAAAATTTACTTGAACTTTTCAGGTGATTTTTAACAAACGGGTAGATAGGTAGAAACCAATATGGTATCTGCATTGCTTTGATTCAGTTTTCTTATTATTGGCTCTATAGGAAAGACTCAAACTTATTTAGAAGCTCTGGTTGCTTCCTACCTCACTTATAATAGTGATGGCAATTCTGGTGCAAACCCTTCCTTAAAACGCCTCTTTTGGGTTTGGATGGGTTTTTCACCAACTCTTCTTAAAAAAAAAGAGGCTGTGAGCAGCCCTTGCTCTCTCAGACACTGCTGTCTGCCTCCTCAAGACACAGCTGCAGGAAACAATGTTCCTCAGCCCTGTGCTCCTTATCTGCCCACGCTTCACCCCGTGTTGTCCTCCCCAGCGAGCCCCCATCCCTGCCCCGCACCCTGGAAGCTTCCTGACTGCAAATACCCCAACTGTGGCAACACCAAGTGCTGCCCTGGCTGCTCTCCCTTTTCTCCCCCAAGTCCCTGTGCTGTCCAGGTCTGTTTGCTACCTTCTCCTGCTGCTCCCCAGCGCTGCTGACAAAGGCCACCGAATCTGGGCTGCCTCCATGGGAGCAGGGAAAGGACATCTCCCCAGTCCAGGCTGCAGACATCTCGAACTGGAGCATGCCTCCAGGCCCAAGCATCAACTTGGGATACCACCACAAGGCCAGATTTCCCATATGCATCCTTTTAGCCTATTTCTTTTCTTCCTTTTTACCAGCAGCAAAGGAAATGCTGACCATAGCCACCTCCAAACAGACCCCAAACCAACCCTGCTTCTTAGGAACCATCCAGTAAGTTTGCTTGCTGTGCCCTGCCTTGCTTCACATTGCAAACCCTCATGTCCCAGCCCAAAACTCAGGCACTGTATTTAGCATCTTTGGGAACAGAGGTCATGCCTTTCCCATGAAACTCACTCAGCTGAGGTGTCCGGACCCACCTCTGCCTGCCTCCGAAGCCGGTTTGACTGCTTCCAGCCAGAGGACAGCTCTCCTTGGAGGGGGAAGCCTGCCCAGATGTGCACCCATCCCTCCCCGCCTGGCAGGGCTGGAGCTGCCTGGCTGCCAGTATTAAGGCAGGCTGCCCAACAAAGCTGCCTCCAGTTCTGTCCCCAAAGCAAGCAGAGGGCTAGAAGCAATGCTAGGCGCAAGGAGGGAGATTGCTCCATACCTAGCTGGACCAGTTTGATGCTGGGGTGCTGGGCAGCTAATTCTCGCAGGGCCTGGAAACAAAGTGATGGAGCAAGGGAGGAGGTTAGAAGTCACCAGCAGCACAGCCAGGTCTCCCACCCCTGCTCCCAGGTCACCCTAGCTGGAGCCAGGACAGGGTCGCTTTGCTTTTGCTGGGGAAGGTGTGTGGGGATGTTCCCAGCAGATGGAGCATGGTGGCATCCCCGCAGCTGGCAGGAGAAGGGGTGCCGCTGGGCTCAGGTACTGCCCCCTGTCCTGGGTGATCCCAGCATGGAGATGGGGTTGGCTGGCCATAAGCACGGCCAGGAGCAAGCGCTGAGGACATGGGCACCATGTCTGCCCCTCCAGCCTCATCCCACCCGGCTGGGTCAGGCACTGCCATAACCACAGGGCTGGGGGGTTACAAGACCCCGCCGGAGCACTCCTGCCCCCACTGCCGGACCACCCAGCCAGGGCCAGATCCGGCAGAGAGCTGGCAGAGCTGCTGGGACCACAAATACCCTTTGCCCACCTGGCTCTGGACCATCCCTGTGCCCTGTGCCCGCACTGACCTTCCCTCTCGGACCCTCGGGGTGACGGCAGGTGGCAAAGATGTGCTGGGGGGGCCAGGGGCTGGCAGCGAGCTGCCTCACGAGCTCCAGCCCGATGCCCCGGTTGGACCCAGTCACTAGGACGCTCCGAGCCAGCGCAGCCATCTCCACAGACACCGCGCCAGGTAGTGACACACAGTAGGATTGCCGCCTGCTCGGCGTGAAGAGGAGCTGGGCACAGCCCAGGGTGTGGCTCCGGGCACCCACAGGGATGGGGACAGTGCCAGCACCAGCCCTGGCCCCTCGCCTGCCCCAGGCAGAGCCAGGGTCCCAGGGTGGACCAAGGGATCCCCATAACTTCAGCACATGGGGCTGCATATCTCCTGCATTACTCAGTTCCCCACCGCTTTGCTCCTCTAAAGCCCCAGTTCCCGAGTCCCTGTAACCGCAGAAGGGTAACCTCTACCACAAGCTTGGAAGAGCACTTGGAAACACCACCAGGAAAAGGAAAACAGGTCCAAATCTGGCTGTGGCCAGCAATCTCCCAGTTTGGGGGGTGAGTTTGGGATCGTTGAACCCGGGAATGCTAATCCAAAGCCCAGCCTGGGAGGCGCAGGGAGGGCATGTCTAACGCTGCAAGCCAACTCGTGCCAATGCTTTCATCCAGAGCACCCAGGAGCCAACGGAGAAGACCCCCAGCTCCCTGCAGCCCCGTCCACCCACTGCTGGGGCACCAAGCTCATGGCCATCACCCTGCTCCTTGCTGCAGGACAATGCTGGATGCTTATCAGACCAAGACATGTCTGCAAAGCCAAAGCTCCTGCAGCCCAGACCAGCCTGGGGGCATGGATTTTTAGGAGGCAGAAGCAGTAAGGTGCTAAAAGAAACAAAGAGCTGCCATTTAAAAAGCCTCAGCTGAAACTGAAGAATTGGGGCAACCTGAATTTAAGGTGGGCGAGGAAATAAGAAGAGGAAAGTAGCAGCAATGGATCTGTCACATCTGGATGTGCCCCAAAGGGACACCTCTGTTGCCCAGCCTTGCTCAGCCTGGCAGAGAGGACAGAGCTGACTATTCCCCAAGTATTTGAGTGGTTCCAGGTCTGGCAATCACCAAAGAAATACTTGAGCCAGCAGCTGGGAGATGGTGAAGGGGTTCCAAGTTTGGAAGATGTGCTTTCAGGCAACACAGAGCATGGAGAGGAGGAAGCAGTGATGTTTCCTTCCATCTTGGTGGGCAGACTATGGCCCCCATGAGAGGTAAGCATGCTGGGCGTGGATTTGGATGATGTTAGATCCACTGGAGCAGGCATTATTGAGGGTGTAATCACCCACGCAAGCAATTGCACTGCACAGACTTGCCAGCTCTTGCTGCTATCTGCAAGCAGCATCCGGAACAGAGTTCCCATTAGCAACCAACAAGACTGGAGTTTCCTCTTTTCCTTCCAGGCTCCTTGGGAAGAAGGGAACAGACATAAGTGAAGAGGGCTGCAGGACCAGGAATGGTGGGAATGGCCACAGGCCAGCACCAAGCTGGGGAAGGCGAGCAGCAAGCGACCTTTGGAAATGGCTAATTGATGGCAACTGAGGCCAAGATGGACAGCAGCACAGACATGCTCATGGCTCAGGAACCAGTTTGGGGCCAGGAGGGATGCTCTGGGGAAGATACAAGACCAATCTAAAAGATCCCAATGCTGTAGAGGCACCTGGGGACCATTCAGGTTGGAGAGGACCCGGGAGGACTCTACTCCAAGCCCCATCAGGAGGAGCAGGGTCAGCAATGACTTCAGATCAGGTTGCTCAGGGCTTGAACCAGACCTCAAAAACCTCCAGGGACTCCACAGTCTCCCTGGGTCCCCGTTTCAATGCTTGACTGTTCTCACAGTGAATTTTTTGTCATCGTGGCGCCTCCCCTGTGTACGTGCTGTGCCTCTTAGCCTTGGACTGCATAGCCCCACCCCATCAACTACCCAACTGCATGACCAGAGCACGTGCACTGTGTAGTGAAAACCCTCCCTGCATCTCTTAGCCACGTCCTTCTCCCCTCAGACGCACGGAAAGGCCTTGCAACCATTACATTCCCCAGCAGGGAAGCCAGTGGAGCTTTGGCAACCATTCCAGCAGCCACCTCACCCACCATCCCCAGCCAGCTCCCTCTCTCCCACATCCCGTTCTTGGCATGAGCCTTTTGCAGCTCCCTGCTTTCTCCACACCAGCAGCCGAGGCCTCAGGCCCGCCTGCAGGGAGCAAGGCTGGGCCAGGTGGGCCAAGGCCTCATAGTACTGCAGCATCATTCTGCCTACAGTGAGGAGGGGCTGGAGGGCCCTTACGATCCCAGCCCTCTCGGCCGCCGCTCGGTGCCCCCTGCCCGGCCCTGCCCAGCGCCGGAGAAGGCCTCCCATCCCAGCTCCGCAGCAGGGCTGACACTCCTAAAATGGCGGCTCCCTGCCCGCCTTCAGCGCGGCCTTGTCACGTGGCCACCGTGCCCTGTCATTGCATCAGCCGGCGGGCGGCCCTCCCCTAAGGCCGGCCGAGGGAGGGCGGGGCTGATCCAGAGCGACGGCCCCGACAGCCAATCAGAAGCTGGCGCACACCGTTGCGCCGGGGAGGGGCGGAGCGCAGCGGGCGCTGCGGCGGGGCTGGTGGTGCGGAGCGAGGGGCGGCGGCGGTCGGGGAGGTAGGGCCTGAGGGGTCGCCGCCGGGGCCTGGGGGGCCACCGGCTTTCAGAGGTTGCCTTCACGGGCTGGCCGCCTCCTCTGGCCCGGCTGGGTTCCCCCCCGGGCCGGGGGGAGACGGCCTGGCAGGGCAGGCGGGCGGGGGGCCGGCGCAGGCAGCGGTGAGGGGCGGGAGGGTGGCGGTGCCGCTGCCGCTGGTCTCCTCAGCCGGGGCTGCGGGGCGGCCGCTGCCGGCTGCCGGCTCTGCGCAGGGCTGCTGGGCACCCGCTGTGCCCTCGCCTCTACTTGGGCGCTTGAGACCGGGTGGTGCCAGGGCAGAGGCCCTGCTCTGCCCGGGAGCCGCCGCTGCGCCGAGTCCTTCCCTCCTCGAGTCCTTCCCTCCTTCAGCGACTCGCTGGCCTTACTCGTATGAGGAATTATCGTCCCTCTGCGCCGGAGCAGGCTGCTGGGAGCTTGGCTCTCTAGAGAACTGCATTGCGCTCCATTAGCGCGGGACAGCTTTATGTACCCCTTAGGGTATACAGGAGGTGCTCACCTCCAGACTGTCACCTCCAAGTCACTGGTGTGCGTATGGTGATGCGCTTCCTCACAGGGAAGGTTTCCAGGCGTCCCTGGAGTTGACCCTGCTTTGAGCAGGGAGGGTGGATGAGGTGATATTGAGAGGTCATTTCCAAACTCAGCCATTCTATGATCCTATGATTTAATCACCCTGAATGATTTTAGGCGTTAGCAATCCTCCCCCTACCCTGTGTCCCTGGCAAGGCAGACATAACCTCTTAATAAGTTCAGTATCCAGGTTAACTTCGTATTTTAAAAACGCATGTTTTAAAAGAACAGGTAACTTGAGCTCGAGCTCTAGAAATCAGGGAGGTTGGGGGAGAGGAAGTTTGGGGCAGACCAATGGGTAAACTGAGGAGTCGGTGAGATTAGTTATGAATGTGGGGAGACCCTTTCAGGAGATGGAGGCAATGATCCTGGTGTTATTGCTTGAGCTGACACCATGTAATAGTCTTGTTTGTTGTTGTTTCTTCAGACTGCACCAAGGCCTTGCCGCTTTCCCTTCTGCTTGCTTCGGACAGCTGTGACTTGCAGCTTCAAGATGGAAGCTACGCTAACAGCTAGCCAGATCCGGCAACGGTTTATTGACTTCTTCAAGGAAAACAAGCATACTTATGTGCACTCATCTTCTACAATCCCCCTGGATGACCCCACACTGCTCTTTGCTAATGCTGGTATGAATCAGGTAGGATTCCCACTCTGGTATTGTGGTCCTTATGAACATACCCTGTAGCAGTTGAAACATGTGAAGGTGTTTGCAGAGCTGTTTGTGTGGAAAATTATTGTTGTTTTCTCCATCTTCCTTCTGGTCACAAAGAGGTGGTTGGTGTGTCCGCTGGAGTCCTCTGCGCGCTGCCAAAATTGGCAAGAGCACTGGGAGAGGATCCTGTGTCTGCTGGGCTGATTGTGCAGTGATGGGAGCACTGCCAGTCTCCCTTCCTTGACCCTTTGTACGACAGCCAGTCCTGGCACAAATGACTAACGGCATCTTTAAAGCGTGGTTGGGGCTGGGCTGCTGAAAGGGCTCTGCTGGAGATCAGCACACAGTTTTCACTGACTTTTTTTTTCTGGGCAGCTGGGAATCTGGCTACTTCCAGTGGCTTTGGAAGTCCTGGGGTTTGGTAGGCTTCAGGAACACGTGCATGCGTGGGATTGCTAGGTTATAGGCAGTGCTGCAGCCTCTTCGCACGCAGGAGACGGCAGGCTGCTTGTTTCTGAAAGCTGCCTTGGGTACACCTAGGCTAGTGGTATTGTGATGCAGATAACACTGTTGCTTGCAGCATTTGAAAACAGGCTTTTAGTGCTTTTCTTGATTGCCCTTTTTTCTTTCCTCTCAGTTCAAACCCATCTTCCTCAATACTATTGACCCCTCACACCCGCTGGCTAAACTGAACAGGGCCACCAACACTCAGAAGTGCATCCGAGCAGGGGGCAAGCACAATGACCTGGACGATGTCGGGAAAGATGTCTACCACCACACCTTCTTTGAGATGCTGGGGTCCTGGTCCTTTGGCGATTATTTCAAGGTAAAATAGGCTAGGTGCAGGTCTGAATCTTGCACAAAATTACCCGTCTCTATGAACTCAGCAGAACAGTTGCCAAGAGGAAGGAGAGTATCTTGGCACAGAGTGGTTCCTTTGGAAGGTGTGTGTGGCTCCTTTGGAATAAATGAGCTTGGAAGGTGCTTGGACCCTGCAGAATGTTTTGAGATTAATTATTTAAGGTTTACAAAGCTGATTATATTAACTGCCAGTTTGGAGTCTTCAGGCAGAGGTTTTAGTGGCTGTCCTGGAGCTGCATGTGCTGTGCAGCTGTGATGGACCTCAAACAGGAGTGATTATAAAATAACAACGTCCTTTCTGAAGCATCTTGCTAGTGTAGGGTTCATATTTGCAAAGGTGATGGTAAGAATACAGCATAACAGCAGAATTCAAAGGCTTTTTTGGGGCAGCAGACGTGCTAGGAGTTAACTTGGCTGCACCTGGAAAGCAATATGAGATGTTTCTTGTGCCCTGTTCAGTGCATATACTGGTTTGCTTATTTCTTATGCCAAAAGTCTGAAAGTTGTTGTTGGTCTCTTTGCAGAGAGCTGCTGATACCTACAGTAGCCAGTACTCTGCATGTGCAGGTGCTGCACATTGAAGAGAAACTCTGTTTGCATTCACTTACTGACCTCATCTTTCCTTCTTCAGGAACTTGCTTGTAAACTGGCACTGGACCTTCTCACCAAGGAGTTCGGCATCCCTGCTGAAAGACTCTACGTCACTTACTTTGGTGGAAATGAGGCTGCAGGACTGCAACCAGACCTGGAGTGCAAGCAGATATGGTTGAATTTGGGGTAAGGCCTTTAAGTGAGGAAGGTGCGTGTTTTGATGAGTAATCAGAGAAAGATGGCATGCATTATGCAGCAGAGCACATGCAACAGGAGGTTTTAACAAAATTGAAGTGTCACAAATAATGTTTGCAGGGTGGCGGAGCGGCAAAGCCAGAGGTATTAGATAGAAGAGACTGAGAGCTTTTGTTTCAAAATCTCTTGTGTAAGCTTAAGAACATAAGAAGTGCCCCGGGGGGTCAGATCAATGGTCTGTCCAGCCCAGTGTGCTGCCTCTGACAGCAGTTGAGAAGATGCTGTTCGGGGAAAGCAGGCATGCCTGACTGTGGCCTGCACTCTGTTTTCTTCCTCCCCTCCCAGCATCCACAGTCACTGGATTAGTTTGTTAGAGGGGGATCCATCTGTTCCCCTTAGCCTGTGTTTGGGGCCCTGCTCCTTCAGAGTATGTCTGATTCTGTTGTGAACCTGTTGGATTTTTCTAAATCTCAGTCGTCGTCTCCCACCCAGCCTTGTCCTCTCCAAACTCAAGAGTCCTACTGTTTTCTATATTCTCTTTGTAAGGCAGATGTTCCACCCCTAGGTAGTTTTAGTTGCCCTCCTCTATATGTTTGCTACTTCTGCCTCACCCTCCTTGAGATGAAGAAGCAAGAACCACACTCGACACTCAAGCTGTGGGTGGGCCAAAGCTTGATGTAGCAGTGAAATGATGCCTTTGATCTTGTGGCTGTAGTCCCCTCTGAAACCGGCCACTGACCCCATGACACACCTCTACGCTGTGGGGCCAAACCTGCCTCGCGTGTATTAAAGTCAGAGATCCGCCTGTCATCTTGCTGGTGGCTTTGCTGAGGTGTTCTGTAGGCCTCTGCCTCCAACTGGGGCCAGTGCCAGGTGCTGATGCTTGCCTGATCCTCCTCAGCAGGGAACCTGGGTGGTAGGATCTTATGTTGGTCTGGCTCAGGACCCTGATGATTCATCTGCTTATCCAGGGAATTAGTGAGCTGAGATTCCTCCGGAATAGCCCTTGGCTGGGAGAATTCTTGCCTTGCTGCAAGTCTCTCTTGTTCAATAAGAGTTTCTTGTTACAGGCTGGCTGAAGGCAGGATTCTGCCTGGCAGTATGAAGGATAACTTCTGGGAAATGGGAGACACAGGCCCCTGTGGCCCTTGCAGCGAGATCCACTATGACCGGATCGGGGACAGAGATGCTTCCCACCTCGTCAATCAGGATGACCCCAATGTCCTGGAGATCTGGAACCTGGTGTTCATACAGTTCAACAGGTGAGCAAGACCTGCTTCCCTCCCCAGCCTGCTCCAGCTCAGTGTGGGAGGTTGCTCGGACTGCGTACTCTTATAACTGCCCCCAGCTTGCTCGCCATTCTGTCTTGTCCAGGAGCTGTGTGCTTTGTGATGCTCTGTCCCCTGACCCACCTGTACAGAAGAGGTCAGTCACACTGGCTTTGGGGACAGCCTTGGAAGTATTTTCTCAGTTCATCTGCCAGAAGTTCAGTAGGGAATAAGTGCTAGCCCACACTTATAGGTCTAAGTTGTCATTGAGGGTCTTGTTAACTGTTTTATCAAAGTTGTCCTTGACGTGGGCTCATACACAAGCCACGCAATAAATCTGATGGAAAAAAATCTCATGGACATGAGGAGAGGGATGGGGTTTGCCCTGCAGAACCTCCATCCATAACAGCTCATCTTTCTTTTTGTGGCTGGGCAGGGAAGCTGATGGGACACTGAAACCTCTTCCTAAGAAAAGTATTGATACTGGGATGGGCCTGGAGAGGCTGGTCTCTGTGCTGCAGAACAAGATGTCCAACTATGACACTGACCTTTTCCTTCCTTACTTCGAAGCCATCCAAAAGGTATGAACTGGGGAGTCTGGGTCTGGGCCTGACCCAGCTGCATCCATTCCCTGAATCCCTGGGGAGATGCGTGGGGCTGGTCAGACAGGGTGGTTATGTCTGCAGGTCTCTGCTTTCCCAGCTGCTGCGAGCCCTGTGGGTTTGTACTTTGCTGAGGGTAGGAACGCAGGCTGGCACAGTAATTGCTGCCACGGGGCATGTTTCCAGGGGAAAACGTGGGACAGTGAGCAGTGCAGCTTTCCCAGGTGTTCCCTGTGAACTGTCTTGATGGCACACTCCTTGGTTCTCTCAGAGCAGGAGATGCTCTGCTGTCCCGTATGGCCAAAGGCCATCTTTTTGCCACGTGCTAGAGAGCATGTGGTGCTGCTGACCCAGAATCAGAGTTTGTCCTTCAGTTTCCCACCTGGAACGTGCTGATCTGTAGAAAATCCCCTGAGAGAGGAGGTCTTTGCCATAAACCATGACAGTCACTTGTAGAACCAGTGTGCTGTTGCTGCATCTTCCTGGTGGGGGCCATGTTACCAGTGCTGGGAACTCTGTGTGCAAGTCCAAGCCTTTTTTTGCTCCGTGGAAGGGGCAGAGCTTTCTGGCTGCAGATCGTGTTGGAAAATGTGGGGAAAATAGCCCAGGCTCCTGCTGCCTCAGAGAGGGATGAGGTGCAGAGCTCCAGAGTTGGAATTAGAGGGCTGCCTTTCTTCGATGTCAAAGCCACTGGCTGGACACAGCCCATGTGTCCTTGTCTACCTTCCTGCAGTGTGCTGGGAGCCTGGCTGTAGGGACTGTGCCCATGGTGACAGGCTTACTCCACGTGCAAGCACTGCTTTGTTACAGTGTTGTCTTTCTCTTGAGTATAGATAAAAACACCCTTAAGAGAGGGAAGCTGGGACCCTCTCCCACGTGACAGAATTTGAAGTTTCTTGGCTGGGCAGGTTATTCCAGGCCAGAATCTGTGGCTGCAGGCAGTGGGATGGGACAGGCTTCTGAGGCACTTGCCTGTTGTTCTGCCATGTTGCTGCTCCCTGCTGTCCGTAATGATCCCCTTTGCCCACCGCCTTCTCCTCTTTGCACAGGGCACGGGCGCCAGGCCGTACATGGGGCGGGTTGGTGCTGAGGATGCTGATGGTATAGACATGGCCTACCGCGTGCTGGCTGACCATGCACGGACCATCACGCTGGCCCTTTCTGATGGGGGCAGACCTGACAACACTGGCAGAGGGTAAGAAGGGAGCTGCCGCAATGCTGCTGCTCCCATTCTGTTCAGCACGTCTTCCCTGAGGGGTCTGGGATTTCATGTGTCTCTGGGATGTCTTTGATTTCATCATTAAAGCAGTGGATAGCAGTGTGTTTGCTCAGTATATTTGACACTTGGATCCCTGTAGCAAGGTCTGCCCAAAAGGCCAAGACACACAGGTCTGAGGGTTCTTGTGAGTACCAGTCCTGCTGTGTCAGCCCCCAAAAAGGATCACAGTGGGCAGACAGGCACAAAACCCTGCTTGGTGCAGTGCTGCTGTCAAAAAAACAGTGAAGTGTGGGCTGGGGGGCTGTGCTGCGGGTGCCGCTGGACTCACAGGACTGACTCTTAAGCACACAGTGAGTCTGGGTCACGGAGCTGGGGCCTGGCACCTCACCTCTGGCTTGCTGCTGGTGCGAACAGCTACTTGAGAGAAAATGTGGGGCAAGAACCCTATGTTCTTGGTCCTCGGAGTGGGTACTGGCAGGTGGATGCTGGTGGATCCCCTGAGAACAGCTCAGAGGTGTAATGTTTGCATGAGGGCCTCTGCTATTCCCTAGGTACGTGCTGAGGCGGATTCTCCGGCGGGCTGTGCGCTACTCCCATGAGAAGCTCAATGCCCCCAAGGGTTTCTTTGCTACTCTGGTTGATGTGGTGGTGCAGTCACTGGTAAGTTCTTGCCCCGCTCCATTGTATCTGCTGAAGGCTTCCTCTGCTGACATGGGCAGATCTCCATGCTGAAGAACTAATCCTCTTGGGTCTGCAGGGAGATGCCTTTCCTGAGCTGAAGAAGGACCCAGATATGGTGAAGGACATTATCAATGAAGAAGAGGATCAGTTCCTGAAAACGCTCAGCAGAGGACGTCGCATCCTGGACAGGAAGATCCAGAGCCTGGGAGACAGTAAAACCATCCCTGGTAAGGCTGTGACTTCTGTCTGGATGCACCAAAAGGCATGTTTTATCTGGGATCAAGTTAGGACTCAGCTGGGCTGGGAACGGAGAGATGGTGGAAGGTGTGAGGGGACAGAGTTGGAGTCAAAAGACTTGCTCAGAGCTGGGCCACCCCTCTCTCCTCTGGCCTGTGTTCACTTGCTCAGGTTTCTAAGCTGCCCAGACACAACATGGTAGTGTGATCTCTGTGCTGTCAGTGAGGAGCCTTTTTGATGTTTGTGTTCAGCAGACCTGTTCTCTGTCCTGCCATAGCGCCGAGCCAGTTGGGTGGGGCAGAGCCAGCCGGAGAGTGGGGAAGGGAGCGGTGTCTCATGGTACAGGAGTGCCAACTGCTCTGCTTTTTCTCTGAAGGTGATACTGCCTGGCTGCTGTATGACACCTACGGTTTTCCTGCGGATCTCACTGGGCTGATTGCAGAGGAGAAGGGCCTTGTTGTGGACATGGAGGGCTTTGAGGAAGAGCGGAAAAATGCGCAGGTAGGTAACAGCTCCAGGGGGAGCTGGAATGAGAGTGGGCAGGGAGGATTCCCTTCCTGGTAGTTTGCAGTCATGAGTCCTTTCTTACCGGGTCTGCTCACACACCACGTGCCCCAGTGCCCTGTGGCAAAGACCAGGGCACGGCACCACAGTTGTTGTGGAACGTCTTTTCTGTGCAGCTGGGGCTGGTTTTGCTCACTAACACTGTGAGGCCCAGGGCCTCAAGCTCAGTCTTCAGACAGAGTTGGTGGAGTGCTGGGAGCAGCTCCCCACTGTCCTGTTCTGGATAGGGAAGTTCGGGACTTCCCTGTCCGAGGAGCAGTGTCCAGGCAGGTCTGCAGCTTGGGTGCCTCTTCCAACAGTTTGCTGCAGCAGCAGAGAGTGGCATTGTCCAGCTGGCTGGATACTTGCTGGGTTGTTACTAGGTTGTTACTCCACGTAGGTTGTTACTCCAGCCCTTGCTGGGCTCAGGCCCGCTTTGTCTGTGTACTGGTAGTGCTGGAACAACCTGCTCTGAAGTCAGAAAAGACGGGAGCACTCCAGCTGTTGGCACACGGCTTCCCAGAGCAAAGCTCTGAACCAAGGAGCTCTCAGGGATGTGAGTGAGGTGTGCAACTAGGCTGGTGTGCATGGGCCAGTGCTGAGGTGGGTTTTCTCAAACTTTGGCGCTTGTTGTTGGCAGCTCAAATCCCAAGGGAAGGGTGCCGGAGGGGAGGACCTCCTCATGCTGGACATCTATGCCATCGAAGAGCTAAGGGCCCGAGGGCTGGAGGTGACTGACGACTCGCCAAAATACAGCTATGCTTCAGATCAGAGTGGTGCCTACGGTATGAAAAAAACTCAAAATCATCCTCTGCTGCCAAACCTTTCCTGGCATGTACCCCAACAAGATCCCCTCTGGGGTCACCTTTCCTGGGATATGGAGGTGGGAGTGGAAACATGCACAGGTGAATGGCCTGCTTGTAACAAATCAAGCAGGGAAAGAGAAGGGCAGACTGTTCAAGGGCTGCTGTGCTCTTCAGGTTCATTGTTGCCAACTTAAGGGAATTCCTGTTCCCTGCAGCTTTGTGTCTCCACACTCCTATGATTGTGTTTCCTAGCTGCTCCTTTGCCAGTGCTGCAGGAGACTGCAGTTTCTGCTTGGTCTGTTAGAGGGTCCTTGGCCCACTTGCTCTGGCTCTTGCTGCTAATTCTTTAATTTGTTGGAGATTCAGGAGGCCCCAGGCTCGTAGCAGCACACACGGCTGACTTTTACTGCATAGGTGTGGAAGGAGGTGACAGTCTCTGCCTTGGAGAGCACTGAACAAAATTCCCTCATATCCAACTAACTATTGCCCTAGTTCTTTCTCCTTACCCCCTGCAAATGTAGCTGCCATGAACTCCTGCAATAGCTGGGAGGTGTTGCTATGAAGTTCTGCTCCCATGTGGTGTCTACAAAGTTCTCCTGTTTTACTGACACTGCCTGTCATCCTGGTGACAGATTTTGGGAGCCTCGTGGCCACAGTGAAAGCCATCCGCAGGGAGAAGAAGTTTGTGGAGGAGGTATCCACTGGCCAGGAGTGTGGGATAGTGCTGGACCGGACCTGCTTCTACGCCGAGCAGGGTGGGCAGATCTATGATGAGGGCTACATGGTCAAGGACGACGACGGCAGGGAGGATGTGAGTGGGCCTGACCTTTTGCTAGACTCAATCTGACCCGGGGCCTGGGCAGGTATGTGCAGAGAAGGAGAAGGGGCCAAGCAAGCTCCAGCAATTTCCTGTCCATGGCAGGTATCAGGTGTTTCACAGGTTTCCTTTTCGGGCATGCAGCATGGCACAGATGTGCTGGAGTTTGCTTCTTGGGGAACTGAACTCTGTGCTGCAGTCAGGCTGTCACCAGAACATGGGTGCCTGTGGTGGTGGTGCTGGGATTGCTGTGCAGAAGGACAGTGCTTTCGAGCCATGATGGGGAGCTGAGGTGGGGAACAATTTCAGCTCTGCTGTGCCCCGTAGCCATGCCCCACCTTCACTCTCTTCTCTGCTTTGTTGCCCTGTGTGCTGTGCTTGGGGACACTCAGCTTTCTCCTGTCGCACGCACCAGTCTGGCTCTCAGCTGAGACCTTTCCAGTTGCAGCTCAGACCTCTGGCTGGACTGTCTGTCTCCCCTTGGCCTCTCGCCCTGCTCACTGGGTGCATTACCCTCTTTGTACAGAAAACAGAATTCACGGTGAAGAACGTGCAGGTCCGAGGAGGCTACGTGCTTCACATAGGAACTCTATATGGAAGCTTGAAAGTAGGAGATCAGGTCCACCTGTCTATCGATGAGGTGAGTTAAGACATGGTATAACATGTCTCTTTTCCCTGGATTTTGTCTCTTTTCTTTCCATCGATGCCACTCGGGTGGCTTGAAGCTTGGGGCCTGCTCTCCCTGTGGCACATGATGCTGGGAAGCAATGTGGCCATTCCAGTCTGGCTGACTCAAGGCCTCTCCTGCCTGGCCGCTGGCTTTCTCCTGCGCCCTGCAGATAATGCCCTGCTGGCTCAGAGCCACACTCACTGGGTTTTGCTGACCAGCAGCAGAAACACATTTTGGGTCATGGCTGGGAGGTGGAGCAGGTACAGTGCCCCACTGTGCCGTGGATGACAGTGGAGAGCCTGGGCTGTCTGCCCTGCTCCAGACATTGCTCCAGTGGGCTCAGCCTGCTGAATGAATGCTGGGTTGAGCCTAGTCTGCAAAATGCATTCCCCTTTCCTATAGAGGCAGCACCTTTGGAACAAGGGGGAAGGCTCCCCTCTTGCAGTGCTTTCCCCTGTTGAGTGTCTGTGACCTTGTCTGTCCTTGGCCTCTCTCCAGATAGGCCTAGCAAGGAGACTGCCAGGGAAAAGCAATGCACAAATTTGGTGGGGAATGTCCTGCTCCCTTAGCTGAGGCTCCAAGGCAGCAAGTGTGCCAAGTTGTTTCTGGTCTCCTGAGCGAGTTTAGGTTTATGTTGGAGCAGCAGGTTAACCTCCACTTCTGCTGTTGGAGGTGACCTTGGCTCCACAGCACAGGACCCCATCTAACAATGGCTTCCTCCATCAGACTAGGCGAAGGCCAGTCATGAGCAACCACACGGCCACCCACATCCTCAACTTCGCCCTGCGCTCAGTGTTGGGGGAAGCTGACCAGAGAGGGTCGCTGGTTGCACCGGACAGGCTGCGGTTTGACTTCACAGCCAAGGGAGCCTTGTCTACCCAGGAAATCAAGAAAGTCGAAGGGATTGCCAACCAGATGATTGAGGAGGCAAAGGTGGGTATGGCTGATGGTTTGGATATACTCAGGAAAAAAAATACCTCAAGTCAAGTTTTTGGATGATCTGGGGTGCTGGAAGTTTGGCTCAGTGGGAGTTTTCTGAGCTGCTGATGCAGTACTGTGCACAGATTGGCATCACAGAGGATTCCGAGTGGGGATGGCTGGATTTACAGTGTACACCCAGACCCCCAGTGACGTGTCCTCAACGGCGAGAGAATTGCTCTGTCTGGTGCCAGCCCCGTGCCAGAACAGACCCTGGGCGGACCCTGTGCTCTGCTCAGGAGTCTGTGGTTAGAAACCATTTGAATGTGCAGGAGCACGGTGGGTCTGAGCAGGCAGTGGTATCAGGAATTTTGAAGATGGGGCATCTATCAATGACTTTAGGATCCCTGCAGCTCAACAAGCCCCAGCGCAGGTGAGGCGTGTAACTCCCCTTTTAGGATCTTTCAGAGGAAGTCAGGATGCCCTGGGAATGCAGGCCCTCAGTTACAGCTGACAGGATCAGCTCTTATCTGCGTCTCTTTCCTGTCCTCTGCAGACTGTGTATGCCAAGGACTGCCCTCTCGCAGCAGCCAAAGCTATCCAAGGACTGCGGGCGGTTTTTGACGAGACCTACCCCGATCCTGTCCGTGTGGTCTCGATTGGCATCCCTGTGGAGGAGCTGCTGGCTGACCCCTCTGGCCCCGCGGGCTCCGTCACTTCTGTTGAGTTCTGTGGAGGGACGTGAGTATCTGGAGAGGCCAGGGAAGGCAGGGAGGCTGAAAAGGAGTCCCCAGGGAGCCTGAGCTGTGTTGTGAGTGCTGTGGGCATATGCTGGGCACAGCCAGGGCAGAGCTGGAGGTGGTGGTGATCGTGATGCACCTTTGCATTCCCAGTCCTGAGTCAAGCTGCATTTCAAATCAGCCTTTGCAGGCAGGGACGCTGCCTGTATGCTGTCCCTGCCCACACACATATTCTCTGACAGTGCTGGGAACATAGCCCTTGCCACCCTTTCCTTGCTCATTTGCTTTTAGCGGCTAGGTTGGGTTTTCTGCCTGTCCCCATGCTTGCTGCATCTCCCCAGCAAGGTGGTTTTCTTGTTTCCATGCTGATTCCTGCTGAGATAGGAGGTGAACTTCTAACTCTCTTGTTGTGGGTCTTTCTGGGTTCTTTCCAAAGGCACTTGCAGAACTCCAGCCACGCTGGCCCCTTTGTGATTGTTTCAGAAGAAGCAATTGCTAAAGGCATCCGGAGGATAGTTGCAGTCACTGGGGCCGAAGCTCGGAAGGTAAGGGGAGGCGGGAGAGATCCTGTGAAATCCATGCCCTGTGGGAAACCATTGGCATGTGCATGCACAGGTAGTCACCCTGTGCCAAGGTGCTTTTCGTTTGTTTACCTGGTATCCCTCAGCACCAGGGAGAATTGGCGTGAGTGCCTGAGGGACTTGTGGCTTGGACTCCAGAAACACAGTGCAGAGGAGGGTGCTGCTGTTAGTAAAGGCTGTGCTGAAGGCCCCTGGCTGTTCTGCAGCCAGAGGAGAGAGCTGGGAGGGAAGGGGGGGGAAGTCTTGGCTGTAGCTGTTGTGTTAGAAAGGCCTAGGGTGGGTCCCCGTGGTGGCTGTGGGTTTAGCTCAGCCTGCTTTGCAGAATGGGCTGCTGATGTAGAGCTCTCGGCAGCTGGCAAGATTGGCAGGAGAGGCAGGTGACCTGAGCTGGCCTGGGCTGGTGCTTCCTAGAGTGGGAGAAGGGGCTTGGTAAGGAGATGGTTTTCTCTTTTTGGAGGATCTTGGCATTCCTGCTGGCAAAGAAGAGTCTGGGGGCCTGTGTGCCAGCATCACACTGTGATTCTGGTGAAGTGCTGCCTGCTCTGGCTCTGCTGCTTCCCAAGGTGTTACTGAACTCCATCCTGGGGCTGCAATGTTCTTCACCCCTTCTCATGGTGGTGGCCAAGAGCCCAGCCTGCTAAATCTCCCTGCATGACTTAACTCGGATTGTATTCTGCTAGGCCCTCAGGAAAGTTGACAGCCTCAGGAAACTGTTGTCAGCCCTGGAGGCCAAGGTGAAGGTCCAGACAGCTCCCAACAAGGATGTGCAGAAGGAGATCACGGATCTCAGTGAGGTGAGGATAGTAGCAGTGCTCTGCCCTCCCCAAGTGAGGGGGCCCTTGATTGCCAGCACTGGGTGGTATTAATGAGGCCCAAGTTCAACTTCCTCCTCCTGTCTGAACAGAGGTCCCAGCCCTGTGTCCTGTGGGTGCTGCAGCCAGCAGCTCATGCCTGAGTTGTCGGGCACTGAGAGAGGAGGGGAGGTTCATGAGTGTGGTGCAGCATCCCCTGCCTCCTGCCATGGTCACCGGTACCTCTAACCCTCTCCACCCACTCCTGTTTTGCAGACACTGGCCACTGCTGTTATCCCACAGTGGCAGAAAGATGAACTGAGAGAGGCTGTTAAAGCACTGAAGAAAGTTATGGATGACCTGGACCGAGCAAGCAAAGCTGACATCCAGAAACGAGTGAGCCCTAGGCGGGAATAAAGGACAGTGTGGGAGGGCTGTGGGGGGCTCCCCTGGGAGCTCCGCTTGTGTCCAGCGTGGAAGGGTGCTGAGCTATGGGGATGCCCCTCGCTCTGTTCAGCCTTCCAGCCTCTCCTGCTCCCTCCCAGGGCATGGCTACCTCCACGCCTGTTCCCTGGGGTGAAGCGCTGGCAGTGTGTCTTGGAAGTTGGGGTTCTCCTGCCCTGAGGGTGCCACTGGGTGCACGGTATGGGCGGTGTGTGGTTCTTCCTCCTGGATCCCATTGGATTTTCCTAGAGGAGGAATCACGCACAGCACTGCTGCTGCCTTGCAGGCCGCACACCCACCTGCCAACACGTTTTGTTCGTGGCTGTGGAGGGTGGGGCTGCTCTGGGCTGGGCCGTGGGTGTGTTGGGGCACCTTGGGGGCCTCTGTACCTGCAGGGAAGCTCTCCCCGGGTGGTTCTTGTGTACGCAATGTGTGTGCTCTAGCATCTGACCACTGTTGTCCTCAGGTGCTGGAGAAGACCAAGCAAGTCATTGAGAGTCATCCTAACCAGCCGTTGGTCATCATGGAAATGGAAAATGGAGCCTCAGCAAAGGTATGGGAAGGCCTGGTCTCCTCGACAACCTTCCCTGTGCCTGAGGAGCAGTTGGGTGGTCTCTGTTCACCTGGGGAGGCGGTGCTGTCTTACAGAGCTGTATTTCTTGCCACCTGCCAACCCTGAGCAGCAGCTAGTGAAGAGGGAGAGGACCACTGGCATACTCTCTTGTGTCCCACCTCGTGGACTAACACATGGGTTTGCAGGGGTGGGGAGGGTCTTGACCATTTGCTGAGCTTCCAGACGTGGTGGTGGATAGGGACCCCAATAGAAATCACGTTGTGTCCCAGGTAAGACTCATCCAGGAGCAGTCACAACACCAAAATGCAGGCTTAAGGAGCTCTGAACAGCAGCTCTGCCAAGCCACGGGAGTCGTGATGCTTGTGGCCATTGCAGATCAGCTCTGGGAATGGTGTCCTGGGCTGCATGTATGGACAGGGCCAGGCCCGAGAGCTGCTCCCCAGTTCCTGAGCACTGTCTGCTGCAGCAAGGTTCAAATTCTTCTCCAGCCAGGGCTAAAACTGCTCCTTCCCTCCTCCACACACAAGTTTCTGAGCGATTTCTGTTGTGAATAAAAGCTCCCTTGTGTGCGCTGTGCCGTGGTGCTGAGCCCAGCGAGTGCCAGGCAGCGGGGGCTGGTGGTGCCCTGAGGTTGGACCACTCAAGTTTTAAATTTCCGCTCCAGGAGTCTCAGAGCTGATCCTGTTTACAGACGCCTGCTCACTCTCTGTGGCCATCCCCATCTCCACGATGCCAGCGCTCCTGTTCACAGTGGGTGCCAACACAACATTCTCATTGGCAGAAGAGTGCATCCTGGGGGGATGGCAGTGCTGGCAGCCTGGGGAGCTGCATATTCCCTATCCAGTTAGAGCAGCACCGCTTTGCTGGCCAGAGGGCCCGCTCCCAGAGCTCTGTGCTGCATCGTAGCCTATGCGAGCAAAGGATGACAGTCTCCTTGGGAATAACGGGATGTGTGGCAGTCTGCCCAGTTTCTCCAGCATGCCTGCTGTGTCTGATAACCCTTGCAGCGTCTTCACGCTGCAGCTGAGTTCTCCTGACTCACTGCAGCACAGCTGCTCCCTCCTGCTGGGAGCTCACAGCGCAGGGCAGAGCATTTTCCCCTCCAGCCAGTACACTCAGGCAAAGGTTCACTTGCTGTGGGGCTGCATGGCCACTAATTTTGCCAGTTGCCAGATAACTGAAGGTGGGGAAATAAAAGCAACTCCACTCCTGCCTCCTTGCAGCTGTGAGGGGACACAGCCAGGGCTTGTGGCCCCTGCAAGACTTCTGCACAGCCGGGGATGAGGATGGCTCGTGTTTGGGAGGAGGAGCGCTGCAGGGTGCTGCTGTCTGGTTTAATGCAAGTCCAGATCGCTGAGGTCCCTGTGGGTGCTGCAGGGGCTGGAGCAGGGCTGGTTGTGAGCAGGGGGAAGATGTGCTGCCATGCCTTTGTCGTCCTACAGGCCCTGAATGAATCTCTGAAGCTCTTCAAGACTTACTCCCCCCAGACTGCCACCATGCTCTTCACTGTAGATAACGAAGCTGGCAGAATCACCTGCCTGTGTCAAGTACCCCAGGTAATGCCAAGACTCTTGTGTCTGCCTTTCTGTGGATCTGCAGCCTACAGGCAGTAACTATCTAACACTGCACAGCCAAAACTCGTTTGGCTTGGCGAGAGCCGTGACCCTTGTGCTTTGGGTTATCATCAGGCTGCAGCAGGGGGGAAGAGGCGTTGTGCTCTGCAGACGGGGAAGGGGGAAGAGCAAGGACTTGATGTGGTTGTTGGCATGGGGGCAGGCAGTGTGCCCCTGGACTGCTGGCCTGGGTCTTCTCCAGGAGATGCCCCTGGAAGGGCTTTGTCCACCATGCTCCTGGACCCCCCTCTCTCGCTGCCGGCTGGGTTGAGGTCGAACTGCCTCTTTTTTTTGTTTCTTTTCCTACCCAGGAGACAGCAACTAAGGGCCTGAAGGCCAGCCAGTGGGTGCAGGAGGTGTCTGGTTTGATGGACGGCAAAGGCGGGGGGAAGGATGTCTCCGCGCAGGCCACGGGCAAGAACGTGGGCTGCCTGCAGGAGGCCCTGAAACTGGCCACGGACTTTGCCAGGCTCCGGCTGGGGGAGCTGAAGAACTGACGGCGGGGGGTCACCGGCCCCCTCTCCCCTCCTGCCCCTCCCCTGCCTTGCTGCTGAGCCGCCGCCGCCGTTCCCATGAATAAAGTCTGCCTGCCCTGCGCGCTGCCGCCTCGGCTCTGCTTACGGGGGCGGGCCGGGCTCGGCTCCTCCTCCTCCTCCTCCTGCCGCCCGCCCCTGCCGGTGTTCTCCGCCGAGCATGCCGCTGGATCACCGCCGTGTGCGGGGCCCGGAGGAGTCGCAGCCGCCGGAGGTGTGGGCCGGGGGGGCCGGGGAGGAGGAGGCGGAAGATGCGGTACCGCGGGATCCCTGGGCCCTGCGCCCGCTCTTCGCCCGGGCCGGGCTGCTGAGCCAGGCGGAGGGCTCGGCCTACGTGGAGCTGGGCGGCGGCACCAAGGTCCTCTGCGCCGCCTGGGGCCCGCGGGAGGCGGCCGAGCCCGGCGCGCCGGCGGCGGCGGCGGGAGGCGGGCGGCTGCTCTGCGAGTTCCGCCGGGCCCCCTTCGCCGGCCGCGGGGCGCGGTGGCGGCCGGGCTCGGCGGCGGAGCGGGAGGCCGAGCGGGAGGCGGCGGCGGCGCTGAGGGAAGCGCTGGAACCGGCGGTGCGGCTGGCCCGCTACCCGCGGGCTCGGCTGGCCGTCAGCGCCCTGCTGCTGCAGGACGGTGGCTCCGCGCTGGCCGCCGCCATCAGCGCCGCTGGCCTGGCCCTGGCCGATGCCGGGGTGGAGATGTACGACTTGGCGGTGGGCTGTGCGCTGTGCCGGGCGCCGGGGCCCGCCGCCGCTTGGATGCTGCAGCCCGGGGAGCCCGAGGAGCGTCGCGCCGTCGCCCGGCTCACCGTGGCTCTTCTGCCAGCCCTCAACCAGGTGTCGGCGGTGCTGGGCGGCGGGCAAGGCAGCCCTCCCGACGCCTGGGCGCAGGCGCTGCGCCTCGGCCTCGACGGCTGCCACCGTCTCTACCCTGTGCTGCGGCAGAGCCTGCTGCGGGCCGCCCGACGCCGCGATGCCACCGCTGCCACCACTGCCTGAGCGCCGATGATGCCCGGGTGCCACCGTCTGCAGATGGGGTCGTCTCCCAGAGCCCGTCCAAGCTGCTCTGGAGACCCCTGGAGCCTGCCTGATCCACACCTCGTGCTGCTGGAGACACCCCGGAGCCTGCCCAAGCCAGCCCTTGCACTGCTGGAGACCCCCCGGAGCTGCCCACGCAGCTGGAGGCCCGAGAAACGCCTGAGGCCACAGTAGCCTGCCTCCCCCCCGCCACTGGGATAGCCCCCAAAGCAGCCCCCACGCTGCCCGAGCACCCCGGAGCCTGCCTGAGGAGCCCCTGTGTTGCCAGAGACCCCTTCCGAGCGGCCCCGCAGGACCCGAGCAACCTCGCGCGTTGCCAGAGTCCCCCAAGAACGGCCTCCATGCTGCCTTAGCTGCCAGAACCTGCCTGCGCCAGCCCCACACTGCCGGACCCTGCCTGAGACCTCCCCCCAAGCAGCTGCGTGCACTGCGGGACCCCACATCCCACCCCGGGGTGGCCCCAGCACCAGGGCTGAGACCCTCACACTGAGCTGCCCACCACGACCGTCCATGCAGGCAGGGTCCAGGCAGCACTGGGCAGGAACCATGTTGTGGCACAGACTGCGCATCCCTTGCACCTCCTGCCCAGGCAGTGCTTCAGGGTGGCAGAAATGTGTTTTGTTGTTTTTTTTTTTAATAATAAATCGGGTTTTTCTGGTGAGTCTTCTGCCTGCATGGCTCTGCTGGGGCCTCTGCCAGCTGTGGGCAGAGGGGGAGGGATGCACTCGTGGTGATGGCTTCCAGGCAGTGGGGTCACCCCCTCTGCTCCCACTGTCCTTCCTCAAGGGGTGCGGAGGGAGCCGGGCGCTGCCTTGGGGTCCAGTTATTCCTGGGGATGGAGAGGAGCTGGTCCTGTCTGCCCAGCTGCACTGTGCCAGGCTGGTAGGGAATGTGCTGGGTAAAGGCAGTGATTAATGTTTCCACTGAGAAACAGGGCAGAGCTGTGCTCCTCCTGCCTCTGAGTTGAGTTGCCGGGAAGGCAGCATCCTAGAAAGCCCCCAGAGCCTAGGGCTGTGTCAGGCAGCATGCAAAATTGGGTACAAAAATTACACATGCGCTTCAGATGGTTAAAAACTGCATCGGAGTTGAGTAACCAGAGAAAAGAAATACAAATTATTTTTCTTTCCAACACAATACACTCTTTTACCAGAGCAAATTAGAAATACAGAACGAGTTCCTACCAGCGAGAGAAGGATGACCTAGAAATGAGGGACGCTGAACCGAGATGCAACGCTGGGGAGCACAGGGCGGGGGGACCGCCACTTCCTTGGGCGCAGGCAAGGAGCCCTGGCAAAGCTGCTCAGGGGAGTCCTGCTAACCGCAAGCACGGTCCATGGCCGAGAACAGCCCGCAGTAAACCAGTAAGTTAAACCCAACTGTGAGCAGGAGTGACTGGGAGCAATTGGGTTTACATCACCCTGCCGCTGGCCCTGCAGCTGGTGTCAGAGCTGGGCTCAGCACCACCCCTCCATCCCAAAATCCCATTAAAGCCCCTCAGAGCTGTCTCAGGGTGGTCCCTCCTTCCCATGGCATCATGGGGGGATGCTGAGCAGCTCCAAAAGCCTTCCTGGGCTGTACCTGCACGTGCTGAACCTTGCTGAACCAGTTCCTGGGGGGTTCTGAAGCATGGAGGCAGCGGGTGGGCTTGCAGGGCAAGGGGGATTGGGATGTGACCTGTGCCGTAGGGGCTGGGAGCCCCGGGGTGCTCTCTCTGTGCCCCACAGCACCCTATGGGTGGGGGGATGCTTGCACACAAGGCAGCTGGGATTTGGGATGCCCCTTTGGGATATGGTTCCTTTTTTTTGCTCCTCCCCTCCCTCCCCCAGCCACGTCTGCTTATCCCTAGGTCTAAAAACAGGAGGAAAAAGAAAACAAGCACACTCGAACACAGACGACTTCTCTTGCCACGGCTGGCCGGTGTCTCGCAGGGGTGGGATGCAGGGCTACCGGCGCTGGTGGCAGGGGATGGCCGTGCCAAGAGCGGGCACCTCGCATCGTGCGTGGCACTAGCTGGAAGCCGCAAAAGAAATACGAACACAAGACGGGAAGGGCTGGCCAGGCAGGGAGGCCATGGCATCCCAGTCTGTCTACTGGCTCCCCTCGGGGTCCGACATGTGGTTTTTCACCTGCAAGGAGCAATGCGCAGGGTGGTCATCCTCTGATGTGTCTGGGCAGCAGGATCAAACCCAGCGCCCTGCCTGGCACAGGGAGCCCTGGGGTCCTGCACCCAGCTGGGGGATGCAGGTGCAGGAGCAGCACCTTTGATAAAAGGTATTTCGACTCCAAGGGGTTTTTTTGCAGCCTGTGCTGCTGGAGTAATGCATGCCCAGGGGTTTGCTAGCGGGGTGTCCCAGAGGCACGGGCAGTTGCAGCCCTGGCACGCAGCCGGGACAGCTCGGGGCACCCTGATGGAGCATCTCCTCTGCTCTGGGCATCCCCACCAGGACCCATGTGGGCAGCAAGCAGGGATGAATTTTAGGAAAGCAGAGACCGGCACAGGATCTGGCCCTCCTCTTACCGTCTCCTCCGTGTCTGTGCTCTCCTCTGTGCTGTCAATGTTGCGCAGGTCGCTGTGCCCGTCAGCTCCCATCCCCTCCTTCCCCCGGGGCTCCCGTGACCCCTCTCCTGCTGGGGACGGCGACTCTGCCCCTGTCTCTACCCTCTTCTTCTCACTCTCCTTGGACCCTGCAAGGACAGAGATAGCAGAAATTTGGGGTACCCGTGCAAACATCAGGCCTGTCCTCACAGGGTCCCCTTGTGCCAAAGGGCCAGACTCTGCCCTGCCAGCCCGGGGAAGGGAGAGGACACAGGGAATTTGCCCAGCTGGCTCTGGATGCTCAGCTCCCTCCTGGGTTCCCGTTACACCCGGCTTGGGGTCCAGGCTCGCATGCACTCACAGGCTGCCCAGCACGGACACGCGGGTGTCAGAGGGTCTATGGTCCTCACCCGCAAGACGCTCTCTCCGCTGGTCCATGCGGTCCAGGCTCTCCAGCAGACTGTCCACCTGCGCCTTGATCTGGCTCAGCTCTCCCTTGATGGAGTGCAGCTCTTCGGCCCGCACTGCAGGGAGAGGAGCTGTTAGGATCCAGCCTGCCTGGAGCCAGAGGAACACGCTGTCCTGGGCAGCCACCTCCGGAGCATCCTCCTCTCTGGAGCATCCTCCCCACTGGGCATCCTCAGGGAATGGGGACGGGTCCAGGGGACAGCCACCAGCCCAGCACAGTCCAGGCTGTGTCTGCTGGAGCTGCAGACTTGTAGCAACAGGGTGAGCACTGAGCAGGACCTTCGGGCACCGGCACTGCTCTAACGCACCGAGATGCAAGGGTCAAGCCTCCTCTTCCTCCCAGCCCCATTGCACTTACACTTTGTCCGTCCTGCCGTGGAGCTGGTGCTGCTCCTTGCCCCGGGCTGGGGGCTCAGGCTGCTTTTGCTTCCTGTTCCCACATGAGTTCGTCTGGCCTTGACCGGGATGCGGTTAATGAGGGGGGGGATCTTCTGGTACTCGTATACCCTGCAAGGGGCACAAGAGCACAGTGGCGTAAGCGCGGCCCCGGAGGTGCAGCAGCAGCAGCCTCTGCCAGCCAGGAGAGCATCTCTCAGGTTCCCTCCATGGTGAAGGACCCCCAACCTGGGCATTGCCCAGCCCATGCACTGCCCCTGCCCCATGAACCCCATCCCCAAGGTCCCCCGCCCAGGAAAGCTGCAGTATGCATGTCCCTCAAAGGGGTCAACACCACCAAGCCTCTCCCAGAGGCAAGGGGACAGATGCCCAGGGACACCCTGCTTTTCGCCTTTGGCAGAGGCACAACCACATGTGAAACCCACGTGTGCTCAGCCCACCCTCTCCCGGGATGCTGCGCTCACCGGTACGGGAAGTCGTCCCTGTAGAGATCATAGTCCAGGTCGCAGTTACTGCTGCAGGAGAGGGAGAGAGAACAAGTCACCCGCTCTGCAGGGCCACAGACGCCATGGAGCAGCCACGGCTGGGCATAGCAGGGCACCCACCCAGCGTCCATCCCCAACCCCAGGGAGCAGGAGGCATCCCGGAGGGTACCATGCAAGCTGTCTGGGCTGCAGCACAGCCCGAGGAGGTGGCTGTGCCCTGGCAGGGACTTGCCCTGGAGCCAAGCAAGGGTGTTGAGGTGGATGGAGAGGGTCCCCGCGGCAGCATCAGCAGGCTCTGCTCTCAGGAAGCTGCATTTAGAGCGCCCTGATGTTAAATTTCATGGTCCCTGGCTCTGCGTGCACGCTGCCGGCTCACTCAGCTCCAAATTAAGAAGCAATCTGTCAATGGATTGCCTCCAATGCAGGCAGCCGACGTGTCGGTAATAAATCATGCGCTGTGGACCACGAGCAGGGGGGAGGAGGAGGAAGAAAGATGCTGAAGCTCATTTTGCTGCTTCAGCTCTTGTGGAGTCAGGGAGCGTAGGATTAAGCCTAACCCGAGGGGAGACAAAGCCGTGCTCAGAGCATCGCTGGGAGCAGGGAGCCTTCCCCAGCCACCCTGCTGGGAATGGAGGGACCAGGACAAGGTCCCCCAGGGCTCCAGATTTTGCTGCAGATGAACCTGTTGCCGTGGGACCAATGCTGGAGCTTGGGAAGAGCTGAAGGTCTGCTGGGGGGGCTAACGGGCAACCTGGGTTTGCCCAGCCCAGGAGGCAGCTTGGAGCCCATCACGGGGCAAAGGCAGCCCTGCTGCCACCCTACCTTTGGGTGGGATTAGTCAAGAATAATCCTCACGGGATGCAGCTTGCAAGCGCCAGCCCTCCTGCTAAGGGTGAGCTGGCAGCCCCGGGGCGCCAGGAGCTGCCTGCTCCTGTTCTTTGCACCTGGGCATATTTTGGGAGCTTTCAGTCCAGCCTTGCTGCCTTCCAAGTTTCCATCACTGTGACAGGGCGGTGAGTCCTTCACATCCCCACCTCCCGCCTGTCACCCAGGGAGGAAGGTCACAACCTGCCTTGGGGAAGAGGGAAATGGGCAGCGGGAGAGGAGTCCCAACCCACGTACGGGGCACAGGGAAGGTGCCAGCTCTGACAGCTGCTGCTGCCCAGAGCCACTGCTGAGAGGGACGGGGATGTCACAGGCCGCCTCCTGCCATGGGAGCACCAGTGGATCTGCAGGAGACCTGGTCTTGGGGTCTGGCACCCAGCTAGGGACACAGCAAGGGTTTTCCTGGCTCAGCTCTGCTCAGAGCATTCCCTGGGAAAAGCAAAAGCGGTGGCTGCCACGCTCCAGCGGCCCAAGGGGGCTGCCAGTCCCTGCCCTGCCAGGCTGCATCCCTCCGGCGCCATGGCAACTGGCAGAGCAATTAGTTCAATCAGGGCATTTGCAAAAAGCTCTCTAATGAGACAGACGAAGCCCGGCTCTGGTGCCCTCTTCACCACACGCCTGCAGAGCCAGGGAGCCAAAAACATGCGGGGATGGGGATCTGCTCTTGTGCCAGCATCACCATCATCTACTGCCATCGTCAGGGCCATCACCACCCCTGTGTGCCTCTGCAGGGGTGTCTGTCCCCCGAGGAACAGCATTTAAAGGTCAGAATTGCAACCAACATCGACATCTGTAACAGGCGTGGAGACCACAGGGCTCTGCTCTTCTCCCAGCACCTTCAGATGGGGAAGGGGGATCTCCACACCCCACCGGCAACACACACCGGGCACGACCCAGCAAGGACGCCAGCTGCCACCCGTGCAGCCAGGCGATGCTCCGAGAGCCCTGTCAGGATGGGGCAGGGACATCACACAGACCCGTGTCCACCACTGTGGGCAGGCAGCTGGAATAGTCGGAGGCATGAGCAACGGAGAGCAGGGGGAGGAAGAGGAGCCAGACGTGGGACAGTCCCCTGCCCGAGCCACCCCACCTGGCACAGCCCCAGCCCCACGCGCCGGCACTCACTGGTACAGGCTGCTGCTGTGCTGCCGCTTCTGGCCCAGCCTGGCCCGGCTTGGCTTGGGTTCCCTGGCCATGTCCAAATCTGAGGGGAGAGAGAGGAGGAGAATGAGTGCTGGGAAGAAAAGGGGATGCCAACACGCTACCCCACAGCAGCTTCCCGGGGGCTCCCAGCCACACTCCTCTCCCAGCTGGAGGCATCCCACTCCAGAGCATCCACAGGATGAGCCCAAGGCCAGCAGCTCTCTCTAGATTTAAGCTTTAGAAGGACAGGAGCAGCCCAGGGTTGTGCCGGGACACAGAGTGGCTCTGGCTGTCCCTGCAGCAGCCCCTTCTCCTCAGGAGCCTGCCCCCAGCTTAGGCTGGGCAGGATCCAATTAGGGTGGCAGAAAGCACCTCTGACAATGACGGTAATTAATCCCCAGAGACATTTCCCACCACCACAGTGAATCTGCCTTTGCTATCACTCCTGCCAGGCAGTTGGGCCATTTTTTGGAGAGCCCCAGGCCAGCAGAATGCCAGGAAGTGCTGCCCATCATGGATGGGCGCCAGGGATGGGGGAAGCCCCGCACCCAGCCGCTTCATGCTCTTGAAGGCTGCCGAGATGCATGCGATGCCGAGATTCAGGGTGGAGATGCCTCTGGACACAGAGCTCGGCGATGCCACGTCAAACCTCCCTGGAGATGCTCTTCACCCCTTCTTTAGGATTTCACAGCCAACATCAATATAAAAGCTGGCTTGAATCTGTTTTCTCAGTATACGTTTAAGAGCCACCAATGCAAAGCTTTACGAACATCTCCATATATTTAATTTTGTAATTTTGGGGGGCTCCAAAACCTCTCTGGCCCCAGGGGTAGGAGCCGGTGGGTGAGATGTTGAGGCCTTCCTCTTGCATGCTCCCCCTTGGCCATGGTAAGCGTGACCAGCTGTCCCACAGGTGACATTGTGGATGCCATTGCACTGGGGAACCCCGAGCTGAAGCTTCCCGAGTCCTCTGGGAACACACCAGCTCATCGGAGAGGTCTAGACCTCCCCAGGAGCGTGGACACTGGGCACAGGCCCCCTCCAGCCCCGCATCCGCCGGAGCAAGGTCCTTCCATCCCTGAAGAGGTGAGGGCTTCTGAGCAAGATCTGAGCAGAAGGAAACAGGCACTTGTTTGCTTTCCAGGCTGTCACCTTGTGTGACGAAGTCTGCAGGCTTGCTCTGATCTCAGGGTGAGCGGGGTAAGGTGCTCCACTCATCCTGCGCGTTGGGTAACACTGACACCCATTTTCTGTAGGTGCAGCCAGCATCCCTGGGGACGACTGAGCTCACTGCACAGGGACAGAGCCCACCATTGACATCCCTCTCTCCAGCCCATCACACCCGCCCAGCAGAGCCACCCTCACCAGCAGGATGGAGACCTCAGCACCCCAACCAGGGACCCCAGCCATGGCCAGGCACCCTGTCACAGGCCGCCTGCACCGAGGGAACTGTCCTGCTGGGGCAGGGGACCCAGGCCAGCAGGGCTCCATCACCCGGGGGCCAGTTGGCCCTGTGCCTGGGCTCCCTTCCCTGTGATGGCGGTGGGGGCATCCCAGTACTGGGAGAACATCCCTGTCCTGGGGGTAATGGTATGAGGCGGGGATCCTGGTATAGGGGGGGTACTGGTATGGGGGGCATCCCAGTACTGGGAGGACATCCCTGTCCTGGGGGTAATGGTGTGGGGAGCATCCCAGTACTGGGAGGACATCCCTGTCCTGGGGGTAATGGTGTGGGGAGCATCCCAGTACTGGGAGGACATCCCTGTCCTGGGGGTAATGGTATGGGGGGGGCATCCCGGTGCTGGAAGGACATCCCTGTCCTGGGGGTAATGGTGTGGGGAGCATCCCAGTACTGGGAGGACATGCCTGTCCTGGGGGTAATGGTGTGGGGAGCATCCCAGTACTGGCAGGACATCCCTGTCCTGGGGGTAATGGTGTGGGGAGCATCCCAGTACTGGGAGGACATCCCTGTCCTGGGGGTAATGGTATGGGGGGGCATCCCGGTGCTGGAAGGACATCCCTGTCCTGGGGCGGGTAAGGGTATGGGGAGGACCAGGCATCCCAGTACCAGGAGGACGTCCCAGCCCTGGGGAGGGACAGGTACGGGGGTGGGGGGCAGCACCGGGAGGTGGCCCTGCCCGGGGTGGAAGGCTACGTACGTGCACCGTCAGGCTGGCTGCGGGGGCACCCCTGCCCCGGGCAGGGCTGCCGGTGCCCAGCGAGCATCCCGGTGCCAGAGCATCTAACCGGGGGGTGGGGGAGGCGGTGGGAAGAGGCCCGATCCCGGAGGGGACACCCGGCGGGGAGAGAGGGCCGGACCCGGGTCGGTACTCACATCTCCAGCCCGCGTCCCCGCCGCCGAAGAGCGTCATCCCCCCGCGGCCCCGGCGGCCCCGGCCCCGCAGCCGCCGCTCCGGCCCCAGCGCCGCCACCGGGCCCTACCACCGCCGGCCGGGGAGGGGGGACCGCGGGCCGCACCACCGCGGCACGGGGAAAGGGGGGGCGACCACGCCCCGCCCCGCCCGCCCGCCCGCCGCCCCGGGCGCAGCCCTGCTTTATTGCAGCACCGCTGCCTGTCCCTGCCTGCGCGCGCTGCTGCCGGCAGCGCTGGGCCTGGGGCTCTCCCTTCCTCCAGGCTGCAGCCGTACAGACGTGGCTGCCGTGCTGGACCATCCCCATCCCCACCCTCATCCCCATCCCCATCCTCATCCTCCCCAGGCTCCTTCTCCTGCCTCCCGTCCCCTCCGGCCTGTGGGACCCTGCCCTCCTGGCCCACGGCTCGGTTGCACCCCGGGTTTGCCCAGCTTGCCCAGAGCCATGAGCCCAGCCTTGCTGGCGGTCATGCGGCTCGTGCCTTCTCTCTGCCGAGCCGGGGCCGTGGCACAAACAACCCATGCACAACGCCCTGGCTGGGGATGGTTTACTTTCCACCCCAGCCTGGCGCTAGAGCGGGCTGTTTGGAAGGGAGAAGGGCAGCTGAGGGAGGTCACTCTCCAGCTCTGCGGCAGGAAGGTCCCTGCAGGGTGCCAGCTTGGGGGCAGCAGCGGCGTGTCCCCTCCAGAGGCACCCAACACCCAGCAGCGCTGGGGGCACAGGCTTGCGCCCAGCACATGGGGTGCCGTGGCTTGGGGCCGTCCTGGGGCTGGAAGAAGCAACTCTTGGCTTATGCCACCCCTCCAAAACATCCCCAGGGTGCTGGAGACACGAGCTCAGCCAGGAGCCAGGCTCCCTGCTCCAGGGATGGAGCTCCATGGAGGTACAACCCAGTGTGGGCAGGATGCGGGCCACAGTAGAGAGTGTCTGATGGATCTGGGGGAGGAAAAGGAAACAAATGGCCCTTCCCAAGGGAGAGAGGGTCTTTATTAACCACCTGGCAGATGGTGAGGAACTGGATGACGATGAAGGACCAGGTGATGGTGAGGAATCCACGGTGTCAGGCTGGGGGGGTCCCACCCAGGTCAGGGCGATGGCTCGGAGCTGAGCCCAGCCCTCACCCTGAGCTGTGCTGAGGTCTGCGCCCCCCCCAGAAGCCCTCCTTGGCCCCTCGTCGCATCGGGACCACAGTCCAGACCCAGCCCAGCTGCCAATTTAGGAGGAGGATGCTGTTGGACCTGACTGTTGTGGGGGAATCTCCCTGCCCTGGGGGCTGTCACAGCGTGATGGCAACAGGAAGGTGAGGGGCAGAAAAAGACGCTGTTTCGGGGATGCTGACGTAGAGCATGCGCCCTTCTCGCCAGGTCCCAGCACCATGGGTCTCCTCAGCCCCTCATCCCCCTGCGTGGGGGAGCTGGGGGGGTCCTCCTGAGCCACGGTCTGGGCTTGGCACAACAGCGGGGTCCCCCTGAGCCATGGTCTGGGCTTAGCATGGCAGTGGGGTCTTCCTGAGCCACAGTCCAGGCTTGGCACAGCACCGGGGTTCTCCTGAGCCACAGGCTCGGCACAGAAGCCAGCGCTGGCTGGTGCCCGGGGCTGCTGGCTCAGGGGTCCCGCTGCCACAGGGAGATGTGCTCCTGGGCTGTGATGGGATGCGGAGAGTCAGTGCCCCCCACGCCAGGAAGGACCCAGGGGTCTGGGCAGGGCTGGCGGTGGGGCACAGACCCAGCAGAGCCGGGGGCCGGCACCCCCAGGGCTCGGCACCCCCAGAAAAGTGTGGGAGGGCTCCTGGCCACTCACTCACCGAACTGGCAGATGTACCGGTTTCGGGTCTTGCAGCGCTGGTCGTTCCAGTTGAAGGCAGCCGATGCTTGCATCTCCACGCAGTTCCCAAACCTGTGCCCCGGCAGGAGGGTGGTGAAGCCAGCCAGCACGGTGGCACAGTGGTGACACCACACAGAGGTCAGGTGTCCTCTGGATCCAGTGGGCACTTACCCCTGGTTGTCCGGCTGCCCGAAAGCAAAGCTGGTGAAGGAGGATGGCTCGCCCACATCCCAGCGGAAGGAAGCCCTGGACGTCTTGTAGGTGAGACCTGGGGGAGCGGGAGGTGGGGTGGCACATCTGCCTGTACCCCTGGCACCCCGCACCCTGCCTGCTGCCATCACTCACCAATCCAGAAGTTCCCAGTCTCAAAATCGGTGTCTGTCACCCTGTTACTGGTCTCCAAGCGGCTGAGGTAGAAAGCCAGGATGTCCTGGACCTTCTGGTTTCTGATCTGGGCCAGCATCGCCCCTTTCTCCTGCGGGGAAGGGAGGGAGTCAGCTCCAAATACGCGGCTCAGACCCACGCCAGGCAGTGGAGAGATGCACAGGGGTGCTACGAGCATGGGTGGCATTTTTCAGCTGCAAAGGGATGCCCAGAGCATCCCGGGGGCTCACCTGGCACTTTATTTTGGCCCCGTAGTAGGTGTCAGCCTCAGGGGACACCATGAAGCAGTTGCCGTCTATCTGCACGTCGCAGGCATGGAAAGGGAACTGAATCTTCGCTGGGGACACAGACAGGCACAGGTGGGTCCCTGTGCCGGCAGAGCTGGGCCCACCAGAGGACCCTTAGCCCCGCTCCAGGGGTCCCCGCCTGCAGATCCCTGCTGCCACCCCAAAGCAGCGCAGGTGGGCGCAGACTCACTGCCGCACTCGGCTCCACCGTAGCCCACATCGCAGAGGCAGGAGCACTCCTCCTTCCTGAACTTCCCGTGGAGGCACTGCCCGCTGCACCTCACTGTGGGCAAGATGCCGCATTAGCTGGCGGGGAGCTCGGCAGCCCCTGCCCACCCCGGCTGAGTTTGCGTTGCACACCTGGGCGCTGCACCGAGCTGCCTGTGCTGCACTGGCCGTGCACATGTGTGCACTGAGCTGACCTGGTGCACGCACATGGTGCACCACTGTGTGCACGCGGGCACCGAGCAGACCATGAATGCTGCAGCGGCCATGCCCATGCATGCACTGCACTGGACCTGTGCACACATGCACTACACTGGCCATGCACACGCATGCACTGCACCTGCCCTACACACTGCACTGACCTTGTGCATGCACGCACTGCACAAACCCTTTGAACACATGCACTGCACCAGCCATGCATACGCATGCAGTGCACTGACCCTGCATGTGCATGCAGCACACTGTCCATGCACATGCATGCACTGCACCTATCCTGTGCATGCCTACATTGCACCAGCCATGCACACGCGTGCACTGCACCGACACTGCACACACATGCACTGCACCCACCCTGCGCACGCATGCACTGCAGTGGCCATGCATGGGCATCTCTAGAGGTGAGGGGAGACAGGGATTGTGCAGGTGCCCCTCTCACCTTGGCAGTACCTGCCCGTGTAGCCAGGGGGACAGGCGCATTGGCAGCTCCTCATGTCGAGGCGCCCACTGTTTCTGCAGCTCATGCGGCAGGGGTTCCTGGGCACCTCTGGGCACAGCAGAGAGGTGTCGTGGGCGTCAAGGGCTGTGGCACGGCTGGGGGCCACGCAGGGGCCGGGGGGACCGCAGGGACTCACCGCAGAGCCCGCCACCGTGGTCCCAGGACTTGAAGCAGCCGGAGAGGCCAGCGGTGCAGAGGGAGCACCAGGGACCCTGCTTGTAGGGCAGGACGGGCGTCCCCCCCACCTCCCAGTTGCCCCTGTCGCCGGAGGCAGCTGGAGGCGGCTGGCCCAGCTCCCTGCCCCGCCCACACAGACAAGCCACACCCCTTTCTGGGACAGGGCCACGCCCACACCCCCACAGCTCCGCCCACAGTTCCAGTCCCCACCCACCACCAGGGCAAGGCCACGCCCCCACACCCTCACCACGCATCCCCATAGGCCAGCCCTCACTCCCCCCGACACGCCCCTGTGGAGACCCCACCCACACCGGGAGGAGGGCTTCTCCCAGCCCCGCCCACCCCCGGGCCACTGCACCCCAGTCCCCATTGACACCCCAACCACACCGCCCAGCCCCGCCCACTCACGCCAAGGCCCCGCCCCCTCCCGGCCCCCCCCTTCCCGCTCAGGCCCCGCCCCTGGCAGCCCCTTACCCCGGGGAGTAGGCGCAGGCGAAGGCCTCGCTGGGGTCATGGCCGCCGGTGCAGAGGTGCCGGCCGCAGCCCAGCCGCCCTGCCGTGGCCCACACCAGCTGCGAGAGAGCATGTGTCACCCCAGCCCCCGGACCCCCCATGTCCCCCCCTAGCCCCCATGCCCACCTGGGTGTAATGGCGGCAGGTGGCGTTGCTGGTGCAGCGCCCCGTCCTGTAGTCGTAGTGTTGGCCCTCGGCGAACCAGCGCTCCAGCACGGCTCCGAAGCCCCCGGCGCCCGCCGGCAGCAGGGCCTCGCTCCAGCCCAGCTGCGGGGCAGGCGGCGGAGCAGGGCCCTCCAGGCAGCTGGCCGCCCGCGCCCCTGCCAGCTGCCCCAGCTCCTCGCTCCACTCCTGCAGGGGTGCAGATGGTGCCATGAGCCACCGAGGGTCCCTGGGGACAGCCCCGATGGGGGGGATGCTGGGGCACAGCAGGGAACCACCCAGAGGGTCAGTCCAGGGGATGATTGGGGGACATCGGAGGGTTGACATGGGGGATGCTGCAAGGGACCCCAGGGGACCAGCCCAGCCCTTGGTGTGTGCAGGTGTGGGATAATTGGGGGACCCCACAAGGGAGCCCAAGGGACCAGCCTTGTCCTTGGTGTGCACAGGCGTGAGATGATCAGGGGACATCGAGGGGCATCACAGGACGTGGGGGACACCCCAGGGGACCAGCCCTGACCTTGGTGTGTGCAGGTGTGGGATGATTAGGGGACATTAAGGGCCATCATGGGATGCGGGGGACCCAAAGGGACCAGCCTTGTCCTTGGTGTGCACAGATGTGGGGTGATCAGGGGACACCGAGGGCCATCATGGGACATGGAGGACCTCATGGGTATCCCCAAGGGACCAGCCCTACCCTTGATGAGCGCTGGGTCTGGCAGTGCCGGTGGCACGTCCTTCCCCAGGGGCCCCATACCAGCCAGCCCTTCCGCTTCATTAGCTTGTTAACGAAATACTGCGTGGTACCTATGGGCTGCCCCCCCGGTCATGGGGTGAGAGGTGGATGGGACATCCAAGGTGGGGGAGGACCTGAGGGGGGGCTCACCAGCTTCTGCATGTTGGCGGCGGGGGGCTGCACTTTGCTCCTCAGCTTGTTGTGCAGCGAGAGCACCAGGAAGGTCTCCTTCATGCTGAGAGCTGGAAGGGGGGGGGGACAGACAGCAGGGAATTGGGATGGGGCCAAGGGGGCTGTGGGGTGCAGCTGCCTTCCCCATATCCCTGGCTGGACCCCCCGAAGGGTCTGGCCGCAGCTGGGATACGGGGAAGGCACCCGGGTCTCCATGGAGATTCGAGGGGAGAGAAGAAAGCGCTTTTGGGCTGGGAGCACAAAAGGGGCAGGGGCCGGGGGGGGTTCAACCCGCTGAGCCCCCGTCTCGCACGGGTGGGCTGAGACCGCCAGGAATGTATCCGTCCTCCCCTCCCCGCCTCTGTCCTGCCAGCACCCAGACCCCACCGGCCTGGACCCATTGCTAGCCCCTCCATCACCAGCCCCATGCCCCCCTCTCCCAGCTCCATCCCATCACCAGCTCCATCCCACCACCAGCACCATGCCCCCCCTCCCAGCCCCATCCCCATCCCCCACCACCTACCGAGACCCCATTGCCATCCCTGGGTCCCCATCACCCAGCCAGCCCCCTGCCTGGTCCCAGGGCACGATGCTCAGGGTGCACCCACCCCCCCCAAACCAGCTGCCCCCCAGCCCTGCTGCTGGCAGCAGACCCCCCAAGCCCCTCTCCTGATTACCTCCTGGAGCCAGCGCAGACAACTTCTCCAGAGTATCTGACCTCATCTCACCCACTTTCCACACCAGGAAGTTGCAAACCAGCAGCACCAAGAGCTTCATGCAGGTGCCTGGGGTTGGGGGGGGACCAGACCCCCACAGCTCTGGAGGGAGGATTCGGGAGAGACGAGTCGCCCCGCAGCAGCCCTGGCGTCGGGGCGAGCTCGGCCGCGCGCTCCTGCGCGTTTGTGCGTGCTTGTGTGTGTGTCTGGTTGCAGGATTTGATCCTATTCAGGACTCCAGACAGGCACTGCTGGTCAGCTTGAACAAAAGCTTGACGGGTGAGTAATAGCTCTGTCAAAACAGTTGCTCGCTGGTGCAAATGCGGCAGACAACTCCTGGGGCCGCAGGCTGCAGTCCCGCCAGGATGCCCCGCAGCGGGGTTGGCCCTCTGTGCTCTGTCCCAGCCCCGCTGCCGAGCCGGGGTCGGGATGGGAAGGCAGGCAGGAGCGGTGGTCCAAAGCAGCATCCGCTTCGGGGCACTAGGAGATTGGATGCCAAGGGGCTGGGGGCAGCTAAGGGGCCCCCGCTGCCAGCTCTCCTCCTGCCCCATGAATTAAACATGCCGGGGAGGTAACACACACCGCCACAGGCATGAAGCCAAATACCCGCTCCAGCGAGCTGGGCAGCATGGTTACGGGGTGGGAGGATGTGAGGGCCGGGGGGCCGGCGGTGGGAGAGATGCCGAGCTCAGGGGGGTCACGTCTCAGCAGGCGCTCGGGGTTGGGCAGGGGTCCCGGAGCCCACTCTGCTTGGGGGGCTCAGTAGCACCCCAATGGCTCTGGCACAGCTCAGGGCTCCCAGCACCTGTGCCGGGAGGCTGGGGGTGCTCATCTGGCACAGGGCAGATGTGTGGGCTCCAGACATTCCTGCTCGGGGGTGGCTGGGGGACAGCCACATGCTACCATGCCCCTTCCTCTGGGCTGTCACGGGCAGGAGGGACCAAGAGCATCCCACCCGCCAGCTATCGGGGCTGAGCTGGATATCAGCAGAAATCCAGCTCTGAACGCTTTCAGTTCCGTGGCTCTGAGACTAACCTTACCCTGGCCTGAACCCCAGCCCTAATGCTAATGCCAACCCCAACCCTCATCTAAACCTTCCTGTTTGTATGGACCTTAACCCTTGGCACCGGTCCTAACACTAACCTTAACCCGAACCCTAATACAAAACCTGACCTTAGCCCTAACCATGAGTCTAATGCTAACCCCAACCCCAACCCTAACCCTAATGCTAACCCCAGCCCTAACCCTAATGCTGACCCTAACATTAACCCTGACTCTAAGGTTAATGCCAACCTTAATGCCAACCTGTACCCCAACTCTAGGCTGCACTGGAGCCCTGGGGTCCCCCTCTAAGCTCCAGCCATGGCTGAGCTCACCCCAGCAAAGCCGTGCCGAGGCTGGCGAGTCCATGGCACTGCTGAGCTGCCCTCCTCGGCAGCCCCAGCCCCACCGGAGAGCCGGACCCTGATGCTGAACCCAAAGCCATCCCTTCTCCCAGGAGACTTTCCCACGCTTAGCAAACACACACGGGATTAGCCTCATCCTGCACCCCCGCGTGCCGGGGAGCCCCGGAGCCGTGTCTGGCCGCGGGGGGAGCCTGGCACCGG
The DNA here is from genome assembly GCF_047370975.1 of Nipponia nippon. Taxonomy (NCBI): domain Eukaryota; kingdom Metazoa; phylum Chordata; class Aves; order Pelecaniformes; family Threskiornithidae; genus Nipponia; species Nipponia nippon. The sequence continues at coordinate 31,812,873 of NW_028262391.1, forward strand.
CGGTACCGCAGCAATTGCCGTGACAGCCACCACTTGGCCCCAGAACCTGCTGGCCCTGTGACATGAAAGGCCCCAAAGCCTCTGATGTGTGGAAAGGGAAGGGAAGGGAGAGGCTGGCGCCCATGCCAAGGGGAAACTTTCCTATGGCTTGGCTTCAGCCAGGGGAAAAACCAACAAACACACGGGCACGCGCCGTGGATAAATCCCAGCGAGCACAGGAGCCCAGCTGCAAGCAAGCAGGGCAGAACCAGAGCACCGGCATCTCGTCCCTGCAGCCTGCGCAGCCTGAGCCAGCCCCGGCGTGATGCTCCTCATCCCGCTGCCAGCCTGGCTGGCCTTGGGCATCCTGCAGCTGCCCCTCGGCAGCGCCCGGGTAAGGACCCTTGTGCCCCCCCCTCCAGCCCCTTTGCAGACCCCTCCACTGGGGGCTTTTCAGCACCCATCTCCCAGCCCCCAGCATCTCATCACCATCCCAGGGTGGGGGGTATGGCACGGCCACAGCGCTCACAGGGCTGTCCAGGGCCAGGGGGTATGGTCGTGGGGCTTTTCCTCTGCAGCAGCAAGATGATCCACCAAGGGCATCTGAGCTGCTCCTCAGCACCCAGGTGCCAGGGCAGGACTGGGCAGAGGGGCTGAGGCTGGAGCAGATATGGAGGCAGGGGTAGACCCTGCACTGGGATTGCGAGGAAGGGGCTCTGCCCAGGGCAGGGTATCCAAACCAACCCCAAAGATGCTGCCTGCCTGGGAGGATCCCCCTGGGCTGTGGCAGGGTGGCAGGGGAGCCCAGCGGCTGACGGGGATGTCCTTGCATCCCCCCAGGAGTGCCTGAGCCAGCAGCAGGCACTCAGTGCAGTGCGGCAGATGCAGAAGCTGCTGGCGGCGCAGGAGGCTGCTCACCTGCGGGGCACGCGTGGTCTCCGGCAGCAGCTCTCTGTCCTCCAGAGCCACCTCCAGAGACAGGCCACCAAACGAAACGGTAACCCCGGCCAGCTCACCGTCATGGGGGTGACATCCCCACAGGGCCAGCTCAGACCCCTTGTCCCTCGGCGAGCAGCCTGGGCAAGGGACCCCCAGCTTCTTGCTGGGGTTGGTGTCGGCTCCAGCCTGGCGATGTCCATCCTCACCCATATCTGTCTGTCCGCAGAGACCTGTCCGCAGCCGGTGGTGCTCCTGAATGGACGGATACTGGGCCAGAGCATGCGGGTGGGCCACGACGTTCACTTCGTCTGTGATGCCGGCTTCCGGCTGGTGGGCTCGCAGACACGCACCTGCCGGCACAACCGCACATGGAGCGGCACCCAGCCTTTCTGCAGAAGTGAAGTGGAGTGGGGCCGGGTGCCATGGGCTCAGCCCTGCCCGGGGGCTCCTCTGTCACCCCGAGCTGCAGGGTCCCATCACTCTGCTCCCCTGGCTGCAGGGAGAGCAGCCCAGAGGCTGCAGCAATGGGCACCGAGGCTGGGCAGCAGGATGGGGTGAGGATGAGCTTCTCCAGCTGGTGTTCATGAGCTCCTTCTTCCTAGGTATTGATGACTGCTCCAGCAACCCGTGTGCCAACGGTGGGACCTGCGTGGATGGCAACCAGGGCTACACGTGCCTCTGCCCCCGGGGCTGGTCAGGCCCCAGCTGCCACAGCCCCATCTATGCCTGTACGTGCCTGGGTTTGGGCTGCAGAGGACACGGATGCTCATGGGGACAGCGCCTGGCCATCCTGCACCCATCTCCCCCTTCCCTGGCAGCCCCCTGGGACCTCAGCCCCCACCCATCTCCCCGCGCCCCCCACCCCAGCAGTGACACCCGCTCCCCCCCACAGACTGGGTGACACTGAACAATGCCTCCTTCAGCCGCCAGCCCCGCTGTGCTGAGGGCCGCCTGGGCTCCCGGCGCTGCAGCTGCGACGCTGGCTTCCGGATGCAAGCTGGTGGTGTGTGTCACGGTAAAAAGGGGGTGAGGATGGGGGGGGGAAACTGAGGCTTGGCATTGATGGGAGCCCCAACCGTCCCCGCTTTGTCCCCCCAGATGTGGATGAGTGCCAGCTCTTCCAGTCCAGCCCCCAGACCCAGCTTTGCCTCCACGACTGCCTCAACCTCCCTGGCTCCTACCGCTGCCTCTGCCCCCCTGGCTACCTGCTCCACGCCGACCGCAATGCCTGCGAGGGTAAGAGCAGCAGGTGCAGGGCAGAGAGCATCCTGCAGGACCAGGGGTGCAGCGGGGAGCAGCAGAGACAGCCCTGCTCACCCTGTGTCACCACTGCAGATGTCAACGAGTGTGCTGGGAAGCAGCACAACTGCACCCAGGGCGACCTCTGCATCAACACCTTCGGGGGCCACCACTGCGTGCGCCCCAAGTGCCCCCCACCACGCCACAACACCAGCTACGTCAAGACCTCTGCCTTGTGAGTACTGCGCGTGGCTCGGGCTGTGTCATGCTCTCTCCCCCAGATGATGGGTCCTACAGTGCCCTGGGGACCATACCACGTCACCCAGGGGCAGCAGGGAGAGTGCCAGCCACCGCTGGTAGCAAATTGCCACGGGGGGTGCCCGGGTGTGTTTGGCACGCTCCCCGATGGTCTCGGGATGCTGGTGGCTGGGGGTACGGGTGGGAGCACCCCGATACAGGGTGGCTTTATCCGGGACCCCAGTCCCCCAGAGCCCCAGCCTGGGGTGACCAATGCCGTTTCCCCTCCGCTGCACATCCATGCAGTGCCATTGGCTGCCATCCAGCAGGCAAAACCCCCCTGGTTCTGCTCTTGAGGCTAAACTGCTTTGTGGCTGAGCACAAGCCACCCAAGTGTAGGAGCATCCCTGCTCCAGACAAGTTCCTCTTCGGGAGGTACATCTGAGCCTGGCTTCATCCCTGGCCTCCAGATGGGACTGCGGTACCCCCGGTCCCAGCCTCAGAGTGTGACCCAGAGATGCGTCACTGTGAAGCATGGCGTTTGCCTGGCAGAGGCAGGGGTGGGACAGAGATCCGATGCTGGGTACACTCAGAGGTGGCTGTCTTGGGTTGCTCTGCTGCAGGACTGGCAGTGGGGCTGGAGATGCTACCTGTGGCACAGAACATCCTTGTTCGTAAGGATGCAGGCAGCTCCCTGAGAGCCAAACCATGGCACTGAGCGGTGGTACCCCTTCTCTCCTGGCAGCCAGTGCGAGAGGAACCCCTGCCCCATGGAGAGCCGAGCCTGCCGCCTGGCCGCCACCTCCATCTCCTTTCACTACCTGCCACTCCAGGCCAACCGCACTGTGCCCCACGTCCTCTTCAAGATGTCCACCACCCGCTTCGTGGGCGACAGCCTGCGCTTTGCCATCATGGGCAGCCGGGGCCAGGGTGTCTTCGCTGTGCGGCGCTCTGACCGGCAGACAGGAGAGCTGGTGCTCACCAGCCCTGTGGCAGGGCCAGCCACGCTGGAGGTGGAGCTGGAGATGAGCGAGTTCTCCCGCAAGGTCCTCCTGGGCAAGCACATCTTCAAGGTCACAGCCTTTGTGTCCCCATACGAGTTTTGATCCCCTTTGGAGGCGGGTGTAGGGCCAAGCCAGGGTCTCTCCTGGCAAGTGATGGAACAGGTTCAGCTCAGTGGTCCCAGTTCTTGTCCCATTGGAGACATCCCTCTCCCATAATGCTTGCTCACGGCTGGTAGGGCAAAGCCACCGCAGCAGAAACAGTGCCCATCTCAAAGGCTGCAAGGAAAACCCTGCAGGCAATGGGGGGACCAGCCTGGAGGTGCTTGCCTCTGCCAACCCCCCTCCTCTCCACCCACACAGCACATGGAGGGGCATGGCAGAGCGAGCTGATGGCACGTGGCGTGCAGGTCCGGCTCCTTGTATCTTGTAACCTCTAAATAAAAGAAAAGTGGCTGTAGGAAGGGTGTCCTCCTTGCTCTGCGCCTGCTGTGTGGGAGCGGCCCCGTGCTCCTGGGGCAAGGCTCCTGGGGCAAGGATCCTGGGACGAGCTGGGGGCTGTGGTCACAGCAGGGTCCCCTTGCAGAGCTCGGAGTGCCAGTCAAGACCACCTGGGATCATGCAGTGTCTGCGTCCCTCCCAGCACCACTGTTCCTGGGGGCCACACTGAAGAGCCCCCCAGTGCAGGAGTGGGAGATGGGCTGAATATGCTGCCCTGCACAGCCAAGGCTCATCCCCAGCCCCTTTCGCAGGTGCCAGGAAAGTGCAGTGGGGCTCCCTGGCACCAGGTGAGCAGGGGATGGTGACTGGGGCTGTGCTTCCTTGCAGCCAGGAGACTTGCCTCTGCAACAGCTCTGACAGGAGCTGACCGCACGGGCGGTCAAAGCTGCAGCTCCACAGCTCACCAAACACTTGAGCTGTTCCCCTGCTCCCGACTTGAGGAGGCTGGGCAGCCAGGACAAAAGAGGTGCAGCCCCCCACGCTCCTTGGGCACCCACTGCTACCACCAGCACAGCCAGACCCCTGCACAGGGAGAGCCGCTGGCAGCTGGAGGTTGAAAAGGTGACGAGGGCCTTTGGGGACAGCAAGCGAAGGACATGCTGCCCCCGGGACACCCTTCCCTCCACACACAGAAGCCTTCTTAGGTGAGCGTCCGGCCGGCCCGTGCTAGTGCCCCTCGCACAAAGCAGCCGCTGTGCACAGACCACAGGCGTCTCATAAAGACCTCCTTATGCACCCGTGGCCGGCACTGCCACCAGCTCTGCTCGCCAGCTCCCGGGGCTCGGCACGGCTGATTTGCTGGAGGAGGAGGAAAGCCTCCCCCGGGGCAGCAGCGCTGCGGGCTGGGCTGGCGGGGCTGGCTGCGCTGCGTCACAAAAATCCGCAGCTGGATGTGCCAACTGAGGAGAGAGGCTGGGATGCAAAGTAGAGGATTAGAAGGGTAAATATTTATTCCTGCACATGAGATGTCCCAGCCAAATGGGGCACCCCAAATGGGGTTTTGCACAGGTTTCCTTCAAACCTTCAGGTACAACACAACTTGACTAATCACTAACACCCACATTACTGATTACTAATAATAGTAAAACTTTGAAAAGCAACAATATTTTTCCAGGATTTTTGCTGCTCGTCCATTGATGCAGATGTCCCTGGAATCAGTCTTGCTAGAGTTACTGATCTCTGACACCAGACGACGCTGGGAGGGTTTCAAAGCCATGTCAGAGGGGCTGGGATGCTGGCATTATCTTGGTTGCCCAGGGGTATCCTTTATCCTTCACGGACAGCTCTAAGCTTCCATGAAGCAAAGTCCTTATTTCCAGGGTTGGGCTGTCCTTTAGTTTGTTTTACTTAAGCACGAATAATACCAAAGTCTCCAGTAAAATTCCACTACCCCGTTACATCGCAGTGTATAATCTGAACTAATATATATATTAACAAAGTTAATACATTTTCGTATTATAAAGACGGGTTGATATAATAGTTAGGGAAGGGAATTTTCCTAACAGTGTCTGGGGAGCGGGATGGCTGGCTCCAGCTTACAACCATCCTTCCACCGCCTGCTCCCAGAGCCTCTCCGGCCCCGGCCACCTCTAAAATCTTGGGTGTTTTCATAAAAACACAGCCAGCGTTACCAGCAAAACTTCACAGCTGTCTTTGAGGGGACAAAGGGAAACACAGGCACCCACTGCTCCTCCCCAAGGAAGCTTTTTGAAGGATCATGACTTTCCTGGCTTTCCCCATTCCCGGGGGGATTCACCACCTCCCTTAGCGATGAAAAGCCAGGATGGAGGGATGGTGTAGGTCTTTCCAATCCCAATTACCCAGTGCCACCAGTCGTAAAGCCCTTAGCTTGCAAAACCCCTGCCTGCACCTCAAACGATGCGACACAAGGGTGGGTGCTGAAGGGCTGGGGGGAGAAGGGCCTCCCCACAGAAGTCTGGGGCGTGCAGCAGCTGGGCTTTTGGGCATAAAGCCCTCGCTGGGCCTGCATTCCCCGGGTGTGGGGCCCTCGCTGGGCCCGCAGGCCCCGGGTCCGGGGCCTGCGGGCCCAGCGAGGGCCCCACACCCGGGCTGATGTAGAGCGAAGCCTCACTCCTTTCCCACCTCCTCCGGCCGGATCGCGCCCGCCATTTTTTGTCCCCTGCGCCCCGCCGTAGCCCCGTCCGTTGCCATGGCGACGGGCCTAGCGGCCTAAACCCGCTGGAGGCGCCGGCAGCTGCTGTACCGGCCTCGGCTGGGGGCCCCGCTACCCGCCTGGGCATGAAGCGGGTACGGGGCCGCTCTCAACCGCCTCTGCGGGGAGAAGGTGAGGAATGAGCGGTGCCGGAGCCGCGGGAGGGGTTTACCCGGTCCTCCCAAGAGCCCGGGACCCCGCTCGCCTGGCCCGGTCCCCGGTGCCTGCCCGTACGTCCCCGGGAGGTGCCGGTGCCCCAGCGCGGCTGGTTGCATGCTCCTTCCCGCTGCCCAGCGCTTGGCTGTCCGGTGGCTGAGCATCCAGAGGGGTGAACCTTTCAACTCCCGGCTGACTTATAGTTAACTAGTATAGTTAACAACCACCGTCAACTCAGTTATCTCTCCTCTGTCTATGGTGACCGAGTAAGCCCTGATAGTGACTTCATGCCCTGTTTTTTATATTCAGTGTTTTCTGTTGTTGGGTAGAAAGGAGCGCCGGGCATAGTCGCAGCATAGGGCACCCTGCCGGGAACGGGAGATGCTGTATCCTCAAGTCTCTTCACATATAGCTTTGTTTTTCATCAGTACCGGTGGATAATCAGTGCATCAGCTACAAGAGAAGCCATCGAGTTGTAAGGGAAAGGCAAGACGAACTTCGCTTCTGAAATGGGACAGATGAAGCGTTACACGTGGCTTGCTTCCTTCCTGAGAGTCTGTTGCCAGGCTGGCACTGCTGTGGGATGACTGCAGCCTCAGGAATAGTGTAGCCAGGACATAGCTTATGCTAGCTTTAGTTGCAGTTCACCATGTAAAAAACTGTCAAATTGTACCACAGCTTTTGACATTAAATAACATAATGTTAAAACCATGTGGTGTTACAAAACAGCAAAGTCTTGCAGCAAAAGAGGGATTCCAGGGTCTGGATGGGCCTGGCTCTCCTGGTCAGGGTCTGATTGGGAAACAGGAGAAACCTGGGGAGTTCTTCAAATAATCTGAGCGGTTTTTGTAATAGGTAGCTCAAAGTGATGCACAAGCAAGTTTTCAACATGCTAATGAAAAAAGTGTCACATGATTAGTAACTATTTCTCATGATTGATGAGCCAGTTGCCATGTAGCATTTTAAACTATGAATGTGCAGGCAGATACTGCTAATTTCTTCAAAGACTGAAGTTAGGAATTTTTTTTCCAGCCTGCTTATTGATAAGACTGTGCTGATGAGCATAAATTACATTCTTTTGTATTCTTACCCACTACTTCTCTACCAGTTGACCCAAAAAGACATTTCCAGCCCTTTGCTTGGGACTGATGCAGGACTGTTGGTGTACCAAGATCTGAATCATTCTTCTCACTCTTTCAGCATGTTGGCACGCTTCCTGTCTTCCAGCACTTTGGCATTTTTCTGGTACTGGAACCATTATCAAAAATACCTCAAGTGAGCTAGAGACCTCCTCCTTTTCTTTCTTCATGCTTGTGTGCAAGTTAATCGAACTAATTGAAGTTGCTTATCCCTGTTAGATGTTAATTTAACATCCTCTTTAGTTACTAAGGAACAGTGCACATGGTGTAGAGGTACCTGCTGTCAGCTCAGGTCCAGCAGAGCTTCTTAGTGCTGGTTTTGCAATGTTACCCTGTACTGTACTCCGTAGTATCTGTTGCACCCGAGTTTTCTGTGAAGCAGAGCAGCCCAACTCTCTGTTGTTAAAAGCTCATCCTGGCTCTGTGGCAAGCGAAAAGCAACAACTAATAATCCAACACAAATTGAAAAAAGGAGAAATCGCTTCTGACCTCATAGCTGTTTTGCAAACAGGAATCATAAACATCAGGAACTTCCCAGGTTATGGTTCCTAACTCATCTTTGCAGTTAAATCTTGCTTTCTCCTGCCAGGAGTCCAGACATTGTAGGACAGCTGAATAATCAAGCTGCTTCCTGCATGGATGTCCTGCATACGTAACTTCCTGTTCTGTTCCTTTAGCAACAGTCTGCTTTATATTTGTGTTGTGGAGTAACTCCTGCTTCTTTTCCCCTTTTTTTCTTTAAATTATCAGTTCACTTTTTCAGTTTCTAGTCTTTCCACTTCCTTTGTTGCTGACAAAGGAGTCTCTGTTTTCTTGGATGCTCTGTAGTGCTAAATTGCAGTTCCAGACCACAAGCTCCAGTGGGGCCACCCGCTCTCACTACACTTCTCCGCACTAGCTGGAAGGAAAACATCGCATATCTGAGACAGGTGAAAGCATTTGTTCTGCCGTCATCCATAACAGCGTTCTGATATAAACACATCCCCAAACCACAGCATATCATACTCCATCTCTGGACTGCCACCATAATACCCTCTTTGTTCTTTTTACTCAATTTAGGTCTAGACCCATTCAAAGACTGGCAAGACCTGCAAGTTTCTCTTAGCTGGAAGTTTGGGGTATTGTTGTTTCACGCAAACATCAGCACTTGCTTTTAGAGCGTGTAATTGTTGTTTTCCCTTTTGTTACTATCGATCACAAATCCCCTGTGCAGAGAGAAGTCTCTCCTCAGATGTGTCGTCATTTTAGTCTCTCCAACTTTCTGTACACCTGGGAGCATATCTCCAGGACTGAGGCTGAGTCACAATATTTTTGTATCACATATTTTTTGTTTTCCATTTTTGATTTCTGTAGATGAATATCTGCAATAAACCTCCTAATAAGACAGCCCCAGAGAATTTTGGCGAAGCTGTTCCTGAGGTGCAGGTCCAACGCGCTCGAAGGAATGGCTGGAGCTGGCCTCTGCACCTTTTCCAGATTATTGCCTGGTTGCTGTACTTCTTCTTTGCGCTGGTTGGCTTTGGAATCCTGGTCCCTCTCCTGCCCCGCCACTGGCTGCCCGCTGGCTATATCGTATCCTTTGGTCAAGAGGAGAACATGGACTGTAATAAACTGTCAGTGGGATTTTTTAAAAGTAGTTATCAGGTAGCATAGAAAGCATAGGAGAAAGCAGCTGAGCCAGAATCTTCTTCTGAACTATCACCATAATCTTGATCTTCTGTCTATAAAAAACAGTTATTTTGAGATCCTCTCTGCCCTTCAACTTTAGGTAGGTCACTAATGTTCTGCTTGTCTCCTTCATCACTCTCTGTTAAGGTTACTATCTTTGCCTCCGAGGCTCTTCTGCTGCCTACTTCTGCCTATGTGTCTCCTTGGCTTTATAGTATTCTTCTACAGGTGTGCTGCAGGGTTTGAGGGAAGTCATGCTAAAAAAGCCCCTCCTGAAACATCCTTGCTGCGATGGGCAGCCACACCTCCCTGTGCTGACTGAATGAGTCTTGAAAGGCGGCTTTATAGGTTTGTGATTATACAGTGTGGTTGCTTGTGATAGCTGGTAGTTGATCTTCTCCCAGGGCCCTCCCCTGTCCTCTGTAGAAAACGTGAGTGAAAGATGAGGTGGTGTAGTGTGAACCTCAGAGGAGAGGTCCGTCATGGGACAGTCTTGAGCAGCAGCTTAATATATGTCTAGCTGTCCTCTAAATGTGGGCAGTATCAGAAGATGAGGTGCTTATACTGTGAAGGCATCTTGTCTTGTAGCAAAGCCTAACTCAGCCCAGCCCAATGTGTTTTCCACCTCCTGTCCTCAACCCACCTCCCTAGAGCTGTGCACGCTTGCTGCTCCTGCTACAGGGAAAGAGAGGGACTGGAGATGGAGTGTGCTGGGGAGCAATCCCAATGCTCCCAGTGCCACCTTGTACTGTCACCTGCGCCCAGGGAAGGAACTTCCTCAAGGCCAGGCCCTGGCTCCTGGTGGACTAGGTTGTCTGGGGAGTGGCAGAGTGGAAGAGAGTATCCTGAGATTTGAACTTAGTACTTAATAAGCTGGTGAGGGGTTTATAATTTGTGAGCAAGTGTTTGCTTTTGTCATCTCTTTGGTAACATCTTCCTGGTGAAAATAAAAATTACTAAGTGGCTCAGCACCCTTAATGCTTTCTTAGCAGAACCAGATAACCAAGAAATACTATAGAGAGAATCTTGGGAAACGTTCTGAAGAGATGAGATATGCAATTACATCATTTATACATCTGATTTATGTATGTCCATGGAGCCTTTGATATATTTGGGATGCTTTTGCTTATCATTGTTTTAGTTACACCTGCATGATTTAGGCATTAATATCATTAGCTCACAGTGGTCTTACGTCTACTTATCTTACCCAAATCCTTGGTATTATCGTGGTTCAAACCTCATGAATTTGTCTACCAAATATCTTCATAACTCAATCTGAAGTCACTCTAATTCAACATATTAATGTATCCCAAAGTTTTACTACCAGTTAATAAAGCACTAATGTCTCTTTTGTGTCAAAGGCAAATCCCTTCCCATTCTGATACACCAGTTATCAGAGCTCCAGTCAGCTAGACCTCTCAAAGACCTCCTCTACTATGCTGCTCTATTTTCTATAGGCCTTAGTATGATCAATGATGTGCACATCTGGGTGTATAACAAATAAACCAGAAGGTTAATTTTTGCACGCATGCTCATTTAGTTGCAGTATATTGTGAAGCAAACTCTCAAGCACGGTGGTAGTCCTGGCATACAGGCTTGCTGCTTTGTATTTGTATATTCTTACATATTTGTATGTTCTTTCCAAATATCGGCAGTTACTTCAGGTGTCTAATCAAAAGTACTGCTAAAGCGTATTTGCTCTGACTTGCTACTGTGTTTAGAAGTAAGAATCCAAACAGGTAATATTTCAAGAAACAATGACAAATCCTGGATACTGTCTGTCTGTAAATTGTGCAGGAGCCTACTTTAAAGGGGTGATCCTCTTCCTTGGGATTCTGACTAAGGAAAAGGAAAGCAAGGTGATCAGTACTAGTTCCTTGATGTGACTTTTTTTTTTTCTTTCTTGGAAGTTTGGTCTTGTGAAGGTGCGTGTCCACGGCCTTAACTGACTGTTCCTTTCCAAGGAGTCGGTATGGACTGAGAAACGTGGACCTATGTCAACAGTCTGCATGTGGGTTCAGATTCTGGTAAGTAAAGGTAATTTTTAAAAACTCCTGTGCTAGGAAGGACATTCCTGTGAGGCAGAGTACTACATAATAAGGAGGGTTGTTCCTGTAGATTTAGTTATCTTTTTCCAGAGGGTGTTTATTACAGCGCAAATGTCTCTGTTAAAAAAGCTCAGATTAATGTGCTGCAATCAGTTATATAGTGATTTCTAATTCTAAGCCATATGTTTCTCATCTGTGTGGGCTTTGTATATTAAGGATAAAAATGTATGCATTAAATCACTCATACAATCCTTAACTGTGTACTTCAGTGTCCAGGAGTGTGTTTTATCTACCATTTAGTTGTTCATCTTACTGCAGTCTCCATTGATCCTGCGGATGCAAATGTGCGAGAAAAAAACTATCTAGGGCCTCTGGCCACCTTCAATCGTAATCAACATGCACATGTCATTGAAAACCATCATTGCCATGTCTGTGATGTAGATGTGTAAGTATCTTCTCTTTTCCTTCTACTACTCTGTCTTCTTCACTGTTACACTTCACCATTAGTATTAGACTATGAGATTGAAATTGAGCCCATGAAGCTCTATAGCGTTGATTAAACTTCATCCTGTTCAGTTAGTTGGGTAGGTGCCGCTGTCAAATGTGCACATGGTTCTGTGTTTTATTTAATTGCTCACATGTTGAGCGGAGAGGACTGTACTGTTTTGAGTTATCTGGATGTTGGTGTTTGACCTAACAACGTGTAACTTGTGCATGTGTGCTTGTATCTGGCTAGATGCTAATACGGTAGCAGGAAATGTTTGGAGGGCAGACATTAAGATCAAGCTTTGTAGAACCGCTAAGGGGTTTCAAATAAGAAATCAATGATCTCCAAATTAGAAATCATGCAGTGCGTTGAAAGGCAAATTTTGCAGTGTTTGGGATTGTGGTCCAACAATGGCTGATATGTTTGGGTGGTTTTCTCACTACTACCGTCTACTGCTGTATCCCCCTGTATTTGCGTCACTGGAAAGTCATGGTAATGTGCTGGTGCTGCCATGCTAATGCCACCCTTTCTTTGGCAGGAGTGCCAAGTCAAAGCACTGTGGAACTTGCAACAAGTGTGTGTGTGGCTTTGATCACCACTGCAAATGGCTCAACAACTGTGTGGGAGAGAGGAATTACTGGTAAGAGCCTGGCATTGTGACAGGAGTACAATACTGCATCAATAATGTCGCCCCTTCTCTTCTCAAGATTCTCCTCCAGTCTGTACTCAGCCACACAGAACCACTTTTCTTTCAGAACCCAGCTGAATAAAATCAGTCATGAGAAAACTAGATGGAAAATGCAAGCATGATTATGACATTCAAATAACCAGGGATAAAACTCCTACACTTAGAATTTTGTAGCTGAACATCTACAAGTAGAAACAGAGAACATAATCTTATTATTTGGTATTAGGAAAAGCTAATTGGGATGTTAATTGGTGTCCTTAATGCTTCTGAGAGCTGGAGTGGGAATAGAACCATGATTGTGCTGTTCCCGTCTCTGAAACAACCTGCATGCAGATTGCATGCTTTCCCTACGAGACTTGCCACTTGGCAGGAGTTACAGCAGCATATAGGCACCTGTAATCTGTGCCAGGTTTAAGATAAAGAATAAGGAGGCTATCACTGATTATTCCTTCTCAGTTTACTTTCCTGCACTAAAACCACATGGAAAGCAAAGAGTTGTGCTGCTGGGTGCCATGTTACACTGCCTTCAGATTTTGTGCAGGGAGCTCTTTGTCTCTCCTAGATGTACTTGGCTGTTTTGTACCCACAGTTGCTCTAACGGGTCACAGTTTAGTCCCTCAGGGTAACAAATCAGAAGCAAGACTGTTAACCACTATCTATCGTAAGTGTAAGAAAGTGTCACAGTAATTTGGGATAGCTGTCTATATCTCCATCTTTATTAGAGATTGGGATTTTGAATTGTATATGTGATGTTATTGAAGCCAATCAGACTTCTCACCTTCTTGGCAGGCTCTTTTTGAATAGCGTGCTGTCTGCCATTCTGGGCCTTGGGCTTCTGCTGCTCGTCGCTTGCTACATCTTTGTGGAGTTCTTCATTGACCCCATGATGCTTCGCTCCGACCAGCACTTTGATGGTACTAGCAGTGCTTCAGTTGAGCATCCTGTGAATCAGCTAGCATATCTCAATATGGGATTGGATTCTGTGGGCTCTCCCACTGAGGAGGAACTCCATTCCTTACTCCTTCAATTTTCTGTTTCTGCAAGAATGTCTCTGCTCAGCTGGACGGAATGTGTTTTCGTCCAGAGCTGACTAACTGCTCTTCCTAAAGGCCTTGCAGACACAAGATTTCTTAGACCTCCAGTGCATAATGGGTCTGCAGCTACTTTTGAGTTAACAATATTTCCAGCTATAAAGTTTAGTTAGAGATATTTAATACCTGGACTATCTACTTACCTCCAACTCTTTTTGTTTTACAGCTCTAAAGAACCACACAGACCGCTGGTTTGTGTTTCTTCCTGCAGCTCCTGTTGAGACTTGGGCATCTGCCATTTTGGTCACGGCTGGGATTTTTATTCTTCTGAGCCTAATGACCGTGATCCTGCTAGGCCACCTCTTGACCTTTCACATCTATCTTAGTAGGTATTATGTTCCTGTCATCTGCATCCCCATTTCATTTTCACTTAGCTTCTTATGCTCGTTCTGCATTCACTGTGTGTTCACCTGTGTCACGAATATACATGCATTGTGCAAGATTGCCATTGAAAAGGTAGAAAATGTGGGTTTAAAATTATACTTCTGATTTTCCCCCAGTACCAGGTAGGCTTATCAGTGCACGTGCAATATAGGGCTTGCGGTGGGCCTGTGCATTCATGTGTCTAAGCTATGGTACCCTGGCACATGGGAGAGTAGTAGAGAGGCCAGGTGGGATGAACTGGTTAATTCCAGCTCAGTGCCAGGGATGGCAGGTCAGATTGGCTCCGCATGTGGGCTTTTGTGAGTCTCTTCACAGTGCTCCCCAGTACTTCTGTTGTGTGAGAGAGCCTGTTTCTCCGTGACCACAGGGAAATGTGGATGGTATTGGTCTAAATTTCTAATAGGAGGCCTGACATCCAGGTCATGGTCCCTTTACAGGAGTTGTACCGTATTGACACAAAATGACTTGTGGAATTCAGAGGAAGAGGTTTTCAGAAAGGCTCCTCATTAGATCTCCTAGTTGTTGCTCTGTCGAGAAGGGATATTTACTTTTGTTTAAGTACAGATGGGCATCAAAAAGCTTTTTTCAGCCATTGTCTAAGATGAAGCCAATGCTATTTGGCTGCCTGATGTAAGTCATGATGAGAAAAGATCTTACACTTGCAGTAGTCGGTGGTGCCAAAACTAGGGAAGAAGAGATGTGATGGAAGAGAAATGAGGATGGCAATTACAGAGGATCCTTGGGTGGATTTTTAGGTTGTCAGTTAACAGCAATGCAGATGCCAACATAAACTAGGTCAGCACAAACCAGTGCAGCTCCAGAAGCAAAATAGTTGCACTGCTGAAGTGTAGCATTTGATGGGTGAGTGTTTCTCAGCTGGCATTAATGTTACAGTCATTGAGGTCTTTGTTGTTTTCTTCTTGCAGCCTCTTTGAGCTTAAATGTGGTCATGCTGCGATTTTGCTTTCGTGATGGAATTGAAAGTTGACTTTGCTGGGTTAATGGCGATGCCTGGAGATTTCAAAGGTCGATCTAGCACTGTAGAAAGACTAAAAGCATAACAAAGCTGGGGCCGCTCCAGGAAGATTTCTTTTGGATGAAAAAGAAAGGATTATTCGGTTTAGTACTGAGCAGTATTTTTCCTGTCTTTGTGTACAACTTCCACAAGAGGGTGCTCCCTCCTTGGGATAAAGACGTGCTTTCTCTTGTCAAACAGAAACGTGCATGTGTTAAACTAGTTCTACGCTGAGTTTGGGGGATTTTTTGTTGCTGTTATCTTGGGCTGATTTTTTTCCTCTTTCAGAATAAATTTTGAGCCAAATTAACTTTTATTTCTGGCCCAATTTTAAATCTTTACGACTTACATGGAAACAGAATGCAATTATTGTTAATTTTTGTTAACATTTTATTACATCAAAAGCTGCTACCCTATTGAAACTGGTTCCAGCTGTGCAGAAGTGCAGTGTGTAAGTCTTTGCTTAAAAAAAGCAATGTTGCTGTACTGAAGCCTATATTGTATGTTACATATGAGTATGTATTACACTTACAACTGGGATTCAGGGAGATAGACAAAGTATGTTTGGTTTAAATTCCTCTTATTCACACCTGTAATTATCAATAGTCTCATCTGAATGCTTTAAGGTAAATAGCGTTGGAGTGAACTGTCTAACCTCATTTGGGACTAGAAATACAGTTTACCAATTAAAATGTAATTCCTGTTCATGAATATTTCTTCATAAACCTTTTCTAAAAATAATTAAATTACAGAAAGAAAATAGCACCCCTGTGAGTGTTATTGCCTTTAAGCTTCACATAAAAACACCTGGCTTAAGTCAGGTATGACTATGAAAATTTTAGAATCTAGTTTTGTTACAAGCACAGTGAAATTTTCAGAATTACTGTCCTGATTTTAATTACTCACTGCTATCACTCATAAGGAAGGAAGTAGGTTATTCTCAAAATAGTCAGTCCATGTATTCAAAATTACTAATCTTGATTGATAGAGAGTTCTAGAGGCATTCAGTGAAGCGTGACACTTCAGAAGTCTGGAGGGAGGATATTTTTTTCTTTCTTCAATACTGAGAGGCCAATAGTAAGTAGAATAAAAAGAAAACAGTAGTAGGGAATATAGGAAAGGATATGGGACTCTTCACAGGCTATGATTATATATTGCACAGTATGGGCTGTAGTGTTATCTGGCCAGACAAACGCAGTATTTTTTAACTAAATAGCTTTATTAAAATATTTTAAAAGTTACACTGTTAAGTACTCAGAAACCAACAAACTCTAAATTAAAAATGGTTTATAGCCCTTTGCTTAGGAAGCAATATTCTCTTTCTCAAATAAAGCATACAGTACCATTCTAGGAGCATTTGCGAGCACCCTGCACTGTCCCTGTTAAGTGCATCCACTAATCACTTGGCTGCAGACTCGCATTCATTTTTATGCTCTGTCTTCCTTCTTGAGTTCTTATTTCTCCATAAGGTCATTGCTTTAACAGGAGAGGTGCCTTCTTCTCTGCTCTCCCCCACTTCCCTGAGAAGTAGTCCTGTGTTTAGGGCATGGCTTTGAGAGGTAAGATATTGCTGATACAAAGGTCTTCAGGCAGAGGAAGGATTTTAGTCTGGATGTCCCACAACGTAGGCATCTGCTTTAACTACTATACTTCTGTAAAAAGGAAGAATGACTACCAGGCTGTGCACTAAAAACCTTCAGCATCCATTTCTGGGTTTTATGCTCTAAAAATACTTACTGTAACAGGGTCATTATAGGAGGAATGTCTGAGTTTTGGATCCTCATAACGTTTTGGGTCTCATGAAGAAACCAAACTGCTCAGAAATGTCATGTGCTTTTGCTCATTCATGGAAGCAGATGTGTTTGGGGGGGCCCCTTAAGAGCACATAAACTCAGGCACATAAAAACTCTGAACACGTCTATTTGGCACCAGACAGGTTGGGCATTTAATGCTCACTGGTTTGGACATTAAGTGTCTCAATCTCCTCTATGGGACACAGTAACCTGCTGAATTTCTTTTCTCCATTTAGCATCACATACCTTCTGACTACTCACTGAGCTTTCTGTATGCTACAGATCTTACCTAATGGATTTGCTCTGAAATGAGATGAACAAATTACTACACTATAGAAGGCTGTATCATGTATATGAATGAGGCTTTAGAAGAATAGTGGGACTATGAGAAAGTGTGATAATGACAGTAACGGATACAGTAAGATATACAGTGCAAAGGTGCTTTTGGCTCAGAGTATCAGTCTTTTCATGTTTATAGTTACTATTTGATTGTATAGTTATTCAGACTGTTTGTATAAGTGTCATCAGGGAGTGGCCTTTCCTGCACTGACAGGTCTCTTTCTTTCTTCCCAGTGTGGAACAAATTGACTACGTACGAGTACATCCTGCAGCAGCGTCCCCAGCAAGAGGCGAAAGAGGGAGACAAGCAACTGGAGTCTTGTCCCCCCCAAGTGAGACACAGTCAGGTACTCGTATTTTCAGTCCATTTCTCAAAAACAGCGTCGCTTGTCCACAGTGTAAAGTTTGCTTCACTTTTGTGAGCTCCAAATTTTAGAGGCAGTTGCTAAAGATAAGACTTCAGAGGTACTTTGGTGCAAAGTTGAGTAGGATGTGAGAGAGTGTAAGGCCTGTAATCTGATGAACACTTTAGGCATAAGCAAGTACTGCTTTCAAAGGAATCAATCCCACCCACTCTTTTCCTCCACCACTTGTTTTGGGCCCTGCACCATCTATTCTCTTCTGCCAGCGCAGCTGTTTGTTACAGTCATGCAGCGAACAGGGTGGGGGATCTCATCTGGGTAAGAATAAACTTTATTAAAAAAATAATTGAGCTCATGTTTAGCTGGCCCAGCTCCCTCCTATTTGGTTCACCAAGCAGTCACATAAATGCCTGTGTCAGCACGAATGGGGATGACTGAAGAGTGGGAAGGGTCCTGTCACTGGAAAGGACAGGACCATCTGTTTGGGTGGCAGCGCACATCTTGCTGGCTTATGTGAGCGGTACCGCAGGTCATGACTGAAAGTGAGACAGGCTTGAAGGCTGGAGAAACTGGGGCTAATCATCGAGCAGCTAATAATACCAAATAGTTTAACCATCTTGAAAAGGAAAAGGCCACCAATCGTGTTCAGAAATGACCCAGATATCTGCTTTTCTTTGAATTGAGTCTACATAGTAATAAGGGTCCTTGTGATTACTGTGATGTTGATCTGTATCTCTGGAGAAAGAGTTCTACAAGCTATTTAATGCTATTACACTCTGCAGTGGCATATATATTCTGCTATGAATTGAGAGGTTCAGTGTAATTCATTTTGCTGCAAGGCACCTCTATCCCTGGAGTTACTCAAAATTTGACTGGACAAATTTTGCCCTGGCTTTGATGGGGGGTTGGACTAGAAACTTCTAGAAATTCTTCCTAGTCTGAATTATTCTGGGATTCTGTGAGCCCGTGTAACTCTATCTGGCTTTATGCAAGTAAGTTACCTACTATACAACCAGTTTTATATTTCATAAGAAAATAATTAAATTCAAGCTTCATCCAAGTGTTCTGTGTAGAGATACTGGGATCTCTCTGTACTCATTCATGGTTTTTCCCTGTCAAAGCAAAGGGGAAAGTGAGCTAATTCCCTTTCGTATAATATTGAGACCCCAGCTTTTTGTATGTATTTTTTTGCTGCCTTGGAAAAGTTGAACTTTCAGTTTAAACAGAGGTTTCCATAACAACAAAAATATTTGGCGCTTTGTCTCATAGAGCTTTGCTTACCGTGAAAATTAAAACAATAATAAAGCATTAGCTCTAATAATTTCCTAGTTACTGAATTTTGATTGAGACTGAAAATACATTTGAACGGGGGTGGACTCTGTGTGTGTGCACATTTGGGATGTAGCCATTCAATGATGTTCTCCTTCTGCGCTGGTGCTTATCTAGATATGTGTGAATATGATTAATTTGAAGCAGCAAGCCTGGAAGAAGCAGGGTGAAAAGGAGTGCTGTGTTTCAGGACTGCAGTTAGTACCTTGGGGAACAAGAAAGACTGGATGATGCCCAGTAACATTGTTAAGAAAAATGTTAACCCGCCAGATTTTCCTTGTTTCTTACATAGCAACCAGAGATAAACACAAACAAATAGATTGGAGTAGGAGTACACCAAGTGACTTGCCTTTTGGAAGCTGTGTTGACTACAGCCGCCTTTAGCTTGAACACAGAAATCCTTTGTAATTGATCCAAGATGCTGTAAGCATAAAATGGAAATCATCCTCTTCCCACTTTTGTCTTAACTGTTCATTCATTTTAGGGAGTAAGAAGAAACATGCATTCCCCATTTAATCCTTGGTTTTGAGCCTTATTCAAGCTTGGGTGTTGGTTTTGGCTTCAGTTTTCCATGTTTGTCTGTGGTTAAGTCTTCAGCTATGTTCAGATTAAAGGATTCTTGTTCAGGTTAAAGGATTCTTATGTGCTTGTAGAATCCTTCTGAGAACATGCACAAAGTAAAAGCCCTAATTTTGCACACTTGAGTGGTTCAGATGTCAGAAAAAATGCAAAAGTTGGATATATACAGCCTTCGCCTCTATTACTATACCCAAAGTAGCCTGTGCAAGTAACAGTTTTTTCTGTAGGCAGTTGCATAGCAGTCCAAAGAAATACGAACTAAAACAAAAAACAATGCTTTAATGCATAATTGCATTCATACCAGGGAGCTGGCTTTCATAGTGAGACCAGCTGGGATGTGATTTTTTTCACATTCCTAAAGCTTTGAACTTGCTTTGGACACTGATTCCGGTTGGTGAGGTTTGATTTTAAATAATAAACATGGATTTTACTCAGCTTCCCTCACATTTTCGATATTGCTTCTCTCTTCCAATGTCTGGTTAAGATGAACCTAGTCTTCACTCTCAGCCTTGACACTTGCAACAGACCCACTTTCCCTGGGACAAGAACCATTTTTTCCTGTTCAGTTCTGCCTCCCCTCCAGCCAGACAACATTTCAGGCCACTGGCTGTCACTGAAGTGGATGGTAAGAGCAGCTGCAGCAGGCAAGGGAGCTGAATTAATCCTGAAGTTGTAACCATGAAACTTGGGGTGAACACAGCTGGTATTCAGCCTCTAGAGGAGGTCTGAGCATGACCAGGATTTGCAAGGTGGCAATGAACTTGGGTGGTTTGTCGATTGAGCAGTCAGTCTGTTTTCAGCAAGAGGAAGAGCTGAATCCTAACAACCCAATTGTAAAGGGTGGCTTCATCTTACTGTTGCAGATGCTGGCTGTCCTGCTAAGGGCTGTGGGAGCGGAGGGAGGCTGGGACTCTGTGCTATGGTTGTAGTTTTTGTCACACTGAGAGAACATTGTATTTTCTACTGATGGAGTCTTCTTCCATTTGTTTCTGCTAGTCAGCTCTAATGGTTCTTTTATGTGGCTGCTTTGGTTATACATAATTTATAGAAGGCTGAAATGAACAAAATGGATTTAAAAAGCTCTTTCATTCCCTGCTTGGAAAGCGTTGTTCGTGACATTCTCAGAATGTATCCTTCATGAATCTCCTTTGAAATGCCAGTCCTGCAGTCCTGTTTGTATGCTGTGGACATTGAGTCCTGATCATTTTAAGTTACTCTGCACAGTCTTACAAGGACATCTGCTGCAGCTCATTTCAGCCACAGTGTGCTTTCCTCTGAAAAGACCTGCATCTCCCCGCCTGCACACTTACAGTGACAGGAGATTGTGTCTGGTCCCCTTCATTTGTGACTCAGGTGCATGAGGCTTGAATGTAGATGTTAAGAATTTGGTCCCCAAGGAGATCTGAGGAAATATTTATGTACACGTGATGTTCAGTTGATGATGAACAATGTTCTGACTTGAGTTACAAGTTCTGTTTGAAATACATGTGGTCAATTTCTGCAGATTATTAATCCTGCATTTGGATAAACCCTGCCTATAATAGCCCCAAATAGCATAGTTCTCAAATCAGAAAGTTCTAATGTTTCAGATTGCTAAAACAATTCCCTTCAAATTCATAGAATCATAGAATCGTTAAAGTTGGAAAAGACCCTTAAGATCATCAAGTCCAGCTGTTAACCTAACACTGCCAAATCCACCACTAAACCATGTCCCTAAGCACCATGTCTACCCATCTTTTAAATACCTCCAGGGATGGGGACTCAACCACTTCCCTGGGCAGCCTGTTCCAATGCCTGACTACTCTTTCAGTGAAGAAGTTTTTCCTAATATCCAACCTAAACTTCCCCTGGCGCAGCTTGAGGCCATTTCCTCTTGTCCTATCACTTGTTACTAGGGAGAAGAGACCGAGCCCCACCTCGCTACAACCTCCTTTCAGGTAGTTGTAGAGAGCAATAAGGTCTCCCCTCAGCCTCCTCTTCTCCAGACTAAACAACCCCAGCTCCCTCAGCCGCTCCTCATAAGACTTGTGCTCTAGACCCTTCACCAGCTTCATTGCCCTTCTTTGGACGCACTCCAGCATCTCAACGTCCTTATTGTAGTGAGGAACCCAAAACTGAACACAGTACTCGAGGTACAGCCTCATCAGTGCCGAGTACAGGGGCACTATCACCTCCCTGGTCCTGCTGGACACACTATTCCTGATACAAGCCAGGATGCCATTGGCCCTCTTGGCCACCTGAGCATACTGCTGGCTCATGTTCAGGCGGCTGTCAGCCAACACCCCCAGGTCCTTTTCCGCCAGGCAGCTCTCCAGCCACTCTTCCCCAAGCCTGTAGCGTTGCATGGGGTTGTTGTGACCCAAGTGCAGGACCCGTCATTTAGCCATGTTGAACCTCATACAGTTGGCCCCGGCCCAATGATCCAGCCTGTCCAGATCCCTCTGTAGGGCCTTCCTACCCTCCAGCAGATCAACACTCCCACCCAACTTGGTGTCATCTGCAAACTTACTGAGGGTGCACTCAATCCCCTCATCCAGACCATCAATGAAGATGCTGAACAGGACCGGCCCCAATACTGAGCCCTGGGGAACACCACTCGTGACCGGCCGCCAACTGGATTTGACTCCGTTCACCACCACTCTCTGGGCTCGGCCATTTAGCCAGTTTTTTACCCAGCAGAGAGTGCACTTATCCAAGCCATGAGCAGTCAGTTTCTTCAGGAGAATGCTGTGGGAGACAGTGTCAAAGGCCTTACTAAAGTCCAAGTAGACAACATCCACAGCCTTTCCCTCATCCACTAAGCAGGTCACCTTGTCATAGAAGGAGATCAGGTTGGTCAAGCAGTATCTTCCCTTCATGAACCCATGCTGGCTGGGCCTGGGACAACGTGTGGTTGTCCCACACGTGCCACGTAATGGCGCTCAAGACGATCTGTTCCATGACCTTCCCCGGCACCGAGGTCAGGCTGACAGGCCTGTAGTTCCCTGGATCCTCCTTCCAACCCTTCTTGTAGATGGGTGTCACATTTGCTAGCTTCCAGTCAGCTGGGACCTCCCCGGTTGACCAGGACTGCTGGTAAATGATGGAAAATGGCTTGGCAAGCTCCTCCGCCAGCTCCCTCAGTATCCTCAGGTGGATCCTATCTGGCCCCATAGACTTGTGGGCATCCAGGTGGAGGAACAGGTTGCTGACTGTTACCTTTTCAATTATTGGGGCTTTATTCTGCATCCTATCTCCATCTCCCAGCTCAGGGGCCTGAATACCCTGAGGATGACCAGTCTGACTATTAAAGACTGAGGCAAAGAAGGCATTAAGTACCTCAGCCTTCTCCTCGTCCTTTGTGGCAATGTTTCCCTCTGCATCCAACAAAGGATGGAGATTCTCCTTGGCCCTCCTTTTGTCGCTGATATATTTGTAAAAACATTTTTTGTTATCCTTCACTGCAGCAGCCAGTTTAAGTTCTAGCTGAGCCTTTGCTTTTCTAATTTTCTCCCTGCATAACCTAACAATATCCTTGTAGTCTTCCTGAGTTGCTTGCCCCTTCTTCCAAAGATGGTAAACTCTCCTTTTTTTCCTGAGTTCCAGCCTAAGTTCTCTGTTCAGCCAGGCCAGTCTTCTTCCCTGCTGGCTCATCTTTCGGCACGTGCGGACAGCCTGCTTCTGCGTCTTTAAGATTTCCTTCTTGAATAACATCCAGCCTTCCTGGACTCCTTTGCCCTTCAGGACTGCCTCCCAAGGGACTCTGTCAACCAGACTCCTAAACAGGCCAAAGTCTGCCTTTCTAAAGTCCAGGGTAGTGGTTTTGCTGACCCCCCCGCAAAAGGCAACGGGCCTGAAGTCTTTCCAGTTTGGCAACTCTCTTATCTAACAATCACAGTACTGAGTACGGAGACTCCAGACATTGATGCCAAGATGTTCAAAAGCAACTAGTAATTTTGGAAGTATCTCTTCTGGTGTGTAAAGAAGGCTGGCCAAAGTTGATCAGACCAGTGTGCTGGCTCTGACAAGGGCCAGTCGTGGATACTGAGAAAGAGTGCAGGAGCTGTAGTCCCCAGTACCCTCTCCCAGCACTTGGCAATATGTGTTAGGGGCTTTTGGAGCACAGAGCTTCGAATGGCTTTGTATTTGCTGGTTTCTCACACAAACTTTTCTCATTTCTTCTTGAATCCATGTAACATTTAGCACCTGCAGCAGCCTATGACTGTGAGTGCTACAGCTTATTTCCATGTTGTGTCAAAAATGCAGCTTTTCTTCTGTTTCTTTTGAAACTGCTACCTGATTTTTTTCATTTGATGCTCCCTAAATGTTGTGTTAGAGAGATGGTAAGCAATTATTCCCCATTTGCTTTCTTCATTCATATCTGCCCTGAGTATTTCCTCTCCTGAATGAAGAGCCCTGGCCCATTAGCTGTTTCTTGTACAGAAACTGCTCCATACCTTTCATTGGTCCTGTCACTCTTCTCTATACCTTCTTCCAGGTCTTCTGTGGGGGAAGATGCTGCAACACTATAGAGAATCCAGTGTCCAGGCTGCCGATGAATTTATTCAGTAACATGAAACTATTTTCCTTTTTATTTTTAATGCATTTCCTTTTCAGTCCTGTCATCTGAAATGATTTCTTGGCTGCCACTGAATGTGCAGCTTCATGAATTAATTTCTAATTCAGGGACCATTGCTTTGGATGTTAAGTTTACACTACTTTTCCCACGTGCATCACTTTACGTCTTTACAACTAGCAGTCTTGATTTTCATGTGCCATTTTATCACCCCGTAATTCAATACTGGAAGAATCTTCTGCAACTCTTGCGGTTGGTTTTCATTTTTATTGCCTTACATAAGGGAGTATCATCACCAGACTTCATCTCACTGTTCCGCTCTTTTGTCGATTGTTTATGAATTTGTTGAAGTGCAGAGGCCCTGGGTCTCTCAGGAACCCATTTGTGGGACGTCCAACTTTGACTTCATTTTCTCAAGTTTGCTGATCAGGCTGTTCAGACAAATAGGTCTTCATGAGCTTGTTTAAGCTTTTTTGGAAGCTAATGCTTATCTCATTTAAAATCCCTCCGTCTTTACCTAAAAGTTGCCTTAAAATGCATGTGTGTCTTTATAGTCATTGTGCACTAAAATGTTTAAGAGGAAGTTGTCTTGCTAATTATTCAAGTTTAAGAGCAGCAGAAAAGTACTGTCAAGGTTCTCCTGAGCACGGTTTATCCTTTTTGATAATGGAGCTTCATACCCCGCACCACTTGGTACTCTGACCATCTTAACTGTACCCTTGTGAGGCAGAACTGGGAGCCCTTTTCTGTAATGCAGACACTTGGATTTAGGAGGCTTATTCGTTGAGTCTTCTTATATGTTTATGAAAGTATGCAATTTCAAAGTTCAGGATGGCATTACTTTGAATTCATCTATACCTGAGGCAAATGAGCAATATATCACATTCTTTTTTAAAAAACAGTAGTTATTAGCCATACAAGATTCACACAAGAAATAGAAAGTATTTAATGCTTTTGCTGTATGTTGCATACTTTCATTTTCCTTACCTCCATTTTGAATTTAAAAGAAATTTTTTGCATTCACTGCTTGGCTCTTATGATTGAACTGTATAACTAATGGAGGTTTTAAGTGATATTTTGAATGTGGTCCCAAGAAATGATTAAGCTGGTCTCTGTAATTGTGATTTGGTTTTGAGTCACATGAAATACTGGCTGGACTAAATGAATGAATCAGGGACTTCTAATTGTCTCAATCTTGGCTTTCCATCTTCTTAAGCAGCAGACTCCTGCTCAGTTTCGGCTGTGCTAGCTGTAAGGACAGAAAATGCCTGGCATGTGGCTGAGGAAGGAGGAAGAAGACATCTCTGTAGTGAAAAATCCCTCTTCTCCACTCTGTGTCCATATTGGTCTGAAAATGTTAATTCTTTTTTTTTTTTTTTTTAGGAAGCAGACTTTTTTTCAGGTAACCCTGGCTATACAGACCCTGATATTCAAGTAGAGGAATTCTCAACAGTAACTTCAGGAAAAGGGTGAGTGAAGTTGTAGATAGGAGTCTCCCAGCAGCAGGTATGGTGAATGGGAGATTGTCACTGAAGTTACTGGTGGACCCTAAGACAAAAATACTTAGGAGGATAGGGAGCACCAATGTTTTGACCAAGGCATGGTGAAATCTTTGAGTTTCAGGAGGGTAAATACCTACAGGAGTATTTGCCTCCCCTCCCCTAGGAAAATATCTTTCCTAGAATACTCTGTTTAGGCTGTTTTATATTAAAATTACTTCAAAGCTGCCTGATTTGTCCTGTAATTCCTATATTGAGCTCACTATAGTTATGCGACTTCAGGTTGGCGAGAGATGAATCACACCAGCAAAGTTTATAGCACAGGGAAGCACTCATGGGAAAACAGCATCCTTGTTTCTTAATTAATCCTTGCCTATTAACTCATGTCCCTGGGGAAGGGAGAAGAAACCTTTGCACAGTTGTGCAGGAAAAGTTACCCTGCAGTCTTGCTGGAGATGCTGTGCAAGGCAGGGGATGCCTCGGTCAGGCTGATGTGCATGTGCAAGCAAAGTGGGCATCAGAGTTAAGTCATGTCTAAGGGAAGCATCTTGTATATCTGCCGTGTGTTTTAGCTTTTCAAAGTTCTATGTCCACAATGATGAAGCTGACCCCGAGCAGAGCTCCTCTCCTGACCTCCCGTCTCTTCACTTTGCGGTCCCTTCTCAGGTAAGCAGGAGACTTGTTACATACCATAACCTCTGCCGCTGACAATTCACCAAGTTGCATGGGTGTGTGCTCACTTGAGTGCAGACGGTGGTTACCTCCTTCGTACACGTGTTCTCCCTGTCCTCAGCATGTATGTGCAGGTGTGGCTGTGCCCTGCAGTCACTACATCCAAGTGATACTCTCCTGTCTCAGCTTGTACATGTAATCAGATATATTCTGCAGTTCCCTCATAAGCTCGCAGCTCAGCTGTAATACAGCTGTAATACAATGTCTTGCTGCTCCAGTGCAGTTCAGTGACTGTATCTTTACTACTTCGTTGATATAACAAGCTGTGCATGTTTCTGTAGAGCAAAATCCAACAGTTTATATGTTCAAATATGGAAGTTAAAGCATCTGCCCAGGAAAAGATGGTGTGTGTGGATATGAAGCTTGAGCGTATGAAACAGCTGTCCAAAGTCAAGTTTGCTGCACTCTTGACATTCATGTACCTATGTCCAGATGTGCTCCCCCCTTGCTCAAATGCCAGGTGATGGTGCTCTTCCCTTTTCCTCCAGGCTTATTAATCAAGGTCTTGTCATGTAGATGATTAGAAAAAATCCTTTTCAACTATATTTGTATTTTAGACAAGAGCTATCTCTCTCTTGGGGTGTCCTGTGCTATGTGACTTTTGGTCCCTTCTTCTAGGTTGACTCTAGAAATGCATTTGTCCACCAGTCTCTGATACATCCTCCAGCTGTATGAGACAACAGCTTAAAGGAGCCTACACACAGAGAATCGCTGTATGCAGATAATGTGTGTGTTCGTTAAATACCTGTTCTCTATCATTGCTTTGTAGGAACTCGGTCTCAAACTATAAAATATTCTCGGTCTTTTGTCATACCTAGCTCATTATTAAAAATAGGAAGAATTAAAAAGAGGTAGAAATAAAAAAAATTAGTGTCTCATTACTTTGGGCTGATGAAGTGACTTCCTTTCTCTTGGACCTCTTGCTTTCACAGCGGCAGAAAAAAAGAAGAAAGAACACACATAAAGCTTCTTCCTCAGCAACAGACAGCAGATCTAAAACACACACTAGACCTTGGCCCTCTTTCCCAGATCCCCAGTCAGGTGAGAGTGCCCCAGTCAGCTTCTCTGCTTCTGGATTTCTGGTTGCTGGCACACAGAAATGAAGTGTGTCATGAAAACCCAGCACTGGCAGAAAGTTAACTTGCCGGTGCTTCTAAGTGCTTGGAGATACTCTAAAATGATCAGACTTGGGTACACTGATGGGTGTAGAATTCTGTACATTTTCGTATCCAATTTTGCGTAAATATTTAGCACTAGTGGATCAGCCACGTCAGCGTTCCTTGTTGACATCTTTGTGGGGCTGAGGGATCTCTCTCTCTCTCTTCTTAAGCTTTCTTCTCCTTTTCTTTCCATCTGCAGAGTTCCCAGCCACAGCTGCTGCCACCTCATCTTCCCACGGCCTTCGCCTCTTAGTGCCAGCTTTTCCTCTGAGAGCTGCTGTGCCCCCCAGCAGCATCGGCCTCATCCAGGCAGCGGGACCCCCAGCTGACTATCACTCAGAGTCTGCTG
Organism: Nipponia nippon; assembly: GCF_047370975.1. NCBI lineage: Eukaryota > Metazoa > Chordata > Aves > Pelecaniformes > Threskiornithidae > Nipponia > Nipponia nippon. Next base: position 31,840,315 of record NW_028262391.1, read on the forward strand.
AGTCCATGGATGAGATTCCTGTGGCTCAGACTCGCCTTGGGAGCACGGCCCTTCATAGGCCTCCTAAGAATAGCTCAAGCAGCTCTCAAGACTATCCCTTGTCCACAGACAATCCCAGAGGTGACAGGAAGAAGAATCTGTATTCTGGGCACAAGGTAAAAAGAAAAAGCTGCCAGCAAGACAGACACATGGAACAAGACCTGGAACTTTTCTCTAAGATTCCTGCTGTGTTTGTAAGTAAGAGCAGTGGAGAACCTCATGTCTCTCAGCCCAGTGAGAGCACATCCGAGCCACACCACAGAAAATGCACCGGCAAGCAGCATGTGGGCAGACATGATCCATGCTTTAAGGACATAAGGACAAACACCACAGCGGCCTAGTGATCAGCTTTCCAAAGCCATAGCCTCTGGGGACAAGGCAAGAGGTTCTCTTTTTATTTGTACGTTGCTGTTCAAAGATCTTGACTCCAGTGACTCATCTTTTTCCGTGGAGGTAGCAGCATCCCTTTATTGCTGTCCATCTTCCAGCACAACTAGCTAAGAGGCAGTAAAAACCATGCTGCATCATTGTTTCTGGCTGCTGCCTCTTCCTAAGCCAGGAGTGCCCCCGAGCCCAGTTCCACTCTCTTTGTCAATGGGGAACAGTTTCCCCTGATAGGGATGTGTCCAGCGCTGCCACTGGTTAAGGACTGCAGCGTTAGTACTCTGTAGGGTGCTGAGGGACTCACCCCTGGTCTGTGTGCTTGCCCTCAGACTGCAGTGAGACATTTCTCGTGCGTGACCAAAGGCAAGAGGCAATAAGGTGGCAAACCTGAGGTAGGCATGTTGCTAGAGAGAACTAGAGTGCTTTCCATAGGAAGGGGCTGTACCCTCCTGGCCCTCCACACATTAGTACTGCAGTAACTTTCTGGGAGAGTGCGTGGAGAAGAATAAGGCTGCATCTCTACTGTTCCCTGCGCCCTGAAAACTAAATTTCCCATCTGCCTACACCCTGTCAGTCTTTGAATCATGCGCAGGGTCAGGGAGTAACCTCAGGATTGTCCTGTCCCTATACTGCTTTCCACTGTGCACGCTGAAGCCAAGTTCACCACCATGTATTCTGTAAGGCAGCATAGTTTGACCTGCTCCACCTTCCCAGCAGCCTGGGGTGCCCCACAGTGCAGCTTTCTCATCAGAAGCTCCAGGAAACAGCAGGTCCTGAAACCTTTCCATTTCCTGGGCTGCGAGATCCACATTAGTTCACAGCCAAGCCTGGATTCTCTGTATCGCCGAAAAATCCTGCACCAGACACTGGGGCATGTAGCCAGTGCCTCAAGTCACAGCACCCTGTGCTGGTGGTGAGAAGCAGAGAGCTGTCTGGGCTGCCGAGCTACAGTGCCTCGGCTTTTCCTGCCCTCTTGGCTTTCCCAGGCAGCATGTCCCGTTTCAAATTCCTGGCTGAGCACTGAGCCCAGGGCTGCCAGCAAGCCCAGATCTGCCCAGCAGCCAGCTAGCCTCAGAGCCCAGGACAGCAGCTACACACACATCCCGATGGGCCTTGCCACTGGCATGGATGTGCCTGACACGATTTGTCATTTGACAGCCGCGGCACCTGCACAGCCCCTGCCTCCCTGGCACAGCCGGCTCCCTGAGCAGCTGGCTTGGCCAGTTGCACCGTTCCTGGAGAGGCCCCTGGCAGAGCACGCTGCTGGCATGCGTGAACACATAGGTGCACCAGCAGAGAAGAGGAAGCCTGGGAAGTCTTTATCACCATACCAAATGTTTTGATGCATGGGAACCACAAACAACCCTTTCTCCAGACTACAGGGGGTGCAGGTTAGGGAAGGACAAGACAAAGCATGGTCCTATGTGAGTCAAGCTAAGCTGTTCCTCCCCTTGCCTAGCTCAGGCTGCAAGCATTCATCAGAAATGGTTCAGAGCAGGACAGGATATCTGGGGACAAATGCTCTTTGGGCACAGCCAACACAGGACAGGCAGGCTGGACTCCCAGCTTTGATGTATGCACTTCCCAGCCCAGCTGTTGCCCATCATCCCAGTGCTCACGTTGGCTTCTGTGCTGCTCTGAGGTGCACACAGTCCACTTCCCCTGGAGCTTTAGGCTCAGGCAGTTTTCCTTCTGGAGAGCTCCATTCATCAGGGAGAGGCAGGAAGGCACCTGCTGTATGTTGAAAGCCTCTGCCCATTCCAGTAGCACCCCTGGATGCCAGCAGCTGGCCCAGTTCCCTTGGGAAGCACCCCAGCACTATCACCTGGCCAACACCATGCTGTGTGGTGCTCATGCAGTGGACATTTCAAGTAGTGCTTGCCTTCAAGGAGAAGGCAAAGTGCTGCAGCTGCTGCTGGAAACATGATCCTTGAGTGCTGAAGCTGGAGTAGGGGAGTCCTCCCTTTGCTGAAGGGTTTATGGGGTAAGTGTGGCTCAGACAGGGCCATCCAGGCCGAGCACTCCCTGGGACAGTCCTTGGGAAACTGGCAAGGCAGCGTAGACACGATCAGTGACCCCAGGCTTCTTTAAAGGGCTGTCTTACCATCCTTCTCTATTGTCTGATTTTTGACTCCTGAAAGAGCTGGAATGAGGAGCCTTGACTCTTCATCGAATTATGTGAGCCATTGATCAGCAGAAGTGAAGTCTCATGTAGCTGTTGAAGTCACTATGTCTAAATTTGCAGGAAGGGTTGGTCTGTGGTCATGCTCCTTGCAGCTTCCCTTGCTGCTGTGGCCAGTGGTGCCCGCTGGCAGTGTGACCCTTTGGAAAACCAGGTGTGTGTGGGACCAACCCTTGTGGAGCAGCAGGCATGGCACTGCTGGTCTGCAGAGACCAGGGCATCTGCTCACTGATGGATCCTGGCTAAAGTCCTTCCAGTTGTTTCTTCTCATGTCTGCTATCATCCAAGAGAACTACACTCTGCAGTAATGCTGGGCTCAGGGTTTTCAAAGGCCAGCTGTCCCTCCACCCAGAAAGCATTGGTAATTTCTCACCAGCAGGTGCCCCTGAGCAGACCTCATGTGTTTTCTGACCCTTTGTCCATGCAGAACCTGTCCCAAAGTCATGTATGGAGCTCTTTAGTAGCTCTGTCCACAATAAAATTTTCTATGCCCTTTGCTAAATAGTTTCCTCCTTTTTTGCAGTCATTCATTTATCTGCCCGGCTGATGGCCCCGCAACTTTTCCCTGCGCTTCTGATGTCCCAGCTGGGCTTAGCACCTTAACCTGTGTGTGGGTGACAGCGGTCCCCTCTCCGTAGATCTCTATGGACTGCCTTCCTTGAGGGTAGGGGGTAGACCACCTTCTCCAGGAGGTACGTAACTCCAGCCTGGTTTCTGTGCTGCAGCAGGGTGAGCACCGCAGGGAGGAGGCCAGTCCGGCTGGGCACCATGCTGCAGGAAGGCTGCTGCGCCCTTTGCGGTGAGTGGAGCTGGGTCTCCTGGTCTGTCATACGTCCAGGGAAAGAAAGGTCTGGCATGTCCCAAGGTGGAAGGAAAGGGATGTCCTACACTGCTAGCAGTTTGCTGGGACATGACCCTCTCCAGGAGCACGGGGCTCACCCTCAGGTTCACCATTTACTTGTCCTCCCCTTCCCAGGCTGTGCTCACCTGCCTGTTGTCCTACTGAGAACGGCCCGTAAGCCCCAAATTCCCCTGCCATGCACACAGACACCCACCTGAGAAGGGTTTCTACGTCCAGAGTCCCTGACAACCAGTGCAGAGCCCCACATGCTGCTGGGCTGTACTGGTTCTGTCCTACCCTGCAGGCTTCCCTGCAAGGAGCAGGAGCCCATGCTTTTTATTGGAGGGCAACAGGATGCCCTGGGGATCTGGGAGGTAGGGAAGACATCCTTCTGCTGCCTTCAGCTGAGACATGGAACATTTTCTCCACTACATCAAGTGCTGGAGGAGGCAGAATAAATCAAGGCTGCAAAATGTGCAATGCATTGGGGCAGCTGGATGCTGAGCAAAGAGCCAAGCCCCAGCAGGACGGGCTCCCAGCACTGCCAGTGTTGGACTCTGATCTCCTGAACCTCATGGGTGGCAGGCAGGATTGTATGTGCTGCATGGCATTTGATTTTGGCTGGGTTTTGTCTTTTCACCACAACCATATTAAAGGAGGACTGTTGAAGATACATATTGGGTACCTAAGAGTGAAAATGGTGAGACTGAGATGGTTTTAGCTCCTGGAAGCACTGATCTCTGCCCCAGATCAGTTCCCAGCAAGGATGAACCTTTGCAAGTGCAGTTGAACATCTCAGCTGAGCTGCTTCATGCTGGGAGGGCCTTTTGCAGATGCCGCTTTGCGATATACATGTACCCTCAGGACCCTGGCTTTGGGTGCCGTGTGTGGTTTCCCACAAAGTCATGAAAGTTTTCCGTGGCAGGGAGCTGGCACCTTTCCAGGATGGTCACAGCAGCAGCAGGCACAGCCCAGGCTTGCCCCTTCCCCACCTCGTTTCTGTCCTTTTGGAACCCTAATGCTGATACTTGCGGGTTCAGGGGCCGAGGGCATTTCTGCTGCCCAGGCAAGGATCACAGCTGCTGTGCTGGGTGAGGAAGCTCCATAGCAGACCTGTGGCGGCAACCAAAAGGAAGGAGTCACATTAGGGCACCGCTGCAGAGGCCAGCGTGCAGGCAGAGCGGTCCTGGCCACCACACCAGGGGATTGCAGTGACTGCGAGCTAAGCCTTTGCTACAGCCCAAGGCCATCAGAGAGCTGGGTAAGGTGACAGCTAGAACTCCTGATGCCTTCAGCTCCCCATCGCTGCAGAAACATTGAGGTCTGGTGTCCCTGAGTACCTTCTCCAGCACTAAATAAAAGGTTTTTTTGCCAGGGCACGAAGTCGCCCATCAGCAGGAGGCAGCACCCTGGACTGGCCGTTCCCACCATGAGCCGCTTCGGCTTTTCATCAGGAGCAAGCAATGCGTTTGCAGAATGGTGACAGCTTTCTGGAGTCCTCTAAAGTCATAAATACCGGTCCCTGGCCACTTGCCAGCAGCTGTGCCAGGCCTCACAGCACGTTCCTCTCAGCATTGGCGTGGGACATATGCCCTGCTTGCTTTCATCTTCGGGCGTGACTCAAGTTTCTTAGTTTTCTCTTTGAAGTCAAGGGGACCTTCCTTTGGGAAATGATTTTTGGTGTCTGTTCCTGGGCTCTGTTTTTGCCACATCCTGAGAGCATCTCAAGGGGCTATCTTGAATTGCAGGGGGGAGAAGGAAGCTCCTGCCAGAGGAGGGTGCATTTTTCCCCTCCTCTCTGCCCTGTGCTGTGCATCGCAGCCCGGACCGCAGCTCGAGCAGCAGACCCGCCTCAGCTCTGCATGCTGCTGGCACACCTGGCACGCACACACACACGCTGCGATCACACCGCTCATCAGCCGCAGCTAAGCCCTGTTAATGCCTTGTGGACATGCTGTTGCTGGGGTTACCGTATACATATTGCACAACCTCCGAAACACTTCCCTCTGTTTTGTAGCAACTTGCGCTAGAGAAGCAGCGTTCCCGCATAACCTCATCCCACCCCAGATGCAGCCGAGCCAGTGACTCATTCCTGAAACAAGATGACTCTGGGGAGCCTGCAGTGCCCGGTCCCGAGGGAGGCGAGAGGCAAAGAGGACGGAGGGTGAGCGCAGAGGGTGCTCCGAGGTTATGCTTGTGCTCTTGTGCAAGCTCTGAGCTGCACCCTGGAGCAGTCACAGCACTCCAGGACTCAGTGAAGGTAGGGAGACAGGCATGGTCCTAGCAGGGACAAGCCCGGCATCTGAAGCCATGTCTCAGTGACTCTGAGCTGTGAGCTTCGGTGTGTCTTGGGTAGGCGCTGGAGTTATGCGGCTCATTAAGCTCCCCAGGGCAGGAGACAGCCTGGGAACATCCTGACCTTCACTGGAAATCACAAGAAGGGAAAGGTCCCTGGGGAGCTGAGCGCTGAGCCGTGTCCGTGTTCCTCCACCACATCACAAGACCTGTGCAACCTCCTCCTCAGCTCCTGCCCGCGCCACGGGCTCCGGACCAAGTCACAGCCTCCTCCTGGGCTTCCTTTTCCGGGCTGCATGAGGAACAGCGGGAGCCGGCCAAGGACCGTGCTCCGTCCCAACAGGGCTGTCATGGTGACCACAAATGCACAACAAACCCCAGCCCTTAGGAACCGAAACCTGACCTGCTCAACCTGACCCCGTGGGGCAACTCGCCAGCCCTGGCTTGGTGCCCCCTGTTCACCTCACTCTCCCCATGTGCCACCCCTTGGCTCTGCAGCCCCCGGGGCCGGCTGGAGCTCTGGCAGAAGAGCTGTGGACGTGCCCAGCCCCGGCTGGAGCTCCTGCCTGCTGCCAGCTTGGTGAATCTGGGCCCTTGTGCTGCCTGCTGCTGCCAAGCCCTGCCAGAGCTGCTGCAGGCTGGATGCTCCAGCCGGCATTACCTGGGCTCCTCTTCTGGAGCTGTCAGCTGGAAGCAGAGCCAAAGACACCTGCTTTGGTGGGGAGTTGCAGGGCAAGCTAAGGACAAGGCTGAACCTTCAGCAAGACTTGACCACCCTCCTCAATATGGCAGCCCCAATTATTGCTCCCTCCGTAAAGCAGAGAGCAGGCGAGCAGCTCTTCCTCACTTTCTGTGGGGTGGGATGACAGCCCTAGGTGCTTGCAGGCCTGGGTGGAGGCTGGTTTAAATTCCCACTTCACAGCCAGCCACTGTAACCTCTGAGCCTCTGCACTTTGGGACCTGCTTTTATATTTGATGAAGAGCTGGAAGCATGCGTGTTCAGGACAGAGTCCTCCTGGTGCCACCTCCTCCGTGCAGTGCCCAGGCTCTCTGGCCGTATCTGAGCTCTACCAGGACAAGCCAGACAGAGAAGAAACGCTCGTTGGTGAGGTCTGCCCGGACTCTGGCATCAGGCTGGTCCAGCCCTATTAGATGAGCCTCCACACCTCTCCTGCTCACCCTTGACTGTCCCCTCCGGGATGTTCTTGCCACCTGGCAGCCATGGGTTGACACCCTGCCTCTGGCTGGGCTGTGACACAGCAGCTCCTGCCAATGGAGGGGTCACAAGGCTGGTAGGGGGACATGACAAAGCGTGGTCCTTCGTGTGGCTGTGACCATCTGGGGCTACCCAAAGCGGCTAAGTGCTGTGGCATGGCTGCATCCCCTGACCTCCGAGGCAGGAGGTCTCCTCGTTAGTGATCCCAAATCACAGCCTTGCAGAGTTGGCTGGTGGTCACCTCTGGAGGTCTCCAGACCCTGCTCCAAGCCAGGACCAGTATGAGGGGGTTGCTCAGGGTTTTGTCCAGTCAAGAGCTGGCAGCAAGGTCCCAGCAGAGAAGACGTGCCCCTCAGCCAAGAGGGGGAGATTGTCACAGGGGCCGTGCCCCAAAGCTCTGGGCGCAAGAGCAGAACTGATACCCCTGGGGCAGCTCAGCCATGGGAACACCCATGTTTGTCCTTGCCCTGCAGCTCCTCTGCGCAGGGACCAGGACAGACAGAGGCCACAGGGTGCCAAAGGCTGCCTGTGTTGTTGGAGCTGCTGCCCAGGTCCCCAAACTGCTGATTTACTTGGAGGACCCTACATGGCAGCAGCAAAACGCACGCTGCGTCCCCTCGGTGCGAACAACTCCTGGTGATGCTGCAGCTGGCCGTGCACCCGGAGCGAGGCCAAGGAGTGCCAGGGGAGCGCCAAGGTCAGAGCGGGCTCTGGGTGAACAGCTGAGGTGGGGCCGTGAGTAAGTGATGTGGGTTGTGTCAGGACTCCATGGCAACGACAATATTTGGGTGCTGCTTCAGCCCGCAGCATCTGCCGGGAGCCCCACGTGTGGTCAGGCTCCAGGTGTGGGAAGCCAGCAGCCATGATGGGCAGCACTGGCATGTGGCTGGCTGCCCCCAAGGTCGCTCCACTGGTGTCCTACTGGGATGCGCAGACGGGACAGGCGCTCGCCGCAATGCCCAGCGTGCCAGGATGGTTGGCATTCGCCCCCACAGCCTGGGCAAGTGGCCTTTGGTCCCTGGTGCCCTCCCTGGTGGAGGGGCACGCTGGCCGTGTGGCTCAGGGGACAGGGCTGTGGGGCAGAGCACGGGGGCGGCTGCCAGGGGGAAGCCTGCGGCAGCCAGGTGGTGGAGGAACCTCGTGGGGTGATGGAGGGGCCTTGTGGGGTGGCGGAAAGACCTTATGGGGTGGTGGAGCGGCTTCGTGGGGTGCCGGTAGGGCTTCGTGGGGTTGTGGAGGGGCTGCATGTGGTGATGGAGGGGCTTCGCGGGGTGGCGGAGGCTGTCCCAGAGGCAGCCCGTGGCGGCTGCCCCGGGCTCCGTCTCCCCGCCCCGAGGGCGCTCCCCGGCCGTGCCGCGGCCCGGGGGAGGCGGGAGGGGGCGGCCCGCGGCCCCTCCCGTCTCCATGGCGGTGCCTTAAACAGGCGGCGGCGGCCGCCCCCCCCCGCCTCAGAGCGCGGCGCCGGGAGCTGAGTGACCGAGCGGGTGAGTGCGGCCGCGGCGGAGCCGGGACCCCCCCGCCCCGGGGCGCGGCGGCAGCGAGATCCCCCGGGCCCCCCGGCTCCGGCCGCTGCCGGTCCCGGGGCCGGTGCGCGGGGGGGACTGAGCGGCTCCGCGGGGCGGGGGCGGCCGCTGCCCCGGCTCCCCCCCAGCCGTCGGCGGCGACCCCCGGGCGGGGAGGGTCCCGGCTCCGGGCTGCGGTCGGGGCGGGGCGGGGCCCGGGGCGGCGGGCGCCCCGCGGGAGCCCGGGGACAGGCGGGGACCAGCGGCTGCCCCGCTCCTCCCGAGCGACGGTCGCCAGGCAACGCCCCTCCTCCCTAGCGACGGTCGCCAGGCAACGCCGCTCCTCCTTAGCGACGGTCGCCAGGCGGCGCAGCAGCCGAGCCCGCTGCTCCTTCGTGCCCGCTCTCCGGCTCTCGCCAAGGCCCCGGGGGGGCCCATCCCGGTCCCCCCCTGCCCGGGCACCGGGCGAGGTCCCCGCTCTGCACCTTGGGAGGCTGGAGCCACACCTGGGTACTGCCCGCCCGGTCCTGGCTGAGATGCTGTGGGTGCTCAGCACGCGGCAAGGGATGCTGAGCTGGCAGGGCGAGGCTGGCAAGGCGACGGCAGGCGGGGAGCCAGGATGGGGCAGCGGCCACAGCGCAGAGGCCCGTCTGCAACTTGGCACCCCAGTGCCGCTGGCTGTGGGGCACCATGTTTGGCGCAGCCCTGGGGGGCAGGTCACAGAGCTGGGGTGCTGCCAGCTCAACACAGGAGGATGTTGCTGTTGGCAGAGCCAGCAGGCAGGGGAGAGGTGGGCTGCAGGCAGGCAGCGGTGCCGTTTCTCATGATCGGCGAGCAGGAGGAAGGCGGCTGCATTGCGTCATTCCCAGAGAGTGCTCCCGAGGGGACAGGCTGATGCGCTCACTCCTCGCCAGCCCCTGGAGCTGACAGCCTCGCTGCTGACAGCTCTCAATCGGGAGCCTCCATCCCCCAAGACACATCTCGGGGTTTGTCAGAGGCTGCCACCAGCCCTCACCCCATGCGTGCAGGCTTTGCCAACGCCCTGCTCCTGCTGCAGTCCCTCCGCCCTTACCAGCCCTCCTTCTCCTGCCCTCGCGAACCCGAGAGCAGAGCCTGCTGAGCTCTGCCGGTGCTGCCAGCCAGAGCCTGGGCAGTAACAGGCCCCTCTGCCCCACGTCCTGCAGCCCCATGGCCGGGAGCACTGAGATGGCATCCCTGGAAGAGAGCTTCCGCAAATTCGCCATCTACGGCGATACCAAGGCTACCGGGCAAGAAATGAACGGGAAGAACTGGGCCAAGCTGTGCAAAGACTGCAAAGTCACCGATGGCAAAAGCGTCACCAGCACCGACGTGGACATTGTCTTCTCCAAGGTGAAGTAAGTGACTTGGCTTTTCGGGGCCTCCAACCACTCGGAGGCTGGGGATGCCCTTGCGGTGCGGGCAGGGTGGTGGTGCCCGGGTGAGGTGGTCCCCGGGGAGGTGTGGTACCCCGGCTACATGCCCAGGCCCTCCATGCCCATGTTGCACCCGGCATGGAGCAGTGGGTGCTCAGGAAGTCTGAGTGGCTGCTTTTGCAAGACCTGATAATAAATTAATCCATATTTGGAGGGTGGGAGGCTCCGATTTTGGTGCAGAGGCTGTGCCCCTGCTCCCGCCTCCAGGCATCGAGGTGGGCCTGGCCGGTTCTGTCAAGTTCCCATCTAGCAAGAAGGTGCTTCAGGGAGCAGAGGAGGGTGCTCAAGGGTGTCCTGTGTGACGCGGCACAGCCCGTCCCTGGGCCTGGCTAGCCCACACCTGAGCTTGGCAAGGACTCTGGTCTTTGCTCCTCAGAGGTCACAGGGGCAGCTGAAGAGCTGAAGGCACTTGGGGCTGCTTTCGGGGTCCCCGAGGACACGCTGACACCCGACGCTCTGCACCAGGGTCCCCAAGCAAGGATGGGTGGAGAACCTGCTCCCTCCGCACCTTCTGTCCGGGCAGCCCCTTGTTCCCTGGTGAGGCCAGGACGGTCTGAGCACTGTGAGGCTTTCAGTGCGTAAGAGGGTGGGTTGCTGTGCTGCTCCAGCAACAAGGAACGGGCGCTCGTGGGACAGATGCTCTGTGCACATACTACTGAATTTGACCAGAGAAGGACTGATACCTGCCAGGGGAGAGAGGGTGCTGGGCATCCCATGCAGGCTGGGAGCAGTGGGAATGGATGCGTGTCCCCTGTTGCCACCAGCACCCAAGTCCCAGGGCACTTCCATGCAGGGGTGAGGTTTTTAGCATCAAGGACTTTAACAGCGTGTGGCTGAAAAGCTCCTGGAGGTCAGCACCAGCTGTGCCCAACCCAACCCATTCAGCCGGGATTGCCCTGGCTGTAGCTGCATTTTGGAGGCGGGCAAGGGACCCGAGGCTGGTGGAGGACAAAGCTGGGGTCTCCCTGATGCAGCTCATCCTCCAATGCAGGAGGCGCAACCTGAAGACGTGCTTATGGCAGCCTGGGTTTTGTGCTTGCAGAGGGAAGACAGCCCGTGTCATCAACTACGAGGAGTTCAAGAAGGCGCTGGAGGAGCTGGCCCCCAAAAGATTTAAGGACAAGAGCAAAGAGGAGGCGTACGAAGCCATCTGCCAGCTGGTGGCAGGGAAGGAGCCCATTAACGTGGGTGTCACGGTGAGTGAAGAGCCCCTGGGAGCAGGCGGGCTTGTCGGGAGGGAAGGATGGAGCTCTGCCTGCAGCAGAGCAGAGACACTTTCCAGGGGACCCCATGGCCCTGAATGGGCTGGCAATCGCACAGGTCCAGTGGGCACATGGGGCAAGGCATGGTCCTCAGTGGGTGTCAGGGGCTTGCGTGGGGCAAGGGGTGAAGGGGATGGGGCATGTTCTTGACTTGCATTGCCTATCTCCCCCCTGCAGAAAGCCAAGACAGTGGGGGCCGTGGAGAGGCTGACAGACACCTCCAAGTACACGGGCTCCCACAAGGAGCGCTTTGATGAGAGTGGCAAGGGCAAGGGCAAGAGCGGACGGGAGAACATCGTGGACACCAGCGGCTACGTCAGTGCCTACAAGAACGCGGGCACCTATGATGCCAAAGTGAAAAAGTAGGGATGGGTGCCCGTGGCACCCACTGCCCCGGTCCCTGCACGTTGGCCATGGGGCCGGCATTCACGTCAGCCTTGGGACATGCCTGCGTGACGTGGGGCCTGGGAGGCTGTGCTGGGGCCAGCCCCAGGCTGGTGGGATGTTGGCTGCCCAGCGCTGATGTGATTGGGAAGTTGCTGGGCTGCATGCTCTGCCCCAGCGTCCTGTCTGTCCCCCCCTCCATGCTGTGACCCCCTCAGCCTCTCCTGTCCCCCTGTGCTGTCACCCCTAGCCCCCCGCTGCCGGCAGCACCTGCCGTACTAACAGCAGTGCTCCTCAGGGCTCCCCTGCCCCGCTGGCACCCAGACCTTCCCTACCTCAGCCCCAGCTTTCGGGGCACCTTCCCTGCCAGTCCCACCAGGGACCGCAACCTGCCTTCCCTGCAGACCTCCCAGGGACCCGCCTTAACCCCACACCAGTTACACCACAGCCACCTCCTTCCTTCCCCACTGGTGCCTGCCTGTGCGATGCCCTCGCTACGGGGCTGCCCGGCTTTGCCACTTGCCTGGCACCGCAGGAGGCTGAGACCCTGTGGTGCCATTAGTGCTGGTGCTGCCGGGATGCTCCCAGCCTGGCCCCGGGACGCACCCTGGGAGAGCTTGGTGTTGCCTGGCCATTGGCAAAGGTCTCTGACCTGAAGCCCCGTGGCCTCCCGCTGCCTTTGTGAAGCCCAAACCAAAGGATGCTGCAGACCCGTGCTGTAACCCGGCTCTGCAATAAAACCCCGTCCGCACTGATGCCCCTGGTCTGGTTGTGTTCAACGGGACCAAGCAGTGAGAGCCGCTCATCCACCTCGGTGGTGGGAGGCTCAGCTGGCCGTGCCGGCCCAGGGCAGCCGTGCTGTGGGCTCAGCCCTGGCCGCCAGCGGTTTTGGCAGCTCCTGGCTGGCTCTGAGTTGCCTGAGCAACTGCAGGCATACAAACACGAGCGCCTGGCTCCTGCTCCTGCTCTGTTTGCAACCAAACACATGAGCTCCTGGTAACGATCCCTGGGAACAGGCTGGGCTCTGGGATGGGATGGCAGCTCGGGGATGGGACAGCGGCTCCAGGATGGGGTGGCTGCTGCTGTGGGTGCTTGGGTGCACAACGCTGGGTGCAGGTGGTGCCACCCCGATCTCAGGTATGAGCAGAGCCTGCTGCACTGCTGCCTGGGTGGCAGTGCCAGGCTTTCCAGCTAGATACCCACTGCTGTGGTCATCTCTTTGGAGCCAGGCTCCCTAAATAACCCACAGGGGTTATTTCACAGGTGCCTCAGCTGTGGCATTGGCGCTGCCCACACCACAAGGGACGTGCTGGGGACACGCATGTGGCTTGGGTGGGCTTGCTCCCTGCCATTGCACAGCCCCGCACCTTCTGCATCCTTGTCACCTGCTTTAGAAAACACAGGAGAAGGAAGAGGTTGTCATCTTCTGGGCTGATTTCAGCCTCACCCTCAGTGAGGGTCTACCAGTGAGGGTCTACCAGTAAGGGTCTACCAGTGGCAGGCTGGGGGTGAGGGCTGGGGGGATATTAGCCCTCCTTTGAGCAGGTCAGAGCGAGTTCGTGGCTGGCTGTGCCCCTAAATGCTCTTTCCGAGATCCAATGTTCCTCCTTCGAAAATTTGTTGCTGAGGGGGGCTTTAACCCTTTCCTGACTCCATTGCCCAAGTTGCAAAAATGAGGTGCAAAATTCCCAAGGCGAGGCTGTCCTGCATTGCCTCGTGGTCCGTGGAGGTGCCATCCACAGCCCCATCCTTGTGCGCAGACCTGGAGGCCTTGTGAAGGAAGAACATTTTGTGAAGGGTGTCCAGCAGCAGAGCACGGCATTCGGGAAGAGCAGTCATTCCTCCCCCAGCTGCTCATCCCACCTCTGCCTCTGAGGCTGGGGACCTCAGCAACTCAGCTGTCCACCTAGCAGCTGCTGGATGCCCACGGTTTGTGAGCCAGCAAGGAGGGTGGATGGGTTCTCACTTGGAGTTACCTCCATAAGTTCATCTAGAAGCAAGGGAAGATGAACTGCTGCTGGCCAGGTGATGGAGCAGCCAGGGCAGGGACTGTGGGACCTCCTCCTGGACAGTCAGCTCGGCCGAGCCTTACCATCAGTCTGTTGCACTCTGCTCTGCATCCTGAACAGAAGCAGCTTCTTTGCAGCCTCTGAAGCCATGGCAGAGGTCACGCAGTGGCTCGCAGTTCCCATGCACTGCCAAACCACCCAGCCTAAAGGTGCTCCTTACCTGCTCCAGCTCCTCTTCTTCTCCACCACTCACTCCACAACTTACATGGGACTTTCCCCCTCCGACCTTCTCCTTGTTCCCAAGGAGGCAGCTCCAGCGCATGCAGTTTCCTGCATGGGGACAGGGCTGGGTGATGAGGGTAGCAATGGCCAGACCACTCTGGCCAGGCTGGTTGGCACCACCTTGCCTGGTATCTCAGTCCTGCCAAACCAGCTCCAGAAGAATTAGTGCTGGCAAAGACCCAACAAGGTCTAATGGCTGCAAAGTACCTAAGATCAACCTGAAAAGAAGTCTGTCTTCCCCTGAAGTGATGGGAACAGCTTCCTGTGAGCAACAAGACGTTGGTTTGCGTCTTCACCAAAAATGGAAAACTTTCTAAATACCAGTGTAGTGATCTCCTGGGGAGCTGCTGGCTGTGTATGTGTGTACAAGATTCGCCCCTTTCATCCTTGCAGGAGGGTGTGAAGGCCCTTTAGAAAAAGCACCTGAAGTACTGTGGCTGTGATCTGCTTTACAGATACATCACGCAGCCCCTATTCATGGTCGAAGCCAGGTGGAGACATGGCCTTGCGGGGAGGTAAGTGCAAGGAATAATGGCCTTTAAACATCAGTCTTCGTGACTAATGTGGGCAGGAAAGCAGAGGTCCCCAGGGCAGTTGGCACTGGAGCACAGGCCGGACGAGGAGAGGCCAAGTTGGGGTGCTCAGCCCTCGAGAAGTCCATAACCTGAAGGAACTTCCACAGGACCAGCAGCTCCGGCTGTTTTCCCAGTGAAGCCTGAAGTGGTGCCACAGGCTGCTGAGACAGCAGAGACCTTAAATATTAGTTGCAGAACTACTTTCTGTGGTGAAAAGTGACACAGCCCAAAAGAAAAGGGCTTACAGCAATTTCCCCTGTGCTAATGAATTTGCTCTGGCCAAGCATTTGCTCTGAGGTTGGCTCCACACCAGCTGAAGAAAAGACATGTTGCAGCCAGCATGTAATTCTCTCACAGTGGAGGAGCCAGCAGGCGGAAGGTGTCTCAGCCAGTATTTATGTTGTTTGCATTGATCCAAGCCCCAGACATGAAGCTTTTTTCTCCTTCCCATTTCTTTCTTCCCCTTGGCCACTCTCTGGCCCCACTCCTGCAGCGGAGGGGCACGCCAGATCTCACGCCGGACCCTGCCACCACAAACACTCACCTGCTCCACCATTTTGGACAAACCCAGACCCTCTTACAAGCTGATGTCCCAGCTTGCCAGTGAGATGCGCAGCCCAGAAGGCTCAGCTAAGTTGTTATGATGAATTTAGCTATAAAATGTGTTCTCTGCCCCCAAGGTCACTTCCCTAGAGAGGATCTAAAATAATCTGGGGTCATGTCTGATGTGCTTCACATTTTGACAGCAAGTTGTGTGCCTGGGACGAGGGATCTGGCTCCTCTGAGAGGTCATTTTTCTCTGGGATGAGTGGTTTGACCAGAGATACTGATGAGGACTGATCAGTCTGTTCCTCAAGGATGTAGATTCATTCCTAGAAGAGCAAGACAGCGGACGCCAGTAAACCCAGCAAGGTCTTACCCTTTCTGTCCCTGTGTAGGAGCACCAGGCAGTGCTTACAGATGCTGTTGTTCCAAAAAACTGTGCCTTCAGCAAGCATCCCTCTGCAGAGTGTGTTGTGCTGGTACAGTGCAGATTCTTGGTCTCACGCCAGACAAAACATTCACATTGTACCTGTGCTGCCTCCCTCAGTACTTTCCCATTTCATTGCTAGTCTGATGGCCAATGTTTTCCAAAATACACAGACTAGGCTGTAAATTGTGTTCAGATGAGATTCAGAGAGCAGCTTGTATCCAGGTGGGTCAGGCACTTTCTCAGAGGTTTACATCTAAACCTGGGACTAGAATTTCAAATCCTTGCAGTCAGTGCCCTGAGATATTGGTTTGACTGTGAATGTTAGATGCAATAGTTCATTGCCAGCTATGTGTTGCCAGCGCTGTGCTGGAATATTGATTCAGTACCATTTTAGAGGGAATTCAATTAACTAAATTACCATCTTCCCAGCATGGTGTGGTTTCAGATAAAATGTTATTATACAGGAGTCATCCCCACTCTTTGTTAATGTAATAACTGCAGCAGAAGTGTAAGAACACAAGGGAAGATAGAAGCAGGAAGATGCAGTGAAATAATAAAAAAAAAAAGGACTACGTTCACCAGCTTTAAATACAACATGAGATTTCATACAAGACAAAACGGGACACAATCCATATTTAATGTCTATTTTGTTCACTGCACAGAGGACAATTGCATAATTGCTCTGAACTGCAGTACTGACCAGAGCCGCGTGCTGATAGTACCGATGCAGTTCTTCCTGGTGGGGATGATGTCTCATGACTGGTGCGTGTCTCAGCTGGAAGAGGTGCTTGGTGAACAGTGTGGCTGCTTTCTTTAGTCAGCTGCTGCAGCAGGATGGTTTGTGGACACTAAAGTCCTGGGCAAGATTTTTGCAGAAAAAAAAATTCAACAGTGAGCATGCATTCAGGAGAGTGAACCTGCTATAAAGATTTTTTCCAAAACTGATACACTAATTTCCATTTATTCAAAATCACATTTTAAAACATTTGTGCTTAGAGCTCTAAGTTTATAGCTTAGAGCTCCGTATTTCAAGATGACTACAACTACAGCTATGATTCATTTTAAGATTTCATGCATAGCTGGCTTACAATGGTTAATAAGTGATAGAAACCATTCAAAGAGATTGATAGCATGTGCTAAGACAGCTGGAAGCACATAAGTGGAGTGCTATGATTGCAAAAGGCAAGTCTCCTCTCTCTCATTTTGACCTGAGATACTTTTTCTAAAAAAAGCAGTTTCATCAGACCCAGAATATTCCTGACTTTCCGCTCACCGAACTGGCATTTTCATATCTTGGCTTGAAAGTCTGTAACCAGTTCCAGCCTCCCCAAGCGTACAATGTGCGCTAATGATCACCAAAATAGCTCGCTCATGTGTTAAAGCCCTGAATTCATCCATTTGCCACCAGTGCAGGGGTATTATTACAAGAGATATACACGATTTAGGTGGGGGACAGAGTACCACCTCCTGTCGTGACAGGCAAGCTGTGTGCCCTACCTGAGACTGGCCCATACCGCTGGCTGTCCTGCAGAAAAGCCCCAGTCTCCTGAAGTCTGGTAAGTTGTTTCACTTCCAGTCTTAGAAATTCCACCGGGGAACTCAGCCGATCATTTTTCCAAAGCAACTCACCTAAAGGAAACACAGGGAGAAGGTTCAGCTTACAAATACTGCCGTACCAAGCATCTTTCTAACCGGCAGGGCTGTTGTGAGAGACAAAAGGGGACTGTGGGATCCACTGGCTGGAGGTTATGTTCAACAAAAAATCTCCAGATGCTGTAAAGGAATCCTTCTGTTTTGCCCTACTGTATGTGGGTGTTTGGTTTCTTGAGATGCAATAACTAGAAGCAGCAGCCTGATCCATCTCTTGTAACGTGGAAACTGATACATGGCTCTTCTCCAGCCCTTCACTCAGCTGCTGCGTCAGATAATCCATTTGTGATGAGACAAGACAAAAGAAAACAAAATAAAAATCCCCAAAATCACAAAGGGTCACAAATGTTAAGAAAAATGAATCACTTTTCTATAGTTTTGCAAGTGCCTGGTAAGTCCCTAGGAGCCTTTCCAACGATGCTGGTGAGCCCTCTGAAGAGTGATAAATGACAATGAGTGTAACTGTGATTTTAAGCAAACTCTTATGTCACTGCTTTGAAGTATTTGTTTGAAACACACTTCTAAAGAAAAAAGACATTTTGAAAGCATTCCTGCATAGGTGTGCAAAAAAATAACCTAAACAAACGGTAAAATCTGAAACACAAAAAAATATTCAAGAATTTTGGCAGGAAGTTTAGGTGATGTCAGAAAACAAATCTAAACAGAAATGTTTCTATGGATTTTTTTTTTTTTTTTTTGAGACCTAATTGGAAACACATTTTAACTTTGGATTTAAACATTTCCCTGCAGCATCTGCAATGCTATCCCTACATTATGCATTTTAGTCTCAAGAAGCACGAGTATGAGGCTGTTGAGCAGAGGAGGGAAAAAGCCAGCATCCTCCTGCTCACATTATTGCCACGGGTTTAGCCAGTGGTCTTGGGAAAGTCATCACACCTGAATCTCCTGGGGTTTTTACCCAGTAGACTTCAAGACAAATTACGAAATCAAGAGACCCCTATCCATTGATCTCTGCCTTTCTGCCCTCATAAATCCAGCATTTCTTGCTCCACTGAGACAGAGCTTTGAGAAGAGTGAGGAGCTCAGGGTGGGTTAACATCACAACTGGATGAGCTTGGGCTCTTCTCTAGGTGGACCGTGTAGATTTTGAACTCCTGTCAGGATGGGTATCTCACTCAGCTCAGACACCTCATTTCCTGACTCAGTGTGTTAGAGCGAGTAAGATCCACCGAGAAAAAGATGACCAGTTTTCCACTGGATCAAGAGTCTGATTTGATGTGAAGTACCCCAAAATCTAAGCTGAGGAAGGGAACAGGAGCACAGCTGGAGGCAGCGTAGGGGACCAGGGCCTGTGACAGGCTGCAGTGTGATCATATCAAGTAAAACATAAAACCGCAGCCAAAACGCATGTGCAACATCTGGGAAATGCAGAAATTTGAGCAACTATAGCACTTGGCCCTGAAGATGGCCCTGAAGATCATCCAGAGGATGACAATTGTTGCTAGAAATCTTGTTATGGAGTGGACGGACTCAGGTCTTTCCAGGGTTGGACATGAGACAAAATCAGCATGAACAGGACAGCGGAGGCCGGCAGATGAGTGTTTGCTGTTTTCTTGTTTTCCCGGGAACCAGGAGAGGCCAGCTGACAGCTGAACAGCTCCTCTGCGCGGCAGCTGCCGGCCAGCATGGATGGGTGGTGGGGGATTTCAATGTGAAACACTTAACTGAATCTAGATAGGCACCGTTTAAAGATGGGACCTGTCTGACAGCAAAGCTTTTGGACTGTCAATGGGTTAACGCTGCACAGGCTGGAGAGGACAACAATGACCAGCTATTTGTTTATAAAGTATTTATTTATTGATTATATAATACAATTATCCTTATTTTATATTTTATTTTTCAGAAAACAAACTCTCCCCTTTTCCCCCTTATGCCGAAATATAATCTGGCAGCCCTTCCTACACCCTCCCTAATAGATCTGTCATCTAAAAACACCCAACAGTGCTGCAATATTGTTGTGAATTGTTTTGCCTACCAGGAGAGGATGTCAGAGAAACTGGCAACTCCGAAATCAAAAACCTGTCTCAGTAGCAACCTCCAAATTGCTGCCTGGGGAGATTATTAATAAAGCAATTAAATAAAGTTGTCTTCATGCCCGTTGAGACTTCCAGTAATAACACACAGAGCTGATAATGGGTGAACCTGAGTACATTCTAAAGACATATAATCCCATTGGTGAGCCGTGACACAGTCCCAGGATGCAGTTATTAGTTTACACATTTATTTATATATTAACATTTAATATATAAATTATTAATATATATATATATAATTTATATATTAATGTGTGGAGTTAGTCTGCATTCATATTGATGCTCTTTTTTTTTTAATGCAAATCTTGTCCTCAGAGAAAGCATAAAAATATTGATGAGCACTCGTATATCTTTATCTAAAGCCCTTCTTAATTTTTTTTTGTTAAAAACTAAAAGTCCTGCATGCTAACAATGATTAGTCAAGTAATGAGCTGTCATAGTCCAGATTTCCTGGGCTTTGTTTATTCCTTGGGTCTTGCTTCTCACCTGTTTCCTGTTTTATCTAAAAGAAAGGACACAAACATCATCTAAATAACAAAGTCTGTCATGTTACCATTGTGTTAATTGACTTCTAAGATAAAATGTGGCCCTGCCTCTTCCTCTGGGGCTTTGAAGGGTTCTGTCCCTGCAGTATGATGGTGTTTTGCCTCGTAGGGATTCTCATTTGGGGGCTCCCTGGCCCTGGGGTTGTCATGGAGGTCACAAAACCCTCAAGTGCAGGTAAAATAGACACCAAAGTACCTCATGGTGAAGGATTTTAAAACTGAGCCTCTCCACAGCACTGTCAGCTTTGTATTAAAAGAGCAGCAGTATGCTGTTTATAACTAAAGCACTGAATTTAAATGGGGTCTGATCACCAGGTGTACAAACAACTTCACGTGCTACGTTTTCACTGACTAGTATAAAATTGAGCATCTTTGCTCCTGAATCACTTCTGAAACTGGAACATGCTTGTTTTTTGTTTTTCAAAAGAGCCCTGAAGTTTACCTTGGTCACCGCACACAGCTCTAGGTATGTGTTCATCCTCCTGCCTGTGGGTGCTCACCCAGCCCAGCATCCAGGATGGGAAGGCGAGCCAAAACCAGCCATGCTTGTCCATACACCCAATTCATGGCATCAACTTGCAAAGCCAAGCACGATGAGAAGTTGTAACCCGCTTTTACCTTCCATCATGCCCACAGGACCAAACTGCAAAGCAATAAGCTCAGGAGGTAAGGCTTAATTATAAAGCCACCAGAAAAAACACTGATGTTTGAATCACTATTTTCAGCAATAACAGAAGAAATGAAAAGCCAAACCAAGGTGCAGCTCCCTCAAGATCCCTTCTTTATGTTTCACAGAATTGTCCTGTTGAGTTTTGTGTTCGTCTGTCTCATTTACCGAGTCAAATAACAAGTTATCCCTTTTGCTGCTGCTGCTTCTGCAGAATGGCAGCAGATCAGAGAGCTACAGTGGCAACCAATCCTGGTACATATTTTAACTAATCTTCATAGCTGTAACTTGTGTTTGATCAGAAACCACTGAGATAGTAAAAAAAAAAAAGAATCCCTTTGGTGTTTTGGGTTTTTTTTTGTGGATTTTTATTGTGGTTTGTAGTAGGAGTTGAGTTCTTTGAGTAAATACTCTCAGCGATGGCACACGCTTGTATTTTATGGTGAGTCGTTCAGTAGTGGTAACTACAGGATTACCAGCATTTTTTTGTTGACTTGCTGGCTCAATTAATCTATGTCCTAATGATGGGAAGTTTATGAAGCTTAAACTGTGAGTTTAACTGTGAGAACTGGGAGGAATTCGCCTTCTCCGGTCTCAACTGCCAAGGTGGGCATCTCGACCCTGCAAACGAACGCAGCTAACGACTGCCCCATCGGGAGACAGGGGCCTTCCCACAGCAGGTAGGCGCTGCCGGGAAAAGGTTGTAGTTACAATTCGTTAATCACGCTGTCGCAGCATCCTTGGGGTGCGCGCACAGCCTCCGCTCTGGCTTTAAACCTGGCTCTGTGGGGACAGGTAACCTTGGCCTGCTCATGTGCCCCCTGACACCCCAAGCCCCTCAGCTGCCCACAACCCCCTACCCCAATTACCGGGCTCCTGTCACCCACTGCCCTGCTTTGTCCCCCAGCCCTGTCACTCTCATCACACCTGGGGGTCCTCCCTGGGCCACTGACCCATTGCCTAGCAATGCCGCCATGTTAGGACCGGCCTGGGGGCCTGTGGCCTGCTGAGGGGAGCAGGAGGCTCCCCCGGGCCCAGGCACCCATTGTGGGCTGCCTGGAAGAAGCTGCCCTCTCTCCCCAAGGAAAGCCGGCCTCATGAAAATTGCAAAAAAAAAAAGCTATGGCAGCCTCCCCCAAACCAGACCATTTCTTGCTGTTTTAAGAGAGTTAGATCAGCACAAGGCATGATGTGATGGAGAGGCACGAGACATGGCTGGGAGCAGGGGATGGGAGAAGGGGGTAAGCCCCTTTTGCACAGCAGTGGGCTGTGAGCTTCGTACTGATGCCCATAAAATGGCAGCCTGAGCTGAGTGAATTGCCTTAAGCATGCCTGGAAGTAGTTTTCATGGAGCAATGGTACTGATGAATGGGTTTTGGTGGTGCTGGCTGTCTTCCTCTGTCCCCCAAAATTGGAAATAAGCCTTAGAAATATCAAGATTTTAGTATCCTGTTGTTTTTCTTTTAAAAATTTTCATCTTGCTTGAATAGGGCTGGGTTTTTTTCATGTCTTGTATTCAAACATTTAATTTGTTTTGAAATTGCCAGGTAGTATCGGTGTGAAGAAGGTGGTGATGAGAACGTCTATGAAAACGTCTCAGTTAAGCATGCTTTGAGGGCAATGTAATTGTGGTTCTCCAGCTTTGTCAAGAGGGACCAGCAGCACCTTCATCATGTTAGTTTTGATTATGAGCTCTCTCTAGAAGCTACAAAGTTCAATTCTTGCGTTATTAAGAGTGGTGGGTTTTTTTCCCATCCTTTTCCAGATTTCCTTTTGACTCCCTTTTCTGCAGCCACTTGTATGAGAAATAGCATAAAAACATTGGAGAGATCAGGTATCGTCTTCTACCATGTTTTTTTTCTGCTGCAATAATGTTGTTCTCCATTGTCAATACAAACTCTGTCTCCTTGGCTTTGGAGGCTAGCTGCCGTGGGAAAGGCAGGCAGGCTTTTTGTTTTGTTTTCAGCCTTGAATTGACTTTTTCGTCCATTTTAGTAGACTAATTCAGATCTCAGTGTGATGCCATAACATGAAAAAATTGGCTACAGGCCTTAACTGTGTGTTCTTGTCCCGCTTTAGGTGAATTTTTTCTCTGCTTAGCTGACAGTCACCTATGTGCTTTCATTCTTTCACCGTGGACAATGATTTTCTTTCCTGTCTTGTCAAGAGGATTGTGACCTACATAATAATAAATAACTGCATCTTAAAATAGTAACTAACTGTATAGAAAGGTGTTTCCATAAGCACACAGGTTGTGTGGGAGGGTATACGATATTTATTTGCATTTTATTACTTTTATTTGAATATTTAAGGACAACGTTCGTCATATTGCACTTGCTGTTCTATGTAACAAACTCAGTGTACATGTAGACCAGCTTTTTCTAAGGTTTAACCGTAAGTATTACATTATGTAAAACCTTGCAATTTGCTGAGTTGTCATGACCCATGACCATAAACATATATTAACCAAGGAATGTGCATGCGCGAGTGAATGGGAAGGTAATGCTCTGGTCATTTGCCCCATGCTTTATTTTTTGTCAAGCTACCATGGAATGGAAAACAAAATGAGAAGCCCAATGGAGTTTTAAAATAAAAGGTCACATTGTTTCATAGTTTACAGGTTCATTCTTGCCTCTTGATATGTTTTCCTCTTTTGTTTGAAGGTACCGGAGAGCATTATGGAGTCTGCAGAAGAAAAGTTAATTAATTTTAATGTTGGTGGCTGGTATTTCTCTATTCCCAAAAGTAAAGTCGCTCAGTTTCCTGAATCTCTGTTGTGGAAAGAAGCTTCTGTACAAGATCAGTCTGAAAATCCAAGATTATTTATTGACCAAGATGGTTTTATATTTAGGCACCTTCATTATTACAGGCAGACTTCAAAATTATCTTTTTTCAGCTGTGCTGAATTGAACTTACTGTATGAGCAAGCATTAATTTTGCAGCTGACACCTTTATTACAGGTAAAGTGGGATATTCTATGTGGCTTTTCTAGAATTTTTTCATTCATAGATAATATTGTCTGTAGAAGGATGTCAAGGCGTTTGCGTACATCACTTTATCAATGCTTGCGATAGGTATCGAAACAAATAATTGCCACATTCAACTTATCTGCCTCTGTTGGTGAGTACAGAAAATGTTACAAATTTAACGCTTGACCTTTCTGTAAGAGCTCATTCAACAGTCATTACTTGTTTTTTTACTAAATGTAAAGGAAGCCGAGACTTTTATCTGCCGGCTGTTGTGCCTTATGACAATTACACTGATTGATCTTCCTGAATATGAATGTTTGAATGTGAAGAAGGCGAGTCTGCCCAAAACCAAATTCATCCCACTGGGACACCACTGAATTCACTATCCTGTCAAATAGGGAAATGATGATTCTTCCTCTCCTCCTATTCTGTAGCTGCATAAACAGAAATATTAAGTGGATGGCTGTAAAGAATATTTAATTTATTATTTAGCTACAAGTATTTTTTATTGCAATTGCAGTGTAGTTTTGCATTGTGCCAGTGAAGGCTGAGTCCATACTTCCTGGCTGGATGAAATGTGTATTTTCATACATTAATATTTGGATTTCCTCTAAGTTTAGTCTAAACTCTGCATTTATTTTGGTTTCTAATACTGTTCTGTGGAATTGTCTCAAAGATGCTATTATATTTGATATTTTTAGCCCAAAATATTAATGTTTTGGGTTTAACGTGAACACTTTTGGATTTTCTTTTAGGACTGTGTTTAAAGACATAACATCGCCAAATAGGTTGGGAGAGGAAGACCACCAAACCTCAGTAGTCTATTGTATTAACAAACCGTACATGATCACATGTTTGTCATCGACCTATTGTGGTATTGCCAGGAACACACTCCACTGAACCAGAATTCTTGCATTTTCTGGCTTCGAAGTGCTTGTCAGTGTAACCTTAATAATTCATGAAGGTATTTTACGCATGTGCTTTAGAAGTCATAACTGTGGCTCTAAAGTTAATTTATACTTAATATCCTACAACAGTATGTAACCATTTGTTCCAAGTTTAAAATAATTTGTTTATCATTCAGTAAATACAGACTTGTTAAACATTCCTATCACTGAGCCAAACATCTATTCCCCTTTCTAATCATTGAATTCCTACAGCTTATCTTAAAGACATTATTAAAAAGAGCCCAAAAGGCCTTTCAGGCTTTGTTTTGGGTTCTTGGCTACAAGAACACAAGGAAGTGTCATTAAAACTTGAATGTTGAAAAATAGTTGGCTTTTTTGGAATATATGCATGGCTCTAATTATATTGCAAGTTCTTATAAACGTTCTCTAGAAGTTCATTCAATTTAGCTTTAGGTATCTAAAGCTTAGGAATGTATTTGTTCTTGTCTGTATACAATATGCCATGGAGTATTTTAGTAGATGTGAAGTACAGCATGGCATGAGTTAGACTCTTTCCCATGGCTGCTTGTGATTTGTGGATTAATTATTTGAATTGAAGTAGTAAATAGAAAAACTTTACGTATCTTGACAGATTTTAGATAATTTGAAGGAGGAGAAATATAATTTACATGTCCAGCATGCGGATACACCAGTAGCTGAAAGAACATCTCTGAATTACTGGAGAACACGAAAATGTACCAGCAAGCCATCAGAGATTCCTCCTAACAGTCCAGTATTCATAGGTCAGTGTCCCAGATTGATAAATTCTTTTGCATCCTTTGGAATGCCCATGGGCTGTTGTCAGTTGTTGCAAGCCAGGAATGTTTTAGAGTCTTGCAAAGTATTTATTTCTTTATTTTTAATTAGTCATCTTTTTTTAAAAAATAGGAAACCTCATGCAAATGTTTATTCATTTGTGCTGGACTATAAGACTATCCTTTGATGAACATTAAATGTTGCACAAGATTAATGCACTTTTATTGGCTTTTCTGTACTAGTCAGATCTCCAAAGTGTATATCCGAGTTCCATTTTTCTTTACTTATGTCTTGATTTTTCTCTGATTTTCTTTGCCTAGGGTTACATGAAAGAGCTCCCCTAGGGCTAGTGGATACACCTTTATTAGATACGGAAGATGAGGTGAATTACTGTTTTTTACCACTAGATTTGGTGGCTAAATATCCTGTACTAGTTAAGGATGACAATTTGCTGTGGCTGCTTGAGAATGCAGCCCTGATCGAGTGCGAGTGCAGTGAGTTCTGCTTCATAGGTAACTGTTCTTTTTTATTATTATTCTGACATGTCTAAATAGTTTTTATATTAAACCGTTTCTGTCTATCTTCAGTAACGCTTCTTTAGAGATCAGAATCTTGTAATCTTTCAGTTTTGGTTTGGTTTTGCTGTTTGCCAGTTTTACTGCCCTGTTTATCAATCAAGAAACAAAGCCTCTACGGGGTGCCTTTCAGAGTACATGTACCTAAATTTACTCAGTTATGGCTCTACTTATTTGGGTTTTATTAATCCAGCTGTTTTCTGAACTAAAATGCCATCAGGTACAAGAACTGCTGTTAACAGTCAGTAACTAGGGCAGAAAATGGTAGCTCTAAATCTCTACTTGATGTTGTATCTTTTCAGTAGTAAAAAAATCACGTTTTGTTCATTAAATAATCTTCCAGCTTCAAAAAAAGGCAAATACTTCTCAAAAGTATGGCAGAATCACATAGCTCCTCCATCAGCATAGTATTTCATCCTCTGTGAACTCAGTTCAGATGAGATAGGTAAGAAATTACTGCAGTTTTGCCCTGCCAGTCCTTTGATGTTAGCATAGGGGAAAACACGTTTAAATGCACAGTGAGATGGGACTGTGCCTAGGAGAAAAAAAACAGGCAAACAAACAGGAAACCTCTTACATGAATCTCTCAGGCTGCTGTGAGAAATAAAACAAACCTAATTCTGTGCTTCCCCTAGTTTATACTCTGTCTGGTCTCCTCTACCTTAAACTTTGTCTTTAGGATTTTGTTTTCAAAGACAGCGTTCCGGGCTGTCCATCTATCTGCTGTGGACATGTGCGTATGTGAATAGTAATACTGAAGAAAATAATAAGAACCTGTTTTTGCTAGATCTGAGCAGTGGACAGAAGATGTCAACACACACTCCCTATGCTTTATTTTTATTTTCAAGTTAATTTTCTTCGCTCAGAGAAGATGTTGTTGCCTCATGACTTCTCCAACATAGATGCGTTGGAGGAAGAAGTTTTAATTCTGGGAATTCCTGAGCTAATAGATGCTGTGAAGATGTATAGAGGTAATATAATGTACATAGGTATATATTTTCTTCCTTATATGCATTGAGTTTATTGTGAAATTGGGTGTTTGGAATGGAAATTATATTAATATGATCAACACTGAGGTGAGTTAGCAGGTCATTTCCATAAAATGTTGAAAATAGTGGAAAATACAGCAGTGATTATTAACCGCTGACGTTCTTGGGGCGTGGTCTCAACCTCCTTTCCTTGCAGGCAGCTGCTCCATGGTGTCCCCCTCCACAGCGGGGGCTGGGCAATGGCAGGGCGCGATGGCAGGGGGGTCCCTGCCACGGTCCCCGCTCTACACCATGGCGCTGGGGCTGCTGGCCAACTACCCAGATTCGGCTCTGGGACAGCTCCGCGTGGGCAGCAACCTGGGCAGGAGCCGCCTGCACCTCTCCGGCGACAGCGTCCTCTTCCAGCATGCCAGGTACCCACCCTGCCTTCATATAGGCAATATCAACATAACATAACGTTCTTTCAAAAGGCTGTCTCGTGGCTTTTGTGGTTGAAAAGGAGTCCTGTTCGCAGCAGCCTGTCATTCAGTATTTGTAGTATTCATTTTCAGCTAAACTTGCAGATAACTATAATTACAGGAGCTGGCGTTCTTCTGTTGTAGGCTAGTAAGGCTAAAATTCCAAAGTAGTATATGTAAACTTTTTAATGATCAGGTGTTCTTAAAACTTAAGATTTACCATTCATTCAGAAAACGTTGGGATTTTCAAAATCATCTAAATGCCTATGGGTACCGGCTTTTCTGAAGCCATAGAAAAGTCATACTGCTATGTCTAGTCCAACAAAGAAAGCAGACTCTGAATACCGTGTTTGAACTTGGTCCTTTGAGACATACTTCTCCATATTGTTAGCATTATTGCTCGGACTTACCATACCAGTGTACTGGTTTTATAAAATCCCTATTGTATAGGAAAAT
Source organism: Nipponia nippon (assembly GCF_047370975.1). NCBI lineage: Eukaryota > Metazoa > Chordata > Aves > Pelecaniformes > Threskiornithidae > Nipponia > Nipponia nippon. The sequence continues at coordinate 31,867,779 of NW_028262391.1, forward strand.
GGCTCCTAAGTGAATCATTAGCACTGCTTTCCTGAAATTGGTGAAAACATAAATGTAGAGGTCAGACATCTTTGCTGTGAGAGAGGGATCTTTTTTTAAATGCAGATCCTCACTAGGTGAGTCATAAAGCTAGCCATTAAATCACACATTTTAATACTCCCTATTAAAAACTGTCTACTATTTTCTTTCACCTGCTTGTTGTGATTTGAATTAAGAAAAGAAAACCAAAAGAAATCACAATGAATCGGTTGTGTTTCAAGCCTGCCACACAATTAGATGCTCAGCCGTGTGTATTTCTATCAACCACAGATTGGAAAACTTCCTGCACCTTTAACCAACTTTAAATTTACGACAAACAGATAATACTCAGTCTGTAAAGGGCAACAGAAAGGCAACAGGAAGGTCAAACATACAGTCAGCTCATCTCTGCTCCTCGCATCTTGTCTGCACTTGCTGTTGGCACTAGTGAATGATCCAGTGTAGGAGAAATACCACGTTAAAAGCTTTATTCAAAACTATTGCAGATCATTATTTGATGGCTCCATTGCAATAGCTTTATTTGTCGATGTACTATTGTTCTCAATATAAAAATGATGTGGAAAGTTACAAGTAAATCTCAGTCAGTGCAAAAAACATTTTTAGGAGAAATCTTATTTCCTGACTTGTACTCATTAAAAATAAGCAGTAAAAATATAAAGCAAGGATAAGAGGTTTAGTGATTTCCTCTTCTTTTGGATAGGAATTGGCTGGGAACTTGCCGACTTCCTCTCACTGGAAGTATTTCTGAAATCCAAGAGCTCTGTGCCTATTTAGACAAAAGGGACACCACATATGAGCCAATGAAGGATGCTTTAAAGTGCTATCTGAAACAACAGATGCCAGCAGAGAGCAGAGATTATAGTAAGTCAAGATTTCTCAAGAACTCTTCCATTTTAAAGTAGAATGAGCAGTGTTGCCTGAATACAGTTAATCAGTCAGTGACTTACATCTACTTTTGAGGGATTGTTACAGTACAAAAATAACCTGAAGGTCTCACTGACTGACAGTGTTTGTTTTCCAAAGATCTACTGCTACCCTGTTGCTTTATTAACTGGCTGTTGCTAATCAGTGAACACTAGAGTAGTAACATTAGGTTCTAGGTGAAATAGAGAGCAAGTTAACACTGGATTTATGTAGTACTATTCATGTTTTGGGGACAATTTTACTTGCTAAACTTGCCAGTTTTATTCATGACTAAACTAATTTGCTGAACGCAGTTCCTTCAAGCTTAAACAGTCCAAGTTACTCTCATCTGAACATGTTCTACCTGAAAGATAGCAAGGTTTCATTTGCTTCCACTTTTCTGATGTGGGAATGTTCTTACAACTCCTGCTATTACACCAGGGAATCTATTTCTAACTTCCAGACTAAGTGCAGTCATAGCCACATTTTGCTCTTGCTAAAACTGACCTTTAACTTAAATGCTGTTTCCACATCTACTCTAATGCATTTATAGGAAATCATGACGTTTTCTGTCAGTGCTTATTGTAGCTTTTTAACAAGAGTTAATACGATTCCCTGATTAACCTAAGGATTTTTCTTTTCACCTATCCTAGTTTCCCCATATTCATAGAATTGAGGTCAGAAGAGATCTCTGGAGGTCATTTAGTCCAACACTCTGCTCAGAGCATGGTCAAGTAGGTTTGGTTGCTCAGGACCCTGCCAGGAAAAGCTCCAAGGATGGAGATCCTGCAGCCTTTCTGGGCTCCTGTTCCAGTAGTTAACTACTCTTGTGCCAAATAAAGTCATACATGTCATTTCCTGTGTTCCAACTCTTTTCCGTTGCCTCTTGGCCTAGCACTTTGTACCTCCAAGAAGAATCTGGCTCTGTCTTCCCTACACTTTCCCATTAGATGTAGACAGTGATAAGATCCTCCTCTAACCTCTTCTTCCTAAGGCTGAACACAGCCAGTTCTTTCCACTTTTTCTGTTATGCCATGTGCTCCGGGAAAGATAAACCTAATCACACTTTGTACAAGGTAATCCAGTTGAAACCTCTCCAATATTTTAGACCATGCTACTACTAATTCTGCTGGAGTTAGCTTCCTCAGTACATCCTACAGTATCATTTGCAGTTCCCTGTTCCGTTGGTGGCAAACAATCTTTTTGTGATCAGTGAGTGCAGACATCCCTTTGCCCCATCCAAGCACAAGCTTCCTGGGTCAAACTTCAGCTTGTAGGATCCTAACTGTATTTCCTATTGTTTATTTGCAAGTCTGACTTCTTATTTTCTAGTTGTGACCTTACTTCCAGTTTACTCCACCCTCAAGGTCCTCTGAGTCTTTCTCTAGGGGATGCTTACCCTTCCATTTTTGAGCATCTTTCACCAGAATAAGGTGAAATGGCTTATGTCTGAAGTATTCTTGCCTGCCCCACTGTGCAGTAGGTGTGTATGTAGAAAGGAGTGAATCTTATCAATTCTTAGATGGAATTATAATCCTTAAGAAAGAGGTTTGATCTTAAATTGAAACAGCAGTTACGGAATTCTGTGTCATTATTGTGTAGCCCGTTGGATAACCCATGCTAGAAAAAACTGACTCTGTGACACAAAGATCTTAGCAGTAAATGATGCTTCAATTGTACATATGTTATGGAAGATGGCTAGTCCCATTATAGATGCTACATCTGACAAGCATATGCTAGTTTGTTCATTGTTTAGAGATAATAGAATCTATTTATATAATTATCCATAGCCCTATAAATAATTTCTTTAAGAGCATGGCTTGCCTGTATCTTCTGTAAAGGCCTCTGCTATCGTAAAAACCAAAATTGTCCATGTTGGCGCCCTTTTCAAAGTTAGGGGGTTTTTTTAACAATTTCTTTTGAATGCAAATGCATTTTGATTTTCCTAAAATGGTGTCCCAGGTCTGACTTACTATAAATAGGAAAGTGAACTATATTGTTAATTATTTCAACAGAAACTGCCCCAGATTTTTGTTGCCACACTAAGGTAAGATGTCGCCTGAACCCAGACTAAAATATACCCTAAGTTGTTACATTATATCTGCTCTCTGTGCATAATTGCTCTTTGAGGCTTGTACCTGCCCTGATACTGTCATTTTCAAAGGAAATAACCAAGCAGGGCTCCTTGTGAGGATGGAAAATGGTGCAGTAGCTCTATTCCAGGTTGCCCTGGAATTCCACTAGCTTTACATTTCCTGACAAGCTGGCTTCACTTCCAAAGACCTTTCAGATTTCCCCCTTATTTCCAATAGTTCAGGAGTAAATTATTTCTTTCTGTGGCAATGTAACAGTATACTTAAATTCACCTACCTTAGGTGAGAAAAATGTGCCTGCTCGGTAGAGTGAACATCGCTATGCTAATGCATATAGCCTTCTTGCTATTACTATTTTTTAACCTATTGAGGAGAGGTGGTTTGGCTGCAGCAGGGACGGACCAAGCTGCCTGCTACTGTGACAGTGCATCCTGACTTGCCTTTTGCTTACAGTTGTGTATGACCCCTAAACAAAACATGAGAGTTCCAGCTCTGTGTGCACAGAGTACACTCTATTACTTCACTATTTCAAAGAATTATTATTTGCAATATTTTGATGTGAAATCCCATATCATATTAACTTGGTATCTATAACAACATAATTGCTACTTGCAGTTATTTTAGGTGTCACCTTTCCAATTGTTACCCCATCTCTAGATGCAGACTGGACAGCAGAAGTATCTGTATACTCACTCCATCAGATTGTGAAAGTTTATGTAGGAAGTAACTGGTATGAAACTTACTTACAGACTTTATTGAAGGTATGGGTAATTAAATGTCCTAGCATTGCCTTCACATGAACTTTCCTAGACAGAATTTATAATTCTACAGACTAGAATCTGTATTTTTAGTAATAAGAACTATTAGAATTATTTTGACCTGAAAACTTGGAATGATCAGAGCATCACATGTAGACTGGGCATTTTATACTAAGGGAAGTATGTTCAAGTACCTGAGGGAAATAAATTTTGGACTTCCCAAGAAAGTACTTTCTGAGCTAATAATATGAGTATCTTGACTAATAATATAAATAGCCTTGATGGAACCGCTTTAATTCTTTTACCAAGAAAGGAAAAATCCTGTTTGGATTTCTTTCTCTCTGTGACTAACACCAAAAATCTGGTCTTAACGTATTTTTATTTCTGTAGTACCCAGAGCTGCTGTCAAATGACAAGAAAGTCTGTTGGATCACGGATGGTCAAAGTCTTCTAACCCATGGAGATGGGCAAATGTTTAGGCACGTTCTCAACTTCCTAAGACTTGGGAAATTGTTTTTGCCAGCTGAATTTAAGTAAGAAGAGTGAATTCATGTGCTGCTTTTATATTATTAGATGGCTGTAGGGGAAGCAAGCATGGGGATTTGTCTTCTGATTTTCGTAGATATATTATCCAAAAGACTTTCCTTTTTAGTCCTGAAGTAAACTATTCTATCTAAACATAAATTATTGGGATTTAGAGATTGTGAGATATGTTTTTGTTTCAGTGTGTATGCCTTTATTTTAATGATCAGTATGCCAGACACTTGTACTGCAGGGTATATCACAGATCGGTGCATTGTGTGCACTTTTAGCAAAAAGCAAAATGTGTTTATTGATGAGATCGTTGCATCCCTCTTCAGACTTTTGTCTTTTTATGTGGCAGGGACAGCAAAGTCTGGCTAGGCCAGCTGAAAAATACTCCATCTGCCCCCTCTACTGGTATCTCTCTTCTAATGCTGAAAAATACATCTTCCAAAACTGCAGTGGTACAGGAATAGAGGAACATGGGGTGCCTAAAGAGGAGAGGGCGCTCTCCCTCCATATGCCTATCAATCTATTAGATGTCTAAATTTTATCAATCGTCAGAAATTGAGATGGCTTAAAACACCAGTCTCCTAAGGATATTCCTTCAACGTGTTTCACTTGCCCCTGAGATTGCTCAGAACTGACCCTTTGGCTTCTTGCAGCAGCTTCCTTGCTTCTGCCACCATTATATACTACAATTTTTTTGCATTCGGCAATGAAGGTCTGCCTGGCACCGGAAGAGCTTTTGGTCTCTTCAGTTCTTGAAGCCCTTATTTGTTGGATCATTTCTAGTAGGCAGAATATCCACTACAGGTCACCAGCTGATGTGGTAATTTTTAGCACATTTAGCTGTTTTCAAGAGGAGTATGTGTTTTCATTCTTTTCCCCAAAGTCAATAGAAATATTACACCAGTGGCTTCTTTGATATGATAACCACTGGTTGCTTTCACGTCTGACACGAAAGGCAGGCAGCCAGATGTCAGACACTACAGTTATATCTATACAAGCAAACTAAGTATGTCTGGGAATGTTTCTGGTCACTGAGGCCAGCTGCCTTTCTGCTAGTGATCTGCTTTAACCTCCTGGAGATAGTGGCTTCACTCCTCCTGTCCACTGCAAACAGTTCCAAGAACATCTGAATGGACAAACCATGCCTGGGAATTGTTGGAAAGAGTGTAAATTGAGTAGGACCAAGCACAATGCTAATAGCTTCCTGGCAGAGAAAATCATGTTCTAGGGCGAAGAGTATTTCTGGGAATGGTGGACTTCCTAGTAGCTCATCGAACCCATGAACCCTCTTTATGGGATTCCCTACGGAAAATGCCATGATGAATTTTCCACATGACAAAAGTTTCATGAGTGTCACAGAGCAGAGTAGGATTTCTGCTTCTCAGAATTGGGTTTTATCATCAATACCCATGGTTAATTAAAGAAAAAAGGAAAAAAAAGAGAGGACAGAGGTTTTCACTTAACTAGTAGAAGGGCAATAGCTGGAAGAAGTATTGGAAATAAGTTTCACAAAGATTCAAGGGGTGCTGCTGAACACCTCTGGTTTAGGAGCTCCTTTGTTTTGGTTGCACCTTTTCAAAAGCGTGCCATCTGTTTTGAGATTCCTGACATAAAATTCAGACTCCGTGGAAGTCAATGGTAGTCAATGGAAAGATTTCTGTTGATTTCAATGAAAACAGATTTTTTTGTTTTCTTCCTCATTGTTTGGATGCCAGGTGTGGAACAACAACAAAAAAATTCGTTTGTATACTTTTCAGTATTTAAAATGATAGCTATTTGTCCATCTGTTAAAAGAAAAATCACTTGTGTGAATGCATCTTTCATTTAGTGTAGTGACTGCCTGAGCTTCCAAAATTCATATATATTTGGAAAAGATAATGTGTTAAGATTTTCATAGTGATTTTACAGTTCAGTTTCTTCACAACTTACAGAGAATGGCCTCTCTTTTGTCAAGAAGCAGAGGAGTACCAGATCCCTTCTCTTTTAGAGGCACTTTATCACTCTGATGCATATAGGTAGATAACAATTTTTTCTTTTTATTTTCTGTCATATAATGTCCTTTCATCTGACCTAGCAGTGTTTGTCCTTTGAAAGGAGCGCAATTTTCTCATTTCCTTCTGAAACACAGCCACTGGAGGATGAGAAGTTCCTCTATGTTTTGGGCCGCATTTTTTCCCCATCAGTTATTTGGGTACTGGAACAGTAACAGAATAGTCCTCAGTCAGCTCTCCAGTGACCAAGGAAAAAAGGCAACTGAGATACCTCCCTAAGTCCAGATATTGAGAATATTGCAATGCACGCTGGAAACCATTGTACAGAGACACCAGACTGAGCAGAGATATTCTGATTTATTAGCTTTGGCTCAGCCCTGGCTTTGCCAAGCCCCAGCTGGTTTCTGCAGACCCACTGGAGGATTCGCCAGCACTGCAGAGTGTAGAATGTCATATCTCTGATGCAGAAAAGGATTGAGACCAGCTGGAATTTAAATCTAGACAAATTAATGTTGAAAATAAGCCATAACTTTTTGTATATTAATTCATCATTGACCATTTTCTCAGAGACTTATTTCTCCATTGCTGACAGCTTTAAAAATAAGATTCGTTGTTTTTCTAAAAGCTATTTTGCAATTAAAACAGGAATTAGCATTCGGTGTTACTGGAGACCAGGCCTCATAACCACAGTGGTCTTCTCTGGCCTTATAAAATCTGTGAATCTGCAAACACTAGTGTTTTCTTCTCCACTGTGTTCATTAGAGGGACGGACAAAACGTTAAAATGTAGGCCTTTTGGAAAGTCCACAGAACGGAGATCTTTCAACTCCTGAATGCAGAGTACTTCAGAAGATGACCTAGCATGGCACTTCTCTTCAGTATTTTTCTAAGAGAGCTCTAGAAGTTAGTGAATTCTTACTTAGGCTGCTCACAGGCCATTTAGCTGTTTTAAAGTCAAAATATATCCATTAAAATCCTTCCAGAAGATCATGAGTCACTGCAGCAGGTTCTGATGCCATGGGCTGTTTGCATCAGGATTTCCAACCTCATTTTATTGCCACGAGCAGTAGTAGGACACACCAGTGGTAGCTACCAGTATCCCACCAGTGGTGACAGCAGTTCCTAGATTTTATTGTAGATCTCTATGAAGAAAAAATCCTAAATGTTGTTCCCCCACGTCCTCATCCCAGTGCAGGAGCCTAACCTCACGTTCCTATACCCGTAGAGCAAGAGGAAGATGTCAGAGGAACTCTGAAGCACTCTGCATGTAAATGACAGAATTTTCATTCCCTAGGAGGTTTTAGCTAAGGACTAGTGCTACTCTAACATCGAATCTTCCACTGCTCTTTGGTGCTTTCCCATCAGGGAAGGTGCCAGCCTCTCTATCATGCACACCAAAGGCCTCTAACAAAGTAAAACAATTGGGGATTCATCCCTAGAGTTCTTTAACAGATCATTGGTCAGCTCCACAGGCAATCTTATCAAATATGTCTGTAGGAGACAGAGAGCAGCTGCTACTCCATGCTTCCAGAGTTGTTTCACCTTTTCAGAAACTGCTGTGCAGCTCAGGCAGTCACTGTCAGGAGCTGAGTGTCTTAAGCAGACTCAAAATTCAGTTTTGAAACCATGAATGTAGATGGTTGACCTGAGTCTGACTAGCTTGCTCCCCAAAGTGTCCAGAACCTCTTCACAAAAAAAGAGAGAAAAACTCCAAATCTGATGTCAGGTAGACATGGCTTACATAAATCCACTGGTGAAGGTTTTGTAGATGCTGGAAGAAATCATTTTTGTCTCCTGCGTATCTGCAGCATCGCATTTCAGAAATTCTCATCACGGGCAACCAATGAAAACACCTGGTCCTTTGCTACCCCTGTATTGTGTACTAGTGATAACTGTGAACTCCTTCCATTCCCCCATAGTTTAAAAGTAACTCGTAATAATAATGAATGTGATATACATAGATCCGATGGTGACTGGAAGTCCTGGCAGCTCCTTTTACAGGTTGACTGGGTGTCATTCCTGGAAAAAGTTGTATAATAATTGTAAATAATAATTTTCTAGATTATGGATCCAGAACAATGAATTGTGCAATGAAGTTTATTTTCCATGTAGAAGATTAAGTATTGTGTCTTGGAATAAGGACCTTGAGTTCAGCAAAGACCCAAAAGAAGTAAGGAGTGTCCTGAGTGCTGGGCTTTTATTTCTGTTTTTATCTGATGACTGTATGCTGTGAAGTCATAAATGTCAAGGTGAAGGTCAAGATCCTCTGGTCTGTGTTAGCTTGGTCTAAACCCCACAAGCCTACACTCTTTCAGATTCTCCTTTCGGTCTCGCGATTCACATTCCTGGTTACTTAGTCCCTGTCCCCAGTGGTGGGAAGTGTTTTCATGCAGATTTCAGTGTGGCTTGGAAACCGGGGCACTTTGCTGGGCCACAGGAGGTACGGGTTCTGCCCCTCTGGGCAAGGAGGACCTAGAAGCCAGATGTCCTGGTTCTTAGGTGGTAAAGATGGGAGCAGCAAGCTTAAGCAGTGCAGAGGCAAGATAGCATCCTGCAGAAACTTTATAGTCTTTGAAGTCAGTGGAACGAGGAAAAGGACTTTCTGCTTAAGTCTTTGAATACTTTTAGTCCTTGATTGGACACCAGCAACTGAAAGTTGCCTTCAGTCTACTAGAGAAAGGTGAAATGCAGGGGCTGCCTCTGTAGCATTTACATGCTGATATCAAACTGCTCCTCCCTGTAGCTTAACGCTGATGTTAACGCAGTAGAGTGGTCGCACAGCTTGCTTTAACTTGCCTGACGATCATTCCTGTACAGAATGTGCCTCTGTCAGTTCAGATAATCAACATTATCTTAGTTGTAGAGGTAGCAGGGATGTTGATGTGCTGCCTCTGTGCTTTGGCCGCTCCAGTGTCTATCTTCAGGTTTAGCAATATTCAGGCACAGGAACTGAGGTGATTCAGGACAGCGTAACATCAGTGCTGAGTTATCAGAGCAGGGTTTGGAGAGCCTTAAGGCACTGTATCCCCCCCAGAAGTGAGAATGCAGTTTCCAAGATTAAGAACTCAATCCTTAAATGCTTGTATTATAATGAGTAAAATATATCAGTTATTAGGAAAGGCAAAACTTACACCTTCTTCCATATCAATTAGAAATAACAACATTTCATTGTATTTTTAGGTGTACTCATGTACAGCCGTGGATTCCAGTAAATGCTATATTAATACATGGAGTAATATAAAAGATCTGAAGGGAAAGCAAGATACCAGTGTGGAGAAGACAAAGTATTCCAGAATGATTTCACAGGTGAGAGGGACAAAGCGGAGGAATACACTTGGAGGATACGACACGTCCTCGGGCAGCCTGCTAAACTCCAGCTATTACAAACATTTGGTAAGCCCGACAAGGAAGAGAGGAATGAGAAGCAGTTTAACAAAGAAAGTAGAAAGTAAAGACTCAGCAAGTCACATCCAGAAATTAATTTCCCTGGTAAAGGAATGGGATGCGGTGAGCTCCAAGAGGTGTGATTTTCAGTGCATGAGAAGGTCTGATAATTGTAGCATGGAAACTCTATCTCCGTGCAACACTCCTGAAAAGGACAGGGGTGTCAAAGCTCCTATTGCCTCTTCTCCTGGGAAAATAAGCTTTGCAGTTCAAGGAAACAATCACATTACCCAATACGAGGTTGGGGCTGAAGCAGAGCAGCCGGAGCAATACATGTTCACACAGAGTTTGCCAGTTACTCCAAGTGCTGGAACGTATCAATTCAGCACCATAAAAACTGCTCCCTCAGTAGGAACCGATGCAGAGTATATAAACAGGGAGCAAACAGAAGGTAAATGACTGCTTTGTGATTGTTGTTTTCAAAAGTGATGGGAGTAATTAACTAAATGACTTGTATAAATAAGATACTTCGATCATGCTGATGAATTTCAGTGACAGTCTCAACCTTTTTCTTGTTCTTCTGCTCATAGAAAGTTTTCCCAGTGAAGGAAGAGACAAGACCTTGCAAATGAAAATCATCTATCTAAAAGACAGTGAGTTGATTGCCAGCTGCTAAGCAAGGGCTGGATTTTACTGCTTCTCTATGCAGAGTTTAATACTAAAAGTGTGTTTGCCAAAAGGTGGAGCTGCTTTTAGATTCACTGTCATTAATGCATTGTTCTTTCACTGTCCCCATGTTCCTCTGCCTTTAGAGCTGTGCAAGGAACAGTGAACCTGGTTTGATGTGCTTAAGTTATCTGGTTAGTTACAGAAATCTGTAATTTAGCATAAAGACTGAAAGATTTTTATGCTAAACCCAGAAGTTTCCACAGGCACATGTAGGAGTTGTTAAAAAGATTTGCCTGATGAGCCAAGATATTAAATGCAAACTCAAGAAACCTCAGTGGAAAGTCTCAATCCAAGACTAGTTCTGACACCCTGAGAAGGGTGTGATTTGCCCTGCACCACTTCCACTGCGGGTAACACGGCAGGTTTTCACAGAATTGTTGGCAGAGCAAAATGTATTAATCATGATTGTGGATATTTTTGTTACTATAGCAGTGCAAGCCAGATGATTATTATTTTCATGGAAAAAAAACCTCTTTCATGTTCCATGAAAGAATCCCAGACTGAATTATGCTTGGGTGCCGTCAAGCAGCGCGTAACAGTTACTCTGTCTGAATTTTCCGTGCGAAAGGGGGAAGTAGAGAAGACCCGTAATGTTATACCTAAGATTGCAAATTATTTGGTGTAAAGGTTGTCATTTACTGTCTAGTGATGTATCACCTTACCTGGCAAAGCATCACGACAGAATAAAGACAGAACAAGGCATAATTTTAAAGAGAAGATGACAATATTGTGGGCGTATTTACAAATGCGTTTAGCCCGTTACTACTGACCCAGGTTTGCGGTAAAACTCAACTTGTATTCATTCACAGAAACAAGGGACAGCAAACAACCCGGCGTTGCTGTGGCAGACGACAGAAATGTAGGGTTGATTCTTAAAGTTGAGCATCCCCCGGTTTTGGGCAGTGATGGCTTTTGTACCAGCAACGAAGAGAGCATTGTTTATAGCGCTCTGCTGGGTGGCACCCAGCTGGAGACTCCAAACGCGCAAGCGCTGTCCAAAGGTGAGGAACTGTAAATAGAGCTAGGATCTCGCTGCAGAGTTTTTAAGTATGAAAGCCATTCCCTCTGCCATGGTTTGTTGTCAGTTCTGACCAGCCGAGTAGCTTAAGGGTATCGCAGCCGAACCGCCGCTTACATTTAATTCTTTAAAAGAGCTGGGCAGCAGCTGCCTAACCTCGCAGTGCCTTGAATATTTACTAGTGGAGCTCTAATGCATCAGGAAAGAAGCAATGATCTGAAAACTATGTTCAGTTTTTATTCAGGCAAACTCTTACGCAGAGCTCAGGTTTGAACGCTGGCCGTTAGTTGCAGTAAAACGTTGGCAGGAAAGGCATTAAAGAAGCCAAAGGCTGGATACCTGAAATGGTGAATGCTGAAACCACAGCCTTTTTTTTTTTTTCCTAATGCATTTGTGTTCGTTCAACTGTTCCTTGTAGATATAGTTTTTGTTAGCTTTGCTCTCTCACATGAGGAGATATTCTACACCAGGAAGTGCCACTTTTTCCTGACCGATGTCATCCTGGACTCAGTGAGGCAGAAGGATCCCAAAGAAATCACAGCCAGAGTGGGGACCCTCGTGAGCAGGCTTTGGGTGGGTACGAGCTCCTGACAGCCCGGATGAGCCGCGTGGGAGAGTTTGCCCTTGCCTTTTCCTCCGCTAGTGTGCGTGTGCGACTGATTCCAGCCCTGCTCCCTCACACCAATCGTTTTTAATCTTACTAATAATAAACTCTGGCTGAGGCCGGGCTGGGAACGTCACCATCCAAGGGGTAATTTCACTAACACGGGGCGTCGCTCACTGGCAGAAGCTGGGCACTTGCGAGCGCACCCGCCTGTTGATATGGCCGTGTCGTGTTCTGTGTTTTAGACTCAGCAGATCACACCCAGGGAGTTTGTTGCTGATTTACTGAACACAGAGTATTTTAAAGGGGACAGAAATGTTCATGAAGAGCTACTTCAGTGGGTGGAAGTAAGTAGCGTTTGCCACCAGGTGATGCTGTACGGCCGAGCCTTTTTTTCTTCTAAATGCTGTTGGCTTTCTGTTTAAACTTGTTCACTGTTCCCAGTTTTGTTTGCAGAGTGAGTTAAGTGGTGGTGGTGGGGCGTTTTACAGCGCAAATTGACTAATGTCCTGTACAGTCTTAACAGAATTTTGAAATTGTGCTGCTAGTTTAGGTTGCCCACCAAAAAAAAAAAAAAAGATGGCAGAGGACTTCCAGGGTTGTTAAGAAATGAACGGAGTTGGCGATCCTGCTGGTCTGCAGTTCCGTGATTTAATGGTGGCCTCCGTTTTGTGCTTTTTCAGTTTACCCTGCCATTCGCGTGGAAGTACAGCCGCCGCCTCGACTTGCTGATCCGGAGAGGGTTTGCTAGATCGGTCTCCTACTTTGCCTTGGCAATGTAAGTTCACAGAACATTAATAAAAATTTGACCCAGCCACTTTTTGAAACTTTTTTTTTATTTTCTTGTGGCAGGTGAGGGGAGGGTACACACCTCACCTGCCTGGGTGAGAGAAAGCCTTTTTGCTCAGCCTTCTTTTAACGTTGAACAGTGACTTTGTTCAGTCAGGAATGTTTGTAGCAGCCTTCTGCTGTCGGTAACGAAGGAGGAGCTGCCTTATCTCTGCATTAGTGACACCTGGGGTTTATTTAACAGAAGATGATGCTGTCACAAGACAAGACCGCAGCTCCGGCCCCCGGGCACCCGTAGGGCTGCTGTCCCTCACCGTCTGCCTGGGCAGCTACGCCGCGTTTCCGCCCACGACCCAGCGTTCAGCTCACTCCTGACCGGGGCTGCAGACTTGCTGTCGCACTCGGGTGACTCCCCAGCACCCTGAATTAGAAAAGGCTGGGCCAGCAGCTGGGCAAAAGCTGGTCCCCTCCCTGGGGCCTTATTTATCCAAAATGAACAACGGAATCCCCTCTTTCTGCTAAGGCATTTGTTAATATTATTTGCCCAATAAAATCAGAATAACAATCAGAGGTCTAGAGCAGTTACTTCATGGTTTATTTTAAGCACGTTGTGCAGATGTGGCACTTTGCTATTCCTGTTTTAAAACCTCTGCAGCCCTAGGGAGGAGAGCTGAAACTTCTCATCGTGTGAACTCGAGCGAGTCACCCTCACTTTCATCCTAACACCCCGGTTAAAAAAACATGATTTTTTTTTTTGTTTCAAAACCTGTATTTTGAGAGAGTATGTAGATGCCCCAGGGAAAATCACTCTTCTCCATGCACGCCTGTTTCCTCTTCTACAGCCCCAGTTCCCATGCTGAAATCAAGATACAATGCAAACAATTCATATAAAGAAAATAACCTTTATTAGACAAATCAATCAAACCCTGAAAAAACAGTGTCAGGTAAACATTACTAAAGGTTTTTCCAGCAATGCAGAAACCTTTGAAACAGAGAAATTCAGGAAGTTTCATGTTCCTCTTGTTGCATTAGTAAATTCTCTCCCTCTTGTGCCATGAGCTATTGCTGTCTTGACAGCCCAAAAATCTTGCATTAACTTAGCGATTATTTTAAAATAGTAACTTCTAAAATCTTCCCTCTGCAACCGTTTTCCACACAATTTTGTACAAAGGTGTCAAACTGTGTTCTCTTTGCTGTCTAAAAAAAGAACAAGGTTTAAAAAACATCCAGCTTATTAAAAACAAACAAGTGTTTTATGTACAGTACAGGAACTTCCAGACTTGAAGGAGCACGGTCTCTACACTGAGGGTAACTCAGGTGGCTGAGGTTTAACATCTGAGACCACAGCACGGCACTGCCAAGGGCCAGGCAGCTCCCCCATCCCAGCAGCTACGGGGAGAAAACTGCAGTTAAATAAATTACTGCTCCATCTTCTTCCTCAGGCTAAACGTGACACCACTGCTCTCCCATCTGGGGGAGCCTGAGTTATAGCACTCCATAAACCAGGAGTAAACAGGAGCTTGGCAGCAAGTAACTACGGTTTCCAAAAATGCTAATTTTCATTTCCTCTAAGAGCAGGGAGAGTGTGTCACAGCCACGGAGTGAGCTTTGATGTTGCTCACGAACAGGCAGCCTTGGAGCACAGGGCACGTTTGTCCTCTGGTCACGTTGTGCTACTTCAAACAACGCACATTTAAGGTTCAGCATTATCATCAGCCCATTATGCTCAAAACCTGTGGGTCTCAGATGCCACCACCGCCCAAAGCTCCTCAGACAAGCCACCGGGGTGGGACTGAGGTACCCGGAGAGGGGCTGAGGCAGAGGCAGAGCAAGCAGCCACTCCCCCTCGCCCCAACGCCCGGGACAAGGAGTTTGACCTTTGCCATTCGCACCTTGCGCGACCAGGACCTAGCCCAGCGGGGTGAGAGAGACTTGCTGCTGGGACAGGGTCTTTGTGCCTTCAGACCTCCGCCAGACAGCTCCCTCGTCATCACGCCTAGCGACGTCCGCTGGCTGCTCTGACCTCCCTGCTCTGCCTCGGCCTTCCCACCGGCATCAGGGAAGTCTCCACATGCTGCCGCCTGGGATCCTACCCCTCTCCTGGGGAACACGCTCAGGTTTTACACGGTTCAGCTGGCAGTTGGTTAGAGCAGAAATTGCACAGGGAGACTGGAAGAGCTGACAGATGGTTAAGACAGAGATAAGCTCAGCACTGAGGCACTGGAAGAATCATCCGAAGAAACAATTCACTGTAACAATGAAATTGCTTTTATTAAAACAGAAGTGTTAAGCCAAGAAAATAAATTATTGCTATGATAGACATATTTAGAACATAAGGAAGGACGTTAAATCTTGAGCTCCAGGTCAATATAACCCTGAAACAGAAAGTTACACTACTTTTCTTAAATACCTCGGTTTCTCTTCACGCCCTTCCAAAAACTTTATAAAATGTGCAGCTTACAGAACAAATAGTAACAGAGTCACTTGTAACAAAAATCTGTACAGCTCATAGCTTTAAAAATAATACTTTTTTTTTTCTCCAAACTACTATGTTACTTATTACTCATAAATATAGGGCTAACAAGTTTTGAATGCCCAAGGTCCCATCCACACCAAAGCTATTACGTGTAGTTGACAGAAACCTTCTTGGGGCTTCCCCCCAGCCAGAGGTCAGATTTTGGACTGTTTGAAAGAGCCTGATTATGTATAAAAAAAATATATATATATATATATATATATATATATATATGTATCTTCATAGGTGAAGACTGTCTCCTTCTGCTGGTCAGAGGCCTGGGGTCTTCAGTGAGTTTGAAATGGCAAATCAAACCTGGAACACAGCACCGTGCAATGGGTTAGACTGGCTGCACGCCCGTGACACGGCAGGATCCCACAGGTCCCTCTGTCCCAGCCAGCACTGATTTTGCAAAATGCTTGAAAACCACTGTTTGTCAGAGCTGCACTTTGGTGGGGAAAGAATGTTTTACTGGAAGAGCCTCGCAGAAGCGCGGCTGCCTCTGCACCTCAGGACTCACCTAAAGGCTACGTGCTGCTATCCCAGCGGCAGTGGGCCAGCAAACCCCACTGCTTTTGTGGCCACTTCAAAGGTCCTGTCTGTGACCCCCCCCAGAAGGGGCTCTGGATCTTAAATCCTAACCTTGGCTGGTTCTGTTTAGCTGGTTATGAACTCCTGCACCTGCAGATCACAAGCCGTGGGCCTGCGTGCTTGTAACACCCCCACAGTGCCAAACGTACGAGCCACCTACCACCCTGTGCCGTGACCACTGAAGCCCTAAGCCTGCCTCTCTTGTGTTCACACCCTTCTGCTCCCTGTGAAAAGGGAGGCTCAGTCCTAAGGACAGAGAGGAAAAAGCTGAGCCAGAAGCAGGCTAGTTTGAGTGGGGCCTGACAAGATTTTCCAAGGGCTGCCACCCACACGTAGGAAGCCCTGTTTGGCTGCATGTCTTGCCAGGGTTCATCCCTCCTCAGATCAACAGCGATTTCCTCGCAGACAAGGCATGCTCCAGAAATCAGTAAGTACAGGAGCAACATCTAGCAGCTCCCTCAGGACATCTTGACCATAACCTAGCAGGTTCCTTTGCCTGGTGACGTGCAGTTTCCTTCTGAGGTTCAAAGGAAACCGTGGGATAAATCCAGCTTGGGGAGAATACCGTGGATTCCCCAAGGCAGTTTAGAGGGACTAACGAAGAGCAGGATTTCGGCAAACAGCCAAAGAAACAGATTAGTGGTTAGACAGCTGGGCAGCATTCAGAGGAAAGAAGTTCATCTGAACACTGATGACTAGGTGGTGCTCAAGCCTCTACTACCTGAAAATAATTTTGCATGTTTTGCTTCTGCTCCTTCAAACCCAGGAGGCATCAGACTGGCTGTTTAAGGCGATGGCTCTATGGGAGCCATCTCTGTGGGAACCGGTTTTCTCTAACCAGATGAATCAGAGCCTCAGAGACCAGTCAGGAATGTGTGTGAAAACTTCTCATCGAGAAGCAAAGGGTGAGGTTCTCCTGACTCAGAGCTACTGACAAACCTGACCAGCACTCAGAGCTGTTGGAAAATCCCCTTCAGGGGCTACTTACAACAACTCCACTTCCTTAGGCGGTATACGTGTGCAGAGGGGCTCACACTATTGTCGAGGGACTTATGGTGACCTGGCCTGCTTTCTGCAGAGGAGAGAAGCCAGCATTAGTACAGGGTTAGAGGACAACAGCATCAGGACACGATCTAGTGGGAAGGGAAGCAGCTGAGAACTCTCAGGAACACAAGAGGAGACACACTGACATCTTGGAGTGATAGGCTCCTGCTCCTCCATCTCATCGCTCCCCGAAAAAGGCCCAAACCTCCCAGGAAAGGAGCTAAGCAGGATCTGCAGCAGAGCTCCATCCATCCCAGGAGGTTACGTATGTACCCCAGCCCATGACAGCATTAAAGCTCCTGTGTGGGCAGCATCCCCTCCTGGTGTAGCCTCCAGCACTGCAGGTCCTCCCCAGTGCATCTCCTCAGGGATCTTGGCCACCACAGGGGACGCTCTGACAATAGAGGGGCTTTCACCTGCCCCAGAGGAGGCAAGTCTCTGCAAGAGGAAAGGTCACTTCCCCACAGTGACTCCTAGCCCAAAAGCAGCATCTTCAGTCCCCCCACAAGGGGCAGTGGCTTGAACCGGGGAGGCAGTTGCAGGAACAGGCAAAGTGAAGAGAGTATTTTGGCTGCTTGCACTTACTGCAGAAATGTACTGGCTGTTTGTGAACCTGGGTTTCTCCTCCATTGCAGAGCTATGTTGCGAGCCTAGGGGCATGTAGGGGGGTGAGCCCACGTCTTCACAGAAGCTTTCTTGTGGGACGCTGGAGACGCAGCCGCTGTCGGAGCCGCTGGAGCCGCTGCCTGACATGCAGTGCGATGACTCTGAGCTCTCTGTTGCTGGGGGAAGAGAGGAAGGTCACTCTGATGACTGTGAATTTGGCCTACGTGACCTGTGCCACATACACATGATAATGTATCTGTTTGCAGAGGCATTGGCCACTCAAGCCCACAGATAAGCCACGCTCCTGTCTGGGCCTCCTTAAAGCCATAGGCAACAAAATAACCCAAGGAAGCATAGCAAATGATGCTGGAGACTGGTATAGACTGGCCAGGGAAGTTCACACAGGGGAAGCCAAGGGGTCACTGGACCAGGCTGCCAAGAGCAAGGGACAGAGTGCCTCGTAGCAGAGGGGCAGGCAGGCAGAGACATGAGCACTGGTCTCCAAGGCCACAGCAGCCCCAGTATGCGGCATCAAGCCCTCCACTGGGATAGCTGCAGATCGGCGAGCTCTTCACTAATCCCTGCGTCTGAGCTAACTCCCCCCATGAAAGCTGAGACAGAGCTGGTGTGGAAGGGCAGGGCCCTCCTTGCCCCAGTCTGGCTGTGGGGCAGGGACCGCCATGACCCCAGTGAGCCTGGTCTGACCGCACAGCGCAGAGCAAGGTGTGGGGACAAGCCCGCACATCCCGGGGCGTGTTGCAGAGCAGCGGGCTCGTACGTACTCAGTGATGGCTGGCTGCTCGTCTCATGCTCCAGCTCATCTTCCTCGATGCAGGTGCCGATGTCAAAGGGGCGGCTGGGGGCCAGGACGCCTGGCAGCAGAGCCTGGTCCATGTACATGTGGAGGTTGAGGGGCCCCAGCAGGGAGGAGGAGGAAGGGCTGTATGCAGTGGGAGTGCTGCCAGCGGAGAGCTGCGCCTGTGTCCTCTTGTACGGGTTGGAATGGTCAAACAGAGACACCGCAATTGATGCTCTGGTCCTGGCGCCTGCCAAAAAACACACCAAAAAAGCCCTGAGCACCAGTTCTGTCTAGCTCACACGGAGCAAGGGGGCAGGCACAACTGGCACTCACCTCTGCCTTTCATGATGTAATCGATAGCACGGTCATTGATAGCTGCCTCGCTGGGTTTGATATCCAGGAACGGCTTGTTGCCCACGCCCATGGAGACCATCTCCTGCATACGGATTTCTGGAGGGGAAGAGACCCGCAGCCATATTGTGAGGTTGCTCCAACCTGCCCCACAGGTGCTAGGCAGCCCCAGGCCAGAGCACTCCTGGGCCAGGCTGCTTCTAAACTACTGAGATTACATCTGTTCTCTCCTTGCTCCCCAGTCCTGAGGAGTCTCCACAGACAAGCAATCATTCCCTGCTCTGGCCAAGCAGCTCAGTGCCATGCCACCTACAAGAGTCCTGCCAAGCGGGAAGCCTGTGGGGTGGAGAGGAGGGACTCAGCCAGACAGTTGCCACTCCAGTAGTGGCCTAGATCATGGGGAGAGCAGTGAGCCTTTCAGGAGCACAGCCCACACTCACAGGGCAGGGAACCCTGTGCTAGCATCTCCCGTTTCTCTCATGGAGTCCAGGTGGGTGTTTACTGTCACAGAGAGCTTGAACGGATCAAGTTCCCCTGCCCCTCATCCCCAGGAAGGGACACGCTCAGCCAAGCCCAGCACATGCTCCTGAGGCTGCATGCTGGCACACAGCTGCTCACTGCACAGAGCTGCCTCGTAACAGGCTCCAAACCTACTCAGGACAGCACGAGCTGAACAGGGCTCCCGCACCTTTTGCGGCACAGACGCCCTGGGAAGGAATCACACCTTTATTGCGGGCTGCCTGCTGCCACAGGATCTTGGCAATGTCACTGGTCCAGGCCTGCTTAGTCTCAGCTGAGCTGGCCTGGAGGATGTAGGTGTCACTGGACTTTCGCCTTCGGAACCAGATCTCAAAGCGCAGGCCGCTGTCTCCAGAGTTCTCCGTCAGACCGATGTCTGCAGTCTGCCAGAAAAAGGAAGAGCAAAGCATCAACTGGGGCTCCACCAAGAGCAGAAAAGGTAAATTCTGCCTGTACTCTGTGCCAGAGCTACCCCTAGCTTAGCAGACCCAATGAGAAGGAGCCTGAGGGTCCAGACAGGAGCAGGTACAATACGGACACAGCTGAGCAGAGACAGGCCAGGCAATTCCCAGTGCTTCATCCAGAGTCAGCACTACCTCCCTGCCACACACACACTGCCCTTCCCTCACATTCTGCATCCCTCAGAAGACCTTGGCCCCACATCTCACAGCACAGAGGGGGCCCAGGCATTAATGTGTGAAGTATTCCCTTCTGGCTTCACTGCATGGCTTGGAGAAGGCTTAGCAGTGGTGGGAGCAGCTCTTCTGCTGAACATACTCCTGCTCCCCGTTTCAGATCCATGTGTCCATGGTAAAACCAGCCAGGGACATCTCCTGCACAAGAGGGAGCTGCAGGGCTGCCCTTACCTTGAAGGAGCGCTTGTAGATATACACATCAAAGCCACCCTCGATCCTCTTGGGCTTGCTGAACAGGATCAGGTCCTCAAAGAGGAAGACGTGTCGCTGGCACTTCCTACGTCCCAGCCAGATGGTGAACTCATCCTGCCGCACCAGCTGCCCCTGCTCCTTCAGGTTCACCTGGACACAGGGAACATCCTGGTTAAGACCCCAGCAGGATCAGCTCTACACAACCACAGGCCTTGGACATGGAGAGCAGGGTGGCTGCCCATAGGGCTGTGGCCCAGGTGGTGAAGAAGTGGCAGCTACCTGTCATGGTAGGAGGACTCTTAAAGAGGTAGGGCTGCGTGGCACTGCTAGAAGCCACATGAGGCTGAAACAACTGGCGCAGAGCTCAGGGGAGAGCTGCACATCTCTCCTAGGCCTGGCACACAGATGACCCTCTGCTGTCACCTTGTGCAGATCTGTGACAAACCTCTGGGGTGACAACTGGAAGCAGCAGCCAGAGCATTATCTTAGGGGGAAGAAGAGAGCTGAAGAGGAAAGGAGTCCCGTCAAACTGCCAGGAGCACATCTGGGTCAGAAGGCCAGTCCCTCAGTGCTTCCTGTCCCAGATCCATCTTCCTCTACCCTGAGCCCTGTGGTTTCTCCTCCTCCAGTGCTGCACTTCGCATGCCTCTCCAAGTCCCACCTAGCTGATTTTGGCCTACCCCTGGCATCAGCATCAGTTTGAATTCCTTCTTGGAAACTGCCCGACCCTCTTATCACCAGCTCAAAAGAGGCAGAAGGGCCCAAGGCAGCCTGCAGGACGCCATCTGCAAGGGCTGCCAGGCTGCCTCACCTCACCAGTAAACACCTGGGAGCATGTTTGTGACAAGCAGCTCACCCAGCTCAAGTAACAGCATCCAGGCTGTCTGTCCTAGTGGATCAAGGAGACCTCCAAGCCCTGCTGTTCCCCTGCCCTGTACCTCAGTGGTCCTGCTATGCTGGACTGGCAGACGGCACCCTGATCACTGTGGGAATTTGAGGGGAGGCTCACCATACAATCCAAAGACCCCAAGTCTAGAGAAGGGGAAGAAGTGTGGCTCTGCCCCCCTGGACAGGGGAGGACACTGGAACGTACGTCACAGTCACGGATGGCATCCATGGCCAGCAGGTCATTTCCATGTCGGAGTTGAAACTTCACCATCTCCTCAGCCGCACGGAGGTAGCCCAGCTCCTGCTCTTGTGCCTCACTGCACTCCTTGATCAGGTCCTTCAGGAGCAGAGCGTATTTGCTCATCCGCTGGATGGGTTTCAGCAGGTAGGAGGCCAGGTCCATCTTATCCCCAAGCTGCACCTGCTTGAACTGAGAAACGCAGCAGAGAGTGAAGGCAGCGGCTTCCTGTGGAGAGCCCCATGCCCCCAGGCAGGCACTGACACCCACAGCTTTCCTGACTGGGGTACTCTGTTCACTCTGCAGGGAAACGCAAGGCCACAGGACCAATGCTGCTGTACTGGGCTCCTTTCCAAAGCACTTGCCCCATCTCTGCCCCTGTCCCCCCACATACACTTGTGCAGAGAGCTACACCAGGAAAGCAGAGGTAGTGCTGAGCATGCCTCAAGCAGGAAAGCTGGGCTTGTTTAAACAGATCAGTGACCCAAATACCAAGAGCAATCGTAATGTAGGCAGTGGAATTTACCTTAAAGAAGGTATTCCCGTGGCTGGCCAGCAGCGAGTCCGACTTTGGCTTGTTCTTGCTATACAATGCATACATCCCAAACTGGTCTTTCTGCAAAAAAGAGATCCCTGCGTGAGACCAACACACACCCAGGACACAGTGACAGCCATGCCCTGGGTTGGTTACTCTAGTACTTCTGCTTCTCCAAGGCTGCACCAGAGCCTCCTATGGCATCAGGAATGACTTTGCTTTAAGTTCATTAAGAGCCAGGGAATGTTCTTGTCTTCCTACTCCTACAGTAGCCATTACTTTTTAATCCATTGTCCTGTTGCCCCTTACATACCCCAACAGATACCATTTCCCTGGTAGCAGCAAACGTGCACAGGGCAGCTGAGCTTAAGACTGATGCCCCATGTTTCTCCCTAGCAGCTCTTTTTCAACAAGAGCAGCAGGTCTGTACCCCTCCACTCACTGAAGTCCTTCTGCACTGACACTACAGACAGAAGACAGGGTAAGGGATGGACCTGCAGAAACAGGTAGGTTTTAAGGAGCAGACATTTTGCTTCCCTGGCAGCGTCTCTTGGTAGCAAAGAACAACAAGCAAGGCAAAGGGCATCTGCTGCTGCCTGGGCTCAGCTTCACAGAGCCATCCCAGTCCAATCTAGCATTTGAGCTGGCAGGGGACAAACCAACCCAGCACAGGGTAGTCCTCCCACTCCCAAAGAGCCACAGCCCGCTAACACGCAGGTGAGCAGCCAAACATGCAGGCACTGCTGGGCATAGGAGCCAAGCACGTGTCCGGAGGAGCCCGACTCCAGGGGGAAGGTGCTGATGCCTTACGTGTCGGAGGAAGCAGTGGCTGACCCGCAGTGGGTGGTTGCAGCAGCTCTCAAGCTCTCGCAGGAAGTACTGGCTGTGGAAGTCGTAGAGTTTCTCCAGGTTCCCAAAAATGACACTGCGCTTCCCACGCAGGTCCTGGGGGAGGTCGAGGCGCTCCATCTCAGGGAAGTAGCTATCGATGATGTAGCAAAGCGACCTCACATATTCCCGCTCCGTGGTTACCATCTCATCAATGATGTGCCGCAGCTTGCTGCAATAGGAAGCACTCAGCCTTGAAGGGACCCAGACTGCAGCGGGGCAGCAGCAGTCTAAGAGTGCCTGCAAAACACTGGGCCATCCCTAGAGAAGCTCTCCCTAAGACCCAACACAGAGATGAGATGATTCCTTAGCCCCATCCAAGCTCAGATTCAGAACTACCTGAGATAGCTCTGATCCTGAGCACTGACAAAGCTCGTGGCTGATCCAAGGAACTCTGTCAACTTCTCTGTTCAGGAAAGGTGAGCCCCAGGTTGGCTGTGGTCCTGACCCAGCCTCAGCAGGACACACACCCCTGGGTCCGCCCAGCCCCTGCTCTGGACAACAGGCTGCTCCACAAACTGCTGTGCTCCTGAAACAACAGGGACAGCAGAAGTCACGATAACTTCTGTGAGGAGGAGTTGGACTGATGACTGGATGCTGTGAGATGCAATGTTAACCCTGGAAGAACAGGAGCTCTGGACCCAGGTGTTGTTGGCCCTGTCCCAGTAAAAACGAGAGTGGGAAACAAACCTCCTATCACTTCATCAGCAAACAACAGTTCCTAGCACGGGTAGCTCCGCATGTCTCTGAAAGGATCGTTCTCAGGTACTCAAGGTTTCCACTGCGAGGCAGTGCAGCACCAAACGTAACTACTCCAACACGTGCCTGCCTTCCCTGCCTCTCAGCGTTCCCCTAAGCCAACTCCTCTGGCTGTTCAGAAGACCAAAGAGAGCAGGACTGCTTCAGCACCCACGGACAGGAGGACTGCTGCACCACTCCCTTGAGAAGCAAAGCAGTTAGCCTCCTACCTCCTGGTGTTCATCCCCTGCCATAAACTTTCCTGACACATGCTAGGATATCAGAGGCCCCTTCCAGAAGATTTCACTGTCCCCAGCCATCCTATCCAGAGCAGAAACAGTGGAGGAGCTCTGTGGTCTCCCCACATCCAGCACTTGTTTTTCATCTCTGCCACCAGTTGTGGTTTTTTGTTGGTTTTTTTTGTTTTGTTTTTGTTTGGTTGGTTGGTTTTTTTGTTTGTTTGTTTGGGTTTTTTGTTGTTTGTTTGTTTGGGTTTTTTTTAATCATTTCCAGCAAGAGCAGCTGAAAGACCTGCCTGGTGACCCCCTTTCAAGAACAGCTCACATCCCTGGGCCCTCCATAGCTTAGGCATGTTGCAGTATGACAACAAAGTCGAGATCCTCAAGGACAGAGAAAGAAAAGAACAAAAGCCAGCTGTTGGTCACCCAAACAGAGCCCTCAGCCCCAAAGGGCAAATACAAACACGTGAAGCTGCTGTCACAGGGTACTGGAAGTGCCTCCCTACCGGTCTGGGTACAGCACCCCCCAAAAGCATGCAGGATGATGCACTATGCTTCTGCTCTCCTACTGCACCTGTACCACTGGTTTGCTAGGTCCCCAAACACTATGTTTCTGCAAACCCTCGTCCTCCAATGCCAGCAATGTTCAGAGACTCCCTTTCCTGCCTGGGAACTGCTCTTTCCCCTCTTAGGGAGGAACCATGCTGTGGGGGAAGAGCAACAGATCACATTTCCCTGCCTCCCCCCAGAAGCAGGTGCCAGGGTACACGGGGACATCCCTGTGGGCCCGCTCAGTGCCACACACGCGTGTGCAGGGAAGCTGGAGCTACATCTCCATCTACCTGCCCCATACCCATTGCCAAAGTAACTGTCACTGCAGAGCTCGTCACATCTTTGCTGGCTGCCTTTTCACCACCCTGAGGACCGAAGCACTGAATGTCACAGTCACTTACCTGCCCCAGCTCTTGGCTTCTGACACGGAGAGGCAGCCTCTCTGTCCCTCCAGCAGGCAGTCTGCAGCCCAGCTGTGAGTGGCGTGCTGCCGCAGCGCGAAAGTCCTGTCTACCAGCTCAGTGCTGCTCACCTCCAGCCCCTTAATAAAGACGCCAGTGTTGCCGTATCTGGCCGGCTCGCTCAGCGTCCTCTGGCAGCCTGACCACAAGCTCTCACCGCAGGGGAGGTCAAAGCTTTGGGCCTTCCGGAGCATCCTCCTGGGAGGTGGCTTCCCAGAGGCTGGAGTGGAGGTGCAGGATGGCTTCACCTCCAGGGTTTCTAATATGCTCTCCAGGTTTGGCTTTTCTTCAGGCAGCTTTGGAGACTTGGAGGCACCGCTGGCAAAAGAGACTCTGCTCGAGTGAGGACCAGGGCTGAGAGTAGCTTGGCAGGCAAATTCTTCCCCAGCACTGACATCACCAGGGCAGCTCAGGGAGGGTGAGGGAGCCTTCTCCTTAGTCCACCCCGAAGAGCGGTTGGGCCTGTTGCAGCAGTGGGATGTGCTGGAAGTCCTGTCCCAGTGGGACCCAGAGGTGGCCCCCTCAGAGTGCCTCCGGTGGGACAGACTGCCAGCTTCGCTGCCAGCCTGGGGCTGCTCCCCCACAGCTGGTTTGCGGTCTGACAGCAGAGACCTTCTTGTTCTCAAGGCTGCTTCGAGTTTCTTTTCAAAAACCAGCTTGGTCTCCTGGCATTTGGACCATGCAAATTTCCACTGCTTTAGTCCCTTGTCACTCTTCAGCTCACAGGCCAGCTCCTTCATCTCCTGGAACCGGGCATCGCTGATGTCCGGGTGCTGCCCCTTGTAACTCTCCAGGCACTTGATCACACCTGCACAGTGTTCAGCAGAGCTGCAGTCCTCCATGCTGATGCAAGCAAGGTGTCGCATCCCTTCCAAGGCCCACTCGTATGCCTGCAGAGAGAGAGAACAAAAGGCAACAGCCAGTCAGAGGGATTCAGGGAAGAATAACCCTAATTCGGTGCCTAAAGCGCAAGACAAGAGAAAGGATCAGTGTGTGGCCACCACAGTTCCTCGAGTGTGAGAGGAGGGGGGGCTGCTATTGTCAATGGGGCTTAACAATTCAGCAAAACAAACAGCTCCTTATGCAGAGGGCTTCAGCTGTGCTGGCTGCTCTGCCACAGCTCCACCTCCCCACCAGGTCCCTGTGACGCTGGGCACCCACGCTGCTGGGCACGTTTGTCCTCTCTGGGCAGGGGGGCCCAGGGGAAGCTGTTGCCAAGACTGCAGGAATTCATACCGAGCAGGGCCACGCTGAGGTGTAAAACCTGGAACTCACTCTCCTCCTTTGCCCAGCCATTCTCACCACTACCACACAGGATGAGGTCAAGGGGGCATCAGTAAGCTGCAGGGAATGGGACTGCTGCTCCCCATGCCATTTCCCCGTAGCTGACAGCACGCAGAGGCCTGGGGCTCGATCAGAGTGCGGCTCTGTGGATCACCCTGAGTGCTCTGACCCATCCTTGCAGCAAGCAGGAATCTGAGACGGTGCAAGCCCAGATGCAGCTTGTGCATTTTCCATGCCTGTTGGCACCCATGTGGTGTGCCGTGCCCTGCTTACCTGCCTGGCTCTGCTCGCTACTGCATTACATGTTTGTGCTGGTTAGTTAAATATCAAGCTCAGCAGTTTATTCCTAATGCTCCAGAAATGCTGGAAGCAGTTTCATGGGACTTAACTCTAGCAGTGGTGCATGTGCTGGCCTTGCTAAAACAGCTCTGCCACATCAGTCAAACAAGAGGAGCAGGACAAAATGTGTTCCAATGTGACAGACGCAAGGTAAGAGTGCCTTACCACCATCGCAGGAACGGGGCTAATGAAGCACTGTGCACTAAGACCTGCCCGTCATCGATACAAATGAGAGGAAAGACACATCTGAATTAGTCAGGCTCATAAGCCACTACTTTCTCTATAAAGCAGGGATAATGACGAGGTTTAACTAGGAGTCAATGAGATGTGATCAGCTGCCACAGGCCTGGCCAGGGAACTTTTACTGCTCATCAGCAAAAACACAGAGTTATTTGTTAAAATCAGATGCACAAGGCAGGGAAAACATCCAGGACAGGCCTGCCTGGCACCTTCCACCAACTGCCCAAGACCAGCGGATGTGCAGAAACACCACCATGAGCCAGACCATCTCTAGCACTTGACCTGTCAGGCCCTGCATACCTGCTGCATTTCTGCAGCGAAGCAACACTCATGCTTAGTGCCAGGAACAAAGTGACCAGCCTTAGACCATTTTCCACCTGCCGAACAGCCTTACTATGACAGCCTTCACTTGGAGAGCTTAAAGCACTTATTTTTATGCAGAATAGAGCCTTAGACACCAAGAAAATGCACCCAAGCTTTATGCAGACATGGAGCAGACACTTCATCCCAATCAGGGACGTGGTGGTCAAACAGATCAGGTGCCAGGCTCACTCTCTGTTGGTGACAGAGGTAGGCAGGGCAGGAGGTGCTTCATTCACGTGGTGCCTACCCCCTAGATGGGGACAGCAATGAGAGCCAAGCGCTGCTGTTCGTACAAGAGCTGAATGCCAGCACATGAGGCGTAGCCTGCAGACTGAGCGGAGTCACTCCAGGGACGGATGCCACAGGAGCTCCCACAGCCGTCCGCATTGCTCTTTTGAGCTGCAGCTGCACGGTGTGCGTGCAGCCAGCCCCATTACTCATGTGGAGCAAGGAGCTGCTTCAGAAACACCAGCAGCTGCTCGGGGAAAATGCTTCTCAAACAGCCCCATGCAACCACAGCACGGGACAATCAAAAGAGCAGCAGCCCCCTCTCCTCCCATCACCCTGCCTAGTACAGCAACAGGCCCCTGACCTGCTTCTCTCTTGATCCAGGCTTTGTGCTCTAGACTTGCCCACTCTTGGGGGCCAGGAGGAGCGTGCAGAGGCAGAGGACATGCCAGGTGACACCCTGGTGAGAGTCTGCATTTATCGGTGAGGCAGAGGGTCTTTTATTCCTTGGAGGCAGAAGCTCATCAAGGTGAGGTGAAGCGCTGAGTGCAGCAGAGCCCATCAGATCCGCACGGCAGTGACAGATGGCCTATTTTGCTGTGGTTTTTTGAGCTGCTCCCTCCAGCTGTACGCAAACCAACACCAGCCCCTTCCAGCTCTGCCCTGAGCAAGGGCTGGCCATCAGTGTGGGCTAAGGGCACATCTCACTGTCTCACCTCTCTGGTTGTGGAGGTCAATGGGTGATCATGACCAAAGACTGCATGCTGGCACTCTTTCACTCACTGATGGGAAAAGCTGAGCCCAAGAGGCACATGGGGCTCTGAAAGAGGGTGCTGAGAGCAATGTGCACGAGAGGCACAGCCCAGCAGGCCAGCCTAGCCTTTACAGCAGCCAGTCAGGAAGGCAGCTGCCCTGTGAAGGCCTCCTCTGAGACTGGGGACCTCACTCACAGATGGGAGAGAAACAAGAGAGGCTTCTTTTATTTCTAGGAAACTCCACAGATCTGCATGGGGCCACAGCGAGGAGGAATCAGGGCTGCAAACCACCCAGGGAGGCAGCCCCGCCACCTCTCATCTTCATATGGTATCTGTCTGTTCTTGGCGAGGACTCCAAGGGCTGCACAGAAATGACTCTAACTCTCAATGGCATGTCTTCCATCCCCAGTGCCTGTCGCAGGCCAGTGAATAGCTCAGCTTTGTTCCCTGCACAATGGGAACAGCCCTCCACACCCTGCAGCTTGCTTGGTAACATGCTAAGTGGCCACCAAGGCTTTCTCCAGTCACATCATCTGCTTCAACTGCCCCTTTTAGCACACGAAATGGCAGCCCTCTTCAGGGACCAAGTGTGCCCTGGCACCCATGAGGGAACATCCTCATGCAGGCAAGGGTATTGCTGTCATCTGTGTCCCAGTAAGGTTACAAGCCACGCTCAGCCAAGCCAGGATACTGCCCTCCAGCTGCGGGGCTTTTGGGGAGCAGGGAGCCCTACAGCTTCTCTGCAAGAGCTGCTTGTATATAAGAGGAGGCACATGTGTGCAGGGAAGCTGAATCTTCCCAACCATGTCTGGAACCAGGCACGAAGGAGCCTGTACCTCAGCTTTTGATCTTTACAGACAAGTTGTTACCGAAACTCTCAATTACAGGATTAAAGACAAATGTGCTTCCTGCATACACAGGGCTGACCTATCCAGTAGCTGCGTGAGGAGTCAGTAACAGGTTGGTCCTGCCAGGCTGCCCAGGGGAGGCAGGGGCTCTCAGGGACCTGCTGTGCCATAAGGAAGAGCCAGGGACTTGACTGGAGCATCGGTGCAACCCTCAAGCCCATCACCTGTGTTGGTCCCTGCTCATTTCACGATGGGCAAAGCTTGCAACGATTCGAGCACAGAAGCTCCTAGAGCCTGTTGTCTTTGGCACCACTGAAGTGCCACCTGCAAATACAGGCCAAGAGAACCTGCTTGGCCCTGGCTCAGGGCACATTGCTAGCGCTGCACAGAAAGCTTTCCAGGGGTCCCAGATCCTCACCTGAGCCACCACTCAGATATTACACCTCCCCAACCCAAACCTATCACAAACCCACCAGATTCCTCTCATACTCAAGGTCCAATGATCTCTAAGACACCTTCTGGATATCCAAGACAGAAGACAGACACTGCAGACATATGCCAGAAGGGGCAATTTCAAGGGGGCCTGCCTTTGTCCAAACCTTCTCTTTCATCTCTTCCTGTGGGAAGACAATGATTGTAACTGTATTTTTCTTGTCACATAGGAAACTGGCTGTCTGAATAGGCAGAGGTAGGTGGAGCAGGCAGATCACAAACCCTCCAACTTCCTGGAGAAGAACAATGCACCTAGGTGGGTGACTAACTCTGCTGCGAGAAGGTTTCCTTCTGAATCCAAAGTGACTGCATAGGGGAGCAGAGATAGGGGTGATGATAAGCCGAGACTGATCCTGATGGGAGCAACAGTACAGGCAGGGACGCAATACAGCTGTGGGTATGATGACTGAAGCACAGCAGCAAGACAGACCAAGTTCCCCATCCTTCTGCGGCGATGTCCCAGGACTGCAAGCCCCCCACTCCCTTGCTTTCTACAACACAGAGAGAGGGAAGCAGCAAAACAGCTGGGAACATTGCCAAGGACAGCAAAAAAGAAACCAACGTAATCAGACAAGCCCTGATCCAGCTTGCGTGCAGCTCCTGTATGCAAGCTGTGCTCCACTCTGCTGTTTGTTAGCAAGACACAACTAATCACATATCTTTGTGGCAAGAAAAAAACTGCACAACTCCCCATTTAACAAGACCTCCTTCTCACCACCACTATGTTCACTCTAAGTGTCCTTAACTTCAGCGGTGGGTTTGGAGAGCAAGATGAGGTTGGCTTGCAGCAAAGGAGACAGAACTGGTGCAGCCAGAAAGGGTCAAAGCATCACAGGTGCTGTTGGGAAGTAAACCGAGCCAAGCACTTCCCAACAGCTATACATGGTGCCACGTAGGCACTGACTCCCGCAGCTGCCCTGCTCTGTCGGCAGCCCAAGGTCTTGGCACTGAACCCTGCAAAGCTGAGACACCAGTCACAGCACTCACAGCACAAGAGTAAAGAGTGACAAGGCACTTACCAGAACACAAGTCCAAAGTAAATGCTGCTCTGTTTCACAAAAATGCCTGCTCCCAGGTGTGCTCCTCTCATTACAGATCCTCATTTGGGCTTATTCCCTCTAAAGTCCAACATGGCTTTAGGCTGCTTTGAGAACTGACTCAACACCGATGTGCCCCTTGACACAGGCTGCTGCACGCACACTGTTACCAGGGACCTATGGTTGGAGACTGCCTTGTATGCTGACAGTTCAGAAGGACCACAATTAAAAAGCTATTTTACATCAAAATATATTAAAAACAAAATTATCCAGGCTAAAACCTTACTGTCACAAGAGCTGTCATCTGGCAAACAGTGACAAGCCTGTTTCTCTGCTAACTCAGAGACCAAGTAGCTATAGCAGAAAGTGGTCACCTCACCACTTGCTTGGATCTGCTTTGGGCTTTCCTCACACTCCCACCCACCAATACCAACAGCACGCTCGAAGGAAGGGGCTGGGGGACAGCAAGACTTCAGGACCTGCAGATATCCCCCTGGCAAGTCAATTAATCCGTTAAAAAATAGACCTCATCCTACCTTCCCATCTGTACAGAGGGGGTCCATATCCTGGCTGCACCCAGCTCTGTGCTGTACATTACCATCCCCTATGGCCAGACTGAGGCAGGGCCACCGCTTCAGTGCATCATCTCCTCGGCTCCGGCTATTCACAAGCAAATGCTGCTAGCCTAAATACCAGACTGAGGAGCCCTGGTAACCAGAGACAAGGCAGAGGGGGAAGGGGCCGAGCTTCACACGAGAACTACTGAAGTGTGTGGAGAACACCAGGACTGGGCGCAGGCCAGATCCCCTTTCTTCCACAGTGAAAAAAAAACAGGGAGAGAACGTCCCAACCAACCCCAAATTCAAGCAAAATCCAAAGCAAGCTGCCACCCAACACACAAAAGCTTTGGAGAAAACAGCGATCCCTTCTAGACACTGCGATGCTTTTTCCACACCTCTAAAAGCCAAAGCCCCTGCTCACTGCTAGCAAGATTTGCAGCTCTGCAAGCAGGCAGCTGCACTTGGAGGTACAAGAAACCATGTCATTTCAGAGCATAAGCATTTCAGCAAAGCCACCAAGTTAGAAGTAATCTCCACTCTACGCAGAGGTTCACTGTTACTCTCTTCCCCACCCTGTAGCACTCGACTTTTCCAAACTGCATTTGAAGCCCTGCCAGGGATTCAGTAGGAGCAGAAACCAAATAATCAAAACCGTGTCCTACAAGGGATGTAGCTAGTAAAAGCTCAGCTTTAAACAGCAAGGCAAGGACTTGCCCTCTTGAAACAAAAAGCTAAACCATTTCTGAGTTGCTGTGTAGCTCACAGTGCCTCCCCTCCTCTCTCCATGGGAGGAGAGACCACTAAAATCACCAGTTTGCCTAAAACTAGCTGCTAAGGAAAACAAACTTTAACTCCTATTTGCCTTTCTGCCTGTTACCAAGTGCTAGATGCTGTACAAACACTGCAGGAGGGCAACAGATGCGAAGCAAGTGCAGACTACAATCTCCTTGGATTTAAGTATAAGACAGGAAAACAGGTAAATACCCACAGCTGGGCAGGAAAGAAGAACAAGGGGCAAGGGAAGGAACACTGGTGAGGGTTGGCCTTGGCTCGCCGCAGCCCAAGCACCATCAAAGGGTGCTCGTTAGAGCAATGTGCTTGGAAATCCTTTCGCAGCAGCACTCTGGGTGAACACAAACAGAGCTCAAAAATCCCTTTGTTTTGCCTCTGGGCAGCCAGGCTTGACAAGTCCAGGAGAGTCTAATTACAGGAGAAT
The DNA here is from genome assembly GCF_047370975.1 of Nipponia nippon. Taxonomy (NCBI): domain Eukaryota; kingdom Metazoa; phylum Chordata; class Aves; order Pelecaniformes; family Threskiornithidae; genus Nipponia; species Nipponia nippon. The sequence continues at coordinate 31,899,833 of NW_028262391.1, forward strand.
ATAATTGGATAAAATAGGACTGCACATGATTTCTGCTCACTTGACGACAGCACGAGGACCCAAAGGGCAAATGTGGCTCGTTGTGCTGGAGCTGGCGTGCAGGACGCGTGCTTGCCCTTCTCTTCTCTAACTGCTGCAACTGCCAAGCAACACCTAGGGTAGCTCCATTAGGAACAGGCTGACTCAACTGATGAATCACAACAAGCCACAATAATCCCTGCTTTGGTGCAATTCAGAGCTTCCACAGAGCAGCCTGTGCCAGTTTCACTGTGTATCTATATACAGACACACATGTATGTATATATAACACACATGTATATATTTATATGTGTATGTATGAAATGACTCCCTAGGAAGCTGGGCAGCAAGTGTCTTAGATTTGCCCTCCCCACAGCTTCCACTGTTCTGCAGCTGCAGAAAACCTCCCAACAGCCAGTGATGTGCAGTTTTCCCCTCAGTTTTTCCTTTTTGCTCCACAGTCGCTCATGAATTTGCATCCTTAGGTAGATTCTGCACTGATTTTTCTCCCACTATTTTTCTGTCCAACCAAAGGGATTTTCTCAACATTTAAAAGCTCCTGAGGACTCAGGATGAGTTTCCTCACAGTAAAATCAGAACCTTTAATGTTTGCCTTTGCTGCAAACCAGCCTTTTCACGTTTGAGGCACTGCCCATCTTTTCATCTGCTTTGTGCACTCATTGCAAAGCTTTGTTTGTCAATGAAATTCTGCTCACAGCCCCTTCTTACCAGAATAAGAGCAAATGCTGTTTCTCTGCCTCAGCAAATATTACCCTCTCTCCTTTCTGATGCTTCATCAGTTATAAACCCAAACTGCATGCTGAAATCTGCTTTGGCCACTGTCCCTCTCTCCAGCTGCCACTAACAACCGGGATCTGGTGGCTGGTCCTTCATTGGGCTACAGCCTACACCAGTGATGAAACAACCTAAAGACTGACTTGAAAGAAGTTACACATGTTGTGCGTAACTCACTGATGACTGAGAAAGCAGAAGGCATGAAGGAGTGAGCGTGTGTATTTGTGGATGTACGACCACTGCCTGGAGGAGGAGGAGGAAAAGGGCAGCATGTTTTCAAGCTTCTTTTAGTGAAGGGGAGAACTCCCCTCTTCGGAGAGCACCAAGAGCCTCACGTTACCAGCCAGATTCAAGATCAAGCCACAGCGAGATGCATGAGTCGCCAAAGCTGGCGACTTGCATAACAGCAACAAATCACTCTTCAGAGACTGATGACACCTCCAGAGGTTTTTTTGCGTGCTTCACTTTTACATCTGTCCCGACAGCCCCATTATTATGCTGTACAAATACCCTGCTGTAATAGTACACTGCAGGCCAGTGAGGACAGACTGGACCGTGGTAGGTGTCTCCCATCTGCTCTGCACTGGCTCTCTTCTAATGAGGTCCTCCATGCCCAGCTGGAGATTGTGAAACCTCCAGTATGCCCATGGGCCTGGGTGGGGAAGCCTGGGTGCTTTCTCTGTAGTCCTCAATTCACATCCTTTCCCCTGTGACAAGCTCAGCAAAACTCTGCTTAATTACTCAATGATGTGCTGGGATCTCTCTGCACTGCACTGTGGGTGCTTGTGCCTTGGGAGATGTGGAGCTGAAACTGAACCCAGACACCCCATGCGTTTGTTGGGCCTCCGTTTTTCAGGGTGGCTGACAAGGCTAGAAATAAGTCCCTGGTTTAAGAGCACATTAAGATGTACTCAACAGAATGTGAGCCCCTGCGGAGCAGCCAAAGGAGCCTGGTCAGAGGCAGCGGGTGCTCGCGAGAACCCTGTCCATATGTCCAAGGCTTTGATATGCAGATGGGAGCCATTGTGAGCTTCAGCCCCATCTGTACGCCGAGGGGAGCTTCATGTCCAGATTGCTTGAACAGATCTATTTAACTCCCGTGACTAAAGGGAATTCCAGCCTCCAGGAGGATCCGAGCATCCAGATGGATGCCAGCACACAAACATTCAGAAAATCTGTCACCTTGCGCAGCTCCTATCCTAAGTTCAGGGTGAAAAAAAAGCACCCAAACACAACATTTCACACACACGCGCAAGGCTGGGATCAGCTGAGAGAAGACCTCTGCTACCATCAGATCTTACATGTGAAGTACAATGCAGCTGCAACATGAGCTGGGAAATCCCTAAATCTGCTGGGAGGAAGTGCTGCTTCCCTGCCATTAGTGACTGGCTACCAGTGTTGTGACCCTGCAGGAGATTTGATCCCACCTGACTCAGAGAAGGGGAGCCCCAGACTTTCAGACAACTGTCAGTTTATGCTCATGGGCAGCCAAGGGCACAGAGGAATATTTACTCAGAGGTGCTCTGGTGATCAAGGATGAAGGCAGCAGATGCTTTCAACATGTCAAGCATTGCCCGCCTGCAAAAATAGCAGCGTCAGAACATGTGTGCACTCCTGGGATCGGGGAAGGCAGGTGAGGGGTGAGCAGCCTACATCCCCAAAAGATGCCATGTGCTGGCCTGGTATAGTATCCCCCAGCCTCTTATTCCTGCCATGCCCTCCAGTGAGGGGGAGGATTCAGCCAGCACAGTGGGAAGGAGACTGACCCCAAACAGACAGATCAAGGCTTTGTCCCCTGGCACATGCCACACACACATCACACAGACCTGCACTAAAGCAGAGCCTGAGGTACTGGGGAAGGTGCTCAAAAGCACCTCAACCCAAGAACCTCTCACCTTCAACTGTGAATTGTGCTTGAATTTAGCACATGAAAAACCCTAATTAATTCACTGCTGCCCTGTAACACTGAGAGACAAACTTATGCACCGGTCTCACACCTGCGTTGTGCAACCAGAAAGGTACCATTTAGCATTCACGTACTGTCACAGAGCTTGCTGGGAGCTAGGGGCACTGCTGTGATGTCAATTTGGCAATAGAGTCATTGATGAAACACAAGAGAAAATAGCCTGGGCACCAGCAGTGAGTTACTGCAGAAGTCATAAAACAGAACAGTTTCCAAATAACTAATTTTGTAAGACAGAAAAATACGGGGGAGCTGTAGCAGATCAGATTTAAACGGTCAAGACTTCTTGTCTGTGCAAGAGGGCTATCTCAAATTCCAAGGCAAAGCAGAAACTTTCTGATACATGAATAGCCATTGATGGGAAAGTCAACATTAGAGGCTCATTAACCTTGCAAGATGACTTCTCCAGCAAAAACCTGTTAGGAAGGAGAAGAGAGAGATTTCATGCATTAACCTTGCACGAACTCTGCCAGAAGATCGATTTTCCAACCTCTAGGCTCATTTCCCCAACTGCTTCAGGCTGCACATGAAAAAGGACACCCCTGAAATGGGAGAGCAAATCAGACTAGATGTCTGTCTAGGGGCACGACTTTACAAGTGTAACTGAGGAAGGAGAGAGAGAGAAGAGAGAGAGATGAGACAGCTGCTGTCAGACAATGCTGAAGTGAGACAACAGTGGCTTCCCCTAAAACAGGGTCACGGCATCAGGAAGGCATGGTATATATTCCTCTGTTGTGCTACTCAAATCTTCCTTCACCATCTTCAGTACTTGCACCAGTAACCAGATGAAAGCTGTTTTTTGGAAATTTCATGCAGCTCGTCCCCAGAAAAGTAAAGCCAATCTCTGAGCAGAAGCAGAGAAGTGTGTGCTAAGCCTCTCCCAGAGACTTCATAAGCCACAGCAAAAGCCTCATTTGCTCAGAGGTGCTGGGGGGCAAAGCTGTGTTCTGACCTGCACAGGACTGCTAGCAAGAGACAAGCATCGCAGCATGGCAACCTGCATCTCTGTTCATAACAGGTACGCTACAGTAAGGACACATCAAATGCCTCTTTTTCCACTTTGGTGCTAAGTTCTAGTCTCCACATCTCCTCCAAGCACATTCCCAGAGCAGGGAATCATGCTGCCCTTTTAGTAAAATAAACTCTCAACCTAGGCCAAACAGCCTGAGATGGGGGGGGGGGGGGGCGGGGGGCGGGGGGAACAAGCAGAAAACAAGATATCAGCAGGTCACTGTTCTGAATCTTTTGGGGAGAAGTGCGAGGTAATGACATCTGTGGAAGTCAGCTACCTTATCATGCTCTGGATTTCTGCTGTCACATCTAAGATCAGATCTGTCTCTCAGAGCTGGGAGCACTGTGCCAGCAGGTCTCAGTCACTCACAGGACAGGAGCCCAGCAAACCTTGGACCAGTCTAAGAGAGCAGCCCCGTCTTGTGCTGTCCACAACCTCTAACAGAAGCCCAGGCAGATCAAAAGATACCACCTGCCCTGTGTGTACATCCAGCTAGGCTGGAGGCATGCAATCCCAGCAACAACTTCTAGCTACAGTTAAATTATGCCCACTGAAATGATCATGCAATAACCTCTAATAAAGAGAAAGAGGGACAGGCACTGCTGTATAACAGACAGCGCAACCCTGGGATTCGCAGGGACCATGCAAAGATGCACACAGCCCACAGGGCTCTGTCTGAGCGCACAAAAGCCTCACACAAAGCACTCTGATTCGTGCTGGATGAATACAGACGCGCACAAGCAACTGAGTGAAAAGCCTTCTCTACATTGTTTCCAAACAATCTCAATACAACTCACACGTCAGCCGGGGTGCCGGACACTTGGTACTTACAAGAGGGTTTGCTGTGTCTGTCTGCTGCCGGAGTCAAGAAGGGATGTGTTCGACTCAGAGGGAAGGTGCATGGAGATGTGCAGAGAGGCTCTCCTGACAGCGGGGCCTGGACGGATGGGAAGAAGGGCCCCAGCCCCTCTTTGGGCCCCAGAGGCAGCAACACTTGTTCAGGGGATGGAGCGCAAAAAGGCTGGCATTCCTACAGCAGCAAGGACAATGGGGAGGGATGAGGAGGCGCTGCCATAATCAAATGCAGGCCAGCTGGCCCTCCCCCAGGAAGGGCAGGCACCTCCTTCACTTGCCAAAGGCTTTGTTTTCTAAGCCACAAAGAACAAAGTGGCTGAGGAGGAGGGCCAGAGAAGGAGGAGAGCAGAGGAGAACTCACTGTGGGGGCAGATCCACACGTGAGCATAGGTAACCCACTCCACAAGAGTTGTGAACACAGATGGAGAGGGGTTTGGCAACACTCTGCCCACTCCAAGCAGAGCTCAGAAGCAGCAGAAAGAAGCCAGGGATGGCTGCAGATCACTACCGAGAAACCAGAATCAGCACAGGCTGACAGCCAGGGGTCCTTTCAGAGAAGGGGTCCAAGGGGTGGCAGCCAGAGAATGCCACTGAAGGAACAGCTCATGGAGCAGAGCCCAAAGAAATCCGAACCAGGGAAATGCTACCATTTCTCAACCATCCTCATCCCAACAATCCTGAGCACTGGGCCTCCAAATGGCTTCCCTCAGAAAGCAAATGCAAGGCAAGGGCCCAAGCTGCAACAAGCTCCCAGGCCATGGCAGAGCAATGCCCACACTTTCCCTGAGCGCCAAAAGAGGCAGCATCTTGCACAACATCCTGACAAGCAGGAAGGAGCCCCTGGGGCTGCCTCAGGCCCCCCGGTAATGATACGGGCAGTTCAGCTGTGAGGCTCTGGGCACCACACCACTGCACAGCTGCAGGGTATGCAGGTGCTGAGCCAGTGTGACGGGACTCTGCCCCTTCCCGCTGGGTCAGCGCTTTCTTCCAACACAGTGACTTTTGCCAGCAAGTATCATGCGCCTTCGCTACCGACCTTCTGCAGGACTGGTTGTCATCCCAGGGCTGGCAGAGACCATGCTGTGTGCTCTGGCTCATTAGACGTGCCTCTGAGAGTTAGGTAGCTGTGGTCCTGACAGGGCACACAGCTCTCACATGGGCCATTTCAAGCCTGTGGACACAGGCAGCTGGGCATTTTGCTCATGGTAAAGTCAAGAGCATGCAGAGAGCTGGGGATAGAAGAGTGACCTGGGAAATAATTTCACCCAAAGAAAGCTTGAGAAAGGAAAAAATGTGAAGGCTAACAAGGGAAGCAAGGAGAGGGAGACTTGCTCTAGCTCCTCCTGGTAATGTACCTATGGCAGTGTTACTGTGAAGCCAGGACAGGCAGTGAGAGCGAAGGCTACTGGGGACTGCCCTTGCAGGCACCCCAGAACAAAGCAGACATCAGTGCTTTTGGTATAACATGCACACCCTTGCTTGCTCAGCTTCCCAGTTCTTCCCCAAAGCACTGTGTGGTGCCAGATCCCAACAGAATCCTGGAACTGAGTAAACAAGGGACAACGGCCAGACCAGGCTTGAAGCCACAGGAAGATGGCAGGTCCCCGAGTATGCCCGCACTGAGTCTGTGGTACTGAAAAACAATCCTCTGCCTGCAGTCAGAGATGGGGAAGGCAGCTTCCTTCACCGCTCCTCCTGCCTCAGCCCAGCCATCATCCAGCCCTTGTCAGGCACAGAGAGCTCCTGCCACAAAGGAAGCAGGGACAAATGGAAACATCCAGCTTGGCACCAGTCATGGCTTTGGGGAGGGAACCCTGCCAGCCCATGTGCAGGCTCCATGTGGTCTGGCCCAGCTCAGCCTGCTTCATCACAGGGAGTCTGACAGACCATCAGGAACTGCCAAGCAGTGAAAAAAACAGTATGGCATCTTGATGGACCATATGGGGTCACGCTGTCCTGTCCCATGGCCTGTCCAGCAGCCACAGTCAGTGGCTTGCTCTGACTTGTCCACCACACGCAGAAGGAGGCCCAGCAGAACAGAGCCTCCCATTCCTAGTAGGCAGCGAGGTGCGTGAGGGATGAATACCATGATCCCTGTGGTGGGCGCTCCACTCCCTTGGAGCATGCTGAGATCTTTGGAGAGATCTGAGCTTGCCAGCTCATTACCATAGTGTACATTGCTTACGCATCCTCAGGCTCCTTCCCCAAATCTTGGGGTCTGGCACACTGCAGGCTCTTTACAAGAAAGAAAATCAAGGACATTGCTTAGTTTAGACTCCTGCTACTGATATTCCCTCAGATATTAGGGAAGAGAGAAGGGGGTTAGGCAGGCACTGACAACATCACCACAGTAAGGTCAAAGCAGCTCAGCATCAGAAGAGAGTGAAATCAGTTTAGATAAAATCTGCTTTCCCCCCACCTCCCAGACCACACCACTGACTTTGCTTTGGGAAGGCAGACAGCATTCTGGAAATCAAGATCAAAATAACCAGCACTGAAAGAACTTTCATGCTGCGCACTAATTTCTGTACTCATCCTACAGCTGCAGGATGTATCCCCTCCACACCCCTGGTTTCGGTTGGCCACCGGTTCACAACACACATGTGTTGTATTTATAACACCAGCATTGTTTATAGTTCTACTGAAACCGGTAGGATCAAAATCCTCCTCCCTCACTAAGCAAGATACCTCTCCTTCACACCAAAGCAGTGCACAAACACACTGCTATCATTCAGTTTTCACTGGGGCTGTGGAGCATTGAAAGGCACAACCAAGAGGGATGCTGCTGCTGTCGCCAAGGACTGCATCCCCCAGTTGTCACCCACCAAAAAGAAGCTGTATGAGCAGGGCTATGAAGCCCTAGGAAAAGAAATGTTCCATCTTTGGGGTCTGTGTAACATTTGTGCCCCTGGGAACGGCCCAGGCTTTGAAGCTGTGGAAGAACACCCATTGTTGTCGAGTCATGCCCGACTACCCGGGCAGCCCAAGAGCTACTACCGCGATGTATTTCCCATGCCTGAACGGAACAGCTGCCATGTGCCACAGTCCACATCCGTGCTTCAGAGATGTCTAACTTTGGCTGGGCAGGTTCATACAGGACCGACGTTTGGCTTGGCCATAGACTTGCCAAGATGCCGAGCAAGACCTGGAACCTTTGTGTGCCTCAGTTTATCAGAAGAAAAATGACAACAACCATCCTTACCAGGATCCTTGCCAGGATCCCCCATGATGGCAACAGGTGTTCAGGGACCAATATATATCTATATCTATATATATATATATATATATATATATGAGCCAAGGCAGCTCAGAGACAGCAACTAAGTGGCACCTACATCTGGTACAGCTTAACTTCTAGTGTCTATTCTTTCTGGAATTTGAGAACTTCAATGCCCAATGTTTGTACAAGTGTGGAATAAACAGAGCACAGGCTCCCTGGCCTTCTGTGCTTGCCAAAGCTGTATTTTATAATGCACTTAGAAAATCTTACTGTTTATTCATCTGCAACTTTAGAAATTAAAGGGCACCAAATCCAACTGCAGGTCTGCTGAATAGGTGCATATGCATTAAACCAAACAGGTGAGAAGGCCAGGCACTCAGCACAGTCACCACCAGCATCCTCTCCTCCTGCTTCCCAGATGCCTGGGCCAACCCAGTCCCCTTGGGTCCCTCAGCCACATTGCCCAGTACCCTGTTCTGGTGCTCCATTTCCTCACACCGGCCTCCACAAGAGAGGGGCTGGGCTATATTTAGTGCTGAGTAGCAGGGAGCTGCTACTCCTGATGTGTCAACAGGATGACTTTACCAGCATGTAAGGATACCATATGAAGAAAATGCAGGCAGCCTACCCTGGCCTGGTGGCCAAGACTGGACACAAGCAGCCAGTCTTTTGGCTTAGTGTCCAAGCCAGCACTGCCATAATTCTTCTGTCCACTGCGGCCATGAGAGGGGCCTACGAGCTACAGCTCAGACAGCAGAAGACCTCTATTCTTAAGAGATGAGGACATTTTCTTGAATACACACCCACCCCTTCTTCCACATACTGACTTGAAAAAAAACACTGCAGACACATGAGCATGAAGGGGCTTTTGCAGGTCATAGATCCAGCTCCTCGTTGGTGCACACACTACATTTCACATCTTTCATAAACAACCAAGCTCTGGACTGAGTCCGAGCAGGCTTTTTACACCCTCCTCCGTGCAGCAGATGCCTTTCTTACCTTGTCAAAGAATTCATACAGCCTAACTGTCTCACAGATTCGATGCCTGTTTTCATCCAGTTGAGTGCAGAAATCTTCCAGTTGATCTTTGTAGGTCTGCAGCTTTACCCTGTAAGAATGTACATCCACAGAGGAAAAGTCTTCCCATCGATCCATCTTCTTTAGTGCTTCCTGCCCCCTTCTGCAATATTCCTGAAAGCAAAATGCAATTGCATATAAGGATAGAGACCTGACATAGACAGGAGATAATCTTCAAGGTCATTAACAGCTAGGACTAATTAGACTGTTTTTTAAGGTTCAAATCACATGAGCAGGGGTGTACTTGTTTACAGCAGAATTCTGAAGAGTCCTGACCTCTGTTATGATTTACATGAGCCACACAGTAGCTTGTAAATGCCTACGCAATAAAGCCACAGGTCAATTACGATCAAAAAAGACAGTATTACAAGCACATTAAGGAATTAACAAAAAAAAAAAATCCATCTTCCATCACAGTAGTTATTTTCCTCAAGACTGGCAAATGCCACCTACTGAGGGGCTGAGCTGGTGGCTTTGCTACAAAAGGACAGCAGGAAAGCCAAGTAGTGTAAAGGAATGACACACACTTTGGTGATGAATCCTCTTACCAATGCCATCTTAGCATCATGGGTTTGGCTGAGCATGTACAAGGCACGTATGCTGCCAGCTCAGACTCTAGAGAATATGTTTTTCCAATCAGACAACACTTACACTGGCAATAAGATCAAACTCCCTGAACCGCTTTTGTGCTTGAAGCAGCATCTCCAAAGAATCATCCAGGTTGATTGTTTCCTTTAGCTGTTTTCTGCCAACATTCTCGATCCAACTGCTGACCTAGGAGAAAAGGGAAAAGCTCCACTATTAGTCACTCCGTGCTACTCATGAGGGTAGGCCTTTATGTGGAAAGAGCAAGGAATTGCTCTCATAACGCTGGTCATTTCATTACTGGAAAGAATGTGCATGTCCACTTCCCCCCTCCATCCTGGCATTTCAGCCTGAGACTCCTGCTAGGAGTTTTTCCGCTTCAGGTTACTGAGTAATTGCAAAGCTCTGCTATTGCTCACTAGCCTTAGGCATAAACAGGGCAAGTAGCTGCTTGGGCTCTGTTTCAGGTGAGCCATGGTCTAATGCAAGCCCTGCAACCTGCAGCCTGGCCTGATATTCCTATTATTGTTACCCCCAAGTGGGATAAAATCTCCCTGCTGCCAGGTTTCCTACACCACTTCCCTTTTCTGACTGGCAGGACATGAACTACGTCAGTGTGAACATACTGACAGATTCTCCCTATCTGCAACGTTTCATGGTTCTCTGGGACTCTCAGCTACTGGTTTTCTGAAGGCAGCTTGCCACAAAGCTGTGCAGTAACTGCAGGTTACTTGAGAGAGCCCAGCCACTGCCGCAGTTACAAACCTATATCCTCAAACATGGGTAGAGAACTAACGAGAGTGTTCTAAAAGCAAAGCATACACAGGAGGCCAGGCAGGATAACACAGCATCTCCATCAACAGTAGGTTTTAAAAACAGGCTAGTAAACTTGTCTGCAATGCTTCAGGCATAACTGCACCTGTGGGAAGGGACAGACTAAACGTTTCCTAATGCCCACACATCCTGTTTTCCTGCATCATCCCAACTCAACCTCTCAGTCAAGGACAAACTCCTCGTCTTCTGGACTGAGAGAGGGTCCGTGCCCATGGAACAAACCCACTGGCAAGAGGTGGAGATGGGGTGGGTTCACAGATTGTGACCCATACTGCAAAGGGGTACACTGCTGCTGCCTAGAGCGCCTAGGCAGGCTTAAAAGCAGGAGCAGCTGCTGCCAGCAATGCTGCCATCATTGGTGATCTGCAAGCAAAGTAAGCTGGGAACAGTCAGTTTTGCTCAATTCAATCAAAAAAGTGCAGCTTAAAGCAGGGACAGGTTGCAGATCCTGCCTTTGTGCCTTTTTAAATTTCTGTGTAGTATTAAGAACCTCTACATTTAAGGGAGTTTTTACTAGGTTCTTGCGTCACACTTCTCCTGAACACATAGTGCATGGCACCCGAGTGTCTACCTCCAAATGGGAAATCATTAAAACTCTTGGATCCACCTTGCCCTGTGAAAACAACAGGTAGGCTACAGCCGCCTCTGCAAATCCAGTTCTCTCCAGAGAAGAGCCCAGAATCCTAGAAGAGCACTGGTGAAACTGGTCCTAGCACTGATCTTAAGGATGCAGGTGCCTAAAGTGAGCTCTAAACAGCATACAACCCTTCACACACACAGGGTAATAAGTGATATAAAAAAAACCTTCTCATTGGTGACGAGTTACAGCAAAGGAGACTATGCGACTCCATAATCTTGAGTTAGTGTTCAGCCTTAAGGAGCACACCTGGGATCTGCAACACTGAAAGAACTGATCAGATCTTGTAGGATGCTCAGACAGCCTGAGCTACTTTATGACTTTTTAAGGTTCTCTATCTACACAGCTACAGGTTTCAAAGGTCTTTCTGAAAACTAGTGCCTGTTTGCTTCAATTATCCCACGGCTGTAAAGAGTTTCAATGAGCACCACATGAAGGGGAATTTTAAGCTCCCACAGAAGTGCAGGGGTGGGGGGATTGAGCATGGCTCTTGGCCTAAGGACAAGAGGCTGTTCCCCCACCTGGAGACTGCATACAGGGCTGCACCCAGAGGCAAAAGGAGTGTGCCTGGGGCTGCACCCAGAGGGGAAGGAGGGTGCCTGAGGCTTATCAGATAGCAGGGACCTGAACACTAAACAGAGTGCACAGCAGGGATGGGCAGCTAGCATGGGGTACGCGATGCGTGACTCGTTCAGCAGCAGGATATAAGCAAACCCTGAAGGACCTACAGCCCAGAGGTGACACACAGACTCATCATCAGCTTGTTGCCAACACTCTGCTGCTGGTCAAGGTGGAACATGAAGAATGGCTCCTCAACAGTCTTGCTGGGAGGGTACTTTTGCTGACCACTGTGAAAAGACAGCCCACCTCCAAGGGTACTGCCAACCAACAAGCCACTATGCTGTGGTCTTTAAGTATGGAAAAACATCACAGATGTTTATGGGGTTTGACTGATCCATACCTACAGAGCAGCCAGGAGACTTTTACTTGGCATCAAGAGATACCAGGCAAACAACGGCTTAGTTCTCAGCATATCTGAAAATGTATCCCAAGTTCTAATGTTCAGTTGTTCAGGTGTTCTTTTTAAGGGTCTACAGGCATCATTCTACACCTTCACACTAGAGATCAACAGGCCCAGTACCTGCTGTAGGATGCACAGTCAGAGGGTGGCAGCAGGCAGTCACTGGAACTGACAAACAGGCCTTACCTCCTTAAAACATTCTTCTACTTTCTCGAACTCCATCACCAGCTCCAGTTCCTGGATGCGTTTGTTCGACAGCATCACCAGTCGGTGGACGCCCTCATCAACTCGATTATAAAGTACGCTGGCAGCATCAAGTGCGTCTCTGGAAGAGGACACAAGTCTGGTCAGGGGTTTTGCATTAGGTTCTTCCCCCAGCACTTCATGCAAACATGACCTGGCTAACAGCAGCGCTTCAGTCATCCTCCCCGTGGGACCCGTAATGGCCATTTCCATATGGAGAACAGAAGGAGAATAGTGCTGCTCCCTGCACGTTCCTGTGATTCACCACTCTGATCTCAATGCAGACGACCTGGCAGGAAGGACAAGAGCATCTCCTCCCAGCCAGGCTCCTTGCAGAACTTAGTGCACTTGCCACACTTTCGGATAGGATACTCAGCTTTTCATAAACACGGATTATTGCATCAATGGGCTTTCACAAAACACAGGCTCAGGCAGTCTCAGTGTCTAAAACCACCATTTTAATTTGATTTTTAATTTTATTTACTATAAGCAATCACTAGGAAGCAAATCTCTCCTAAATAACAACAATATAAAGCACTTGATGCCCCACTCACTCTCAGGAATTTCCACCAGCCAAACAAATATGCAAAGTGTACAGCACCCCAGCGCCAAGAGAAATTGAATTTTACAATGTTGTGCTGGAAAGATTCAAAGACAGAGCTCCTCATCTTCCACAGGCAGCTGTGCTAACCAAAGCGCAACAGGCAACACCAGGCAGCACTCTCCCTGCCAGCCTGGCCACAGCAGAAGTTAACGTCCTCCGTGCACAGGCAGGGATAGAGGGGTTCAGGCTGGAGCTCAGTGCCCTTCAGTGCTGGAGCCAGGGAATGAGCACACCATTTAATCCTGGCACGATGATGAATATTAGCAGGTTCCTTTCAGATGCGTGCAGCACCTCTCCAGCACAGGTCTGACCAAATAAGAGCCAGGATCCAGAATATCATTCAAGCGTATTCTGTCTTTGTGTCCCTGAACTTCTCATATTCTGCTTCTAGATTTCCCCTCCTTTTACAAGTATGGACTCGACAGACTCCTTCAACAAAAATACTACAGCCTTCTTCAGCTGCGCTCTACACCAGCATGTTCAGCTGCCTGAGCATCCCCTGTACTCACCCTAAACCAGCTTTCATTTTGCAATTGTCTTACAATCTTCTGGCTTATGAGAGCATGGCTTTTTTATCATATTATTAAAACCATCCAAAGCACTTGTGAATAATAAACTCTGAAAGCTTTGCTAATGGAAATTCTTAGAAGCAATTCCGCATTCACATTTATTTCTATCTTAGGTTATAGGCATCTTGAACCTATGAAATGCAACTGGAAACGAGCATTTAGTGGCAACCATCCTGTAGTTTTTAGATAGTACTTAATTGACATGAGGTAGTACAATAGGTCTGGACAACTAGCTCTGCATAGCAGAAATCCACAGGATTTTTCCATTCAGAATTCCACCCAGTGTACAACAGCCAACTTCTCAAACCCCAGGCTCTTAGATACTTTTGTTTTTCCTCTTCAAAATGCCATTAGACTGAATGAGTTTCCCCAAAGTGCAGCCAAAAAAACCCGAATTATTTCTGGACTAAGATCAGTGCTACTGCAGTGCAGAGGAGACAGGTTCTCTACAGAGAATCTGCAAGCTTCAATGGAAAGATCCGAGTGGTAACACTGCTCCTGCGTCTCCCAAAACCACCATAAACAAACAGTGATGATATGACCCTTCTGTTTTGTAATCCTTTCCCAGGGACGCACCCAGATCTAACCCAGGAGACTTGCAGCAGCAGAGCCATAACCACTGTCCAAGCTGAGCTCTGGAAAGCGTGTTTACAGAGCAGGTTGTAAAGGCCAGTTCCCGTCAGCAGCAGTGACACAGCTAGGACAGCTAATGAGAAACAGTTCGCAAGATCACTGGAAGTTATATTTGGCAACAACATTAATGCTGTTTGGTTTTGTGCAGCAGAGCATATCTGTCAGGTCCTAGTTTCTGAAAAAGGCTCCAGCATACTGATGGCCAGACAGGCAGACACCCTTCGGTCTTACTCCCCCACCTTTGAAGTCCCTACTGGCATGAATGCTCTCATCCACTCAGGAAAGCACATCGATAACAGCAAATGCTCTTCCTCCCACCAGCACAGACAAACAAGCGCCTATAACTTTAGACATTACAGGCTGCTATATGCAAGCATTTGCAATATGCAAGCATTTGCAATTATCCTCTCATGAGGCAAAATATTCTTCCAAAATTTCTCCGAGCTTCCATGGAAATCACTTTGGTGTTGATGCAATTTCTCTGATGGCACTCATCAACAAGCTAGATTGACCTGCTAGACCTTTCTGTAATGGGAGACCTTATGTCCACCCAAGCCTGTGATAAAGTATGCATGGTTTCAATGCTTAACAAGATATCACAAGATGGTAACCTTATGGTATAGCAACTCGAAACGAGTTCCAGCTCTTGCATTGGCTTACCTAGCATGGAGTGTGATCTCATATAGGGAAAGGGAGTCAGGGAGTCCCGCTCCACTCCTTTCCATACCTGATGGAGGAAACAGGACTCCAGTTGTCTCAAATCTGAGTAGTTTTCCTTGACAGGAGTCAGTCACAACCTGGGCTGCAAGGCTCTAAATACTAAAAGATTCCCACATAGCAGACAGCACATTTCCAAAAGTCACAAAACATAGGCTCTCCTGAAGACAACGCTGCAACTATGGGAAAAAAAAAAATCACCCTTAAGGTAGAGGGATAGGAAGCGATTACAAAACAAATGTGTTTTAAGGGTTTTTTGGGGGTTTTTTGGTTTGGTTTTTTTTTTTTTTTTTTTTTTTTTTACAAACAAAAATAGGCCTATCACAAACTCACTGTGTGAATTCACCATGCCACTGTGGACGAGACCAGTCTCTTGGAGCATACTTGAGACCAGTATTGGCCTTATGACCAGCAAACCACTCCAGGGAAAGTAAGGTTCAAAAATGCAGTAATAAAATACTCCTGCTGACCCAACCCACCGAGCTCTGAGGAGCCCACTTCAGGAAAAGAGAGGGGGCTCAGGTGAACTGCTTGCTGCTGAGCTGAAGGACTGAAAAAAATCCACCCCAAACAGTGCTCTTCTGGCCCCACACATGCTCCTTCCACAGAAGGAATTATCCCAGATTATTGGCAATACTAGAAAAATAAAGAACCAGATTCTGAAGATCTCAATAAGACCAAACCTTCATTGCATTTGCAGAAAGTGGTAGGGGGAAAAGCAAGCTAGAGCCCCCAGCCCTCTGCACCATCGGATGCAATCCACGTCCTGGCAAATAATGCAGCAGCTACACACATCTACAGATACTCAGTCATCTTCCCTCTATGTCTCAGCTGATTCAATGGTACTAAAAGTAACATCCTGTTACTGAACGCATACGTGGAAAACCTTTGTGTTACTGATCCACAGGCATCTCAAACTTCCCTAGAGTCAGTCTAGGATGCATTTTGGAGTTTATACTATGAGCAGGGACTGGACAGAGAATTCATTTCAAGTAAGAGGTCTGGAAATTAGCTCTTGTTTTCATTTTAAGTTGGGCTGTTTAGAGCATATATCATTACCTAAGATCCCTTACTCTTATCATTTAAGTCATTTTGTTTTCTGTGAATGCTTGCAGCAGGTGATCGATACACTTATCAGGGCACAACCCAACACCCTAAGGCTGCCCCTTCTCTTGGCCCTGCCAATGGTTTGCTGAGTGACTGCAGACAAGCCACCCAGAGAAAAAAAAAAAGTTTCCAAATGGCTCTTCTGGGCTCAGAGCCCCAAAGGGACTTCAGGCGTGGCCGTACACCATCCCTCCTCCTCTTCCTCAGCCAAGTTCCTCCAGCATCCCAGCACCTCAGTCCTTAGTTTCAAGGTCCAGCCACGCCGTTTTCACACATTCCCCCACCCTTGGCAGACACTCATTAAAACCTCAACATCTAGTTGTTGGTCTTCCATTGCATCTCCAAGGTAACTCCATTCATATGTTGTCAGCTCTTGACAGTTCACTTTTACTAGCCCAACAGGCTCTCTGACTAACATCCATCTTTTACTCTTACAGAGGAAAATATAACCCTTTCCACCCTGTAGTATAAAGTAGATAGGCAAACTGAGCCAAACAAAGAAATCACTCACAGTCCATGGGAAAGTTCGTTTTTTCGATTCACTTCAGCACTTCCAGTGCTTACAGAAAGTATCCATTGGGCATTAAGTGCATTCTCCCAAATCTCTGTACATCTGTGTGCCTATCTACACACATCCATCCATTTGCTGATACACATCTTAAAAACCTCTTCCTAAATCATTTCTAGTATACTAGCAAGCTCAACGATATCCTGCAACAGGGAGTTTCATGGGAAAATAATACCTTGCATAAACAACTATTTCTTTTTCAGAGTCAGAATTGGGAGTTTTTCATTCCTGTTCTTCATTGCTTTCAAGGCAGCTTGGAGTAAACAATTCAAATATTGAAAATTTGGTTGAGGAAGAAAAGGTGACTTCCATCCTGCCACACAATGGGCAACACCTGCTTGTTAAGCACCTTAAAGATATTTTAATAGAGGCCTGAGCAACTCTGAGGAAGAAAAGCAGAGAGTTGTTTGAAGTCAGTGGAAAGTCTTGTCTAAGCTTAGATTTGTTTGGATGCATTGCAATTTCCCTGCACATGTGAGTGTGGTAATAAGAGTCTTTCACTACATTCTTCCATGGTCAAATCATCCAAAGTAATTTTGCAATAGTGCAGAGTCAATATAATTTATAGCAAAAAGGAATAGCTTGATGTCAGTTTGTGTTTTCCTAAATCCTGTTTTCATTGGGCAATTATCATTTCAGTGGAAAAAACTCCAAACGTCTTCAGTTTTCTGGAGAAGTGCCAAGCAGTTGTATAATGGTAGGGTAATTTTAAACCTATAATTTAGAAAGACCATTTCTGTCTGAATCCATCCTTCAAAAAAGCTAGCCTTGGAGAGTTACACTTTAGTTTTCAAAGCAAAATACCTGATTTGTTTCCAAAAATAGATGGCCACAGAGGAGGCATCCAGCAGGCTTGCAAAAGCAGGTGCTGCATGAGGCATGCCTGCCAAAAAACTGCTCTAGTCAACATCAAGAGGAACAGCTAAAGTCAAAGCTAAAAGCAGAGCTCATCCTCTGACTAACCTGGGTCAATTTTAAAATGGCAAAAATTAGTGGATGGAAGGAACATGAGACACACTGCATTTTGCTAGTGTATTTGATGGTTTTTAGGGAAGTATATTCTAGCTAACTTGCCCTGGTAAATCAGATATCCCTGATCATTCTGTAATTTAGAAGAAACATAGCCAGATGTTAGAACATTAGCCTCATCTAGTCGTCCACTCCTGGTGCTGAACTTCCCCTTATGGATGTCTCTACAGGTTCTGGCAGAAAAGGAACAGGATCTGACAACTAAGAGATTTAAAGGATGGCTTCGTCCAAGGACATCACCTAGATCATTTTGTGCTGATACCTTGGCTACAAATGATTTACACATCCTGAGCAATGCTTCAGAAGAAATCCTTCCAGCTTTGCAGGGAAAGTCCTGTGTGCCTAAGGGCTGTTTCACAGGAAGAGAAATGCAATAGAGCCTTTCTTGGTCATTAATGCATTTTGGTAGCAACCTACCCGACTGCCATATTTGTAATGGTTGCGTAAAAGGAGGTCAACCTCAAATGCACACTCCTGCTCTTCAAGCTGAAACCTTGACATGCAACTTAGGTTAAAATTCAAACTGGCCATGGTGAACCTAATGCAGATATTGCTAAATAAACTGTAATTATTCTGTGCAGCACACAAATAGCCACAGTGGTTTTAATTACCTAATAAAAGTATTTCAGGAAATGGGTACGGTTTTTAGAACCCCAAAGTGTCCTTAGGAAGGCACAGAGGTCAAACACCAAGTTTGGGGCTGCCTTTGGGATTCCTGCCATTCATGATAGGAACAGTGGATCTAGCTGAGATCACAGACCTGACTGAATCCCTCCTCACTATGTTTCCTGACAAGCACACGCACTGGGAGCAACCCATCCAATTAATACAACACACCACAGACCATAATTGCTGAGAGAATTCTCTTCTGGAGCACAATTCATTTAGACATGTTTTTAGCAGAAATATACTCTAAAGTCCCTTTAAAAGCAAAGGGATTGATGCATACAGTTAAACAAGTGTCCAAGTGCAGTCCCAAGCTGCAACCTTTGATTCTTTCCCCAGTCTGGCTTGCATTCAGTTACAATAAAACTGCGTTCAGACTCTGGTTGATTTTAAATCCCAGTAAGACCCATAAAACTGACTGGAAAAAACCCCAACATTATAAGAAATCCCAAACCAACAAGTAGCCTACTTATGGGGAAAACTCACCCCACAGTGGAGCCTGAGATAGGATGTGGAAACATTGTTCTGGGAACCCCAAGCATCAAGCTGTGGTTTTCTACCAGCTGTAAAAGGCTCCTACCTCCAAACCTCGTTCCATGTACATTAACCTATTTATGCTTATATTTGTTATCTAGATTCACTGAGCTAGTGTTGGAGTTAGGACCACCAGGGTTTCAGGATGCCCTGCTCAAATATATACCCCCTGTCATTTAAAGCCACATACCTATTTCCCTAATACGTCCTCCTTTTGCGCACTCCCAGTGTTTATGATGCATATAATAGCAGTGACTGTGCTATTAACTACCCCAGCAATAGAAACATCTACCCCAACTCAGCCATATAAAAAATGGTGCTTGTGGGATGGTCTGGGCTGAGCCAGGAACTTCAGGCGGTTCAGCTAACATCCTATACTGGAAACTTTTTGCAGTTTTTTCCGTAATATTTTTAAACAGATAAAACACACAGTGTGTCATTAATTACCTAATGCCCTGTTGGCATGACAAACATTGCAAACAAGAACAAGCAAACCCAGAGTCTTCTGGGTAAATTCCCACTGAATCCAGGAAGATTTAGGACATAAGACAGTAGAAAATAAATAGCAGAAAGGGAGTGAGTGGGATCATCTCACGAAAAGCCTAAAAGAACAACGAAAACTTACCTAGCCAGAGCTCTGCAATCTTTCACCTCTCTGCAGATGCCACAACTGGCTCCACACAGCAATCCATGCACTCAGAATGACGACTTCACACTCCTTTATGTGCAGAGCAACTAGGTTTGTTTAATGCAAGCATAAGTGCTTTTTACCAGGTTAAAACCACCACACAAACAGAAGGAACAGGTTAGACTAACAAAAACGAATACCAAGCAGCATGGTATGTGTTTGGATAGAAATGTCGCTGTGCGCTCCTCCCTCCACCTGACAGACAAATAAGACCGTGGAAGAGCACTGCCACCCAGGCACCGCTGAAGGCCAAAGGTTTAGTGTTCGTCATAGTCTTGTGTGTCACCAGCAACAGCACAGAGGTGTCTCACAGTAGAAATCTTTGAGGCCAGGATTTAAGCACAGTTTTTCATCTTATTTCAAGGTGCACTGAGAGATTGTCCTAACGAAGAGATGAAGGTTTTAGGATTAGGTCCCCAGGAGAAACATGCAAAGGACACCTATTTAGGGAAGGTGCATCTTGCAGACCAAGTCAGGAGCGTGCATTATGGGAAGTGGTGGCATAAGAGGTTCCCAAAGCTCCCAGAGAGGCAGGAAGACGAGCAAGTGCTAGCTAAGCAAACCAGGAAAATGGCATCAACGAAAGGGACACAAGCACTGCCGTCTTTTGAAGCACATGCAAATGCACAGAGTAGCGACCAAACTGGCCACAGCACAGACAGAAACAAACACATCCCTAAAGCAGAAAGGGGATGGCAGAAGACAGTAATACCTTCAGGAAGGACTCCCCATGTAGGCTGCCTGGCCATGACCACCAGCATATGGCAGCAGCTGTCAGCTTGCAGGCGCACACCTTTTACCTTCCAAACCAAGAAGGTCAGCCATCCCAGTCTCCCCAGACTGGTACTTCCACACCAGACACCTGTCTCCCCTCTACCCTTGCCCCCAACTTGTCCCATGTTTTGGAAGACCAGGTTAGTCTCTCTGCCTAGACCCCAGGCAGATGGAGATTCAGATGGTGCTTGTGCAGTCCCTCAGCAGGCCCTCCTGGATCCCCCCAGATCTTGTATATTATCCAAGTTTACTTCTGCCAAAAGGAGCTCATACACCACTTTGCAGAGTGGCATATGCCTGCCTTGCAGCATCCCAGGAGTTCCTACTAACAGGAGTCTTGCTTCAGACCCACAAATATGAGCTCCTACAGCACCACACAGATATAACCTAGTTCTTCACCAACAGCAGAGATCCCTACATTAACTGGCCACAGCTTCAAGCAGACCTAGTGCCTCAATACTGCATGTGGAAGTCAGGCTTAAGAGCTGCAGAGGCTGTTAGCTGTCAGATCACCCTCTTTGTTGCTGTAGTTGAGTCAGGTCCAGCATCAGGAACCTCGCAGCTGCTGCTCAGGAAGTCTGCTCCGCACTGCCCATTACCTCTGCTCTGCTCAGGTCCCCACCCAGGGCTTCCAACCAGATCACCAAGCCACACTAAAAATAGCCAGCTCACAAAACCAGCTCTTGGCTCTAGCCACTCCACCCTCAAAGTACAGAGACTAACTATACTGCCTTCTGCAAACAAAAGCAGAATTCACTCCTCCATCTATTTATAAGCTGCTTATTCACAGCTTGCAAGCACAAATTCTTTTCAGATTAGGAGCTTGGGGGAAGAGATTATGCTTTTTCTGGTTCCATATCGCACAGAGCCCAGCACCCAGCTTGGTCACTCCTTCATCATCCGAGGTTTTTCTTTTTCTTTCAGCTCTCACATCAAGTCTTGTGGCTATCTTGACTACCAACATGCAGAGCATGATGCAATCCCACTCCCATGTCACGCTGAGAACGCAGGTTTGCTGGTAGAGCCAGGCATGTGCCAGGTGTATTCTGGTTCAACTAGTATAAGGCACCTTTATATTAATATAAAATGTTCATATCTTCTTTACTCCACTTCTGACTCATAGCGTATCTAGAAGACAAAAGGGATCACTGGACACCTTGTCTAGGCAAACGTTCCCAGCTCTCGGCTATGCTGGAAGAGCAGCAATAATGAGAACAACAGTGGAAAATGTCGGGCTAAAGACCAGGTTAAGTCTCCCTGTCTTTCTGTCCAGCCCCACGCAACTGGGTCACTGTACTAAGAGCTTCCACTGCTGTTGCCTGGCTCCTGGCAAATTCTCCAGGCTTATGATGGAAGTGTCAGGGAAGTCTTCGAAATCCAGCACAAAATAAGCAATGCTTTATCCACCTTCCACAACTGGCTTAGTGAGTTGCTTACAAGCCACAGGCTGGTTGATCAATACACTAGATATCCAGAAGCCAGAGATACACCTGCTAGCCAACTCTATGTAACTTATTAAAAAGACCATGTTTATTAAGAAGATTTCCTGTCCAAAAGTGCAAAAATAAGTATTAGTAACATTAAAGTGATGGGTGTCCCTGTGGCATTTGTCCACACTTACCAACAGGAACTTCAGCTAGGCTAACAGCTCTGCATTTCAATCCCCAGAAAGACTGGGACAGCGAAACCTGGAAACTTTCAGCTAACAGACCTGGAGAAGCACTGAGCCTTCAGAGCAGCAGATGGTGTGAAGGCAAATGTGCTGGCTTTAAATGCAGCCAGCTCCTCCAACAATGAAAAAGTGGCAATGCCGCCTTCAGCAGTCCACCTGCACCTTTGGGTGGCCAGCCTGTGCTGAAGCGATCATTACAGCACTTAAAGAGCCACCACAAAGACACTGGCTCGGCAGTACCACACCCATGCCAACTCTAGGCCAAATTCAGCTTGGTCTTCCCGGAGGTGGGAGAACGGTGTGGGACCAGCTGAGCACACCACATCGCCTTAGCCAGCTCCCTGTGATGGGCTGCCTGCAGGATGCGTATTCTGGTAACAGAGCTCCTCCTTTCTATGCCGGGAAAAGGCTGAGATCCAGAAAGACTGCTTGGAGAAGTCTTTCTTTACCTTTATGGATAAGCAGCTGGATAGGTAAGGGTATCTTTTACAGAGGTACCTGGTGGAGAAAGGAGTATGGAGACCCTCGGCCAGCTCACACTGGGAACAGAGAGTGAGTAGAGTTTCTGGTCAAAGCCACTGCTGTGGTGTTACAGCATCTCAGGATGGGACCATCCAGGAGGAACTCCTGAAGGCTCTTAAAGTATCTGTCAGAGAAACAAATGGATGCACCACAATGCATCTCTCCTGCATGACCACATCTCTGATGGGATGAGTTCAGTTTCTGGAGGAAAGGAGCTGTGTCACTGGCTTAGCAAATCCTTGCAAAGCCTGGGTCAGACCTCAGCTGCAATGAGAGCTCACTGCTCTGTGTCATGAAACACTCCAAAGGGCATCTTGGCTCTCCAGGAGGGCAGAGCAGGGAAACATGCCAAAACCCGCCCCAAGGGAAGAGTTTCATTACTAAAGAAAGGCTAAAGCAAGTCCCGTTTGCTGTGTGGTCCCCAAAAGGTATTTGGCAGATAACATCTGAGTGCACAGAGCACAAGCCTGCTTCCTTGCCTATTTTAGCATACTATCTCTAACCTGCAGTCAAGCATTTTCAGACACGTTTGTCCATCTCTATTCTTACCACCTCCTGGTATTCTTTTTGCTACATGAAGCCACAAACTAGCAAGAAAGACAGCTGTGAGAGCTGGCAAAACATATCCCTTGCAAAAAAAGGGCAAGTCAATCTCTTGCTTGTTTAATCCCAAGGTAACAGTGCAGCTGGGCTTGTCTTCTTTGTGCCTCTTAAGAAAAATCACGTTTTTTACCTTTAGTTCTGCACTTTTGGTTGGCATATTTTAATTAAGTGGAACTAAAAGTCCAGAAAACTGCTCTTAAATTTTTTTGCTCTATTTATATGCATTTCTTGCACATTTTGACAGTTACACAGCTGGCCTCAACTTCTGACTAAGAAGTCTTGCCAGTCATGACTCTCTGCTTGATCAGGCTTTTGCACAAGAGAGAAGAAAAAAAAAAAAAAAATGGGACATGTGACTAACACAAGAGCCAAAAGGTGGCTCAGAAGGGTAAAGCCATTTGACTTGCTTTTGTAAATAATTTGATTTCAGGTATTGGGGGAGTGAGTGTGGAATTAGAGACTGTTAAGCATTGATCAAGATGTTACAATTCAAAGTTCAGAAAAGCAGTACAACAGGCGCTGCTGCATGCACAGTCACAACCAGTCCTGTTCCATTTTTACATGTTACCAACCAAAAAAAATCTAGTATCGGACCCAAATACATCAATAGCCACTCCATGCTAGCTTAGTAGGCCAACTACAATATCTTGTCCCTACCCTGCTTTGACCCTATCTGTTAAAGAAGCCTTTGAAAATCATAACCATAGGAGCCTTTACAGGGTTAGCAAAGCACAGAACCTTTAATATCTGCACACCAGCTTGGAGAGAAGGAGAAAGTGCAGAGCCATAGAAGATATAAAACCAGTAGTGCCTTATACAGAGATCTCTGGCCAAGTGATAGAGCCTTTTCCCCCATTTAAAAGGATCATGGAACAGGGAAGAGCAGACTTCTTTAGTCCTTTGCCCTGAGTTACATGACAAGCAGGCATTTCCTCAATTAAAATGCTGCATGGATTTTAGTTTCTGCGACTGCTCCGCAGGCTAGAAGAGGACCAACTTTCTCCCACTACTTTCATTTATGCTCCTCAGGCTGGAGAGAGCCACATATATTTGATCCATAGTATACATTCTCCATTCATACCAGCAGGCAATGACTATAACCTGAATTAAACAGAGAACATGCTACACAGCCTCAGCATGCACTCACTGTGCAATCAAAGAATTATGTGTGTATCCCTCACCGCTGCCCTTGCTAAGGTAATCAAAGCAGTAAGTTATCCTTGGGGCCTCTGTGTCTGGTTTCAAAGTTGATCATTTCCCTGCACAAGAACACAGGCTTAGCTTAAACCCAAAACCAAACATAAAAACCATGCACATTCTCCCCATTCTCTTAAGACCCTAAAGTTGCTGTGTGTTGCTTAAAATAAAATAAAAAATCAATACAAAACCAAAACAACAACCTGCATTATCTGTGCTTCTCACATCATGTCAGAATGGAAAGGCTATACTGCACTAATTCTATCCAAAATTGCACCATGAGTACTTCACCAGTTCAGCAAAAAAGTTGTGTCTGCACAGGCTGCCAGAGCTGCTGACAGGAG
Organism: Nipponia nippon; assembly: GCF_047370975.1. NCBI lineage: Eukaryota > Metazoa > Chordata > Aves > Pelecaniformes > Threskiornithidae > Nipponia > Nipponia nippon. The sequence goes on from NW_028262391.1 coordinate 31,924,320, forward strand.
GCACAGCAAACAGGGAAAAGAAATGGTTACACCTGTCCCCATGCTCCCCTCTCACTCAGCACCAAAATGCCGATCCCCATCTCCCAGTGACAGGTAGCAACTTGCACCATCATCCCCTTGCTGAATTTTCAAAGAGAAATGTTGTTCTTTTCCTAGTGTTTGGGTGAGATTCTCTGCAAGCTATTTTGTTATCTTGTCTCCATTCCTCCCCTTAAAACCTCCCAGCTTGTGATGGCAACAGAGTTTAACCAGAGCAAGGCTGCAGATGAACGGAGCCATTCCACGCCGCCCTGCCTTCCGCTACACCCCCATCTGTACCCGCACACCAGCATTTATCTCACACTCAAGCTGGAAGCTGCTGGGTGCAAGGGCTGCCTTTCTACCTTACTGTTTGCACAGCACATATCACAGAGGCCTTCACACACTGATAGGCTTCAGGTGTTTTAACAGTGCAAACAGGAGTTGTGCAATGCCCTGGGGATTTCAAACAGCTGGCCTCTCTCAGTCCCCACTTCTCATACCAACTCTGCAAACAGGCAGTGAATATTTGTTTGTGCAAACCGTACCAATGTGTGAGGAGATGAGAGCTTGCTTCAGCCAGAAAGCATTCCTCGCAGTTGAGATCCTTGGAAATCCCCCTGCATAAGGAGTGCCTTGGTAAATCACACAGCGATAATGCCTTGGACCTAAACATTCATCACTGGCATCATCATTTTAGAGTTGCACAAAATATCCAGCTCTCTCTCCACTACAGAAGATAAGTCTGATTTGGCTTGGAAAAGGAACTTTAACCATCTAAGTGAATCCATCTATACAAGTTTTTGGACTGGGGAAGAAGTAGTCAGGATAAGAGTAAAATTCATTACGCTTTTCACCTTTGCTGTTTTCTCCTCGCTACACGAAGCTGCTCTCTAGTGTGCACCAACAATAGGTCATCTCAGAGATACTCCCAGTGCCTGCTTTCTGCTCATCTCAATCTCCTCTTCTCCCACCCTTGGGCCTCACCTGTAGTCGTGGGTGAGGGTGACACAAGACTCCTCCTTCCTCAGTCTGGCCAGGAGCGCTCCACCTTCCAGCTGCAGCCTGACCAGCCGTGTATCTTCAAGAACATTCTTCATCAGCTGCCTGTAATTCCTCAGCAGCACAGCTGCCTCCTGGAGGGATTGCAAGAGTGAGATGAGCAGTTACTGCAACCTACAGGCAATGAGGGAACAGGCAAAAACCAGCACCCAACCCAAAACACACACAAACCACATCTCACCTTGGCCCACCCTAGGAAAGAGGGAGGTTGGTTCCCACAGCTGTTTCTCTCAAGCCTGCCAAATCCAGTGATAAACAGCACTCCTTATGCTCTCAGTACTTTCCCCACCAGGCTAAAATTGAAACCCAGTTCCTGTCATTATCCATACTCTATTTGCTGGGCATAGAAAGAATAAGCTTTCCAGCCTCTATTTCCACTCACAGCTAGCTCCCACTGTTCTTAGAGCCTGGACCTGCACAGCTCCAAGCTGTGGGACAAGATGGACATGAAGGGTTTGTGGATATACACATGCATGCAGGAAGGCCCAGAGAGGCCACTATGATATCTTCTATTGCTTTACTGTCGGGACCCCTAGTGCAGAGCTGGCAGCAACTTCCTACCATGTCAGGGGTACAGCAGTTTCTCAAGAGTGGGGGAATGGAACGTTTGCAACAACACAGGCTCCGTCTTTGTACCCTCCTCCTCTTGCACACTTCCAAACTTCTGTTCTGGAGGCAGCAAAGCTAGAACCACAGCACAGCCTTGGCCTGGTGAACACTATGTTGTCACCTAACTTTATTCCAGGCCATTCAAGCCAAGCTGGTGTGGCACAGCCTGAGGCAGCTGTGCAGTACTAGAGACACCAAAGCTAGTACCAGCCATGGAGCTGTGGAGCTGCTAAGAATGCACTCCAATGCTGGAGCAAGCACCCATCAGCAACAAGCACAGCTGAAGAGATCTCCTGGGTGATGCTGAGGGATCACAGAACCAGCTTCTACACCCAGTGGAGCCTCTATCACTTCATTTGGATTAGTTTCTACTAGTCCTGCTGTCCTGACAGCTCCACAGTGATACACGGCACTCAGAATACCCTGCTACTACAGCTTTCAGATTCAAAGCTACAGCTTTTCTGCAGCTATTCAGCCTCCTGCTCTCTTCTGTCTCAGGCCCATCTCTGATATGAGGTCAGGGACATGCTTACCTCAGCTCTTTCTGGCAATTTTCCAGGTTCCACTTTATGAATAGCTCCCTGGAGGAAGGCACAAGCACCTTGGCATCCTTGTAGCAAATGTTCCAGCTTCTACAAGAAGAAAGGGCCAAGGCAGAGATTATTGTCTCACAGCTGACAGGAATGCTGTCTTTTCAGCTTGCAGAAGGTTAAAAGTAAAGAAATCAAACACATTAACCCAAGGGTTCAATTATACCATTCAGTGAGGCTGCATCAGCGAAGAGAGGCCCATCGGAGGCTTCAGATGCATCATGCTATACCAAGGCCTCTATGCAGACCTTATAAACTTGCATACTCTTGGCTTGTATGGGTCATGCTTTACAGAAAAGAAAAATCAGTCCACTTGTGTCCCACATTCTTCTACTATTAGTGTTTCTTGTAACTTCCCACTAAGATGAATCACTATGCATGAATTTTGGAGGAACAAAAGATAGAATGAGTACTTGGAATTTCTCTAAATCATTTCTCTTAATATTAAAAGTAGTGTAAATTTAAGATTAGGAAACTGGAAAGCATCCACAATTAAGCACCTTGAACTACTGCCAAATCTGAAATCCCTCCTCTCTTCAGGGTGGGGGGGAACCCCCAAACATTTCACAAGGCTTTATGAGACAGTACTTTTTAGAAAGGTCAGTGATATAAACCCTAAATACTGTCAGATGCCACCCTCTAGCCACTGAAATCAGAGAAGGGAGAAACAGCTATTCCAAAACAACCACGCTCAAAACAAAACAAAAAAGCAGCTGTTTGAATATTTACTGAATTGAACTCCCTTCTCCCTGGAGTGCTGGAACAGCCCCAGCAGTGACAAATTAGCAGGCAGGATGCAGGTGAGATCACTGAGACAGGAAATAAACGCTGTTTGCCACATAGCTGCAGATCTAAAGGGGTTAAGCATATGGGTCATTATCACACAGAGTACATCGTATAAATAGGCAACCCATACAGATTGTTGCCTACACTAACTCCCTTTGGTAACGTTTTGCACGTTAAGATGCAAGACACAAACAAGAAGTAGTCTGATATCATGTTCCTTCCCTCAAGAATTATCCTTCTGCACAGACAGAGCACCTCAGCTCTCAAGCTTTTCTCAACTCTATCCAGAAAACTAATCCATAGCCTCTGGCAAAGCTTCTCTGCTTCCTCACTGCCAAATAAACCTCAAATTCTCAAATTCGATCCTAGGCACCAAGATTAAGTTTCTGTACCTCTACTGCATCAGCACAGGTTTGTACTAGTACTTTTAGATGCAATTTTAAAAAAATGGGTTCTAAAATAAGTTGGAAAAAATAAGTTAACATTTGGCATGCACTAAGCCTAACTGCTGAAGCTTGCCACCAGCAACACCGTGGTATTATGAATGATATCTTAACCTGCTTCAAATGCTGGCAGTGTGCCACAGAGCACTCTGGGCAGCAAGGTCAGAGCCGAAAGACCACTGAACCTTTTGGAAGCAGAAGCGATGGTTCTGTCATCCACCAGGGTGAGCAAATCAAACTCAATGTGAAGACAGCCAATTTGTCTGCAGATTTACAGAGATTTAATCCTGTCTAGTCTCAGCATGCCAAATATTTCTCAATACAGCTTTTAAAGATTCAGCAAGCACATGATCCCCAGGACCTACGCTCCCTCCACAGCATGAGTGTACACAGAGCTAGGTATTGGTGCCACAGATGCTAGTTTTGCAGACTTCTGGGAGTCTGCACATACCCTGCTGCATGGCCAGCAACACCTGCAGTCCTGCCACAGTGTGTGCTGCACTGGTGGCTGCAGCACTCCTTATCAGTGCCTGCAGCACCCTTTGCCAGGGCTACCTTCTTTAGAAGGTGTGTCTAGGTGCTGCAGTTTCAGCCCTTCTATCTCTGAGGCTTAACCTGGGTCAGCTCAAACATTTCCACAGGGTGGTCAGCCTCCCTACATCTTCGGCTGGCTCTGATCCGCACCTGGGTACAGTCCACTGTGGATCCACGACTCTGTCGTGGTTTAACCCCAGCCAGCAACTATGAACCACACAGCCGCTCACTCACTCCCCCCCAATGGGGTGGGGGAGAGAATTGGAAGAGTGAAAGTCAGACAACTCCTGGGTTGAGATAAGAACAGTTTAATAATTGAAGTAAAATAAAATAGAATGATAGTAGTAGTGGTAGTAATAATAATAATAATAATAATAATAATAATAATAATAATATAATACAATAATAATGTACCAAGCAAGTGATATACGACACAATTGCTCACCACCCCCTGACTGATGCCCAGCCTGTTCCCGAGCAGCAATCCCTTCCCCCCCGGCCAACTCGCCCCAGTTATATACTGAGCATGACGTCATATGGTGTGGAATAGCCCTGTGGCCAATGTGGGTCAGGCCCCCTGGCTGTGCCCCCTCCCAGCTTCTTGTACGCCATGCAGAGCATGGGAAGCTGAAAAGTCCTTGACTGGTGTAACCACTACTTAGCAACAACTAAAACATCAGTGTGTTATCAACATTATTCTCATACTAAATCCAAAACACAGCACTATACCAGCTACTAAGAAGAAAATTAACTCTATCCCAGCTGAAACCAGGACAGACTCTTTTGGAGAACAGCGCAAAGTCAAACAGGATCACAGTATGGAGGCATACTCAAAGCAGCCAAACAACAGGGAGAAGGAATGGATTGCTGGTACTGCCTCCTACTATTATCTTGGTCCTAAGACTCACTGAATTGAATCTGCATGTCTCTTTTGTTTTATCTCCTGACGTGGCCAGCTCTCAAAGAGGAATACAATGCTCCTCTGGGCCGAAACTTCACTGTACTTTTAGTTTAGATGCTTTCTATAAAGTTCAAATTTGATGACAACTTTGCTAAGTGAATTATATCTAAAAGAGGAAAAATGTTCCTAGAAGGATCTGAACTGATTATCAGGAACTTCCAAGTTTTACTCCTGCCAGGATTGCAGTTTTTACTAAGGAGCTCTTAGCCTGGTCTGGGGAACTTGCTCCAAAACCAACAGGATCTAACTGTTTCTATTATGCTCGAGTTCTTGATTGTGAGTTCAAAGGCAACGTGATACTAACACCTTCTCCTGAGATTAGCACAAGAAGTGTTTGCCCTCAAGCCTCAGAGTATAACCAAAGTGCCACTGTCTGTCACAACAAAACAGAGTTCTGTTTCTTCCTTCCCTTCAAAATATGGTCAAATCTGAATTAATGCAGTTCAAGCAGATGAGTTAAAAACTAAAATTTTAGTTCCTGCAGTCATGCCAATAGGTTGCAGTGTGCATCCATTTTATGAAGACAGTATTAGTATTCTTTTGATAACAGAGATTCGTTTGCATACATAGCTATTACAGGAACCACTGTCTTTTAATGCTTGTAGATTTAGCTGTTGACAAGCTCATCTTGCTTCAGCTCCATTACCATACCATTTCTTCTCTCAGATACCAAAGAACACAAGACATCCTACTCACCATGCGGAAGCTTAACCAGTCCCGGTGGCAATAAGGGAAGGTCCCATCCAGTTCTAGAGGCAGCTGTGAGCTGTCTATGTGCTTATGGAGGGATTTCATGGAGGTGAGAAGTTCAAACTGCACAGGAATAGAAGAAATAAAAGCACATTTGCATTAGAGTGTGAGTATTGGAGGAGGAGGAGGGGGAAGGTTAACGAAAGACAGCATCCTTTATTTCTTTATCTTGCATAGAAACCAGGTACACAGCATATCTCTGCAACAGACCTACAGTATGAAGGAAAAAAATCAATTCAATCTTACAGCAGCTTGCTGTACAGCTTAGTGGGCGAACCTTGAGGGAATGCAGGCCACAACATGCTGTTTCACCAAGCAGAACATCTGTGATGGAATTCTGGCAGCAGCCAGCCTTCTCCAGAGCCAGTACCTCCTAGTATAAGCATAGCAACTCCCTCATATGTTCCCACGTGTGTTGTGCTGCGATTTGCATTTGTTTGGAGAGTCTGAGAGGTTAAATCCAGCCCCCAGCTTCCCCATCTCACTTCCTGGAAAAACAGTTTAACAGAGCAGCTTCTGCCCTACCCTCAACTCTCCACTCATCACAGCAGCTATTTGCTCCAAGTGGATCTTGACACAGATAACTTGCCTTCTGTGAGTCTGTAGGACCTCAGAGCATTTTTATACTCACCAGAGAAATAGACAAGTGCTCCTGCAGGTACATGGAGGCCAGCCCAGACACCAGGAACTCAGGTGCAGACATTTAACCCCGCCCCCCCCCCCCCCCCCCCCGTGAAAGCTTCCACCTCCTTACAAAATAGTGATGATTCTTCCAATTCCTCCCGCATGCCCGTGTCTATTACACTTTGCTCTGTTCCCTCCTACACATTTCGGATTTGTTCAATGCGTTTAGTGTCTTCTGTAGCTCTCCCTGCATGCACACATCTGCAGCCCCCTTTCTCACTTCAAATTCCTCCACATGAGGGCAATGAGGAAATGGACTAATAGCATTTGTTATTCTTTAGCCTTTCAGGGCAGCACACCACACACACAGCAAAACTGATGCTATTCACAGTATCTTCATCCACAGGAGCCAAAAGGGAGGTCCTGGCCTACTCTGAAGTCTACAAGGTTTTGACAGGCACAGAATTTCAGTCCGCTCTTGTAGCTTGTAACAGTCTTAGAGCAGAGATGACTAAGATGCAGTCTGATGCTCTGTTCACTCACCACAGACAGAGAGTAGCTGAGAGCCTACATTTCTTATACAGCTATCATAGAATCATTAAGGTTGGAAAAGACCCTTAAGATCATCAAGTCCAACCGTTAACCTATCACTGCCAAGTCCATCTATACCATGTCCATCTCTACCATGTCCTCGAGCACCACCTCTATCCATTCTTTAAATACCTCTAGGGATGGAGACTCAACAAGCTATGGAATGCCAAAGCAGATTTCCTTCTACTGGGGGTGTTCAGTGATGTTGTGATGATTTTCCTTCCTCCATTAGCACCTCCTGTTAGTCTTCCCAGACATTTCAGCTGCAAAGGGAACCTCACACACATAAACATCTCCTCTTTCCCCTCTTGCAGAAGTCTTAGCCGCTGACAGCAGCAGATATGAGGAGAGGAAACATGAGATATGCAAAAGCCAGGAAGGCAACAAGTACCTCCAAAGGATGGAGTTCAGAATTTAGCCTAATGTGATCTCTTCCTGACCAAGAACTTTCCCCCCTTGTTAACAGGAGAACATGAAAAGCATCTCTATTACTATTAATTGTGCAGGGCTCCTCCACACAGCTATCCATGTTCCCAACAAACCCCCCGTGTCTTGAGGGCCCCAGCAGACTGACATAATTATGGTACAAATGTCACCAATGGACTTGACAATAAACACAGCATGACAGAGATATGTTCAGCTCACATAAACTTTACAACCCTGTAAATACCACACCCATAAGAGACCACAACCATAAAATACAGAGAACAACTACAAAGATTTCACGTGAGAATAAACATACATCAGCAGACAGAGAATTCGCTGTTCAGACAGTTAAATAAAGGATATCAAGAGCTCCCCAGCAACCCCATTACCTGTCCTGCTGGTGGCTTGTCCATCCGAAAAGTCAGATCTCTTTCAACCAGAAGCAGTACTCCATGAATACAATGAGGATCCATGTCCTACAACAGAACAGAGTCCAAATCCATTACCTTTCTGTCTGGGATGCTAAGGGAAATGTACCATACCAAGTCTGCACAAGAGATTGCAATTTATCCTTCAAAGGCATTTACGAAGCCTGGAAGTAATAGGGAAGGCCATTCTACAGAGCACCAAGGCTATGTCGTTAAGGTAGTTTGCTTCAGATCAACTAGTCCTGCAGTATTTAAGGAAGCAATGAAAGAGGTCAGGTCTTGGCTGTACTAAAAAAAACCTCTGCCTTCTACACAGAGAAATGTGTCAGGGGGAAAAAAAAAAAAAGAACCATATTCAATGTCCAAGGTTTTTTGTGATAAACCTTCCTGGTCACTCCTAACTGAAAGGAAGTATTTTTTCCCCACAGTGCCAAAAAACGTTGTCTTGTCTTTACTTACTGCCAACTCACAATCAAGGACTTACATCCTGTTGCTACTGTTAAACCAACAGAAATTCCAAATACAAGGGACATCTAGCAGCTGTAGTTCAAACTCTGTGATCCAGGAGCAGCACTCCAATTACAGAAGCATTCTACAGGGAAGTGAGAAACAGGCACAGAGAGCGACAGCAAGAAGAGGGAAATGTAGTAGAAAGATCCAGATTATGGAGACAGGGCCCACAAAATACACGATGCCTGGATCTGGATAGCAAGGAGAACAGCCATTTGAGCTGTCATTCCACATGGTTAAGTAAGAGCCATCCCATCTAGATGCCTCCTAGATGGTCTTTGCCTCTGCGAATATCCTGGAAACTGTCAAGCAACAAATCCTTTCCTGTATTGCTTGAGCTGCAAGGAACATGCCACAGAGCAGGCCATGACAGCAAGGGAACCCTGTTTAAATGAATTACTCCAGCAGTGTTTAAGGTTAAATATCCAACATGAGCAGCAGAGCCAGAGTAGAGAAGCTAGTGCACCAGCAGAGACTGAGCCACCTGACACTGGGCCCACTACAGAAATTAATAAACAATGCCAACACAAGGAGACCCAATTCCGCAAGTGAAAGCAGCAGCAAAGACGAAAAGACCTTTCTCTCATCTAGTCCTAAAACAGGATCCTTTTGAATTGGCAGGAAAAAAATCCCAACTGAAATGCCTCCCAAAACAGTGAGAGGTTTCTCAGTCTCCTCAAACCCTTTCTCCAAAGCAAATTATTCACACTTTCACTGTTACTTGAAAACTGATCAAAAGGCCAAAAAGAATTTATTGCATAATTAGGCTGTATTAGGTAAACCCTAAAGCTCATCTGAAGAGAGGATGGGGAGGTATTACAGCTGCATCAGCAGCTCTGAATTTGTCTGCCAGAAAGTACTGGAGGATAAAGACCAGCCACACTTTCAAGACAGTTCATGGCACTAAATAAATTTATTCTTTCACAACCCCTCTTCTGCTCCAACAGTCATGAGATGTGCAATCTGAGTGAGGGATAAAGGTAGTGATGGTGTAACACGAGGCTACAACAGCCAAAACACTCGCTTGTTTGTTACTGCTGAAAATAGAGATTGAAAAACCATTCACAAATAAAGCTGTCAGAAGAGAAGTTCAGGGTTTTCAAATCCAAGAAGTAGTCGTATTTCCAAAGAAAAGTATTTTTCACCGTATTTTTTTCTTTAAAGAGCTGAAGATAAGTCAGTCTCATCCAGCACTGATGGAGCAATCCAAATGAACTAAAACAGTTTACAGGAGCGCCTTGGGAGACAAGGCAGAGCTGGAAGCAGCAGGATGCTACCTGAGGAAGCTTTCCTGCAGCTTTCTGCACAATCTTTTACCACCTTTGCTAACAAAACTAGCTATCTGGAAGCAAAGAAAGAGTCCCACACATGTAAGTGAACTCCTCACCTCCCAAAACAGGCACAGTGTGGACAGCATAGAATAGAGTGGCATCAACAGGAGCTCAGAAAGCACCAGGGTAAACATCCATCCCAAGAATAATAATAAATTATTCTTTAAAAAGAGGATTAGGTACTTTCTTCCATCTTTCTCAGACTGAAGTTTCAAACAGTCTTCTGGCTTCCTGGCCCAAATGGAAGCCCATGGCCAGACTTAACATCACTGGCATGGTTTGAAGCACAGGCTGCCAGGAATGTCTGTGCAGATGGGACAGTCCCCAAATACCATGTTGAACCTCAAAGTGACCACTTCTACAGAGTAGTAGTAGGTCCCTAGTCTTTAACGTCAGACCAAGGTCCTCTGTACTTCTGCAGTAACAGGGTATGTAAATATACCCCTTGAACAGAAAGGTTTGCACAGAAGTTTTCTGCTTTGAACTGTTACTGTATCTGTCTTCATAAACTGACTCTTCCCTTCCCAATCCAACACATAGTTGCAGCAGATTACAGGATTAAGCGTTCACACTGATATGCAAAATTCAAAAGAATCTTACTTTATAAAGACTAAGGCAGAGGGAAATCCCACAGATGTCTGTTCACTGAAGGCCAGTGCACACATTCCCCTGTCCATGCCATGCCTGCTCGCTGACCAAGGGATCGGCCCAGCACTACTGAGTGGCAAAGTTCCTCTGAACAGGCCTCCCAGCACAAAACTTACTGGTGACAACCTGTGACCAAATATCACAGCAGCATTTACCTCTGCAAAAATCCTTGCTCCAAAGCATCATTATGCAGCTCCCCACAGGAACAAGCATGATCTATTCTTGCAGCACGTACGCACTGCACATTTCCCTTCACCTCCATACAGAGCTGCCAGAGTTCCTCCTTGCTCCTTCCTGAGTTAGCTCTGCTGCAGCACTTTATTCTGCCCCTGCTCCCAGCGCCGTCTGGAACAGAAGGATTTCCCAGCCACCCATATTCTAAAAAGGAAAGGGGAAGAAAGTCTTGCAGAACACATCTCCCCCCACCCTGAAGGCAGAGAGGATGAGAAGCTTTCACCATTTACTAGGCAACTCAAGACAGAGCAACTGACAGTCTCCCAGCACTGTAGGGAAAGCTACCTGCAAGCACCAAAAGTTTTCTATTAGCACTTAAAAAGTCTATTCATGCAATTATTCCAGAAAGATGGAAGAGTGGAGTAAGTATTTCCTCAGACTGACAGATCTTGACCCAGAAACCTGTGGGATCAAAGTCTTCCCTCCCCAGTGAGGTTCTCTAGGGTTAACAGATCCAAGCACTGCAGCAGGCAGGGACTCTGCATTAGGTCATCCGACCCGTGCTTACCCACTGTGAAGCAGTGCTCCTCACTGCTCAAGAGGAAAACATCCCTTCAACATTGAACAAGCAACACTTGATCTCAATGTTTAACAGATTCCACCCACACTATCATAGTAGGCTTCACAAAAGCCATGTAAATAAAGTTCGGTTGAAGTGGAGAGCAGAACAGCAGAGAAATGAGCTCCAGAGACAGTCTGCCAGAGATAAGAGAGACTGGGAGATGCGTCAGGGATTTCAGAAAGGACCCCAAGGAGATGATCTGTTTTGTGACCTTACAGGCACAACATACAGTCTGTGCTTCTGTATCCACCGGCCAGCAAACCGTGCTGCACTCTAGAAAGCCTAGCTTGCCTCACTGTAGTTATAGTCAGTTTTCTGTATTTCTCTATCCCTGTTTCAGAGCAGATGAAAGTGCTGCTGTGGGATCACAAAGGTAAATGCCAAGGATCACCAAAAGGCCCAGAGGAGCCAGGGGATTATTCCTGTGCCATAGCCAGATGACGAGCTAGCTGAACAGGTCTTGTTTACAGAGTCTGCAGAACAGCCAGGGTAAGGACCAAAAAAACCACAAGCAGAGTAATCAGCCTCTGTCAGTGACTGTTACCTGGAGCACACACTCAGCTCCAGCAATCTGTCTTGCAGCACATTAATCCCTGTTAACTAACTGTTGCACCACCCTGATAACGAGTTGCTCAGAGCCAAACAGCCATCACAGCAGGATATTACAGAAGCACTGCAAAAAGCTTTCCTACCCCTCCTCTTTTCAGAGGGTAGGAAACTTAAGGTTTGAATGGCTTTATTCATGCCATGCTTGTATGAGACTGGGGACCCAAAAAGCACATCGTGTCTCAACGTGTTGCCAATTTTCAAATCATCTCACTAAGACAGGACCATGCAACCATGGGCAACGGAACACTCAAAAGTTTTAGCAAGCCCACTGCCATGTGGGCACAGCATAAAAGAGAAGATAACTTGCTTGTCACCTCTGCAGAACTGAGCAGGGCACCAGATTACTCCTTCACCACAGAGAATGAGCATGCTGATAGAGCTCACAGCTCCACCCAGCAGGAGGACAGACCTCTGACTCAGCCCCAACTCTCAGATGTGGCACTGAAGCACATAAACCACAGAGAAACCAGGTTCATTAAAACATAGCCCTGTTCCAGTTTGCAGAGGTTGAGTCCTAAGAGACCTAAGCTCTGATTTAAAAGGAACACCTGCTTAAACAAGGTTAGTCATAACTAAAACCCAGTATCTCCTTTGCCTTTCTAACAGCAGCAGATAGCTTCTATCTGGGAGGGGGGGCAACACTTGCTTTCCAAGTGACTGATATGAAAGCCTTTGACCTGAAGCAATATAGAGTTACAGCATGTCCAATTCCAATCATTCACCGACAGCCACATCAACAGCTGCATGCGCTCTTCCACCTGGCATGACAAGCAGTGTCCTTCCCTTCCCTCCACAGCAGGCAGAGGCCTCTCTTCCTCCCTTCTCTGTGGTGGGCAAAAATCCCTGCATATTTCACACAGCCTCTCTGTGCAGGGGACAGCATCTCCAAGCATGATAATTCATGACAGATTTTCGACTTGGGTACAGGCTGTTCTCAGCACAGAGACAGAAACAAATTTGGCGGCATGGGGAGGGGTGTTCTCCCCCAACTCAGATTTGCTCAGGTTTTCTGCTTTGTCTGCAGTCTGGCAAGTGCAGGTCATTCTTCTAAAACAGGGCTGGGTGCATAACTCCACCTCCCAAAGCCAACTGAAAGCCAGGTGGCAGATGGAGACATAAGCAGCAGATGGAGATGTAACATCCAACCAAGATGGTAAGCCAACTAGTGTTCCTTTGCCCAAGCTCAAGGCTCACCTGCAATATGCTGAACGCCTTGAAGAGAGCAGGAACCGGTGAACAGCGACGAGCATCCACAAGAACAGTTAGACCCAAAGCCTGACATTCTGGTCTGCAAGGACAGAGAAAAAGAGGTCATATTTGTTATCAATGAAAATCAACAAGACTATGGAAACAGAACCCATAGTCATGACAGGGTGAAAAAAACCAGTACGTTATGGCTTTGTAAGGACAGGGAACTAACTGGCCACCCTCTCCTAATCAAAATATATACATGCTTAGTTTTTATCTTTGCTATTTCCACCTGAACCTCTCATTTCTCCAATTCCTATGATACCTCTCACTGATGGCAAAGGTGCTGATACTCGCTCTAGGTAATCCACACAGGAAAACCAGTCCTTCCTAATTGTATTCAGGGACAAGCTTGCCCTTAACCACACTGCTTCACAAGAACAGCCATTCTGGATCAGACCCAAAGCCTATCTTGCCCAGAACCAGATTTGAAGGGAGAAGCATAAGACACAAAGCATGAATAGCAGAAGCTTTCTCATGGGTTAAGCCTGCTCCCCTTATCAATGGTTTAAAGGCTTAAAAGAAAAAAAAAGAAAAAAAAATCACTAACAGAAAGTTAGCTTTACCTCTTATTAGTTTAATGATCTAAAAGTGAAACAAAGTTTCAGTAGAGCCTGAGATGAGCTCGAGGGGAGAGTCTGTCTTAGTGAAAGGAAGAGTAGCTGCAGCAAACTCCAGTCTGCAGTCTCCAAAAAACAATTGTCAGCCACACATGACGGCAGATGTTTTTCAACCCTTGCAGATCCTCCCTCCCTCTCAGCTTGGAGGCCTGGCCCTAAAAATATCATGTCATAACACTGTATCAGGGAGCTGCTGCATGACTGCCCCATCATAGGTCCCAAATCCCATTTTCTGAGCTAATGAAGGATAGCAAGACCGGCTTGGATTCACGGCAGTGCATGAAAACATTCAGTACATACCTAATTCTATCACAGCATGTGCACAAGGCACATACAGAATAGCCAAAGTGCTTACTGAGCACCAGCCAGTTCACCCTAGCAGGATATCCCCATCTGTACAGTATTGTGACTGTCTGGACCAGGTTCCTAGGCCAATAAAGTCAACCCGTTCCACTCATTGCCTCAGCTTCCACCTCCCTGAAAGGCAAAGTGGACATGGCAGCAGCTGTCTGTCCTGTCAGCCCAAGAGTGCCACAAACCTTGGGATGCTATGCAAGTACAGAAGAAGGCGTACAAGCTCAGTGGTGTTGCAGTGGGGGTTTAACCAGGCTGTGTTCCTTGTTGTTATTATGGCCACTGCACGTCCTGATTTATCTCTGGTACCTGTAAAAAGAGGTGAGGTAGGGAAAAAAGTCACACAAGGAAGTCAGAGCCTGGTTCCAGGTGTGTATGCCTCATATTCCCCTACTACCACCCCATCACCTTCCTGGAAATGCTCCACAGAACTCGATATAGTGTATGTTGCAGATTGCAGTAGGCTATAAACACACTTCCAAAGTACCCAAAGCTGCCCCAGAGTGAAGTAGCTGAGCTCTGCTCATCTTTCTCTCATGGTAGTTTTAAATCTGGACTGCTGACTTCTACCCAAACACACATTCTTCATAAAATATTGCTGAAGTTGGCTAATGATAAGCCAACCTGTGAGAAAAGCAAGAATCTCAAACTCAAGATAAATAATCTCACCTCTACTTCTATTACAATGTTCACGTTGCTGTCAGATGAGACAATGCAGACAGGTTTGCAGAACAAAATGTGCTACCCAATGAGAGTGGGCACACGCATTGAGCTTAGCACTTAGCCAAACATCTCCTCCTGGGAGCAAAGCCCTGGAGCAGGAGCCTGGAGCTCCTCCTCAGAGGTTGCAGAGCGGACAGCCCAGGAGCACACTGTTGCCTGCCTGCAGCTCTGACAAGGGCAGAGTCAGTGCCAGGCTTTCACTAGTTTCAGGGCTGGCTCAGTGCCTAGGGAATAGATAAGGCATAGTATAGGCAACACAGCTGAGTTGTGATATGTTGAGGAAGGAGAAACCCCTCTGCTTCAGCTAGCCATGACAACAGTTCTCTGCCCCCTGCTTTCCAAAAGTCCAAAGACACAGCTTATCACAGGAACTGAGCCTGCTCTATCAGCTCCCAAAACTTAATGATAGTGTGGCTTTGGGCTTTAGCCACAACATGCACACAGAACTATGAAGAGAAGGACATAACAGTGCCATTTCTGGAATTACATCCAGCCTCTTCTCCAGATGCAAAGGAGAGGTAAAGAGCGGGCAGACACACCACTTCAGAGACCCAGAGCTGCCATTCAAAAGTAGGCAGTGCCTGTGGAGTGAGAGCCTGCTCAAGCAACCAACGCTCTGCACTCACGCACGTCACCAGGAAGGTGAGCGATTTGGAGAACAGTAGGGACTACACCTCTATTGTGTGAAAAGTAATTCACAAGAACAGGAGCCATTTCCTGTCATACAAATTGTATGAGGGGAAAAAAAATCCCAGGCATAAGACAAAACCAGAAGCTTAGAGAAAGCTATGTCTGTCTCTTCTGAACTTTATTGCTACCAGAGGAGATACTGTCCTGGACCACCTCTCTCCCCATCCCAGGGACAAGCATATGAGTTGACAGGTAAAAAAGAGATACAGATGGACAGCCCCAAGCACAGAAAACTGCCCTGGTGTGATCTCAATCTGTCATTAGGACATGACTTGAGTGAAGGCCACAGACACAGATGGGCATCATTTAGAAGCAGGGCTTTCTCCCTCCCAGGGACCAGAACTGTGACACAGGCTTTCTCCTGCTAACAGCAGGGACAAAATCTTTCATTGTCTGTGTCATTCAGGAGGAGTTTTATTATTCCTGAAATACAGTATTCTGGACACTGTATAATCAAAGAGCTGGAGAGAAATTAGGAAAAGCTTATTAATATACCTTGTTTCATAAGCTAAGGGGATCATCAGAAAATAAAAAAAGCGAAGCACTCAATTACTGGAAAAACAGCTTGATAACCAGGCTCAGTTAAAAAAAAAAAACAAAAACCACAACACTTTTACACTCTGAAACATCTTTTGTCCATCAGGGAGACTGGCATCACCAGAACTTGATTACAGCTTGAATTTCCATATAGGAGCCTGGGAATTGCCTGACCAGGTCAAAAAAGCAACTGCAGCCACCAGTCGCTAACAGTGGCATAACCAGATGATTCAAGAGAAGAATACAGAATTGAAACTCTCCTGAAAGGAAAATTTCTTCCTAACTCCATCAGCTACTAGTTTACTAATTAGCTATTATTGACTATTCATTATAAAAGTTATCCTTTCTAACGTAATCATTATATCACTACCAATGTCTAACATAAAGCATTTAACTGGGCAGTGAGAGCATTTCCTCAGGTGTGAGGATTGCCCACTGAAATCCAAAAGGAGACACATGAGAAGAGATGTCAGTCAAATCTGATACTGCTTCTACAGAAAACGTGATATCCTCCCTTGGAAGTGGTATCAAATCCAAAACTTGTTTCTTCAATGCATTTCAAGGGCATATCCCTTTATCCCATATTCAAATGCATTTGCCTCGTTTAACACTTGTACATTATGATAGGAGTCTGTGACAAAGGAAACAACTAGAGCATTAGATCACACAGTCAGACTTCTACAATAGCATGGACTATGAGGTTCTCTTAAAGACCCCTCTCTCGAACCCTGTAATTTTTTGGCTGTAGTACATACCCTAAAACATGCAACCTGATCAGCAGATCAGATGATTAGAAATCTTCCCTTGGAATTTGTTCTTAACAGTTTACCTACCAATGCAAAGTATGTTTGAATGTACCAGAACTCTGCCCTGCACTTGGTTTCTCATTTCACCTTCTTCCACAAGACTGGAAGGGTCTTATTTCCCTTTCCTCCCTCCCTGCACAAAGGTGTTTTCACCTCATTCTCAATCATCTTATGAGATAAACAACCTTCCTTTCTCTTACCATAAGACATCCAATTCAGTTACAAGAAAGGGCTGTCACCCTTTTCTGCACTACCTCCAATATTCACCATTTCCTTTAGAACAAAGGCATCAGAACATCCCAAACTATTTGAGAGGCATCACCAACAAGTACACAGAGGTAAAAATGACTTTCTTAACCTGGCTAGTCCTCCCCTCTTCTTTACACATCTGAGGTCAAAACTGGTCTTGCAGCCCCAACACTGAGTGGGAAATCACTGTGCTGCCTTTCTGCTCTCCTTCCCAATTTTTCCACACTGCACAGCTCTGCCTGACCTCTTCTCTACTCTGTGGACAATTTTCAACTCATACGTGGCTCCTGAGCTGATCGAATGTAGCTATCTTCCTGCCCTGCACTGGACAACCCTCTCACTGGCTGTGGAAGGAAGCAAGCCCACAGGGGCTGCTTACACAGACGCTGCCAAACGGCTGTTTTGCCCTGGCAAGGTAGATCTCACTTCCTCCACTTCACTTCATATTTGGTTAAACACAAAGACCTCTTGTGTGCGCCCTGTACACCAAGCGATCCTGGCTGCTCTGTCCAACAGCTTAAGCTTTGTTTACCACTCTGCCAATATTTGTCCCATGCAGAAGTTTTATCTGCAGCAATTTGATACTTGCTGCCATATCAGATGCAAATACTGAGTAACGTTTGACCTACAACTGATCTCGGCAGAACAATTCTGGGAAGTCCTCCCTTGATAGCTAGTTTTGTCATCTGCTATTTAGCTACGCTATCGTTCATCCCACACGTTGCTCATCCACACTTCATTGGGATATTCCTTTCAACACTATGTGTCATGAAACACTATGTGTCATGAAATCAAATGTTTTCTAAAAATCTATTATATTTAGGCAGGTACATTTAATCAACCAAACTTCTAATTACCCAGAATAAAACTTAAAACTGGTTTTACAAGAGCACTGTCAAATAGCTGGTTTTACAAGAGCACTGTCAAATAGCATCTCCTACACTCCTATCCTTTAATTATCTACCAAGTGAATCAAGTTCCTATTGTTTCAACCAGGTCTGATGTCAGGCCCACCAGCCCATCATTACCTGCATCCTCGCTCTTTTTGAACTACTGGTATGAGCCCACAGATTTGGCATTTCTGACTCATACGCGCTTGGTTAACATTTTGAGACTCCTGGGAACAAGTTAACATTGCTTTTATGAGAGGGAAGTTCTACTTCCTGTCCTTCCCATTCAGAAACTTTAGAGGATTCAGAAGTGTTGCTTCTGGAGAGGTTTGGGGTGAAAGAAATAGACTTGGCACCAGTCTGCAGCACTGCAAACAGAAGCTCATCTCCCTTGCCCTCCTACAAACCATGCTTCCCAGACACATTCTGGCTCAACTACTCACCAGGCAGGCAGGCAACACCACTCCTGAGCACTTCTGGGTTCACATCCTTGACTATGGTAGGTGCAGACCGACCACCCCAGGCAGTCCCAGAAGCTGGGGGCATCAGGGGAGCAATAGGTGTTGAGGTTTCCTCCAGGGTACTGACTTTACTCACTGGTTTCAACACATCTGTGCCAGTTGCTTCTTTTCTTGTCTCTGCCCCTTCTGACACCGTCCCTGTAAGACAAGGAGCAGTCAGAAGCTAGAGCAGAGCTCCACCCAAAAGGTCCCAGGTAAGTCCCAGACCAGGGAGGGATGTGCCCCCAGCCCCAGCACCCTGCAGCTCTTCCAGTCCTTGTGCCAGTAGCATGCATGTTCCAAAACTGGTTATAATATTAATATTGCTGTAATTCTAGGAAAATAAACCAGTTCATTGTGAAGTTTGCAAGTTACAAAAACTCAATTCGGATCAGGATTACTGTAGTCAGAGTCGTTTTCAAAAGGTAACATATCAAGCAGTACATGTCTGCTCACAGCCCAAAAGTCTGGCGCGGTGCAAGTCCCTGGCTAAGCTCCAGCAGCTTGAGCATGCTGAAGTGATAAACCAGCTTCTGACAGGGAGAGCTGCTCCATCAGAGCAGAATTACTCCCCCAACACCACTTTCAGATTAGTTCCTGAAAATATGAAGTCAACTCAAGGCTGACAAATCAGCTGGAAATTAGCCAAACAGACCTTGTTCTGCTCGTCCAGACTTTTTTAATTAACAGTTAATGTGAAAGTCAGAAACCTATTTTAAAACCCTGAAGAACAGGATGATCACACCAATCAGCTCTGTTTGAGAACTGAAGAAGATGCTTCCTTTGCCTGACACCTCAGCTCTGAAGTACAAGTTATCAGAATCAGTTAATTCTAAAATTAAAATATCTTCGCTACTACATGGAAACTAATGCTAGTTTTATCAAGTTTCAATTTTCATGTAAAAGTAGCTGGAGAGAAGAAAAAAGAAATATACCTACTGTGTAAGAGGTATTATTTCCCATTTCCCAACATTATAAGAATTAGAAGCCAACAATACGTCTTCAACAATACATCTTTGGCATCCTAAGTACACAACTAGGCTACCCCACTGTTTGGCAGAAAGATATACCAAAGAAAAGGCTATACTTCGCTGCAAATCCTGATACTTCAGTATCTACCAACAAAAAAAAAATCAACCTCTCTTTAGGAAAATAAGACAGAGGAGTATTTATTCACTTGCTATGAAGTCAGACGTTTTAATTGCTATTTAAAATTGACTTCAGCCATCCTACCTTCCTGCTGCATCAACAATGCTGACACTTGACTCAGTTTATTTACTAACAGATTCCAATACTTCATTAAAGAGCAGGACCAGGAACAAAGCAGTCCTTGAAGTGGCTTTCAATACAAGTTTTAGCAGTGAAGGAGATTTACAGGTTGAGGCTCAGCCCAAACTGCTTTCAAAGTTGCTAAAGTAGGTGAGAGAAATGCCCTAAGCGGCATGGCTCACTGCACAAAATTATCAGACAGCGAGGGGAAACTAGGAGGGGCTCCAGAGGTCTGCACCATCAAGGCCATGATGGAGTAGCCGCTCATTACTCTTTGGTAACACCCCTCTTGAGTGATCATCCCTGGGACCCAGCTTGGCATTTGCTGCATTTGACCACGTAAGCTGCTGTGATGGCTTCAGGGCTCTGCACAGTTCTGGAATGCATCAGAGCTCAGTTCTGTTCCGAGTACTACCTCAGTCTCCGCTTTCCAGTGATGCAAGAGGTCATTCACTTCGGCCAATTCTGCTAGATCTTCCTGAAGCAGCATTTTAGAGGGGCACTGATCTCCTGTAGATAGGGTATCTTGAAGATCAGAGTCACATAACGTGAAAGCTTTGGGGCACGACTTAAGGGCTGATAGACTTTCTAGGAGAACACAGAATCATCTTCTCGAGGAGCTGTAAGGCCTGGCAATAAGCAGAACCACACAGTTTGTAGGGAAATGAATCTGCATTAAATGAAGAAAGTCTGCAAAGAGGACCAAAAGGTGGCATTTAAAAAAGGCAAGAAAGGGAGCATAGCTATCTTGAAGGTACCATACCAGGGCAAGAGAAAGACATAAATGTACACGGCAGCCCTGCCTTGGATATCTCTTAGAAATGAGGTAACAGGTCCCGAAAGCTAGAAGACAGAAGCACTTTGCTCAGCCCACCAGACATGGTCCTGGTACTGGGGCTTTTCAGTCCCGAGGAAACCTCACTGGAGTTGTGCAGCCTCCAGCCTACGTACATCTTACCCAAACAAACCTCTTCCCTAAGCTTCTCGGGCTCAGTTCAGATCTGCAGACCCCACCTCTCTCCAAACAGGCCCAAGCACACTGTTTGTTATTTGCAATCTGGGGTGGAGGCATTTACTAAAGCGGAAATTGTAGAATGCGGAGGATTACATCAAAAAGCAAATTCAGAACTGGGACATCTGAATTTGCCATGTTTGCAGGTTCCACCTTTCCCCAAGGTTAAGGAAGTGGTAGAGAACGATTTGCTTGTGTGCATTTCAAAGAGACATTAGCATTTTTCCTGCAAACTGCCCCTGCACCAGTATCATCTATGCTAACACCATGTAGTAATAGGGAGTGGGAATGGAATGCCCTAACAGGTGCCGCTGAATATGCCCCAGTGTGGTTTTTTAGCCAATTTCTTGAATATCAAGATATTTTGCACCCCCAAAATATAGGAATTCTTTCCAGAGCTGCAAAGTTTCAAAATTAACTTTCACTTAAAGTTAGTCATTAGGGAAAAACAGCAGTCAGATTTTCTGTGAATGGAACAGTGTAAGTTTTAAGCCACCAACTCAAAACAGCTCACATTTGACTCAAAATCTTCTAAGTTAGATCATATTTGTGCAGAAAATAAGCTCAGTTTGTGACTGGGAGTGGGAGGAAGGGGAGAGAGTTAAAGGACAAGGAAAACCCCGCAGACACAGCAAACTCAGATGCCCCAGTTCTGAATGTGTATTTTGATATAACCTACAATGTCTGCCGCAACAAGACGGCTCCTCCACCTCACATAGAGCAAATCGTGTGTCTGCCCACTAATATCGAGGTGTGAACTGTAGATCTGAATTGGCCCAGTAAAGCTTAAGTTTTGTCGTTATTTATAGTTTAGGCAAGATACCCACAGTTTCCAATCATAGTAGCAAAATGACCCCAACAAGAGACAGTTACAGAGAATTTAACTTGCCTACAGACTGACTGGCTGGAAGGGAAAAGCCCATTTGTAGGACTGAGATTAGGACATTTGCTTCACTTTGTAATTTTATCTCTGAGTTATCTTATTATTATATCTCTGAGGATTTAATGGGGCTAGATAAGGGGACGGCTTGTTTGGATCTCAAAGCAATCACATGTAATTGAATGGATTAAGCTTATCACAGTTCCAGCTATAGTGTTTAAGAAATACTCCTGGCATTAACAGATATTTAAGCTGTCCTCTGCCTTAAAGAGTTTAGTTTGTCAGTTTGGGGTGGGGGTTCTGGTGATTTAGGTTGTTTCTTTTACTTTACAAACTCTGAGATAACAGTTGGGGTGGTGGTTTTTTGTTGTTGTTTTGGTGGTTTTTTTGGTTTTGTTTTGTTTTTTTTTAACTGCAATGCCAAAGTTTAACATCATCAGAATTTGGCCATGAATATGTCACTTATTTCAGCCAAATCCCCAGAAACATTTAAATTGTCTTTCATTAAAACCCAGAGGGGTCTGTCATTGCTGACATCTGCAGCAGTGGCCAAGACTTGTCCTGTGGACTAGCGAGAACATCATACTCCTCATACACGAGCTAGACCTGGCTAATTTTAGACAGAAGAGATGGGAACACGGAACAAGCAGCCACTAGAGTCACGAGGAAAGCGTACACCCAGCACTCACAGCCTAGGTTTTCTGAGGTCTGGTCCTGTGCAAACATGAAGTCAAGCCAGGTTTAGCTTTGTCAAGGGAATGGATACCCACCACATGGTTATTTACCAGCATACATCCCCCAAGAGCTACAGAAAGGCAGAAGGTGACCTCTTTTTTTCCTGCTCATAGTGGTAGATGCTCAGAGACATGCACACTTCAGAAACAGAAACTTCTGAGCTGAGCCCTCCATTTCACAGAAGAGAAATGCTTGTCACTCCAAAAGTATCAGAAATGCCTGGCAACTGGGGGCTTGCCTAATTATGGAATTAAAATATTTTGGTGCAGGTATTAAGGAAATTTCATTTTAATCAATGGACACTTTAGCTCCATTAGGAGGTCACACTAAGGCATCAGGTAAAATGTGACTCTTGGACACTTGAGAAAGTAGCTGTGTTTGCAGCCAAATGGAGTAGTGCTGCAGCAGTGACGCAGGTGCTTAGCCACACAATTCAGGACCAGTGCAAGCATTACACTGGCAGCCCATCCCAAGACAACCAGCTCTCGATCTGTTCCTCCACAGGGTCAGACATGCTCTCGCAATGTGGGTCTGTATTTTTGACCCTTTCAAGAGTCCTCACTCTAATCTTTCAAGCCAGGTAATTTTCCTAGCCAGGGGTCTCAGGGAATGAGAGCTGTTGAACTGGAATGGCATGTTTCACCCACCCCCGCCACACACGTGCTTCTTGATGTGATCTGCATATCTAGCTACAGTTTTTCAGGCTCAGAAGAGCTAGGCAAAGCCAACACCATGTCCATGCAGTTACACACTGGCTGCCTATAGTCTGCTGCAAAAGGCAGAGAGACTTGGATTGCCTGTTTAATTCCTTCTGAGGGAGCACAGCTCCAGCACAGGAACCCAGGCATCAAGAAGTCTGGGCAATACTTGCTTGAACATATCGTTTGAGTTGAAGTTAGATGCTTAATTTCTTTGTGCTCTCCCACTCAAATTAAACAGCTTCTACTTGAAACAAGCAAGCCAAAGAAAGCACGCCAGAGGGGAAGGGAGGGAAGAGCAGGGGGAATCCCTCAACTCTGCAGTTTGCTTCTTAAATCAGTTACCAGCACGCACATTTACTGATCTTCAGGTCATGTTATATAGCCAGTATTTTACTGTGGCATCCACTGCTGCTTCCTCTTGCCACAACTATCTTCCTAAAGCCAATTTTCAACTATGAAAGACTTGTACAGTTAGACATTCTCTCCTCACGTATTCCTGTTGCATGCATCTATAATGTGCACATGATGAATGTAACGGGTGGAGGTCACCAGCAATCAGATTAAATGAAATTAAAAGTCTCTTACACTGGAACTTTGTTCTGTACAGCTGTAAATTTGCAAAGAACTATTAAACAAAACACCTACAATAAACCCACCTGTGAAAAGAAAGCTAATTTCAAGCCACAAAAATGGCAACTTAATCACTTTCTTGTAGTTTGTGCTATTACCCCAAAGCCTCCCAGCAGACGTACTTGTCAGCAGTACCTCTGGAGGGCTTTGCTTTCGATCTATGTTATCAAACAGATAAACACACAAACATCCAATTGCTGTACCTTTAGGAGATGATGCCCCAGAAGCTGCCTCTTGGTGGGACTGCAGAGCGGTGGGCTCTGTATGCCCCTCAGCAGGTCCTGAGGACAGTGGTCCAACCTCCAGTTCCTCTTCAATGGATTCCAGTGTTTTTAAGGCTATAGTCTTCGACTTTTCCCCATAAGAAAAACTTCCCTGGTTCTCTTCCCCTCCCTGCAAGTCCTGTACTGCAACACACTCTGGGTTCGGCACAGAGTTATCTTCACTTCTACAGCCGTGGTTTTCTGCCTGTCTTTGTGGTTCCTCACACCCCTCTCCAAACCTCTGGGTTCTGAATTGACTTGAGCCTTCTGCTTGTGCATCAGGGCCCATCAAAGAATCACTGTTATTTAATTGTTCTGCCATCTGATCACCCTCCACTGACAGAGCAGTTTGGAGTAGTATGGCTTCTTCAGCTTTCTTATGTTGACATGCAGAGACCTCTTGCTCTTCACCATCTGGCAAGAGTCCATCTGTAGGAGCTTTGACAGAACAGTGACTGTGACTAGTCTGATTCTCATTTACAGTCCATATTTGTTCAATCTCTTTGATTTTCTCAGAGCTGACCTTTTTTCCCAGCTCAAATTCATCTACTTCTCCTTGGTTCTGTTCCAGAGGATTTAATGGAGAACTAGGATTTGCCTCCTGATCACTGCAGCAAGCACTGACTGCTCCTACATTTGCCACGTTCCCTGAAGAAGAACCTCTCTCCACACCTACATCTGAACTCTCAGATGTGATAAGCAATGTAGTGGCCTGGACGGGCACAACACTTTCACTGACACTCTGGCAAGAAACATCAGAACCTTCCTTCAGTGTGCAATGTGGTCCCGAAGGTCCCAAGACAGACACAGGAGAGGGATCCATCTGTGTCACCTCATTTCGACCCTCAGTCAGTGGTTCTCCATGTCCTCTCAGTACCACCTCCTGTTTAGCAGGCACAGTAGCAGCATCTAGAATTGTTTCTGGGCTCTGCTCTGATGTTTCAACACCAGGATCTGTGCTAGGACCATCACTTTCTCCTTCCACATTTCCAGGAGCACCAGGCATTTGTCCTTTGCAGTTGACACCATCACACACGTCACTGTAGCTGCACAGTGCATATCGCCAGTCGATTGAGTGGTCGCTACAGGTCTCCTGCTCTGCAGATGAATCTTCTGCACTGCAGGCAGGAGACTCCACCACAGGAAAGCTATTCCCCATGTTTCCAGGACCACCTGATATCAGCTGACTTTCTAGAGACAGTTCTCCATGTGACATCGTTTTGTTGCTTTCCAGCGGAATTACATTTTTGAGAACTTCTGTAGAAGAAGTCCTCAGAGTGTCCATTTGACAGTGCTCCTTCTGCATAAGTGCTGACTGAATCAAGTTCTTGGAGTAGGTACTGTCTTGAATGACAATAAACCTGTGCTTGCCTTTAGACGCATTCACTCGTGTTCTAGGCTGAGTTAGATAACTTAAAGCTAGCGACTGGGTTAAAGAGCCTGTTTGTGGCCCAAATCTGGGCAGTGAAACTTCTGTCAGCTCAACGTACTCCCCTTCAAGGTCACTTTTCAAGTTCTCTTGAGGCACAGGACTTGTACACACACCATTGACAAGAACTTCACTCAGCTGTGGAGCTGTGCTACTAATGACCAGATTGTCTCGATTGGGACTTTGTTCCTGTAGATACTGAGATGCTAGGTCTGGTGAACTGCACTCAGCATGGTCCACAGGGAGGCACAAAACTGATGGTTCCTCTGTTATTTCTGGTGAGATGATATCGTTTTCAGTTATTTTTGGTTTATTTATAAATTCGGGATTAACCACTTTATCCCAGGGGACACGAAATATTTTATCATCAGTGGTTAGTAAACAATTTTCCAGTGCTATACCCATCCGCTCTCCATTGATAGTACTCAACCATTCCAGAGTAAAAATAGAGGTATAGGAAACTTCTGGAATCACAACTTCCTCTACATTATGCTTGTCTTTTGCCAAACATTTCAGTACAATTCGTGGAGACTTCTTGAGATAGGGGACCACTTGCAGGTAGAAGTCACCAGGCTTCAAGATTCGCCAGTCAATGGAAGCCAGCTGGACTACAATCTTCTCGTGAATACACAGGGGCCAGCCCTCATGGCGAAACAGCAAGCCACAGTACTGAACCTATGAAGAAAAGAGAAAGTGTTTTCAGCATCAGGAACAGATCTCAGCTCAAGTGTTTGGACAGGAGAGATCCATGCTTCTCTTTCACAGCTGTACCAATAGAACAGTTGAATTTAGGGTCTTTGGTTATTAGTGTAGGGAAGTTTGCCATTCCAAAGTCTTCTCTTTAAAAAGCAGAAACAAGAAAAGCTACCAATACAAATCACCAGCATCTCAGGATCTGAATATGAGCCAACCAGCCGCCAGAAGTGTCAGCCCTGTTTTAAAGCTGGGTCAGCACAGGCAGAGGTCTAAGCCCCAGAACCCCAGGGCAGAGAAATCAGGAGTTCTCACCTCCCAGTGCCCAAGCCGGGAGGCCCTGTCTCTACCTCATTTCTGACTCATTAGAACCAACTGGACTGACTAAGAAAGTGAAAATTCAGACCAAACAGCATCCCTAACCAAGTGCCATTAGAGAAACGCAGGCAGACAGCAGTCTGCTTACAACACACAGACAAAACCCACTGTCCTCAACTAAAGACCATCCACAGCCTTAACAGAGAAGTTGGCCAAATACTGCACATCATTTCCAGAGCATCCACAGTGAGCTCTAGGTCGTACCAGGTACACTTGATACCAAACTGCCAGAAGGAAGTTGTAGATGCAGAAACCTCATTGCACAGGATGTCGCTAGTCAGCCTGGCACCACAAAATGTCTTTTGTCTGGTGAAGCAGTGTTGGGTCTTTAGACTGAGGTCTGCTGGAAGGGAGGTAATGAAGAGCTTTGTTGACGAGGGAAGGCAGAATAAAATGCCAAGGTCTGTCCGAGGACTCATTTTTATTCCCTAATGTGCTCTGCTGGAGTATGCAGCATGTCCCATCTAATTTTGGTTAAGCCAAATTGAAGAGCATGGAGCCAGGTAAAAAGCAACACTCATCTGGTGCTACCAAGAGCCTATACAAGACAGGTGGAGATGTTACATTGGATGCAGCAGCAAGGGATGGCTGCAACCTACCAGTGAACGGAAGAAGATACTGCTAAGTCAAAGCAGGAGAAAGGAGGCAGCAAATGAGGAAAGTATGGCAGGACCACAGAGAAAGAAGGCAGCAAGTCCCATCAGCAAGCTGTGAGGAACTACACTTAGCGCAACAGGGATCTCCTTGGTCCCAAAACGTAGCAGCACTCAGGACAAGTCTCAGACAAATCCCAATAAAGTAGAAGAACTGAAGTTTCATAGCTGAACTGACTTGACTCAATTATTTACAGCTTTATCACAACTTCAAAAAATAAAATCACTGCTTTGAACTTGATTCTGTCTGGGTAAAGTAAGATTTAAACCAAGCCATGACATAAGCTATCAGTTTCAAGATTAATTTAACCTTTCTGTCACAACAAGGGTTTAGATAGGATTCACCTGTATCGGATGCAATACTTAAATTAGAAAACTGTCACCTGGAAGCCCAAAGACTAGTATTGGCAGCATTAGACTTCAGACATTTTATCTTGTTTCTCTTACATGATCACATGGAAGTCTTGACAGAGAAGGCAATTTATAAAAATGCTGTATTCTGCAGGCCAGACAGATAAAAAACAAAGCAAAACAACTTTAATTCAAATATTTTGCCATATAGCAGAAAACCCACAGAACTGGAAGGAACCACCTGGATTCTTACACACCTTGAAACAACAGGTAATGGCATTAAATAATTTCTTTCCTATGTTCATCAAGCTTTACCTTCAGCCCAGCCAGGTTTCTTATCTCCACTGTACCTGATGCAAAGTTACTCAGAGGCTTGAAAGCCCAAATCATCCTTCAGATTCAATAATTCCTCCTCCTCAACGCTGGAGCTCATTCTCTGGATGTGTTCCCATTGCTTAAAACTATTAAGCCATGTCACATCATCTTAACACAGCTTCCTTGATCATCTCTTAGGCCTGCCTGAAGCACCTCCTTGGCAATGTTGGGGTTTTTTTTGTTTGTTTGTGTTAAAAAAGCAAACACATTTTTTGTTCCACTTTTTAATTGTGCAAAGCATTGCAAAACACTGCGTATAATGGCACCAACACTTCCAAACTGTGCTAGAAGCATCTCAAAGCTCACACTTGTCTTCCAGTCATGCCCCTGCAGTAACCCAGTCACCTGCTAGTTCTTCTTTTCAAACTGATGAACCCCAGTTCACAACAGAAATTCTGCCTATTACTTTGTTGAGGCACACACTTGCCCTCTGAATCAACCATCTATGAAAAATTAAGTACAAAGTTTTAGAGCTCATCTTATGTAATACACTTATCACCCTCCTCCTCCATGTTATTGCTCATGTCTCCCAGACTGGTTTCATCACAAATATCTGTTATATGCATACTCTTACTTTTTATGCCAAGGTCATGGATGAGAAGTAATGTGTGTCTTATGACTCCTGTCTCCAACTCAGTTTTCACTGCAGTACAAACACCCACCCTTTCACCAGTTTGTTACCCGTCTTGCAATACTTGCATAAACCTCCATCCCTTTGACACAGTAATTAATTTTCCACATGACTCCATAATAAATCCTTTACAGAAAAGATCAGACAACGAAACTTTTCTCTCTAGAGCGCGCTGTTTTATGAAAAAGGCTAGTCTTACACTACCTGTCATGGAGTAAACCACATGAAAAGATGTTATCCAGTTTTTAATGGGTCAGTTAATTCAGTCCTTTCTCAGTGCATGTTGTTGTACGCTCAGCTTGTTCTCTCCATTTTGTTACTAGCCCTGATTTAACAGAGTCAATAAAAATCCCTGTTATCAGACATGGAGCATTACATGGTAGCTTTTTCCATATTCCAGGATGGAGACCAGCCAGTCCCTTTTCTTTGACACAATCAATTCCATATCTATTTCAGTCCCAGCAGTTTTATTTCTGTTCACTCAGTGCAACTGCCTTACTGCTGTACCTACACGCTGTATCACTACTAAACTGAATCTCACTGTAGCTGTCATTTGTTTGAAGGATCATATTAATATTACCTTATATTCTAACCTTGAACTCAGGCAACTGCCCCCTCCCTTTCTTTCTTTAATAATTTAGAATTAAAAAGGCCTAAAATCTAACACAGAGTTGCCTGTACTTCCCTTAAAGGCACAAGGAGCTAAGCTTTACAGTCTTATGTTCTCATGCTTTCCGATCTCTAAGACACAGATGCCTCTACACCAGCTATTCCCTTTCTTGCGCAGCATGGCTGAATTAAGCAAACCAAGACCTCCTCTTACAGCACACGGGTTGCAGAAGTTGTTACTGACTTCAGCAAGTCTCGGGCCATATGTACTTTACTGACCTTTCCATCAGGCTCAAGACTCACCCAGCACCTCGGTCAATACAGCTTATATCTCTTACAGTAAGTGCCCAAGCCAAATATTTTGTACACAAGGTTTTAAACAATGTGCTATCTTCCAGAAGACACTATACAACTGCATCCTACACCAGACCACATCAACCCTTCTTCTGCCATTAGAATATTCCCTAGTAGGTACATTAAGGCCATCTATACCTAGGGCCTTTGGGGGAAAGAAGAGGCAGACCAAAAAAAAAGACCAGTTCCCAAAATACTACAGATAGTTTATATGACTGAAAAGTGAGAGACACCAGCAGCCGCAGCATAAACAAAGCTGAATTCTATCTGCACCTACCTAACAGAGTTTCTGTTAGACTAGATGCAGAGTAACCCATTTGGGGGCTATTTGTACATTAAGAAATCCAAAACCCAACCTCACTGCTTAGATGATCTGACAAGTGGAAGAAAACTCAGCAATAAAATCACCAAAACCAAAATGCAGAATGCATTGAAGTCCCTGGAAAACCTTACAAAGCCACAGTCTAAACTGCAGCAAGAGCTAGCGTAATGTCCAAGCAGGAATGTAAGTCCTTCAATAGCCTAAACATTTTAGAGTTTTAGAACTTTAGAAGTGGAGCATCCTCATGCCACTCCTGCTCCAAAAAACACCTTGAAAGGGAAGATTATGTGAAGAGGCTTATTTCAGTTGTTTTAACATTTCACTTTGAGGCTCAAGTATTTGCTTTTCTCATGTCCAATCACTACCAAGCCAAACCAGGCTCATCAGAGGAGTGCCAGGAACAGACTCTACACCTGGCAGTTGCAGACAGGAATAAAGCTGCCTCTGAGGAAAAGAGCTGGGCACCAATGACAAAGATGGCACAACGGTGGTAGCTCTTAGAGCTACGAGGATGGCTGGGCTGGAACGGACCAACAGTCCATTTAGCTCAGGATGTCATCAGAAGCCTGGGGCAAAATCTGGTTTCTTACTCTGTGCTGAGCAGAGACAGACCCCTTGGCACACCCCTCTATGCACCCTCCTCCAGCCCCTGGGGATCACTTACAGGCTATTGATTTTAATACACCAAGCTGAAGCCTATGACCTTGTCTAATGGTTCATGAAGACACTTACACTTTTGTCATTGCAGTGGCTGAAGGAAAAAAAAAAAAAAAAATCTAGGTCTCAAGATTTCCTACAGTAGCCATTCAGACAGCAGCTACTTCTTTTCCTTTTAGTGTGTTTAGGAAAAGCTCACATGGACCAGCTGAACTACAAACTAGGGAGGAAACATTGCTTTTGTTTAGACTCTCTAAAAAGCAGACAAAACTTTTAAAGAACAAGTAACAAGAAATAGCCCTGTGATTTCAGACAGTGAAGACAAAAGAAGGGGCACTCAATGGAGGTTTGAGGAAGAGAAAGAGTCCACAAGAAATGAAAGAAAGAACTTCCAGCAATAAAAATTCAAATGAGCAGCCTTCTAAAGGAAATATGGAATAACCTGGGCCCACCTATAAAGATAGTAAAAGGTACCTAGAGCTTCCCTTGACCTCCCTGTATTGCCCTTCTGAAAGCACAAGATCACGAGTCAAGGCCGCAAAGGGTCACAAGCAAGGAGGAAAGGCTCAAGGCATCCAGCTGTGCTCTTTGAGAGGCCTGTGCCTGCACTCTGCCTCTTGCTGCCCACTCTCGCAGACATTGCACACCTCAACAAAAGCCCCCAATACCTAATGCTGAGCCCTGGGCAGCCCCTCGCTGGAGGTAGCTGCCCCACAGACCTCACCAGCCCTGCACCTTGTGGCTCCTGGGCAGGCCAGGGAGTGCCAGGCAGGCCCTGAGCCCTCTCCCTGTTTCTGAGCCTGTGACAGGAGGGCGGCTCCAAGCACGGCTCCTGCCCCGCACCACCTCCCCAAACAGCGCTGCATGCGTAGGACAGCCCCACCATACTGGTTTCCCCCTCCAACAGGACACCTCAGCCAGCACCAACCCCCTTGCCTCCATGTCCCCTGGCCCCATGCTCCAGGCAGCCCCTGAGCCCCTTCAGGGCCCACCACCCTCACCTCTCCCGCCTCAGAGCCCCCCAGGGCCCACCACCCTCACCACCTCCTGCCTCAGGGCCCCCCGCCTCAGCACCTCCTGCTCTGACAGCCCCAGCTCAGCCAAGACCACCATGCCCATCAAGGCAGTCCCATGCTCCTATTGGCTGCTGCAGCCTCAACTGTCCCTCCCATTGGCTGCCAGGCAGCAGAAGGCCCTCCCCACCACCACACCCCTATCCCACAGGGGCCTTGGCCCTGAGGGCAGCCATGGCCTCACCAGCCCCTGCCTTGCTGCCCAGGGAGGAACAGCCCCCCTCACTACCCAGCAGACCCCCTCGCTGGCACCATTCCTGCAGGTCACCCCATCACTGCCCTGAACACGTCCCCTTTGGGAGAGCAGCACTGTGGGCCCAGCTCCCCGTGAGCCACGGGGGGCAGAGGGCTATGCGGAACAGCAGGCTCCGCTCGCAATCCAGGCTGCTTTCCTTCCCTCCCCTCCAGCACCTCACCTGCCCAGGGCACCGCCGGGCGCTTGGAAGCTGCTGAGATCTCAGGGAGTGGGGAAATTGCTTCCTCGCCTCCTTCGGTGAGGGAGGTGGTTTGGGGAAAGCCTTGCAAGTCTTGTAATAATTACCAGTTCATACAAATTAAAAACCTTTTGTTTCTTTAAAGGGGAAAACCACGCTATGCACCATTGCATTAGAAACTGCAGCTAGATAAGCCTATTAATAATTCCTATTTGAGTGTTCAGGGTGAGAGAGAGCAGCTTCCCAAAATCCTTACGCACAACCTTGGATCTTCCTGTACGGATTCACAAAGACATGGCTGGCACCAAGCTGGAGGCAGGTGACAATGCAGCAGGACAAACACTTTCAAGATGACCAGCTTCCAGGGGTTGTTATGTGGATCCATCGCATGTTATGCGTGTTTCCCCTGAGCATTTCACCTCCTTGAGACAAACGAGTAACTGACTATTTCAGCTTCTATTTAATATCTTTCCTCCTCCCAGAAGTCCTTTGCCCTCCACCATGAGGACTTCTATCAAAAGCCTGGCCGCACACACCCTCTAAGTTTAGAAACAAAAAGGCTAGAACGAACCCTAGTTTTAGGTTGTTGGGGTTGGTTGTTTTTTTTTTTTTTTCTTTCCGTCTTGCAAACTTTGAGCCAAGTTTGTGATGGAGGCATTTGACTCATCGTTTCTAACATTTTAGACTCCCAACAGTAAAGCACGTTAATCTTGGACTCGTTCTGGCAGTAAATATAACGTGACTCCTCGGGGCTACTGAGCCTTGCGACGGTTCCAGCAACCATCAAAGGGGAGCCGGAGCTCTGGGAAAAACACCGACTGGCAGCATTTCGCCCCGCACATCCTCCTGCCAGCGGCAGGAGCACGACAGCTTCAAACACAGGGCCAGGGAACGGCTAGGGTTAGAAGCCACCCGAGTCAGCCATATCCAGCAAACGCTTTGCTAAATCTCTTCCTCTGAATCTCTTAACCCTTCTGTTCGGTGTTCCTGGTTATGGAAGGTGAGGGCACCGCTCCACATCTGATCTCTGCACAGTTAAGCTTCAATAACAATTTCTCAACTGTTTCCTAATTGTCTGCCTGCCCTCCCACCTAGGCTGCTGTACACACGGCACTTTTTGCCAGCTGTTTTACATACAAGAGTAGAAAGAAAGCTCTCCAAGAAAGCCTTCGCAGGCCTTAGAGAGCATGATGTACTCACACAGGCATCCTGCTGAATGCACTGCAGGATGTGCTTGGCTGGAATCAGGAAGTCTATGAGGTAGCGCAGTCCATCCCCACGGTACGTCTTCTCCACCACATCAAAAACTTGGCACAGAACAGTGGCTGCGGTAGCCTCAAACGGAGGGTAGAGTGCTGATAACGTACTCTGAATGCAACCGTCCAGCGACTCTGAGTCCTGCCAAGAGAGAAAGTGTTAGCGGTACCACGGCACAATACGCCCCGGTGCCCTGACGAGCCCTACACCCAGGAGCGCAGCCATCTCCAAATGCAGAAGAGAAGATCAAAGGAGCAAACTGCTGTCCTTTCTAGTTTCTTTTGGCACTGATGATTCCAGGTAAACCAAAAAAAAGCTCTCCCAAAACGCGAGTGGAGCGCTCGCAGAATGCTGTGCACAGCGGCGAGATTTCCCAGCTTTTGCTTACGCAGCAAGTCCTTCTCCTGACTGCGCTGGGTGGGGCTGCTATTAAACCATTACCGCAGCACGTGAGTGCGTGCGAGCGAGCGAGAGTATCATGGGGTGGACAGCTTGGCAGGCCTCATGTTTCGGATACCCAGGGCTGGAGATGCCAGCCAGCATTCGGGTACATTAAAGCCCAGTGTTACGCTCCTCCATGGGCTAAGGGGAGTTGCAGGGGCAACAGTTGGGCTGAAGCTCCTCGGCCTGCTGCGCTCTGAAGTCCCTGCACAGAATAAGCTGCCAGAGTTGTTTGGTACTGGGGAAAGCTGCTCACCAGTGCAATTCCTCATTATTCAAAGCTGTTTGCCTCTCATGAAAGGCTCACTCTGGGAGCCAGGAATTTTCTGCAGTGAGATGCCTCACAACAGGATCCACAGACTGCATGTGAGCAGGGTTGCCTTTGGTGCCTGAGCCCGCACATCGATACGCAAGATGCCCGTTTCCTGCCCGGGGATTGGAGGCGATGGTTTCCCTGTTTCCACCGTCATTCAGAAGAGCCTGCCAGCCAGAGCCTGCCCACAGTGTCAGGACCAATTCCAGTGCTAGAGGCCAAAGTCTGATCTATTGCATGGGTGTAAATCAAGAGAGCTTGCCAAAAAATAATAATAAAAAAAAATCTGTACGCATCTGGGGAGAGGACCAGGGTCCCTCCTTTCCTTTCTATTTTAGAGGGGACCCCTCTGGCTAACTTACAGCCAGTGGGAGTGAGTTTTGCTACAAAACCAAATGAAAGTTTACTCAGGTGTCTGGCCAGATCCTCATCTGATCTAAATCCACCTCCCTTCACTAGAGACAAGGAAAACATTTCAGCCGCTGGCCCAGAAGCCCTACAGCCTCCTGCAGAACAGGAACAGCTGCATGGACATGCCTGAAAACATACCTCAGTCCCACAGCAAGATTGGGAGAGAAAGTTAAACAAAGCAGTGCCACAACAGCTTACACTGCCACGGGGGACCAGTAGGATGAAGGGATCAGGAGGAAGCAAACCGTCTCGCTGCTTCCGCTCCGAGGGAGCGGACGTTCATTGCTCCAGATACCTCCACTGGCTTGAGAAAATGCAACAGTCTCAGAGGAAGCCTAAACCAACCTGCAGCCAGAGCAGAGATTATGCTCCTCACGCAAGCCGTTCCATCTCTCGCAGCTACCCAGCTGAATGATCTTTAAATTCCTCCTGTAGAGGGTCAGGTGTTTTTAGCACAATATAAACTCCCTGCTCTGTTGTAAAGCTGTCTTCTAGGACAGCCTGCGGGATTGCACAGGAGAGATGAGGATGCCCAGGCAATGCCTCCACAATCCCTGCCTACACTGAGCTGGGAGAACACAGGTGACCGGCAAACCACACACTGCCCATGGCCTGGCACTGCTTCATTACTTTTTCTGCTGTTTCTCCTGATGTCAGCAACAAGCAAGGCTAAATGGCAGCAGGCTCCTCAAGTGTTTGCAACTCTTCTGAGAGACCAGCTGCCTCCTGCAATACCCCTCAAAGTCAATGCAACCAGATAAACAGAGGTTAAGGAGCTATTTTTCATATTCTTGACCCAAGGACTCAAAAAGCAGGAGGCCTATGTGCACACTTGCAAGTGCTGAATGCCAGAACCAAGCATTTAACCCTAATCCTAAATGGGCTGTTTTAAACAAGCTTCTTTCCACCCAGAAAAGAATGATATAAACCGCCAACTTTTATTCCATTAATTGAAATGGAAAGCCTGGAAATTCCCAGGCACTTCCTTCTCTGCAAGAACAGGTCTTCAGAGGAAAACTTCCAGATTGTAGAGGTCAAGAGAAAACTGCTGAGAGCTGACAGCTTGCAGCATTCTGCACAGTTCTGGTCAAGACCACCCCCACGCAGGGTGTGAGGCGAAGGCTCAGCTGAGTTCAGGAAATACAAGAAGAGAAAGCAGACCAATAGAAACTGTGGGATGAGTTGTACAGACCCAAAAGGACAGCCTAAATAAGAAGTCTTCCCTTTACATGGTATCCTGGACTTGCTGAAAAAGGCATGGAGAGGGCTGTAGGGCAGGCAAGCCCAACAAGAAGCCTCTCACAATTGGACATATTAATGATATTGCTAAATATTGCTATAACACGCTGAACATTACACATCGTTCCTCTCCGGTGCTCTTGTGAAATGACAGAGAGGCCAAGCGCAGCCAGCTGAAGGCGAGTGCAGCTCCAGTAACCTCTGTTGACACCAACCTGCCCCAGCAAGCGTCTGTGCCCTTGTCAAATAAAACTGGCCTTCACACAGGTGCTCTCCCACCCGGCACCAGCCACCACAGAGAGCCCAGCCAAGTGCTTGGACACACTATCACAGTAGTGTTACTGCTGGTAGCATTTGACCACAATTTCCCTCTGACCCTCCACAGGTTCAAAATCTCAGTCAAAACCAGCTGGCAGGGGTTCTGTGCTGTCTTCTGCCCCCATACCTCTTCCTCTGCTTGAGCAAAATTCTTTCAGATATCAATCCCCCCCAATGAAATTTGTTACATTTACTATTGCAAATAAAACAAAGAAGTCAATATTTGCACATGAGTCAGTGCATTGCTCTAAGGTTCTCACACCATTCCTGCTGCCTTAGCAAAGCCTTCACAAGACAATTATTAACATTGGCACTGAATCAAAAATCCTTTATATGGTTAAAATAAACCAAGTCGTATATTATCCTTCCTTTAGTAGAATACAGAATAACCATAGCCTGTAGCCATTGCAGAGCTCAGTGCTAACATTGCACTCCGTAGCACAGAGGCTTTATCTCTCTCTGGCTAGACTATACCATGGAGCCACGACAGCTCTGCAGGCTTTGAAGGAACAGAGAAAAGCTTTCAACCCCTACCACTTGGTAGAAAGAGGAGATGTTTTCACCAGTCTCTGCTAATTCCACATGAAAAGCCCCAAACAGGGGAGCAAATTCCCATATCCGATCGTGCTGCTCATGATTGTGGCACCAGCATCCTCGGACAGCTACAGAACAAGATTGGAAGCAGCCTCCCTGTGCCACAGATGAACGTGGAGGCAACACTGCTTTTCGGTGCTCCCGCCCACCCAGGGTGGTCTCCCAGGGATAGGTCCTGCCCAGGTGGAGGGTGAAACACAGCAGAGCCTTAGAAGTCACCTTGAAACACAGAGGGTGAAACATGGTGGAGCTTGGAGCCTGCAACAGCAGTAGATTTGCCTCCGATCATGGACTCATTAAACCAACTCACAGCCCTAGGGATGGGGCTGCTTATTTGTACTAATTAAGTTTCTCAGATTGCAGTGGCCTGAGGAAAGGGCCTCAGCAAGGGCTACAAGAGGCCACATGGTCCTGCTGTTCAATGCTGGAGTACAGACAGACAGCCTCACACATCTAGCCTGCGGGCAGTGCCTGCTGCCACACACGTGGAGGAGCCATGGTTTGGAGGCACAGGGAACTCATACGAACCAGCTCAAGACAGCAAGAGAAGGGGACAGCATCCTGCATTCCAGAGGCTGATAAACCCAAAGTCTAGAGCCCATCCTACCTACAAACCACATCCCTTATCTCAAGCAGGTGATGCAACCCCCAGCAGGCATGAGGAGAAACCTCTGCGACCCAGGATGAGGGGACAGTGCCCAGAGAGGAGAACAAGCTAAACCAACAAGGATCCAAGGAGAGGGCACTCCTGCCCCAGCACTCTTCCACTTCAGCCAGCCCACAGCAGCCCCCAAGAGCTGGGGGAGCCCAGCACAGGAGCGTCCTGGAGAAAGCAGCCTCCTCCAGGGACTGAAAATTTCAGGCTTCCCTGCCTCCAACAGTATTGCCACATCCCCCTCACGGGAAAGGTCCTGGACACTTGCTGCTTTTGAGCCACCCAGCACAAAGGCAAACAGGAGTGCTTTCCAACCAAGCCAGAGAGCATCTCCCCAAGCAAAATGTGTCTTGGGGCTCAAATGCTTCTTTGTCAACAGCACGGGAGGACCTATGAACTCCAGCTCACTGCCACCACTCCACCACACACTCACCACACCTCCCAAAAGAGAAATGCGCTTTTAAAATAACTCCTCTATAAATCAAGGCGCTAAATAAAACCCAGGTTAAGGTCACGTCCGGCCACACTGGCTTTCACTGCTCCTCAGCTGGGAGCCAGCTGCCGGTGCAGGGCCTGGAGCACAGCAAGGGAAGAGGAAAGCAGCATGTGGGGATGGTATGGGTTCCATGGGCAGAGCCCTGTAATGGAAACAACCCAGCATGGTCCCACCTGGGAGGGCAGGGGAGCAAGGAGAGCCCAGGAGAGCTTCACAGCTGGCAGAGGGCTTGGGTCTGAGTGGGGGCAGAAATGAGCAGGGTGTGTGTCATCATTCCCCACCCCCACCCCCAATATAATGGGAGCCACAGGTGCTGTGAAATGAATAGAGGGATAAAGATTGCTGTGGCAAAGCTCTGCTGCTCAGCTCTAAGAGCCCTTCTCCCCATCACAAAGTGCAGCAAGAACCAGGAGTCAGGGAGAGATGAGGTTACGAGCACCTGGGCAGAAGCCCAAAGCCAGGACTAACAAGCAGGCAGCAGGAAGAGGAGCCCAGATCAGTTACAACCCTGCTCAGCGGACATGTCTACCTCTCCCGGTGCAAGCAGCCACTGCAGGATGGTAGAGGAGCCTGCCAAGAGGCATCTGGAGTAATCAGGAGCTTCTTGGGCTTTTCTAGGTGCACTGATTGAATTTTCCCCCTACCTTTGTGGGCACAGAGAGCGCTACATAGCAGCTCCAGCCACTGGGAACTCCTGCCATGCTACATTTCTTTCTGACTCAAGACTAAACTTCTTCCTCTTTGGGACATGCTGCTCACCAATTAAGATTGAACCCTGGAGAGCCTCCTACAGGTTTGGAAAACAAGTCAGCCTGCCTAGGGAGCAGAGAGAAGATCCCCAGGGCTACACACCTTGCGCAGCATCAGAATACCTGCGCTCTCCCAGCAAGCGCCTGGGACAGCAACTCAAGTGGCTCAGGACAACACAAGTCAGTGCAGGGAAGGGCTGCAATGTTGCTGGACCCACACAGGCCCACAAAGCCTCGGCATCATTTTCTCTACAACTCACCCAAGCACCTTGCTGAGAAGTCAGTGTCTTGCTCAAAAGAATTTTTTCTACAAAAAGCTGAGTCTCAGTCAAGGAGAACATGAAGAAGAGGGACAGATCTTCCCTGCTGACAGCCCAGATGCTGTTTGAAGACTCCTGAAGACCATCAGCATGGTGATGCCAGACTAACTGTTTGACTTACCCATGACTTATGGCAGACAACAGTCCTTTCTAGTGGGCTGGACTGGCCCATGTAACACACTGAGGATTCATCTTGCAGCAGGAATTTAGCTAAAGGATCTGCAGCTCTGCTCTGAGAAACCTAGACCTCCAAAGTACAAAACTACATATCCCAACGTGCCCCAGTTAAATCCAGCGCTTGCTGTGGCTTGACAGAGCAAGGGGCATAGCTGGGCAGTGGAGCAGAGCCCGGAGAGGCTGCAAGCACAGCGAGCAGTGCCTGTGGTATGCCCAGCTCTGAGTCACCGAGTGTCTCAGCTCCTGCTCAGCAGGGAGGCCTTGCCAGGAGCTCTCACAACTTTCCCCTCCTTCTGATGGCTGCCCGGAGCCTGGCCACGTCCTGCATGCACCCATTTTCTCCCCTCTTGCCCAGGTACTGACAAGACAGCGTGAAGGCGGGACAGAGGAGACCAGAGTCTGCAGAGGTGAGGGGGAGAGATGATCCAACCCTCCCACACCCCAGAACTGGAAAGTAGAAATAACAGAGAAACTGGGAAGAGGCAGAGCTCCAAGCAGCACAGCGCCTGCCTGCGGCCCCCAGCCAGCTTTGGGACTGGAGGAAAAGGAGCACACAGCAGGCGCTGAGCAGGGCTGGGTTAGCTGGTCCCTCTGCCAGTAAAGGCTGCCGTGCTGCGCCGCTTGGCTGGGGCTGCTCAGCTCTCAGCTGACGTAAGAAACCTCATTTCCAGTAAAAACAGACCTCTGGGTTTTCCATGAAGCCTTTCCACTTTCTGACACAAAGCTAAAGCCAGGCCGCTTTGCCTTTAAAAACGAGACATTTCTCCGTTCAAAAAGGTCCTTGGCTAAAAACAAGGGTTGTTTTTCTGACAAAATTTGAGATTTCCCACTCCATTTCTGCAGGGAGGAGAACCCTCCCAGCTCCGTTTCCTGAGCTGCTCAAATCACAGCAGCCATGAGTTCAAGAGAGAAAAATCTTCCCAGAGCAAGTGCCAGCTCCCCCCTCTGCTGCTCGCTCTGAGGCTCAGGGGGAGGCTGGGAGGAGGGCGCCTGCCTTCGGCACCCTGCCTGCCTCTGGATGTTTTTGCTAAAATAATGTACTATTAAGTGATGCAGATATAAAGGTAGGGCATTCACACTGCTGTTATTACACCACCTTCCTGTGAGATAACCAGGAATGGCTTTACCTGCTCTTTGGGCTATTGTTTCAGGCTTTTCAGGGAGAAAAGCACAGCACCCAGTTCCACTTGGGAGCAAAGTGTTTGCAGGCTCACCCAGGCCAGCTTTGCTCGCAGGCTGTACCTCTGAAAGTGAGCTGCCTTCTGCACGCCACTGTGGGATCCTTTGCACAGGGCCCAGCTGTAGTCCAGCTCAGCTCCCCTGCTGCTGGGGCAGGCAGGACGGCTCCACAGCCTGTGGATAAACCAGCTCCTACAGCCTCGCAGGGAGTGGTGCTCCGCAGATGGAGCTCAGAGAATCATTTCCAGATGCCTCCCTCTGTTCCCTCGGCCCTTCTCCGGGTTGATGCGGCCGTGGCAGCCAAAGCAGTTCCTACTGGGTAGCGCACAGGATTATCATTCCAGGCACTGCAGGAAAACAAGCGCTTGGAAGCGATTAACTCATGATCTCTCATGTAATTAAACAAAGGGAAAAATGATGTATTTGCTTTTCAGCTCTGAGGTCCCGCTTCTGTGCGTGCTGTAGGTCTGGGCATGCTTAGCCGGTGAGAGGCAGCCCTAAAGCTGGGTGATGCCCCCGCCAGCCCAGGGCTGGTTTGTTTTCACTCAAGGGGGACATCCCAGATTGCTTTGAAAGCAAAGCATGACCTCCTGTGAGCGTCGAGCTTTGGAGCTAGTGCACAGCTACATCAACGCTGTCCTCATGGCAGGGCAAAATGCAGGCAGTAGTAGAGGGTAGAGGCAACCTGGTACAGGCAGCCACATCCATGTCTGCACCACGCTTCAGGTGGCCAAACGCAAATGTTGGCATACAGCAACATGTCACCTGGGCCTGCTCCCCTGCCCAAGAGCCCTACAGCTCAGCAGGATGTTTACATGGGTCTGATACAGCAACACAAGAAACAAACCTGCTCTTAACGTACCCAAACCCCAATATTCATCCTCGCCAAAAGACGTATCCCAGTGCAGCCCTTCGGGAAGGAAAGCCTGTGCACCAGGAGAAGCAGGGCCTTCCCCAGCCCTTCACTTACCCATGTCCCCAAGGGAAGCTGGACACATGCAGTGGCTTGCACAGCAAGCTCTCTGCTGTTTGACCATCTCCAGACGCGGCTGGGGAGCCAGCCTGACCAAACACTGCTCCCCAAAGAAAATGGCATCATGTGCATTCAGACACAGCAGTCCGGCACCTATTCTCAGCAGAGCTCTATATTCACGTTAGTCCTCTCTACCCTTTCCTTTAGGTTTTCATACTCCAAGTTCTCTGGAGCAGGGCCTGTGGCTTTCTCCCTTGCCAGTGCAACACCCAGCACATCAGAAAAGCTGCTGACAACTGCTGAACAGATTAGAGAGGCCAAACTGGGGATGAAACACTGACCCACAATCCAAGAAAGTCCTCTTATAGTCAGAGAGGAGCAGAACTGGGAAACGGAGATAAGCCTTTCCTCACAGGGACGTGTCCCGCTCATAACTGCGCTCTCAATGAACTGAGCAGAAGGTAGGTATTATCCAGAGCAAGGAATGAGCCCCTGTTCCCAAAGGTCTGTTACTTTCTATTAGCAACAGATCAGGGAGATGATATAGGTTTTTAAAGGGCATGTGAGAGAACAAACCAAAGCCCTGTCCTTAATCAGACATCTTCCAGCTGAAACGAGGGCCTGCAAGTGGATGAGAAGAGCTGTGTATAAAATACCATCCTACAGCTGGAGACCAGCTTATTTTTGTTTAGTTTAATCAAGGGATTAAGCCCTTAATCTGAAATAACTGTCTAAGCACAGATTTTTTAAAAATATCATTGGCATAGATCTAACCATGCAATTAATTAACAAAGCTGTACTTAGTGTGATGCAAAGCTTTGGGTACTTTTAAAACACCCTTCACAGCAACAGACTCGTGCTGGAAGAGCATAAGCACGTGGCAGCTGTGGTTTCATTGCCCAGCATTAGCCACATATGCCTCCCCACCTCCTAGAGATCTCCCCAGGGCAGAATTGTGTCCCTCTTCGCTCCCACCACCAGACTGCATGGGCTGCCGTGGCTTAGGCACCAACACTCTGGCCATGGCACCATATGCCATGGTCCAGCCAGGGATCTATATGTTCAAAGCATCATGTTCCTACAACAGGCTCGGACAAGGCTTGCTAAATCCTGTTAGATATCACAGACAGAGCCAAGAATTTCCCAAGCCACTTCTACACAAGACAAGTCCTGGGACATTACAACAGGCTCCCTTTCTTTACAAGGCTCTTCTTGCAAATGCACTAAAAATCTTTCTCTTCAATATCCAACAGAAGAAATTGCCTGAGCTCATTCATCTTACTATTAGCTACAGTATTTGCTCCACTCTCAACTTCAGGCATTGGCATCCATCTCACAAACCAACCTGAGCCGTAGCATCTGGTACCCCTTACTGTTTGTGCCTAACGCCGACCAAATAACAGGGCACTCTAGGCAGATGAAAGATTTGTTTATACCAGCCAGCTATAAAATACCCTGGGTAAGTTCTTAGCCAAACAGGTCAGCTCATTTTAACACCTTTTAGTCAGAGGCATTAGGCCATAGCCAACACTTTGTGTTCAGACACCCATCTGGGGGCATCTTATAACAGATGGGCAGCCTCCTGTGCTCAAAGGAAAAATGATAATCCTTCAGCAGGACAGCTGACAAGTGCCAGAAATGAGCTTCACAGGGTCAGCATTTAGATTATTGCTTATGGGCCAGCATGGTATGCGTTCTGAGCTCAAGGCCGAGGCTGGATCACATTCAGATCCCACCACTTCCTCTGCAAGGTGCAGAAACTGCTGGACAGACTCCTGTGGGGACTGCTGGATTCTCCATCTCTTGCAACCTCCATATCTGAGCATGGACATCACTCAAAGATTGTGTTTTAGTTAAAAGGGAGCTCCCAGACTCAATGTGGGAGCTAGGTAACGCTCTAAGGTCCCAGTATCCCATAACAGATGAGCCGTAGTTCCTTTTGGCCTTAAACACTCTGTATTACCATATGCTCATGAAATACAGGTCCTGCTACGTCAACAGGGAACAGGAACCGCTCTGAAGCCAAGCGGCAATTCCAGGAGGGGCTGGCTGATCGCATGAGAAAACAGTAAGTGCACAAGGACCCTTCCTTGAAGCAGCACATCCCTGCACGCCTTTGATATGAGAAAGCAGCTGGCAACAGCTATCAGATGCTACCTCTGAGGAAGAGGCTGTGAGGAAGGATGAGCCAGAAGGACAGATCAGGCAGCCTCGAGATGGCTATGGCTATGCTGCTCAGCCCTGGGCCACTGCAAGAAGCATCAGTCTGTGTCCCGCAGGGGGAAGTGCTCCTGGTCAGAGGGACCCAGATTTGCTCCAAGACTCTCCGAGCTCGCTGGGGAACAGACACACGTGTGCTCAAGCTCTCCCGCCCCTGAGCAGCCAAGCCTGAGACTTGCAGTCAGATGAAAACATTTCCCCTATATTCGGATACAGTGCTAAATGCATGCCTCCTGGAAAGCTAAGTAAATCAATCATAAATTCAGGGCACTGCTTTTACTAAACTCCTGAGTTAGAAAGGAGTAGACACAGGCTTTTAAAGCTATTCCCTTTATAGCTTTTTTTTGAAACAGAAAACAGTCTCACGTGTCCCATTATTTCCATACATATCAAAGGAGGGTGGAGATTTAACTAGCGATTTCTAAAAGACATCTTTGTGCACAGAAGGGATGTATGCCAAAACGTGGGTGGTTATAAGCCCAAACACAAAGGAGAATACATCCACAGGCATTTTCCCCCTTGATCCATTAACGGGTCTGCATACCAGCCTCCTGAGCATATGAGAAGGACCTTGTTCAAAAGGTAAATGTATTCAGAAAGATGACAACAGACAGCAAATAATCTACATCCTTTAACCGTGCTGGAGACTCAGCAGCGCTAGGTTTTTGTTGGGAGTCACTGAGATTTGACAGGCAGCCTCAGGGAAGGTATCCTCCTGATGGAACCTGCTCGGGAAGCCTCGCAACTCAGTCTGCTGCAAACACTGCCACACCTAACGCAGTCTGCAAAGCTCAAGGCAGACACCTAGCTCAGATCATCAGAACTCCTGCAGCTTCTCCTCCCTGCACCATGCAAACCACCATCCAGCCACAGCATCGCATCGCATCGCGTCCCATTGGGGGTGACCATAAGGCCCCATGGAGCTTTCCCTCTACCACATCCACTCATGTCCAGGAGGAGCACATGCAAGCCTTTGGCTGGTCCCCATTGGTCTTCAGCTGAGCCATTTGATTCCATTCAAATCAATGGCTGGTTGCACCAGCTGGAGCAAGGGTTCATCCTGGACATCCCAGACTGATGGCAGGATGGGAAATTTGAGCAGGCAGACAGACTTTCAGATTCATTCTGTGCTGCTTTGATCTTGGAAGTTTCAACTTGGTGTCCAGCAATGCAAAAAATGGG
Organism: Nipponia nippon; assembly: GCF_047370975.1. NCBI lineage: Eukaryota > Metazoa > Chordata > Aves > Pelecaniformes > Threskiornithidae > Nipponia > Nipponia nippon. Next base: position 31,968,626 of record NW_028262391.1, read on the forward strand.
ATATGTATGAAACTAGCCAGGAGCACTTACCACAAGAAAGGCCCCGGTTTTTTGTCCTTTTTTTAAATGAAAGACTAGGCCAGACAACAGAGATGAGGCACTCTGTGCAGCAGAGAGGTATTAGCACGGTCAAACCCTCAAAGTCAACAAGGGCATGTCCATTCACTTCTCTGAGTTGCAAGCCAGGTATCACGAGTGGTGTAGAAAGCATGGCACAGTGCATCCCACCACCAGAGGTGGGCAGCTTACCCTAGCAGGCTATCCTTGCTTTTTATTGCTCTTCAGTTAGCAACACATCTGATCCTGGTACTACTAGTTGCTTTTTCAGACCTTGGCTACATTCAGCTCTGCGGGACAGGAACTGGGGAGTCCCGCATGGGTAGAGAGACAGGAATAGGAACAAAAGGTGCTCTGACATTGAGTGTCCACAGGTAGGTTGTTTATAGCTTCTGCAGAAGACACCTTGACTGTTTTAATAGAGATTTTTCAGCTCTTTGTTACTAAAGGGGACTGTAGCCCCTGTGTCTGCAACTTCCACCCACACTCGGCACCGATGCTTGGTTTTAAGCTGCGCTCACAAGTGTATCGGATGGTTCAGTTTTGCACAGCTCAGTCGCAGACAGGGATAACCCTGTTTGAGGTGAAGCTAGAAAATTAGGCTCTGGGAGCTGAGAAGCCGTGACTCTGCTCTAGTGTTTAGAGGCAGACATGCTGGCTGGCTATCTTTTCTGAAGCGACCAGCAGCAAGATGCTCACGAGGCTCTCATGCTGTGATCTCTTCTGCTAACTTCCCACCAAGGAGCAGGGTGCACTGAGCAAGGTGTGCCCTCAGGGCTAACTGCACATGGGGGTAGATGGCCAGCAGCATAGCCAGAGGTGGTTATGCTGGGGGATGCCGATTTTCAGAAAATAAGTGCCAGCACTGAGCATACAGTCCTCCTTGGACACCCGCAGCATCTCACTATAAACACTTGTTTTCATTCTCACCTGGTACTAGAACACATTTGGTGAATGCTGAGCAGAGATGCATGGATGCAGCTGGCCTGCCACCTGCATTTAGCCATCATTTTAGTTGTTACAATGAACAGCACATTCAGCTGCCCAGCGTTTTTGGAAAGAAGCTGGGCATTAAGCACAAGTTGTCACCCTTGTTACCCCAGAGAAGATGCTTTCAAACCACTTCCATGTGCTCAGGATTACGTCTCTGGGCTTTGTCTGTGTTCCAACGTTTTGCTCATGGCTTTGGCACAGAAATAAAGAAAGAAGATCCCCAATGCTTAAAGCTCCTTGTGATTCCCAGACTCATTTCCTTCCCACCCCAGGAGAAGACATAACCAGAGGATAAAAGAAAGACTATCTTTTCTGCTGAAATCCATCCTCTCTCCTGCCAGCATAGAAGTGCCACCTGAACTTCTCTGCAGGAAGACACCAGCGTTTGCACATCTCGTGATACACACAGGCCCTGCTCTACACATTTGCATGATCACTGGAGACTTGAAGCATGCCACCATATGAGAGGAACAGCCCAGGCAAGTCCAAGATTCACAGTTACAGGAGCCTCGCTGAACTCATGTGCTGGGTCCACGGTGCCCCAGTTACCATTGAAAAGCAGCAGCAACCACCCTAGTAAGGATGCAAAAGCAGTCCTGGGCTCCCTGGCCACCTGCTGCAGCTTGAGCAACTTCCCGGAGAGGAAGCTATCCCTCACAGCCTGGGGACAGAGGCCAGGAACCAGACCCCCGCACAGTGCAGTGGAGGAGCAGGGCTATTGCTCGCTTTGCCTCCAGCCAACCCACCCAAGAGCACAGGGTTTTGCACCTGCTTGGATGAAAACTATTCCTTAAGTGGGCGGACTGTGGTCTGGCTGTACACCTTGACCATCTCCTGTGCCCCATCCAGCAGCAGGCACCAGGTGAGGTGAAGCCCACTCCCTCTGCCACAGAGGAGAAATCCCTACCAGGGAAGAAGGGCAGATCCCCAGCCATGAAAGCCATGATGGGATGAGGAGGGTAGACAGAGCCCAGCCAGGCTCCTGCCTTGCTCACACCATGGGGTTTTCACAGCTGCAAAAGTCAGTTCTAGTGGAAGTGGGCTACTTTGGCCTAAGGTACCTTACACATTGGGTGCTTTAGGCATCCTCCAGCTGCAACAACCCTATGTACCCATACACATACAACATCATCCATAACACTGAAACATGACTGACACCCTGTGAAGAGGAATCACCTGCTTCACGCAGAACAGGGCAGCCAGCAGTTGCACCATGCCAGACTCCCATCAGGAGCCAAGCCTCTGAGTCCTGCAGACTGCCAGAGGCCACGGGGAAGTCTCATGCAGGCGAACAGACTGACCCGTATTTACTTAGATCCAAATCTTTTGCCTGCAGCGTTTGGTTGATTCACCAGGACACCAAAAACTCAAGTCAAACAGAACAGCTTGGAGCTACAGTCACAACTCGGCCACTCACAGATCACACCTCCTGAAATGCGGACTGGTCTACCATGACATTGAGAACTGACACCTGCCATGGACCGCAGGTAACCATGGTGTGGCCAGTGCCCATTGCTGGGTCTGTGGCAGCTTGGCACCTGGTTCCTGCTCCTTGCAACTGCCTAGCCTGACCTCAGCACCTGAGAGGCACATGATCCCTCCTCAGCAGTGATGCATGGTCCTTGCACACCCACAACCCAACCGTGGCACCTGGGCTTGCCCTGACACTGCTCCACACAAAGGCTACTGCTTCAGACAGCTTTTGCATCACACAATAAAACAAGGTGAAGAACCTAAACTGGTGATGAAGCACTTGGGAATCAGAAAGTCACCTCCAGCCTGCAGGAGCAGAGTAGCAGCAGACAGTCTTTGCCCTAGGTCTCTCAGAGCAGAGCTTCACAAGCACTGCTCCAGCCCCCATGGCAAAATGCAGCCCATGGGACTGCAAGGGATGGCACCCACCCTGCACAGCCCCAAGCAGCGCTCTCCTTTGATTTCAACTTCATACAATAATCCACATAGACCAAAAATTGCTGGGAACACGCTAGGCATGGGGTGAGGGAAAGAGCTCTCCTGACTGGGGCAGGGAAGTGGAAGAAGTGAGATGCCTGCAGGCCTCCACAGCAGGATGGGAGAGGGGAGCACACCACAGCTCTGATATAGGCATGTGAGGGTACAGAGAGCCACAGCGTCCTCAGCAGAGGAGCTGGAAGGTGGCAAAGGGAATAGACATTGGTCTGAGCTTAGCTCAGGTTACAGAAGCCAGAAGTTGGGCGACTCTTCCTTCAATGAAAGCCAAGCTTCTCCAAGCCCAGAAGCTGAACTTCTAAGAAAGAGCAAGTCACTGCCAGGCATAGCAGCAAAGCAAGCTGCTTGTCCCCCTCACGGACTTTGTTCTGTCTGCTATGGAGAAGCAGCCCATGACACAGCAGGACACATCCAGGAGATTTAGGGCTGCTGAGCACACGGATGCCAGCCTGAGCCCAGGAACAAACCATCAGAAGCCAGACTGGTGCTCAGTGGGATCTCACCACAGGGCTAGCAATCCCTCTAGCCTCTGCCACCCCAGGGCTGGGCACCTCGGTTTGCAGGGCAGTGCCAGTGGGGCTGGGCAGGGAACTGCACTGCAGCCACTCCCAGGGAGACAGGGTGCTCTGCTGCCCGGCTGGGCTCGCCAGTCTCTCCACTCCCCAAACAAAGATCCCCACGTGCAGAACTTGACACTGAAAGGGGGAGATCCTCACACAGCTCTGGGGATTTCTCTGAATCCCTGGATGCCCACCCTGGGCAAGACAAAATAAGCTGATGTTCTCCCCTTCCCCGGGCTTTGCAAGGGGACAGTGCCCACAGCCACGGAGCAGGACCGGCAAAGAGCGAGGGCAGGAGGAGAGCCCAGCATCCGAGTAGCGCGAAAGACAGGGCCCTGCCTGACCTGCCCTGTCCCAGCCCCTTGCTCCAGGGCTGTGCCCCCACTAGAGACCCCACAGGGGACCAGTGCCAACAAGAGCCCTGTGTCCCTACAGCCACCGTCCAGGGCTGGCACCCCAGGGCACAGCGTGCCATATGAGTAACGGGAAGTTCCAGAAGAGTGGTTTCCCACTCCTGGCGTTAGTGCCGTGCACTGGCTCCAGGCAGGCTGCCCTGATAGCAGCTCCATCCCGCCACACAGCCCTGCTCGTGCCCAGGGCGAGAGCCCTTTGCAGAGATTTCCTTACCATGCTCCTGGCCTCCTTTATTCCCTCTCACTTCCAAAGGCAGCGTTTTTTCTCTTTTTCCTCCATGTGTGCGACGGGGCGTCTCCTCTCCCCTCCGACGTGAACCACCAAAGCACTTTGAGTTCTGGACTGTAATCCAAGCCCTCACCGCCCCCAGCACAGCTCCAACTAATCTAACTCATGACACTACCGGCGCTGAGCAGGGGACCTCGAAGGTTTCTCTGACAGCCAACTCCAGCGCTAGACAGCGGAGGGGCATAGCGAGTGCAGGGTGCCGCGTTCCCCAGCCCTGCAGAGACCTTATGGACACAGGCAGAGCCAACAACACTCGCAGGCTGCTTGTTACGGCATCGCTGCTATCTGCGTCCCTCAGAGTGCGCCTGGCCCTCCGCACAGACCTGCTTAATGCAGATGCTCTGTGGCAGGGAGCTGCCTTCACCCATGAAGATCTGAATAGCTGCGAGAGGAGAACAAGCCCACGGCAGGCATCCCGAGAAGGTCTCCAGCTTCCCAAAGAGGTTTCCAGCAAAATCCTCCCCCCGCCTCCTTTTGGCTTGGTTTTCTCTAAGTCTAGAGAAGTTTCCCTGCTCCGCAAGATCCTGAGGCAGCGCTGCAGGTTAAGCAAAATGCCGAGAAATACAAAAAGAGTGCTCTGAAATATTTTTTTCTAACTTCTAGAAGGGAAACAGAGAGGCAGTGACCGCTTCAGGCAACAGCGACAAACTGCATTGGTATCAGGCAAGAGATGTGGAGACCTCACCCCCTCCCAAAGGAGGAAGTAATTTAACATGGCAAGTTTCTCCACCCCTCCATTAATTGTTTAAGATGGCCAGGGGCCAAAATACTGCCCGAGCAGTGGGAGCAGTGGGGAAGGTCACCAAACAGGCAGACAGCAGCCTACAGAAGTGACGACGGGAAAGGGTAGAGCCACAGAGGTGGAGAGGGAGGGGAGAGGCAGGTGCCGCTGGGCATCCCAGGATCTGCTGACACACAAAGGCTTTGTGTAATGGGAAGTGGGACGGGAAGTGACATACAGGCGAAGCCCCGGAGCCCTGGACATGAGGCGCAGGGCCTGGAAGAAGGACTTTGGACTGGGAGCTGCCCCCCCAGCCTTGGCCAAGCAGCATGTGGTCTCACCAGCCACGGTGGGGACTGACTCTCCATCAGGGGGGCCACAGTGCTGGTACCTGGCTGTCCCTGCCTCTGGGAGATGTCACACAAACCAACCCATTCCAAGAGGAAGGGTGACTCAGGCAGGACTTGAGGACCTACAGCAGGAGGGAAGACATCCCCCACATGGACAAGCTCAACAGAGGAGCACAGGGTACTTGCCTGCTGAAGCTGGAGCGACTGCTACCAAACACCTCTGCTGCCTTGGCTCAAGGGGCAGGCCCCTGCAGCCTGCCCCAAGCCCTACTCCACAAGGCCAGCAGCAGAGCCCACACAGGCTGGTCCAGCTCAAGAACACCTTCAGATACTTCTCTCCCAGGAAGGACTGCCAACAGTTGGCCCTAAAACCCATTGCACATGATGGCTTCATGGCATATTTTCAGACGTAACCAGCAACCAAGGCTTCGAGCAGTCCCAAAGCCAACCACTCAATACACCAGCTGCTTGATGTACTGTTGAGTTTCCTACGGACAGCAAGGATGGATGACAGTCCCTGCAGTCCCTTGCTTTCCTTAAGCAGAAAGAGCTGTCCTCCTAAAAGGAGATGCAACACTGACAGTGGACCAGAGCTGAGCAGCTGCCTCACTCTTCAGCACTTGTCTTTCAAACAGTCCTTGCTTGCAGGGGCTTCCCCATGGCCTTTGAGAGCTAGTCACCTCCTCCCTACAGCAGCTGGGCCCTGCCTGCAGTGCGCCGTAGCAGTGTGAACCTCCAGCCCGTGCAGGTGAGATCAGTTGATAATCCCAAGCTGGGTGAAGGGGAGCATCCCTGCCAATGGAAAGGGTACTAACAACACAGCACAGGCACTACCTAGTTGTTGTCATCCACAACGACTAAAGGAAGTTGTGATCTTGGCTGTGGATGCAGGAGAGCCTTTCTTTCCCCCCTCACATTCATAGCAGGAGGATGAGGAACCTGGCATACTTCCCCAGCAAAGCCTCTGACCACAGATTTTACCTTCTGCACAAGGCTATGTTTACAAAGTAGCTTTGCCCTTCATCTGTTCCCCAAACACACGACCCAGCCCACAAATGTGACTATACCTTCGCAACATCCTCCTGCGAGTGCTGGCAGTCTCCCTGCGGACTGCTCCCCCTCCGAGAAAGGGAGGGCAAGCAGCAGCGTCCCTCCAGCGCGCGCATGGCACGCAGCTGGCCGTGACAAACCTCATGCTATCAGCAGTGCTGAGCTATTTCTGTCGAAGGCACAGCCCTAGCCGCAGAGTAAAAGGAGGTAGAAGAGATCCACCATGCCTCTCATGCCCAGATGTTTTATGGCAATTTCCTTGCTGTTCTTCAACTGCAGCAATATATGCAGGTTTCCTTTCAGGATGCCACAGCTGCCCAGGGCAAACCCAGCCCTTTGCACACAACTATTTTTATCCAGCAAACAGTTCTCTGCAATTACCCTAGCATCTGCAGGTGACCAGCCTCTGAGCAGAGATCTGAAGCCTCCAAGCAGCCTGGCTGCCAGCAGCCTGAGTACCAAGACTGGGCTCTTCAGGGCTACTCCAGCAGTGGGCAAAAGCCCCAACCAGTTGAGTACAGCCTGTTTGAAAACCTGCTGTGGGGCTGAAAGGAGCCCCACAGGCTCCTGCCAGAGGACTACTGCAGAAGGGCTATTGCACAAGCCAAGAGCTACCTCACCTTTTGAAACAGAAAGGTGTGCTCCCCAGACACGAAGGGCAATGCAGACCCAGGTGAGGCTGGGACATTCTGAGAGCCCATGGGGATGAAGGGGACGGAGCAGAGAACCTGCTCCCACGCTGTTACTGAACCAGTCAGGTCTCCTGCACCCAGACCTCCGACATCAGCTTTTGGCTTTTCTCTGCCCTTCGGGTGGCTTGCACAGGCCTGGGAGCACAAGGTTGTCTTCCCATTAGTTCTGAGTTAGCAGGTAAGACACTGTCAAGTCACCTAATTCCAGCTCTTTGAGGGCCAGAAAGAGAAAAGCGGCACTTTCAGGGGCTGGTGTAGGAGTTTGCAGCATCCCCATAAACAGATGAGGAGGACACCATGTAAGCACGCAGAGACTGTATCTGGTTCCCATCCCATTTTCCACCTCTGTGACCAGAGACAGAGCCAGGTGCTCCCCAGACCATAGAGCCAACACTCGCTATCCAGGTCCTACTCAAACTATATAACCATTAGCACACGCTTTTTGCGGTACAGCGGCCAGCTCAGTTGTGGAGATGACAACTGAAAGCTCTCCGCAAGTTCCCAAGCCAACACCACACAGGACGATGCAGGGAAGTCGACGGCTGTAGGTACACATTTGTAGAAGCAGAGGGGGAATGGGTTGTCTAACACAAGAGCAGCTTAGAGCCCAACCTTGCGCCTCCTCCCTTTTCTACACTGCGCTCAAAGCTCAGGAGCGCCTTCCTTCCCCCATCAAGGACTTCCAGGCTGAAGAGCCTGAGTTCAGCTCACCCCCATCCCAGTCGGAGGCAGTGACGTGATTTCCTGTGCCGTGGCACTGCGCTAAGGGGAACATCGCACTGCTGTTTACTCATGGCTGGATCCTAATATAGCCTTTTTTTTTTTTTAATTACAAAGTGGCTTTTCCCTCCTCTCCTGCATTGTAGATCCATTTCCCGCACAAGCACATGGGAGACAGCTGCAGCCAGCACTCCAGTGGGTGTTAAAAAGCCCCTCTTGACTGAGGCTGACAACAATGCCGTGCTTGTTCCCCAACACAGTCTTGCATTGTCTCCTTGCAGGAGCAGCTCCTCGCTTTTGCGCGAGGCCTGCGCTTTCCTCAGGGTTGGTTTAATTGCTGAAGCCAGTGCGAAAGGCTGCTGTCATCCAGCTCTGCCAGCAGAGATAGAGGAACTCCAGCTTCCCATCCAGCAGACCCAGGTCCTTTGTGTGGACCAATGGGCAATTTTACCCTCAGGGAACCACTTCAGTATCTGCCGCGCTGAGTACTGCTAAGCACAACCCATCCCAGAGGTGAAATACGGCAAAACGCAGCAAACACTGACATCAGAAAGGATGGGGAGCCACACTTTGAAGGCTGTGGGGCCTCCCCAGAGTTGAAAGAGGATGGGGCGGGAGAGGGGTCAGTACACCAACTGTTCTGAAACTTCAGGGGTCGTAACTTCAGGCCCATGCCTCTTCTCCCCCCACCCCCTTCCCCTTTGTTGGACCTGGTTTCTGGAGCTGCAGTATTTCTCAAGTGCCTGCTGAAGCAGTACCACAACCTAGAGTGCCCTAAGAGCTGGGAGAGAGCACAGGCAGAGGTAGGAGGCAGGCAAGGGACCTCTGCCTTTGAGTCACCACTAGCAGAGTTATGCTTATTTTCAGTTGTGCAAATCAGGGAAAGCTCTATGCTTTTACAACTAGAACTCAGCTGCGCTGGAAGAAACACAGGACAGATGTTTTAAATGCCAGATAAGGACATCTTCTGACCTAGAGGAAGTTGTGCAATATGCATGCTAGCTAGGCGACTGCACTACAGTGACCAACAACTCTTAGGAAAACACCCCCACGCGCTCCACGTTAGCTTAGCATGATCACTGGTGTAGCCTTCAGCACAGCATAGGGAACTTCCTATGTCCAGAGGGGCTTCCGAGGGAAAGGAGAGCCCGGGAGCAGGCTATGGCAGAGCAGTACTCCAGGACCTATGGCCCCTGCTAACCCACTGATACAGTGGATGCCTCTGAATCTACTTCCAGGCATCTCCTCATCTCTGGACTAGGGCTCTCCGCCAGCTCCCATGTCCACACACATGGCTATGCAGATGTCCCATGGATTAAGCTGTGCCCTGAAAGCAGAGGTTCAAGAAAGGTGTATTACAATCCTACCAAGCTACCCACTGTGAACCCTATTCCCCTTCCACTTGGCAGCCTATAAAAACATGGGAAGCCACCAAGAAGCAGCGTTAGACCCCACTCAGCACAAGCAGGTGCTTTAAGACCAGTGGTAGATGTTTGCTTGAGACAGGTTTTGTCAAATAAAAGCAACAAGTGCTGCAGCAAGTAAGGCTGCAAGCAGCCCTTTGTACCAACAACAACGTTTCAGGAAAGAACTAAATCTCTCCCCATTGGGGAGAGAAGAGCGGGTTGTACTCAGTTTAATAATATTTAAACATTTATTTCAGATCACAAGTAAAGCAGGCCTCAGCTTCACAAAAGCACATCTTGGTTTAACTAATTAATTTGATAATCCCCTATTTGCAATCCTCAGGAGACATTCAGCTTCTAAAGCAAGTAATTACCACTAAGTGGCAACCTCTTTGTGAGGCCCAGTCTGATTAGGGAAAAAATTTCTTAAGCCAGAAATATAATCGTGGTGTGATTTCCCAGAAGGACCGGAGGAGAGACTACATAACAACAGCTGGTCATGCTCACCATTTGAAGGAACAGGAGCAACTCAATTACTAGGTCTCCATCTTCAAGATGTTGTTCAGTGCCACGTGCAAACCTGGTGTGCAGTTAACCATCAGGAGACTTTGCAGGAGATGTTTTATAGGTACGCAAGTCAGGAAGATCCCACTTAGGGCTCTCAAATACCCATGTGGGCTGCAGGGTGGGGGTAAATAAAATTAAAAAAAATATATATATCACACATCAGGCCTGCTGCAGCACATGTACAAGCTCATAGTGTGCAATCCCACAAGGAAGCAATCCAAGCAGGGGAATACCAGCCTCAAAGCCTCCCCACACAGATAGGAAGGCACACCTTGATGACACACAGTGTCTTCCCAGACAAGCCAGTTGGACTCAATACAGGCAGATCACTTGCTAGTCTAACGCTGCTCCAGGCATCCCCAAGTGCCCAGGGTCTTGGCTCAGCAACAGCCCAGTGCTAGCATCAATCACTGCCAGAGCCCAGAGGACAAAGTCCTGCTTCTGCATACACCCAAGACAGCTGTCAAGCTGAGCAGCTTTGGGCTTCTTTAACTTTGAGCTGTTCTTGTGGGGCGACGCAGGTGCCCCCCAGGCCTTGTGAAGTGGCCATGCTGCACACTGCTCTTGGGTTAACACCTCTAAACAGCGTCCTCCAGAGACTCCTCCTTATGTGAAAGTCATGAATGCATCCGGTGTGGGTAGGAGCAAGGCCTGGATGGAAACCAGGCACCTTCCCAACAGGCACATTTTCTCTACAGCACAAACACACTGAGATGTTTCCCCACAGCGGTGGGCTCCCTTGCTTGGGTGCTGGGTCTCAGCATCCCGGTGCTCTGACCACTAGGCAAGTGCACTAGTTGGCAGAATGCGACCACCCTGGAGAAAAGACCCCAGCCCAGCCCCCCCCCCCACTCCCGAGAGCCTGGAACGGAAATCTGTAGGATGCAGAGCCTGGCAGGGGCGCACTTCTGTGGATGCAGACCCAGTTAGAAGAGCTTAAATCCTTTAAGAGGAGCTGCTTGTTTGTCTCCCTGAAGTTCAGGCACTGCCTCCCTTTCCTGAGGACAAAGTGCTCTTGGCTTAGAAATCCACCTGTGGTTTCAGGACTGCTGCTTCAAAACTCACCACCATCTCTGGTTAGATAAGAACAGATTGGCTTTCTCTGAAGAGCAGCCTAAAATTGACCTGTCTCTCTCCAGATCCCACATATTTAATGGCATAAGACAGTCATCTGTTTACCTTCCCTGCTGGCAGTGATGCTGCATGCTATTTAGTCCCTGCAGCACATGTTTACGGTACTCTCCGAGACAGCACGCTCACCTCCGAGCTAGACATGCCAGCGGGCACCTACGCCCTTCCTGCCCCAGCCCAGCAGCCACCTCCCCGGCCCCTCTCCCACAGACACAGGGGATGTGGAACACAGGGTCTCACAGCTACTGCAAATGCTGTCCTCAGTCACAGCTGCCAGGGCCTACTCCTCTTTCCAGGTCTGCTTGACAGAGCAAGGGTTGCAAGGACAAACAGACGGCCTCCCTTCATGCCTCTGCATCACCAGGAGCCCCCCTCTTGTGTCCCAGCTCTGTGCCCAGCTCACACCTGAGCAACCAGCACCCACGAGATACCTGCCCAGCCCACACCAAGAGAGGCAGATAGAGGCCTCAGTGGATGCCCCAAGTAGGTACTAAGCACCAACCATTACCAGACAAGGGCTGGGACACACTTCTGAGCTGAAGGCCCATCCCTTCTCTTCCCGAAAGCAACCTAAATCCAACTATGCCCTGCTAGAAGGGAGGGCTGCCAGCTTTTAACCACCCCGCTCCAGGGGAGCGGGGACCCCCTCTGACCACTGGCTGCAGTCCCTGCCCCACAGTTCACAAAGCCAGGGCCAGCACTCAGGTCCTACCTGGGGTGGCAGCCAAGGACTGCAGCACTTCCTTCACTCTGCTCCAGAAGCTCTGACCCCCAGGACTGCTGCTCCCCCTGGGTGCACACTCTGCTAAGCCCCCATCCAGCCCCCCCAGCCCCTCGCAAACCCCACACTTACAGCCAGCACTTGCAGAGCTTGTGCCCAGCAGATCCCAGCAGATCCTGCAAACCATTCTCCCATGGCAGAGTCTCTCCAGAGAGAAGGAAAGCTCTCACCTGCCTGTAGTTTGTTCCTCCAGATCAGGCAGGCAGAGCTGGGTTAGCTCAGCACTCACTGGGGCAGAGCAATAGCCTCAAGGTACAGCTCCAGCTGTGGGCATGCAATCAGTGCTTTATAGAGCCACATGGGCGTTCCCTGGGACCAGCTCTCATGTTGCCCATAGCAGCTAGGCTGTGCTGCCCATTGAACTCAGGCAGTCCCACTGTGGGTTCTCCAGGTGCTTCTCAAAGTACTTTTAATCCTGCTGGTATTTCCAGCAGGGGAATGGCAACCTGCTCAGAGCTGAGCGATGGTCTCCCCTGGTGCAGATGTGTGCTTTGCTCCTGTCCAGCCTTGCCCAGCTGGTAGTGAAGGGGAAAGATCTGGATGCACCATCTCAGTCTCAACAGAACAGCTCCGCAAGGCTCCAGGCTGAGGTTCGAGTTGCTCTGCAGTGGGCAAACAGCAGTTTGGGGTCAGGGTCTTCTCCCCAGGGGAGTCTGGAGCCAAGTCTGCTGACTGCAGATCCAGAGCACAGGAGGTGATGGTAAGGCTCCTCAGATGCCACTGGGAAGGGCTGGTTTGACAGGAATAGGAGCAGTCTGCCATGGAACATCCATATCTGGCAATTAGAGGAGTGAGCCTTGGGGAATGCCTGCACCAGGGATGTCAGGCAGGAAGGCAGAGCGGGTGGGACGCGGGGCACAGTGGGTTCCTGGAGGAGGTGATGTGATGGAGATCATGGGACCATTCACTCACAGTGTGGGTCTGAGGAAGAGGACCCTGTGCTGGGCACAAGTATGTGACAAGCATGTTGTAAGTGTGGTGCCAGCTGGGCTGGGCATGGCACCAAAGCTGGAGAGCACCAGCAGGAAATAGTGGGATTTGACTCCGTCAGCAGCAATAGCAATGTGTCTCCTAAAGGAGATGAGCAGCTTCCTCTTCAGACAGGTGAATGCAGAGGGCTTGTGCCTCCTGCCATCGGTCTCTCCTGCTTTCTGCTCGCTTGCCCTTCTTCCATCACCGCTGTGAGAGCAAGATGGGGTGAGGCCAGCTACGGAGCAAGCATGGGAGGGGACCAGGAGGCTTAGACCTCTCTAGCATTCATATAGGATCTGTGCTGGCCCCATTGTTACGCTCCGGCCGCGTGCCTCCAGAGGAGCCCAGCAGTAAGCAGGACAAGCAGGTGGGATTGATATTCCAGCCATCCCTGGAATGTCCTCTCCAGGTACCCTATTCCTTTGGTTTGGGGTCGTGCTTTGCCCATGACAAGGCAGCCCCTGCCCGCGTTTGCCGCTGGGGGAGATGAAGGTGTCCAAGGAAGAGCGCAAGCTCACAGAGGGCACCGGCCACCCGCAACTGCGCGGTGGGCTCAGAGCAGACGGGGGTCTCCCAGCAGGCAGGGGCAGGCAGCTGCCCGCACCGCACAAGCAGCCATCCGGAGGGCAGCGGGATGCTGAAGGCAGCTCGCCCCGCGCAGGGCTGATCCCCAGGCACACCGAGGGACCTGCAACTACCACATATTTCATATTTTTCCCCTTAAGCCTACGGCTGGTGGCAAGGCGGGGCCTTTGGCACTCCTCGCCGAGCTCAGCCGCGCCAGTCCTCCCCGGGGCGGCGCGGGAGGCCCGTGTGGGGAGCGCGGCCGCCGGCGGGCGGCGGGCGGGCCGGGGCCGGGGCGAGGCGAGGCCGGGGCCAGGCGAGGCCTCGGCGCGGGGCGACACCTGCCGGCCGCGCTGGGCAGGGCGGGTGCGGCCTCCCCGCTCCCTCAGGCGCCCGGGGCGGCCGTAGCGAGCTCCCTGCGGCGGGGGCTCCTCCAGCACGGCCGGGCCCCGGCCCCGCAGGGGCACAGCCAGCGCCGGGCCCCTCTTCCACCTCATAAACCCTCGGTGTGCCAGCCTCATCGGGGGGCGGTGCTCCCCTCGCACCTCCGAGGCAGCAGGCCTTTGGCTGCCCAGGGTCGAGGGGGGCGCGGGTCCCCCCATTTCTACCAGTTTCAGGACAGTCTGGTTGCCTTTGGTCAAGCGACACCCCACGTGGAGCTGGATTTATAGACAAATCCAAGCACGGCGAGGTAGCTGCTAGACTTTCTTCACTTTATTGCACTCTTTAGTCTCTGTAACTTCCTGTTTGCTTCAAAAGCTATTTTTGCTAGGGGGGGAAAAAAAAATCAAACATTTATAACAATTCTGTCTGTTCCCTAGCAGGAGAAAACAAAGATCGGAGCGAGCCTAGCAGGGGTGACGGGTTAACTATCCAGCAGCAGCCTGGCTAACCTGCTCGCTCAACAGCCCTGCAGTCCCGGCAAAGAAAAGCCCATGCTCCTTCACCGGCCGGCTCCCATCAGCCAGCCCTGCACCACGCCATGGGAAAACATAATAGTTCTGGGCCTTCATAGTTGTTTTCTTTTTTTTTTTTTCCATCTTTCTAGGGTACCTTTGCAAAGCTTTTGCCAGCTTTCTCCATAAATAGGAGAGGGCAGGGATGTCTACTGAAAATACGCATATCTACATGCACGTAGGTGGTAGATAAGAGAATATCCTGGCCCTCAGAGGTGAGGCTTTCCGAGAAAGCAGGCAGGACCCTGAGTGTCCAGGAGAAATCTGGAGGGGGTGACCCCTGTATGAGTGACGCTCGCATAGTCCCAGCACCAGCTGTGCCTAGAGGAGAGTTCTCGGGGCAGCTCTGAGCCCACGCATTGTCTGGCTGCCTGTGAGAGCCTCAGAGCCCCAAAACCGCCGGGGACCCACACATGGTGAGGCCGCAGGTGCATGCAGAGCCCAGAAGCCAGCTTCCCCCCAGCCAGCCAAGGAGCCAAAGCAAAGCTTTAACTGGCTCTCTGACTTTAACACCATGGGCTTAGCTGGGCTACTGGCAGGCAAAGCTTGTGCACAGGCAGGGATTGCTCCACATTACTGCAAGAGAGAAAAGCACAAATACAGCAGACTTTCTGCAGAGTCTGGTCTCTACCAGTACCCCAAGGCCTTTCCAAGTCCTTCTTCATGGGCTGCCCACAGGCTCAGGACAGCCTGTGGTCTGATGTAGACCAGACCAACTGGGCTGGTGGCCACCTCCCCAGAGCGTCCTCAGCACCCTCCCTCTACAACTAACCCACCACAGGTTTCATTTACCTTCAGGGCAGCCTGGCTGCGTGGCACTGGATGCCAGGAGAAGGTGAGGCAAGAGGAGCCCAGGTGGTTTCTTCAGGGATCTTTGCCTTTTCTGCGGCTGCACGGAACAGCTCTGTCCAGCTGCGGGGAGGATCACAACTCTAGGATCTGGGGTACTTGTAAAATCAAAGCCCCCAGCATGTCAACATCCATCCTGGCTGTTCTGCAAGCGTCCCCGGGAGCAGCAGCCTGGCCACACAGTCCTCCAGGGCAGGGAGTCCCACAGCCACGTTTGCTCCTCCAGGCAAAAGCAGGGAAATCTGAACCACGAAGTGGAGTGTGGATCACCCCACCCAGCTCCTGCTGACCTAAAGATCCCACTGATCTTGTCTGTTCTCAGCCAGTCCACACTGCAGCTTGTCCCCCTGCACAGCCGGGGTGCGGGGAAAGCCTCCTGGCCAGCCCTGCAGCTTGGTGGGTGGCACAGCTGCTGGAGAGGGTCCCCAGCTCCGTGGGGAGCCTGGGGACGCTCACTGCCTGTAGACGGCGAGGAGACACGGGCGAGACGAGGGGCTGGCTCGAGACACAGCGGAGAGGTGCAGCGCGAAGCACAAAGGCTCTCCCATCCTGGCCGCTTTGCCCTGGAACGCAGCATGGGAACCGCTGCCCAGCGCAAATCTGTTCCTCATTATCCGCCCCGGCTGCCGACTGATCCCGACTCCGTCACCAGCCACTCGCTGCACGGCCCTGGCCAGCTCGCATCCCATCAGCCTACCAACTTCTGCACGACTTCACCAGCCAGCACAGCGGGGCAGACCAGGACCAGGGCTGGCATCCACCCCCCTGGAGGTCCCTCCATCAACAGGCAGAGGAGGCTTCCAGCAAGAGCAGGGAGCAAGGATGGCTGCTTCACATGCAAAGAACAGGAAGGCAAACACAGGAGAATTCAGCAGAGGTGTTCAGTCTGATCGTATCCAGGTGAGATGAATGCCTGGACAGATGGACAGGAGCAGGAAGGAGCAAAGAGTGGACTGATGTATCTCCAAAATGCGTGTACCCAGATACAATCAGACTGAACTCCTGAATTCTCCTGCATTTGCCTTCCCGCTGTTCTCTGTGAGAACGTGAGCATGGCCAAAGCCTCTGCCACGCTTTGTGCTTGCTGGGACCAAGTGGGAGGTGAGAAGCTGGGCTCCCATTCACTAGCTTCCCACCGCTTATGCCTATATAGGCCATCGTGAAAACATCACACGAGGGCGTCAGAAGTGCTCCAGAAATAGAGCAGAATGAAAAATCATGCAAGGTTGCCCGTGAGTCAACAGTGCTCTTGCTGCAATGGAGAACATGAAGCTGGCAGGTTTAAGGAAATTATTATTCCTCTTGACTTGTTACCTGTGAGACACAACTGGGTACTAGCTCCAATTTGGGGCTCCCCAGAAAAAGACAGAGAGAGAGAGAGAGAGAGAGCAGAGAGAACCAGCTTTAGGAAGACAAGGCAAAGAGGGGAGTAACCTACAGGGCAGCACAGAGAAACCAGAGCCCAGCTCTTCTCAGAGACACACCTGGAAGGACAAGAGGCAACAGGGACAAGCTGTGCCAGGGAAAATTCTTGCTGGGCATAAGGAGAAAATTTTTCTGTACAAGAGTGGTGCAGCTGTGGTGTGGCTCTGGGACAGGGTGACAGCTCCATCCTCAGGGACTTTCCAAGCCCAACTAGACAAGGCTCTGAGCTACCTGCTGTAGCTTTGCCACCAGCCCTGCATAGAGCCAGGGTTGGACCACAGACCTCCCCAGCCCCTTCCAGCCTAAACTTGACCTGACGCTCCAACACACATTGTGCAATGTCGAGGTGGTGATTTTAAGACGACTGCACAACACTGCTGCTTAACTGACTTGGGAGATGGCCAACACCAATCCATCGCCCACAGCTTGCCTTTTCCATCCAGCTGATGCCCCGGTTACCAGAGCTGCCTTACATCCCCTGCTGACTTCACAAGTTCTGGTACCATGGAGAAACTGGAGGAGCTGAGCATTGGAGAAAGTAAATCACTGTGGAAAAAATGTGCAGATCTAATAGCAGGCTCTAAGGAGAAGCCTGCCTGCAAAATGACGGGTCTGCGATAGTCAGGCAGCTCTGGGATGGGGTTGCTTATAATAACAGTCAGAGGGTTGTACGTTCTGGGTTACAGTCTGACAAGCAGCTCCTTTGGTTATGCCTTACTCTCTTCTGGAGAAGCAGAGGTTTGGGCACATGTGTTCATGGTTTGGCCCGGTTCTTGTGTTTTTCCACTGAAGCACTTTAGTATTTTTAGGCTGGAAGAGACAGCTCTGTGCTGTGCTGGAAGGATCGGAGCAGTACTGTGCAGGAAGGACACTGCCTGCTATCTCTCCCTGTAAAGTGAAATACAAAGAGTGGAGTACGAGAATAAAAACTGATAAAACCCTGTGGGGAAGGGTGTAGTAGGAGCCACCATCCCTGGTCACAACATGGGTGGTGTCAAGGGTGGGAAGAGGAGGCTCCGGGCTCACCAGCTGCTGGCTGGTGGCATGGAGAGCCTGCACACACATTAGCTGCTAGGCTCAGATAACCGTGCAAGACAGCAGCAACCAGCTCCAGTGTTTCCCAAAGCCAAGATGTCTGCTTTTCCTCCTCTGAGGACCTGAATGCCACAGACCCACTGCTTCCAGGAAAACGACCTGGCCTGCACAACCTGGTGCACTGCCAAGGCAACCGTGTCTGCAGGAAACGCTGGCACTGAGGTCCAGCATGCAGAGCGTGGCTCAGCCAGCACCTCTGGTCGGTAGGAAGCGAGGCGGATGGGAAACATCAGGAGGAGCAAGAGCTTCCAGAGGGACCAGTACAAAGCTCTTGGGGCTAGGAGCTGTATAGTGACCCTGCCAAAAAGGACCTAGGGGTGACGGTAGATGCCAGGTTGAATACAAGCCAAACATTGATCTTGTGAATCAAGTAAACCACATTTACCCTCCTTTAGAGGTGGAGCCAGCAGATTGAGGGAAGAAGAGAGCCGGCACACACCGATGCAGGGAGGTTCCTGTGATCCAGAACACCCTGAAACAGACCCATTTGAACCATATTTTTGGCAGAGAGGAAGCATGGACATGGGAAGATCTGGGCTTCCAGCACTCTGCTGCTGTGCAGGCAGCCATGACACTGGGCAGCAAGGGCCCAGCTGCCTGCTGGCCTCTCGCTGGCTGCTCCCCAAGGCATGGCCTAATGACGGCTGCAGGCAAGCTTCTGTTCGGAAAGAATTTAACATTTTCCACAAACATTATCGAAACTAGGAAATCCCGTTAGGCACATTGAGTCTGAGAGGGGGGCTGTGGCCTTGGGTGGAGAAGAGCAGAGAGGCACAGGGACGCGATGCCTGCGAGGGAGAACCGACCAGGGGCTGCAGGAACCAGGATGTGCAGAGGTTCCCAGACAGCAAAGACCAGACCATGCCGCCTGCTCCAACTCCAATTTATTGAACATTACAAAATACTCTGCATATATTTTCACATTAAAACAATATTCTTGCAAATAAGATATTAAGTCTTGAGTCATTTGTGGTGCCCATGGCTACAGAAAACACTGACCCAGCTAGAGATTTAGTATGGCCCAATATCAGAAATCAAAACCAGAATAAGGCATACCAGAAATGCAAAACTATATAAAAACCTTTTAAAAACCTCATGCTGATCTGGTGGGACAGGTACAGAGCAGAACGGCCTCTGCTGACCCTTGCTCACAGTACCGGGAGGTACTGCCAGCTTGCTTGGCCCATGCTGGGCTCACTCACCCAGTGCATCTACATGTCTTCTTGACACCTGCTGTCTCAGCATGCCCGCGTAGCTGGAACAGGCAGTTATTTATCTGCTTTGGGGCATTAAGAGCCCAAGTCCCCATTCTTCCCTAAGAGGAGCATCCCCAACCCTCCCACATTGCTGGTGCCCAGTTGCCATGCTGAGCTTTTGCATGCTGAGCAATTCTTGGCCCTTGGGGTCACACCAGAAATAATTCACTGTGTGGGCCATTGCCACTGGGTCCCACCATCCTCTCAGGAGGGACCAGAGGTGGCTGGGAGGCTGGTGGTGAGGACAGACCTCGGAAGATGCACTCAGCTTTCGCCCATCAGCCCTGTTCCTGATGTACATTCATACTGCTGCTCACTCAACTCCTCACACCATGACCAGTCCTCCCAGCTGATGGGCCCCAGGCAACTGGAGGGACTGGGATGTGGGCAGGATGAATGCAAAGGATGCTGTGCAGGGCAGCTGCCTCCTAGCAAAGCCAGAACGCTGAACACTGCAGCTATTGGGAACACATCCAGACAACAGGCATGAGGCTGGCACAGCAAGTTGGGTGCTGGAGGAGTCCCTGTGCGTACAGGTTCACTAATCTGGCTCCTGGTGGAGCCAAACCTCAGGAGCGCTGCTCCCAGTCCTGAGAAGATCATGGCCTTGCCTCTGCAGTACCTCCATAACCCAGGGAACGCAGAGGTGCCGTGGCAAGGAGCCCATCTCTGGTCTCCTGGCTGAGCTCCATGCATGCTGTGAGGAACCAGCACTGCAGCCACCTTGAAGTCAATGGCTCAGTCGCTGGGTGTGGATGGACCCTTGTGCCGCCACTTCCAGCCCTCTCTGTGGAGGTCTCCTGCTCACAGCCAGGCTGGAGATCAGCTCGTGCTCCCACACCCACGAGCAGCCATGGCCCATAAGCCAGCACCCCTACACCTCAGGGCAGCACAGCCACGACAGGATCGAGTCCGACTGGGATCCCAGCCCTGGGAGGAGCTTCTCTGGCCTCCCAGCGCTGCGAAGATGTGTAGGGACCAGAGAGGAAGAAAAGGTTTGGGGTCTGTGCCTCCCTGGCTGGACAGAGGCTGGTACCTGCTGTTGCAGCACGAAGCCCAGTTATTGACCAGTTTTGCATCAGTAGGTGCATGGGCAAAGCCCACTTTGGAGTTCAGCTCCAGGAGGAGTACTGGGCTCTCCTGCCACTCCTGGAGTTTATGGAGACACACACAAGCTTTACAATGCAAGACAGCAGAGCGGTCAGCGGGTCACAGCCCGTCTGCAGCTCCCAGCCCCTTCCCCATCTGCAGTCTGCCTCAGAGGTGGCTCGCTCTGTTGAACATCAGCCATCTGGGCTCCGAGGCGGGCAGCATCCTGCCCTGCTCCTCCGTGGCCATCAAAGGCTGCAGCTCCTGCTGCTCAGTGCCATCCGGGCTGCTGTCACTCTGTGACCGGCTGCTCTTAGAGACATGGCTGGGGAACTGGAAGCAGGAGCTCTGCTCCGGCATCACCTGGCTTGCAGACTGGGGTTGCTCCTCCAGCACAGGGCAGGCGAATCTCCTATGCTGAGGTCCGCTCTCAATGCCTGGAGGGGAAGCGATGCTCTCCAGGGAGGAGATGCTTTGGTTCCACGCCTTCTGCATATCCACTGGCACAATTTTGGTGGTCTCCGAGGAGACGTAAACAGCCAGATCAGCCTGGTCTCCTTTCCATGGCAGCTCCTTCTCTGCCAAGGTGGGCGATGGCGGGATGATGCAGGGGCTGGGGCAGACATCCAGGCTGCCTGGGGATGCAGAAGGAGGGACAGTGAGAGGGATCTTGCACAGCTCTTGTTTTCTCCCTGGACCCTGCAAACATTGCAGAACCAACCACTACCAAATGACCAGCTGGCCCAGGGATGCAGGAGCCACTAGGGAGGCTCTGCCATACCTCCAGAGCCACAGAGAAGAGTGATTCTCCCATTCATGCTCTGCTGACCTTGCTTTTGCCCAGGCCAAGGCAACTTTGCTCCTCAGGTGGAGGAAGGACAAGCTACCCAACGGCAGCTGCCCTAGCGTGGGAGCATTGGTGCCTACCAGGAGTTGTCTTTCCCTGCAGGACCTCATCAGTGGCTCGAGCGATGAATACAATGCCTTCATCGTCCTCTCTCTCTGTCTCCGAGCTATCGCTCTCCTCCTCCTCTGAGCTGACCATCACCAGGACAGGAGCTGCAGCCAGATGGAGGGAGTTGGTTTGGAGGATGGGGCACCCTGTGAGGAAGGACTGCACCCATGGGAGAAGGACTTGGTGCTAGCACAACCCCGAGTGCTGTTGTGCCACCAAGCTGGCAGTGGGCAGGCACAGTGGGCTGCTCCCATCCCACCCCAACAGGTCCCCTTGCCAGCCAGGACCTGCAAACCTCGCCTGCCACTGGCCTTACCTGCCTCCTGCCAGGGGACGTTTCTGTGCGTCTTCCCATTGGGTGCGTCACTGGTCAGAGAGATGTTCTTCTGCAAAGGAAGAGGGACCAGCTGGGACCTGCCCTATGCAGACCGCTAACCCTGACCCAGGCGGCCCTGAAAGCCAGGGTAACCCCAGGGACACAGGTTTCCCACCCTGGCTAGATGGCAGCTGGCAGTCAGTGGTTCCTAGTCCTTAGGTGTTGCGTCTTTATGGCCCTACAACAAACAGCTCAGCTGCAATGGCTTCAAGAGCCTCCAAATGAGAGAAGACACCTAAGGCCCAGTTTAAGGCTCAGTGCCACACTTCTAAGCCTGGATCTGCACTGACGTTCAGGCTACTTTATGCTGAGTGCTCTTGGAAAACAAACGTGGGGCTCCTCCAGGGCTCAGGACCACTTTGCCCAGGGAAGAGCCACCCCATGGCAGCGCTGGCATAGTGGGGACACGTGGACATGCAAGACCCATGTGCTCACACACAGCATATGCAGGACTGAGATGAGGTGAGCCACTCTCCGCACTGGCCCTGGAGCTGCCAATGCCCTGCAGCACCTCAACTAACCCCCAAAGGACCTCACTGTCTGAAGCCTGGGGGAGGCCAAATCTCAGAGCTAGTAATGGAGCAGGAGGTTGGGGAGCGCTTGCCTTTTTCCTGCCCTTTTCCTTCAGCCTGGCCTTGCTCTTGGAGGAGCAGACGTTGTGCCTTGTGGACTTGAAGGTCTCCAGGCGCCTCTTCATGTTCTGCCGGAAGATTTCTTTATCTTGGCGCTCTTGTTTATCTGGAGAGATGAAGTGACGGCTGTAGCTGGCCTTGTACTGGCCGAGGAAGAGGCAAAGAGACACAGGGTGAGCAGCTGGCCCCATGGAGCATCCTCCATCCCTGCTCCTCTTGTGGGTGCTGCTACCCTCAGGGTGAGCCGCATGCCACGGCCAGGGAGCACTCACCCGCCGGCGGGGCTTGTAGAGGCTCCCTCGCAGCACGTGGTGCATGGCAGCATCCTCCTTGTCCCGGCGGCTCCGCACTGTGTCGATCACCTGCAGGTCCAGGCATGCGCCACTCCCGCTCTCTCTCCTGGGGAGGAGATGGGGATGGAGATGGAGATGCTGGGCTCCATGCCTGCATCCTGCCAGCCCCCTGCCAGCCCTGGCACAGCCCACCCCTGGGGAAGGGGGCAGCTGCAGGGGTCCAGCGAGGTCTGCCCAGGGACTCGGAGGGATGCTTGTACTCACAGGAGGTTTGTGACTGATGACTCCGACATGGACGTGCGGCTGGGCATGGAGGGCAGAGCCAGCTTCGCAGCCGAGAGCACGTGGCCACCCTGGGAGGTGGGAGGGCAAGGCTGGCATCGGAGCAGTGGGGACCCAGCCAGGCTGGGGGAGTCCCCACTGCCTGGCCCGAGGGGACATGCATGGCTATGCACGGGGTGGACCACCACCCCAGGCCAGCCAGCTCCTGTCAGGGCCATCCCATTGCCAGGCCTCCACTGCATGCACCCACCTGGTCGACGAAGCTGATAGCATCACGGATGTTCAGCTTGTAGTAAACATCCCAGATCTCGTCCCGCAGCCTGTAGGCAGATTTCCGCATCAGGAGCTGGCTCAGGTACTTCTTGTCAAACTGTTCCCACCTGCCACAAGATGAAGACATGGGCAGTTTAGCTCCCACAGGGTACCACAGCCATGGACCCCCTGCCCATGCAAGGCTGAGAGTGTCCAAAGCATGGTGAAAGCAGGCTGGGCACGCAGGACCAGGCTGTGCCCAGGGACACGCTGCCAGGGAGGGCAGAAGGGGAAGGGGACATGCTGAGCCTTTGTCCCTGCCCAAGGGGAAGACGAAGACCAGCGGGTGTGCGGGAGGCGATGGGAATGGGACTGGGGCCGGCGCGACTGCCCCGCTGGAGCGCTTCCCCTCCAGGAAACAGGCTTTTCACATCCTTTTCCTGTCACTGTGCTGCAGATAAACAGTGCCTAGGCTTTAACAAACAGGGCTGTTCCCTCCTCAGCGCCCAGCACAGCTCCATCCCCAGCACAGCTCCATCCGTGGGGAGGCATAGGGCCATCATCATCATCACGGACATCCCATGGTCCCCCAGCAGCTCCAGCACAGGCAAGCAATGCCAGCTCTCACAGCATCCCCAGCCACGCCTGCCCGACCTCTCTCTAGGATGCTTTTGGGAGCTTGGTCTGCTGCACAAGAGCAGCCAGACAGTCCCCTTCCAGATGGACTGATGGACAGACATACAGCCTTCCTGGTCCTGCTGCCCTGCCTATAGCAGGGGTGTCCTGCAGAGGGGACCCTGCAATGTCCCCATGGCTGGCATGCATCCACCATCCACTTGATGGCTGATGGAGGATCCTGGCTAAGACACTCACTTGTCCCGCCAGTAATGGTAGCCGTGGTGCCCCACGATGTCCTCCACTGCTGCCAAGATGTGGTCAAAGGCCTTGAGCGAGGAGAAGAGCGTGAGAGTGGTGGCAAGGCTGCAGGTGCCCCAGGAGTGCCGAGGCTGTGCATCACCCTCGCCCAGCCCCTGCAGTGTGGGGAGCAGGGCAGCCTCCGGCGCCAGCACCTACGTGCTCATGCAGCTCCTCGTTCAGTGTGGGCTTGTGGTGGTCACTGCGCTTCACCTTCAGCCATGTCACCAAGGGTTTGATGGTGAGGCCCTGGAACAACAGGAGAAGGCAAGGGAAAGACTGGGAGGGTGAGAAGGTGCATGGCTGGGGCACGGGGAGCAGAAGCAGCACAAAGTGACCAGGGACAGCAGCAGTGCCAGCTGTGCATGCCCCTACCAACCTAATCCCCAGCGCCTGGGACCTGGGCGATGGTCCTGTGTCCCAGCAGGCAGCGACCATGTCGTACCCCCCCAGTCCCCCTTCCCCTAGGCTCGCATCCATCCACCGTGTGGCTCCCCTTCCTGGGGCGCAGGAACCCCAGAGCCATGGGCCATCAGCAACTTTGTAAAAGAACAGCCTGGCCAGGCATATGCAGTTGCTGCTCTTGGAGTGAGTCCCGGAACAAGAGGCCAATGGGGAAACAATGAGGGCCATGTTCCCACCATCGAAACAGCTGCCAGGGTGGTCCTGCACACCAGCCTAGTGATGGATGGGGTGCCAGGAGGCACCTAGGACCAAAGGTGACTTGAAAAGAGGTACTTGCGCCAAGCACATGTCCCTAAGTGCTCGCCTGACCCCCCAGGACAGCTCTGGGCAAGAGGGCAGCACTGAAGGAGGGCACGGTGCCCATCCTCACCTGCACAATGACAGTGAAGAACACCACCACGATGGTCGTTGCCACAAAGTAGTCCTTGGCTTTCACCTTTGCCCTGTCCAGCAGGATGACTAGGGCGAAGGCCACGGCTCCGCGGAGGCCACCATATGACATGACCACCTGGTCGATCCTGTCCAGGGGGATGAGGCGGAAGCGGTTGAGCACGCAGGTCTGGAGGACAACGCCTAGGGAAAAAGGAGAAGGAGAGCCTGGGATGCTGGCAGAGCCTTGCCTACTCCTGGAGACGGGACAGAGCCCAGGCCAGGAGCTGTGGCTGGTCCCATGCCCCAGCCTTTCTTGGGGGCTACCACTTTTTGGCATGAAAAGGGCTGTGTCAGAAGCACAGTGGAGCAGACTGACCCACAGCTCTGAAAAGCAGGATGAAGAACAGGGTGCCCAGCACCAGCGCTGTGTCCCATGCCCACTTGGAGGTGTCCACAGCTGAGATGCCCAGAAACATGAAGATGATGGTCTCTGAGCTGCTGGCCAGTGTCTTCATGGTGTACTTGACTGTGGTGCGGGATTTCTGGGAGATGTTGGCTTCCACGTACTTCTTGCAGCAGATCCCACAGAAGGTGACTCTGCAGAGGGACAGAAGGAGCCAGCATGACCCTATGGTGGGATGAGAAATGGGTCTGCTCACCACCTCTTGCAGCTTAGCACTGCACCCCTGATTTCCTGGACCACCCCCCAGTACTCACGCCAGGATGGAGGAGAGTGAGACCATCTCAGCAGCAAGGTACGCAACGTAGGCCAGGAGGAAGACGAAGAGCGGCTCGATGATGCGCACGCGTTTCGTGAACCGCGTGATCAGGGCCAGGAGGAAGGCGAAGAGCAGCCCCACGGCTGTGCCCCCCAGGCTCACCAGGAAGAAGGAGGCTGGTGGGGGCAAGAAGACTCATTTGCACCATAAGCAAGTGAGCCCAGCTCCTGTGCCCCATGGCCATGCCATGCTGGGCTGGCCAAGCCCCACGTTCCCACCTGGTTCCCCACCAAAGCATCCCATGATGACAGCTGGTGTGTGACCACTGGGATGGAGATGACAGAGCTGTGGTGCTCAGTGCCCACCCCACAGTACAATAGCACCTGTGCTTGCCCCCGCCACTTCCACCCCGGAGGAACAGTCAGAGGGGCTGGCGGGGCACATACTCACCTACCCCCTTCACATAGTCCGTGGCATGGATGTGTGCTGGGCCCAGCTCCACAAAAGAGTTGAAGACCTTGTACAGCACCTGCAGGCAAGGCAAATCCCTTGGGGGAAGCAGGGTATTGCCCTGCCTTGAGAGGGGCAGCACCTGCAGGCAGGATGGACCCTGCGGAATAGGCATCGCCTGCCCCAAATCTGCCAGGCAACACAGCCCATCTCGGCAGGGAAAGTTCCCCAGGGCCAGGAGAGAAGAGAGACCCAGAGAGCATGGCATGGGTCTGCCCCTGGCTTGGGGATGTCACCTGCATCCTCTGCCCATCCTGGAGGACTCCAGTGCCCTGGCCCATGTTGGGCTCCACTTTTGGGTCGCCCAAGCTCCAACTCACCACGGTGACAGCATCGTTCAGGAGAGACTCGCCGAACACGATGATGAAGAGGGTCTCGTTTACATGGACCTCTTCGAAGACGGCCAGCACTGCCACAGGGTCCACGGCTGAGATCAGGCTGCCGAAGAGCAGGAAATCCATCAGCCCAGCTTCAACGCCCGGATCTGCTAGGACAGAAGGACCAAGATCAGGCAGACCATCTGCCCCAGAGCCCCTTTCACCAGGCTGAAACAAGCTTGTCCCTGTGACTTAGCTGCCGCATCCCAACTTGGAGTGTAGCAGGCTGAGCCAGGGAGTGCTCCCAGACCTCCAGGGTCCCCCAGGTGAAGCAGGGTTCAGCACATCCTTGCTGCAGCATGAAGGGACAGGGCTTGGACATCCCCCCTGGCACCCAGGTGCATCCCTGCCCATCCGGCAGATATGCACCAAAGGAGGCTCAGCAGCCCCACCTCAGGTCCAGGTATCAAGCGGTTCCTTGGGGCTCAGGAGACTAAAAACACAGCCCAGGCCAGCCAGGGCCAGTGGCTACAGCCAAGGACAGGGAACACGGCAGCAAGCCAGCAAAGCTAGCCAAGGTCGGCAACAAAAATAGCAAAGACATGAGTCAGCTCAGTGCCAAGGAGGGCTCATTTGTCCTGCATGTTTGACAGTTCTGCCACAGCACCATTTCCAGGATGCCAGGACTCTGCTCCTGCAATACTTCCTGGGAATCCACGGCAGGCTGGGCAGTGGGCTCTGAACTTGGGGGTGCTTTGCACCCTCCAGCCCATCTTTTGGGGATGTGGTCCAAGCTGGGCAGCTCTGTGCACCCACCCATGAGTCCAGCCCGGTGCAGCCCCCAGAGCGCAGCACCGGTGGTGAAGGAGTTCCAGAGCGTGCCCACCACCGCGTAGGTGAGGATGGCGCCAATGTTGTCAAAGAACAGCCGGCTGGGCATGAAGTAGCCCGAGTCTAGGACAATGGGGGGCAGAAGGAAGAGGAAGAACATGTTGGGCTCCAGCTGGTACTCGGCTTTCTTCGCCACGGCCAACACGATGCCCCCCAGGCCCAGCCCCAGCAGGATGAGGAGGCAGCTCTCCGGGACGATGGATGTCACTTTCCTTGACAGGTGGAAAACTAGAAGGAAAGGAAGAATGAGAGCATCAGCCAAACAGGCACACGGACAGAGCATCCCAGATCCACAAGCTCCACAAAACGGTTGGCTGTGGAGGGGAGGACAAGGGGGCACCTAAGGCTGCTTCATGGCCTTGTGTGCACAGAAGACCTTCCAGCTAGCTCCCAGTCAGGATTTCAGGTCCCTGACCCTTTGAGATCTTCCTCTTCTCCTCAGGCACTGTCTAATAAGCCAAGCAGCTGGGCACTTTGCTTTTCTTGGCCTCTGGTATCTGCACTTAAAGGATAAAAGCAGGCAGTGACCACGTTCACAGTGTCACAAGCAATGCCGGCTGCTGTTCGAGCAAAGACATCCGGGTTCACTGGGACACATTACCCCACTCAGAGACAAGGATGCTCAGCCCTGGTGACGGGGTGACCTTGTTTGCAGTCGTCTGAGCAAGCAGACGGAGCAGCATGCAAACCACTGCAGCACAAGCCAGTCGGCCGCTCTCTGTGCCAGAGCACAGCCTTCCTCAGCACCGGCTAAACTACCTGCATGCGAAAAACAGGCGCACAGGAGTGGCAGATTTAGAGATGCTTTGAATAATAAGTTTATTCCATGCGAGGTTAAATCTTAAACTGCTGTGGAACAGGATATATTTTTTTAAAGCAAGCAGAGTATTCATCCTGGTATCCATCCATCAGCAATGAGGCAATGAGCCTGCAGGTCAGCCACAAGCCGGCAGGACGTCACGCCAGCCAGCACAAGGGACTCACTCCTCCAGACAGCCTTGTCCCCAAGGCCAGGGCATCCTGTGTAATTGCAAATTGTTCCAGTTTCCAGGTGGGCAACCTCCTATCCCTGAGGATTTCTCCTCCCTAGTGCAGGGTGCTGTATTTTGCTATCCCCCCAAAGGTCAGTGCTTGGGGAAAGGCTGTCGGGGGTCACAGCAGTTTTGCCCTCTCATCATTCTGCCATCATTTGTGACATCCAGCCCAGCTCTGTAGCATGACTTGGCCATCAGATGAAGAAACCTTCTCCTGGGGAGCAGGTTCCTCCAGGCACTTCCAGAGCCACCTCTGTCCTTGAGCACCCTCAGGTACAAGGGACATCAGAGCAGCCTCTGAGCTGTCACTTAGCTGCAAGCCCAGCTCTGCTGCCAACCCAAAACCCAGTCCCTGAAGCCCTTTAGCTGGATTAAAGGTGCCCATTGCTTGTGCCAAGTCATCCCACCAGAAGGAAAGCTCTGCTGTGATCACATGCAGACCCTAGGTTTCTTCCCTCCTTGGGAATTCCCATGGACAGACCATAATGTCTGCCTAGCCCAGAGTCCTATCTCCAGTGGCATAGACCTAGAGAAGAGCCCAGGAACAGGCAGTGCTTCATCAGTAGGTTTCCGCATCTCTATGCCCTTGTCATTCTCCTCTGAATCTGTCCCAGTCCTGCTCTATCCTTTCTGGGATGGGTCCCAGTGTCCCTGAGATGCGGACACCCTGGGCACTGAGGTTGTGGCCTCCTGATGTTCTTTCTTTCTCCTTTCCTAATACCTCTTAGTCGATTTTCTTTCCTTCACTGCAGCTGAGCACTGAATTAGAGGAGATAACTCAATGTCAAAGATCTGGTTCCTAAGCAGAGATAAAGCTTTCAGTAAAGCTTTCGATACTGTCTCTCACAGTATTCTCCTGGACAAAATGTCCAGCATACAGCTGGATAAACACAATTGCCTGATGGGTCAGGCTCAAAGGGTTATAGTAAATGAGGTTACATTGGGCTGGCGACCAGTCACTAGCGGGGTTCCGCAGGGATCCATCTTAGGGCCAGTGCTCTTTAATGTCTTCATAAATGACTTGGATGCGGGACTCGAAGGACTACTATCTAAGTTTGCCACTGACACAAAATTGGGAGGAGCTGTTGACACTCTCGAGGGCAGAGAGGCCCTGCAGAGAGATCTAGACAAATTAGAGAGCTGGACAATCACCAACCATATGAAGTTTAGCAAGGGCAAGTGCCAGATTTTGCACCTGGGACACGGCAACCCTGGATGTACAAACAGACTGGGGAACGAGAGGCTGGAGAGCAGCCCTGTGGAGCGGGATCTGGGGGTTCTGGTCAATGGCAAGTTGAACATGAGCCAACAGTGTGCCCTGGCAGCCAGAAGGGCCAACCGTGTCCTGGGGTGCATCAAGCACTGTGTTGCTAGCCGGTCGAGGGAGATGGTTGTCCCGGTCTACTCTGCACTGGTGCAGCCTCATCTTGAGTACTGTGTGCAGTTTTGGGCGCCACAGTATAAAAAGGATACGAAGCTCCTGGAGAGTGTCCAGAGGAGAGCCATGAAGATGGTGAAGGGTTTAGAGGGGAAGCCGTACAAGGAGCGGCTGAAGTCACTTGGTCTGTTCAGCCTGGAGAAGAGGAGACTGGGGGGAGACCTCATCATGGTCTACAGCTTCCTCACAAGAGAGGAGGAGGGGCAGGTGCTGATCTCTTCTCCCTGATGACCAATGATAGAACCCAAGAGAATGGCAGGAGGATATGCCAGGGGAGGTTTAGGTTGGACATTAGGAAAAGGCTCTTCACCCAGAGGGTGGTGGTGCACTGGAACAAGCTCCCCCAGGAGGTAGTCACGGCGCCAAGCCTAACAATATTCAAGAAGCATTTGGACAATGCCCTCAGACATATGGTGTGAATTTTGGCGTTGTCCTGTGCAGGGACAGGAGTTGGACTCAATGATCCTTGTGGGTTCCTTCCAACTCAGGACATTCTATGATTCTATGATCTGTGAGCCCATCACCAAACATGCAGGCTAAGGGCCGCTTTTCCTCTCATTGAGACCTTCACAGCGACCTGCACTGCTCCTTGGCATGGTAAGCCCTGTCTGTGCCGTCCTGGTGAGCCCTGGCACTGCTCCCCTGCTATAACACCCCAGGAACACTGCCACAGCCAGCAAGGGCAGAGCGGCGAGCACTGGGGTGGCATGATCTGCAGCTCCATCAGCAACCACCTGAAGGGGAAAGAGCTGCAGAGCACGCAGGGCCAAACCTCTGCCATACCTCCAGCCTGGGGCATACACCCTTGCCCACAGCCGCCTCTGCTCGCTGCCAGGGGCTGATTCAGCCACGGAGGCAGTGGCAATATGGACACTACAGCCCGCCAAGCAAATCCACAGCCCAGAGAAGGGCTGGCTGATCTCCAGCCCAGCCAAATTCCTGCTAAATGACCACACAAGCTGCGGCAGAGCCCTGTTCACCCCACGCGAGCCCGGTGAAGGCAGTGCCAGTGGGCGAACAGCGCTCGCTCAGCGCCTGCAGCAGGCTGCGAAACCGCTTCCCACCCACGGGAACAAAGCTCTGAAGTTTTCAAGAAGGGAACAAGGCGTCCAGCCCCTTTCTGCACGCTCAGGAGCATTGCCAAGATCCCTGCTCCCCGCTCCGGCAACCCATCTGCACTCCCCATGCTGTGGAGATATGCCCTGGCTGGCTGGAGAGACCCAGGAGGGCCCACAGAGATGATGTGGGGACATGGGGACATGGCTCCTGGCTGTCATCCATCATTCTTTTTCCCCAAGCCAAAAACTTGGGCAAAGAAGGAAGCAGCATCAATGGGAAAGACCCTGCTTGTCCAAAAATCCTCTGGCTGAGGGGAGATGCTGCCACCCTCCCAAGAAAATTGCAGCACACAAGCTCCTCTGCGCCATGGGGAACAGCCAGCGGGGACGAATGGAAAGAGCTCTAATTTTACACGCGCTAGTCAAGAATTTCAGCATTAAAGGTTCCCACAGCAACGGTAACTTAGCCACATGTGAATTAACTTCAGAGCCATAATCCACGCTCAGGCATCCATAATACAGGATTTACCATTGGAAGGGCTTGGGGCCAAAACCTGCTCCACTCCTCCGGTGCTTGGGAAATGGCAAAACACGTGAAGAGGTGATGGTGCAAGGAGAGAGGGTTGCAACCCATGGGAATGCTGCTGGGTAGGAAAACATCCGTCTGGTGGCAAACCCCTGCCCATGGAGCAGCTGTGGGTGAGGAGCAGGTTTGGGGCAATCCGCCTTACTGGTCCTTAATTTCCCTCTTCCCCTCACCCCGTTCAGGAAGATCTGTGCTCTGACGAAGTACAGAAAAGGCAGCAAAGCCTGGATTATGCCTCACTGTGCAGGAAGGCAACACCCCAGCCAGTTTTTCCCCGCCCCGGGTGCTTGCTGGCTCAGGGTACCCCGGCATCGTGACTGCCTCTGAGAACAGAGCCCGCAGTGTCATTTCACCATCACCCAGGAGCGAGGCCACTTCCTTCCCTGCAGTCACAGGGCTGTGAGCTGGCAGCCCAGCGCTGCAACCGCAATGGCTCCTCTGCGCCAGCCTACGCCCGGCGTCTACGGCCCCCTCTGCTCCCCGACATCCTCCACCCCCGGCTCCATCTCCTCCGTGGGCCCCCATGAGCCCTGGGGACTGTGGGTGCATGGGGTTGTGTGCCACCTCCGGGGTGTCACTCCTTGCTCCGGGCTGTGAGTATCCATTGGACCCATAGGATGCGCTGAGCCAGGCAGCCCAGAGCTACTCACCATCAGGGTTGTGTCTCCCAGATGGAGAGGGAGAGTGGCCATCAGCTCGCCTCAGGCCTAGAAGAGCATGACGGGGCTGGGGGATTGGGAATGACCCTGGCTCAGGCCCCCCCACCCCTACTGGTACTGCCAGGCAAAGGGGAGTGCATCAAGGGAAACCTGCACAGGGAGCAGCTCCGGAGAGATGTTTAAGAGAAGAAAATAAGAGCCAGGGAAAAGGATAGTCTCTCTAATCTTCTGCAGGTAGGAGGGACACGCTTGGCAGCTGGAGGTGGCACAGCTGCAGACAGAGGGTTGTATTTTTAAGCTCACGACGCCCTTTAATTCGTTCCTCGTGATGCTTTAGGTCTCCCTTGCGAGAAGGCCAAGGAAGGAGAGGAGTGCGAGGTCCACAGCAGCAGTTTTGATGATGCTTGGGACCAGCAGAGGCCAGCTGTGGTCACAGCTGTAGCTGTCCCCTGGGTACTTGGAGCTGCTGCTGGGCCCCAGCTGCTCGGAGACTCCCCTGCCTTAACTCCAAACCCACACTTCTTGAGCCAGCTCCAAACTAAGAGGGTGCCCGCGCCCCCGCCACGGGGGCCGTGCCCACAGCAGGGCCCCAGAGAAGGAAACCTGCCTCAAGGTCACGGTCTCGTCCCCTGGGCCCAGCACAGCAGGCAAGGGCACCATGGGGGACCAGCCCCTGGGGAACCTGCTTGGCACCCACACAAGGGCGTCCCCTCGCCAGCAGCCAGGGTGCTCCGGGGGGCACAGCCCTGCAGCAGCTCACACACATTCTCCTTGCACCTTCCCACGCAGCCTCTTGTGGCAGAGCTTCCCCCGGCTGCCTGGTCCTGTGCTGGGGAACACGAGAGCCCGAGGCGATGCAGATCTGGAGTGACCCACTGGAGGGGACCACAGACATGGACCCAGCCCCAGGCTGCCGGGGACACATCTTGCCAACACTGGCACCACCGAGCCCTTCCTTCCAACCCTGCCAGCGGCACATGCTGTGCCAGCCTCTGGGGCATGGGACATCCTTACTGGACATCTCTGCTCAGCTCCTCTCTTCCTCTGTGCCCACCCATCCGTCCCTGATGGAAAAAAGGGGACCAGGCCCCCGCGTTATCCCTTGGGCTGTACCTTCACCTCGTCACCACTTGCCATCCCAGGGAAGGGGATGGAGGACAGGGCGCGGGGTTGTGCCAGGCCACCACAGCCCAGATGAGGACGGCAACCAGCCAAGCTCTGGCCATTTGTCCCTATGCCCTGCGTCCTGCTATGCAGTGGCACCCCTCGCCCCGGATACCCCCCGTGCCCCCCGGGGATGCCGCATCCCACCCTGCCCGCCCCGGGGGTGGCCACAGCTGCTCCCGGAGCCCCGGAGGACCGCGGAAGGGTGGGTGGAGGGTCGGGGGGGCACTCACCGATCTTGGCCAGGCTGGCCACCAGGATCCAGGCGGCCACCAGGCAGGGCGCCTGCACCTCCCGCCACTGCCACCGCAGCAGCTCGGCGCCCTCCGGGGCGGCGGGGCCGGGGGAGGCCGCCGGGGGCTGCATGGCCCCTCGCCGCTCCCCGCCGCTCCCCGCCGCTCCGCCGCGATCCCGGCCCCCGCCCGCGTCACGCGCACGTGGGGCCGCACCGGGCCGGCCCCCCCACGCCCCGCGCCACCGGCTCCGCCCGCCGCTTCTCGCCCCGCCCGGGCCGGGCCCGCCCCGGTCCCCCCGGTGCTGCCCCGGCGCCCCGGTACTGCCCCCGGTCCCCCCGGTGCTGCCCCGGCGCCCCGGTAATGCCCCGGTCCCCCCGGTGCTGCCCCGGGGCCCGGCAGCGCCCTGCTCCCACTGCATCCCCCTCCACTCCAGCGCATCCGCACCTGCCCCGGTGCCCCCTGCCCCACACCGGTGCCCCCCTGCACTTGCCCCGGGCGCCTGCATCACCCTGTGCCCCTGCACCTGCCTCGGTGCCCCATGCCAGCCCCCCCTGCCCCTCTCCTGGTGCCCTCTGCACCTGCTCCAGTGCCCCCTGCCCCATGCCAGTCCCCCTGCTGCTCCCCTGGTGCCCCCTGCACCTGCTGCAGTGCCCCCTGACCCACAACAGCCCCCCTGCCTCTACCCTGGTGCCCCCTGCCCCATGCCAGACCCCTGCACTTGCCATGGTCCTCCCTGCATCTGCCACGGTGCCCCCTGCCCCACAGCAGCCCCCCTGCCTCTACCCTGGTGCCCCCTGCCCCACGCCAATCCCCTGGCTCCTGCCCGGTGCCCCCTGCACTACCCTGGTCCCCCGTGCCCTCCCCTGGTGCCCCCTGCTCTGCCTGAGTCCCCTCACCCTGGCACAGTCCTCCTGCACCCATCAGATTCCCAGTCTCCCCACCCCACCCAGTCCCCCTCCCAGCCCAGCCCCTTCTGCTTGCCAGCTGAGAGCACCCATCCCTGCCCCAGCTGCTGCCTGAGCACCAGCCTGGGAGCACCCCAGGGGGGACCCTGTGGTCCCCCTCACCTCCCCAGCCCCTCTCAGACACCCCTAAAAGCTCCCACTTGCCCACCAACCCTGGGCCATCCCCCCTGCCCCAGGGGGTGCCCCGTCTCCCACATCCCATCCCTGTGGCTCCCAGATCCAGGGCCCCGTGTCCTGGGTGGGCAGCAAGGGATGCCCAGGCAGCCCAGGGAGCAGGGATGCCACCTGGCAGGGGGCAAGAAGGGACACTGGCAGAGTGCTTCATGGAGAGCCAGCTCTGAGCTGTGTCCATGTGTCCCCAAAGCCAGGACAGAAGGACACTTTGGCCAGGCTGAGCCGTCTGGCTGGAAGTGCTTACAGCATGCGCACCCTCAGATGCCGAGCACCAGGCAGAGCCCACTGGCCGGAGGGGAATGGGCTGCAGGACACCTCCCCGGCAGCCTCGGCAGTGTCGCCTCTTCCCATCTCTCTCTGACCTGACACAAATGTGCTGCAAACGTTTGGCAGCGGAAGATAATGGCTGGGGAAAGCAGCCTGCTGCTGCCACCCCCTGCCAGCCGGCTCCTGCCAGGAAAGGCAGTGTAGGAATGGCTTCGCAAAGGGCTGCCGCTGAGAAGAGGCTGCCTCCCACTCCCCTTTTAAGTTGTCAAAGGTGTAATTAAAATCCTCTCTTTGCTTTGCCTCCCCCAGGCTGGTCATGGCCTGTCACCCCAGCCTGGTGGACCTGGCCTGTGCCGCTGCCTTGGTGTCTCTGCTGAGGTCCTCCCAGTCTGCTCACACTTCTCTCCAACTGGGAGCCCGGGCTGGAGCCAGGAGTGAAGGGAAGGCTCCCTGCCCACTGCTCCATTGTGTCGGGCCATCGTCACAGCCCGGGCAATCACTCAAAAAGAAAGTAAAATTGCCTTTGCCTTGCTGGGTTGTGCTCAGCATGCCCAGCGATGCTTTGTGTTCAAGAGCAATGAGACCTTCTGTGTCCCCAGTCCCATCCCCGGTGCAGCCGCGCTCCCCCCAGGTCCTCCTGGTGGTCCTAGCTCTTCTTTGCGTACTTTTTTCCAAGCCCACCTTAGCTACAGTGATGCACACTACACGATCCATCTTGGACACCCTTGTTAACATCAACACCTTGGATGAGGAACGCCCTCGTAAGCATCAACACCGGTACCGGGGTGGTACCGCTGCACCCCTGGCTCCGGGGGCAGGGCGGTTCATCCCTCCGCTGCTTTCCCCCCTACCCCAGAATGGGGAGGTTCAGCCCAGCTGCCCACCCGTGCTGCAGTTCACCCGGGGCCAGCGGCCCCATCCGACCCCCCGGCCACCCGGGGCATCCCCGCGGCCCGGAGCATCCCTGCGGGGCGGGATGCAGCTGCGGGCGGGCAGCCCCCGCTTTGCCGCTGGGACGCCCGTGGGAGGGCGCGCCGAGCTGCGACCGGCCGCTACCGGGACGGGGCGGGGCCGGGAGGGGCGGGGCCTCACCAGGCACCGTCAGCGGCGGCGAGCGAGGCGGCGGCGGCGCTGCCATGGCGGAGGCGGCGGTGCCGTGCCGGGTGCAGTACCTGGAGGACGCAGATCCCTTCGCCTGCGGCAGCTTCCCGGAGCCCCGGCGGGCTCCGGTTTACGCCGTGGCGGAGGCGTTGGCCCTGGGAGCGCAGCTGCCCGCCCTGCACCGCCTGCTCGCGGCCCCGCTGCCGGTAAGGGGGAGCGGGGGAAGGCACCGGGCCGGCACCGGGCAGGGGCGGGTTGGGGACTGTCGGCTGGAAGGAGCGGGGAGGCGAGGGATGCGGGGTGTCCCGCCGCCGGAGCCCGGGCAGCGCTCCCGGTGTGAGTCACGGTGGAATCCGTGAGCCCCTGCGGGAGATGTCAGTTCTCGGCCGGCCCCGGATGAGTCGGCGGGGAGGAAGAGGATGTGCTTGCTCAGAGCGGGCAGGAACCCGGGCAGGGGGAAGCAGGATGAGGGCAGGCGTCCATCCCCATGGCGTCGGGGCTGAGCCAGGCAGCGTGCTCCCACCCCAGCATCCCCCTTCCACACCGGCTACCGGGAGCGGAGCTGAGCCTCCATGGGAGCACGCCAGCTCCCTAACACCGGGGACCCGGCCGGCGTCCCCACTCGCTGCAGCACATGGACCTTGGGGAGGTGACGGTGGAGCCGGAGAGCCACCAGCCCCTCGTCCCTC
Source organism: Nipponia nippon (assembly GCF_047370975.1). Lineage (NCBI taxonomy): Eukaryota > Metazoa > Chordata > Aves > Pelecaniformes > Threskiornithidae > Nipponia > Nipponia nippon. The sequence continues at coordinate 32,004,880 of NW_028262391.1, forward strand.
TGGTTCGGCGGCAGCATTGCCACCAAAGAGCGGCGCGGAAATTCGTGCTGAGCGATTTCCTCTGGCCGGGGTGGGCGAGCGGAGGGCCTGCGCCCTGCATGCACCCCTCGTTGTGCTGCAGGGAGGAGCAGGGGCTGGCCGGGAGGAAGGCAGGAGGCTGAAGCAAGGTGTCGCGTCTTGCTTGTGTGCCGTCAGGCCTGATCCAGGCTGGGAAAGAGGGGCTGGGGAGCAGAGGAGACAGGGGACCCTCCCTCCTGGGTATCTTCTGTTGGCGTGATGCTTTCAGAGCATCCTTTACAGGATGGGGGACAGGCTTGTTTTCCTCTTTACGAATACAGGACCCAGAAGCGCTTTGATGATGGCTGAGCATCTCTGTCTTGCAGGAGTGCAGGCAAGGGAGGCAGGGACCCAGGCAGGCAAGGGAAGCATACCCTGCCTGGAGCCAGACGAGAGAGCCAAGGGTGGCAGGAGGGGGAAATGGGCTCAGTGTGCCTGGCACCAAGCTTGCTGGCCTGTTGGGGAAGAGGGGATCGCTGTGAGACCTCTGCCTGCACCAAAAAACCTCCCTTTTATCCCCCTTTTCATTTTTCTTGGAGCAAAGCAGCAGCATCTCATGTCGTCGCCGTCATGGGATTTTTAGGCGGTGACTAAACGGAGTTTGTTTGGGAACAAACAGCCCCAAGACATGACGAATGGAGCAAACTCAAATTTCAGGCATGTGCTCTCCTCCCTGGGCAGGAGCTGGCTGTAACAGGATCGCCAGCCCGGGGTGCTGCCGAGGTGGCATGGCGGGGCTGGACGCCACGTTCCCGAGGGCAGGAGTGTTGCAAGGAGGTCCTGTGCCCGGCAGAGGCATGTTGATCCTGGGATTTCAGGCTCTGTTCTCTGCCTAAGCCAAACTCTGGATGTTTTTTTCTGTAGTTTCCCTGCATCACCCCATGACCCTTGGCAAAATTGCAGGCGAGCAGCTAGGACCCTGCTCTGGGCTTATAATCCAGATTCCTGGTTTATATAGGTTATATAGGTTATAAACCATGCTGCCTTTATTACACGGAGCTTTCTGAGCCAGCAAGGGCTGTGCTACATCCCAGCCTGACAAGCTGGGATGCTGGCTGGGGTTTGCATGAGCTGATGTCTTCATCAGGAGCCTCCTGCAGCAGGATTTACACCCTGCGGAGCTAGGTCTGTCTCCCGAACCACCCGCTTCAAGTCCAAATTTGGAGCTGGCACCCCAGAGCCGTGCAGACGTCGGCACCCTGGCATGACCAGCTGAAACCTCCCTTGGTGCCCTTTGTGCCAGGTAGTGCTTGGCTCCATTACTCGCTGCCCTAAAATTAGTAAATGAACAGTCGGATTTTTCCCAAGGAACTGGCTGTAAAAAAATTCAGCTGGAGGTGCCCAGTGCCAGGCTTGTCCTGCTGGGCAGCATGCCCGCAGCTGCAAAGCACCGGGAGGAGGATGCAATGGCTGAGAGGGAGCTGGGCTGGGGGTCCCCGCATCGTCGGAGGAGGACTGAACCACAGGCAACCAGGGGATGAGCTGCCATGGGGGACCAGCAAGGTCCTGCCCTCCCTGGGCACAGAAGAGCTGCTCCCTGAGCTAGGAACAGCCTAGAAATGATGAGCAGAAGGTTTCTCGTGCTGACATTGCTGCTTTGAACAGCTTGTCCTGCCCTGTGACACCCTTGGTGCTTCCTCTCCCCGAGTGCAACCCGCCGCTGATGACTTTTTCATGCTCTCCGGAAAGTGTGTTTGTGCTTGAAAATACCTTCCAGCTTTGTTTGTGCCTCTGTATTGTTCTGCTCCAGGCCGATACTATCTTCTCCTGCTTTCCAGCATTTTTCTAGTACTCTCGGGTGATGCTTGTGCTGGGTGTGGGGGTTTTCTGAACCTCTGCAGGCAGGTTTTGGCAGGGCAGATTTTTTTGGCTGTCCCTTTGGTCCCTAAAGGCCACTGCGCTCCCTTGCCCCCGGCACTATCTCACCTCTGAATCTAGGGATTTTTCCAAACAATTGCAAAACCCAATGGGCTGGAGCTTTGCTTTACCCTTCCTCCCCTGGAAACCTGGGGAAGAGCAAACAGCTCGCCAGCCTCAGTGCCATAAGCTCGCCCTTCCACTCGCTGCGAGCTCTCGGGCTTGACAGAGGAGAGCCGCTGGGGCGACCTTGATGCATGCAACATGCAAGCCCCGTCCCACCAGCTCTGCTTGTCCTCTGTTTCCTAACCAGCTCGAGGGGGGCTTCACTGAGGGTTTTTGCCCCTCTTAACCTCTGGCAGGCACAAAAGCGGTGAGACGGGGTCGTCGGCAGGCTTTGAAACTGTGCCATCTGCTTCTTTCTGGTGCTCAGCAGCCTCCAGCACTCCCTGGCTCCCAGCATGGTCCTCACCTGAATCCTGGGACGGGAGTTGCGGCCAGGCATTTGTGCCATAGCTTTACCAGGACATCAGCTGCTTGCCAGTACTGGGGCCCTCCCACTGGTGATGAGAAATGAGGAATCTGTTAATGAGCAACAAGCCTGGCTGGAGGAGCTTTGAGAGGGATGCGCGCGAGCGAGTGTGCAGTTCTGGGCCAACTCTGGGTGACCTCCAGAGATCCCTCCTGGCCTGAGTATTTTTTTTTCCTCCCTGTGATAAGGCAATGGCAGTGCTCCCATCCACTTGCTGCCATCCATCAGGCAGGAGGCAGCAACTGAGTACCCTGGCAATAAACACCCCTTTTAGCCCTGAAACTGAATCGCGGTGACTGCCTTTGGTTGCCAGCTGGGGTTGCTCCTGCAGCGTAGCTCTATAAACCATCAGTCCCCATGTATTTTGGGAGGGTGGGCAGAGGCTTGTGATGCCAGGCGTTTCTGACCCGCCAGTGCTTTGTGTTTAACTGCTGCCTTGAGCTTGAGTGCTGCCTCAGCTGGAGCAAATAATGCATATTTCTGTAATTTCCCCTGAAGCCTTCTTAGAAGAGCCACAGTGATGTTGGGAAATTGTGGTTACTGCAAAAAGAAAGTGTTAGAGGGGGGAAGAAAGTGTTTCCTCTGCTGGCAGATAAAGAGGATATTCACTGCCTGGCCTTGGAGCATCTTCCTGCCTGGGGATGCCGTGATAGGGGTGAGCAGGAAGATGTGATGCCGTGGTGGGTGGCGTGAGTGCAGCTGTGGGTGGAGGATGTCTCCATCTCGGAGGTGGAGATGTCTCCGTCACATCCCCGTGGTTCACGGGGGCAGTCCCGCTCTGGGGGGAGCTGGTTTTCCCAGGGGACTTCCTTGCCTGGCATGTGTGTCCTTGCTGAGCTGCAAAGCTGGCCACAGCTGCTGGGTGTTGGTAGGATCAGGGACATCCGTGTGTTTCCACCTTTCCCATGTCTCAGATTTGAGGCAACAGGGTGGATGGAGGACATCAGTGCTGTTGCGGGGCAGCTGGGGCTCCCAGGAGCCATGGGCTGGAGGTGCGAGCGTGGGATGCTCTCCTCCCAGCTCTGCTTTGCCTGCAAGTCCCCATGACCCTCAAAGACCAGCTCATTATAAAATGGTTTTACAGGCAGGAGATGGATGGATCACAGCCACCATGCACCGGGAGCTGTCAGTACCCCATGGCCCCAACGTGCCGTCCCCAGCAGTGTGGCTCTGAGGTCTTGGCTCAGATCCTGCATGGTTCAAAACCTCATCCGAGGGCGCGGGAGTAACCCCGGCCCTGGGGCAGTCGGTGCTCCCTGGCACGGAAGTGCTGTCCCAGGATTTTTGGCAGGGTAGCATGAGCCTGGGATAGCCCAGCTCTATCCCCGGGGGCTGGCGCTCGCCAGGGGGGTCACAGCCAAACCCGGGCCCAGCGCTCAGAGCATCCCTTGTGGGGAGCGCTGCCAAGCTCATATGGGAAACACACAGGGTCTTGTCCCAGGGGCTTGGCCTCTCCCGCCAGCTGGGACATGTCACTGGCCCCCTGGTAGGAGCTGGGGATGTTAACTCCAGCTCGCCGGGGCTCTGGCAGCCCAGAGAAGGCAAAGCTTTTGTGCTGGAGCTATGAGTTGCTCTTCACTGTGTTTAAGTGCCCAGGAGGATACAGGGATGCCTGAGAGGATGCAGGAGGGGTCTCCCATGCCTGTGGGAGGATGTGGGGATGCCCGGGAGGACGCAGGGGTGCCTGAGGGGATGCAGGAGGGGTCTCCTATGCCCAGGAGGATGCAGGGATTCCCAGGAAGCTTTCTCCAGCAAGCAAACCCTGCGTGGGGTCAGCGTTAGCAATACCCGCCACAGAGCCAGCAGCCAGGAGTGCTTGCCCGGTGCCGGCAGCCTGTGTTTGGTGCATGTTGCCATGGCTGGCTGGCGTGGCCAGCAACCACGGGAGGCAGAGTGGGACACTAACAACATAACAACTGTGGCCAACCCAACGGCAGCGCCCTGCCAAATTGCCTGTTATCCTGAGGCTTAGTCTGGGTCATTAATTATTTTAATGCATGTGACATTTTTTCTTTGCCCTCTGGTTTTAACATCACACTCACAGTGAAGTCATACATGTGAGCTCTTGCACAATTTTGTGACTTGGAGATGGTACTTTCATGGAAAGCAACCCCAGTGAGATGCAGGAGCCATACCCAGCATTGCTGTGGGTCACTAGCCTGCCTGAGGGTGGCCAGGGCAGCAATAATAAGGTTTTTATCCCCGGTCCTCAGCTCCCCAGGTGGTTACACAGCACTGCTGTGCAGATTTGGAAAGGAGCATCAGTTCCTTGGAGGTGGGGTAAGCTAGGAGAGGGGGGGCTGCAAAACCAGGACCAGGTGCGCAGGGGTGGCAGGGGTGCTGGCAAGGCCAGGTGGGCACTGCCTTCCCTCTGCCTTTGCTCACGCCTGGAAGGCAAACTGCCCTGGCCCATGGGGAGCTCACCCAGGAGCCCTGCCTGGGTGCTGCTGGGTCCCAGGTGGCTCAGGGGCTTTGAAGGTGCCATGCCTGGAGCACATCTGGGTGCTGTGGGTGCTGCGCACAGTCTTTTGGGGGAGATGCCCTTGCCCCAGCCTTGCGTCAGGCTGTGCTTTTCTCTGTCCCGCTGGAAGATGCCATGCAGCCATGGTCTGAGCCAGAGGCTGCGTCAGCTGGGGGACATCCCTGTGGGATTTGCCCCATTTTTGGGTGTCCCTGGCCGGGCCAGGTGCCTTGGCAGTTCCCGCAGAGCCAGTCTCTGCAGGTGGAGGCAATTCATCAGCCCAGGTGAAGGCACCAGCCCAGGGAGGAGACTGATCCTGCCCCAGTCACGCTCTGGCTGACTAAGGGAGCCGCCCCAGGGAGTGGATCAGCCTCTTGCCGTGGCTCCCGCCCAAGGGATTGCCAAGGAGCCCAGCGGCGGTGGGGCCACCCTCACTCTGCCTTTTCCTAGCCTGGGGCTCCATGTTTCTCCCCAGTCTGCCACCAGGCTGGGGCGGAGGGTGCGCAGGGCCAGCGCTTGGGGACAGGGTGGGACCTGCCACCCCGCTCCCGGGTGCAGCTGCCTGGTGGATTTGGTGCAGGCAGGAGGGTGACATGGGGATACTGCAACCTCCAGGGGCCGGGAGGGCTGTGGTGGGCACAGGGGCTCAGCTGGGCTGTCTGCATCCCCAGCTGGAGGACTGCACGCTGCAGGTCTCTCCCTCCGGACACTACCTGGACCTCGACTTGTCCCTGCTGGAGCAGAAGGATGATCTGGAGGGTTTCTATGAGGAGGTCAGGTGAGGCACGCGGGGTGCCCAAGCCCTCCGGGGATGGGACATGGGGACCCCACGTGCGTGTGAGTGCCGGGGGCTGCAGGCAGGGAGCTGGGGTCCGCAGTGGTCCTGCTGCAGGTGCTCACACAGTGTTTCCCCCCACCCTAGGAAGGGGAGACGGCCAACCCTGATCCTGCGCACACAGCTCTCCGTCCGAGTCCATGCCATCATCGGTGAGTTGGGGATGCTCCTTCCTCTGGGCTGGCATGGTTCTGGCAGCTCGGCCCCACCGGACAGTGAGGGTTTGGTATCCACAGTGAGTTTTGGCTGGGATTTTTGTGATGGAGAGAGGAAGCGATACAGCCCAGGGCTGCTCCTGCCCCATAACCACCCCCCCCCCCCAAAAGGTGCAGGGCACATGGTCCCCATGAGGCTCATGGGAACCCACTGGGTTAATCCCCTCCATCCTCAGAAATCGAGACGTTTGCCTCTTCGGCTGGGAGTCCATCGCCCGCTGCAGATATTCTGGGTCATTCAGGCGAGCTCTAAATATAGCTTTGCAGGATACAAACAAATAGCTTGAGCGCAGCAGAAAGCACAGCCATGGCTTTCAGCAGCCCACTCAGAGGTCCTGCAAAATATTCGGGAGTCTCAAGCCTTTTATCTCCTTAGCAGGGGGGGAAAACAAGCGCTGGGCCAGAGCAATGCCGGTCGGGCATCAGCTTCCCGAGCGGTGTGGGAAGGGGCACAGCATGGAGCCCTCTCCCTGCAGGAAGGCCGGGGTCGGGGTCATGCTCTTTGCTGGCGGTTCCCAGGCTCTGGCTGAGCCCCGGGCTGCTCTGCTTTCCCTCTCTGCTGCTCTGACAAGCTGATAAGCGAGTGGAGGAGGCTGCTGGGACCTTGTGTTTTACAGAGCCCTCATCGGCATGTCTGGAGGACTCCTTGGACAGCTTGCTTTTGGCTTGTTACAATTCTAAAGCTGACCCAAATAATTCAGGATGCTTGGATAGCTCAGTTTTTGGATGCGGGAAGCACTGGCTCCCAATGCCTTTGGTCTCCGCTAGTTTAAGTGGGGCTTTCTGGCTTCCCATTGTCCTGGAGGCTCCATGCTGGCTCCTGCCCACAGGCACCATCACCATGAGCATGTAGTCTCCATGAAGCCTCCAGCCTGGTGACCATCTTTCCTGTCCCCATCCTGCAGCTCTTCCCAAGCTGTGGGGCTGCTGGGGGCTCCGGGACCATGCCAGGGCTGTGCCCAGGGTGGGATGGCTAAAAGTAGCTCTGCCTCCTGCCTGTGTTCCTGTTTCGGTTCTGCACAGGAAACCAGAGGGGATATTTATGTCATTGCTGGGCAGAAAAAAAGAAAGAAAAAGGAAACAGGGAGGTGGCAGGGCCGAAATAAGTAGTTGTGGAGCTGCAGCTGCTTCCACCCTGCGTGTCCAGCAGCCAGGCAGTGCCGGCATCCTAGGGTGACAGCACAGGGGTTGAGCCGGGGTGCAGGGCTTTCCCAGGCAGCTGGCAGCATTTTGGAGCCCCGGTTCAGCAGCAAGCCACTGCGGGTCAGGACATCACACCATGTCTTTCCTTTCCTTCCAGAGAAGCTGTACAATTCGCAGGGGCCTGAGCTGCGGCGATCCCTCTTCTCCCTCAAGCAGCTCTTTCAGGTACAGTGATGCTGGCGTGGTGGGGGGTTCGGGGGGGGCTCCCCCAGGGCTGGCTGCTGGCCTCTGCCTCCCCACGCTGTGGTAACCCCTGGCCTTCGCCCTGCAGGAGGACAAGGACCTGGTGCCGGAGTTTGTGAACCTGGATGGGTTGACGTGCCTGATTAAAGTGGGGACAGAGGCCGACCAGAACTACCAGAATTACATCCTCCGGGGTTGGTATTGGGGTGCAAGGCACCTCTGATCCCCTGGGAGGAAGGCTGGCACTCAGAGGGGCGAGCAAGCAAGTTTGCCTGGGCTGCCTTGCAAGCAGCTGCCAGAGCTTGCCCATGTCTAAGTGATGCTGCATGGGGCTGGGGAAGCCCTACCCCTGCCTGCTGCAGCCCTGCCCACCGTGCTGTGACCCTGCCCGCTCTCTGCCTTGCAGCCTTGAGCCAGATCATGCTCTTCGTGGACGGGATGCAGGGTGTCATCAACCACAACGAAACCGTCCAGTGGCTGTACACGCTGTCGGGAAGCCCGGTAAGCCCCTGCTGCCCTTGGGGGGCTGCCTGTGCCCCCTGCTGCACCCCACTTCCCCACCTATGGCTGTCCCCTTGCACTGTCCCTCAGGGGATTTACCCCACGCTGCCTTTGGGCTCAGTGCCCTGGGTACCCTTGAGTATGTTGGGTCCTGCTCCCACCCATCTGAAAGTCACGCAGCGTCCCCAGAGCTCCCCGTCCTGATGTGACCGTGCTCCTGGACACAGAGCTTGAGTAAGAGAGGGTCCCACTCTGTGTCCCTTCCCGGTGCCCCTTGGCCATCAGCATCACAGGCTGGTCCCTGGCCCCATGGCAAAGCCCCCCAGCCCTGGGGCATGGGCACAGCCACCCCGCAGTACCCTGGCATTGCACTGGCAGCCCCATGTCACCGTCCCAGCCACCGTCCCTTGTCCCAGTTTCGCCTGGTGGTGAAGATGGCGCTGAAGCTGCTGCTGGTGTTCGTGGAGTACACAGAGCCCAATGCCCTGCTCCTCATCCGTGCCGTCAACACCATCGACCAGGCGAGAGGTGGGTGCAGACCCAGCTGCCTGCGCGGTCCCTGCCGGGGGACGGTGTCCCCCCCACGGCTCACTTGTCGCCTTCGCGTGTTGCTTTTCTCAGGCACGTGCCCATGGTCCAACCTGATGGCTATCCTGGAGCAACGCAACGGGGCTGACACGGAGCTGCTTGTGTTCGCCATGACACTGATCAACAAGGTCCAGGGGGGTGGCAGGGCATCCCTGCGATGCCAAGCTGGTGGGGCTCGGCATGGGTCACACCGGTCCCAGCAGCATCCCTCTTGTCCTGCTCAGACACTGGCAGCCCTCCCAGACCAGGACACCTTCTACGACGTGACGGACTGTCTCGAGCAGCAGGGCATGGAGCGGGTGGTGCAGCAGTACCTGGGCAGCAAGGGCACCGACCTCGACTTGAAGCAGCAGTTCACGCTCTATGAAGTGAGTGGGGCTCCCGCAGGACCTGGCCATGTGCCATGTCCCGTGGCAGTGGGGAGGGCAGGTGTGTGGGGTGGCAGGGGCGCTGTGCCCGGTGCCATGCCCCCCCGGCCTCTCTGCAGAGTGCTCTCAAGCTGGAGGATGGTGTGGAAGAGCCGCCCTCAGGGGGACGCAAGGAGCGGAGGAGGACGGAGGAGGGCCGGCGTGGGTGGCGATCCCAAGGCAGCTGCCCGGAGCCTGGCCCCGATGCCCAGCCGCTCCTGGGGTCCCCTGGCACCCCAAAGGAGCCCCCCACCGAGGACACCCCATCCGTCTCCATGCCGAGCAGCCCAGCAGAGTAAGTACAGCTTACTGTGGCGAGGATGCTCCTGGGATGGTGAAGATGCTGGGATGCAGCATGAGCAGCACTTGAGTCCATTCCTGCTGCCAGGGTGGAGGGCAGCCCTGCAAGACCTGCTCTCAGTCCCTGTCCCCTCTTCTTCCAGACCCTGTCCCGGCAGCATCTACAAGAATGCGTCCAGCGTGCGGCTGGCCCTGGCCTCCCCATCAGCCGAGAAGGAGCAGCCCCTGGGCCCGGGCGAGCGCAGCGTTTACAAGTAAGCAGCTGGGAGGGTCTGGGTGCACAGGGGTCCCCCTGGGGCTGTGAGGGAGCTCCCAGGGAGAAACAGGGTCTGGGCAGGCACTGGGGCTGGAGAGAACCGTGACAGGGGAGTGGGCATCTGAGAGGGTCCGGCCAGGGGCTCCAGGGTATCCTTCAAGCGCGCACAGCTCTGCTCCAGCTCCTCCTTGCTGCTCCTCTCTGCCCACGCTTGTCCTCTCCTCTGCCTACTCTTTCTATCTTTCCTTTTGCAGGCTGCACCAAACTGCCCCTGTCTGGTAAGTGCCCGGGCTCTGCAAGCGTGTGCTCCCTCCCGGCGTGATGCTCTGGCAGGAGCGGGCACTGCCCTGCCCCACTCGCTGCCCCTCACATCCACCTTGCTGCCCCCATCCCTTACCTCTCCCCTCTGAGCCTTGCCTGCGGGACCCCAGCCCGCTCCCCCCATCGTCAGCATCCCCAACAGGGTGATGGCACCCTCTGATCCCCCCCTTCTGGGGTGAGGTGTCCCTGCTGGGGGTGGCACAGCCCACCCCGGGGCTGGCAGGGGGCTGGCATCACCGTCCTGGTGGCAAACTGGGTGGCTCTAGTGGGGGGCATGGTGCACCATCTCGCCAGCACCCAATGCCATGCAGTGCCCAGGCAGGAGGGGACTCCCTAGGGCTCTCCCAGCTCCCTGTGAACCCCAGGGCCATGGGGTGACGGCGGAGCAAAAGTCCCATGCTGGAGGGTTGCCAGGCGGGTGCGTGCAGGAGGCATGAGCCCCGGGGAGCTGCTGGCAGTGGGGACTAACCCCTGTTTTCCCTCAGGCGGGAGGATGCCCCCTCCTTGCATGGGGACAAGCCTATTTTGAGGAAGTTTGAGTAAGTAGAGGCATGCGTGTGTCTCCAGGCATGCACTTCCTCAGGCCAGCGCGCAACTGGAGGTGTCCAGGCTCTGGCCATGCAGGGCACGAGGAGCAGGAGGGTCGCCACGAGTCTCTGCCCAGGCACCCTCCTGGGTTTTGCAGCTTTTGGACGAGGGTCACAGTGAGCACCAGGTCCATTGGGACCAACGGGTGACAGTGGCACCCTGACAGCATGAGCCTTCGGCTCCCATGGGGCAGCGGCATCCCTGTCCCCAAGGCGTGGTGGCATCACCTGTCACTCTGCAGGGCTCAGAGGAGGTTGAATCCTCCAGGTCCCTGATGCAGTGTGGCCAGTGCAGGGGGTTTCTGTGCTGTGGGGCTGGCTGCGCAGTGTGGCATGGTGTGGTTTGCCTATCGTCTCCATTGTCCCCATCCCTGCCTTGCTCCCTGCCAACATCCACCCCTGTCTCACAGAGCTCGCTTCTTGGAGAACCTGGCTGCAGCCCAGAAGGAGAAGATCTCTTCCATGGCCAAGGGATGGCTTGATGTCCACGGCAATGCTGCATTGGAGCATCCCACCGCTCTCACGTGGGACAGGGACAGCAGCACCCCTGAGCATGGGATGGAGCCACCCAGCATAAGTAGGTGCTGCCGGGGTGTGTGTTCCCACCTCTGGGCTCATCGGGGTCCCTAGGGTGGGCATTAGTGGCCCCTCTGCCCCCAGCCCATGCCTGTGATACCCAGAGACATGGAGGACCTGGGTGGTGCCTCCCCATCCCACTCTGAACGCCGGCATCCGAGCACACCCCACCGGGGAGCAGGAGCCCAACTCTATGTGCAGCCCAGCAGCACCTGCTCACTCCAAGCAGGCTGTCCCAGCCTCTCCCCCTCTCCCTGCAGGGTCTCGCCTGGCTCAGCCGGACACCACTGACTCCTGCAGCACCATCTCCTCTGACACCAGGTTTATGCTGGACATGCTCTATGCCAAGGGCTCCTCTGAGCTGGGGAGAGAGAAGGTCTTCCCTGAGGTCCCATCATGCCCCCTGGTCCAGGGTGAGGTGGAGATGGACGCCATGGGAGGTGGCAGCCGGGAGCAGGAGGGCACCTGGCTCCGTGGCAGGGCTCCAGATGGGCCAGTGGCCAGTGCCCACGCCAAGCTGGCACGTGCCATGTCCAGCATAGATGCTGAGACCCATACGCAGAAGCTGGAGAACACCGGGATGATACCCATCAAGAAGGACGTGGAGCTGACATGGGAGCGCCTGGAGGCCAGCCCTGTGCAGCTGAAGATCAAGGACTTGGACTTCACTGATTTGGGAGAAGAAGACGACTTTGACATCCTGGACACAGGCCCCATGGCCAATGACTCCTTCCACCCTCCTGGCATTGAAGCAACGAGCGCTGGAACTCTCACGGTTCCCCCTCCACCTCCTGCCATCCCTGGCTGCCCACCACCTCCCCCTCCACCTCCTGCCATCCCTGGCTGCCCACCACCTCCCCCTCCACCTCCTGCCATCCCTGGCTGCCCACCACCTCCACCTCCACCTCCTGCCATCCCTGGCTGCCCACCACCTCCACCTCCTGCCATCCCTGGCTGCCCGCCCCCCCCAGGGCTGCCAGGCCCCTCAGCAATGGATGGCCCCTCCCAGGCCAAGAAGAAGAGGACAGTGAAGCTCTTCTGGAAGGAGCTGAAGCAGCTGGATGGCACTGTGGGGCTGGGCAGGTTTGGCCAGGCGACACTGTGGGCATCCCTACAGAACGTCGAGGTCAATGCTGCCAAACTGGAGCATCTCTTTGAGTCGCGGTCAAAGGAAGTGCCAACTTCAAAGGTACCAGCGGGCTGGCACCTATTAGCCAAGGGGACTCGTGGGGTGGGAGGAAGGCTGTTAGTTCCTGTGGGGACCCTAGGCATGCACTGTCACCCCTACCCTACGCTGAGGGTAGGTATCCACAGCCCAGAGGCTCGGTGGGGATGGTGATGGGCAGTGTGCAGGTTTGGCTCACCACCAGGTGCCTGATCGGCTCCCCGTGTCCATGGTGTTTTCATGAAGGTGAGCCCTTTGCCTGGCTGTCTCCATCCATCCTGTTCTCTTTGCAGAAGGCCATCGATGGGAAGAAGGTCGTGGTGGTGCTGGACCCGAAGAGGAGCAATGCCATCAACATTGGCCTCACGGTGCTGCCACCCGTGCACATCATCAAGACGGCCGTGCTCAACTTTGACGAGTTTGCAGTCAATAAGGAAGGGATTGAGGTGAGCACGAGAGAAGCTTGGCCCCTCATGTGGGTGGTTTCCCCTGGCCAGGAGGCCTCCATGTCTACGCTGCCAACCCTGGGGTGACACATCCCATGGTGACATGTCTGGAGTCTGACACATCCCTCTTTGCCTGCTCTAGAAAATCCTGACCATGGTCCCGACCGAGGAGGAGAAGCAGAAGATCCAGGAGGCCCAGTTGGCCAGCCCTGATGTGCCCTTGGGCTCTGCGGAGCAGTTCCTGCTCGCCCTGTCTTCCATCAGTGACCTCACAGCGAGGCTCCAGCTCTGGGCCTTCAAGCTGGACTACGAGAGCCTGGAGCAGGTACAGAGCCATGTACCCCATCTGCCCTCCACCCCCCAGCAGTGCTGAGCGCTGAGCCAAGCGTGTTCCTGGTGGGGACCAGCCATGCCCAAGTACAGGAGGTGCCATCCTGGCTGGGGACAGGTCCCCAAGGCAAACATGGGCTTGGATTGACCGTGAGGTAGTTGTCCTCATGGGCAAGGGCGAATACTGAAGCTCCCAAGGGAGAGGGTGGCCAAGGGGTCTCACCTGCCTCTCTCCTCATCCAGGAGATTGCAGAGCCACTCTTTGATCTGAAGGTGGGCATGGAGCAGCTGGCCAGAAATCACACCTTCAAGTGCATCCTGGCCACGCTGCTGGCCATGGGCAACTTCTTGAACGGCTCCCAGGTGAGGAGCAGGGTGCAGAGGGATGTGGCCTCTCTTGAGTGCTGCAAGGACAGGACCAGCCATGGTGCATGGGTACCCAAGATGGACCATGGGAAGCCTGGGACAGCACCTGAGGCTGTGTGGTGCTGGTGGGGGCCCAGTGGGTCTGCAGACTGGAGAGTCTGCTGGAGGAGGGATGGAGAGGCCCTTCTAAGTCCATTGGGGTTTCAGAGCAGAGGCTTTGAGCTGGGCTACCTGGAGAAGGTCTCAGAAGTGAAGGACACAGTGCACCGGCAGTCCCTGCTCCACCATCTCTGCCAGATGGTGGTAGAGAAGTTCCCAGAAACCACTGACCTCTACTCGGAGATTGCTTCCATCACCCACTCTGCCAAGGTGAGGCAAGGCAGATGACACCCGGGCAAGGCAAGGATGTGGGTCCCATGGCTGCCCAGCTCCACCAGCATGGCTGACATCTTGCTCTTCCAGGTTGACTTTGATGAGCTGGCAAACAGCCTGGTGCAGCTGGAGCGGAGGTGCAGGGCCTCCTGGGACAACCTGAAGGTGATTGCCAAGCATGAGACCAAGCCAGTGCTGAAGAGCAAGCTGACGGACTTCCTCAAGGACAGCACCCAGCGGATTGTTGTCTTGAAGGTGGTGCACAGGCGTGTCCTCAACAGGTCAGTGGCTCAAGGTCCTGGGGATGCAGTGGGAACCCTACAGTCCCATTGGTGGCCCGCTGTGACTGATGTCCCCACAGGTTTCACTCCTTCCTGCTGTACCTGGGGTACCCAGCGAGTGCAGCACGGGATGTGAAGGTGACGCCCATCTGCAAGCTGCTGCGGGAGTTCGCCCTAGAGTACCGCACCTGCCGGGAGCGTGTCCTGCAGCAGCAGAAGAAGCGGGCTGCCCACCGCGAGCGCAACAAGACCCGGGGACGACTCATCACTGAGGTACAGGGACACTTGGCTGGCCGCCACCACGAGGTGATGCCCCCCCAGATCCCCAACACCCACTTCTCCCGCTGCAGACTGAGAAGTTCTCTGGCATCACCGAGGCCACTTCGCCACCCGCCGTGGTGTCCAGTGGCCCCGAGGAGCAGATGGAAGCAGGTCACGAGAGCATGAAGAACGTGCTGACCTCCCCCACAGATGCCCCTGTGCGCCGCAGCCGGGCCAGCCAGGGTAGGAGTGGGGTGGCAGAGGCACTCAAGGCACGTCTGGCTGGCTAGGCACGGCTGATGCCAGCATCCCCATTGTCCTGTGCAGGGACGGGGCACGCCATCCCAGCCCAGGGCTCTCCAGCCCAGGAGGACGTTCCCAGCTCCCCAGACGATGCTTCAGATGAAATCATGGATCGGCTGGTGAAATCAGTGACTCACAACGCCAACCCCCGGCCTTGCGCCAACAAGGAGCGCAGGAGGTCCCGTGGCAATAGGAAGTCCTGTAAGTCCTATCCCTGTCCCTGTGCCCTGTCCCATCTCTGTCCCCATGCTCTGCCTCTATCCCTGTACTCTGTCCCATCTCTGTGTCCAGATGCTTTTTCCCATCTTTGTGTCCCTGTCCCCTTGCCCTATCCCATCTCTGTGTGTCTGTCCCACCCCTGTGTCCCTGTGCCCTGTCCCATCTCTGTGTGTCTCTTCCCATGCTCTGCCCAGTCCCCAAACTCTGTCCCACCTCTGTGGTCCTATCTCTGTACTCTGTCCTGTGTCCCTGCCTAGATGTTCTTTCCCATCTTTGTGTCCCTGTCTCATCTTTGTGTCCCTGTCCCCATGTCATGTCCCATCTCTGTCTCCGTTCCTGTACTCTGTCCCCATGCCTTGTCCCATCTGTGTCCTTGTCTCCATGCCCTGCCTGGCTCCTTCCCCACTGGCTACCCCTGACCTCCCATGTTGAGCCCACCAGGCCACAACAGGAGGTACCCTGAGACCAGACCATGCCACTGCACTCCCTCCCCTCCCCAGCATGCCAGGGCCACCATGTCTGGGCAGGCACCCAGTGTGTGGGGACCCTGCCACATTCTCCTCTTCCTGCAGTGAGACGGACACTGAAGAGCGGGCTCAGCGATGACCTGGTGCAGGCGCTGGGCCTGGGGCGGGCACCTGGTATGGAGGTTTGAGGGGGCCGAGGGGGCTCGTGCTGCTCTCCACCACCGGCAGCGCCCAGGGCAGGACGTCGTGGCAGCCCCTGCTGCTCCAGGACTGGCACGCTCTGCACCCTTGGTCTCGCCTCTGTTTTCCCTGCTGGCTTCCAGCTCCTGGAGGTGCAGGCAGTGATGCCCCAGAGCTGCTCCATGGCGGCCGGGATGGAGGATGCTCAGCACCCATGCATGGGTGTGGAGGCTCGGGGTTCATCTTCTCAACAGAGGGGTCAAGGGGCTGGACCCAGACCCTCTCTGGGAACTGGGTCTGGCCCATGGCCCCTGTGGCAATAAAGTGATCTGACATGCTGCTGGTGTCACTTGTCCCTGCCCTTGGTCACCCCGCTGCTGGGCTGGGATGCTGGAGGCTCTTGATGCCATGGGCTGAAGCAGGCAGTGCTGAGGGCAGGGGCAGGAGGCAAGGGGTGATGCTCCCTCTATGACCCCTGGGGAAGCCATTGCCATGGTCCTAAACGGGACCTGGGTGATGTCACAGGGTTGGCCCTGTCTGGGGAGCTTGGTGTCCCCATCCCCTGCAGAGCCCCGAGAGGCCAGGGTGATGTGTTATTCCCCCTGGGTCAAGCCAGCATCCCTCCTGCTGCATGCCCAGCCCTGCTGCCCTGGGCAAGCACTCGGCCCGCAGCAGCCAGCCCTGTGGCTTGCAAGCACCATCGTCCCTCCCAGGGACAGTGTGATCCCCTCTGTACTGGGACACCCGGGAGGACCCTGCCAGAAGGACTGAGGACTGCTGCCAGGCTCAAGGCTGCATGCTCAAGGGCAGGAGCGGTGGCTTGAGCACAAGGCCACAGCACAGTAAAATCCAGAGTACATGCGCCGTCTCAAACCTCACCTCTCCCTTACAAGCCTCTCCTGGGGGATTTTAGCCAGACCAGGACCTGGGTCCAAGGTACGGTTGTTCCCCTCACAGAGTGGGTCCAGGGCACAGCAGCCACGTTGCCCCCTGTAAGCCTGGCCCTGGCAAAACTGCAAGCCTCGGAAACATCTCCCTGTGCTTGGCAGAGATGGGCTGCCTCATGATGTAACTGCAGCCAGGGCAGTATCTGCCTGTCCCCAATGGCTCGTGCCGTTCTGGGCATGGATTAAAACCCAGGCTGGATGCTGGCCGAGATGCTCCCTGCAGGTGCTACATGGTGGGTGGGTACCACTGAGCATCGCCCTCTGCCAGCTGCAGTGCTTTAGGCACTGTCACCCATGGCAGAGGCATTTGGGAACGATGTCACGTCATCCATCACGGCAGCTCCACCTCGGCGCTGCCCCAGTGCTGCCTCCAGCTGAATCCCGTGCAGCAGGTCTCTGCAGCTGTCAAGGAATGAAGAAAAACTCCACTGGGCAGGGCAGCTTCTTCCTCCGAGCTAACCTCTGCCCAGGGTTGTCCCTCTCCCACGAGGCTGGATGCACCGCTGATCTCGGAGCAGCCGGGCAGTGCCAGCCCATCCCAGCTTGCGAGGTGCCTGTGATGGTCTCAGGTGGCTTTGGGGACAGTGGGATGCCATGCGAAGAGCTGCAAGTGTCCCAAAGGTGCCCCAAGATGTGGTCAGGCTCTCCTCCCCTCCGGGTGCTTGGCTTGGGTCCCCAGAGAGAGGATGAAGAGGCCAAAAAAGGCAACATTGAGCTGCTCAGATGCACAGCAGGAAGGAGAAAGGGGTAGAAAAGCATTTGCTTGATCCCCTGCACCTGCCCCAGGTACTCAAAGTGACATTATACACGTGACAACCCCAGGACTGTCACTCCCAAGGGTTCACTGGGGGAAACTGAGGCAGGGTGCTGGTGAATGCCCCCCCGCCCTGAGTGGTTTGGTGGCACTCAGGGCAGCCGTGTCCTCAACTCAGGCTTCCACCAATCTGTTTTTTTTCCTAGTTGGGTTTTTTTGCAGCCTTGGTGATATTTCCAGGATGCCCGGCCCGGCCCCGGGCACACGCTGCCCTTGAGCGGCGCCTGAAGTGCTTGGCTTGGCTGTGGTGCAAGCAGCTTATGCCAAAAAAACACCAGGCAGACATGGCCCCCCGGGAAGGAGAGGGGGTGGCAGGATGCCAGAGACTCCTTTGCGAGTGGAGGCAGGTTCATAGGCTGCTGTATGAGGTTTGGTGGGGACCCGGGGCACATGTGGCCTCGAGCAGCATCAGCAGAGCTGGGGTTGGGGTGCTGCACCCCCAGGAGGATAATCCGGGTGGGTTGAGGTGACCCTGCTGGGGCACCTCATGGCACCTGGCACCTCCATCCCTGCTTCCATCCCTGCCTCCATCCCTGCCTGCACCCGGGCTCAGCCCCTGCGTGGCTCCTGCCCTGCCAGCCCAGGGCCACCAGCTGTGTCCTACTGCCACGAGGGGGCACGGCGGCCACGCACACGGCAAGGCCACCCGAAACGACGCTTCGCTTCGTGTCCCACCACTCTTCGGGGCGCTTGCCCGCCGGCCTTCAGTTTTCTGTTCTCCCCGTCCCTGGCACCCAGGGGGGCTGCACCCTGCTCCCCACCCCCGGCGAGGCATCCTGCCGCTTCTGTGTCCCTGGTGGAATGACAGCCACGTCCTTGGTCCCAGCCATTTGTCTGGCTGGCGGGGCCAGGCTCCTGTCCCCCTGTGCTCAGCCATCTCTCCAGCTTGTCCCTGGCCCCATCTCACCCTGGCCCCCTTCCAGGCAGTGGGGAGGAGCAGGGGACAGCGGGGACAAGCCTGGCTGCACTTGCTGTCGTATTTAGCCTCTTTGGTAGCAGTTTGTCAGCAGAGACCCACTCCCACCCCTTACAGAACCTGTGCTGGAAGATGTCCCCTGCTTCCTCCATCACACCCTGCCAGCCCTTTCCACAGGACTGTCCAAGCGCAGGGTCCTCTGCTGCCAAACTCTGAGGTTGGTTCCAGCCTTGTGCCACACGAGCACATCCCTGCTGCCTTCCTCAAGCTTGGTGGGGGACACACCACCTGCAGTCCTGGGCTCGTGGCTGCCACAAAGCCCCACCGCCTCGCACAAGAAGCACCATTCCTATCAGGAGCAGCACAACCTCACCTTTGTTCATGGGTTGGAGCCATCCAGAGTGCTTCTTGCAAGCGCCAGTGCACCCGGGCCACCTTCCAGGAGCATCAGGATCATCTGCCACCCCCCCACCCCACCCCCCAAATTCCTCCTACTCTCTCAGCTGGAGGACTACTCCTCTACCTCCTGGCCCCAGCCCTCTTAAGCAACCCCAGGCTGGCAACACGCTCCATTCTGCAACCACCTTCCCCACCAGGACAGAGGTGTGGGACAGGAACAAGGTCACAGGTGCCGTGACTTACTGCCCTCTCCCTGGGGGCAGAGGCAGCAGGATGACACCTGGAGTGTGGGCCAGCCAGATTCCCCTGGGAACTGTCTTGTGGCCAAGGGGGAGCCACATGTGCTCTGTCCCTGTCACCCTAATATCAAGGTAGATGCCCTGTGATGTGCATGGGAGAGACAGGAGATGGGAGGGTGATGCTAGGCTGGCAAAGCAAGCCTGGCACGTGTACCACGCATGCCCAGGGAGATGGGGGATGCAGAGTACCAGGCATTAGTGGATCTGGGAGCACTTAGGAGTGTCACCAATGCTCCCCAGCCACACTGAATGAGTAAGGTCCCTGCAGTCCAAAAGCAGCTCTTGTTTGGAGAACTGTGGTGCCGAAAGCCCAGCTGGAAAAGGGGCTGCCAAAGCTGCGTGGGCAAGCGGGCACAGCAACATGGGGTCCTTACCGGGGCAGAAAAGCTCGAGGTCAGGCTGGGGAGTGGCTTCCCAGAAGGTGAAACCTCTCCCAAAGCCATGAATGCGGCTGGAAGCAGAGCCGTGTTTTGTAAATACCTGGGGATCCTGTGCAACCTGAAAAAAAAACAAGTTGGAGGCAGGAATTTGCTGAAGACGAGGGGATTTTCAAAGAGCCAGATCCGGGGTCAGTGCTTGGCTGGATGCTCCTTGCTGCCAGCAACACTGCCCTGGGGAGCAGCCCTGGTAATCCCTGAACCAGCTGCTCCAGCCACAGCACCCTGAGAGCAGACAGGTCCTTCCAGGAACTGGGGAAAGGTTTGGCCTGTGCCCACAATCCAGCCAAGGTGTGTGGAAACCCCCCGCAAATGGAGGATCAAAGCCTGGGACTCAGGCTGATCCCACCAACATGGCATCAGATGCACGGGATGATGGGCACAAACGGTTGCCTGTGTTTTACAGCAGCAACACATAAGGAAAGCCCAAAAAAAAGTCCTCGATCATGGCCCGAAGTAAGTTGGAAACAATAGATGGAAAGTCCTGAGGGGAGAAGAGGGAGAAGATCCCAGCACAAGGAGTTAAAATGGCTCCTTGGGCAGCTGTGGCTCAGGTTGGCCATGCCACAGGAAGTGCCTCCAGGCTGGACTTTGGTAGACCCAGTTTTTCATGTCCTGGGCTTGGGGAAGGATCACGGGGACACTAAAGTGTTGGGTGCAGGAAAGGTTTCCTGGAGCTGAGCAAGGCTTAGCTGAATCACAGTTACCCGAGGATCTGCCCTCCCTGGAGAAGAAAGCTGCAATAACAGAGATCTCCCACTCTGGCAGCGAAGTCCAACCAGAACCAGTTGAACAGCACAAGTTCAGTGGTAGGACACAAATATTTGATGCTGGGAGTAATTAATCACTGTCTTCTGCAAGATGCTTTGGGCCAAAATGAGAGTTAATTCCAGACAGTGCAATGGCCTTTGTCACCCCTGAACTGTCTCCGGCCCCAGATGCCAACGGGCTCCAGTGTCCCACATCTTCACCATAATGAAGGATAGACCCACGTCCATCCCAAGGGCTCTTTGAGGACATGGTGTGGGAGAGAAGGAGCCCCATGTGCTTTAGTTAGCGAGGGACATTTCCAGCATCCCCTTCCTGGTGGGCTTGATGGTCCATGGTAGGTAGCCAGCCCACAAGTGACATCCAAGGGGGTCCCAGCCCCATGGTCGTCCCCTCTCCCGAGACATCTGCTCCCAGGGAAGGACTATACCCCATGGCCTGTGCAAGGAAGCAAGGGCCAGCACAAGTCTCCATCAGTGCTGAACAGACAAAAGTGCCCTGTTAGGCGCTCGACTGGGTGGTATTTCCTAAGGAGATAATAGCCATGGAAGAAGGACTTGCTGTTTTGGAGATTAAGTACCTGTGGGAGCAGCATGGATGAATCACATCCCTCATGGGCTTAGAGCCCCTGGAAATGGCTCATGGCACTTCGAAAACAATGTCATGAATCTTCTGCAGATGAGATTAGGGAGTGGAACAATTATCTCAAAACCTGTTAGTCACGGGAGGCTCCACCAAGCTGGAGGAACAGCCTAGGGCAAGGGGAACACTAGGAAGATGTGGGGGGAGTGTGTGTGTGTGTGTGCCCCCCCCCCCCCCCCCCGGGACCTGTGTGGGCAGCCCCAGGAAGGGTGTGGGAGGTGGCTGTTGTCCAACGAACCCTGCTTCCCCTGAAAAAGGTGAGCTGTAATTAGCAGAACAGGTACAAAAGAGCTCAAGTAGGTCAAAAGGTAATGGGGCTATCTCCAGCGTTTCCTAACAGCACAGCGCGGCTGGGAGGCACCCTTCAGTGTTGAGCAATGGCAAGATGAACAAGGCCAGGCACTGTCTTCAAGGGAATAGCCACCAAGGTCACCCTAACCGCACGCCGGCCTTTTTGGGGTGAGCTGGGGAACGGCCAAGGCTGGCAAAGAGTGCTACTGGTCCAGCTCCACCAAACCTCTTGGTGAGACCATCCACGGAAAGCCCTGACTGTGGCCAACAAAGCACACCATGGCTATCTACAACCCATCTTGAGGTGTCCCACAACAAGGGCATCCCGAGACCATGCATGAGGAGCTCTGGAAGGGAAGGATGAATGGACACCCAACCCAGTTCTGAAGGAGATGTGTGAATTCACGTTGCAATTTGGGAACGGCCACATCTGCCCTTGCTGAAACACTGTCATCAGCACAGACTCAATGTTCTGGCTGTCTCTGTAAAGCACCGTATCCCTGACTCCGCTCCCTTGCATGCCCCAGCAGCTCTGGCTCGGCTGGTGTGGTGAGGGATGCTCTCTCTGGAGACCATGTCTTTGGAAAATAACCTTTCTCCGACAGGATTTTTCAAGCCCTGGTGAAGTGATGGGTGGGGATGTTTAACAGGGTCCTCTTCAGAGCCCAAGTTCCCCGAGGCTCTACCTTGTGGCCACCTCTATAGTTTTCACCAAGTTCAGTAACCCAGTGCCACAAGTAAGCGGATTCCTGCAGGAGAGCCCACGGCCATGCTGTTGAGAACGTCCCTCCTGCTCCTCTACCTCGCCAGCATTCCCGGCATTCCCCTGCCTGGAAGAGCAGGGCTGCGAATCCAGTTGGGTCCCACCACCACACCCCAGCAAAACCACCCCAGCCTGTTTGACACTGCACTTCTGCAGTGCTGCCGCCACCATTGCCACTGATGAAATGTGTTTTTCCGCTGGTACCAGGAAGGTTGTTTCCAAGAAGGATGGTAGAGGCATCCGCTGCCATTGCCACCACCATGCCAGGGCTCGCGGGCTGCACCGACAGCAGCCCAGCTGGCAGAGCCGGGCTCCTCCGGGATCGGAGACCAGTGTTGATGCTGGCACGTGAAAGCCTCTCACCCTCCATGCAGAGGGCACTGGGGGTCAGGCCCACGGCAGGGACGCACGAAGGATCACCAAGTAAAGAGGCTTAGTGAAATATTAAAGCAGGTGCTTAATAAAGCAAGCCCAGCGGCAGCAATTACCCTGTGTAATAAACCTGGAAAGAGAGGACTTTGTCCCCCTGGCTGGGGCGGTGCAGGGAGCTCCTGCCAGCACTTGCCAGAGGTGGCACGGACCTGGCTCCCGGCACTGCACGGCAGGGCTTCCCTTGAGCCTCACAGCACCAGCCGGGCAAGCCAGGAGCCGACCTTCCAGCATGGCTCACCATGCCACAGCCCCAGAATAACGCTGGGTAGCCGAGTGGCAGGGTGCTGCCTGCTCCGGGTGGCGAACAAACAGTGGGGTGCTGAGAAATAGTTTGGGATCACCCAGGGGTCATTAGTCCCACGTCGCAGGGAGCAGCTGGGAAGGGATTCACACCTTACCTGCCTGCTCCGGGCACCAGGAGAAACCCAAGCATGGCTGGCCAAGGCACCGGGACCTGGGTGGCACACGGCCCAGTGCCCATATGGTGCTCCCCCAGCAGATGAGCAGGTCTTGGGGGCATCACCCTGCGAGGGGAGACGCCGATGGAAGGGTGGCCCTGGGGGGAGGCTGTGCCCTGTGCTCCCCCTCTCGCAGCTGGACGTGGGCGCTGGTGGCACTGGCTCTGGCTCTGGCAGTGGGCAGGGGACGTGCCCTCCGTCCGAGCAGGGCTGAATGCACTGCTGCTTCCTGCGGGGAAGCTCTGCCCAGCACGGGCACCGAGCCAAGCTGTGCCGGGCTGAAACAAGCCGAGCTGAGCTGTGCCATGTCGAGCTGTGCTAAACTGAGCTGAGCTGAGTTGAACCGAGCTGAGCTGAGCTGAGCTGTGACTACCTAGGCAGCGTGATGCCCCAAGCTGTGCTGAACCGAGCCAAGCTGAGCCGTGCCTACCTAGGCGGCACAACGTCCCGAGCCGTGCCGAGCCGAGCCGTAGGCGTCGCGGTGTCCCGCCGGGCTCCGTGCCGGTGGGTGCCGGTGGGTGCCGGCGGGTGCCGGGCCGATCCCGGCGGTGCCCGGTGTCCCGGCGCGGTCCCGATCGTCTCCCATTGGCGGGGCGGGGAGCGGCCCCGCCCCTTTCCCACCGCCTGGGCGGTTATAAACGGGCGCGGCGGGGCCCGGGCGCGGCGGCAGCGGCGGGGCCGGGGCCCGGGATGGAGCCGGGGCTGGAGCGCTGGGCGTACGGCGCGCTGTGGGCGGCGCTGGCCGGCAGCCTGGCGCTGCGGGCGGCCCGGCGGGCCCTGGGGCCGGGCCGGGGGCTGGTGCTGCCCCTGGCGCTGCTGGCCGGGCTGCAGAGCCTGTGCCGAGCCTGCCTGCCGCTGCCCCTGGGGCTCGCCCTGGCCGCCGCCGCCGCCTGCCTGCTGCTGTGGCGGGCGTCGCCCCGCAGGCTGCTGCCGGTGGCGGGCAGAGCCGTCCTCGTCACAGGTGAGTGCGGGGACAGCGGCCTCGACGCCCCGACGGCCCCGGCGTGGGCTCGGGGGCGGCGGGTGAGCGGGGCGTCCCGCGGCCACCGGTCTGGTGCTGCAAGCGGGGTCCTGCCCGGCTGCCAGCCCGTGCCTGGGGTAGTGCAGCGGCACGGCCACCGGCATACCTGCTCATCCCTCCTCCTCCACATCCAAGCAGAAATGGCTGGGCTGTACGTGCTGTTGCCCTTGCCCTGAAGTGAGGAGTCTTTAGGGAGTTGTGTTGGCCCCTGCAAGCAGCTCCTTGACTTGAGCATTGACCACCAGTTGTGGTGTCATGCTGGGAGCTGCTTCTCCTGAAAGCTGGGAGATTGGATGGGACACATGGTGTGGCTGGCGCAGAGCCGGATCACTGGTTTGGGAGCATCTCGGCTGGCCCCGAGGGCTGTCTTCTCCACCCCTCTGGAGCCATGTTTGTTCTTAGAAAGCTTCTTGTGGCCTCTCTAGAGGCTACAACAGAGCTGCCTACCTGGGGCTGAAGCACCACTGCTTCATCCAGAGCTCTTTCCTGGGAGCTGCTGGGGGCAAATGAGGCTGTTCCCCCTCTTTGCAGGGGCATCCTTGGGAAGTGCTGCTCAGCTGCTGCCCAGCTCCTCTTTGGGCTGCCTGGCATAGAGCTCCTCGGTGGGGAAGGTGGCTCTGCAGGGGGTGTGCTGTGCTCCCTGCCCAGGCTTGGTGGCTGAATCTCTTTAGGATATCTTGGTATACAAGTGCTTTCCCTTCTCCTTCCTCCTGGCAGTGGGTCTGGAGGATGATGATGGTAGTTGGGGGTCAGCAGGTGCTTTGCTGTGAGATGATGGTGGCAGACCCAGGGTGAGGAGGAAGCGCTGGAGCCAGGGTGGTTGTTACTGCAGGTGTGCCAGGAGGGTGCTGCTGGCTCTGCATGGATGCAGAGGGGAGGGAAACCTGTGGGCATAACAGGGATGGGAACCTGCATCCTGGTGGGAATGTCTGGGCTGGGCTTGGAGACCCCTGCCAGGTTGGCAAAGGGGGTTTGTGTGTTTCCTACAAAATTGGGTCTTGTGATGGAGAGTTGCTTTGAGAAGGAGAGGTGAGAGCCGGGTCCCCTGTCCAGCTCAAAGGGCTCCACAGCACTGGTGGGAAGCCTCTCCGAAGGAGGAAGCTTGGAGGAGCAAGGCAGCAGATGAATGAATGATTCAACCGAGTGAAGGTCAAAGCCGTGGTGGGGCAGAGCTACCTGGGGAGGACATGTTTGACAGCCACATGCTTGCAGGTGCCTTGTGGCACGCCAGGTCGAGCCAGGCCTGGCTCTGTGGCATTGCCTGTATAATTAGTTAGTCAGTGGCTGGAACAAGGTGTTCTTGCCCTGGTACATTGAGGTGATACCTCTGCAGCTCTGGTGTGTTTGCTCTCGGCTGTAAATACTTTGTGGTTTTACAGGTTTGAAGCACTGCCTGCGGTGCGGGATTGGTGTTTCCTTACTGCTGTTCCAGCAGGTGCCTGCCAAGAGGTAGATGCGAGGGCTGCTCTGCCTGGGACAGCATCCCTTGCTTGAGTATTTGCATAGTAATTAGCCTGATTCTTTTGCAGATTAATTCTGGACACCTCCTGGCAACTGGGTATTGAGTGTCTCCAGTGTCTCCTGAGGGAGCAGCCAGGGAGGATCAGTGCAGGAGCAACCTTCTCTTGGAGAAAGGCAGCCCGGCCTTCCTCGTCTTGCCTGTGAGAAGCAAAACACGGCAGAGGGAGAAGTGTGGATTTGGGTGCCTGGGGATGCTGGGCATCAGTGAAGGTGGGTGAGATCAGGGACAGGGCTTCTGCCACGCTGGATGTCATGCTGGACCCTGCAGGTCAATTGAGAAATGCAACAAAGTCCTCTCCTCACGCCTGCCGTGGAGCAGCGCAGGTCCCAGCCCAAAAAACTTTGGGCATCATTTTTCTCTTTTATATACTTCTTGGCTGCTGGCTTAATCCTGCAACAGGGAGTTGCATGGGTTCAGTGGTGCTTACCTGGAGCAAGGGAATGTGGCTGTGGTGCTGTTGTATCTCCTGGTCAAGGTGTCCCAGCTCTTCCAGCTGCCTACTCTCCCAGATCCCCTGGGAGCAACCCCAAGCTGAGCTCTGCATGTGATGCTCCAGCCCCATGTGCTAGTCTGGACATTGTTGGCTAATCAAAACTTAGTTTATGAAAGGGGTTGAAGGCAAACTAACTGTGCAGCTCAGTGGGAAAGTAGCTGAGCAGATGTGGAGCTGCTGCAGAGCAAAGCTGCTGACCCTGCGGTAGCAGCAGGCACTAGAAAGTTGTGGTGTTTCCCATCTGTTGCAGGTTTGCGTTTCTGGTGTTGCACATAGGGCTGGGGTTTGGCTGGAGCAAGGATGGGCAGCTGCCAGAGGGGAGCAAGGAATGCTGCTGTCTCCCATGGTGCATCCCCTGGACTAGCAAAGTAGGTGGCCACTAGTCCCTGCAGTGCTGTGTTTATCTGGCTGTGACCTTGGGGCTCTTGCTCTGCATCTTGATGGTCTGGCTTCTCCAGTAGTGCGGCTCTGGTGTATGCAGCCTGGCTGGGGGCAGGGGGTGAGGAAAGTGTTAATCCTGCCTTCCTAGGGGAGGTCACAGCTGTTTGCAGTGAGGAGGAGAATGCCCTCCTGTGCAGCCTGGGCTGGGAGAGGTCAGCCCTGGGAGGACAGGCAGGATGAGGAGGGGAGTGGAGATCAGCTGTGCTGGCCCAGGGCTGGGAGGGAGACAGCAGCCATCTCCGTGCTGCCCTTGGTGTGTTGTCCTGAGCCTGCCCATGAGTCCAAACCTGCCTGAAGATGAGCCCATGGTCTGGCACAGGCTTTGGCCAAGCATGGGAAGCTGCAGGGACCCTGGCACACCTGTGGTGTGGGCAGGCTGGATACAGGCAGCTGCCTGGCTTGAGGCTGATCTGTCACCAGCAAGCTGCGGGGTAGCCAATACCTGGCATCCCTCGCTGCCAGTGTGTGGTCAGGGCACTGTGGGGCATTGATGCACGGGCCAGCAGTGCAGGCATGTGCCGGCAGTTTGCTGGGAGCAGCCTTGCTCCCAGCATGAAAGGGCTTGTTTCTGTGTCTGCATGCCCCTTCCCGAATCTGAAAATGCCACTATTGGGTGTCCTTGGGTGTGCTGGAGTCCTCTGAGCTGTGTGAGGGAAGAGGAGGGGTGTTGCTTGTATCCCCTATCTCCTTCTTATCGGGAATCAATATAAAAAGTGCTCCAGCCTCTGAAGCCTGTGCAAGGGTGATGGTCTGCAAGAGCAGCCGTGGAGGGAGGTGATGAGCTTCCATTGCTTGGCTTCTCCAGATCCAGGTTGACAGCACTTCATACAAGGTTTGGTTTTGACCTGGGTCAGTTTAGACTTGAGCCTAGATCATCCTTTCGTCCCTCTCTTCTTAGTGGATGCCTGTGAGATTTGGTGATTCCATGGAAACCACCCAACACAACTGGGTTTAGGGTTTGGAGGTGGTGGAGGGATGGCTGTGAGCATCCCGGGGCTCTGCTGTGCAGCTGGAGCAGTCGCGAGTCCCTTGCTGTTGTGTAGCTCTGCTGTGTGCAACTGCTTGGGGTGGTTTTTCGGACAGTAGCCAATTGCCCAATTTACTGCAGATCCTTGAAAAGGACTGAATGCAAACCAGCTCGTAGACCCTGCCTGCCTGCAGGGTTTTGCCAGAGCAGAGGGAAGACGTGAGTTGTGTAGCAAGGTATTGATTCTTGCACTTCAGCTTGGATGATAAGTTGAAAACAGTGAATCATTGCTCTCTGTAAAGGTTGCACCTGAATTACACAGCTCTGAAAGAACCCAAAGCCATAGGACTGCTGCCTGGGGGAGGTGACTTGGGTTCCTTGCATCCTTGCTCCTCCTCGGTGCAGCCTACAAAGGCAGGAGGCACCTGCAGACCGGTCTGTCCCCCAACAAATCATCTTTGTGAACAAAACCAGTTGGCAGGTCAGGCTGCTCCAGACCCAAACCTGCCGTGATCTTCTCTCTTTGCCTCCTTCCTTGCTGCAGGGGAAACTCGGTTTTCCTGGTGAGGCTCTCTTGTTACAATCGCATGCCCCATTAACAATCTGAAATGGGTCAGAGCTTCAGGTCGTGCTCAAGGTTAACAGAGGTTTTGCAACTTTATTGTAGTCAAGTGGAGCTTCAACGTTTCCCATGGACTCAACAGATGTTGAAGCATCTGGTGACTGCGGCAGGACGGAGTGATTCAATCCAGATGTTGGGATTCTCGCTGTTCTGCCGCGAAGGTAAATCACTTTCCTTGGTAAGAGAACAGCATCACTCCTGTCTGGACTTTGATGCTGTATTTTAGATTCATTTTCTAGCTAAACTGGGTGACTGGGAGATGTTGGGGGTCCAGGCTTTGGGGCTGTTGAGTAATGCATGCTGGCTCGGAGATGGGCACCTCTGCTCCAGGACATGGCTGGAGCACTGGCACGACACGCTCGCAGCCTGTATTTGGTGCTGAGCCTATCAACAGCCTCATGATGAGTAAAGCTTCATGCAGTGACACTATAGCTCTCCATAGGCAACATCTGCTCTGCTTCTGGAGCCAGTGAGACAGCTCAGAGATACCCGAGGTCTTGCCCAGGCTAAGTGCAGGCTGAAAATTGGCTCGTTCCCTGGAACTGCTCTGGTTTTCCAGGATCTATTAAAAATTAACAGTGGAGACAACCCCTCCTCCAAGCTGAGGCGGGGACAGGAGCAAAACCAAACACCCAAACTCCAGCTCTGGTGTACAAGCAATCCCTTGCATATTTAAAGAAAAAATAAATGCAACATTTAACTCTCTAGTTATGGGTTTTGCTGCTGGTTTCTGGGAGCAGAGCAGAAAACCTGCTTTCTCTGCCTCTTTGCAGGGCTGAAGCTCTCCCCCCCCACCCCCCACTTTGTCAGCAGCCCTCTGCAGTTTTAGGGGGTTCTTCCCCTCACTAGGCTTCTTCAGAAATAGATACCTACCCCTGCTCACTGTAGATGTTTAGATATATACACTCAGCTTTTTCTCACTTATCTATTAAATAAGCACTTTCAAAGCCTGCTAATGACACAGACCTGTTGGGGTGGTTTTTTTAGCACCGTTAACCAAAAATGATGAGCACAGCTGATTAGGAGGAAAAGTGCATAGAAGTTGCACACTGTGGGAGAATAGAGTTGGTAGAGAAACCCAAGCTGGCTTGATTTGTGCTTGGGGTTACACAGGGACATGAGAGCAACAAAGCAGAGACTTCCCTGCAGAAATGAGATTGTCAGATGGGAACGGATGCTTCGGAAGGAGAAGTGTAGGCAGTTGCTGCCCTCTAGTCCAATGAGCAGTGTATCTTTAATGAGGTCTGGGATTGTGTTACCCACTGTTGAGGCTAGCTCCCCTCAAGCCAGGATCTGCTTACGGAAGAGCCATGCTGCTTTACTACTGGTAGCAGAGGGGTGGTGGACTTGGCCAGCCAGGGTTTGGCTTGAGCAGGGATGGGGTGGGGAGGTCTTCAAGATGCCTCCACCAAGCCTGGGCAAGCATTTATCTTCACCCCATAGTCATCTTTCAGTGCTGGTCCAAAACCCCAGCTGGGGGACCTCTGCTTGCCCAGCTGACCTGGGCAGGAGGAAAGGCTGCAGGGCGTTCATACCTCTTCACCTCCTGATGTCCCCCCTGCAATCTCAGATCTGAGATACTCCTGTGGAGCCCTCAAGGTGGAAAATGCCCAAGACCATTGCTGTCATGCTGTCAGTGTGTTGCTATAGGTATATTTGGGACTTTTTTTTTAACCTTGCCCAGCATATGCGCATTACCTCCTTCTCCAGTTCCCCCTGGCTGCTAGGGTATATCCACCATCCCCAGTCCCCGTTCTTCTGTCCCAGCCTGTGTGTGCTTCCACGTGCAACGTATCACTTCTGCTTTCCTCTCCCTGGGAGAGCTGCCAGCCCCTGAGCTTTATCAACTTTCCTGTTGGGAGCTGGCTTCCCTGTTGCACATGGTGCTGTCCCGGGATTTGCTGGCTCTTAAGGCTGTAATCTTGAAAAGCAGTTCTCAGCTTTACAGGCTTTGCAGTGGCGCAGCCTCTTGCTGGGCAGCTGACCCTGGGGAGCCAGATGGTGGGTGCTCCCCAGGCAGGCTGGGGATGAAGAGGAGGGATGGGCTGGTGAGCTGAGGTCCTGGAGGAAGTACCTGCCCTCATGTCTTCTGCAGAGGCTTTGAATGTCTGGCCTCTCCTAAGCCTTTCTCTGTTTCTTCTGGTGGTGGTGATCTTCTTGTGCCAGGTCTCTCAGACATACCCTTGAGCAGATTTGTGATCCCTCCCTACCCTGTTTCTCCACTCTGATGGTCATACTCCAGTTTGGCATAAACATCATGCCATGCACATCTGCTTCACCTGTCCAAAGACACCATGACCAATGCTTGCTCCTCTCCAGGGTCCCAATTACCAGGTGGGGACAAGCTCTATAATCTGGGCTGCGCAGCCATCCTGTGGTGACCTCTTTCCCCCCCTTCAGCTGGTGTGCTGGGCTGTGCCTGCACTGTCCCAGGGCACGTGTGGGTGCTGCCCTGTGCATCGCCCTTCAGCCTGGTTCAGCATGACTATGTCCAAGCACATCAGCCTGGAGGGCCACCTTCATGTGTTTTAGGAAAATGCACCAAAATAGTCTTGTGATACTCTGACTCTGAAGAGCTGCAGGTGGAGAGTGAGGAGGGGACAACTTAAATCAGGTACAGAAAGGGCTAGTGTGGCTTAAGGTGGCCATGGGGGTATAGCTCTTAGCCCGGAGGTCTAAACAGCTCCATGTATTGCAAAAGCTGTCTTGGCTGAAGCTCAACTGGTGCTCACTCAAGTGTTTTGCTCAGTTTCTTAAAAACAAACAAACAAAACCCACCCAAAAAAACCCCCTACAAAAACCCACTACCAAAAAAATCTGAGCCCCACAGGGATCTGCAAGAGAAAATGGTGTAACTGCGGTGCCCACTGTGATGTGGGAATGGGCAGGGCTTGCACCTATTTTTCTGCTTGCCTGGGCTTGTGACATGTAGTGGGAGCTTATTCTTGTGACAAGGGGAGTGATGAGATGGCACTTTATGAGCAAAGCAGAATTTCATCACCAAAATACCCCTCAGCTGCTACAACTCTATTGAAACTGCTGTAGCTTTATTCTGGTGCTACAAACTCTGAGCTGCTTAACATGATGATCCCCTGGGCTTGCTCTGGAGCAACTGCTTTGGTCGGCACTGCCCTAGCCTGGCTTCCTCCCTTCTGGCACTGTGTCGCCCAGCCCCCTGTGACTTGACCACCTCCACAGTGCAGTGGGTGGAGCAGCACCCTGTCCTGCGTGGCAGTTCAGGGCTCTTCCACGGCTGACCTGACCCACCAAGTGGCCAGAGGTTCTCCTGGTCCTGCAGTGGCTGTGGTGCTTTGCTGTCCTGGCTAGAAATACCTTCCCTGAGATGTCCTGGGGTGGTGATGGCTCATGGTCGTCCATGTAGAAGAGCTGGTCTTCCCTTCTGCTGCTTGTGGATGGCTTAGCCCTGCCCATAGCAGACCTTAGGCATGACCTTCTGCCTCTCCTTCCTGGCTCCTGGGGCCTGATGTGCTATCACATGTGAGAGAGGGATATGGGGCTTGGTTGGTGTTTCTCCAGCCTGCTGGGAATCCCTGGGGAGGCCTTTCGCGACCCAGGGATGGTCCCCAGCAGGTGCCCCAGCCATGGCTTTGCCACCACCTTCTTGTTCCCCGGGAGCATCTTCAGTGTTGCATCCCGGCCGTGGCTGGTGGAGCTTCCCGGCTTCCCAGCCTGGCTCCCACCCAGCCTCTCCCTTTCCAAGAGCCCAGGCAGACATGTTACCAGTCGAGCCGTCCCTGGGCCATGGGTGTCCTTCCTAGCGACAGCTCTTGCTGATGGATGGCTTTCGCGGCTCGCCAGCGCCGTGTTCCCAGTTTGCCGTGTTCCCAGTTCACCGTGTTCCCTCTGAAGGTGATTATTAACCCAGTTATCGCTGCAGCTCTTCACAACTTCCTCTTCTCCAGGAGACATCCATCCATCCATCCATCCCAGATTAGCTCTGATGTATGGGCTGTGCCCTTTCCCCGGCAACATCCGTGCTGCCATCTTCTCCCACTCATCCCTGCCCATGAGAAGCTCAAATCCTTGACCGCGAGAGTCTGGCTGCTCCTTTCAGGGAGTCGATTTCTCCTCGGCGGAGATGGCATCTTCTGGAACATCCCGTCCAACCCTGAGATGTGGCGAGTGGCTGCTTCTAGGAAATTCCCTGTGCCCTTTTTTCTGCGAAACCCCGAAGCGTCACGGTGTTGCTGGGAGGAGAGGCACTTCCTCCGCCCCACCTGTTTGCAAGCCCTGGGCTGGTCCTCGTCAGCAGCAGCAGCACTGCTGTGCCAAGGCTGGGCTATCTCCCGAGCTGTCCTATGCCCGTTCCTCCTGTATCTGAGGAAGACTCTGGTGCTTTTGCATCTGCTGACCCTGCTGGTGCAAGCTGTTAGGCTGAGCTTAGCAGATCTGGGTGCCAAGCTGCCCTTCCAAGAGCTTAAAGCCTGCGCCGAGGCTGGCTGCAAGCTTGTGGGCAGATCCTGGCCTCCTCGAGCATCTCACCAGGCACTGGTCTTGTGCAGGGGAAGGTGGCTGGGCTCATTTCTGTCCTAGCTGCATCAGGGCCATGTGCAACGTAACGAGCTCCTGGCTTTGTTAGCTCTACCAGTTGTAAGCAGCATCTGCTGCCCAGCTTTGGCAGGGGGGATGAGGCATCTGGTGCCTCACTTTTAGTGACAGTAACGGGGAGGGCTGCTGCTCCGCACGCTGATTTATCTCGCGGCTGTTCCTGTGCCATTGGGTCCCCAGTACTGATGCACCGGAGCTGGTGCCTGCTCCTGAGAAATGGGCTTTAATGCAGGAGCTGTGGGTCTATCTGTGCCAGCCTGAAGGTTCTTCATCACCTCTGCCCGGCTGCTTCGAGTTGTCTAGGCAGAAAATCAGATTTTCCCCCTTTTCTTTGGTTTGGTCTCTATGGTTAAGATAAACATATCTTTCCGGGTGGAGGTGACGGCATGTGAGGCTTCAGAAACGCTTGGCTAATCCGTTGTAATTCATACCATCTGGCCATTGTCCCCGGCACGGGGAGGGGGTCGGGTCACCCATGTACCCCCTGCAGTGACAGGCATCCCCGGCTCTGCCTTCTGCCGTGGTCCACAGGCCTCCCTGGGGGACTGGGGGTCTGCCTGGCCCCCGCCCCACTCCATAGGACCCGCTGGAGGGATGTGGATGAGGCACTTCACCCTGGGCTGCGGGAGCTGTCAGCACCCTGGCTGGTAATCTCCCTGCAGCTGCCCGTGCTGGCTGTGCTGCGTGGGGGGTCCCCGGAGGAGCAGCGTGTGTCCCCCTTGGCTGAGGTCCTGCCTGGCAAAGGAGGCTGAGGCTTTGCAGGGACGCCCACCCAAGCTGCTTGGGGGGCTTGTGCGTTGTCCCATCGCTGGGGATTTGAGGATGGGATTTGGGTCATCCCTGAAGGCATCTTCCTGGGTTTAATTTAATTTCATTAGGCTCATGGCTTCCCGACACCGGGTGCTGAGGACCAGCAGCAGCATCACTAGGGATGCTGCCACCTTTTGCCACCTTGGCCCCATCCACCAGCACCCGGACACGGGGGCTGCTCCTGGGGGGGCTCCGTGGGAAGCGGGGACACCCCGCTGCCGGCACAGCACGCTGACGCGCAAGCTGCCGGCTGGGGTGCGGTTTCCTGTTGACAGTGATGCCACCAGCTGTAGTGGGGTGGGGTGGGGGCTGCCGGTGCCCCTGCCCGGCCCCGCTCCCCCAGCAGGACCTCGGGTGCGGGCAGGCAGTGGGCGATGGCTGGCCGGGGGGAAGGAGCTGGCAGGCGGCCAGGGTGGCTCAGCTGCCACAGGCACAGGTGCTCCTGCCGTCCCCTCCCTCCCCAGCACCCTGCCAAGAATTTGTTCCCTCTTGCCCGGGGCTGACATCACCCCTTTATTGCTCCTCACTCCAGAAGTGCGTGGCATCTGGGAGGTGTTGGCCGCAGGGCCCTGCCCTGCCCATGAGGGCTTTTGCTGGGCAATTCGTCCTGCCCCATGCAGCGACCCCTCCTCCCCAAACCTCTTTTGGGGTGTCCCATCCCCTCCGGTGGCATTGTCCCCGCTGCATCCTGCTCCAGCCACCCTGCTCGGTGCCACCTCACCCTGGGCTTCCTCACCCACAGGGTCCCCATGGTGCTCCCATGATGGAGCCAGGATGACCGCCCCAAGCAGCCAAGCCAGGATCAGTCCCTGCTGCGTCCACTTGGGCACCCGGCTGAGCCTCCCTGCGGTGTGGCCAGGCTCAACCGTGTCCCGCACCTGGAAGAGCTGGATCTGAGGCAGTGGCAGTGAATCCTGCCGGGGCCAGAAGGCAACACCTCCAAGCAAAATGTCAGCCGTGTTTAGCTTGGCATCCCAGGCAGGATTTGAGCTTGAGCCTATGGAAACAAGCAGCTCAGCGTGTTAATCCGCTCGGCCTTGGTGCCCCAGCTCCCCTCCAGCTGACAGTGTCCTTGAGCCCAGTGCCATCCCAGGGCTGGGAGGCTGGTGACAGTGGTGACAGCACCTTCTTGGTGAGGCGTCTCAGGCAGCATGGTGGGACATACAGCCCAAAAGCTCTGTGCAGGAAGTGGGATTGATATCCTGGGATTTGGGGAGAGGTGACAGGGCTGCACACGGGGCACCCAGGCAATGGCCTGCAGAGCTGGGAAGGGGACAGTGCTGCTCCGGGTGTCTGATCCAGTTGACAGGCACCCATCTGCCTCCAGGCTTGGTGAGAGATGGATTGTCCCCAAAGGATGCCCCACAGCCCATCCTCACCAGGTACCCGGGTGCCCCTGGGGCTGCCAGGGCCAGCCCTGGGGGAGCTGGTCCATCAGAGGGGTGCTCAGTCCTGGGGCAACCCCTCTCCAGCTTCCGCACCTGGGATCCCAGGCTGGGTTGGCTGTGGAGGGAGCAGCTCCTGGGGAGCTGCCGCTGTGCCCAGGCACCCACTGGGCTCTGGGCAGCTTTGCAGCCACATAGGGCTTCTTCAGCCAAGCTGCACTTCTGACCGCTGAGGTTTTGCAGGTCCGTGCTGGTCCTCTCCCATCATGTGTGGCTCAGGGATCAGGATGCATGGCTTGCAGCTCAGGGATGAGGATGCACAGCTCATGGTTGAGGGTGAGGATGTACAGCTCATGGCTCAGGTGGTGAAGCCACTCCTGCGTTGCATCGGGGTGAGCACTGCAGGCCCGTGCCACCAGCCCTCCATCACGTATTGTGCTGGCGGTGGGCACAGGGGCGGAGGGAGGCAGTTGTGGTTTGGCAGCTGCCATGTGGTAGCCATGTTATTGCCTGTCTCAGCTCCACTCAGCAAACTGCAGTGTTGATTTTGAGCACGTGTCCATGCATGGCGGCTTTGTTGCTGGCTGCAGGAGCAGTGCGAATACCTGAGACGGCAAAAAGCCAGCACCGTGCCGCGCCTGCCTCACCTGGAAGAAATATGCCTGTACCAAACTGGGACTGCGGCTTCAGCTGGTGGCCCATGAGCCTGTGCCGCAGCCTGGCCCAGCAACGAGGAAGCATGAGTGGTGACCACTCCCTGCCACAGCCGGGCAGCAGAGGCTGCGAGCAGGCTGGCCGGGAGCTGCTGGGTTGCTTCATCTTATGCTAGCACAGCTCAGCCCCTCTGGTGTCTCTGGTTTCGCTGGTGAGGGTTCTCTCTGGGCAGTGGGCACGCCATGCCACGTGGTTGGTCCTCTTCACCCTCCCTGAGCAGGCAGGAGGGCAAACCAACAGCGATGCTGGAGGCCAAGCCTTTTTTGCTTGGTTGAGACGGGTAAAGACAGGGCTCCTCGTGCCAAAATCCCAACAGCGGAGGCCAGCATGGCCTACACTGCTGCTGCAGTGGCTGGAGCATCTGCAAAGTCCCCAGGGAATTGCTGCCGACCCGCTGCTCCAGCAGGCGGCCAGCTGGCCCCTGGGGCCGGCTTTTGCCTCCGCTGGCTGAGCCTGCGGAGCTCTGCCGGATTTTGCAACCTGGGCTCAGGCTCTGCTTCTGCTGCAGCAAAAGCCTCTCTCTGGCTCCTGGCTCGGGGCCCGTGGTGGGTTATGATGGGGGCTTTGAGCCGCCTGCCCTCCTCTGCCGCACTCCCTATGCTGTGCTTCTCATGTGCTCAGTCCAACCATGGTCCCTCCCACCAGCACGGATGCAAAACTGGTTGGCAAGCTGGGAGCTGGGGCGGGGGGAGCTGGCTCCAGCACCTCCTCGTGATGCAGCATCCTTGGAGGGCGGCGTGCCCAGCGCCAGCCTCGCCGGGGCTGCGCAGACTGGCCGGCTCCGGCACTCCCAGCGGGGCTGAGCCAGTGGCGGCAGCTCCCGCACCAGCCCCAGTGTGGCCGGTGGCTCGTGCGCCGGTAGCCACGGGGAGCAAGCATGGCCCTGGGCGAGCTGCCATGCTTTGGGGCAGCGTGTTATGGTCCCAAGGGGTTTAATTCTCCCTCCCTGTGCTCTTGGCCATGTCTGAGCATGGCGGCCGGGAAGCCAAGCAACTCCAGAGACCTTAAATAACACTAGAGCATCCTCACCCTTCTAGCCCTGGGCCTCCTGCCAGCCTCCCAGCAGCGGGTTTTTTTGGGTTGTTTTTTTTGTTTTGTTTTGTTTTTTTGTGTGTGTGAATAAATTAAAACTTCCGAAAGAAACTCTCCACCCGCCCCACTCCTCTAATGCAAAACAAACCCTAGCTGGCTTGGACTGCACGCGGCCGTGTTTGCTCCATCCTTGCCAGGCTTGCCTGAAACAAGCCATCAAGCCTGGCGCTCTCAGGTTTTTGGGATGTTTCCCAGTGTTTTGAGGCTTGGGAGGTGATGGGGAGTTTCGTGTTTGGCCTGGAAGCTTTTCTTGCTGGCTGGGGCGGGAGCAGCTCAGGTAACCGTGTCCCGGCAGCAGCCACGAGCACTTTTATTTTTAAACCTTATCTTTATTGCAGTTTTCTCCTGCCTTGTTGGGAAAGGCAAAATGCACCTTATCTGGCCGGCTGCTGGCAGCACGGCCTGTTCCCGGGGAGGGGTGAGGCAGATGTGCCACACCTGCAGCCCGTGGCACCTTCAGCATCCCCTGCAGCACCGGGGATGGCACCAGGGGCGATGCTGGGGGTGATGCTGAGCCAGCCTGGCATACACCTATGGTGGGTGCTGTGTGGCTCCGCTGGGAAAGGGGGGGGTCCCTGCAACCCCTTCTTGCCAGCTGAGCACCTCCAGGGTGTGCTATCACTCTGGCCTCTGGCCAGGGATTTTATTATAGATTTCTCATGCAGCAATAAAGTAAAGCTGAGCTGGGGACTGGCCCACAGATGCTGAGGCGAGGACGGCTTATCTGGCACCCCGAGAACTGGAGCCGGCAGTGCCCCCATCCCAGCCTGGGGGTGTGGGAGCGGGGAGCCGAGGGAGAAGCTGGTCCCCATGCCCAACCCAGGGCTGGCAGGAAGGCTGCTGGGAGGGATCTGGGGTCTTCTGGGGGCCCATGGAGCGAGTAGTAGTGCCCGAGGCCACCATTGCATCCATCCCTGGGTGGCTCCAGGCACCGGATAGGGCCCTTTCTCAGGGATGTCCTAAGGAGCACCCAAGGGTGCCAGGCAGGGGCCAAGGGGCTGCCCTTGCAGTGCTGCCTTGTTAATGGTTAATGTGGCTGGGCAGCGGCATGGGCTCCCCCCAAGCTATCAGCGCTGCCATCGGCCCCAGGAACAGGGGCCAATGTACCTTGCTGCCGCTGTTTGTTTGCATCCCAGCCACTTTGCCCAGGCCACCGGCCTCACAGGCCTGCCGCTGCCCCGCAACACCCAGCTCCCGCCCAGGCTGCCCCCCAGCCACCCCGACGGTGGCTTTGTGGGTGACAGTGTCACCTGCAGTGCCCCTGCTCGAGCTGAAATAGAGATGAGGCTGGGACCGGGCATGGCAGCACCCAGTGCTCCCCCGTGTGGGACATCCCCATCGGATGCTCCCTTGAAGGATATGGGGTGGCAGGAGCAGACCAGGATCCCTCTTTTTCTCCCCTTTTTAATCCTCTTGGCACCCCAGACAGGTGAGGGAGTGCTGTGCCTCTTGGCCACCATTTTTGGGAGGTGAAAAGAATTCAGGGAAAGGCAGCATCTCTCATGGAGCCTTGTGCCAGCTCCCAGAGGTGCCCGATGGAGCTTTTGGAGGACGTTTCAGGGGGTGATGGCTCCCACCCCGCATCACTGCTGGGCTCTGGGCCATTCCGGTGCCTCACCACACCATACCCACACTTTTACCTGCACCTTGCATCAGAGTGGCACTTGGGGCGATGAGGTTGCAGATAAGGGAATGTTTTCTTCCTCCCGTGTGCGATACAAGAGAAAACAGAAGCTCCTTGACCTGCGAATGCCCCAGGGCAAGGTCACATCCCCGGCGGTTCCGGAGCCGGAGTAGGGCAGCAAGCCCCGAGCAGAGGACTGGTGCTGGGGGGTTTTGTCCCTGGGGATGGAGAGGCAGAGCTGGGGGGTCTCTGGGGGCTGGGGACAGCTGGCCTGCGGCTGTTGCTGGCCACTGCAGGGCTTCTCTTGGCTCTTGCAGGCTGTGACTCAGGCTTTGGGCAGGCAACAGCAAGGCACTTGGATGCCATGGGCTTTCGGGTGTTTGCCAGCGTGCTGGACCCGCAGGGTCCCGGTGCCCAGGAGCTGCGCAGGAGCTGCTCGCCAAGGCTGACACTGCTGCAGATGGACCTGACCAAGCCTGAGGACATCCAGCGCGTCCTGCAGCACATCCAGGCCCACACTAACAGCACAGGTAGGAGCCCTTGGCACCCCCTGGGTCCCCACGCAGCTCCCCGGGACCTCAGCCTGCAGCCAGCGTGGCAGTGCCAAGCCTCCATGTGCCCCCCCACTGTGAGCTGTATCCCTGCGGGCACCTGCGCCGACAGCCTCTGCTAACAGGGCTTGTCCCAGGGCACCCCACAATTCCCCTGCAGGACCCCCATGAGCTAGGGAGCAGCTGGGATTGCCAGGGTGGGGGTTCCGCATTCGGGTCACCTCTTCAAGCATCCCATCCCACAGGACTCTGGGGCCTGGTGAACAATGCCGGCTTCAACGACACCATCGCCGACGCCGAGCTCTCGCCGCTGGGCAAGTTTCGCGCCTGCATGGAGGTGAACTTCTTCGGTTCGCTGGAGCTCACCAAGGGGCTGCTGCCCCTGCTCCGCTCTGCCGGTGGCCGCATCGTCACCGTGAGCAGCCCTGCGGGTGAGCAGCCTGCCTTCAACATGGCCCGCCAGACCCCTGGCACCCCAAGCTTGGGTGTGGGTCGAGCAACCCCACGTGGCGTGGCTCCCACCTCACTGGGCACCTCCGCTTCCCCAGCCAGCCGCATCAGGCTGCCACCCTAAGCCCTTCCCTTGTGCAGTGGCCGGGAGCGCAGCCCTGTGCAAGCCCTCCCGGTCCCTGCCTGCCCCTGGCCACGCAGGCAGCTGCCTGAGAGCCCGCTCGCTCGTCCTTTCTCTCCTGCAAGGTGACCTGCCCTTCCCCTGCCTGGCAGCCTACGGGGCCTCAAAGGCAGCCCTCAGCCTGCTCATGGACACCTTCCGCAGTGAGCTCCAGCCCTGGGGCGTCAAAGTCAGCCTCGTCCTGCCTGGCTACTACAAAACAGGTAAGAGCGTCGGCACCCGCTTGCTCCCTGCACCCACAGGCAAAGGGCAGGTACCCTGGGGAGGCAGAAGAGACAGTGATGGAGCAATGGCAGGAGCAGCCGGCAGTCAGGATGCAGCTTCTGAGCATCCCTGGACACCTCCCTGGGGATGGTGGCCATCCTGTGGCCTTTGGGCTCCGGTTGGTGAGAGGTAGGGTCAGGATCAAGCCCTGCCGGCAGATACTCTGCCACCAGGGCTGGCCAAACCAGCTCAGCCACATTTATGGTAGCACTGTCCCCATTGCAGGCAGGTCCGAGCCCCCTGGTCCAGTCCTGGGCTATGAAGAGCCACCATGGTCCTCTCACTGCGCCTCCCCCATGGCAGATCTCTGCCAGGGCTTCCACAGGACCTTCCTGGGAGGCTGGGAGGGGACTGGGGGCTGCTGGCACGCATGGCGGGGTGGCTAGAGGAGGGGGGCCACGCAGCTCACAGGGGGGCCGCGTCCTTGCAGGGACGACGTGCGACCCTGCCTTCTGGAACCTGCAGAAGCAGCAGCTGGTGGCCAGCCTGCCCCGGGAGCTGCTGCAGGCCTACGGCGAGGACTACGTGGAGGAGATCAACCGCCAGTTCATCCAGTTCATGAAGGTGGCGGTGGAGGACCTCAGCGCGGTGGTAAACAGCATCACGGACGGGCTCCTGGCTGCCAACCCAGCTGTGCGCTACTACCCAGGGCAGGGCCTTGGGCTCATGTATTTCATACACCGCTACCTGCCCTATTTCGTCCGAGACTTGTTCTTGAAAGGATTCTTCATCAACCCCAAGCTGCCCCGAGCGCTGCGGCGAGAGCACCACAACGACACAAAGAAGGCCTGACCTCGGCCCACAGGCAGTCGCGGGGCAGGAGCGAGTCTTCTCCTGGGATTTCCAGGCACACCAGCCCCCAAGCATGTGCACAGCCGCTGGCAACGCCCTCCTGCACTGCGAGGGAACAATCAGCACTAGACGTTAAAAACCAAATTGCTTTCCAAAATCAGGCAGATCTATTTTCTATTGTGCGAGAATCAACGTTTTCTAGAGACTTTGTTTTTGTATTTTTTCTAACCGTGCATCCTCCAAGGGGGCCAGCCCTGCCTGTCTCTGCGGCTCCGCACCATGGGCTGGGATGTACTGCGGGTGTTTCTCAGCTACCCGACATCTTCCTCACTGCTGTCAGAGCTGCAAGCACTTGTCTCTGTCACCTCTGGGCTGGGTCAGGCCTGGGACTCTCTGGCCACTGCTGTGCCAGCCCCTGCCTCCCTGCCGTTCGTTACACACTCCACATGCTCCTGGCGAGCACAGGGGCTGAGGCTGGGCTGCAGAGCTCTTCGTGAGATGAACTACAGGATTGTCACTTTTTAAATAAATCTGTTCTTGATATGCCACTGGGCTCTGGCAGTCTCCTTCCGCGGTGCAGCGCTGCGATGCCTGGTCAGGGATGCCCTGCCTGCAGGCAGAGCTGAGCTGGGTCACAGCTGGCACCGCACCAAGCACCGTGGCGGGAGCCTTGCGTGGGGCAGCAGGTGCCACAGGCAGCCCCAGAAAAAGGCTCAGCCTGCCAGGAAGAGCTTGCACCCACTCCCCCTTACTCCCCACCCCTACCCCCAAGGCTTCGTTTTGCTTTGCTCCAACTCTGTGGCCCAGCTGGGACAAGGATGGAAGGGGCGACGGTGCCACATGCAGCCCCACGCAGGAAGCCCAGGCATGAGGGGGCAAGCTTAGCAAAGCCAGGGGATGTGCCACGCAGCTCCCTAACCGCATGGCGCTCTCACACGGCTGCACGAGCAGCGAGGGCTACATCTCCTGGGCACCCACCAGCTCAGCACCCAGCCACACCCGCAGACCAGGCATCACACGCAGCTTGGGCTGGAGTGGGAAGGGCCAGGGCCCCAGCGGGCATACCAAATTCCCTGGGTAAGATGCCCTGTGGCTGACACAGGCTCCTCTTGGGGATGTGGGAGCAGGCACCCAAGTAAGCGGGGAGAGCACAGTGCAGTAGGCAGTCATTTATTGGTGTAGAGAGGAGGGGAAAATGCGATAACAAACACTGCAGAGGTGACCACAGCAGAAGCTGAGACAGAGCTGCTCTCCATCGATCCCTCCCAGCAGCAGCACCGAGCACGCGTTTCCCACCAGCGAGATTTCTCTGCTGCCGCACCACCACGGGGCATCTCCCAGACCTCAAGCGCAAGTGGGAGCAAGCCAGGACACAGAGCAGCAAGGAGCAGGGCTGCCATGCCATGGCTTGGCTCCCACCCCTTAACCACAGACGGGCAGGGCCTGGACAGGGTATGGGGCATCTCTGCCAACAGCTGCCCTCGGCATTCATCAGAACAACCAAGTAGAGCCAGACCCCAGGGCCGCTCTGCCCAATGGCCAGCTGTGCCCGTATGGCTCCACAGCAGTGCCAGCCCAGACGCCCTGCGGAGGGGAGGAGGCTGTGCCAGCCTCAATGTCTGCCCTGGGGTGGTGCAGGGGTCCAGCACTATCTGCAGAACCAAAAGGAGCCCTGACTCTTGCATGGTTGCGACAGTGAACTCCAAGCCGTGGGTCTTCAGGGGAGGAAGGAGCTCAGCCAGCTTATGGAGCCCTTTCAAGCTGCAGGGCAGGAGGAAGACTGATTAGAGATGCTTCTGAGGACATGGCAAGGCTGCACTAGTGCAAATGCTGCTGGAGTGGGGACGAGTGTGCTCCACAAGCTCTGGCTCTGCCCTCGTGTTCCCACATGCTCTGTCCCAGTCCTGGCCAGGGCTGCTCGGTCTCTCCCAGGTCAGGGTTAGCTACAGGGGGATGCAGGGATTGCACAGCAGCATGGGCCATGCTACAAATCACACTCAAACTAAATCTCACAGGAACAACACTGACTAGGAGGTGTGCAGAGCACTGACAGAGAGGACCCCTGGCCATGGCAGACCTGATGCGTTCCTCTGTGGTGGTGGGAACCCCTTGGAGGCAGCAACCCCCGGCTGGTGCTTGCTCTATGAGCATAAGCGCATACAGCAGATTAGTACAGTAACACAGAGACTATTAGATACACAACAGGAGGTGCCCCTCCTGCTACACAGGGCCAAGCCTGTGCCACTGGTCCCTCCGGACCCCTCACAGCACATACAACTCAAACTTCAGCTTGTGAATAATTTAACTAGCAATTGTACAGCTTCCTCATCTGAGACAGTTCCACAGATGGCACATCCCTGGAGTCTAGGCAAGGGACAACTCAGGGAGTTAGACAGGGGTTCCTCTGGACTCCAGGGGCAGGAGGGCTGGACAGCAGAGCAGGGTTAGAAGATGGGAATGTAGTTGTCGATCTTGGTCCTGTGCCGCTGGGCGATGCACTCTGCGATCCACACAATGTTGCGGCACTCCTGCTCCTTCAGCTTCACGAAGGCGTAGAAGACTCCAAAGTGGAATTGGTTGAGGAAGGCTAGCTTGTTCAGCTTCACCTGGGGAAAGCCCAGAGGAGGACATGTCACTTGTCCACCTCAGATGGGAGGAGCTGGTCAAGGCAAGTGTGGAGCAGCTTGGGAGGTCCCACGACTTCCCCAGCAGGCTGGGGGGCTCAGCACAGGTATCCTGCTCTGCACCTCTCTAGGTCCTCAGGGCAGCTCTAACCTACAGCACATGGCTCAGGACAGGCTCTGATATTTGAAAATCCTTCTTTCCCACATAATTACACACTGGTTTTGCTATCAATGGACCAGATCTCCACCAGCAGCCCCAAACTTGCCTCCCACACTGCTGTAATCTGTCTGGGTGAGAACATGGACTGAGCACCATGCTGGGCCCCCATTCCCTTGCTGGAGCAGAGGGCTAGCATCCTTTTCCTCCCCCAAAACTCTGTTCATGCACAGCACTGCTGACAGGGCAGCAGACAAGCTTGCTGCTACCCTGAGCTTTGCACCATAGGCACATAGAATCATTTAGGTTGGAAAAGACCTTTAAGATCGTTGAGTCCAACTGTAAACCTAACGCTGCCAAGTCGACCACTAAACCATGTCCCTATAAACATTTAATAACTCATATGTGACAAGGACTTTAATAACACCACACCTAGGGACTTCAAGAAAAGAAAAGCAGGGATTTTAGCACTCAGTAGTCACTAAGAACATTCAAAAATACATCTTCTTCACCCCGTGTTCTGTGCTGCATATTTTAGGACCTCAATCATGCTCAATTTCCCTATTAGAGAAGGCCGCTTTAGCTGCTGTGCTTTAAAAAGACAAATAGCTGATCTGGAATAGCCCTCTGGTACTGGATTATGGACCTGCAGGCTGAAAAGTGTCTCGGGGCTCACTCACCTCATGCTCAAAGAACCTGTCTTCAAGGGTCTTGTCTCCAGGGTTGCTGCCAGCCCCTTCAAATAGCAGCTTGTACTCCTGCAGGAAGACATTACAAGACGATATACCCAAACCCCAAAGCCCTCCAAGCTCAGCAGCGTTCCTGGGCCCTGTACGTCAAACAGGCACCCCAGCCACCACGCCAGGTCAGCAGAGGACACAGAAGCCAAGAGCCTGCCCTGTGCACACATGAGGATTGGCAAGGGAATGCTGCCGGGGCTGCACTGCACACACACTGGCTGAAGGCAATCCCCTTCGTAAGGCAGAGAAAGCCTTTATTTAATCTGTGAGCTTGCCCAGCCAGAGATCCTGCCCCTTCTCTGAAACGTGCAGTGCTGAAAGCCATAT
Organism: Nipponia nippon; assembly: GCF_047370975.1. Taxonomy (NCBI): domain Eukaryota; kingdom Metazoa; phylum Chordata; class Aves; order Pelecaniformes; family Threskiornithidae; genus Nipponia; species Nipponia nippon. The sequence goes on from NW_028262391.1 coordinate 32,048,661, forward strand.
CACCACTTTGAGTCTGCAGGGAGGATGCACCAGGTACAGACCCCTCCATGTACAGACCAGAGTGTGTGGGCCAGGCCCCTGTGCCCACAAACACTGGCACGTGCCCTGGCTGCTTCAAGCAAGGGGACACTGAGCTCTCTGACTCCAAACCACGCACAAGAGCAGCTTAAGGAACCAAGACACATCCAAGCATGTCCTCCCAGGTCAGCCTCTCCCCTCTGACTGAACCAGAGCTCAGAGCAACCCACTAGGGCTGCAGATGTGGCACACCACCTGAAGACAGGTTTCCACCCCCAAACAGCCAAAGAGAGACTGTCATTGCTGCCACACCGATACCTCAAGGGTTCGGTGGTGAGGGCAGTCCCCACACCCTGGGACGGGGCTCATAGGGCACACCTAGTCTCCCACTGCTATGGCAGCCACAACTAACAAGCCAATGGCATCCCAGGCAAACCAACTCCATCTTGGCCAAGCAGAGCACAGAACCAACAGTAAGAGCAGAAGACAGGCACTCCCCTCCCCACACTCCCCCAGATCCCCGAGAAGCTCTGATCCAGAGCAGGTCCTTGCACCAGTCCCCACAGCCCTCACCCCAAAGCACTCACAGGGTAGTAGTCAGCAACATTTTTGACTTGTTCGTAGTCATCTGCTCTGGCCAGCTGAGCCAGGCCCTCAGGGTAGAGCTTGCCACAGTGTGGGAACAGCTTTGCTCGGTCCTCCTTGGACAGCTCAGTACCAAATGAGTTAATAGTGATAATGAAGGCCCTCCGGTCAGCTTCAAACTGCGGGAAAACAGTGGTTCACCTTGGGATGAAGCATCTTTGCCAGAGGCCAGCAAATACCGGCACTGCTCTGAACAGAGCCACATCAGAGGGCAGCATGAGCAAGCTGCCTGGGACACACACAGCTATCTGGTGCTCAGCCAGGGCAGGTTACATGTGCAGGCTCCCAGTATGCCCAATAGCTGATGCCTGGGGAGCAGTCAGGTGAGGAAATTCCCACCCCAGGCACAAGCCAAATCACTAAGCAGAACCCTGCCCAGGTCAAGGAGTCTTTCTCACCTACTGCCCCTGAGCCCTGCACATCCCACAGCTAGCCTTGGCATGGAGACGGGCCGTACACTGAACAGCTCTGGTTATTCTCCAGCTCGTTATCCATGTGTGAGGATGAAGATGTTGCCATGAAGGCAACAGATGTGTCAGCACCTGGCAAGATCAGGACTGGGGAACCGAACCTGTCCAAAGTCACGTGCAGGCAGTCTTTTCCTAGGTCTCCCAGTGAGCAGGCAGAGTGTGCATGGGGATGCTGAAGAATATCTTTAGCATCCTTAATGCTGGCAGGCAAGCTGCAGCTGAGCACAGAGCAATGAATATCACGGCAATACCGTCCAGCTACGAGGGTTTCCAGACCTACCTCCAGGATCGGGCACATGGCATCTGCTGTGGTACCTCCTAGCACCTTGCAGAACTTGTAGAAGGACTCCAGGTAAGCCTGGAAGAGAGAGAGCAGATGAGCACTCTTCTACACAGCTTCATCTACTGCCCCATAGGGCCATTCAGCAGGGGACAAACAGCAAGCAGGGATGTTCCCAGACACTTTATAACACAGCACGGGCACTGTCACCCCATGTGAACTTGGATGGCATGCCCACACAAGGGTCAGTGCTTCCCCCAGGAGCTGGAGACATGAAGGGTTGTGGTTGGGTTTGTTCAAGTGACTGCATGAGCTTACTGCAGGCGGATCCCCAGACAACAAGGGTAAAGACTATTTTGCTCCTTTGAGTCGTCTGACTCCAAAGCATTTACTGAAGTCTCACGTGGTTTCCTGACCCCGTTTTGGCCTCCACAAACATGCCAAGCCACACAACTATAGCGGTAAGACCTACACTCAGAAAGTACCGCTGTGTAAGCAGAGTCAAGAGATGAGACAGGACATCTGTGAAGGAAACTAGCCATTCTCTGCAATTCTCTTTTCACACTGCAGCCGCTTGGTCTCCATCCCAACTGGAGCACTGCAGAAAACATACAAGGCTAGGCACAGCTACGCTGCCTCCAGGAAACGTAATCCTTTGTGGAGATGTACCGTAATCCAGCTGGAAGATGACTGTATCTCCCAGGGGGAGCCCATGAAGGCAGTGCATGCCTAAAAGTGCTGTTCAGCAAAAACTTTCTCAGAAGAAGCCATCATGTGATAAAATGCCTCTCTGGACAGAGAGCTTGCAACCAGAATCACTTAAAAGGGATGGAATAAAATGATGCTGAGACATCACAAATCTCTGCTTTGTCACAACTACTCCAGGACTGAAGATGGACCAAGAATGCACGTTTTGGACACCCTCAGCCTCTGCACTAGGAAAGCACCTGGATTACTGTGTTCTGTAAATATTTGTTACCACACAGTGCGAGAGGACACTGCTGGGTGAGCATCACACATCAAAGAAATATCGTCTCCAGCACTTGCCACTGCTCAAGTGCAGGAGAGCACAGAGCATCAGTCCGCAGAGCTACCACAGGAACAAGAACACAGATAACAGACTTTGTTTGAGGCTGACAGAAGAGGGAACCTGGGTAAGAGGTTCAGTCGCTACCTCTGCCCTTCTCAGAGTTCACGCACAAACTTAAGGCTTTAGAAGCAAAAATAGGTGAACTCAAATATCCAGCACTCAATGAGGATCCAGTATCACAGACACTATGGAAACACAGACTGTAAAACAGCCACAGTGGGTATGCTCCCCTATGGACCCCTCCACAGATAACAGCAATTTACAGAAACTCTCCAGTGTCCTGAATCCCTTACCCCAGAAATGGTAGTCTCTTTGCATTTAATAATCCTTAATGAACTCTGACTTCCACAAACCCACTCATTTACCCTCTGCCTCCTGATAGCCTCATTGGTCTGTCACCTCCAGCCTGAAGGGAGATCTGTGGCCTGTCCATCCATGTTGATTTTTATAACACTATCTGCAGTTACCACCACAGCTCTGATTTGCTCCTCTTCCAGGTGAGGAATCCCAAACATTTTTTGTAGTTTCCCATACAGAAGTCATTGTACCCAAACCTTTAAATGTGTCCTCCTTAGCAACTTTTCCTGTTCTGCTGTTCATATTCGGAGATGAGAGAGGAGAGGAACGAGACAGTGTTCAGGACAAATGCACTACAGATGTATGCAGCAGCACAGTGATATTCATGCAGTTCTCTTCTACTGTTAGGAACAGATTGCCTTGTAGAGAGACACTTGCTTAGGTCAATCATAACCCAAGATGTCATTTAGTAGTAGAAAGGAACAAGGAGACCCTCACTGTACAAGCAGAGTTAGGATTACCTCCTTGCCTCTCCCATACATCACTCCACATTTATCTACATTGATTTGCCTGCTTTGTTTTATTGTTCAGTCACAAAGCTCTTTCAGCTGGTTCCTACAAGAAGGTCACCAGCAAAGGCCAACAGTCAGCCAGCTTCACTTCAACATATCCATTAAAGATGTGGAAAAATGGGAGTAAGCACTGAAGATAGCAATGCTGGCATGCCTCTGCTGCATGACTCCACTGCTGACCGCCCTCTACACTAAGAGCTGACTGCTTACTTTTAACCTCTGCTCCCCATCTTAACCGTACTTCCGTTCAAGAACCTTCTCACTTGTGCTTGCTAACAAGAAACCTTTGTAATTGCTCTCCTCCTATGAATCCTGCTCAAACCTTCTGTCTACATGCTCGCAGATTCCTTCAAAAAACCTCCAGTAGGTCTGGGAGGTAGCACTTCCCCTTCCCATCCAAACTCCTCCCAGATGCAGGCATCCATCCCAGGCACCTGCCTGCTCTGTTCCTCAGAGCAGCTCTGAGCAGATTTCAGACCTGATTTTTTTTCCCTCATTTGCCTATAAAGACCATTTGCATTGTATTATACATTTTCCAGTCCCTGGGGAGAGAGGTGGCTTCAAGGGAGAGTCTGTAAGTAGCAGTTACCTCTTTCACCCTTGTGTCACCATGATTTGTTAGTGTCGGAGCCCCTGTGTTCCCCGGGGGCTGCTCTTTAGCAAGAACCAGTCCCAGCACACGCCAAGGGATACCAGGTATCTACACTTCAATCTGGGGGTAGGAAGAGCAGAATGCAAAGAAGTATCAAGCCTCAAAAAGGAGATGGGAAAGGATGTGGCAGCTGGGACCCAAGGAAACACACATACACCCCCCCAGCCTGTTGGCCCTGTGCTCACTCTGCTCCCTGCCTTCCCCCACCTGCCTCATCTTGACACAGAGGTCTGCACCCTGCCAAGGTGCAGGTATTTATGCATACAGGCATACCTCCTCCTGTTACAGCAAAAGACCAGTACATGCCAGGGGCCACAGGTAGCTCTGCACCATTACCAACACGCAGCTCCTCCCCTCCCTTTGCCTTCTTCCCTTCATGCCTGATCTGTTCTCTGCCTCTCCAAAAAGGCCACAGCTTCCTTGGGAAGCAGAGGTCACATTGACTGCAGGCTGGCTGTGACCAGCCAAAACAAGGTTGGCAGATACAATCTGCATCCCACCCTTAATCCAGAGAGTCGAGATGGAGCGATAGCCACAGCCTGCACATAAACACAGGCTTTGATACCGCCAGCTAAAACCAGATAGGGCCTGCAGAGGAGATGACAGCTCCCCGTGCAGGCTCAGGACAAGGAGATCCTTAGCCCCTCCACATCCCTGTGTCAATACTTTCCCAGCCTGCAGGACTCCTCCACCCCAGCTGCACCTTTTACACTGCTCTACCAAGAGCATCTAGCCCCAGCCACAGCCACTGAAGGCTTGAGCAGACTGTTGGAGGCTCTTCTGAAAGAGCTCAAGACAGAGAGCCAAGTCCATGGAAGTCCTTCAGCCAAGTTTAAGATCAAGCCACTTTAGCCCTCTGAATGCAGTTAACTACACATCTAAACTCGTGTGGTTAAGAAGCAGCCTTTTCCTGCCTGCCTGGGGCCTGAGGAAATTCATTCAAACACAGGACCTCAAAAAAAAAAAAAATCTCTTGCACAGACTCTTGACAGCCTGACAGCTCAAAAAAAAAGTCACTCCGCCTAGCTCTGGTGCCCTGACCCTGCAGAGCCAGGTGACTGGACTTCAGGCCCCTCCAAGAGCACTATCTTTACTTTCCAGCAGAGGCAACTAGTTCTTGGTCACGTTCACTCTATCACCACTCCAGGGAAGAAAACAGAGAGAAAGCAAATTTATTTTAAAATCTGTTCCAAGAGGAAAATACCCTCTCCCCTTTGGTTGAAGAAAGCCAGCCTAAGTTGGAGCTCCTGACCCAAGACAGAGCTGTAGTCATGCTAGAAATAAATAGGGAAGTTAACATCTCTTTCCCTTCCCAGAGACTCATTTACCTTATACAGTGTGTTTCGAATTATTTCAATGTTCATTTCATCCAGGTCCTGTTCAGATATGCAGTCTTGGAAGAAAGCAGCTGAAACAGAGCCACAGACAGAGTTAGCATTGGCCTAACCAGACCCATGCCCAGCACTTTCCAGAGTCCTCAACAATACCAGGCAGAAGCACACCCTATGTTGAGCTTGTCCCTCCTAGGCCTGGCCCTTATCTTCAGCAGCCACCAAATTGCCATGACTCAAAACCTCAGGCTCCACCATGGTTCCCCAGGCCACAATCATTTTTGGGGCTCTCACACCAGCCTATTCTCAGCAGAAATTCTCAGCTCTAACCCCCAGCACCAGTGCCAGAGCACCCTGTATTTAAAAATAAGCAAAACCCAAACTGTTCCCAGATGCAGGCACTCAGAGGTGACAAGACAGCTTCTGAATTGCCTGCTACAGCATCTGCGAGACAGCAGCTAGTGAGTCCTGAGGAAGCTGGTGCTGTGCTTCTCCCTTATCCTCCAATATCTTAGTTGGATTAAGGAGGCATGGGGATGCCACAGCTCCTACAGCCCATGACGCTCCATGGTTGGAGTCAGGAGCTGTTTCCCCTGGTCGGGTCTATCAGTCCCGTTTTCCACTTCTTTCAAGGCCTTTTATTTCTCCAGCTGGAGGTAAGCAACAGGAGACAGGATGAAATAGTGTATTTTGGTAGGAAGCTTGGCCTTAGGTACTTTGCCAGACTATCTCTGGGAGGGAGTCTGAGAAGTTGTTGCCACCAAAAGAACACAGACTTCAGACCTAACACAGGGTACTGCAAGCTGTAGATAAAGATAAGTCTTGTACAGCTAGCATAACATAAGGCCGTTGTACCACTCACTTGTTAGCAAAGCACAATAAAACCCATTGACAGGACTTTTACGACTTCTTCAACTCTCACTCAGCAACCAATTTTGCTGAATTTGCTACAGAGAGAAATATGATCTTTCTCAGCTTACGCAGTCCAGCTGTGGGTAAAGGACACTGCACTCACGCTGAGAACTGACTGGTGCTCTACTTTGTGCGACAAACCAGGTACAATGCAGGCTCACACCTCCAGCATGCACTACTTTTATAGCATGAGCTCCCAGGCAGGGACAGCAGCCGCACCGTGGGTCTAGAGAGTCCTGAACAGGGTTAACCCCCCCAGAGGTTTCTTTGCAACAGCATCAGAGATCAATGCCACGTAGCTGGAGGAAGACTGCTCCCTAAGGCTGGCAAAAATGAAAACAGAGTATGCCAGGACTGGTTTTCACTGCAGGACTCGCTGGCTAGCCTAGATAGCTAAGCAGTGGCTACTTCAGAGTAGCAGAGGAATGAGAACACAGCTATTTCAGTTCTTGGCCCTACAATATCCCAAATTAGGCTAACAGCAAGTCTTATTTTGCCCTGCTAACCTATGAAAGCCATTTGGGGTTAGGCATTCCTACCAAGCCACGTAGCTACTCAAGTACTTTTAGGAGATAGAGCTGCTGTTTCTTTGCGTGTGGTCACTGGAAAGAGTGCAAGTTAAACAACTGGAGCCTGCATGCTTGCTTGTTTAGGCAACACAGCTACTCCCCATGTTCTCCTGCTGAAGAAATGCCATACTAGATGGTACACAGCTTCAAGGGCATGGCCAGGGCAAAGGTCTGAAGATCTCAGCCTAGCGAGGGCAGAAGCAGGCAAAGCTCACACATGCACAAGGGCATGAATGCAAGAGGCAAAGACCCTCAACTGCCAGCCGCATTCTCCAGAACCGCTTCGCCAGTGTAACGGGGCATTTTCACTCCGTACACAGCTAGAAGTTTTAAGATCTCTAAGAACTAATACCTCTGAAATACTTGGTTCCATCTTATTGCCAAAATGGGAAGGTTCCTGCTTACTTGTGAGGAGGATTTTCTTCCCACACATCATCCCTACAGCGGGCTCAACTCAGCTGTATGCAGAGCCTCAGTTCTCCTGCTGCGTTGTCGCCCTACCTTGCAACCCAGATCTCGAGATGTGTTTTCCCTCCTTTGCTGGGTTCTATCTGGCAAATCATTTTTCCATGACAACTACTTCATTTGCCTCATTATTACACAGAGCATTTGCAAAAGCACTTTCAGGTCCAAAAACAACTATTTCTATCAAAGACAATATGATGATTTAAAGTGTTTTGTTCTTTCTAGCAACCCCAAAAGAATGATTAATCACTGACTCAGGCATACCTCATTACTTTTTTGCCCACAGATCCTAACCTAGAAAGTCTCTTGTGACTACCTCTCCTACTACTGCAAAAAGACTTCCGTATTTTCTCCAGAACCACTTCCTACATTTTTTATCTTTAAAGAACATATTTGTTTGACTGTTCATAACGCACTTGGTTTTAGTATCATGCACTTCCTGGTCAAGGCTTGCAGCCCTGAGAGAGTATACCTCAGTGCAGGATCCTGCTACACAATGAGCTTAAAAAGGCTTCTGGAGATTTCCTTTTCTTTTTTTAATTTTTTTTTTTTTTTTGCTGTTGGTTGGGGTTTTCTGGTATGTAAAGAGCCTTCCTTGATCTAGAGCTAATTTTATCAGTCTCAGAACAAGACTGGGCATGTGCAGATCTCTATAATTAACTACAAAAATTGCCTACAAGAAATTGCCCAATGGTCCAACTAAAAGTGCTGAAAATTAAGTGACTCATTCCAGCAGAGGACCCGACAGCCCTTCACTAAGGAAGCACGTGTACCATGTGTCCCATCACAATTATTAAAAAGATCGCATTGTCTAAGACCTCTCAAACTTCTTCCTTCCTCCCTAATTTCAAGTGACGGTTCCCAGAACAGCTGGTAAATGGACATATCTAGCAGATCAGATCCAGCTACACCTGCGCTGCCATGACAGCTCAAGGCCTGGCTCACACAAACCAAATTCCCCAGCAATCTGCACTACCAGTGTGCTGGTTTGGACATTTGTTGAAGCATACAGAGGGCCTCCATAGGAAAAACTGGCACAGGACACGCATAAACCTGAACTCAAGCCCAGCCACCACAGGGAACTCAAGCCCAGTCACCACAGGGAACTCAAGCCCAGTCACCACAGGGAGTACAGCCACATCTGTGCATTACCCACCGCTTTGTCTTCCTGGAGCACAACTTGGACTTAGTTGGACCTAGTTAGATTGGGGGAGAAAGGGACATCTGCTCCACACACAGCTGAGAGGTATTTTGAAAGGCTCCGCTCACCCAGGGGAGTGTCCACCAGGATTGCATTGTAGAGTTCCGCAGGCGTCTGAGCAATGTTCACGGCTTCCATCTGCTCGAAACTTCCCAGAGGATGGCACTTGGGCACCAGTTCAGAGATTGAACGCTGGTGCAGGGTCCCAGTGATCAGCAGAATGACATTGTCAATCATGTAGCTGTACCTGGAGGAATGCAAGAAGCAGCCTGTCACAATACAAACACTACAAAAACCAGCACCTGGCATCAGACAGACACACATCTTCAGTCCCTGTGAACGTCTCCAGAAAGATGCATCCTTCCCACGAAGAACTAGTAAGGCGCCTCGTTAATGTATCCTTATCATGCCAGCCTAGGAAAAGGGAGTCAAGCATAGTCCCAGGCTGTGATTTATGCTACGGGTGAACCACACTATCTGGGCATCTCCTACCTACCATTGAAGAGTATTAGGTTGGAAGGGACTTCCAGAGGTCTCTGGCCCAATGTCCTGCTCCAAGCATGGCCAGCTCCAGCTGCTCAGGGCTTTGTCCAGCTGAACTTTGAATTATTTGCAAGAATGTATATCTCACAACCTCCCTGGGGCTCTGCTCCAGTGTCTGACCACATTCACAACAAAGCCTTTTCCCAACAGCTATTCAGAATTTCCCTCGTGGCCATTTGCCTACAGTCTCTCATCCTAACCTCACATACCTCCAAGAGGAGCCTGGCTCCAGCTTCCCCACACCCTCCCACAAGGTAGCTGGGAACAGTTGTCTTTCCAGCATTCCCACTGCTCTCCTTGCATTGCCATGCTCTGTAGAGAGCACATGCAGAAGCGTGCATGGTAGGACACCAGCAAAGGGGAATCTGCAGATAGCCTGACTCGAGCTCAGCTTCATTGCCAGCAGCAATGCTCCATCTTGCCAAGACTATGGAGAAAGGGTCACGTTTCTGCAGCCCCGCTCCCTTCCAAAAACAACAGGGCTGGCAGCTTTGGCGCAGCCTTCATTCACACCCTCACAAAGCTACACACGAGCTTTTTCACACTTCTGCCATCAAAAGCTACACGCTCTTTTGCATTAGCACATACTATGACAACCCTAACCAAGTTCTCTGCTTACGTTACACAGTATTAGCAGATTCAGTCTTCAGCACTGCAGTAATGGGACATTCAGTCTGGAACCATGGCACTCAGCACAAGTTCCACCAACACAAGCCCTTTGTGGCCCTTCTCTCCAGGATGTCCATGTTTCTCTTGCACTGAAGAGCCGAGAACTGGGCACGGCACTCCAGGTGATGCCTCCACCAGTGCTAAGTAGAGGGGAAAGATCACCTCCCAGATCTCCCCATCCAGCCAGAGAAGGGAGACACAACTGGCCTGAAGACTGGAAACACAAGAAAGGCTGGTGGCCTTCTCCAAGTAGAAGGTCCAAGTAAGGGATCAAGGCATCATGTAAATACAAGGAGCTGAGAGGAAACGTGTCCCCAGCAAGAACAGGAGTGGTGCTCTAGGCACCTTTACCACCAGCTGAGCCATAAGCCAACCAAGCTGAGAACCTGAAAAACATCAAGCAAGATGAGGTTTGGTTGTTGTTTTTTTTTTTCAGTCAGAGGAAGATGCCTTTGCAAACGTCCCTCAACAGCACAGGGAAGGGGCACAGATGCTGGAAGAGCAGGGTATTTGGGATTTTACACTCCCTTGCTCTTACTGCTAGAGCTCTAACTCTAAAAAGTTAGATGATGGAAAAAACCTGAAGAAGCTCCTTGGCAGGAGCTGCTCCAAAACAAACGGGATCATGCCTGAACTAGAACAGCAGGAGTTGTGCACATCTGGATTTGGAGCTCTGTTAAGGTTCAGGCTTCCCACGTGTACTTAGGTACTGAAGAAAGGGAGCTTAAGGCCAGCACACCAGGACTGGGGCAAGGGCAGAGACAGCAAGGCTGCGCACACGTTTGTTAGGATGCTTCTGGTCTTTATCTTGCCAAGCTAACAAGGAGGACATAGTGCAGCCCTGTCTCCCTTTGAACCACATCAAAGGCAGGTAAGCAGAGCCAGTTAAAGGCAGATTTCGGTAGTTTTTTTTATTAGATGGGCTTACTGCCTCTCAAATATACTCAAAGGGCACATCCATGAACAAATCCACACCTTAGCTCCTCAAACAGGTGCTGCTTTCTTCTCCACACTGTGGGGCTGGGTAACGCACCTCCTGGCCCAACCATTTTTGGAGAGTGCCTTTCTGCGTTTGCAGCCTGCCTTTCCAGGGACATTGAATCTAGAACCAGGACAATCAGCACAAGCTTCATGTACTAGGAAGCCTCCTTTTGCCCTTTAATCTGCAGGGTCATTATCCTCCCTTCTGTTTGTGCACCTCTCACCATGGAGATGACTGCAATCTCCAGGACAGCAAGAAGGGCCTGTTTATGAGAACTGAGGGTAAGTCCCTTGCAGTAAGCAGCTGGTTCCTGGTAAATACAAGCATCTGCATCCTCACACAGATGCATCTCCATGAGGTATGCAAGACCAAGGATACAGCAGATCATTTCCCAGCTCCACCATCTGCCCTCAGACACATGCAAGTTTGCTCAGTGCAGCACAGTAGCTTTCAGGAAAGACCATACACAGGATTACTCTCACCAAAGCAAGACAACAACGTAGGACCAAACCAAACTCCCTTCTTCAACTGAGCCTGCAATGAAAGAACAGGCCAGGATATATGGTCATTGCACAGTATGCTAGCACACCTCTTTCCTATTCCCAGCTCACCACGGATCTTGCTCTCTGAAAGATATTTGCACCTTTCAAGGAGCCTGGCCTAAAGTCAGCCATACACAAGCAACTGAGGGAAGGTGCCTGGAGCCCTATCTGTTCGCAGGTCTTCAGAGCAGCTTAGCTCCTGGCTTACTGGAGTCTCCTCAAGCTCATCCATGCCCTCCCAGGCCAGCTCAGCATGAAAGCCACAGCCAGGTTTGGGGAGAGCAGCCCAAGTCTGACCCTCTTCAACGTGAGAAGCTCCTGCTTTCAGACTGATGGTCCCAGGAAAGACAAGCCAGCTGGTTTCCACTGCCAGAGTGCAAAGCGTGGCTCTCCCCATTTGATTTATACCTCTTAACTTGCTTGTTTCCTCATCATCCTTCGGGGAAGTCTGTGGAAATGCAGAGTCTATAGACCAAATACCAAGGCCTCTAAGGAGGCCCAGCAACTTTGTGAAGGAGTACTTTACTTATCGAGACTACTTAAATCTTGCTGTCAAAGAAGGATTTATCCCTGCAGGAAAAGGTGTTACTGTGTGCAAGATAGAGGGGACATTTCTCATTCAAATTTCCACTGTGACAGCATTTCAAACCTTTACGATAACAGAGAGCTGCAGCAGGACAAAGGTCTTCTCATGCCTGCCGAGGCCAGGCAGACACCAGCACCACTACATAATCCTTCCTGATAGCTCCCATTTCCTTCAAGCAAGCCCAGACCACGCTTATTCACATTCAGTCCCTGCTTCACTCCAGTAAAAACAGCCACAGCTCAGTCAATCATGACAACAAGGCAAGTCTTCTAGTGCCAGGGCAGCTGGAAAAGCCTCTTCTCATCTGTGGAAGGGGCAATGCTTGCTTTCCTGTGCCAGGTCCCAACAAGAACGCATCTGCCTCCATTAGCACAGCTGTACTAAGACCATAGCAGAGGTCCTGGCTACACTGGCATTTCCTCCCAGCCCCAAAGGATTAGATTTATTACGGTGGCAGCAGTTTTCCTAGGAACTTCCAACTACTTGTTTAATAGAGTGGCTTTTGTCACCATCCTCCCTGTCTCCTATTAGGTTCTGACCAGCTTCAAATGTTTCAGCTTTCATGGTTAATGCATGCTCAGACCCCTCCGAGAGCATTTTAACCTTCACTAGCCCTCAGTGCAGCTAATAAGAGGACCAGACTATGGGACACATTGGAAAACAGGAGTAGTTGGTCACTTGCAACACCATGAAGTCTTACCACAGCCTGCTTGGCATGGAAAAGAGATTAGGACATAGCCTGGTGGGAGACTAAAGACAGGTACAAGGACCGACAAGCTCCTTGGTGAGGATAAGCCTCTGCACTGGCTCACTGGGAGCACTCAGTAGGAGTTCAGAAGAGAAAGCACTACATGGAGGCTCTACATAAGCTACAGCCAGTGTCACAGGGTGGCAGGGCTTTAATTAAGTGGTAAAATGGTACCTTACCTCAAGCCCCCAACCTTGCCTCCACAAAGACCGTAGCAAAACGCTCTTGGGCAAGAATGCGTTTTACACTCCTGCTTTGAGCTGCTCTCTGCCCACACAGGGAGATGGACACAAGAAGAGTGGATGTTCAGTCAGAGTTTCACATGCACAGTTACGCCCTGCCTCGCTCTTCCTGTCACCCATTGAATTGAGGTGTGGTATATTCCAGAAATTCACATTCACAGAAATACGATTTTAACTGATACTGAGAAGCATCAGTAATGTCTCACAGAAGAGGAGAATTTCTTATTAAAGGACAGGAAAGTGTCAGCAAGCATAGAAATATCATCCACAGCAGGAGAGAGATGTTGGCTTATGGCTTTCTGAAGTCCGAGACAACCAGGGCCAGTATCTTTGCTCCTCCAGCGACACCCAGTTCAGCACAATATGCACTGGGCAACACTCACATAAAGAGAACAAAGCCAGGCTATTAGGATAAGCCTAGAAAAGCCAAAAGGGGGGGGGGGATGTTCCTTCCAGCAGCAGCAGGTCAGAAAGATCATTCTCACTGCTGGTTCTGGGAGGCATGGTCTCAGACAGGCACAGTAGAAACCCCCCTGAGGAAACAGGGGAGAGCCAGGCCCCAGAAGCTAATTTCTGGGAGAGTCATCCATGGATAGCTATCAAGCAGAATCAGGGAGGACAGCACACATGCAAAAGCCATGTACAGGCACTTTGACAATGTATGTCTTCGTTTTGGAGTTACGTAAGTACAGCCACAGATAAACGAGACATGCAAGAAAGATTGCAATGGCCTGCTGAATATTGGGAAAGGCTTTTTAGCAGGAGACCACATAAAATTCATGAAAGCTCATCACATGGGGCATTTACAACTTGGCCTGAAGGCACTCAGGCATAGCCCTGCAAGGCAGTGACCCCAAGACAGTTAGGGCTTCTCCCTCCCCCACTTACTAATCTAATCTAATCATAAAGAGTCATTGTCCTACAGCAGATAGGTTGGTTTTTTATTGCTTTCTGCTCCAGGATACTAAAGAAACCATAAACAATACTGCAAGTGGTCACAAAGCATGACTAATGACGGAACATTGCATGACCTGCGTTTCTCAGGGATCCTCTGAAAGCCTTGCCAAACTGTAGCTTAACAGCTGCTCTGCAAGGGGTCATGAGGACAGCCCTCAGTGTCAACAGCAAATGCAGAGAGCAGCGGGCTGATGCAGAAGTGCATAGCACGGAAGAACCGGGCTGCGGCTCGGGGGTTTTGCCAGGATGGGTTAAGGTATTGCATTGCTCAGGCAACTTTAATGCTTTCCAAAACCAGCGTTAGACTTTAACATAGACTCATGCTAGCAAGGCAAAAGTCACTATGTGATTGCGTTGGGCAGTTACTCAGATTACTGTAGAAGCATGTGTTTATTTTGGGATGAAAAAGGGAAATCTCTAGTGGGATCAGAGCAGTGCTCTGAACTCAGCATGAATTCTAGAGACAGCTTTAAATGATGATGAAGTTGTTTTGACTATAGTCACTTTAGCATCCTTCTTGCAGCTCATCCAGTTTATGTACTCAGGGGCTGGGGGGGGAAGTAACCTAATGAAAAAGTTTCAGGTTGGTTGTACCACTGCTTCCTTGGGTTTGTGCACAAGTACTCAGACCCACTGGGTTCGAGACCTGAGCAAAGGTGCTGGTATGCAGAGCCACAGGTCACACCTCTCTCGGGCTCTGAATGTAAGCAGTCATGGGGGAAAGTAATGCACAGACGAACAGTAGCTGACACTAAGAATAGTGCCAGCAGCTGAGATGCTTGTATCTGGAGTGTCGTTTTAAGATCATTACTAGATAACTGTACAGCTGTCCTGCACTGGAACGGAGAGGGATGTTGCGCATCAGGAAGACCTCAGTGCCCCACTGAGGCTTATTTGAGTAACAGACAGTAGATGAACTGAGTCAAATCCTTAAATCAGTTTTTCAGCTCAGACTAGAACAAGTCAGACCAGCAGCTTCTGGCCAGGAGCAGTTTTACCCCTCATCTGCAGCCAAAGCTCAGGCAGTCCAGGGAACAGCAAGGGTCAATGCAGCATGTGATGGTCTCCCCTCAAAGTGAGCCGATCTCTTCCTGTCTTCGCACACTGTCTTTCCTAGAGTCACACCAATAAAAACCACACCTAAGTGGTAGGTTCGTGAACCTGCCAAAGAGAAAGCTGAGAATTTCATGGTTGCCACCACAAACCAAGGGCACTCAGCCAATAAGCGGGTGCCCTGCTAAACTTAGATCAACGAGACCATTTCACAGCAAAGAGTTATAACTTCACAGTACTACAGAGGCTGTGGCAGCCTTTCAAATCCAAGTATCCAGGAATGTTCTCAGCATTAATCTATATTTAGCTGCATCTCCACATGATTTTTACCATCTTCTAGTGAGTCTAGGTCTCTTGGGATACTGACCTCAGTTTTCCAGTGGTATCATCTGGTAACTTATAAGCAGTCATACAGTGTCAGCTGTGTTAAAGGCTAACGAGAAAAAAAGCTAGATGAAGTACTTTTAATTTTGAGGCTTTATGAATATGGTGTTGTGTTCTAGATGCATACAAACCCCTTGAAATGCCAGGGAATGTTTTGAGCACCTTTCAGGCTCGTGCAAGAGTCTCTGGTTGCTTAAACCTGATGCCTCGAAGACTGACCTCAGAACGTGAGAAACACTAGGCTGGTATGCAAGGTTGAGTTCTGGCACTCTGCGCTATGCTGAGCAGACTTCAGCACTAATTACATTTTAAATATTGACCAGAAACATCTAATCATGCTGGTTTCACATAGACCAAAACTTACATATACTGTTTTCTTACCTTCCTTCCTAAAAAAACAGAACAAACAAAAAAAACCCCAAAAAACCCCAAACATTCCGAGGATATAAAAGAAGATTAAAGGGTGCACTGTGCAAACTCACATTGCCCTCAAAACTGCCTGAAGTAGCTAAGAAAGCTGAGTGAGCTTAATGGCCTAAACACCCTCACCCAATTCTCAGTGACTGTGTGGTCTGGGCTTAGATAACATGCAGAACATTACTGTGCATACAGACCTGCTGCCAGCAGAAGACAAGAAAAATCATCATCCCACTTGACATGCAGTAAACCATGTGTGGTAGACATAAGATTTTGCCTGGCCTCTAAATATTGCAGTACTTTGCAGTATTTATACAAAGCTCTATGGAAGTACTTGCTAGACTTCGAACTAGCATACAGAATGAATCTGGAAAAGTGGGCTAGGACCCAAGATGCCCTCAAGAAGTCTTCAGAAGCAGTGCCCTTGGCCTCCAGGCCTTCTCTGGGCTGAACTTGCCAGCCTAAAGCACCAGGTGAGGCAAATTGATGGAAAGGTAAAAGGAAAATGAAGGCTGCTAAGGTCCAGCACCAGAAGACCTTGAGAACAGTTTCAATCAAGGAGTGAAGCAAGTTACCTGTGGACAGAAGCGCTCAGTGAACATTCATCCAACTGAAGGCACCGTACGCAGGTTGTCCTCTGGAAAAGTTGCAGCCACACATAAACTGATCAGAGAAGCATTGATAACCTCCTAACATGCTCCTTCCCTCCCTGTTTTATGACTCTAACAGACATGCTGTTCAGCCTGTAGAGTGAAAGACTGCACAAAGGAACACGAGGGAAATGGAAGGACTGTTCCTGCGAGCTGCAAAATCACCAGAGGGATTCAGCTTTAAACAAAGCCTAAGAAGATAGTTAAGCCCACACACTGCCTCTGGATGAAACAGCATCAGCTTGGACGGGGATGTTATTCAGCGACGATGTGTTCTCACCTAATCACCCACAGCTTGCATGTTAGAGCCCCTCCTCAGGGCTGCAGAGTTTCATTAAAAATTTCTCTATCTTAGTGAAACACAGGCCTACATCTGGAGCTCATCAGTAGCATTTTGCTGTATCTTTACTGCCACTGATAACATTTTGCTAGCTCTTCCGATCATTACCATGGCTCACCATGTTTGCTAGGCACCATGCTAACACCTTCCAAGCGAAGAACAGCACTGGTCAGTAGGAGGAGGGTCATGCTGTTCCAGTTCAAATCCACTTGCCAAATGAAGTGTTCTCCAGGCACTAGAGGTTTGGGGAAAAAAATCATCCCCTCAACATAGTACACAGTGAAATCCACCTTTCAAAGAGTTCTTTTCCAGTGAGGACATCCACAGTCACACCATTTTGAAAGATGACTTCCACAGACACCACTTCGGCATGCAACCCAGTTCATTTTCAGACATTGGTTCTGGGAAACTGGTACGAGATCTGTATCCTTTGGGTGTGCAGGAGAACAGATGCGGTTCCAATGCTACCATCCAGAGGACGCCAAGTCTGTGATCATTTCCAGACCATTAGTTACATGCCCTCTTATTTTGAATATTGCATAATCCCTCCAAGAACTTGGCTTATCAGTTCAACTTTGCACTCCCTGCAAACAGGGAAGCTGTTTGTCAGAAACCTGTGCTTCTCTGCCAAAAAAGGCTCATTAACCTTTTATTGCAGGATCCCCGGCCACTATGGTAATTTTTGCTTCCCGATCCCACCGCCACCAAGGAGTCAACAACTAATTGAAAATAGTATAGTGCAGTTTTAACCACGGCAGCATTAGGAAAGATCCTTCAGAGTGTTGCATTCGCCCAAATAAACTGCAAGCATCTGTAACATAAAGCATTTGAAGTTTTTTTTCTTCTGCAAGAAAAGACTTCAAAAGCGTGTAGTCATATTTTGTAACCTCCACAGTTATGCCAGGATGCACACTCCAGTATATTTAGAATAAAGACAGGCAACTTCCCACTCCAGAGAAGAGGATTATTGCTTTTCAGCTCAAGTAGCAATTGAAACAATTTGGCTCCAGAAAAACCACTGCTGCAAGATTAAGTTTGAACTCAAAGTCATGCAGCAGAAACTAGATCTTTCCAGTGCAGGGGAGAGGCAGAGCAGGACTGGGTCAGGGAGAAGGTAATAGAGGGAAGTGTCAGCTAAGAAAAGGCATGCGCAAGGGGAAAGGTACATGCAGCCTCATCAAAAACACGTCTTGTGACCACAAAAACATACTGAAAGCCAAGTTCCCAGCTGCATCCTCAGGGCAACAAAGAACCCGGTTCCCAGCCCTAGCAGACTGGTAAGGTAAAGACAAAAGATGACCTAGTTTGTCCTCTGACGACAGGCTCGATCATGGATTTGGAAAATGTGTTTAGACCCAGCTCCCTCCCCAGATCTCACTCCTACAGTGGACTCAGTTTCCGCACAGTTACCAGCAGCTCCCCCACCTGAACACGCGATCGAACCCTTCTCTGCCCATCAGCTTGCTGCAAGGGCTCAAGGGGCCCAACGGCTGCCAGAGCCCTCACATCAGGCTGCTGTGAAACCAGACTTTCCAGAGCAGGGAAGAGACTGTGCTGAAGGAAGGGCAAAAACACCCCACCCCCCCCTTTTTCCCCCCTTGGAAAAATACTAAAGCTGACAATCCAATCAGGCTACGGCAGGCTAGAGTCAGGAGTGACACCATGAACCACAGATAAAGAATTCTATCTAAACCATATAGAGGAACACTGGAAGGAAGGAGAGACAGGACATGGCACCGTGTCAGGCTAACACAAAGAACAAAGCCTTTACAGAAAGGCAGGGCAGCACAACACCAAGAAGAACCTAAAACCCACTTCCATCCCACAAGTCAATGTGTGCTTGTCGAATTCAGGAAGTGGGTTTTGCTGTTTCAAGTACACTTAATACCTGTTTGCTGCTGCCCTACAGAACATCACTGCATTCCCTCAGCCAAACAGTCAATTGTTTGTGTTGGAGCAGAGATGTTAACAGCCAACTTGTGCCTATCAGTCAGAACCTACTGAAAAAACACAGGGAAGCATCAGCAGTCTTCCAGCGAGGAGCTGCATGGCAAGACGCAGAGCTAGCAGGTGTTTTATAGAGACCATGGCAGGCTCAACAAGTTGAGCTTTCCCTTGCCACGATATGCAGTGGCAGAGGAGGCCAGCTACAGCCACCACTTGAAAAAACAAAAGGGAAATCAGCCAACTTCCTCAATTATTTTGGTACTAACAACGCAACATTTGCCACAGAAGAGTTCCTGGAGAGGATCGGAGCCAGGAAAGAGTCAGTACGGTTCCAGGAGAGGAGCACAACAGGACAAAAATCAGCGGCAGAAAGTCACTTGGGGAATGAAGACCTTGCTTTGGGGTTGCCGCCTCACTGAGTTCTTGGGTCAGTTTTGTTCGTGTGCTTTTAAACACAGTCCTTACCCCTAAGCTCAGGAGACAAGTTAGCTCCCGCCCGCCTCCGTAGGTGCCCATCGTTACCTACGGCAGGACGCGCACCTGGGGACAGGCAGCCGTGGGGCTGGAGTGCCACCTTCCGGCAAGCAGCAGGCAGCGCTGCCTCATCTCCTTGGAGCTGGGCAAGGCGAGCACACAGCCTCCTGCTGCTCCAGAGCCCCCACGCCATCCCTCTTGCTGCTTCTCCTTCCCATGTCCTCACCTAGTTCATGGACCAGAAGAGGCAAGAGAAATGACATGGCATAATCCCATGCAGGGACGAACAACGTGGCTTTTGGCAGGTTGGCTCTGGAGCAGAGGGGACAAGGACTACAGTTGCTCCTATGATCAGACAGCTCCCCAGATCTTCTCAGCAATGTGCCCTGGGTCAAGATCTGAGCACTTTATAAAAAAACCAAGCACAACAGTCACCTGTTGATCAACTCAAAACCACCCCAGAGGTCCAGAGGACATTCATGAAGGAGAAAGCTGGACTGTTTTTTAAATGCTTGATCCACCTCCTGGCACCAGCCATCTACACCCTGGCCACTCTCAGTGAGATGGTACCCAAGTGTTTAACAGGCCTTGATGGGCCTGTCTTGTGCGAGGTTATCCAACATCTCTAAGAAAGCAAAAAATGTAAGTACATACAAAGGCATCCAGCAGCAGTGAGTTTCAGAGCTGAACTGGACATGCTACAAAACATCTCCTTCCATTTTAAGCCAGACACACCTCCTACAATCCCACTCTGTTTTCAAAGTCTCTGTTTACAGCCCAATGCCTCTCTCTCAAGAGAGTCTGAGTGAACTCAAGTTTTCCTCCTGCAGAAGCCAGCCCTGCTCAAAACTTTCCGTATCTTTCTACCATTTTCTATTTCAATGCAGCCTGTACAGTTTTAGCACATGGACACATTCAGTTGAGTATAATTTCTTCTTCTGACCACCTGGTGCCTCGCTGGCCCTGAGCTGTCTACCAGGAGCAGTCTTTACCGTTTCCTGCTCAAGTTTCATTAACTACCCTAAAAGAAAGGGGTGGGAAATAGTCATGTTTAAAAGGCAAAGACAAATCACCCCATCACACCTATCTGTGTGCCCAGCCAGAGTGGAAGATCAAGTGGCACAGGCTTGTCCCAGTGTCACCCAGGGTAGGCGGGATGACACAGTACCTCTGCCGCTTGCACAGGCACAACGTCCCCAGCACCGCCAACATCCTTTGGCCAAACATCTCTGTGACGCTGCCCACGCACAAGCCTGGGTTAGATGAAGGCTACTGGCACAAGTATGCGCTGCCAGCCTCCAAACAGAGCTGTTCTCCACTCCAGCTATTTGGGACGTTCATGGGAAACTTCACACTGTCAGCAAGACAATAATCGCTGAAACTTTTGCCCCCTGCCCCAAACCAAGACCAACTACAATCCACAGGACAATTTCAGGGAACAAAACACGGCCTAAAAGGCAGCCTGAAAAGTTGTATCTAGTCTACCCTCTTTTCTACTAGCCCTGTCACTAAACATATTAGGATTATCAACAGAAGATATTAAGACCTACTGGGCAAAACCAGCACCCTCTCCAAACTCCTTGTGTTTCACTGTCCTCATTCTTCTGTTTTAACTTGTCTGTAGTGTCATTAGAAGTTATTGGAGCTTCTAATACACTAATAGTGACTACCACCTTGGACCAGTTGAAGCTGATGACACCTTCTCTTTTCATCAATACTCCATTGGTGTGGTAAGTGCAGACCCAGAGGAGACCCCTCCATCAGTGGTGCAGCAGAACCACGCCAAAACACAACTGAACACTTAAGACCTCCTTGCGGAAAAGGCTCCGCAAGAGAGCGGAGAAACTTCATGTACAAAACCAGCTTTTCTCCTGCTTTACCTTTTGCCTTCCTCCCTCTAGGCAGCACTGCAGACAGTGGCATTAAAGCAAATCTTGTGGGTAAAAAGGAAAAGAAGAGATGAGAGTGAAGACAACTCAAGGGAAAAACATCCTGTGCGGAATGAGACCAATACATTCCAGAAGAGATTACGCAGTAGACAAGAGATACAGATATCTGCACAGAACTGTTTTGTTATAGAGAACTCATCAAAATCAGAGAGACAGAAGCAGAACAAGATCAAAGTTAAATCCAGTTGAGGGCAAAACACCAGTTTTAAAGTTAAGTCATTCAAACAGCTGTGAGAACCGGCCTATCAGATTACATGAGATGTTTAAGGTCTCCTGCACAACTTGAGCTGGATGTAGACACTGGATAAAGGTCAGCAGGACTGGTGTAACAGGAAACTGTATTTCCACAGCCATTCACGGCCCTCCTACCAAGTCATGCAGTGTGTAATCAGGGCAGGCATGGTCTGAGACCTTTCAGTTCATCTTTTCCACACACCGGATTTCAAAGTGAGACTGTTAGGGAACAGCAAAGTTTTAAAGTCTGCAAGATACTCGTGTGTCCTGCCCAGACTATTGCCTTTAAAAAAAATGACAGAAGCTAAAAGAAGAGACCATTAGTGATTACTATCCATAGAGACTAGACATTTCCATAAACCTGTAGGGAAGCAAAGGGAAAGCATCAGTGGAGGACAAACTACCTAATATTGTCAGGCTCAAACAGTACTGATGTCTTTACAGCAAATTATAGATGGGAAAAAAAGGTATTTTGAAAGTTAACTTAATTATTTTAAGTTTGAGAGAATAGAAGAGATTGTTCCATACAACTAAGACAATGAACTAGAAACCGCTTCATCCATTGCAAACACTGCTGCAAAACAAGGGCTTGGTAATGTCTTGCTGATGTCTTGCTCCACATCTGTAGCGAGATACCAAACTCAATGATTTTTAGTGACAGGCATATAAGAAAAAACTATTTCTTAGAAAACAGGAAAGGCTTAAAAGACAGGCAGCTTTAGCACAGTGACCCAGAAAATAACAGATATTAACCACTGGGTTAGAAAAATGAGATAGTGTTACTGTCCAGATATAGAAAGGACAGAACAGGAAGGAATACAGCAGAGAGACAGGTCTTTAATCAATATTTGCACACGCAGGAGATGCCACAGATAGGCCAAAATTTAAAGTCTTTCAATAGACCACAAAGGCCTTTCCACATCAGCCTGCACCATTCAAAAACCTCTAGGTGACAAGCAAGATAACGCACACACAACTGACAAAAATGCAAGATTAAACACCAATTGCCAGAGTGCCTGTGAGGAGCCCAAAGCTCACTATTAAATAAATGAATGCTGATGTACCAGCTATCTGACTTGAGAACAGAGTACAATCTTCTTCTCAGAGATGCAAGTTAAAGTAATGTTCTACTGAACCAGAAATTCACTTTTGTCCATGACGTATCTCCTTACTGGTTAAAGAAATCCACTGGCTATGCAGTTTTCAAGTCAAACTAGAGCTTACAGGAACATAAGACTAATGAAAGGAAAAAAGGCAACTTTACTTCCGTGTTTCAGATGCAAACTAGCACAACTGGTATCTCACCAAGGCTAGCAATTTCATTTTACTACTGATTAAAACAAGAGCAGCATGCAGGGAAGCAGAGCAGTGTGCAAAACCGCTAGGAGAAGACACTTGCATGAACGCTGTGCTATTTCAAGCTTTTCACATCAGCTGAACCTGCTGTGGAAGTGCACACGCCCCATGTCTTTTCATGCACTGACAGAGACATAATGAGGCTGCTGCAGCTCCATCTTTCCCTGCTGCATACTCTACGCCCTCCCTTCCCCTAGTGCTGCTGTTCGCTGGATCCCACTGAGCTGGCTGAGTAAAACAGATCAGTCAAAGGTTAATCCCAAAAGGGAAAAGTTGTTCGATTTTTGGCCAGCTCAACTCCCTGAACCAGTGTGTGACGGGGTCAGAGGAAGGCCTACGGCCCCTGGGGTGGGATGACAGGATCACAGCA
This sequence comes from Nipponia nippon, assembly GCF_047370975.1. Classification (NCBI taxonomy): domain Eukaryota; kingdom Metazoa; phylum Chordata; class Aves; order Pelecaniformes; family Threskiornithidae; genus Nipponia; species Nipponia nippon. The sequence goes on from NW_028262391.1 coordinate 32,071,606, forward strand.
GCCCTGACGAAGGCTGATCAACCTTGGTGGGTCAGAACTAGCAAGCAATTGCTGTCATGCACATGCATGGCATGCATATGTTTTGCAGCAGGATCACATTTTAAAAATGCCAGGAACATTTAACACAAGGGTAAATAACAGCTCTAATAGAGACTGAACCAGTTCTGCAATGGAAGGCAGCTAAGGAGCTGTGCCAATGAAGCACGCACATCCTGGGAGCCAGAACCCCTTAACAACATAGTGATACCGTGCTGCTGGTTTGAGACCTCCAGATACAACCAAATCAGTTTCATTCAAGAAGCTGCAGAAGACATAGCAGCTGCAGGGAGGGCTGAGTGTGCAAAGCTGGTCTGAAAGCCCTCAAGAACACCACCAACATTTCAAATGCTGTTCATGAACAGCTGGTACTCACGTGATGAAGTCCAGAAAACTCGCTAGGGGCTCATATGCATGGTTCCTCATGTGACGAAACTCCACCACCATCTTCTCCTTCAGCTTGTCATCTATGACGGAGACGGTGAGCGGGGAGGCTTCGTTGGCCAGGAAGTTCCCATAGTCTGTGCTCTGGAGGTGCAGTTTCAAGTCTGAAAAAGAAAAAATAATTCCACTCTACAGGGTTTGTGTTGGGTTTGGGGGTTTTTTTGAGCATACCTAAGACAGCTGTTGCTCAGCACTTCTCTAGGTATTCTCTTCCCGGAAAGACCACCTAGACAAAACCCATGTGTTAAGTAATACACTTATATTTCTGCTCAGTTTTATTATGGACAACCCAAATGCAGGAAAAGATCAGTGTTTCACCATACCAGCCTTGCCCCATCTTAAAGAGGAAACTGTGACACTATCTGCGTAACTGAGCGCACACCTGTTCCAGCTGTCCACTGTGCTTGATCAAGGTGGAAGGCTACTGATTTTCTAGGAAGTATTTGCTAGAAATCTAGAAAAAAAAAAAAAAGAAACAACTTAAGCACTTTCTCTAGCCAAAAGGGCTCTGGTTGCAGGCTTCTCTGAAGCAATCATGACCAAGAACCTACCTGCACCCACAAGCAAGCTTCCTCAGATACTAGTGATGTGGAAGCATCTGAAAAGCTTTCAAAGCCAAAAAGACACAAACAGCAACCTTGAAATTATAAAGCAGCTAGGTATTACATCATCAAGTCAGTCGAACTAATTGCACTGGTAAAGAAAACTCAGGCATTAAGAGGTAGAGAAGGGCTGGTGAAGAGGAAGGCCATTTAAATCCATCTCGTATGGTAGGCAACCCCTGCCCAGGATGGAGGAACATGCTCAGAAGCCTTCCCCTCCTCCAGTTTCCAGCAGAGGAAACCTTTGTTTCCTCTGTTACCCTCGCTGCAGGTCAGGTGCCCAACCAAGCTGCGGTCCTGGCCAAGAAGCAACCACAACATGCTGAGCTCTGTCAAGATAAAAGCCCTATTTGAGCCAAAAGCATTTAAGTGTCTCTATGGAAAAACTGAATCCAGAACTGAGGAACGTCATATAATCCTAGTCCTCAAAGCTCTACTAGTTGCACTAGTACATAATGTTCATCTCCCTTCAGCTTCACCTCAGAGGGACAGTTAGGCAAGCACCCTCCTAGGGATTCAAGACCTTTATGGGGAAAGGAAAGTAGCTGGAAGAGTTTAGTCAAAACAGATGTGAACACACCATCCAGAGAAAACAAAAAAAAAAAAAAAAAAAAAAAAAGAGACAGACATTTCTCCCTGGATTCTTTGAAGCAGGAGCACTGAGGCTGCCTTTCCCTTCCACTGAACCGTACGAGTCCTCAGCATTACGGCACAAGCATCCACAGCACCGAGGTCAGAGCAAGGACTCAGCCTAGCTTGAGGAGTTTGATCTTTTGACATTACACCCAGCTCCAGGCATGAGCTGGAGAGCATCCTCCACACTGGGCTCCAAACTAGGCTTGTACTGTACAGTGCGATACTGTCCTCAGCCCAAGGGGTGGAAGGGTCAAACTGCTTTCAAGCTGACTTTAACTCTTCTGGGTATTTCCAAGGGGGTCTAGCAAAGATGTTTTTCACCCAGCACTTCTTAGTTAAAGACATTACCACTGCTAAGTCTCACAGGAAACAGATGGTGATTATAGAGGGAGGAAAAAAAAGGCCAGAGACTTAAATAGCGCTCAGCTGCTGTCAAGTTCCTCAGCAGTTTACATGAGAATTTGGTGGTACTCTTACTTTTAGTAAGGAGTCCTGGATGCAGCAAAGAGAGCTACTTGCCTGACAACATGCATCATGGCTGACGCAAAGCAGAAACTTAACGTAGATCTCTGCTCCCCAGACTATGCTGCAGCTAAACAGCTGTGTTTTATTCTAACAAAACATTAACTAATGCTCACACTTTTGAGGTGGGAAAACACAGTCCAGATAAACTCCACTGTCTTGAGTTTCAACATGACCCTTGTCAAAGTCAAACATCGGATCATGCCAAAACTCAGAATGCCCCTCGCCTCCACGCAGCCTGCATAGGATTGTTATTGATGATAATCACTTCCTAAACCCTGCAAAAAGCCCAGCTCACAGGCAGCACCCTGCATGCAAAGAGTTCTCATCCGTTTCACAATTGCTTGATTTTTAAAAGCTAAGGTATAGTTACAGAGGGGAAATCTACCAGAATTACATCTTAATGAGTTTCAGTCCCTCTTCTGAAAGCTCTTGGATGATGAGCTTTGGAATCCACGTGAAAATTAAGTTCCACTGTCAGATCAGGGCTTTACTAGTTTGCTTTTAGCGGAGGCTGGAGAAAGCATGGAGCAAAATTCAGCAGTTGCTCAAAGAATATCAGAGAAAGGGTCCTGGTAAGAGTATTGCACCCATAAAATCAGACTACAAGGGAAGGCAGAGGGGACTGCAGTAGCTACATTCATATACCTCCTACTTTCAGTTCTCTGTAATTGTGCAGAGCTCTAATGAAAACTAAGCCCAAAAAGGCATGTGATGTTGTATTGCAGCTATACAGGACCTTGGAGAGGAAGCAGCTATTGCATATCCTACCATGTCTTACTTCAGTAGGGAAGCTTCCAAAGCCTTCATCTTGTTTCCTCAACTCCAACTCTGCCACAGCAAAACCATCGGTTTCTTTTGGTATCACCATGACCTGCAACTCTGCTCTTACTTTTGAGGCTGCAAGAAGCCACCTTGCTATTAGGTCTTTTGATGCTAGAGACCCAGTAACACAAAAAGTAGAGTCTGCTGTACCATCCACTTCCAGGAGGTCGGAGCTGCATCGCATTTAGACCAGAGCCACACAAGCTGCACGCTGTGCCTTGCAGCCTCTCCCTCAACAGCTCTGAGGAAGCCCCCATGAGCCGCTTGGCCTGAGCATTTTGTCCTGCTCAACGAGGGGGTTGCCCCCCCCAACTCCACAGCACAAGAGCCAGCACAACATTATGTTGCAACTGGAATAAGGGCCATGTTTATATAACACTTGGAATTAATTTTTACAGGGAAGGCCAGCCACAAACTGCAGGAACTAAACTCTTCTGAATCTCTTAGCATCCAAGCAGACAGAACAGAACATATTTTCCAAAAATTGGACTGGATTTATAAACCCTGACTCAATGTGTCCCACGGCGTACTAGCGCCTTACACGAGCCTGTCCTCCTCCAGCCGCTGGGCTGGTCACTGAGCCTCAGCCTGGGGGGGCTGAGAGTTTTTAATAAGACTATTCACACGTCAGGCTTCTCAGTTAAGAATGAACTAATCCTGTGGTTTCACAAATCCCCTGCCAGAAGAGCTGTCCCCATAGCGCGGTGACTAATAAGTGGACCCACTGCTGAGCAAGCCCCACACTCCCCAAAAGTTCAAGTGCCTATTTCCTAACACAAGTTCAAACCAAGTTGGAGTCGGCCTCTGGCAGCAACTGCAGCACCTCGGCAGGGGCGGCTGCCAGAGATCCCACACGCTGCATGTCGACGAGACGTCGGCTGCAAGTCTTCCGCCGTGCCTCTTCCCCAGCTGCGTGCCGAAAGGGAGAGAGACCTGCACCTAGAGCCCAGCTGCTCCTGCTGAGCTCCTCCAGATGCTGACTAACAGCAGCACGCGGCCTCAACCCAGCCATTGCTTTTGAGAGGTACGTTTGCCTGTTTCGGCATTTTTCCAAGCGGTTCACACACTTTAAGAAACAGACTGAGCCAGCATTTGGCAAGGGAGTGCTTGAATTACCACAATGCTTTTGTTCTCTCTCCTCCCCCGCAAAAGCTGGTAAATTATGGCCAGGTCACAGTTCCCAGAAAGCTGCCTCGTGCAAGAACACAACAGCTTGTCAGAATGACAGCCTTTTTCTGCTGAGTATTCAAGTAGGGTAGTGCTCAAGATTACCATGACATGTACTTACAGCAACCTCCTTTCAGCTCTCAGATCAGGCCCTCTGGTTTCGATGCAGCTGGCTGTACCTGAGGCATAAACACAACTGAAGCTTAATTCAACACACCGCTGTGCCAACACCTCACCTCGACATTTCAGATGACATTTTCTTGAGAGACTTCAGATCCACAGTAATACTACCATCCTCTCCTGCAAGTTTGCTTTGCAATAACAAGGAATCAAGCCACTACTCAGTCTTTCAGACATTTGTCAGTCAAAGCCTGTCCCGTAAGCCCTACTCAGACAGAGTGACCCACGGCTCCACCAGCTCATACTTCCCCCCCTTCCTTCTTCAGCATTCCCCCGTAACTTGATTCAGAGCTCTGCAATGCAGTTAAGGGCTCAAGCACTTCCAGGCAAGGGCTGATTTATCTTCTCACGCACAGGCACGGAATTAGCTTTTGCAACTTCCGAGCTGAACTGATGTTTTCACACAATTATCTGCTGTAACCCCGACATCTCACTCCAAAGGACCCGGGGACATCACTGCATATATAAAAATTAAAATATCATTTGCCATCTCCCAGGCCTGAGGCAGTGAAGCAGCTGAAGGATTACACAGCAGTCTGCAGATCAGCTACATCACCCACAACTTGCATCAGAAGACTCCAGTCATTACCATTTGGCTTGTTGCTGTCCGTTTGGTCTATTTATGGCCGCCTCAGGCATTCCTGAAGCTGCTTCTCTGAAATCTCACCTGAGAAGCACCCAGAGACCCTTCATTCTCCGCAGAATTTAAGACCTTTTCTGTGGTTGCACACCACCAGCAGTGATGTGCCACCTCTCCTCTGCTGTCAGGCAGCAAATTCCTCTGGGCCACAGCTGGACACAGAGAAGTGTCTTCTTTGGCCCTTTTCCTCATCAGTGTCTCAGCTCTAGCTCTTCACCTCTCTGTTTGAGATGTCCTCAGCACCAAACAGCAGCCTGTGTTTCTGGCCCAGCTCTTCCTGGGGTTGAACTCACCCCCCTCAGAACTTCAAACCCAGCATGGCCAGGTCTTGTTTCCTTTGGAGCCCCTCAACCAGATAGCCCTCTCCTGATCCTTCCAAAAGGTGAGGTAACACCTCCTAATCTGCCTGCATCTCCAGTAAGCTTCACCCCTACGTATCCTTTTTTCCCCCTCTCTAAAAGCAGACCGCATTAAGTCATGGCTGTAACCTTGAAGGTCCAGTACACTAACAGGACATCAGCCTGGCATCATTCAGAAGCTAAGAGAAAGAGGGTAGAAAGTCTCACACTGCAGGAGCCAACAGCAGAGAAAAAACAACAAGACAAAAGCACCAACAGGCTGCCGAGTGGTAATACTTGCCAGGAAACCCAGACACCATCATCTTCTAATGAGGGGCAGGACCCAAACAAGGGCTGAAGCTACACTAGTGCTGAGAAGCTGACCTCAGCTGCTGCTTGAAGTTTAGCTAAGAGAAGCTGTGAAGCAGGTCTCTGCCCAGTGAAGGAGGCCAGAACAAACAGCAAAGAGCCTCTGCTGAACCCTGCAGGAAGCCAGAGACCACAGTGTTTGTTTGCCACCATGATTTAGCAGGCCATGGAAGTGCCATCTTTCTTCCAATAAATAATGTTTTCCTTGAGCTTATTTTAACAGAACAGCTGATTAACCAGCCACAGTGAGTGGTTACACTGGAGGACGCAGGACAAAGCACTGAGATTAGCAGGCCAGCCTTGTGGCTACTGCTCTTGAGCAGCCAGCGTTCACAGGACAGGAACAGTCTATACTCAGGTCTCACCATTGCCATATGCTCTACCTCATCTGGCAGATGAAAGCTCTTGGGGACAGGGCCGGTCCTCCTGCACAGTCCAGCAAGCAAGGGTCAGCTTTTCACAAAGGGCTCCTCTCTGTCAGGAGGCAGAGAGCATCATCACTGTGCTTTCAAAAGGTCCCTACCACATTATGGCTTGGCTTCTACACCCACCAAGTTTGGGGTTCAGACTGAGCCACTCTCGGAGTTCAAGATGGATCTAAGCACAGCCACACTTCAGGACCATCAAGTGGCCTCTCCTTGCCTGGTTGTACAGCAAAGGAGCTGCATAGGAAAAGATCTACCCCATTCCCCCCACACCCAGGAGAACACCATAAGCTCCACCACGGACTGACGTGCCAAAAGCACTCTTGGAGGTAGTCTGCAACTCTGGTAGCAATGCAACTTCTCTATACAAGAGAGGACACGCTGCCCACGCGGTTAAGCTGAAAGAGAAGCCCAGCTCCAGCCTTTTGGGGCTCAAATTCCAGGACCACAGTGATAAAGTGGAAGGGAGAAGCACCTCTCCTGCTCTTCTCTCAGCAAAAGGAGATATGGCAAACACTCAGCATGTAACACCATAAAGCAAAGGCAGGCTCCAGGGGAGAAAAAAAGATCCTTGAGACTATGAAAACAAAAGCACACACTGCACTTGGCACAAGCCTGGTGCACAGAGGACACATTCCCCAACATTCATTTGTTGGAGGCAAGAGCCCACAGCTCTGCTCAGGAAGGTCTTTGCTTCGGTGCGTCTAGCCATCCTGCACACAACGTCCCATTACACAACGGGAAGGCAGACATACTTCACCCCACAGCGGCTCAACTGCGTGCTCAGTGCACTTCAGTATTTTATCATCTCTCCTCTGCATGGAGAAAGAGGGAAGAGGAAAGAGCAGGAGAGAAGTGGATGTCTTTACACTGAAGAGGCACTTAGGATAGCAAGGCTTTAGCAATCCACTCCTGAGTTGACCAAAAGCAGCACTGGCCTTCTGGACAGCAAGGGCTACGCAGAGCAACCCTGGAAATACTCTTCAAGACTTAAAAACAACCAACCAACCTGTCCAGTTGTTGGACACCATCCAGCCCTGTATCAAGACTTTAGCGCTCGCTATGTATTGCTACAGATTAATTTCACAGAAAACAAGGCTCTGGCATGTGTGAGGGTACCATTCAGGCAGACTACTGTGCCCTCCAGCTGGCGCAGAGCCAGAGTCTAGGACAAGTGTGACCTACTTGCTTCAAGCTCTCCGATTTCACTGTTGATTCACATGCATCCTAGAAATGGAGGTCTGTGGACCAAAGTGAGGAGAAGAGAGAGAACCACAGTCTTGGAAATCCTTTCTTTCTAAAAGAATCACAGGTACTTGCTTCTCCTAGCCATCCTTCACCTCCCAAATACATTGTTGGGGCTCAGATGGTTACTCTGCTCTTCCTCAATCTGATGTGACACACCACCACCACCTTGGGGTTACAAGGACTGAAAAACCAAGAGCTTCCATGGGACAAGTCCATAGCAGGCTGATAAATTGCAGGTTGAGATGCACAAATAAAGCATGACAGACCCCTGCGGGGGCATGAGACTAGTTCCACACACAGCTTAAGCCGAAGACAGGACAGATCTCATCCCTCCACGTGCACACCACTGTTTCCGTAAGGCATGCAAGTCCCCAGCTGAGCCGACTGCACGGACAGAAGCACTAGCACCCATAGAGAGGTGGCATGCAGCCTCTGCAAAGCCTCTCCCAACAGAGGCCCATGCTAACGAGCTTGAGCCAACTACCTGACGCTTCTCAGCTGGCTATTTCACAGCCTCATTACCCAGCTAGAAGGCGACATGCCCTGCTGCAGGATTTCACCGTACCAGTCACCTTTATCACATTGGCAGGTCAGAAAGAAATCCATTTCCTTCACTATTCCTGTGGAAGCAAGAGGAATATTAGCAGTAGGAGGCTCGTGAACACTGAATTGAAGGTAAAGAAAGTCCTATTTCTAAAGAAGATGCTTTTGTACACTTCCCAGGCTCCATATACTTTTTGCAGTCTGGAGCATTGCAGACCAACACTAAAGCCTGCCGATAACCTACATTCCAGTCCCAGACTGAACACTGCTTCTTAAAAGCGGCACCGCTGTCCAACTGCATCAACAGCTTTTTATTCTCCAGAGATGATACCAGACCTCCAACAGGCTACCATGGCTTTTAGGAGCTGGAGACGGCTCACCATCCTTTTGACAGTAGAAATCTGGGTGACTCATAAGTTTGGTTCTCCAAGACAGATTCCACTCAAGAACAGATCCATGCTCACACCACCGAAGCAGAAGAAAGCAGCTCCAAGTCCTTCACTGACACCTTGTGTCAGAAGCAGGAATTGGCTACAACAGAGAGGTTCCAAGCGATATCCAGCACAGGTGAAGAGCACACAAGGACCTCTGGCTGAGAAACAACCAAAGCACCAGGACTTTTGGAGCTGAAAGAAGGGATTAAACATATTATTGCCGAGGGTTTCAAGAGAAAGCCTAAGCCAAGACAGCTGTCACGCCCACCCCTCAATCCTGGTTATGTTTTCCTGCCCCTTCTTAAAGCCAGCTCAGGAGCCTGCTTGATCACAGAGAGCCTATTTGGCTCTCTATTTCTGACTCATCAAGAAGCAAGAGCTCGAATTGGCTTACTTTGTGATCAGACAAGCAGAGATGACAGAGGATCACACAGAACAGCATGATCTCCTCCTTCTGGCAGCACTAAACTGTCAGCTCAAGTCCTGAAGCAGAGAATTCAATTCCTTCCAGACCGATCCAAACACACAGGAGGGAGCAGCATTTCAGACGTGGAAGCACAACATCCTCCAAGCAATGTCAATACCAGTGACCAGCCAGATACCCAATTCCCAGGGCCAGCCCCAGAACAGCCTTGATCCTTCAGGATTTCTCCACGGCCAAGGTGATCATTTGCTCCAGGACTAGGACTAACTGCAAAGCCAGACTCACACAGAAGTAGCAACAGTGAAGACAAAACAGGAACGGTAGAGAAGAATGTACGATTATTTTATGCGTAAGTACTTAACTTTGGCTGCTTATAAGCCAGCCACTGCCTGGATTTAGTGCAGACAAGCACCTGAGAGAGAAAGAACACACGATAAAAGTCTGCGGAACACAGAAAACAGGTATTCAAATAGGAAAATCAGAACTAAAGGGACAGAGGAAAGAAACTGTCTGACCACAAACCTATATAAGTGATCAAGAGCAACGCTCCTGTGAAGGAAAATCCTCCTACAAGAGGACACTAGACAGGGGCACAGAAAGCCAAGTGGAGAAGGAATGAGACTGGCAGTGAACTTGGAACAGCCTTCAAGCTCTGAATGAAGCTTGCCAAAGAGCACAGCAGCAGCAGCCGCCACCAGAGAGCTGTCAGGAACGGGACAGGGACAATACCAAGACAAACATACCGGAACTCCAGACTGACTCATTCCAAATGCAGAAAACACTGCTCAAAGGGAGAGCGAAGTTTACGCAACTTGGTTCAGAAGGCAAGGAGGGGAGAAAAAAAGAGAAGCTATAAATACAGAAAGATTCCAAAGAGGAAGTTATCTGCAGGGAAGGTCATAAAGTGACAGTTTAGGGCATGCTGAGACTTCTGATGAACAAGAGCAGGAATACCTGCCACTGCCCTCTTTCAGGCCCTGGGCTCCATAGCAAGAACGATAGAGACTGCTGCAAGCAAAGAGCTGCAAAAAAGTCTGGCTGAAAAGAGGCTTCCATCCTAAGTAAAAATATCCTGGGTCTTTTTAAGGTAGAGACTGAGGCACATCACAGCACTCTGTTCCCTTTCTGTTGTTTTAATGTTTGCCTGAGCAACTCCAGGTAACCTGCATCCAGAGTGCAGCTGGCCAAGGATCCCTCTAGATAGTCAATATTAATTTCAATCACTCAGTAATGATCATCAAGATAAAGCTGATGCTTAACTAGTATTTTTAGAAAAAAGAGCAATTTGATAATTATAGTCCCATTGACCAAAACAATCAACATCTCTGGATATGTATGTTTTTAGTCTATTTCAATAGAGATGTGGTTTTGATCTTCGTGATTTGCAATCCAGGTTCTGGACACCAATGAGTGAAAACTGTTAAGCAGGTCACAGATATAGAGGAACAGTTTAGCACTGATTAATATAAGATGATGAGCTGACCACAGGTAATGCGTATCATGGAGCAAAACCTTCACAGCTCTCCAGGTTTGTACACACTGATCTAGAAAAGAGACAATGGCTAAAAATTGGAATTAGCCTCGAAAGAGGACTCAAGATTACAGGCGAAGCGTAATTCACCAGTGAATTTACTAAGATCTGCACTGGATTTTTTTCCACTAGCAATCCTTCAATAACAGCAGGTACTTTCCTAGACAACCCGATCTCCTCAAAAACTGATCATGGGTATCAGGGATTAAGTTAAATTACCCCAATAATCTTACCTCTGGCCTTAAAAAGGTTTCCTGCGCTGCCTGCCATTTAGGAAGCAAAAGCACAAAGCAAGGCTCATCAGCAAAGCCTGACAAACCTGCCAGGCTCCCAACAACCACAGGACGTGCACCACAGCTATACGGCCACCTCAAGAAAGCACTGGGAGCTCATACGCTTCCCTAAACCGCCGTATCAGCTGTTGCAATCACACGGCCAGGCTGACCGGGAAACTGAGTCATCTGAGCTCGGAGAGAGCAGCCGGGAGCGGGGAGGACCAAGCGCCTGCTCAGCCAAGGGGTGTGAAGAGAGGACAGCGCCTCAAAAGCGCCGCTGTCGGCTCTTTTCCCCACTGCCACGCAGCCCCTCCCCACCCTCACAGTAACCGAGCTTCCCTCTCAGCCCGCCGGCCGGGCCTCTCCCCTCAGTATGTGTCTGTGTGGCGGGGGAGGGGGGGGGGGGATCCCTGCCCGCCTCGGAGCCCCGCCACCACTCACCCTCCAGGCTCTCACACTGCACCAGGTTCACGTAGTCACCTTGCCGGAGCACCCCCGCCTTAAAACCGCGTACCAACCCTTCCAGGTAACCGTTATCCACGTTAAAATACAGCTCGGGAAAACACGACATGGCGGCGAACGACAAGACGGCTGAACTCTCCCAGCGCCTCACGTGACCCGCTCGGCGCTCACGTGACGCGGCTGCGCGCGCGCGCCTGCCCCCGCCTTTTTCCCGGCGGGCAGTGCGAGGGCGGGAAGTGCCTGAGGGGATGGCGGTTGGGAGCGGGATGGCGGCGGCTCAGCATTCGCGGGGACGGCGGTCCCGGGGCCACGCAGGGGGAGTAGCGGCCGCGATGGCGGCCGCTACTCCCCCTGCGTGGCCCCGGGACCGCCGTCCCCGCGGCTGCCGTCCCTCCCAGCGCCGCCGTTCCCTGTGAGGCCTCCTCCATCCGCAGGAAGCAGGTTGAAACCCCCCCCTCAACCCGGTGCTAGGTTCACGTCCGACATCCCTGAAAGCCCGGCTGTGGGTTTTTAGGGCTTTGCACAGCCTCCACGGATGCTTTTTACCCCTTGAGTGTGCCTTGCGGCTTATGGGTTAGTGGTGGAGGAGGTGATGCTCTGTGCTGGCTGTGTCTGTACTGCAGGTCAGTGATTCCTTGGGGCTGACAGCTTGCAGGGTCCCTGGGTGTAAAGCACTCTGGGCTGCTATGAGCAATACTGGCAGGAAAAGAACACAAGTAAAGCTCCCAGCGCAGCTGAAATGACACCTCCTGGGACACCCCTCCTGCTGAGAGATCACTCATCTAACCAGGAAGGGCCCTGCAGGAGCTGTTCTGGAACAAAAAATCTCATTTTGTTTTACATGGAGGTGCCCTGGACTCTTGGCTTTGTGGACACGATGCCCACCTGGGTGCGGGTACCAGCACCTTGCTGCTACCCCTCTCCCCTGAGATCGCAAACGGATGCATTGAACCATTCCCACTCAGCAGTGGCTTTTGCTAACGGCTGGTTTATTAGAGCTGCAGAGGAGGAGGTGGCACGCCTGGGCAAGGAGCAGTAAGCCCTGCGGCACGGGAACTAGTTCTTGCCGCAGGGGGAACTGCTGCTGATTTTCCTGCAGTAGCAAACAGCATTGAAGAAGCGGCAGTAGCAGGTGGCGCAGGGGTCACAGCAGGGGATCTGATGCCCAAGGCAGGACTCCAGGAGGCGGACGCAGCGGCGGGGGGAGCGTTCTTCTCGGTCCGCAGCTTGCAGTTCTGTGGATGATGCCTGCCGGAGAGAGAAGAGGAAAAGGAGGGAAAGAGTTGGTGCCGAACCACTGTGCCAGCAATAAAGAACTGCGTGGGAGAGAGCCAAGAGTGGCTGTTGAAACCTGCCTCTGCCACCAGCAGAGCTCTGTCATGCTCAACCCTGGGCTCAGGCTGTTGGAAATCAGTGCTGAGCCTCATGGGCTCCCTGCAGGCAATCACTGCCTCGTCCACCATGTCTCAAGGCCTTTATGCACACATTTATTTTGAAGTGCAGCCTTGACTTTAGTGAAGGGCGCCATGCCTTCTGCCCGAACAGAGGCACCAGGGTCTGAACCCGGCAAGACACAGCACTGCCCGGTGAGCTCCGGTTCTGCAGAGGCTTCCTGGGCTGTGCTTGAGGTTAATTAAACGGATTGCAGGAGTGCAGGCTTGGACCACCCTCCTTCGAGTGCTGGAGCCTCTTGCAGCCTGGGCAGCCTCAGCTTGTCCCAGCCCTGGCTGCTCCCCAGCAGGCGACAAACAAATACTCGCTTCCCTGGCAGCACCGTGTTGGGTTCCAAACCACCCCTGGCCCCAGGGGCGCAGAGAAGGCTGGTGTGGCCCAAGGCTGCCCCGCTCTTTGAGGCGTCTGTAAGAAAGCTCAGGGAGTGTTACCTGCGGTTCCAGCATGCTGCCTCTCTGCACAAGGTCACCATCAGCTTCTTGGACCCCCAGGGTCGTGTGCTCAGACCCCAGCCTGGGGAGAGCTCCTGCGAGATACAGAGAGGCTGGACAAGGAGGCTGCTGGGGGTCTGCTGTGATTCTGCTCCCCGTGGTTGTGTGCCCCCCCCAAAAAAAGTCCCCCACTCCCTGGAGGACGCCAGGGCAGCGGGAGGGAGGAGGCTGCTCTCACAGTGACAGGAGAAGCTGTGCTGCTTTAAGGGGATCCCCTTCATCTGACCCTGGGTGTGGGGTCCCCACTTCTGTTCTGGGGGCCCCGGGCATGCCAGCGCGTGGCTGGTGGGGGACAGTGGGAGGACTCACCCGCTGGCTCCGCAGACACCTCCTTGACTTTCTGCAGCAGGCTGGAGTAGTGGTCTCTGTCCGCCCCCTCCAGCCCACCACTCACCTTCTGCAGGTGGCCGTGGCTGAGGTCGGCGGCGAGGACGGCCTGGATCCCCTGCAGCAGCCCACAGCACAGCAGCACCACGTTCAGCATGGTCCTGGGGGACAACCTGCGCAGAGGGGTCCAGGCCAGCGTCAGCTCGCCCGCTGGCAGCCTGGCCTGGCCCCCGCCGCCGTCACCCCCTGCGCAGCGCCGCGTCGGCGAGGGGCAGCCTCTGCCAGCACAGCCACCGCGCCAGGCTGTTTGCTCTCTTGAACTTGAGAGCCTTTCTCAGGCCACCACACGCCTGGGAGCTTCATGTGGACCCTCCAGGCTAACGCACGTGCCGTGGTGCCGTGGGGCACCCCACACATGGGCACGTTCATGATCTCACTGCGGAGAGGGGGGAGCAGCAGAGGATGGACTGAGACTTGATTTTTTTTGCAGCGGTTTGGCATCTCCCTGCCCCACGCGCGGCCTTCGGCAGCTGCCAGACCACCGCGGTGCCGTGCACTCACTCCCATGATGGGAGCCGATCACTCCCATAATGGAAGCCCGCATTAGCATCATTTCAACCCTCTGCCGTCCTTCGCTTTTCTTCCCTTTCCTGCTGTACCTGTTTTCATAGCTGTTCAATTTGCAGGGATGGTAATAACTCAGCTTTCTTTCTGCCTTTTACTTCTTGTCTCAGATTGTGTTTCTCTATAAAATTTTTTCCTATCCTGACAGGTAGCTTCTAAGCAGGTATTTGCATTTTGCAAATAATTCCTTTTCCTTTACCCTCTTTTACATGAGCCCTGGCCACCTGTCATTGTTTTTCCCCAGCCTCCCAGTCATGCCAGTTACCACGAGCCCATTCATCCGAGAATTTGGGAAGTGGACTTATTCCATTTTTTTGTAAGTAATCAGTGATACTACTTGCCATCCTGCCGACTACGCCAATTTGTCGTTAATGAGTGGTTAGGTCACTTAAAGAATCACCATCAAAGACATTTGCAAAAGTGATTTTAATAGAAATTTATGAAAGTGTGATTTAACAAAGTTCGATGGCAAGGTTCACTCTATTACTTATAAAATGAATGGAATATACACATAAAGAGAGAGAAAATTGAGGTAGAAGAAAATACAAGGGGGAAGAGGGGGCCCTCCCATTGAGTCACGAGGTTCAGAAAGGACCCCCTTGCGTCCGGGACTCCTCGGAGAGGAGCCTAGGTGCGGCTGGATCCAGTCCTAGTCTCAGACTTGGTCAACGGTTTATGTCGAAGGATTACATCTGTCTCACAGCAGTTTAGGGTTTGTTCACAGTTAAGAGAGAATCACCAGAATTTAATTTAATCATTGGTTAATTTAGCATTTACAAATTGATTAAATAGGGTTTACTACAATATTTGAATCGATTCACACTCACACACAACACGCCTAGTGAAGATTCCCCTCGAGTTCAGTGGAATACACGCAATATGCATATATAAAGGTACCTGGTAACGATTCCCCTCGAGTTCAGTGAAATACTCACTTCAGATGAGCGTCTCAACGGGCGAAGGTCGAGCTGATGGAGTGAAAGGCGCCGGAGATCAGCCCGGGTCCCGTTGCCAGGCCTCTACGTGCAAACTTAAGAGTTCGCAGCTCTGAGAGGCGTCCTGCTCGGAGGGAGGCAACGGCGCTGCCTGCCACAGTCCAGGAGAGCTTGGAGGGTCTTCCTTGGTACCGCTGTTTATAGGGTTGTGAGGTGATTGACTTTAGGCATCAGTGAATTTCCATTCTGGCCACAATTCAGGTCAGCGATTGCTGAGTTCTCATAAATTCCAGCCAGACGGGCACGACCCTTCTGTACCGATCCGCCCGAGTTACGATCCACAATGATGTGTTCCAAGGCTGTCAGGGGGTGAGTGATGATGCCAGGTGCAGTCAAGGCACCCTTGTTCCCCACCTCGGCCACGCAAGAGTGCCTGCTGCGGTCAAGGGGCGCTCGGCCGCCGGACTCATTGCTCAAAGGCCAAGCCTTGACAGGAGACGCCGTGATTGTAAAGCGGTCCAGAGGAGGAGGGGGAATGTATCACCACAACGGGATGTGGCCGAAACATCCGACATGGCTCCTGCCGGGCACTTGCGCTCACAGAGTGTGGAAATGCTTCTAGTTTTAAAGACCAGAAGCTAATATTTACAGCCTGGTCTGCATCTGGGCTTAGGCATGCGGCCAGAACCTTGCAGACAACAGCCAGCACTGGGATCTCACGAGGTCCCCAAGCACCACCACGGAGGCAGCCGTGCACCCACCAGCAGCTCCATCCTGTGCCCTTTTCCACGGCAGTGCAGACTCAGGGCCCGGCACCTCCCCGTTTCTTGCCCAGCTCCTCTCTAACGCCTCCCTCTCCCAGTCCCGCTTTTTCCCCCCGCTCTCCAGCCGCCAGCCCTTGAGCCATGTTTCTGCACCCAGCCTTACGGGCAGGTTTGCAACGCGGCGGGCAGGAGCCCAGGGAACAGGCAGGAGCCACATTGCGTCATTGAAACGCGAGAGACCTCCTGCACATTGCAGCTGGAGCAGCTGCAACAGAAGTCTTCCCCAAAAGTCCCTGGGAAACGACAAACTGCTTTGTTACCGCTCCTTTTTGCAACTGAACCACACAGTTTGGGCATAATAAACAAACGCGGGGCTTTGAGAAGATACAACGTAATGTGGAGGCTGGCAGAGAGAGCAGGCACGGATGCAGTTTTGCTTAAGGACTGCAGCGATGGGCTGGAGGTCACGGCCAAGACCCTCGCAGGGGGCTCCAGCCCCTCAGTGCCACCCAGTTATCTGAAAAACCTGCTGACACGGCTGCACAGCTTCTGTGCAGCCCAGAGCTGCGCTGGCCGCTCCTCACCTCCCCATCCCCGCAAAACCGCACAGCTCTTTCCCGGGAGAGACCCCTCTGTGCCGTGGGGAGCCCATGCCCGTGGGTATCGTGCCCCACATGCCCCCAGACCCTTCCCGTTGTAAGCACTGACCTCCCGAGCGGAGAGGCGGCTTGCCACTCGCTGCTCCACCGAGCTCGCTGGGAGTGCCGCTACCGCTCTCTGCCTCGATGTCCTCCTCCCCACATGCTTACTGGAATTTATATTGGCTTTTTATTAATTAAGTGCTGCAGCCACATGACTCTGCTAACTACCAGGTAGGTGGGCTTCTCTGGAAACCGGGCTTTGTCTGGATGGAGAGGCAGCCGGCAGGGCGATGCGTGGGAGGGAGGACTCCTTCTCTGTGCCCCGCACGGCTGCGGGGAGGAACAGATCCCCACTGGCCCCAAACTCCCAAGTTTCATGGGAGTGATCCCCACTGCCCTTCCAGGCCGCTTCCCTTTCCAGCCGTGCCTGAGCAGCACCAAGGCTGCAGCCTGAGGGTATTCCTAGTTCCCAGCTAGAAAAATACCAGGGCTACAGGCTCCTCGCCAAAGACACACCGAGCTCTCTACCGGTTTTCAAAAGGACTATTGCCCACCCATAGCTGCTGGCAGGCACCCAGCCATAGTCCAGAGCCTCCAAAAGTCCTCCAACTCCTGACCACTTGCCATGTGCAGATTCTTCAGGCTCCCAGCTGTGCTAACTGCATCTCTCATCCACATACCCTTTGGAAAACCCGCAGCTCCCCAGAGCCAGGCACTCTCAGAGGAGCTCCCTTGCACATCCTGAGCTTGACTCCACCATGGGAAGGAGGGAACTGGCTGCTCGGTTCCCCCCAGCCCCGATGCTGCCTTTCACAGCCATCATGCATGGCTCCTTGAGCTTCTCAGTGCAGAGACCTTCGAGGGCCACTCCAAAACCCAAAGGGAGCTGCAGCCAGCCTGGTGCAGCCTCAGTCACGGGGCCAGACACCGACAGAGGGGGCATCTCTGCAGCTTCTTGCCGGCCAGGGCTGCAGGGGACGTGCGTTATGGATTCAGCATCCCAGTGCACCACGTGCTTGTTCTTGCTTTTTTCAACTGAGGGCTTCAAAGCAGCATTGGCATGGTGTACAACAGGCAATTGTGCAAAAGGATACGGACCTGCAGCTCGGGTGCAGCGCCCAGCACCCCATCAGGAGAAGGACCCAACCCTGACACACACAGCCCTTTCACTAGTGGAGAGGAACCAGGTACAGAGGGTCAGCCAAAAGTGGTGGGAGATGCTGCTCACAGACCCTCCACAGTCCCCTCCTGTACTGACAGCAGCAGATCTGAGAGCTGTTTGCTAGAAACCCCAGTGCCAGAAGCCAGAAAGGAATCACCTTTCCATTCGAATCCTCAGATGCACACACAGGGTGGCTCATTGCCCAGGCTCCCAGCGTCCCAGGGCCTGCCACCTCCTCTGCTTCCCTGCCAGGATCGCCCCCCACCACCCTCCAGACTGCCCGCTCCCAGGGTAGCGCCTCGGCCAGGCTCCTTTTGGAAACACCCGTGTCCTTGGGTGGCTTCAGGCCTGCAAGGAAATGGGGGGATACAACGTGAGAGGGGTTCAGTTTCCAGCTGCAGGCGGCTGCTGGAAACACTCAGCACCTGGCTGGGACCCCAGCGCACAGCACCCAGCCAGGACCCCCCTGCACAGCACCCAGCTGCCTCCTGCACCCCGCATGCCTGGATGAAGGCTCATCCTGGGTCAGAGGCAGCTTCTTCCCATTCCAGTCCCATTCCCATTCCCAAAGCCTGGTCGGGTGCCGAGTGCCTCATCCAGCCCCATTCCTGTGGCAGGAGCTGCTGGGCAGCTTGGTCCTCCTGGCTCCTCTATCCCCAGCCCCAGGAGGATCAGGACTCCGGTCCGCGCTGCCCCCGGCTCCCAGCTGACGGCAGCCCCCAAGCAGGGCCCTCAGCCCCGCTCATTAGGGCCTGTTTGCAGCCTGCGAAGCCGCAGGCGGAGGACTTCTGGGAAGGCATTAGTGGTAACAAGAGCAGCCGCGCTGAGAGCTTTTTAATCTGCAGGAGCAACATCTGCTTTGTGTATGTCCCCACGGCCAGTAACGAGCTAAATGAGGCGGCCGGCTGCTCGCCGGGTCGCTTCCAGGAAAAGAGGGCTGATGGCAGGAGGGAACGGGGAGCCGGGGCTGTGCCCCCAGCCCTGGCTTGGTGCTCCTGGCCCTAAGCGAGGGTGGGAGCGGGCGATGGAGCGAGTCGGCAGCACGGCAGCAATGCGCGTGAGCGGGTGCCCAGGCAGGAGGGCAGCCCACCCCACAGCGGGACCCTCGGGAGACAAGCCCGGGCCGAGGGCTCTTCCTCTCTTCCTGGAAGTGGCCTGGTGGGTGGCTCATTTAGCTCGTTACCGGCCCTCGTTACCGCTAATGCCAACCCAGTCCCCACCACCCCAAACGGGCACTAATGAGCCAGGCCGAGGGCCCCGCTCGGGGGCTGCCGTCAGCCGGGGGCAGTGCTGTCCTGAGCCTCTGCTTGGGGAGGTGCGATGAGCATCGCCCCGGCCTCAGCCCCGGCGGGCGGCAGACGGGGCCCTTTAAGGCGCGAGCCCGGGAGCCGCCCTGACGTCAGCGGGGCGGGCGCTCCCGGGCAGCCGCAGCCCCGGCGGCCCCAGCTCCGCCGCCCGGTGAGTGAGGGGGGCCGGGGGCGTCCGGGGCCTGGGGTGTCCGGGGGGCCGGGGGTGGGTATTGGGGTGCCCAGGGTGCTGGGGAGTGGAGGTTGGCAATATGGGGGTGACCAGGGTGCTGGGGTCACGGGGATCTGGAGGTGGGGTATGGGGGAGCCCAGCGTGATGGGGGTTGGAGGTGGAGTATTGAGGTGCGCAAGGTGCTGGGGACCTGGAGGTGGGGTATTGGGGTGCCCAAGATGCTGGGGAGCGGAGGTGAGGGTATTGGGGTACCCAGGGTGCTGGAGACCTGGAGGTAGAGGTACTGGGGTGCCCAGGGTGCTGTGGTGCTGGACACTTGGAGGTGGGGGTATCAGGATGCCTTGGGATGCTGGGGAGTGGAGGTGGGGGTATAGGGGTGTCCAGGGTGCTGGGGACTGAAGGTGAGAGTATTGGGGTGCTCAGGGTGCTGGGGACCTGGAGGTGGGGTGTTGGGGGTGCCCAGGGTGCTGGGGACTCTGATGTCCTGGGGATCCAGGGTGCCCTGTCCCCCATTGCTCAGCAGCTCCCCCTCCAACAGTGCCCGATGCCTGTCCCCGCCTGACGCCACCACCATGGCCGGGGCGCAGGGCTGCGGCGAGGGGAAGATCGCGGGGCTGTATGACCTGGAGCGCACGCTGGGCAAGGGCCACTTTGCAGTGGTGAAGCTGGCGCGGCACGTCTTCACTGGGCAGCGGGTGGCCGTCAAGGTGATTGACAAGAGCAAGCTGGCGGGGGAGGCGGCGGGGCAGCTCCTGCAAGAGGTGCGCTGCATGAAGCTGGTCCAGCACCCCAACGTGGTGCGCCTCTACGAGGTCATCGACACCCACGCCAAGCTCTACCTCATCCTGGAGCTGGGTGACGGCGGGGACATGTTCGACCACATCATGCGGCACGAGGGCGGGTTGACCGAGGCGCGGGCCAAACACTACTTTGCCCAGATCGTCCATGCCATCTCCTACTGCCACAAGCTGCACGTGGTGCACCGCGACCTCAAGCCCGAGAACGTGGTCTTCTTCCAGGAGCAGGGGGTGGTCAAGCTCACTGACTTCGGCTTCAGCAACCGCTTCCAACCCGGCAAGATGCTTACCACCAGCTGCGGCTCGCTGGCCTACTCGGCGCCCGAGATCCTGCTCGGGGATGAGTACGATGCCCCGGCTGTCGGTAAGGGCAGTGGGGCGCAGCCGCGGCTGGCACTCGCCCTGGAGACGTGCCTCCCGCCTGTCCCTTGCCCGGATCGTGGTCCTGCCGGCTGGGTACCGCCTTGCTTTTGGCCCCTTACGCTGGGAGCACCCGTGCCCCGGTGGCACTGCCGTCCCTGCAGGCAGGAATCCCGTCCCTTGGGTGCTCGACTGCTCAGCCCTGCTGCGGCACAGGGTGGTCTTCCCCGCGGAGACCGTCCCCGCACTCACTGAGATCCTGCGGAGTGACGGTTTGTGCCAGGGAGGGGAAAAAGCCCAAGCACGCAGCGAGCCTGGCGTGGCATCTGCCAGGGCCCAGGAGGAGCAGTGTGAGGGTGCAGCCGCCGGCAAGCCGGCACTAGTGCTTACTTGGGGGGGGATGATGCCGGAAGGAAACCTGCTTGGGATGCTGGTGTTTGGGTGGAGGAGCTCTGAAAGTTTCCTTTGCTCCATCCCCACCCTGAAAACCGCTTCCTCTCCGTGGCTGCCAGCACCCTTCCTCCCCTGGCCAGGGTGCAGGGTGGCCGGGGAGACCGTCCCGGGGTGCAGGGAGCCGGGCTGGGGGCACTGAGAGGCTCTGCTGGGGCAGAGGGGATGTGGGAGGGAAGTGGGACCTGAGCCAGCTCCACTGGAATTTGGGGCAGGAAGATTTAGCAAAACGAAACAAGAGCCCTTAAAGGAAAAAGCCCAGCGTCGGCTCGGGGAAAAGGCGACTCTGGAGTTGAAAACAGGGATGGCTTGTGGAGATGGGAGAAAAATAAGCTGGTGGCTCTGCAAAGGGAAATGAAGGGAGAAAAGTGGCGCAGATGAGAAATTTTCAAATGCAGGCACTTGACTTAAAAAGCCGAAGGTGTTAATGGAGAGCCCTGGGGCATGCTCAGCATCCTAAAAAAGCACTTTTTTGGAGAGTTTACCTACTCATCAGGAGGAGCAGGTGAAGATGCCGCTGGCTCAGTCCCTGTCCCCAGGGCAGGGCAGCGATCCCACTCCAGGTGGTGCCCACGTGGCTGTAAACAGCTGGAGAGCCCCAATGGGTGCTGTATCCCTGTCCCATCACCGTGGTGTCCCCTCTGGCACAGCCCAGTGCCGGGATGGTCGTGGTGGGGTCTGTTTGGGAACTGGGAAACTGAGTAATGACATGAAATGGTGCTGTGGGTGGGTGACCGGCAGGGACAGAGCATGGGGCTGGCTTCCCTGTCCCCACCTGGGAAAGGGGATAAGACTTCAACTGCTTTGGTGAAGCCCCTTGAGACCTGCTTGGATGTGGGGATGGGAAAGGTCCTTCCCTGCCTTGGTGGGGCTGTGGTCCCCCTGTCCGTGGGGCAGGACCTGGGAGCCATTTCCCCCAAGGAGCATCCCAGTGAGCACTGGTCTCTGCTGGATCAGCACTGGGGGCTGGCGGGGTGGTCTCCCTCGGGGTCCTTGAGGTCTGGACGCTCTTCTGGGCCATGGTGGGTGCAACCTGAACTGCTGCTGCTTCTTGCAGATATCTGGAGCCTGGGGGTCATCCTCTACATGCTGGTGTGCGGCCACCCCCCTTTCCAGGAGGCCAACGACAGCGAGACCCTCACCATGATCATGGACTGCCGCTACACCGTCCCCCCGCACGTCTCGGCACAGTGCACTGAGTAAGCACCTCTCCCCGACCCAGATCCCTCTGGACCCCAACCTGCTGCCCCTGGGGGTGGGTGCCCTGTCCCTGGGGGATGCCTGGGAGCTGGGCTGGGAAAGCAGGGGGAAAGCTGCCGTGTCTGGGGCTCGCATGCTGCTGCGGGATTGCAGCATCACCCTGTGCCCCCGCAGTCTCATCTCCAGGATGCTGCAGCGGGACCCGAAGCAGCGAGCCTCCCTGGAGCAGATCGAGGGCCACGCGTGGCTGCAGGGGGTGGACCCGTCCCCCGCCAGCCGCTGCCTGCTGCCCCTCACCTCCCACAAGCGCGTGTCCGAGGAGGAGCACGAAATCATCCTCCAGGCCATGACGTGCGGGAACATCGCCGATCGGGACACCATCCAGGAGTGAGTGACGGGGTGGGATGCTGAGGTGGGCGCCCCTGCGAAGGGCGCTGGGGAGGGTCCCTCCGAGCGCGTCCCTCGCACACTGACGTGGGTCCCTTGGTCGTGCACAGGGCACTGGAGGCCGACCGCTACAACCACATCACGGCCACGTATTTCCTGCTGGCGGAGAGGATGCTGCGGGAGAAGCAGGAGAAGCAGGGCCATCGCCTCAGCCTCGTCTACAACCTGGCCAAGGAGGTGCAGAGCAGGTGAGCCCCCCTGCTGTCCCATGTCCCCCCCACGCCACCCCAGGTCCCCAGCGCAGGTTCCTCACTGGCGCCCCATCCCCTTCTTCGCCACAGCCCTTGCGATGCCCAGCTGGGTACTGACACCTCCATCTCTCCCCTTTCTCAGGACCAACTTATCAGATGCATTCGGTCCTGTGGGCAGCCCCAGTGGCCTCTTGCCCTTCACAGAGGTGCCAGGCGGCCTCACTGTGGGCTCCCGGCTGCCCCCCCTGACCACTGGAGGGGACATCGGTGGCCGGCAGCCCCCCGGGACCCTGCTGAAGGTCCCCGCTGTTGACACCACCATCACTAAGAGCACCCCGGCCCTGCAGCAGATCTGTGAGGAGGAAGAGGAGGAGGAGGAGGAAGAGGAGGGGAGGCCCAGTGCCATGGAGAGGAAGAGCAGCTCACTGAACCAGGAGCAGATGCGAGCCTTCCTGTGCACCCGCCGCCCACCCGGCCGTGGAGAAGTGTGGGGGGTGGGGGCTGAGCTGGGGGGCCGGGGCGGGCGCCCTGGGGCAGCCTGGGCTGGGAAGGGAGTGAGTGAGGGCAGGGGTCCCCTGGCGATGCAGGGGGACAGAGCTGAACCCCCCAGGAGGGAGGAGGGCGTGGAGCTCGGGGGCTCCTTGGAAAAGCCCCCTGGGGAAAGGGGAGCCACCCCATCACCCCAGAGCAGCTCTGCTGGGGTCCCCCAGGTGCTGGGGCCAGGGATGGCCCCCACTGCCCTCCCGGGCCCCATGGACAAGTCCCCAGGGCCCCGGTCACCTGCCAGCCCGGCCCCAGGGGGCACCGAGGGGGGCGCGGAGAGTGTGATCAAGCTGGACCCGGGCAAGAGCAAGGGGGGCAGCCTGCGGGACAGGCTCCTGCAGTTCCCGCTCTGCGAGAAAGCCCTGGCCTTCAAAATCCGGCCAGGCTCCAAGGAGAGCCTCCTCTCGCTGGGGCAGTTTAACTGCTGCCACGTCATTTAAGCCCCCCCCGGGGTGAGGGTCCAGCCCCTCCACGGCGTCTGGGAGGGTACCCGTCCCCTGCCTTTGGTCCCACCTGTGCCCCACGGAGCGGTGGCAGTGGGGCTGGCAGGGGCCACGGTGCCCCTGTTTTGTCACCCGTGGTGGCCACCCTGCTAGCACCCACCCCAGGCACCTGCTGCGGTGCCTGGGGGCTGGGCTGGGACAGACCCCCAGGATGGGACTGACCAGGGGGGTGAGGCGGGCTGGGGTCTGTCCCCAGATGGGCTGGCATGTCCCCAAGCCCCCGGGGCTGCTGGGGCAGCTCCGTGGCCCCGCTGGGGGTGGATGGACCATGACACATTTTTTTTAACTACTAGAAATAATTTTTTTAAATAGTCTATTTTAATGTAATTAAATAGAGATTGCTATATCCCCTCCAACCCGCCCCCTGGGACGGCAGCTCGCCCCCAGCCCCGCAGCGTGCGTCAGGCTCTCCTGCCCACGGTGGCCGTGGGGCAATCGCTTCTCTGCCTGCAGCCCCCCCGCCGTCCATCCCCCCCCCCCGGCCGGGGCCAGGCGCAGCCCTGCCCGCAGCCGCGCGTGACCCGAGGCCCTCCCCTGGGCCTTCCCCCGCAAATAAGCTTCCTATTTATTATCTCTTTGTTTTCTTGCTGGCAAGAAATGAATGACGACTGAGGCGTGGGCCGGAGCTCAGCCCGAGCTGTGCCCTGAGCTGTGCAGCGTGCGCACAGGAGGGATCGGAGCCGCTGGGAAGCAAAGTTCATCGGGCCAATAAAATAAGCTCCTGGGTTGATGCAGTTGCCATGTCTTGTTGCAAAAAAAAACAAAACCCAAACCCCACTGTCCTCCAGCCCTGCAAAGGCCAGGGCACCAGGGATGGCTGCCCAGGAGCGTCTGACCCAGCTGGGTCCCTCTGCGCCAAGGTGGGCTGGTTTGGGGGCTGCGCAATGGGTGCAGTGGGTGCTGGCTTTCCCTGCCCAGCGCTGTTTTGGCACTGCCGCGACCCGGTCCCTGCAGAGGGAGGGAAGCAGCTGCCACCACAGCCCCTTCTGGGGGAGCAAGGTTTGGGGGAGTGTGGGGTGTCTGCAGCTGGCCCTCAAGGCAAAGTGGGGCTTCAGCCTGTGCCTGGATGGGGCCTGGAAGGGGGCGCAGACAGGAATAAGGCCAGGGATGGGGAACACCCAAAGGTGCAAGGAGACCCTGAGGCGTGCCAAAGGGCAGGCAGATGGTACCACATGCCTCTGGCAAGGTGCCCCCAGTTCCCACCCAGTTTTTGTCTCTAGGCCTGGCTTCCTTCCCTCCAGCTCTGCTGTGTCTCTCCCTCTTCCCTCCATCCTATTTCTCCCTCCTTCCATGTATCCCTGCATGCATACCCCCTCAGATAACACCCTTACCTCTCCCTGTTGTCCGACATGGGATCCTTCTCTCTGGGGTACTGGGTGGCTGGAAAAAGCAAGTGGTGCTGTGCAGGTATCAGATAGGATGGAGCTGGCCCTGGAAAGATCCTTAGGGAGGTGATGGTGGGAAAAGAAGCAAAACAGGCCCTCCGGAGCCTGCAGGCCCTGGCAGCAGGGAGAAGTGCCACAGCTGCCCAGGGGCTCCTAAAGGATAAAGCCTTCGCCTGAACAGGGGCTTGAACCCTGGACCCTCAGATTAAAAGTCTGATGCTCTCCCAACTGAGCTATCCAGGCTCACATTTGGGGTTTTGGGGGATGTTCAAGACAGGCAGTGAGGACCCCATTTCACTGCATCACTGAAGGGACAACATGGGGACTTGCTTTGACCTCTTCCAGCCCCGCAGTGCCCCAACAAGGCCACCACAGTGGAGGGCGACCTCCCATGAGGAGGAGCACCACCAGGACCTCTACCCTGCCCTGGCAGGCATAAACACCAGGTTTATCCTCTCGGGGCAGGCAAAAGCCAGAGTGACGAGGCAGAGGAGAAGGAGAGCCCAGACAGGGCTGTGGGTGCCAATCCCAGCAGCCTGGGAAAATAATAACCCAGCAGCAGTGGGCTTTGAACTTGCTTTTCCAGAGACCAGCACCCAGCACCAGCTCCTCAGCCCACTCAGCCACGCTGCCTGCACACACTGGGCTCAGCACCCAGCTTCTGGGCATGGGCTGGACCGGCATCCCACCAGGGGACTGATCCTGACGCAGGGATGTGCCCTCGGAAAGCGCCAGTGCCGTAGGGATGCGCCCGCAGGAGGGCGAGCAGGGTGCCGTAGAGGCGGCTGTAAAACCTCCGCTGCCCCCGCACCGCTCCCCGAGGGAGGCAGGGGGGATCCGGCCGGAGGAGAGGAGCGGCAGCGTGGGGCCCCCCGCTCGGCGGCTGTGATCGTATAGTGGTCAGTACTCTGCGTTGTGGCCGCAGCAACCTCGGTTCGAATCCGAGTCACAGCAACGCTTTTGCCAACAGCCTGGTGCTCGGGAAGGCCGGGCTGCAGATGCAAGGGAGGCGGCTGCAAGGAGGTTGGTTTGCAGAGACGCCGTGCCCGAGGAGGGGGCCACAAGCTCTGAGGGGCTCCCAGAGGCCGCCCTTCCTTTGCTCCTGCCCTTCCTCCCAGTTCTGCGCGACGGGGAACCCACCCTGCCAGCCCAGGCCAGCCTGGCTCAGATGGAGCTGCAGAAGATTAAAGCCAACCCCAAACACTCACGGAGTTGGGGGAGAGCCTGGTCCTGCAGAGCGCCTCGTGGGGCCTCTTCAAACACTTCGTGTGCACTAATTAGCTTCATTAAGAGCAACCAGTGAGGGCATCTACCCTCCCTTCTGATGGGACTGGGGACAGGATTAATTATCCAGGGGAACGGAGGGGCAAGCCTTAGCGGGGAGATCAGAGCTTGGCACCTACGGCTGGGGGGGTGTTGATTGAATAAGTCCATGAGCCTAATTACCCTGATTAATTAGAGCCTGCTGCTTTTAACCCACGTCCGGTGGCATGAGCCCGCTGGTGCCTGCTCATGGAGCACAGCGCTGAGACACGGCCCAGCGGCAGCACTGCAGACCCCTGAGGTGCTCCCGGTTCCCTCAGAGGGGCCCTATGGGTCCCCCAGGCCCCCCAATCCCTCAGAAAGGCCCTGTGAGGCCGCCAGTTCCCTCAGAGAAGCCCCCGGGGCCCCCAGCCCCCTCAGTGACCCCCCGCCCCCTCAGAGAGGCGGCTGCAGGGCGGGGCCGCCCGGCGCGTTTCCGCCGCCGCTCCCCCCTCCCCCCCGCCCTTTCTGGCCCTCCGCGGCCGCCGTCGGCCCGGGGACCACGCGTTCGCAGCGCCATGGCGTCGGCGCCCAAGAGGCCGAAGGTACCGGGGGCGGGGAGAGGACACGGGCCGGCCCCGGGGACTCCCCGCCGCTCGGGGGGCTCCGGGAGAGGCCCCACGGCTCCCCCCCGCTCCCCTCCCCGTGTTTTCATCCGCAGGCGGCCGCCGGCAGCGCCGATCCCCTCCCCGCCTTCCTGGCCTGGTGCGGGCGGGCCGGGGTGGAGCTCAGCCCCAAGGTGAGGCGGCGCGGGCCGGGCCGGGCCGGGCCTCCCCGTGGCCACCCCGCGCTCCCCTGACCGGTCGCTTGCCCCTCTCGCCCAAGGTCCGGCTGAGCAGGGCGGGGGCGGTAGCGGGGTACGGGATGCTGGCGGCCCAGGAGCTGGAGGCGGGCGAGGTCCTGGTCACCGTCCCTCGCAGGGCGCTGCTGTCCCAGCACACCAGCTCCATCCACGCCCTCCTGCAGGAAGGTGAGCGCCAGGAGAGGCTGCCTCGTCCTCCTCGGGTCAGGCGGGAGGGCTGCCGGGCCTGCACCTGGCTCTTCCCCCTTTTCCTTTTAAAAAAGGGTCTAGGATAAAGCCTAGGGAGCATTCCTGCTTCACGCAGGATGCCAGAGCAGGGGGCTGCAGGACTGTTAGCCACCTGGTAGGAAACCCATCGCCTTCTTAAGGGAGCCAGTGTTACCTGGCAATGAGAAAAGCCTATTATGGCACTATCTCCGATCTTTAAGTGGCAACCACCCATATGATGGTGCTTTCCTTGAGGCCCAGGCCAGATGCTGCTAGAAAAAAGAAGGGTTCCTTTCTTGCTGAAGGCACCCAGAGCCTCAGGGTGAGGATAGCAAAGCAGCGGGGGGTGGTTCTGGCTCATCCAGAGCAGCAGCTTCTGGTTCTGCTTCAGCTCAGAAGAAACCCAAGCCCAGAGAGATCTTACAGAATAAAAGCAGAACTCCCCAGCCCAGGCTGAAGACAGGCGAGGAGGTTTATTAGGATCAAGCTTTGTTTCTTGGAAGACTTGTTCTCGAAGGAAGGGGCCAAAACCTCAAATCAACTTACATTTTCTCTATCGTCTCTGGGTCCTTAGCCCAGGAATCCCTGCAGAGCCAGTCCGGCTGGGTGCCTCTCCTGCTGGCCCTGCTACACGAATACACAGCGAGCAATTCCCACTGGAAGCCTTATTTCTCCCTCTGGCAGGACTTCAAGAGCCTGGATCACCCCATGTTCTGGTAAGGTGAAAGCAAGTGGGGCTGTTCATTTGATGGCTGGATACAGCAGCTGCTGACCAGGCCTCTTGGGGTTGGATGTGGTCCTACTGTATGACTTCAGCCCTGTGCTCTCAATGGCCATAGCCTGACGGACCCCCCTACCTGGGGCTGGAGCTAGTGACAGGTATAACCAGAAAAGAAGAATCTGGAGAGCACCCAGGAAGCTGAGATTTTGAAGGAGAAAGGAGTTTACAGACCCTTCTCCCTGGGGAAGATGGAGATAGATAAACCTGCTGTTCATCTTGCAACAGGCCTGAAGAAGAGCGAACAAGGCTCCTGCAGGGCACAGGCATTCCAGACGCAGTGGAAAAGGACCTGGCTAACATCCACCTGGAGTACAGCTCCATCGTCCTGCCTTTCATGGAGTCCCACCCCAACGTCTTTGACCCCAAGCTGCACACACTGGAGTTGTACAAGCAGCTGGTGGCGTTTGTCATGGCTTATAGGTGAGAAGTGAGGGCTTTGCTCCAACAAGGAGCAAGGGCAAAGAATAGGATCACAGGAGAGATTATAGGCTGTGTTATTTAAAAGGTTGCAGTTGCACAAGAACGTAAGTATAAGGTGAAGCAAGGTGTAAAACTGGCTTGTCTTCATCTCCCTTGTCTTAGCTTTCAGGAGCCTTTGGAGGAGGAAGATGAAGATGAGAAGGGGCCCAATCCTCCAATGATGGTGCCTGTAGCAGATATTTTGAATCATGTGGCCAACCACAATGCCAACCTGGAATACTCTCCCGTGAGTGCAAAGCTGCTCTGCCAGGCATCATCAGTCTGGTTCCTTATCACTGCAAGGCCTTTGGGGCTGGCTGCACAGCAAGGCTGGCTCTCTGAACCCAGGGTAGCAAGCGAGTCTGGCCTGGATCTCATTAATATGAAGCTGTTTTGCTCAACATACTCCCCTGCTGCATGCCTGGCTTTAGCTAGGAAGAGCTTAGTGTCACCTGAGCCTCTCCAAAACACCTTGTTTCTGAGCAGCAGGATCACCGCAGCTCTGAGCACCTCTTCTCTCCCTGCTTGCAGCAATGTTTACGAATGGTTACAACACAGCCTATCAGCAAAGGACAAGAGATCTTCAACACGTACGGGCAGATGGCCAACTGGCAGCTCCTACACATGTATGGCTTCGCAGAGCCGTACCCTGGCAACACCAACGACACAGCTGACATCCAGATGGTGACAGTACGCAAAGCAGCACTGCAGCGTGAGTGGTACCCATAGCCACTTTGGGAAAGGATGGGGCAGGGATCTCTTCAATGGTGATGTAATGAAACAGGGATCAAGGGTGATCTGAAAAATAAGCCTGTTTCACAGCATTTCAGGTGCTGGGGCTACGCCTTGGTTTTCTGCCTCCTGTTTCCCCTTCTCCATTCACCACCACCCCCTCCACTGCAACCCAAGTTGGGTTTGCAGCTCTTGCTGTCTTCAAAACAGGTGCCAAAAGCGAAGCACAGCAGCAGCTGGTCTCAGAGCAGTGGGACTTCTTGTGCCAGCTGGAGATGGTGGGGGAGGAAGGTGCCTTTGTGCTTGGCTGGGATGAGGTGCTGACAGAGGAAGAGCTGTCCACAACCCTGAAGGTAAGCACTGTCAAGTGGTGGAAGAGCTACACAAGGAAGAGCACAGACTAAGCATACTGCAGCTGTGCAAACCAGCATGCAAAAATGGTTCACTGAAGGGGGGCAAGCTTGTAAAGGCATTTTGGTACTAACACTCCTCTGTGAGAAGTGGTAGGGGATGCAGTTCCCCATTTCCCCAGGCTTCAGGTACTGTTACTGTCTTCTTCCTCTCCTGAATTAACCACCCATGTGTACTTAGGAACTGGTCTTGAACAGCTCTGGGCTACTGCTGCTCCAGAGAACTTTGCACCTTTCTAGGTAGCAGCCGGGATGTCCTTTAAGACTGTTCCCAGCACCCAGGTTTGCTGTTTGAATGTTCTTCTAACCCACAATTTACTTGCGATGAGGTATCCAAGCCAGTTTTACTCTTTCACCTTTTGTGCAGCTGAGGAATAATTCACCTGCTCCATGTGGCTCTAAGACCACACTTATGTAAAGAAGAAAGCCTGATGTACTCACATAGCCAGTGACTTGTCTCTTTGCCTGGGTCATTACAGGTGCTGTGCATGTCAGAAGAAGAATTCAAGGAGTATAAAGAACAAGATGGCTGGGAAGACAACAGCGAGGAAGAGGAAAACTCTACCCTTTCTAACGAGGCTCTCTCCAGACTTAAAACCCCATGCAAGCAGCTCCTTTACGACAGTGTGCTGCTGACCCTGGAGTCCTATGGGTCAGACTTGAAAGCGGAGCAGGACCTGCTAAATAACAAAGAGGCTTATGAGAAACTGAGTCGAAGGGAGCAGCAAGCTTTGCATGTGCGCTACGGACAGAAAAGGATCTTGCATCAGCTGCTAGAGCTCGTACGCTAGAAACCTCGCTGCCTCTGGTAATGACCTGCCTGGAACTGTGCTCAGGAAGGGAAGGTCAGCCTTTGGCCGTCTCTTCTACAGCAGCAAGAACAGATGGCAAGATTAAATAGGGGTCCACTAGTCCCTCAAGTGGCATGTGGCTTTTTAGCTACCTCTACATAAACAAAAAAATCTTCCACAGCACAGAAGTGGTTTTGGGTAGCCTTATCTTACAAGGAGAGCTCTGGAAGCACAGCTACCACCTCCTTCTAGAGGACTTAAGAACACCCAGATCTCCTAATGGCTCCTTTAGGAAGACAGACATACTCTGTCAGAATAACAAGTGGGTTCCCTCATTTAGCATCAGAAATTTAAGGCAAGAACTGCTCCTTGTCCAGATGAAGAGGGCCAAAATCCAGCTGGTAGCTCTTACCTTACAGAGGTTCAGAGTAAATATCTGGCAGGTGGAGATGCTGACGAACTAAACTCTTCACCTACATTTTATTAATATTGAGCATTTTAAAAAGTACAAGCCCACCTGTCTGTTTTTCATGTTGGCTCATTATAGCAAGATATTTCCTTTTACCTCTATAAAAGGCATTTCTGTATGGGCTTGAGACTACTCTATAAAGGAGCACTGTCACAGTTCTGCAGCTGCTGTAGGCTAAGCATTTGGTATACACCCTCCAGTTGATACAGTTCTTCCCTGAACTCGGGCATTGCTCTGCATCATGTTTAGCTATATTAATATTTTCCCTCAGCAGTTTTTGCATGACAAAACACTGGAGGTTTGCAGGCCAAGCTATATTTAATAAAGATGACACTTCTTATCCAGCCACTGCTGTCTACTTCAACAGGGTGCAAAGCCCCATCTAAAAGGGGGGGATCTTTGCTGCTGCTGCAGTTAGAAGTCTTGCAAACAAGCAAACCCCATGTACTCATGTAGATAAAGGTCAGCTACAGCCCTAGCTGCACTGCTGGGGGCTAGGGTGGTTTAATATTATCTAGGATACTTTTCTCCCCTTTTACACTGGTGTAATGCCATAATAGAGTCCAGTCTGCCATCTTGGCTCTTCCTCTTCCTACAGCAGACTAGATTTCAAACTAGGGACACAGTGGATCGAAAGGTTAGTCTTCATTTCTTAAATGAAGGAGGTCGTAGTGAGGCAGGGGTTGGTCTCTTCTCCCAAGTAAGAAGTGATAGGACAAGGGGAAACAGCCTCAAGTTGCACCAGGGCAGATTTAGGTTGGATATTAGGAAAAAATTCTTCACCAAAAGGATTGTCAGGCATTGGAACAGGCTGCCCAGGGAAGTGGTTGAGTCCTCATCCCTGGAGGTATTTAAAACATGGGCAGACATGGTGCTTAGGGACCATGGTTTAGCGGTGGACTTGGCAGTGTTAGGTTAACGGTTGGACTTGATGATCTTAAGGGTCTTTTCCAACCTTAACGATTCTGTGATTCTACCCAGGCCCTCTGCTGGCAAGGACACTGGTAATCCTTGGGGAGCTGACATCAGCACTATTTACTTTGACAGTACCAGCTGCAGGTTCCTTACCTGCTAAGAGAGGATATGAAGTGCAGTGGCCTCCATCCTACCATCCCAGCTTGTGTTACTGGGATCTTGGCTCAGTCCTGTCCATCCCCCCCCCCCCCTTTATACCAGCCTAACAGTTCTTAAAGCCTTAAGGGAACCAGCCATGTACAGCAGCATTAGTACAGAACCAGAGAGACCTTTGAGCTTTCAGTCATTAGGACGAGTCAGTAAGCTCTGCATATGGTTTGCTAGAGTTAAATGGCAGAAAAAAAACATGGCATCTGGACTAGATGAAGAAAAACTGGTTGCTGGTAATTCTCCATATCCTAACCCAATACAGGAGGAAGAGTAAACTGGAGTTGCAACACCAGAACCAAAAAAAATTCCAACTTCAAAAGGCTCAATTTCAGTACAACTGCTGGCCTGCCAAACAAATGCCAGGGAATTGTAGGATCTGGCAAGAAACTACTCCTTTACACATAGGTAACTGGAAAAAACACTGCCTAGAAGCAGGTCACATATTTCCCCCTGAGCTGAAGTCAACTGGCACACTTGGCTCTAGTTTTTGGCTCTAGTTGGATCTAGTTTTTGCTCTGTGCAGCAAAAGCACAGCCAGGTATGCAATCTCTTAAACATGAGCAGGAAATCCTGACCTCTCCACCCATACAATAGCAGTCAACTAGCTTTAACAAACTAGTAATGCTATCTAAAAAAAAAAAAAAAAGGCAGTGAAGCTCTATTTCCTAGTATCTGCTAGGTTGCAAGGCATAGGCTAAAGGAGTTTGTACTGTTAGCAATACTGAAGCCACCTATCCTTATTGCAGGTAACTAGCAACCTTGCACAGATCCTTGCTGAAGGGAACTATGATAGCAGGGCACAAGTCATGAGAAATGCAGCTGGTCTGCTGTCTGTGCTCTGCACCCCTCCACTGCAAGCAGTCTCCTTTCCAGCACAACTTCACTGGAGACAAATTCTGCTCCTGAACTTGCAACTAAGATATTTCTATTTCCACACAACTGTGTCCTTTCCTTTTGCACCTCAAAGCAAGGCCCATAGCAATTCTCCCCTCTGACCTCAAGGCAGAAAACAAGCTCACTTGCTCTCAATAGGCAGTGGCCAAAACACACTGGAAAACTGGAGGTTTTAAATAGGTGAAACAGACTTGGAAAGACATCAACTGGCCAGGTAGGATGGAACTGGAGAGAATAAGCACAGTGGCACGTGCTGCATGTCATGACTTTAATGTGTTACTACAGTATGCATACATACAAGAAGTGGGAGAACTAAAGCCCAAGAACTAGAAAGAACTACAAAATACAACACATGGACCAATACTTTACAAAACGTTCGAAATCCTTACAAAATGGGCTGTATTGGTCCTTTGGGTTTTTTGTTTTGTTTGCTTTTTTTTTCTTTTGGTTTTTTTTTGGTTTTTTTTACAAACTTATACTGTGTGGTCACAGGGTGGGAGGTGGGAAAAGGTCTAGATTTAACCCCCCCTTTCCAAAATTTACAAGTGTCAAAAAAAAAAAAAGCTATAGGCCTGGTCTCTGGTTTCTTTACTAAAAACAGCTGACCCTCTCCCAAAGGGCCTGAGGTGTGTCTTCTCCAACAGAAAGGAGGCATTCTCTGACTGCCACTCCACTTGCTGTCTGTCAGTATTGGATGAGGGTGGCGGGAAAGCAATGCTGAACCTTAACCCCTCCCCTACTCCATAGTATTCCCACATTCCAAACACATTCACCTTTTTTTTTTTTTGTAAAACAACTTAGTGATTTAAAGGTCCCCCATCCACATAAAGAAAAATAAGTTACATAATATTATAACTGGCTTTCCAATATTCTTTGGGAGTCTGGGAATGTCAGGACAAGGAGGTCTGCCCCAGACAAGTGCTTGGCATCAGCAGCTGCCCCTTTATTACAAGCTGGACAGGCACCAGTTACCCACCTGCCTTTTACACAATTTGCACAAACCCAAAAGTCCAGACAAATGTTTCTGTTCCTTGTATTTACACTAGCTCAAAATGATATTCACAGCATCTTCTGAATTTTGGCCAAAAGTCAAAAATTTGTTTCAAACTTTGGAACGTGCCCACATAGACTTTCACCCAGGGTCTGTTGCGTCTACCCAATCAAGGGGGCCGGGAAGGTCAGGAGGAGCCTTACAGAGTCTTCTGTCAGTCGATGGGACGGAGACCTCCAGGCTGGCACGCTTACAACACAAGATGCAGCTCATCTAACTGGCACCAGTCCCTTCCATTACTTGCTGGGCCTGCTTCTGCCCCATGCAGCACTGTGCAACTGACTGGAACAATCTGAACGTAGAAGCAACACAGTGTTAGGGGCATTTATGGCAGCAAATGGTGCTTCCACAATGAAGCACCAAAAACTCAAGGTGCATCTCAGCCCCTGCTTCAGATATATACTCACTTCTCAATTTCGGGAGCGCAGTGAACAAACTCATGGTTCCAGAACTTAAATGCTGGATTTTTTATCAGCTCAATGAAAGTAATAAGGAGACCCCAGGGATGAGGCCTATTTACAATCAGTCGTTCCAAGAGAACCCTGAAATCCAAAAGGAAAAAACAGTTAGAGCTCAAAGATCCAAAATACACATGGAAGGAAAGTGAAAAGCTGAATGCTGGCAAGTTAAATGCCTTCCCTCTCACCTAGTGATCTGCTCCTGGATAGCCTCAGTGTTGGCCTCTGCAAACAGGTACAGCATGGTGCAACTGAAGTAGTGGGTGTGACTGTTGGGATATCGCAGCTGATTGGCAATTGCATTCAAGAAAAGGTACCGGCCTGCAGAAGAGGAACAGTGAGTACATATGGTTTTCCTTACACACACACACAAAAAGGAATAAAGCAGCAACTAAGGTTTGTGAACCTGCCTTACGAAGGTACAAGAAACAAAGACAACTGGAGATATGAAAAAGCCTTATCAACCCAAGCTGATGGGGCAGTAAGAACTCCTCTTCATTAAACTTATTCCCTTGAATATCTTGAACATTTGGTTTTAATATTGCTCCTGTATTCAGAGTTTAATATTCTAACGTAGCATTACTTACTGTGAATTCACTAGCAGCTACATGAAATGATCTTCTGTATTTCTCATAGCTCAAACAATCTGCTGTTAAATTCGACATCGCATGAACTAGAAGTGTTTCCAGCTCACCTTCAGTGTCCAGGTCTACTGCCAAATTCTGGAAAATGTCCATGTGAGCTGAGTGGGTAATGGTGCTCATAGAGGGTGTGCTGCCTTTGTTGTGAATGTGCGCAATAGCTTGAGTACCTACGTAGAGCACCAGTGCATTAATCAGCTGGATGTTGTAGCGGTTGCCAGGTTCATTTGATACCTAATAGCAAAGATATGAAAGGCATTAACATTCTGTACTCCTTCAGCAATTGAAGGTACAGCATATACAACAACAGCATCCAAGTATCTTCTTGATTATACAGACAACACCACACTTAGACATCCACAAATTCAATTTGGCATTTACCTTTTTGTAACATAGCAATTTTATATATATATATATGTGTGTGTGTGTGTGTATATCTATACACACACACACATATATATATATATATATTCAAAAGCATCAGCAAAGTGTTGACAGACCCAACAGAATTTTTGTACTCCCTACCTAAAAGAAAAAAAAAATCAGGTAAAGGCAATCCAAATTCACCAGCAGTGCCAGAGGCTGGCTGAAATGCGCACCACCTGTGTGAATGCTTCAGTCTGAGCAATTTGCTGAGAAAGTCCAACTTCAGTCCTGAAATCTGTCACAAGCCAAACCACGTGATGTGTTAAATGCATGCAGTTGGCTAAAAAAGCTCTGAACTGGGCTTCAGCTAATTTGCCTTTTTTTTTGGCTAAAGCATTAGCATGCAGATCCATAGATTTCAGTAACTAGCAACAATGAATCCATTTGGAGTGACAATTTAATCAGATTCTAAAAAAACGCAATCAAGTTCAGTAAAACCCACTGAATCTCAGACAATGCCTGGATAAACAGTGCTGGAGTCTGTGAGGGAAGCCACAAGACTTCATCACCCAATGGTCAAGGACAAAAAAAAGCAAGCTTGATGCAATCAGCTCTGACTACATTCCTCACTAAAGATTTGCAAGGTTGTGCGCTAGAAACACACAAGCGGAAGAGTCGAAGTTTTAGATAACCTTGCATTTTTCACTTACATGAGCATTTGGCAGCTCATGAAGATAAAACCATCTGCTTTTAAATTAGATCATTTTAGGGTTGTTAAAGTCAACATTCACTCTTTCCTTAAATTCCACCTGGCTGAAACTACTTAACACAGACTTAAACATCCTGCTAGGGAGTGGTAAAGGAAATATTCAGAGAAGTGTGCATTTTCAGAGGCTTTTCTACTGCCTGGAACACATGCTTGCTACACACCAACAAAACTCCTGCAAGAAAGGAGGGTGACTCAGCCAACGAGATCATTTATCCCACACTATTTAAATTCAGCATCCTCGGAAACTAGCCACTCACTTGTAGGTTGCTGCGCAAGTCAGACAAAAAGGTGACCGGAGAACGGGTTTTGAGATAGGAATCCAAGTCTTTCTTGAACTGAGGTGGCATCACTCCAGTGAAATTCGTGAGTATTCGTGGAGCAATGTTAATCTCACTTAACATGTCCACCTGTTGAGAGAAATCCCAGTCAGCTAAACCATAAGCAATCTCTAAAGGAATAAATTGCAAAACCAGATCTGTAAGTGATATTACATCAACTACTGCTGTTGATTGCTTTTTCCTACTAGCAATGAAAAGGAAACGCTAGGCTTTTGCAGATTTCAGAAGAAACTTGGTCTCTAATGTACAAACTTATTAGATGACTGTCTCTAAGAATTGAGAGTAGAGGATAAAAGAATTCAAGGGTGAAGGCTGTAGGGGAATTCAGTCACCGCCTTTGAAATCTCCCTATCTACACTCAAGACAGTTGGTAATTTAAAAGAGTACAAAACAACCACATAAGTCAAGAACAGCCTTCTTCAGTCTCAAGAAGTACTAACTGAATGAGTGTTGCAGCTTCACTCCCATCACTGCATAGCTTAGGCAATGAAGAATAACAGGACAATGCTTTAGCAGCATGTGAAAGCTTGCGCCTAATCACCATGTCCCATCCCCCCCCAGGAAACTGGCACATGCCCAAAAATTTAATTAGGTAACATTAACACTTCTCAAAGTCTCTCCCCATTATGCAAGTGTCTTGCTTCAGAATAGGGGTTTATCTCATTATTTTCAAGATAAGATGGTGTCCGTGTTTCTCATCAAAAAGTATTTACAATTACATAGTGCTCGGACACCAGCTCTTCAACAATGAGTTAACTGAACTCCAATCCCCACGCATCCTGCGGAGCACAAACTATATAATCCAGCATGAGCTGCACAAAACTGAGACAAGAATTGTTGGCTAAACTTTCAAACAGGTTTGCTTTAGCAAAGCCACAAAGACTGCTTAAGTAGTCTGTTTTTCAGTGGCAAATGAGACAGTAAAATGATAAAGATACCCTTGCCCCACCACTGTGTGCCAGTCAGATCTAGGAACACCATCAAGTCAGTCTCCCTTTAGAAAGAAAAAAGCCCTCTGGCTTTCCATGCAAAAGCTGGGTTCTGAATGCAGTTCTCAAGTCTCAACAGCCCGTCCTTTCAGGTTGAACCTGCACAGACCTTGCAAGCAAGCTAAGTATCTACGGGTGCCAATGAAGCCACACAGACCGGAGTCAAGCGTTATGCTTCCAGCTGCCACAGATTTCATACAGGACAAGGACTGCATCCCACTCTGTATGGAAACTGTCAAACACTGACCATTACAAACATAATTGAAACCTACATGCTTTAAAAATGCTGTTCTGCTAGCTGCAGACTATGACTATGTCACTTACATTTCAAATTACCTGTTAACTTTTGAATGATTGCATTAATTATTAGTTAAATTGTTCCCAAAATTTCACAACCTCCACCAAAAAGCTGGATAAAGAGTATTTGGAGCATAAAAGCTTCCCATTATCATGAAAGTAAGTCCTACCTTTAGATTGGGGGTGAAAGGGTCTGGAAGCCTCATGTTCCGTGGGAAGGCACTCAGGATCAGATTCCTTAGCTGAATACAGTTAGGTGGGATCACATCACAGAACCCATAGTGGTAGTCACAAAGAAATTCTGGGAAATCATGCAACAAGACTAGCAACACACGCAGAGTGCCCTGTGAAATAAAATATAATATAGAAGAGGTGTGTAACTGTTGAAACTGCCCAAGAGCTTGCAGAGCCATTCTTCTATGTCATGTGGTTAACATTAACAGGAAGAAGTTAATCTGGGAAGGTAGCCTGTTTCTGTCCCACACCAGATTTGTGTTTAAGAAATAAACTATAAATCCTATTTTGCTACCAGAACACCTCTACTTTCAGACAACTTTGGTTGTAAGTAGCATCTATTAGCTGACTTTTTTTTACCTTGTAAAGAATTTGCATAGGTTTGGTGAGTTCCACATTTCTAAGGAAAGGAGCCAAGTACTTGAAAAGATCAATCAGTAACTGGGCATACATAGGCCAACCCTGTCAAGAAACAAAAAACAGCAGGTGGTAAATACGCAGTAAAGAGCAGTTATCTTAAGTTCAAAACTATAATTAGATTGGTCTTCATATAAACCTGGATCAAAAGTTATGTCCTATGGCTAGCTCTAGCAGTGACTGCAGCACAGCCCATTTCAAGGGCCTTCGCTGCACATCGTATACATACTATGGGTGTTTCCAGAACACTCAACATGCCATACTGAGTTGACAGTATTTGGTCCACACTACAGCTCTTCCAGACTTTGACAAAGGCATGTTTATTAAATTCAATTCACCCTATATTCATCAGTTTATTGACACAAAGACTCTCCTCCATGCAGTTAGGTTACTGTGAATATGGAAGACAACAAAAACAGAACAACAGCCATGCTACTAGTGCACTTCGAGATGTGAAATAGCACCACACCAGATAAGCATCTGTGTGAGCTTTTTAATTCAGAAGAGATAAACTGCAGCCACACCTTCTGCTGTGGTGTATGTGCCAGCATTCTTGCAATAAATATCCGGTGGGAGATCAGTTCCAGCCAGGCATAAACAAAACCTGGAGCTTTTGTAGGCCTCAGGATGTGAAATGTGTTACTGAAAGAAAAGTTAGAGCAGGTTAGAAGTGCACAGCAATAAGATTGCTTTTCATAACATTGAGGGAAAACATACACAGCCCTAAAAGCAAGGCGTTTTAGCATCTTGGGTTTTACCAGTCATCTTCCTTAAAACAAGCAAGTGGACAGTCTATAGGAGAACCAGTTATTCCAAATGTGATTAAGCCACCACAAAGGAACAGTCAGATAGCCTTTAGATGAAAGATCTTGATCCTACCAGGAATGTGGCCAATCTCAAATACATACCAGAAAGCTGTGAGTGTCTGGAAGTTGATGGTCTCCAGCACATGCTCAGGAGCATTTAATTCCAACAGCAACATGATGAAAATGCGATGGTAAGGAAGTTGCTGAAACTCACTCTGCCGAACATCATGGTCTTGCAGAAGAACTCCCACTACAATACCGAGAACCTGGAGAGATCAAGACATTTCAGTGGTGACAGCAAGAATTACTTTGCAAGTCAGTCTACAGATAATACTTTAACCATCAGTAAAGAAAAATATCAACAGATTCTAACAAGAACCAAAAATTCTAGTTATTGGAAGCATTACGTAAATTACTATTATAATCTGTATCAGCAACTCCCAACCATACTTTGCTCTCCCTGCCCCATGGATCACAGTCACAATGACTGACTGGGCAGTGTTGGAAGGTCTTAACTACCTAAGACCACCTAGCCATAAACCAAGTAGTGTACGAGTACAGGCAAGGCCCTCATGAAACCAAGGCAGACACCCAGGAATCACCAACCTTCAACCACACTTTCTAATGCCTTAAAACAGCAGTTGACTTTTTCATTTCAAGGCACAAAGGTAAGTTTCAGGTTTGTTTGATATGAAATCTTTGTGAACGAGAAAGCCACTTGGCATCCTGATGCTCCACTCAACAGTTTATCGTTTCAGTGACCAAGCCATTAAAGTCCTCATCTGATACTTCAGCAGTAGCCTGCATTAAGGTCTACATTTCACATTTATCAGCAAAGGTACACCCGATTATGCACTTTAAATGCAATGAGTACAAAAAGGGTTCCCAACCTTATTCAGGAGGTTGATCTTTGTAACTGTGTTGGTTGCCTCCCCAGAGTGCTTCACTAGCAGTGCAATAAGTCGCACAAAGGCATCCAGATTGTGGTAGCACTTGGCTCGAATCATAGTGGGGTTGGCAGCAGGATTATGCTGTTGCTCAGCCTGAGCACGATAGCTGATTTCAACACACATTTCAGTGCAAAGACGGAAAAAGCGGGTGATCAGGTCATCTGTTTTCAGGATTCCTTGCTGGTGCATCTATCCGAGAAAGGAAAAAAAAACCCTCAGAACTGTAACCACAGAAGGTTCGTTTTACAACTTATTTCAAACAACACGCACTTTACAAAGCATCCACCTTGCCTGGCATAATTAATTTTTACCACACTCTCAAGAGAGATGGGTAGCAAGCTCTCTGCTACTTTTCCGCAAGATGAATATTTTCAAGGCAACTTGAGGTTGGCAACACAATTTTAGCATTGACATTTACTCCTAGAGTCTCTTTGATCCCAATTCTTTCAACCATCAGCCCAGCTGAGGAGCCCGTTTCAGTGTCAGTTCTGCCACCAGTACTCAACTTCACATGAAGGACAAGAGGCAGCAGCAGTTCAGCCTGTCAGGCCTTTAGGAGCCCACACAGGGTGTACAAGGCCAGACCTCAGCTACTAGCTCAGGAACCATCACCACTTTGCAACAACATTCTGTAGAAGCAAACTGCATTTGGAGAGTGAATTTTCCTTACAGGAACATTGCATGCAGAGATAAGACTGGGTGGGCTTTGTTTGTTTTGCACTAAGGGGTTGTTTTTAATAACATATATATATATAAAAAAGAGACCTCCTTTTGTTACCCACAGTATTAAAGCCATCAAAATTAAACAAATTACACTGCAGGAAACCTCTGTGTTTTGAAAAAACATCTTACTTCTAAACTCCTACTGCACAGACATGAAGTTATATAAACAGCATAATCGCTAACTCTTGGAGAGCTTCTAGTATTTCTGGAGAAATTTTTTTTTTTTTAAAAGGAATTCATGTATTTGCCTTCAAATTTCTATGTTCCTTCTTGTCCTAAAGACTAGTGGAAAGGAACCAATACAATTTAAGCAGCCAAAATTATGGTCATTTAAATTCAGTAATAAAACCTTGTGTAATGCAGTTATTACAAAATACTCCTTTAAAACCCATAGCTGAAGCCTGTAAGGAAGAAATTGTACATAAACACTGCACTTCGATATATTTCAATTGCTATTTCAAATCTGATCAAATACATACAAAAGGTAAGCAAACAAGTGTGATAAGAGTGAAGTGGGACAAAAGTGCATTGAGTATTATGAGTACACTATACTGAAGTATGCTTTATAAGCATACTTTAAGGTATAAGAAGAGTGAGGTCATACAGAAATTTAAAGAGAACACAATGCAACTAGACTAAGTCAGGGGCTTCCTTGTAGCTGCAGTCAAGGAGCTGCCAGGAACACAATTTTAGGAAGATGACTGCAGATATATAGGGAGTTTGTTACCACACATGCTGGGCTACTGAGGGCATCTCCCTTCTCAGTCACACCTGGAAGGCAGATGTGTGCTGTTCCTCACACCTGTTAAGGTGCCCTTCAGTGAAATGCTGGAGGCTGTTTAAATGTAGGCACCACTTTAGCTAATGAAGTTTCAAGTTCTTCCTCACTCATGATTCCAGTTAGAAAAATGATTCCCTTGTTCACATGGTCTGAAACAATTCACCTGCATCTCTATCTATTAGCAATTTCCTTCTGTAGGCTGTCAGAGCTTTTACTGTTACCCATAAGGAGCAACACTAGTCAAGCTTCATTACATAGAGCGCGTCAGAAGTATTCCCAAAAGCTACCTCAGCTGCAGTTCTTTTCCCACCAGACTTATCCCAGAACTCATGGTCTGAACTGACAGCTTGTTGCTACAGTATCTGAAGAACATGATTTGCTAGGGGTTCCTACAGAACTTTACCATCAAAAACAGTCAAAATTTTGATAGTCAACTGCCAGACACCTGAAAGTTTCAAAAGGATGCCTAACATGGGTTATAACACTGCTTTAAAATGGAGGGCATCACACCCTACTTATGTTGAATAAAAAGCACCTTTCTTTCCAAAAGCTCTACCTGTCCAACAAACGCAGAGAACGCTTTGGTACTGTCACGGCCTGCTGCAGCTGAATGGTAGAGATTCACCCACTCCCTAAGCAGGTATTCTGCCTTCTCCCTCAGACCTGGCGGATCATCATACTCAGAGGCTTGGGAAATTCCTGAATGCATCATGAAATTGGGACCTCCATGAGCACGGTCAATCATTGCTTCATAGTTTGATCGGACCACTTCCATCAGCTGGGGTAATCTAACACAACAGATCAGAACAAGAGCTGGGTTAGAATTCCTCCTCCCCCAGAAGGTGTGGGAACTGGAAGCTCAGTCAAATATAGTTGAAAGAAAGCAAGTTATTTCTTACACTAAACCTTTGTATCTTCCAGTCCTCACTGGAATAGCAGAAATAAGCCATGAAAGCAGATACGTTTATGCTGAAAGAAGGAACGCTTGAGTTATACAGCTTTGAAGTTCCACTCCAATTCATACAGCACTGTGCTGCAAAGCACCACAAGTACTAGAAACAGCTTCACTTTTGCAGGCTTTGGAAGCCCTAAAATGCTCTGAGATAGCGAGATGCCAGTGCTAAACAGCCTGACTACGGCACTAAGTTTGGCTGCAGTGAAAGTCAAGTCATACAGCGGAGGACAGTCGACCCACACCAACTGCTGACCAAAGGATTTTTGTTTTGGGACCTCCCACTAGCAGTTGTGTTGGTAGTGGCAGCTACTACCACCACCACCAGCCAGCTGCTGGCTGCTCTCGCAGCAATCCAAAGTTCTCCACAATCCAATCCCTGTCTTTCTCAAACCCAGCAGCAATTGCTTCCACCTTAGTAACAGGAGGCCTACAAGTCCCACAGGTATTTCCAGATGCTGTGGCAACATTTGCTGCCCAATTATCTGCTGGTGGATACACAAGCCATGTGAGACTGGTGGATGATTGCTTTGTAGACTCTGAACAAAATTGTCTAAAGAAAACGGAAAGGATTGTCTAATTTGATGAATTGCTTGTGATTAACAAATTAACATATTACCACCTAGATATTTAAGATTTAAACAGTTAATAATATTGCCTAAATTTGAGATAAAGCAGGAATTCAAGCAAGTTTCTCACAGTACCATGGTATTTTGGA
Organism: Nipponia nippon; assembly: GCF_047370975.1. Lineage (NCBI taxonomy): Eukaryota > Metazoa > Chordata > Aves > Pelecaniformes > Threskiornithidae > Nipponia > Nipponia nippon. The sequence continues at coordinate 32,114,920 of NW_028262391.1, forward strand.
GCACAGCGCACAGACAGACTTTCCTGCTCAAGCATTCAGTTTCACATGATCCTGCAGCTGCCTCTATTTTGATGTAAAATCAGCACAATTACATTAGCGTGACAGTTTGAACTAACATAGGACTGCAGCCCTAGAGAAAGTTTAAAGCTGTATGACTGAATGATATGAGACATTGCCTATATAACATTCAAATCATAAATGAGCACAAGAGAAGTAATATATTGCACAGTATTTCAGTCTCACCCTTCCGGGGCGTTTCCTCTGGAATGAGCATTAATCCTCATGAGTGTCTCAATTGTGTGAAACAGATCTGCCTCTGTTATGTGGGCGACACTTCTCTCATCTACCAACAGGATCTTTACCAGCTGCATGGCAAAGGCCACAGCCATGTAGTTCAAGCCATTCTCCATTGACTGTCAACATGAAAAAGGCAATTAAAGTTCAGCCACAAATCTTACAGTGGACTAACCATAACTTTTCTCCTCCAAAAGAGCAGGTTCCCTTTACCTGAGCCAAGTGAAGGTCATACTGCTGCATGTTAACGAGGTGATTGCGGATTAACAGTTCCACAGCTTCCACGTTGTACTTGTACTCATCTCTGCATTCAATCAGGCACCTGAAGAATTGGACTTCTTTTAAAAAGCATACTTAAATAACACAGTTTAAGCAAAGCAACTCAAATCTAATACTTCAGAAACGGTACCATTCACTGTGATTCATTACTCAGCTCCAAAAGAAGCCTTTTCTAGAGCATTCTCTAAGGTAATGTTTGAGTTCAGAACAATCAGCCTCAAGCGTTTGTTGCCCTGCACAACTGGTCACAACAGCCCTTCAAGAGCTTCCATTTATTCAGCCTCTCTTCTGAGAACAAAGTGGCACATTTGCCTAGCTGAAGCACTAGTGCTTCTGCTGCAGGCATATGCCACATCACGTAATTTGGGGCAGCATATAGAGACATTCTCTATAAAATGAGGAAAAAAAACCCCAGAGCATCTCTAATGCTTAATTCCATTAAAGACTCCTATCATGTTCCAGGATGAAGCAGCATTATCAGAAGATCTAGTTACTTTTCACAAAAAAGCTAGTTATTTTGTCTGTCCAAATGTCAGCAATGCAAAATATTAACAGCCAAGTGATTCAGAATAACACAGTAACTCCCAAAAGATGATGAAAGCTACGTCAGTGTTCCTGTTGTCTCATAACTGACCTAGTAATTTGTTTATTACACCACGGAGATCCATATGCACGGCCGTCCTGCAGAGCCTTCAGCACAAGCAGATGACACTCACGATAGCGAAGCAGAAGGTCAGCATCTGCCCCACTGGTGGCATCCAGTAAGCCCTCTACAGCCTAGAACAGATGCAACCTGTTAGCAGAGGAAAAAACAAGTCCTCTTCCAAGTCTTCTGCAAATGAGATCACCAAGAGTTATCACCAAAAGACTCAGCAGACATGCAAAAAACCAATTTACCTATTGTGCTGACCCCTTGATAAGGCTATGTGAGAGATTTTAACACCTTTTTCTACACATTCACTGTACACAGCTGGACTACCACCAACAGGCCTATGGTCTCACTATATCCCATTGGCTTTATATATGCACCAAGTAGTATGGAAGACCACATTAGTTTGTGCTGCAGCTTCTGAAAGTCAATGCCTCCTCACAAGCAATTCTGCTTACGGCTCGTGAAAAACTACATGACAGAAAATTTACAGAACCTGCCAGAGGTCAGCTATCAGGTTCTTGAGACAAACAGCTGTAACACTCAGAGATGCATCTGTGCTAGTCTACAGCAAATAGAAGATAAGTCTTTTACAGTGGCAGCACAATTTACCTGGTCAAGTCCTAGTGAGGACTAGACCCTTTAGTAGGTATGAGCAATATCAGTCAAGAACAAAGAGCCTCCCTCCAGCTTCCAGTTACTTTTGTTTTGCCACTGTTCTTGGATCCTCGTGCAGACAGCTCAGTATCCTTCCACTGTACTCAAAATGGATTCTTCTCCACATCTGTCACTATGCTCTGCACTATTACACAGGCACTGATGCCAGCTCAGCTCGCAGAGCTCACTGCAACACTCCCCACCTGGTACAGTCTACTGCTTCTGTCTGGGATGGAGTTAATTTTCTTCATAGCAGCCCATATGGTGCTGTGCTTTGGATTTGTGCTGAAACAGTCTTGACAACGCACCACTGTTTTGCCAATTGCTGAACAGCACTTACACAGCATCAAGGCTTTCTCTTTCCCACTCTGCCTCCCCCACCAGCGAGTAGGCTGGGGATAGGCAAGAGGCTGGGAAGCAACACAGCCAGGACAGCTGATCCAAATTGAATAAAGGGATTATTCCATTCCATATGACATCATGCTCAGCAATAAAAGCTCAGGGAAAGGAGAATGAAGGGGAGCATTCATGGTTATGATGTTTGCCTTCCCAAGCAAATGTTACACATGTGGAAGCCCTGCTTTCCGAGGAGTGGCTAGACATCTGCCTGCTGATGGGAAGTAGTGTTTTTTTTTTTTCTTTGTGCACACAGCTTTTGCTTTCCCTACTAAACTGTCATAATCTCAATGAACAAGTCATCTCGCCTTCCCTCTATTTTCTTCCTATCCTGCAGGGGAGGGGAGTGAGCAAGCAGCTGCATGGATGCTTGGCTGTTGGCCAAGGTCAACACACCCCACATACTCCCTTCTCAGTTACTGCAAAATACAATACACAAGCGTGCCACTATAAATCCAGTACTACACTCAATACTATCCACCTACACGGGCAGTTCACACATCGTCTTAGCCTCCAAGTCATCCTGAAATCAAAGACTACTCTGGAGTGCAACACCTCTCTACTCGCCACATCTGAACAAAACTCCCCTAAGTCCCAGGATTCTGTACCTGCTTCTTCCCACAGTAGCCTGGCCACTGCGTGTACAATACACCAAGTGAACACCATGGCCCTCTTCCAATTTTATTTACTGAATTTCCAAAGACAGCAGTTGTTCAGTATTGTTCACCAAGCAAGTTCCACAGGATGCATGAAGATATACAGTCATCAGCAAGACAATCCACAAGCCAGATGTGGCTCACTATGTGAGCTGTTAACACTCACCTTCTGCAGTAGTCCAAGTGCAGCAATAGCATCACGGGAGTTACGAGCCACTACCACAGCCTCCAAGAGGCTGCGCAATGCTTGAGCTTGAGGATTCATGGCCAGGGTGTGTGGAATGGACTGCAGGTGCTGCTCCAGTTCTGTCATACATTTGTCATAGATTTGTGCTACGTCATCTGTAGCCCAAGCTTGCTGCTTAAGAGAAAGTGGGAGTGAATGATTTTTTTCAAGGGCTGTGTTTGCAAAACTCAAATACTCATTGGCTCTTCTGCTTTGGAAATTATAGCATCCAAAATTTAGACCTCTGCAGTATTGTGGTTAGCTATGCTGGCATTTGAAATAAATATGAGCAAATTAAGCTGCAGAAATAACTAGCAAACAATTCTAGTAGTCCTTAAGACCAAGTATGCATGCAAAAACCTGTTCATTATCACAAAATCCATACTTGCCATCTGTGACCTTCTCCAAAAGTAACCTGCAATTTGAATAAAATATTTCACTGCTACTAAAACTACATGTAGTAATCATAAACTGGGACAAGATCTGCAAGTTGGGTTAGAAAGCCCTAACACTGGATATAAGTTTTATGTTGCCATTAGTTTGACTTTAAAACTAACACATCTTTCAACCACTATTCCCAAGCAATACAAATACCTGATTCTTACTAGTCTTCTAGCAAAGGACACAAGTTCTGCAACATTAACCAAGAGGGCTATAGTCCTCTCAAGCCAATGAATTCAGAAATCTTTACCTTCATAGGCTGAGCCAAGAATCCCGTAGGCTGAGTTAAGTCATTGGTAGGCAAGAAGCCAGGGACATTGCGTGCAAACTCTTCATAAACAGCCAGCTGTTTTGGGTCCACACCTCCAACCTTTGCAATGAAAAGAACAGGCATTAACCTCATTGTTAAGCACTGTGGCAGTAAGAAATGAGGGCAGTTTGTGTAACAGGCAACTACACAGTCACATTCTTAAGAGTGGCCTAGACATCAAGAATTAGGATTCAGCTGCTCTGCACTGAGGTCGTATCTCTCCTGCCATGCCTCCTAACAGAAGGCTTTTGCTCTACAACTGCAGCTCACATTCCCAGAAACAGGAAGAACTGAATAGTGGCTTCACACGTCTGATGCACAAGAGAAATGTTTGGCTAAGAGCATGTGGCATGTCCTTTAAGGGAAGTAAACAAATGAGACAAGACAATGAAACAGACAAGTCATCTTTCAGTGAAAGGAAGAGCACAGAACAAGAGACAGGACTCTTCATGTCCTCAAGAAATTGAGGAAAATAAGAACACTCATTTTGGAACAATGTATTCATGGGCTTCCATTACTAATCAAGCTAATAGCAGCTGCACTGTTAGACAAGACTAACAATATACAGGATTGCTCAGCTGAAGCTGCGCCACCCGCTTTTCATTATCGGGGGGAAGAAGAGCAGCATCAGAACATAGCTCAGTTAATATCCTCACCTTTAACCTGATCTGTTCTGGCATTCGCTCAGCCTGGTAAGTTAACACAACAGGATCACAGTACCGACGACCCTCTTGTCTAGCATGTTTTCTGAGCTCAAATTCCTGAGGAAAAAAAAAAAAAAACACCACATTGAATTTTAGACACTGAGCCTGGATGTATACGAGCACATACAATACTTTTAAAAGACAGCAGTCCCATACTTACAGTTGCAAGCCTCTTGTCCATCTCAGGGCCTGCCTTTTCCACAGCTGTCTTCTGGATAAAGCAGCATGCTAGCTCACAGTTATCCTGTGCTAACTGGGCAGCCGCCTGCTCCATCATGTCCCTCTGTTGTGGGGAGGCTGCCTATTGAAAACCACAATAATCAGTGAAGGCTGTAAATTTTCCCTGTATGTTATTAGCCTTAAAATCTGCACCACTGCCTATAAAGAACACCAGCAATAAAAAGGAATACTCTTTGGAATGCACTCTCTTTGCATGGAATATACAATAATAAATTTAATTTTGCATAGCTTTGAATAAAACATGTAGGCAAGACGACAGTAAAGACTTTTAACAAGGAACAAAACAGCAGGAGGTTCTCCATCTTCTCCACCAACCTATCTCCAGGGCATAGAAATAAAGCCCTGCTTTAGACTGATGCACATACAACAGATGCTAATGCAGGAAAAGCAAGTCTCACTTAACAGCCTAAAAGTTTTTCTGCTTCCTAGGTTGTAATCAGAAGATTATAAAGGTGCATCACTAAGAATACAAAACAGTAGTTCCCTTTCTGATACAGATTTTGTTCCTTCCTTCTGGGAGTCTACTTTAAGACAACCCTGAACAGATGGACTTATTTTCCAGGGTGCAAAGCAGCAACTCCCACTGGAAATGGAATACACATATAAACACAAAACTCCAATCTACTTGGGTTTCCTTTTCCATTAAGATCTACCCCTATTTCATTAATTCCCAAAAACTACACTGCTTCTTTCAAATAAAAGAAATTCTTGCTTATTAACCCACTTCATACAATAAGCAGATGTGATTTTTTTTTGATGTCTTGTACAGCATTTTCTTCCGCTACACAATGTTTTGTATAATTACCCCTTAAGAGAACCTCCTTGATTACAACTGGCCCTGTATCAATTTCATACACCTTCAGAGATAAAAAACCAACTTGACATGTTGCTATGTTTTCATACCATTCATGACATTTTTACAAACACCACGATATACTAGCACTAAGTCTTCCATAAAACTTGAATTACTTCTGCCTTGGCACATCATGCCTGATAAATATGCACAGCTCTAACACCGGTCTGTGTTCACCCTGCCTCCCCAACTTGAATATTGCATCTCTACCTTCTCATACCACCCAAAAGATAATCTGCGCTTCTCCAATTGCCTCCCTATCTGAACTGTAGTCACATCTGATGAAACACAAGACTGCACACCAGAGAAATATTTGTGCCCCTCTTACCCAGAGGTGCACAGAACAGTGCTTTCTTACAGTTACTAGCTTGACACCCAAGCTCTGTTAGCACAGCTGCTCACAGCGGTCACTGGCTCAGCTCACAGGTTAACAAAGCAATACAAAAACTGTTTACTCCCGTCCTTGTGTTTAAGATGGATGGAACAAGATTCATTTGTATGCTTTTCCTGCTCTTCATCTCAGCAATCAAGCTACTTGAAGTTCTGTATATGAAGGGTCAACAGTGTTTGACGCCTGGAGTTAAGCCACAGACTATCCATAACATTTTGTGCTCCCTTCAGACCATTAAGTCCTGTCCTCTTGAGCCAGTTACCATGCAAGAGAGCAACCCCATTGCAAAAGGGCCTTTGCACTGTCACTCCCTGACAGATGGGAAATAGTAACACGCCCTTAAGCAAGAGGCAGGCAGTCCTTTAACTTTTTTTTAATCCCTGAAGGGATAGCTATGTCTTGATCTTTCCAAGATCCTTACGCTCTTGCATCTGTTGCTGACACTGATGGTAAGCACAGCAAGAATTCTGGGTAGCAGCTGCTGTTCTGGCCAGCAGTTTCGTGAACTGTTCCATTTAGTCAAGAAGGGAATGGAAGAACCACTTCAGCTCAAACTTTGTTCATTAAGAGACCTGAAAATAGCCTCTAGAAAACCCAATGAATTCACAAGCTGTGCAGAACAGTCTTAACTACATATCTAACGGCACAGATAAATAATATCTGCCTGAAGTATGCATGCTGAAACAATCCAAGACATCACCAGGAAGTCCCACAATCAATTCAGTCCTCCCCACTCTATCTTTTCTACCTGAAAACCCACGGAAAGATAAGCATTCCAAGGCTTCCGTGATGTGATCAAATTGGAGAGAACACTGGGGCAAAACAAAAACGTAGTCAGGAAGTCTGTGTGCAACATAGTAAGATCCACCTTACAGGCTTAAGAGTGTTTGACATGAGCTGAAACCTCAGCACAGATTTTTCACTGTAATTTCACAAGAGTCATGAGACACTTGTCCACTAAATTCATCTCCACACTAGTTAAGCCATGTAATTAATCAATAAGTCTACAGTGTGGAGAACTGATTTGCTAATGCTCGATATCTACAGACCTGTAAGTTGGAAATAGGCTTAAGATGATGCAACTCTTACCCTCAGTGCAGTAGCAAAACTATTTTTCAAGTTGGTAGCTATGCTCATCAGCAAAGGTTCCCTGCAGGTAATCATGGCCATCCCAGCAGTCAGGTTCCTCATCATATGGTGTGCAGCCACACGCATTCGTGACTCCTCTGAATCCAGTGCGAAGTCCTTCCTGACTATCTGCTCACAAGTAGTCATGGCAATCTTAATGGACCGATCAACCACCGGATGGACAAGCTCTTGCACTGCTCGCTCTATCGCCTGCCGCACACACTGCTTCAGCTGTGGGTGGGCTTGAAACAGAGGAATCTGGAGGAGGATTTGGAAAGTTAAGTGAGAATAAAGTAAACTAGAATCCCATCTACCCTAGACATTCACATTTTCTGAACAATGTTTAAGTTTACTGTCACAGCTTGCCTATAGCATAGCATTCCCGTGTTCCACATGCAGCTATTACAATGTTTGATAACTCTGAAACTGGGACATATGACCATTTTTCTTCCAAAGTCACAGCTGAGCGCAATGCAAAGACTAACTTAAGAGCTAAGGCGCTGACTGGTCAAAAGGAGCACAGAAACTTCTTTTAAGCTGAAGTCCTGATAGCTACTATCCCAACTGACACTTATTGCCAGAAATAAATTGGATACTAACATCACAGTGAAAGCATGCTTGACCATCTAAGATTGTTAATACAACTACTAACCACCTAAAGTCCTCCATTTGATTACTTGTTAGCATTCACCCTCCCCATTACCTTTGAGAAGTGACTCTCCAGTAATTTCAACTTACAAAATGCTGCTCCCACCAGCTGAGGTCTGTGGCAACACTGGTGGCAACAATTCTTTTAGCAAACCAAATCAGCTCTAAAAACTTACCGTCGGATTTAAGGTAATATGTGGAGCCAGCCCTCCTAAAGAATAGACGTTGATGTCATGATAACTGTACTGGGGCTGCGGAGGAACCGTGGCTGTACAAGTGGTGCTGGTAGCTGGAGTTGTAGAAGCAGCTATAGAATACAAGAACGTTTGTATTGAACCATTATGAAAAGTAAGTGCTTATAATGAAAGTACATGCTTCTCATTTAAACAAGCAAGTGACCAAGAAACAAAAGTTTGGCAGTTTGATCATGAAGCCTCCTAAGCTTACCAAGCAATTTTTATTCTCCATTTTCCCAAGGATTAGTACCAAACTAGCTTCACCAGATTTTAGCAGAGTTGTTTGTTATGACGCAGTTTAAACCTTGATGTCTTGTTAATACATCATCCTGCTTCACTCCCTTCTAAGGAGTAGCTACACACAGCACATGTAGAATTAGTCCTCAGGACAGCTTCCATTCCCTTCCTGTCTCCAAACTCTGTACACCTACTTCTATTATGAAACTATTCCAGTGCTCCCAAACATTCAGCAATGTTACAATAGGGTATGTAGCTTCCCATTCTTTGCAATAGCATAACCTGTTTTATTAAAACTTGTACAGTATGGTTCTGGGTTCTGTCTGAAATGTACTTACTAGTTGTTGTGATGGGTGGTAGCTCTTCTGGCTGCTTCACATCCTTCTTTGGAGCAGACAGCTGCTCATCCAGATTTTTCAGACGATCCTTATCTTTCAGGAGACTTCCAGGTTTCAGCTCATTGATGTCTAGTGCAAGATTCTTGCAGAGCACCTCAATTTCAAACTTCAGATTCAACTGCACAACAATTCTAGTTTAGGTTATGTCACAAGGCAAATACCCGAAACGGTTACTGGGCCACTCGACTCCCACGCTTCCCATTCTAACCCCATGCCTTTTAGAGACTTTGATAGTGACTGAGGATTAGACAAATATCTTGCATGCTGACCTCATAGGAGAAGAGTTCCATCCAAGTTCTACCAAATTAAGCAATGCCCAATTCTCCCCACGCTAAAGAAGCGAGAAGTGAAATTTGGTCCTTCACAACATCCTTCTTGACTGGTACGTCAAGAAAACCTCACACTCAGTAGGTATAGAAAAGAAAAACAGAAGTTTACTTTTAGATCATGTTCTTGATGTAGCTCAGCTAAAACATTCATAATGGCCATTGTCCACGGGTTTGGAGGCCTGAAGACCTACAAGAGAAAGGAGAGCAGTATTACACTAACTTCTTTAATCATTTGGATAACTTATGACTGAAAATTTTTGAAACATGAACAGTTACGTGTGCATACAGCCATGGAAAAGTTTGTACAGCTGCAGTTAGGGTTGAATTTAGTATTCTGTTTGACTGGAACTAGATTAGGATGCTAGTTGAACATTAAACTGGAAAAACAATGACTTGGTCCTTCTGAGAGATCAGTTCTATGTCAAGCAGAACTGACAAGGGCTGATCAGGGTCAAGGGGGGGATTAAAAAAATAAAATCAAACAACAAATAGATCTTAAAACCTCTTCAATGGCATCCTTCCATTTCTCAATAGAGTTCTGTCCAGAGATACCACAGTACAGTTCAGCTAACACCACTTTAGACTGCAAAAATGCACAGACCACATACTTTCCCTCAAAACAGAACAACTTCACTTTGAGCCCTGACATCCCTTTTCTTTTTCTCCATGAAATTAAATAAATTTTCACTTTGTGAAAAAGCTAATTACTTTCTGCAAGACTTATTTTGCCACTTGAGCAATAACCCTGTCAGCACAAAGTCACTTACCACACTCCTAACACTGGATTCTAAGACTTTGGCAACAAATGGCACGACATAAAGCAATTCCTGCTGTCCCTTAACGTACGCTTCCAGCAGTAGCGATTTCACATCCAAATCCTGAAAAATACCATCAACAATTGAAAAGGGGAAGAGGGTAGAGAAAATGGCAAGCACACTGCGAACATTCCATTTACATGTTATTTCCTTATAGGACATATTGGCAAAGCTGAGTCAAGACTGTCCTTGAATTTTACAGACTGCTAAGCAGCAGTTACTTTTTGAACAAACATTTGCAAATATACATTTTTCATATGGGATTGTTCTGATAAACAATATTTAGAAGTCTTAAATTACTAACTCTGGAATCATACTTTGTACTTGGTACACAAGAAAGGCACCAGGAAGATGATAAAATTTCCCAAATAGCCTACGCTACTGCATAACAGCATACCAATTCATGCCAAGCAAATCTGTAAAGACAGAAGCTCACCGTGTGCAAGATGGGCTTATTTTTAGCCAGCGTAATCATTCCCAGCCAGTGACCGAGGTTCTTTAACAAGGAACGGTCTGAGAAGTTGGCTGCAGCTTTATCTGATGTCAGTAGCACCTAATGAAAAAAAAGCAAATTGAGCAACAATTGGAACATAATCACAGACTCAAAACCAAATCCAACAGCTGATCTGACTTAAGACACAAAATTTTAGAACATTAAATTCTGAGCTTCAGTCACATTACAGAGATACTCAAGAACAGCCTTCACTTCAAGGCAGCATCCCATAAATCTGCCCTGTAATGATTTCAAAATTCCTTTATTTCAAGAGGATCAAAAAGAGGATTACACTTTTCCAGACCTTACCAGTTACTCTGTCAAGACTGTTACAACTACTCACTTAGTAAAGTACAATTTGTGAAGGCAATGCTTCCACTTAATGCTTCATCACAGACCTGAAGGCTACAATTTGCACTTCTTGGGAAACCATTTAATTCTTATTTCAAGACTTAAATCATGTCACAGCATTCTGCTGTTAGATATGTTCCTTAGCTTCTGAGTAGCATCAGCTGAACAGAGCAAGGTCAGCTATGCTCTAAAGAGCCAGGGGATTCTTTTGCACTACAGCGTAACCCATGGTGGTCAGGAAATTCCACCAACAGGTTTAAAAATAGTGCTTTGCTTGACAAACCGGTTTCATCTGCTCATCTCTTCTGGGCTACCACTTCTCCCTCCTCCTCCTCCCCTTCACATTATCTTAGGCCTCTAGTGAATTTTGGTTGTTACACCCCACTTTCTGAACCCTTCCCTTCCCCTTTATTCTTCTTTGACCAAAACGGCAGAGTGTGGTTTTCTTATCTTTATGCTTTCCCCACACAAAAGAACTAGACCATAAACCATTTACCCCTAGGTTATAATTTGCAAGCCTCACACAAATTTAGAGTCTACCTACATAAATGAATTCAAATGCACATTTGCCCTTTGATTATTCAATTTGAATTAAGTCTTTGGTATATTCCTGACTGAAAACAGTAAAGTCCTAGTATTCATAGAGGTAACCTGCTAGTTCAATTGTAAGCCAGCAAGTAGATTTTTGAATGGTAATTCCATATTTGAAGATCAGCAACACAGTAAGCAAACAGCCTGAGAACAGCACACTTAAATCTTTAAATCTACCTAAGTATTAGAAAACTTGGACTACTCACCTTGATATTTCTGTAGGTTTCATTCAGAACCATTTTATTAAACTCCGGATTCTTAAGTGTGTCAAGGAAGTTTGAATATAAGCTGTGAAAATTAGGCTCAATACTGACTCTCTTCATCACAAGATACTGTGATACCCAAGGCATGAACTCTTCTTTCACTGTTTCCTTCAATTCTTCAACCTGTCTCCATACAGGAGGAAAAAGCACACCACAGAAGATATGAGATGACCACAAACTTCTGGTGTCAGCTCTGACCAACACAGATTCAACCATATTCAGTCAATTGCTTTTAATGCTAAGGTTTGGTTTTTTTTTTTTTAACGCTAAGGTTTGTTGTTGGTTTTTTTTGTTTTGTTTTGTTTTTTTTAAAATAATAGCTTTGAAGTCAGTGTCTCATTATCCAAAGATCTAGTCAACCAGTAAGGACTTAATCAAAAAGTGAGCGAGGCACAATGGTTTACCTCTTGCCCAGTTCTCAGTTTTTTACCAGATAACAGCAAATTAAAGTGTTGGCACCTTATGTTAAAGCCATCTCAGTTGGCAGCAGTAGTGCAGATTTCTACTAGTTCAGAAAAAAGTCCCTGAATTTCAGCTTGAAATACAAGAGCCCATCAGCTTAACCTTGCAATATCAAATGGTACCCAGCCCATTTATGATGTGAATGTTTGTTCAAACTTGTATTAATGTTTTTTCCGAAACTTGCATTAGTATTTTTCAGTCCTTTCAAATGACAAAAACATCAGAAAGGACTATCCAGCAGTTATTCCAGGCATCTGCTAGAAGTGCTGTCCTGAAAACAAAGCATTACAGACCTATAATACCATAGTACAAAGGATCTGGCTACAGGGAAACAAGGAAACTTGTAGAAGAAAGCAAGATTAAGAATAGCTTTCTTTCACCTGCCTCTCCTTTCCCTGAAAAATTGTATCTTCAAAGGGGTTCAAGTAGAATGTGTTGAAAACTACTATTTCTTCAAAGTGTGCTCCCCCCTAATTTTTTGCAAGTTGGAATTTCTGCAGAAAAATCACCACCCACCACTTTAGAATGGATTTCCAGAAGTATATATAAAAAAGGCATTTTACTAGTGTTCTTCCATACTTGCCTTCTGTGTCATATTTGACTGAGATAGATTATTAAAGATGAAAGCAATTTTTTCCTGGACATTCTCTGGAGGTTCCACAATTCTCTCAGTTTGATCTGTTGCTACTAACAATGTATCGATGTTGGTAGTATTAATGGAAGGCTGGAGGGAGAACAACAAGTTAACAACATACGATACCTAGAGGCAACATCAAAAGAAACTTCTGCTCTATTTTGTCAAGCGAAAAAAGAATTTGTCAGGTGACATCTACTCTCTCAGATTCGTTTTCAGTAGCACTTTAATGAAGCCAAGTGATATTTTTTTTTTTACTCTGCAAGCAATGATCAATACTCAGCAGAAGAACGCTGCTGTACAAAAAACTTCTAGCATTTACATTCATATATAATAGGTGCCACTGCAATGGCACCCATTAGGCTAACAGCCTGCATACAGTTAGCCTGGAGAAAATCATAGTACAGTAGAGAGCAGTACTTAGTATGGTAGTGAGTCTCCAGGAGCACTTCAGTGCTGAACTGGGAAGGAGAAATCCCAGAGCTTCATTTCTGAGAAAGCATGCCAACTCTAAGTCAACAGAATGTGACCCATGTCCCTACAGCTGCAGGTCTAAACCCAAGGGCTTTAGCACCTGGAATGCTGCAACTAAGGGGAGAGGAGATACAGTTTTAAATATCAGTCATGACTTGAGTTTAAAATTGGGTAATATAAACACCTCAAAATAACAACTACCTATCTACATGACAATCAGGTGTGAAAGACATTGATAGCTACACTATGAACAGTCCCTAAAGAGTTGCTCGCAACTTTCAGCTACCTTTGGCTTTCACCTCCTTTAATTTGAGGAGCTTCTTTTAAGAGAACAATACAAAGACAGTACCAGGAAGCAAGACAGGCTTCACTTTACAGTGCACCAGTTATCATACAGTAACAGCTCTACGCATCCTCAGCATACACATGGGACCAAGTGTGCCCCAATGCTTTCTGTGGAATAGCCAATACTATCAATCTGCCAAGCCTGCAATAACTCTGGCTAGCAGTTCAGAGTCGTGTTTATGTAAGTGACTAAAGATTTGAAAAATCTAATGCAGTCAAAACTGCTAGGGCAAATGTGATTCAGTGTGCAGTAAGTATTCTCAAGCCCCAAGCAGTTCAAGAGTCCTACTGTAAGGCATTAGCAGAAACGACTATTTGTCCTGATAATTAAAGCCTCAATAAACATATTTCTACTTGACACCATAGTAATTCTATAGTTTCATGATCAAAAATGCCTTCTTGACAAATATGTTGATCATATTTGAAAAGGTTACATGCTTCAGATATAAAATAGGGATCACAGTTTGAAAACTTGTGGTAAAGAAATCAAATTTGATTTTCCCTCCATGTACTCAACACAGATCAGCAACTTAACTCCTTTGCTTCTCCAGTAAGCCCACCAGAGTCACAGAATGCTTACCGGCACATCCTTCTTGAAGCTGACTCCAGTTGGTCGGGTGATTGTAATGGTTTTTGCAACAGTGGTGGTGGTTGAGGTGGTTACTATAGTGCTGACTTGGCCAGCAAGAGGAGCTTTTGCTGGAACTTGGGCCTGGGCCTGAGCCTGGGCAAGTGCAATACTTCCAGGGGTGGTGATTGAACCCTGCATCTTCACAGGAGGATCTCTGGATTGCTGTCCATATTCTATGTACTAAAACAGGATAAACAAGCACATACAAAAGTTCACACCCTGCAACAGAACTATGGGCTGAGTTTTAGCATGAGCAGTATAAAGGTTTGCCAACAATCTTTAAGATACTTGACACTAATGCCATTAAGGGAATCTGCCAGCTGCAGCTGAATACCCTTATAAAGCACATCTTGTCACTACTTACTTTCTTACTGGAGACAAGCCTCAAGCTCTACCTCTGACCTCAACAGGTTGATGCCAAGTGTCGAGAGACTCTACATCCTTAAAATTTTACAGAGCACTACCCAGAAACCCCCATCCCTGAAGGCCTGGGACAGCAGAGCAAAAGAGGGGAGAGAGCCTGAGAGAAATGTGCAAGTATCAGGAAACTGGCTACAAAGCATGTAAAAAAATCTTCCCCAAGGACTCCTATAGCTACATAGAAATGGTAAAGTCTGAAGTTCACAATTAATAAGCAAAAACACAGTTCTGAGATGTCCAACTTTAAGATTTTACGTCCTCTAAAGTAGCTCCACAGTAGAAAATTAGTATCTTCCCCACTGCAATACATTTACCCAGAAATTTGTAACAGACAACACAGTCATTTAAGGGATACGGTCTGAAACCTGTTAACGAAACAGACTGCTATTGGACTTGGCAACTTTGGGTAGATGGCCTCTCTGCCTTAATGTTAGAGCTGAACATTTTTCCTTATTTAGATTATGCTCTCAAGCTCTACCTCTGGGATTAGCTTTTCTGTATTTCTACCAATGAAAACTTCAAGGCAGACACCAGATGATTAACACCACTTTTACTCCTTGGACTACAGGTGATTTCCATTACTCTGATCAGACATTCAGGAATGAAATTTTTCTCACCTTTATCTGGATTAATTTAGCAGGTTGGAGAATGAAACTGTACAAACCCAGCTGAATGCCCTCTATTTTAGAGGAAAACTCCAAATCATTAAGGGACTGGAATATGAATTCACTGAAACACTTTAAAAGCTTTGTGCATGACCATGTGCACTTGTGGATCATGCAGTTATATTCAGGCAGCTATTTCAACGTAAGCAACCCAAACAGATTTACGGAAACAGAAGAGGTAGCAGATAACCACCTTCACCTGCCCACCCCATCCCACAGCAAAACTTTTAAGAAAAGGCATTTGATTCTGTGGAAGTACATTGTCCAAAATTGTAACAGGTAAGACTATTTTTCCAAAGGAAAACAGGAATTTGCTCAAAAGAATTTAGAATCATAGAAAGCTAGTGTGCCAATACAAACACACTCACCTCCTGTAAATGATGCGGGAACTGTATAAAGTGACTAATAGAAGCCAAGTGCTGACAATACTGGGGATAGTCCTTCAATCTGTCAGACAAAATACGCATTAGTCAGAAGCATAAGCGCAGATCAAAAACAGTATTACAGAGAAATACGAATATAACACTGGTGTGTCATTCCCACATGGCATCACAGAATTACTTCTGGGCTGCTTACAGCAGCTGTGCTATAAACAAAGCATTTTCTGTTGCTAAACCCATTTGAAATGAACTCATTTACAGCAAAACACAAGGTTTACTCACAGCAACTCATCTTATCCTACATCTCGATACTTCTGACTGAGCACACAATTGCATTTATATTTAGCATTTGCAATAAGATTATTGGATAAGTAATTTGTAGTCTGGCTCAGTGTATTTTAAACAGCACAGACTGCCCCTAACACCCAAGACAGAAGCTTCACCTACACACACCGATTATTATAGTGCTACTTAGGAATGCCAGATGCTGTTAATACTCAGTGAGAGTAAAATCTTTAGGTTCTGCTTAAAATGGTTCTTAACAGAAGGAGTAAGATGGTGGCTAAGTCTCAAGTTTGTCAGCCTTAAGTGTCTTCATTCTGTTCAGCTAACTCCACAACACATTATCCAACTATGAATGCTGCAAGCAACACCTTTTATTACAGATGAAATACTGCAGGGCAGATGAACTATAAAAGGAGAATAAGGACAGAAGATTACGTGCTCCTTGCTTATGAGTCCACACTTCAAGTCCAAACATTTCTGGTCATTAAATAATTCCAGGAAGCCTTCTAATACTTTTCAGGTTCTAGTATCTTCTTCCAAAATGGAGATTTTTCCCATGGGTGTACAATCCTGCCTACTATTGCAGCCTGCCTTGAGAGCTTCCTCCATCTGCAATCCATTAAAAGCTTTGAGAAAGCTTTTTTTTTTTTTTGAGATATTTTGCCATACTTGAGATTTCTGTGTAAAACCAAAGCCTTAGCTTAGTTCCTAGCCAGTCTTTCAGTAATGAATAGTACAAATAGCACTCCATTAGAATGCACCTGTTAAAGAGTAATTACATTCACCCCATTTCTAACAAGCTGACAACTTCGTGTCAGTCAACACTTCACTGAATTATTTTTCTAAAAAGTCCGCTAAGTAGTTTCAGCATCTCAGTTTGTCCCACATTTATACAGGTACCGCACTGAACATTTTGATTTTAAAAAAGTCACCCTTTAACTAGCACATTAGCACATTTTGCTTCACCTCAACATATCTCTAAAGTAATCCTGAAGTTGAGAAGCGTAAATTTCTAACACATATAAGCAATCTTGTACTGCATAATTAGAGCAGGCTCAAGGTTAACAAGACATTACATGTACTGTTACAAGTATTACAAAAAACCACACTCACCTATTTTTAAATCTATCTAGTGCAGCAATACCAAAATAGTACATTTTGGATGCAAAAGGCTTTCGTAAGGCTTCAAGAACATAGCGCAGGGCCAGCCCCAATGCCATATAAGTAACCAGTCCTTTCTCTATTATTCCACCAAAGAGGCAGGCTGTTATGTGCAGCTCTTTATCTGGGTACTGGGGAAAGAAACGGTATTCCTCAAACAAGTTCCTCAGCATACAGTTAAACACTTCTCGTTCCCGTTTAATGTTGGAGTCCTTAAACCTCTGCAGCATTTCCAAGACCTGCAAAGAAATTGGAAATTGTTACCAACAGATTTGCTTTATTTCAGCCCTTCTGCATCTTCAGGTTTCAAGAGCGCTTGCACCTCCTAAGGTAAATTGCACTACCACAAGCTAGAGCGCAAAATAACTGCTGCAAGAAAATCTCATTTTAGCCAGTAAACACTCCATCACTACAATGAGCTTCCTCTTCAGACTTTAGTTTTCTCCCCTTTAAGTAACTGTCTTCACATAAAACTTTTTTGTGACTGCCTACTCCATTGCTTCAAAATTAGAAAAATGAAAATTAATGTTCAGTGTCTTCCATAATTTATAACCACACAAGTATATTAAAGTAAATTTGAAGTACTTCAAGGAGCAAGTATATCAGGCTGATAATTACTCTCATAGAGACTAATCAAAATAATTATCGATGCTCAGAAGGTAGAACTTAGGACACCTTTATATATTTAGAAGTCGTAGTCATTTTTAGACACTTTAAAAACAAATATATTCGAGATAAGTGTAAGTTATACAGACTGTTTAAAGGCACACTTTAGCATTTTTTTTGAACACACAAGCTTCCACTCCACATTGAACTCTTTCTACCTAGCATCATTTTAGGAGCATTAATTAGACATCTAAAGTCTGCAGTCCACAGAAGTCAAAGCTGAAAGTAATGATCAGCTGCAAGATTACTCTGAAGGCATGCAGCCTTAGAAATATACAATTTCAACCAAGCAAAAAAGCAATGCTGCAAGCATCTACCACTAGCCCTTTATTATCTTCCACTAAAACTAATACATGAAGGAATAACTACTATCAACTTTATAGCAAGTCTTTGGACAGGTGATGCAACTGCTACAGAAGGGAACTCACCTCATCTACAGACATGGTTGGATGTGGTGGATGGTTGTAAATACGCTGGAAGTAGCTGTTTGCCTCATCATCTATTTCTTTGCTAAAGTGCTGATTAGCCTCTGGCCACACCTGAGATAAGTCAGCTGTTAAAAAAAGGGAAGAGGTATCATGCTCAGAACAACTTCAGGCAATCAGGATTTCATCTAGTCCTTTTCAACTCTTCCACCAACCCATACAAAATCTGCTAGTTCTCCTGAAAAGCAGGGTATTTAATGTCTCTAGTAGACAGGAACTGTTATTTAAAAATGTGTTTTCAATGTTATATTTATGCAAAAGAACTGAATCCTAAGATAGAATTAACCTCATACTGTCATATTCCTAGAACCCATTGCATCCCAAGCTAACTGACGCCTGAACTAAATGAATGCAAAACAGACTAGAATAAAGCATGCTACACAACACTAACATGCAGACAAACTTTCACACAAACTTTCAGGCCAGCCAGTGAGCTTCAACCAAGTTTATACTGAATGCTCAAGCCCAAAAATATAAACCAGTGGTCACTACAGCCACCTCTACCGTACATATGTAGAGATCAGTAACTTTCCTTTTATGGAGGAGCTATCAAAGCAGACTGAGATACGTAGTAACAGCAATGCTGAAGGTTTAGCATATGGCTATGCTTCCTAAAGGCAACATTTGATTGCTTAAACATGTCATTGTGAGCATACTTCAGAGGCATAAATGAGTTAAGGATAATGGCTCAGTGTTAGGGACTAAATTATTCCTTCCAAAAACCACACTCCCACCAACTTATGTTAGTCTTATTTCTTTCCAATGTTGCAGTCTAATTCACTGCTTCACCTGTCAAGTTCTCTGCTGCAACAGGACCTTACCCAGGTAGCTTTGTTTAACCTTGTTACAAACAAAACAAAAAACACCCTCTTACCAGATGCATACAATTCTCTGTGAAGAGCAGGACAACACTTTTGTTCAAAACACAGCGTGACAAAAAGGGACACAGAAACACACTGTTCATGCAAATCTGTAACACGTTCTATTTTTACACTAACAGCTTTTTTTAATCCCGCCCCCTCCGGGCCACTTGGCAAGCTTTTAGTATAGAAGTTTAGAAGCACCTTTTTCAGACTAATGGCATAATACAAGAGCCACATTTTTAACATTTACCACCTACAGATCCAAGCCTCCCCTGAAGGAAACGCAGATTAACTGCAGACCACAGTCACACTTCACAGCCACAGACAACACTACCACTTACAAGGTTTCATCTTACTCTGCTGGAATGTAGGCTGGTTCAGTCCAGATGTGCTCAGCTTCCTTTGCACGAATGGGTCATTGTTCACCGCAGGAAGGCCCAGGGCTCCAGTTCCTATGCCAGTCAGGCTACCCGTAGTAAGACCACCTACTGAAAAGCAAACAACTGGTCATCTCAGTCACACCCTTCACAGTATGCACTTATCACTCCCAGCACTTGCCATTTCCAAGAACTCAGAGCTATAGAGCTTCTTAACTATCCAATATCAAGCAGGTTTATCTCAAGCAGTTCCTCAATTCTGTCCCAATCTAAAAGAACGCTGCTAAAAATCTGTCAAAACACTCACCTTCTTGACTCTCAAATTTTTTTACCTATTGCAGCTGCAACAGTCTGAAGTGCTGTTTCAGCAGTGACCTAGGAGCGAGGACTGTGTAAATTCCCTCCCACAGAACACAGCTGTTTGTCCAGTATTTCCAAGCATAGCAATAACAGTGCCTTAGCTCTGATACGTCAAAAATACAAACCGCTCCACCCAGATAGCAGTACCTGGAAGCTGTGAAGAGAGTCCTCCAATGCCACTGAAACCTGTTGTCTGGTTTTGGGTTGAAAGCGGGGGGAATGCTTTTGCTGGTGACTGAGGAGTACTGAATGCAGAGCCCAAGTTTGGAGGGAAGCCTTGCATGCTCTGGGTATGAGGAGCAGCTGAGCCGCCTAAACTAAGAGATGCCATTCCTGCAAGTGAGTCGATCTGAATGAAGAAAGGAAGATTATACACAGACATCCATAAACTGCAATCAAGCTGACTTTTGGCAGGTTTTGTATAAAGGCAGCTACATATAAAAACATTCCTAAAAAGAGTTTTTTTCCATGGTTACTTTAACTTCTGAAGTAATCCAGATCACCCCAAAAGATCAGTTTGTCTACAAAATGAGATTTCACTTTTTCTTCTATAATCCCATAAAAGCCTATTCTATCAGAGGTTTTACAGAAAGGTTGATTGTTCAATAGTCTCTAGTTAAGTGCAATGCAACAGGAAATGCTTATAATAAGTGGTGTGTAGATTTTTATACTAGAGCAGTTTACGCTCTGCTGTTTGCGACCTCAGACTCATCCCAAGACTTACAAAGGCTATTTCATATCTAGCTTACAGAGTATTTTTGACTGTCTGAAGGATCCCATTAAGTCTACTTTTCACAGCTAAATACCTGAATGCAGTCTTCCAACAAAAAGCATTAAGACCTAGGTGATGAGTAGGAGGGAAGGCACTATACCAGTTGACAAAGCAATAAATTAAGAGCTCCTGACTAGGAACAGCAGAAAACCATGTTATCTACCCAAAAGATAGCATGGCTACAGACTAACACCTGCTGCTCTATTTGTTCACATCACTTATCTGCAGCAGGTTGCCAAGATATTTGGTACATTTGATGAGCAACTTCAATACAGTAACAATTTACAAGGAAACTGCTCTCTGTATTTAGTTTACGTAATCTACCAATGCTTCAGACATTCTTAGATGCTGAATTGTCACTACTTCTTGTGGCAAAGTTTTTACCATTTTAAAATCTGCCATTGAATGTAATTGCTAGAAGCAAAACCTGTCTGTAATGTGTCGCTCCCAGAGGAGGAAGGGATGATGAGTGGCAGGGAGTAACTTAAATGTACCTTGTTTTTAAAAGAGCAGTTCAGTTGAGAGCTGAAGAGCCCCAGTTATAACAAGTCCTTACGCTCTAGCACTGTTGCTTGGCCCGTGAAGCTACAAACAAGACACATCAGGTTCAAAGGCAGTGCTTAATTCTCAAAAGTCTTAGTAAATTTTAGCACTTTAAAAGAAACCCTCAGTTATTTTAAATAAACCAAGTCTCTATCCCTCTTCAGTGCTCCCATTCTGCTATGCCTCAGTTACTTCTTACAGACATTTGTGAAGTGAAAGACAGTTCTGAACTATAACTCTCAGGCATTATTCTGTAGTTATAAGTTATCTAGACATGCAAACATAAAAACTAAGGGAGCCAGATGATGTTTTACTTAGTCCTGCTGAAAGAGCTCAAATAGTGCAGTGGAACTAATGCTAAATCAACACCACCTTCTAAAAATGCAGCACATTATTTGTCTACCTGTACAGGAGAGATGGCATCCAAGCTGCTAGCACTGGGTGGGCGTCCTTTTGGCATGACTCCAGGTGGTGGCTGTCTGGCCTTGTTCATGACATTACTGCAGTTAGCTACCATGGTGAGGATCGTCTCTGACAGCTCCTGAGAAACACTTCTAGAACAGAGAAGTAGGATAGTGAGCCATGTAACATTCATGAAACTAAGACCCCTAATTAATTTGGTTTTCCTACAGAAACTGGGGCCACATTACACTAATAGAAGTTGCAAAGCAATCCCAGCAGAAGCTACATTTTGTTATTTGCGAATCTTGCATTAGAGCAAGTCCCAAGAGAAACGACTATATTTTGATAGAAAATTTTAAACTGTAGTTTTAAAAATTCATCTCCAAATATTCCTTTGCTTTCAATAATTCAAATACTGTTTTACAGTTACCCCAGCAGGTATTGACTTACAGAAAGCTGGGTTCTGTACCTACATGGCTCCAACAGTCCTTGGAAGAACAGACTATCTATAACAGTCTTTGTCTGTTGTTGTCCACATTATGGGCTATATACAGCTCTGCCTCATGAATTGTAACACACTAACTGTGATACTATGATCCTTTGTTCAAATCTGCTCCTGAAGGCTCCTTTCTGTCACCAGACTTCACCATTCATGATTATTCCCATTCTGAATCTCATTACACACAAGGTCTCTCCAAAAGAGGAGATACAACATGACTAAAGCTTGGGCTACACACTCAAAGACAAAAAAGGATGAGAAGTAAATACCACCACCTGCTTCACTAAAATTCATCTGTCTGTAAACTAAAAGACATGCTTCACGCACTAACATTAAAACAAAACAGAGACAGGAAGCCTAACTATTCAAGGAAATTATAATCAAAAGCCAACAGAAAACTCAAACTTAGCATGAAGTCATTGCACAACTGAGAGCAGTCAGTACCTCTTTCCAAAGTATTCCATGTCTGACTGCCACGTTCCCAAACTGGAAGGAAAGCCAGCTCTGCTGCTGACATACCTAACCACACACATACCAACACAACACCAACATTCTCCTTTTGGAAAATACAGCCAATTATTTACAGCTTTCCTGAACTTTAGTTCTACCTTTTTGGTGAGGACAGCTAAAGCAGCAGATTGCTTCCTGTAATGGTGCAACCACACCAACACAGCTTTTTTGCTTTGTTAACTTTGTCTGGAGGTTCCTCATTTTAACTCAATTTTTACAACTGCACAGCTTTTGGGATGAGGGGAAAAAGAAAGGAGGAACCATCCTGACAATTAAGGCAGGAAAACAAAGTGCACATCAGCCTTCAGCTTTGGCAAGTATCCCATTACAGGCTACACAGAGTTAAGGGCTTCCAGTTGTTCTCCAAAGCCAAGATCCACTATGAAGTGTGGGTAAAAGCTCACCCAAGACAGACAGGGGAATCTGGGGAGATACCATGGGTGAGCAGGGCAGCAAACACTATCAACTGTTTCACAAGCTGATCTCTTTAAATGCTTTAACATATTCCCACCAGGGCCTAGTGTCAAAGACTTTAAAGGGAAGGGGCTTGAGGAGTGTGTATCAAAAAGCAATCGGAAACCTACCTTCAAAAAAAAAACCAAACCAAAGGGATTTCTGTTTTGAGAAAGTGCAACCATACCTGAAGACAGAGCTTTAAGCACGGCACATGGTAGGCTCAGTATCTGCAATATGTATTTGCCTACACCCCAATGCCACAGTCTCAGAAATCTCAACATTTAAATGTATGTATGACCAATTAACCAGCAGCACAGTTTTTTCTGATGCAGGAGGCATTCCAAGCTCACGCAGCACTGCAGCTAACCAGGGAACAGGACTGGAGACTGAAGAGCTGAGTTCACACATGGTTACCACCCTCAATCTTTTGCCTTCCCCTTTTTTTGTAGCAGTTAAATTTGCAGTCTTTATGCTTAAATACTACAGCACACTTGAGTAAAACAAATTCCAATCTGCTGTAGATAGATAATATGGCAGCCCACAGTGAAGACTAAGACACGCTTACAATCCTAGAGTTTGATACTTACAGTGACCAGTTAGGCCATTCTTGCTTTGGAGCAAACAACTAACATTATGTCTTGCCATCCAGACACAATGAAGGTTAACATTTTATCATATCAAAAGACACACTGCTGTATCAAGATGCAAACATCACAATATTTTTAGATAGTGCAAAACTGCAGGTTTTCACAAAAAAAACCAACCTGCATTTGAGGTAAACGATGTGAAGAAGTAGGTGAGCATAATTTGATAACTAGATCTTAAAGAAAACGTTCATATTTTTCAAGTTCTGTGTAAAAATATATTCAGGCATCTAACCTAATCGGTACCATTCCCAGAAGATAACTCGGGGAAAGCTGCAGAAAGGAGAACTTTGAAACATGAGTAAGGACGAGAGCCAGGGACCACAGTCAGCCAGCTCTAGAGGAACAAAACTGTCAGCTTAAGAGACGCTTCAGCTTGCTAGAATAACAAGTTCACCTCTCTTGCCTTTTTTTTAAACCCATTTTTACAAAGCAAGGAAAGGGCTCTTAATTCCCCTAGGAACAGGTAGCCAGAAGCCTCCTCTCTTCTTAAGGTAGGGACTGAGAAGGAATGACCGCTCCCCATGCTGACACACATGGACTGTGCTGGACGAAACTGCATGGAAGAGGCACTGCTGCCCCTCTCAACTCACTGCAGCTCCTTGAGGGGAGGACTCCTCATAAGCAGTTTGTTAACAAATCACATGCTTGGTCAGCCTGTGGTGCCTGCAATCACCCTGACTTAATTTTTAAAACACTCAGTAATAAAAGGAACACTTATCTCTTTTTGAAGCCTCACTGCTACATGATGCCACAACTACAGTGCTCACCAGCGATAAACAAGTTGCACCAAAAATAAAGAGTCTCAGAACATGCACGGTCCTGCTGGCTAAGAAAAGTGTCTCCCTGGACACAAAACAGGACAAGAAATAGCTACAGCCTAATTAAAGAGCAGGCTCCTAAATCAACAGATTTAGGAGATGGTAGACTTCAGCTAGTGAAGTGGAACTACCCTCCCAGACGTATTTAATATTTACAGCAATTTTATTCTTCTACTCTTTACAACGCCTGCTTCCATTCGTGACTGAAACCTAAGCTAATCAAAGCGATTCCTTCATGAAAGAAATCCAAGCATTTTCTTTTTAAAGCTCAAAGAGAATAACTAATGGAAAATGACTGCAAGTAGGTCACATTCTTGCACAAAAGGGAATACAAGTAGCTATAAAAAGAAACCAAAAGCTGAGAGAATTGTGCTAGTAGAGAACTAGTGGCTTTTGGAATTAATTGAATAAATAAAACTTGGTAACACATTGAGATTCAGAACACAGTAACATTAGATGCAAGTCAAGCCTATAGTTAACTATTAAATCTCTGAAATCTGGACACGGTAGCATGGAAAATAATAAGTGTAAGTTAATTTGTGAACTATAGCCTCAGAAGATGGACTGAAAAGATGGCTGTTATTTTTCAACTTGAAGTGCAAGAGGTGTACTAGACCATTATATTTCAGAAACAATATTTCAACAGCATTTTGAAGTTTAATTGCACAGGTACCAGTAGAAATCAGGAGAATTCTTTCTCCTAAAAATCTTACAGGTACCTCAGAGGTACCCTTACAGGTAGCCTTCCAGTTCAAATACCCATCGTGACAATTCTGTGTTGATACTCATTTCCTAGCATCTACATGAGAGCCAGGAATCATCCTGGGTACCTTTAAAGATGTTTCTTCTATGTTTCAAAACAACACTGGCTAAGCCAAGTGACAATATAAGCCTTAGATCAGGTAACATGCATTCGGACATGCCATCCTCTTTTGGTGTCAAAATTTAACACCAAAACTAGCACCATCTCCAGCTTTCAGCCTCTCTGGCTCATATGTCACACTATGCTACATGCAGTTATCTTTGAAATATTGCTGCAGTTAAATACCATCTTGATCTGACAGCATTAAGAAGTGACATCACAAATATTTTACAAGTCATTTTTACTAAATGTGAACACAGTATTTAAAAACTGATTTGTCCAATTTCAGTTTCCATTAGCCTTTCTGTAGTCTACCCCTCCCTCTAGCAGATACAACAGCTCTCTAGGACCCACACTTTTTTCTTCTGGACTTCAGCTAAACAATCTGATCTGCAAAAAGATCTTAGATTTTTCTTCCTTTGACTACTTTGAGACTGTCTCAAAGACAACAGAAGCTACACATCTAGTTTCAGTCTCAATTACATGACCATCACCACTTACCACGTCTCCTACACACAAGGACTGCATTAGCCTTTTCTGCTAGGGTAGTAACCACACACAGAGCCATTTGCTTCATGCAATCACAAAATCCTTTATGCAGTCACTGTTTTCCAAGATGCTGTCCCATTCTGTAGTTATGGCCTGTATTCCTTTTTGTCCAAATTACAGCCCTGTATCTAGCCATTAACAACCCAGGATCTGACTAACCAGTCATCCCCCAGTTACCAAGATCACCTCATCTGTTGGAGTATAAAGACAAGAACACTCTTTCAAGCTCTTGTGACCTAGCCTACAACTGAAGTTTCAGTGGAAAATTAAACATACTACTGAATCTATCCCTGAAAGCTTATATACACTCATTAACACCATTCTCCGTGTGAAATTCCAAATCAGCTGTGACCATGTGCCAGCAAACAAGCTGCAAACAGATTAAACATTCAATGTAAGCAATACAATCCTTACCCAGCACAAGCTTGCAGACATGCCAACATAGTCGCCAAGGTTTCTGGAGGAAGCTGAGCACTTTTGGGCTGATCTTTTTCTGGAGCAAGGCCACCCAGGATAGATGGACATCTTCTCTTTAAGAAAGTCATACAGGCCTGGATGAAGGGCTCCTGAGGAAAAAATGTTATCTTAATCTCCCAAACTGCATCCAAGCCCCTATTTCAAACTTGGCAATTGCACCGTGGAAAGAATTGCACTAAGCTATTATAGTTCAGTGAAAACGTTGAACTATCAGACCATGGACACTTTCCACAACTTTAAAGCTACTTATAAAATTGTTAAAGTGACTTAAGTTAGTCACTGATAGAGTGCAGAAATAAAAAGAAAAATCCTGCTTTACCCCATGCTCCCGAATTTTATCTGTGAGCCATTTGTCAAGTTTGAGGTATTCCCGTCGAGAGGCAAGTGCAGCAAGGTCAATAACAAAGGCAAATGGAGTACCATTTAGCAGCATTGACAAGGCCTAAAGAAAAAAAATCAGAAGACTACTAGTGAAGACACAAGGATACCCTTTCTCCTTTCTTTTCTTTCTAATCCCCATATACTTTTTAGCAAAGAAGTCTTGCGATCACATGCTGCTATGCTTTCTTTGTCAACAAAAAGACTGGTACTATCAGCTTCACTTACTTATAGCTCACTCATGAGACAAATAAGCAAGAGCTCTCGTTTGAAATCATGACCCTACCTTCTTTGAAGCGACCTTGTGCTGACAGTTTTAAATTCCTCTATATGAAAATCCACCAGCAAGTGGCTGAGAGCTACCAAGGTGATATTACAACAGAATTAATCAGAAGAGTCTAGCATCTCCCTGCAAACAGACCACCACCCTTTCAGAGCCACTTTGAATATATCTGCTCAAAATGTTCATCTTTGAACACAGTAACTGCTACAAAACTGACTTCAGGCAGCAGCTGGTGCTCTTGCACTTTGAGACACGCAATTATTTTGCATATACCTTTAGGAAGCCATAAAGGCCTCAAAGAAGTCAGTCACAACTTCCAGTCTCTCTTCTGAATGTGTAAACAACTGAAAAGTAGTATTCTTAGGAAATCTCCATTCCATTAAGCTTAGCAGTGCCACCTTCACACAAATATCTGAAGGATATTTTCTACATTCCCATTTCAATGGTATTCAAGGTTAAAACAGTCAAAGCTCTTTCTGCATTTACAGTACGTTCACATAGCAAGCAGTTCTATTACACTGCTTCCCAAGTTACTTTTCAGCTAAGTCATGATAACTAACTCTACTGCAAACACCAAGTAAAATGTCTTGGGTTCACAACTAGGCAGGCTAGAAAGCATCTGTAGTCAGATACCACAACTCAGCTGAAGAACACTTAAAGCTACAGAAACATAGGCTGGGTTTTGGTTTTGTTTGGGTTTTTTTTGGTTGGTTTTTCTTTTTTTTTTTTAAGATGAGGTACAGCAGCAACAACTGAACTCAGACATGCTTAAACAAAGTAATCCTTACTAAATTAGTCACATCTAAGTTAAGCTTAGGCTTTGTTAAAAGATGAGCAAGTCTGCATAAGACACCAGACAGAAAATAATGGCAGTGTTTTGCAAAACTCACCTTCAAGTCTTGCGCCACATCAAGAATACGTGACAATTTTGCCTGGTCATACTGCTCCCCTCTCATGTACCATTCTGCCATTGCATGCATGATAAGCTGACGAATCGAAGGAGACTGACCCTAAGGAGAATTAAATTAGGACTGTACTTCATGCCTCTAGGAAAAGGATCAACTACATGAACTACTAGGATATTCTACCTCTAAAGCTTAACATGCAAACATATTTGCTCTTTAGCTTCAGAACTTAGCTTCTGAGTTGGGCTCTTTTTGTGCAATAATGAACTATCCAGGAGCTACAACTAAAGGATGTAACATGACCATGAATGCTAAGTATGTATATCCCCATCTCCTTCCCACCACTGTACAGGTCTAATTCCTCTCCATTGTAGAGAAATTGCTTTCGGAATATGCAAATCATTTATAAAACATTATGCCTGACATGATGTCCTGAAGTGAGAATTGCAACATCACGCCTTAACATGGAAAACACAGTATCTAGCTCTTTGCTTACACAGGGGCAATCTTAAACTACTACACAACTAAGATTTTGACGGCAGCAAGAGTTTTGTGCTTAAGGGTTCCCTCATCTGGGGCAGTGAAACATCCTCAAGTTGTGGAATGGCACTATGTCACACAGCAGCCATCATTTTGAACTTTATTCTGAAGCCTACCCTGCGGAAAAATTGCATATTCTGCCATTTCAAAGCCTTACGCAAAAAGCACATCACTTCTATGCTACCCCCCATTCTTCAATTTAAAGACTTATCAAGAAAAATAAAACATTCACAGCACTTCAGCTAGCAAATAGCCATAATTTTGCAGTGAATGTGGACCAAGACCTCAGAGGTCAAGCTTCTTATCATTAACTCTACTTTACTTGAACAGGGCAAGATGTTTCCTAATGCAGGTTCCCTCCCACCCCAGAGGCTTCCTCTGCCTTAAGGTTTTTCTCATGGCTCCTATTTGTTTAGCTACCAGTGGACACAATGATGAAGGCCATACCAAAAGGCAAATCCATAAAAGCCTATTTGTTTGCCCCTTAAAAGCATGGGATTTGCATACACAGTTACCCTGTCTCTACATAGAAGCTCTCCTTGAAAGAGGTCAGCATTCAGTCCTAAGCTTTCAGAAAACATCCTAGACCCTTAAAACTTACAGTATAAGTAGTTTCTTTATACCTAGAATAGCCTCCATCTTTTAGCAAGTAGAATGGAGATTATTTTGGTTTAAACCTCCCTACCTCTTACTGCTTCAAGTTTCTACACTTTCAATGTGTGAGGCTGAGCGTTTGGTGGGGGGGTTGTTGCTGTTGTAAGGTTTTTGGTGTTCTTTTGTTTTTTTAAAAATCAAACTTTGGTCAACTTTGGTTAACTGAAGAGTTAAAAAAAAAAGTCAAACTTAACTTTGGTCTCTCTACTTTTCCAAGAATATTTTCTCAGTGGACATGATTTCTTTGTTCTGAATATATTTCCCCAAAGAAAATCAAATCAAAACAGTTTGCTTCAAGACAGGGAGGAGACAACTTGTATTACTTTGCATAAACCACTGATAATTGACCTCTTGAATTTTAAATTACCCAGTTCATAAACCAATACAAGCATTGCTGTTCTAACTGTTCAACTCATTTAACAAGCTTTCCGTTACATGAACGGACTACAGGCACACTCCAGTGAAAATACTTACCTGTCCATGCCATGCATAGTGCAAAATGATGGCAGAGTTGGGATGGTTGCCAAGGAAAATTGGCATGAGTGTGGAGATGAGTTCATGGCGCAAGGTATGCCAGGACGTGTTGATCTGCAATAAGGCCAATACCAACATATCTGGGCAATGCTTGATAGGAAAACTGAAGAGCTGCTTAACCTGCTCATACTGTCCCACTTCTGCCAATCGTAACAGAGATTCAATCAAATCCAGGCTCTTCCTAACAGAAGAAAAACAAATAGATACCCCCCCAAAAGTTACAAAGTAGTTAGCTTACAGGGTCCTGGATTCAAGCATTTTGTAGCAACAACTGTAAGACGATATAAAGCAATGCCCACTGCAAACAACCTCATATTGCAGCTCTTATCACACACAATTAAGCCTACAAGACCATTATTAACCATGAAAAACAACTCCCTCCCTCCCCCCCCCCCTTTTTTTTTAACAAACCAATTAAAGAGCTTAAGAGCTTCTGATTCTGTTAGGTAAGAGGGAGAATTGGAAGCTGATGTTGAAAAAATTCACTTGGATAATTTAACTTGAAACATACTTCCAGAAATGGAATATACTTTTTTAAACACCTCCGAGTCCCTGTCTGTGAAACTTAGTGAAGATATTCTACTTGTTTTGTCTGCTTTACAGACAAGTAATCATTGCCACCTTCCCCAGTTTAGCCATATTCCCCATCCTCCAATTCCCCATTTTGGGCCATACAATGGAAATAGAAGCAAATACCTTCACTGAAATCAGCTACACAGGTATATCAAAAGAAGGGGTGTAAAGGTCAGCTCAGAAAGTCACACTAGTCAGCTTTATGCAGTAACTCAGGAATAGCGCTATGAATTTACTATTTAAATCCCAGGACTTTTCATATAAGTAGAGCAAGTTTCTCTAATGTCATCCTGGGAAAGACAGATTTAAGTTCATACCTCCTCTATCCCCTCCTCTCAGCTCACAGTATCTGCCAAAATACATCAGCAGAAATTCTCCAGACAACCAGAAGACTCCAATAAAAGCAAGAACTGGCAGTACATTTTCAGATATTATGGAATTACATAGGAAGTTCTGATATGAGAACTTTCACCAACCAAACATGGAACAAATACTAATGGCTGATCTATTGGGATGTACACACAGCTACAAATAAATCTGGTTGCATGAAAATAAAGCCACATTTGACCAGACAAGTAACCTCACTCTAAATCTAGGTAAAAAAAGCAGTTGAGAGCAGGTTTACCATGTAGCAATTTCTCGATTGTCATCCTCTGGTGGTGCTTTCAGGATGTCTGTGGCAACAGTATGACAAGGGTAGTCAGCAAAACAGAAGATGTCAGGGTTTATGAGGGAATGTTGAATGAAGGAGAGCTGGAATAAAAGACATCAAAAATAGTTTAGATATTTAGAGTTTCAGGTTCCTTCCACTTTATCAACTGCCACATTTCTGAGAACAATGCAAACCAACAAAGCAGTAGAGATGAGCCAAGATTTATCATCAACGCTTTTCACATAAGACTGAACCTCACACTTCTCCTCCCAGGATTTCTGAAAGTGGCAGATACAGGTGTGCTGAGGGTACTTGTTTGCACAAAGCTGTAGCCTTTTCGTGTAACCAGGTAAAAACCTCAAAGCACAGCCATGCAGCAACAGTTCCACACTCAGCTGCATTACACATCAGAACTCTGCTAAAACCAAAGGTGTTGTCACACATGTATAGCAAGTGACCATCTCCCAAACAATGCAGACACTGTTCAATTACCAGACTGTACTTCAGTAACATACCTGAGGCCTATGCCTTACAGGCCAAGTTTTCAAATGTGGCTTGTCTAAAAATTCACATTACCAATCCACATTTGCCATTCAAGAAATCCAGGAACTTCTCAAGTGTTGTACAGATACAGCAGAAACGTTGGTAAACCTACCTGGCCCTCCGCGTGCTTCCAAGGTCTGTATATGGCATTAACTGGAAAAACTTCGATGCCCAGCCCTCTCTGGATGCCAAACACTACAATATGCAGGCCCTTGCTGTCACGAATCTGAAATCCTGGATGGTCCAATTCATAGGTTACTACTTTGAAGTCCAGGCTAGGATTCTGCAACCAGAAAAACAAGAGTAGTCAGCCTTGAACATTACAATCTTCAGTACTGTGTTGTAAGAAGCACTCTTCATCAGTGTTTTATCCAGCTTAACATCCACCTGACTTTTAGTTGAAGGCATGGTTTTTGTTTTAAAAACCAAGATTTGGAGAGCTGTGAGAACTTGATATAAGTTAATGTTTGAAACTAGCCTGTGAGACCGCACTTGCCCCAGTACTACAGGCAGTAGCTGTCTATTCTTCCAAATGTTTCATTAACAAGTCTTCAAAAAAAAACCCAAAAACACACGCAAACACATAGCTGCTTTCTTAGCATGCTAACTCATTCTTTTTGTAGGCTTCCATATGCCCTCCAATAAAAGGCAGAAGGGTCTGACCCGCTGGCAAGAAGAACTTGCTTTTCCTTTTGAAGAATGTATGCTGCAAGTACTTGCAAAGCACCTATTAGATTTTCAGCCATAGTGTGAAACCATAAGGATGAGGGAGCTTGGAGGGAACTATGGCTGTTGTGGAAGGCAGACCATTCATTTCAGAAATAGGTGAGCACCAAAGACAAAGCTAATTCCAAGGTTTAGAAAAATGGAACAGTGACTCCTGTATAGATTAGAGGGAACATACAGGAAAAAAAAATCACCCAATATAAAGGCAGGCAAAGGAAATGGTACTCATGTTACACTGAGTTAATTACAAGAATTGGTGCTTATAAAGTGGTGGAAAAGTTTTCTTATTTCTGAAGCGTCATCATACACAAGAAGCATTTAGAGTTTTGGAATGAGTAGCTACAAAAATATTTTGTTTCATTTTCATCACTAATGCCTACAGTGAGAAGCTTTTCTAAACAAGGTGCCTGAAGCACAAAACTTTCCACTGTCAGAAATAAGTTCAAACACAAAAACCCTCAGAGAACACATGCTGGAGTATGTGGGAGCAGTGTGGAATAAATCTCAAGTTGCACCCAAGTTAGCAATTCAGGCAGCTTTTATTTCCCACAACTCCTCAAAATATTCTTGTTCACGAAGAAAAAAACACCAATCATTTAAGTACAGCAGTGCAATTACATTAATAAGATTCAAAGCCATTCAGGCTGCTAGGAGCTTAAAAAGCTTTATATTCACACTGAGACATGACCTTCTTTCAGATATTGTGCACAAAAGACCAAGATGCTCACAAAACTTACCAGCTCTTTAAGAACATCAATTAAGACCTCCACATTCCAGGTATGGGCTTGTGCTCCATCACTTTTATCTTTCCCGTCACTCCAAATCCCACTGCCAGGAGCCGAAATAGACTGCAAGTTAAATACACTCAATCAAATACTAGTTCAAAATAAAGCAGTCTGAAAAGCCACTAGCTACAGAACTCCCTGCACTATGAAGGTAAGCAGAAGTTCAGACCAGTAATGACACCAGTTGCACACTTCTGAGAATCTTTCATTAAAGAATACATTATAGACATTTACAGCAGAACAGTTAGAAGTACAAGTGTTGAATAATAAAAGCAATTCTTAAATTACTAGAGGCTAGCATTTTAACTTCTCATTTTCTGCTGATTAAAATACATACAATCCCCACCCCAGTAGGCCACTCACTTGTAATGGAATACCATCCGTCAACCCTGAATGAGTTCGAGCCATCATCCCCAAAACCCTGGCAACCTGGGCAGCCGTGACTTCCCGAACACCAAACTGCATGATTATGTTGCGACATTCTTCAACACTAAGATGCAATAAAACAGAGATATCTTAACACGAAAGCAGGTTTCACTGTGGCACAACTTAAGACAGACCAAAACAAGACCTGTGAATACAGTTGGGACAGCACACAGATTGTTGGGAGAAACTAACTGCAGACTGTAAAATATGACCATTCACTCAACTTCAGTTATGTTAGTCAAATGATCCAACATAACAAAATTCCAGGACAAGCAAGAAAAGAAATTCAGTAGAAAGTCCTTGCAATTATTTCCATGAAACATACTGTGCCATGTATTCAGTTCAAAGCTAGGTTTACTTAAGTGACAGTGAGGGATGTTTCACAGCATATGCTCTGTCAAAGTGAAAGCACAGGGTTTTCTGTTAAGAGCACTTCCATGTATTGACCTGTGACAGAGCTTCAAAGGCTGAAGTTTTCTGCTAGCTAAAAGTTAAATAAAGGCTCTGAGAATGCACGTTTCAAAATGACATGCAGTGTTCAAAAGGTAAGCTGTGAAGGTATGCCTTTTAGCCTGATGCAAGCGATGGCATTTCTGCTCAGAGGTCACTAGCAAAAACCTTCAAGGAGCCAAAAGAACAAACAATGAGCAGATGCTTAAGTTCAAATTTTAGAACTGAAGGCTTTTTTTTCAATTTTTGTTTCACTTTGGGAACACTTCACAGTTGGGCCAACAAGATTTACACAGCATCACTGTAGATCAAAAAAATGCTTATTAACAGGCATACGTTAGCAAAGGAAATGATTTTCAGTATCTTCCAACACATTTACATTGTGTTTCCTTACTTCACTATTTAAACAGAAACTTATGTTAGTATCTTTGAGATTTGATCACCTCCCCAAAGTAATCAATAGTCTTTCTTTCAAAATACAGAATCATTTACTTCTCTTAGCTTATGCTTTGTAAGTGACTCTTCCTTGGGAAAAAAAAAAACCAAACACATTAGGTTCCTACTGAGGGCTAAGACTAAGGCCCCCTTCAAAACCAGCCACACACTTGCAGGCTCCTGTTATCACTACCAGCATTAGATCACTACCCTAAATCCTTAAAAACCACATTCAAAAATTGAGCTGTGTTTGTGCAGATAGCAGATATACAGCAGGAAATAAACCTTTAATATATTCAAATTTACTCTTCAATAGACAGCTTCTTCTCCTTCCACTTTTCTAGTAACTATTCCAATTCACACATGTCTATAAACAAACAGCCCACGTAAGGCAGTACTTGTGCTAGGCACGATAAGCAAAGATCTTAGTCCTGCTCACACCACTCCTGCAAACCCACACAGCTCTATGGATGACAGCCCCTTCCACAGAGCTCCTGCAAGTCAACAGAGCTGCCCATCTAACATTTCAGGCTGGGAACAGAGAGCAAGAATACAGAACACTACTGAAGAGGTGGGTAATGCATGTCTACGAACACACACACAAACCCAGGGCAAGTTTAAGACAGATAGAATTTATGCCTACGTAGCCACTTTGGGTTTACTTACAAAAAGGGTGATGGTCAAATTCTTATAAAACCCTCACAAGGGATTTGAATACCTTTACCTAGCACTTCTTACCATCACAAAATCCTACCCAATCTCAACAGACATGCTATACGCATTAGAAGCAAAATATAAAACAGGAATCAAAACAAATGACCTCATAATACTTAATGAGGTTCTAGTTATTTTAGTATTTTAAGTGCTCCTTTTGCCTCAAAAAAACAAGAAAGAAAACCACCGCCACCCAAGATGCTTGAAAATTACATTTTCCTACAAACCTTGTACAAAAGCCATAGCCAACTTCTTGCATGAAATCTGCCAGAGAACTCTCCATCATGGTTTTGGCTATCCCTCCAGAATCAGGCAGGATCCTGTCCATTAGAATGTCCCGTTTTTCAGGGTATAGAAGTGGTGCAAGCACCACAGGGCAACGCTCCTGGGGAAAATCTAAAGGCAAGAGTAACAAAAAAGTGTCAGAAACCACAGAACACCAGTTGCATGCAAGTGACTATTCAAAGTAACTTGACTGCTGTGCTAGAGCTTCCCTGCTGCTGCAGAAATCAAGGGGGCAGTTACGCAGCATTCCTACCTCCCAGTTCTCTACTGGCACTTGGATATTCCTAGAGAACAAGAATGTAGAATAGTCCAGGTTCATACAGGTTCACTGCAGCTGCCCAAAGGGCTAGCAGCTGCGCTGGTGGTAAGTTTAGAACTAGATTGTCACTAACAGCAGTCATCCAAAAAAAGCACAGAGCAGGAAACAATACAGCAGTAAAGCAAAAGCCTCTCCTCCAAATCAGGAAGTATTAGGAAACAAAGGAGCTGCTATTGAGCCTAAGAAGTCTAGCAAATCTAAACCAGGCACTTGGGCATGGAAAGAGAGCATGCTTCCTTCCAGGGAAGCAAAGTTTAAGGGACACACAGTAATGAGAGGATCAGATGTGTTGGTGGGCATTTTGCTCACAGTGGAAAGCAGCAAAGACACCTTAGGGATGGGCCTTCCCGAGACAGCATTATCTTTAACATGATGCATAATGCCTCCATACCCTTTGAGGCCATTCAGAGAAGAATGCCCCATTTCCCACAGCAAAGCGAGAGGAATTGCAGAAGCTAATACACTTATCTTCATTAAAGGAAGCATGAAATAAGAAGTTACACTTAAATAAAACAAACATTTTGCTCTTCTATAAAGGGTGCCTTCCTCTAGGTCTGTGCAGAACCAAGGAGTGGGCTGAGTTAAATTCAGTTAGCTTTGAGTCCAAATCCTCCTTATTCTGATGGGTTTACAGCAAACATTGTTGTTTCAGAAAGGAAGAGACTAACAGTTCACAGCCTAATGATAACATCCCCTGCCATCATACAAGAACCATGGTAGCTTCCAGAAAATGAACTAGAGTTTTAGTGTTTCCTCATAGACCTGCACCCAATATATATATATAAAAGCAACCCAGTGCTTAAGATCCACCTATCTGAAATGGCAACGTATGTTCCTTACACTGTAAGGAGTTCAAGTTTTTCAACTGCAGTGCACTGAGTTGCTTTAGTTAAATCCACAAATACCATCCCACACAAGCAAGCAAACACAGACTTGAATACCCCTTACTTAATGCTTATTTATCACAATTAGAAAAAACCCCAACTGAGGCCACATTGCTGCTCTTTGAAAGAAAAACAGTACATTATGGCCCAATGCCAGAAGAGTGGTATTTTTGTCAGTTTAGAGTTACAAAAATTTACTGAGTTCTACCTCACCAAGCTCCCCACCATTTCAGCAGCAGTCTGCACTGACAGTAAGTTACAAAAATCCATTTCAAAGTTTGCATTTAGTCAGGCTTCCAGAACATCACCACACTTACCTCTACGTAATGTTTTAAGGAAAGCGTCAATCTGTTCCTGTCCTACCCCAAAGGCTCCCTTCTGCCCAAAAAGGAGATGGGAGAGGAGAAGGTGCAGGACCTCTATTGCAATATCTTGGAAGCCACCTTCTTGATTTCCACTGACGTCCGCGTCAATGTAAGAGCGCAAAAGATCCGGGAGTTTCTGTTTGATAAACTGGGCAGCTTTTGAAAACAAAAGAGGCTAGAGTCAAAACCTGAAATTTCTCTTTAATATGAAGACTTTTTTTAGCTAGGTCTTGTTCTCTTAATCTGAGTTTGTTTACCACAAGCCACAACAGTTCAGATTTAAATAAAAGTCTCATAATCCATACCCCAGAACTCAAATATTAACGAACAACTAAAAGGCAAGATACCACAGTACCTCAATTTGATTCATTATCTAGCAAGTCATTCCTGGAAGGGACCCCCAACTTCATGTAAGACAAGATGACTGTGCTATCTATTGCCCCTCTCAAAATAGTGTTAGACTTCAACAGCGCTACTGATTGCAAGGTCTTGCATTACTCAGGTCACACAGGCACACATCCATCCATCTAGAAAGCCCACTGCTTAAAAAGAAAAACAGTGTCCCTGCTGCAGTACTTTGGAAGCTTCACTTACCAAAACCTCGTAGATCTGAGCTGAAAGAGTTCAGTAAAGCGAGACCAAAAATCACCTACAAACAAGAACAAAGATCATAGTAAGGGGACATCATCCTTTCTAACAAGCTTAGTCAAAAAAACATTAAAATATTTTTTAACTAAATATTCACCTACCTCTTGAACTTTACTTAATTTGATGACTTTACTCAATTGGGCAAATAAATGGGGTGAAGGCTTTAGACTCTGAAACAGGCAAGAAGAGTTAAATGTAAGTTATTATATGATTAGTCTCATTTGTAACGTGGCAGGCTATCTAGAGTCCATTTGCAGGTCTGGAATATTAGTAACTATTCTGCTGTAGGTTAACACAAAGCTTATATGGCTAAACAAAGCATCTTTGGAACTATTTTTGGATACATCTAAACTAAAAGTTTCTTCCACATATCCCACTCTCACTATTAAACCCGCATCATGGCTTCCATATTGAAAGAAACAGGAATGCTGATGATTTATTTTGGTTCTGGCTGCCACAAACAAGCCATAAAGTACTAACATTAGATTAAGCTTTAAAATTAGTTTGCAATCATTCTGAGTGATTGAATAACTTGCTCAGTTTAACAAAAAATCCCCAACTTCTGGGCAAGCTCCATGTTTGAAGACTTTAGTACAACAAATCTTAGCCATAAAAAAAAAAAAACCAGAAAAAAGACAAGAGAAAACCAGCTGGTTTCCTACAGACCAGTTCACTGCAGTTTG
Source organism: Nipponia nippon (assembly GCF_047370975.1). Lineage (NCBI taxonomy): Eukaryota > Metazoa > Chordata > Aves > Pelecaniformes > Threskiornithidae > Nipponia > Nipponia nippon. Next base: position 32,153,030 of record NW_028262391.1, read on the forward strand.
ATGAGAGGATCCCCTTCAAGAAGCATACAAACCTTCTGATAGTGCAATGGATTGTCAATGGCGTAGGACAGCGTCGAGATGAAGTTTGGTTTTGTAATCAGCGACGCACACTCCTGGATCAGAAATTGAGTCTGAAAAGACCAAGATAACTTGAACACTCGTATTTTTTTGTAACAGGACAATAAAACAAAACTTCTACTGCTCACTGTGTGCAGTAAAACTAAACAAAGATAAGGTGCTTAAGTCTTGTTAATAAAAATTTGGGCACTTACATTAACTAGCTTCTTTTCATTCAAGTTTTCTTTAGGTTTAGTTTGGTTTTTAAGACTGAGAAAGCAATCAAACATTCCCCATCATGTGTGCAGCATTTCATTTTCTGTAAGCATCCTCACACATTGCAATAGACAATTTAAGAATATTTGATTGCTGTTTATGAGCTAGAGTCTGCGGCAAAGGATGCCTTGCTTAAGGATGAAAACACTCCCGAGAACAGACATAGCCAGCACCAGAAGTGCCAGTTAGTGGATTTGGGTTAAGTTTTAAAAGACAAAAGGCTTTCAAATTCTATGATTCTATGAAATAGAGCACTGCATGTGGCAGAAAGAGCAACTGTACTGAAGCTATCTGTTTTTCCAGATCAAGGGACCGTTAAGAGTCAGATATCAACAATTTGCTGTCTTCTGACTTGAGGACTGGCAAAAAGTGCTTGCAATTGAAAGGCTGTATACCAGAAAAGTTTGCTTGAAGCTACTACCTCTAACCTGCCTTTGTGCTTAGAATGGATCAAATCCTATTGCAGATTTTTAACAACCAAAACTAATAAGCAGATGCCTCAGTGCAAACTTTACCTGATGGAAATCTTTGCCACTGCTTTTACCATCGCCACTGAAATCCACGTGCGAGAATAGACAGCGTAGTAAATGCCTGTCTGCCTCGGGACCGTGCCTATTCACAATCTGAAAAAAAATCCAGAAACCAACTTGGTAGCAAACAGTCATTACAGAGCAAAATCTGGGTCTAGTACTGTGGATACAGCAGTACTTCTAGCGGTTAAGTCATCTACAGTTTCAACAAAACTGCTAAGAATGTTCCTTTTTAATCAGTAATGTAGAAACAAAGTCATGAACCCTATCTGCAAATGAAAAGTATAAACTAAGAGACAAAGAATCTAGACACAAGTCATTGACACGGAAGCCATGCATTTAATGGGTAGTATTCTTAAAAAGCTAAGTAAAAATGGGTTTTCAAGTCACCTAAAGGATGATTTCAAGCTTCTCTGCCAAAGTAACCCAAAATCCACAGTGTCATGGCCTCACTTTTCCCCATTTCTTCCCACAGCTATGGTACTTAACTCCACAAGAGTACAGCCTTGGGACAGCGTGCACCTCTGTGCTATGCCTATGTAGCAGGCATTTATCCCAGAGATAAGCAACCATACAGCATCTCCACTGATCTTGCAGGCAGCTTCTATGTTGTCTCCTGGTCATGACTGACTTGGCTGCCATTACTCCACAGTCTTTTAAGACATAAAGGCAATACTATACAAGAAGTGTTTCCTGCCATCTAAAGAAACAAGTTCATCTCAAACTTGCTCATTAGCAAGCTTTAAAATCAAATACCACATGCTGAACACCTGCAGCTGAGACCTTTTACCAAGTCTTTCCCCTGTCATTAGAGCTCATTCAACTGAATTCTGTACCTCAGTCATAAGTAGATGATCTGCATTTGTTAATTTGCAACACCTATCACTCATTACTAAATCTTAACAACACTATTACATTTTTGTTAGTATCCCCCATCATTTACCTTAATTTTAGCTCCTGGCTACAGACCAGCTCATCAGCTTGTTGTTTGAAGTACCTTCAAGTTGTTTCAGTGTTTATTCATTTCTTTGAACCTCATCTAACTGGACAGCATTACTTGGTTTTAATGAAATTCATCCTGGCAGAAGTTTGAAGTCACTTAATTACCACTAGCTTGCTTCTTTTGTCCAAATAGTAGCAGCTAACATCAAATCCAACCTTCATCTATTGGCAAAAAATTTGCCATTGTTTCACCCTTTCTAGCTGCAGGACAGACACAATGTGTGCCAGTGCAAACCAGCAGCTCTGCCCATGCTCCAACTGGCTCCACCATCCCACAGCTTCACCCAGTCATAAATATCCTTGTTTGCCGGTAGCTTCTTTGTGCAAAAAGACAAACAGCATTGCTTTAGGCTGTGTCTGCTCCAGCTCTGCTGTTTCTGATTGTTCTCATCTCAATTCTTCTACCATTATCTGACACTATGCTTCCCTTTCCCTCACAGCCTGCTTATTCCAGTGGCTGCCAAGTTTTGTTCTAGCTGGAAAGAAACATCCAAGTCCAATATAGCTCTGCTTCTTGACCAGAGGCTAGAGTATATGCGCTTATGAGATGTCAGTCCAGAGTAAATAGCCCACTTCAGTTATGTTGACAGCGCTGTCTTTGAAGGCAGCCACCCCCCATGATTAGGTAGCAAGATGCTCAGATTGGTGCAAAAGGTAACAAAACTGAATTGACAGCAAGTTCCACTAGTTAGCTCGGGCTTCGCAAAACAGGCAATTCATTTAGGCAATCCCAATTAAATATGTAGATTTAGATGTGATAACAAAACTGGAATGAAGCTGGATCAAACTCCTAGGGAGCTATCTGGTGCTGTGACCAAGATGAATTCATCAAAGCAGATGGATACAGAAGAAAACTGTACATACTAAACCATCAATACAACCTCTCTGCATCAGAATTAGATTGCTTCCTTGCATAAAAGTAACTTCACGAGGTTAATAATTTAAAAATTTAACATATGGGGAGGAGGGGAAGAGAAGGATAGAAGTTCAGTGCAGCATTGTTCAGCTCTAACTACATTCACATAAAAGCTTTTCCAGGAAACAGGGAATGAGAACTGCCAGTTTTCCTGTAGAAAGAGCTGAAAGAAACCTTCATATTGGCAGCCTTCATACACATTCACAAGACAGTGTACCCAATTATAAAACAGTCTGTAAAGACTGACTTTTTTTTTAACCATGAGGGTGACCAAGCACTGGCACAGGCTGCCCAGACAGGTTGTGGAGTCTCCATCCACGGAGGTACTCCAAAGCTGTCTGGACATATTCCTGGGTAACCAGCTCCAGGTGACTCTGAGCAGGAGGTTGGACCAGATGCCCTCCAGAGGTCCCTTCCAACCTCAACCAGTCTGTGATGCAGGATAAAGTTTGACCCACCCATATTTGCAGTTATCATACAGAGACAAGTTGGATTTTGTTTAGGCAAACACAGGGTTAGATCAAAAAATAACTCAGCTTTTCTAGATTCGGAAAGTTTTGCTTTCTTAGATGAATCTGTCCACAAAGCCCTTCCCTCCTCCCCAACCAGGCTCTCTTTACTACTAATTCAGGAAAGGGAGACCACAAAAACTCATTTCAGAGGAAGCCATTCTTTAGAATTTGTCTCTCTGACAAATGCATAAAACATTGGTGGTTTTTTTTTAATATCCATTCTATTTTTCAAAGCAGTCTTAAAGCATCACCTATGATAAATGACTACTGAAAGTATGTTTAAGCAGAAATTAGTTCCTCAAGCTTTGCCACCGTTATGCTTCTGAGTGATATATCTAAATGCGAGTATCATTTTGGTCAGTTGTGACAAGAACAACTCCAAGTATGGTTTTCCACATACTCCGTATGCTTAGATATAAGCTTTGTAAAATTGAATGCATTATGCCAAAAATTTACACCAAGAAGCACATTGTGAGACAAAGTTAGAGCATGCACATATAATCTCTTCAGCTATCTAAGGAAAAATTGTACTAGCAATCACAAAGTAAAGTAATATCAGGAAGTTTAAAAAAAAAAAAGAGGCAAGGGAACATGGAGATTTTAGGAATTCAGACTTGAAATCCTAGATCTGTCTTATAAGCAAACATACACAAAACAGCCACTTCCACAGACCAGTTTCCAGTCTCTCAACACAGTGAGTCTAAGAGGCCTGCTGTGAAGGGTAAGGAACAATCTGTCCCCGCTTTTGAGATCTATATTCCAACTGAGTGGCAGATCAACCATATCTTCTCCAAAAATCAAAGAAACGCTTATTATCCTTTACGTAAGTGTTCATGACAGATCTGCAAGTCATGCCTCAGTCACACCTTGCTGCAAAAATCATCTGTTGAAACCAATACTGATTGAAAGGACAGCACGATCTCGGATGAGGCCCCTGCAACTACTGAACTTGCAAAAAACATGGGAACTTTTGTAAAGTTACAAGAGATGTATTCCATCTCCATGGTTTACAAGATCATTTTAAGCAGTGAATACTGATGAAATCACCCCCTCTCATCTCAAGATAAGTAAAGAAGTCAGCTGTTACCAGAAACTCACTGTGCTTAAGCCCTCTGGCCTCCTAATCTGATTGAAATCACTGCAGAACTGCACTAGTGTAAGAAAAAAAGTTAACTGTCCCAGCTGTCTGCTGGGAACTGAACTAAACCAGTTTCTAAAACTGGCTCAGTAGCATTCACTTCTTCCTAAGCACTCCTCTGTGGATAATGCAGTCCATCCTGCTAGTCAGAGCTATTTTTAAAAGGGTCAGTTAAACTAGAATTCTTGCCCAGATCTTAGATATTTGGGTTTCAGACCACAGTTACTCTGCCTGCCTTCTGAAAACCCAAGAAAGTCAGCCTGGCTTCACCACCAAGCTGTACTTCATCAAAAGAGCAGCAAAAACCTTCCATCCAAGGTAAGTGACAGCATTCAGATATAAGTAACCATGTACTCATGCTTTCAGTGCAACAACTCTGAACAGTAAATGTCTATGTTCTCCTCCCTCCCCCAACCAATAATGTCCTATGGAATTTCCAAAAGTTGAAAGACTTAACCTGAAGGAGTTAGGAAAGCTTTGCATACCACACTCCAAGAGCAGCAGTTAATCCTAATATTCCACTACAAAGTTAATACTGGTCTCAGCTCTGAGCTGCTGTATTCCATGACCTGACAGATGAAACCAATAGGAACATCAGAGATGCAAGCTGCAATTCTCACCACCACAGAAACAGTACACAGTGACGCACACGAGAGCACTGTGGAGTACAATTCAAATGGGAAGAGAAACTCCATTTGACACTCCCGTTTTTTCTTTCCAAAATTTCTTTTGTAGCATCATTAGTTTACTTACATGCTGTATTTCCTGCTGGCTGGCTCGGTAGTTTTTCTTGGTTAAATTGTCCACCAGGTAGCTGATTTGAGACAAGGCCAGCGAGAGCGAGTCAAGATTCATTGCTGGTTGGGGCGGAAGCAGGCGGCCGAGCCCGGCGCAAAATCACCATTATTCCCCTTTAGTCACCTCAGAGACAGGTTAATTTTTTTTTCCCCCAATTAGCCTGTATTTGGTTCTGTGTTACTTTCTTCAGCTCTTCTTTCTCAGTTGTCTTCCTCTGTTCTGAAACATGGCACCTGAAAGACAATATTGCATTAGATTTAAGTTCTGTAGCAACTTCAGAGCTACGTTCTAGGCACTGCTATTATCTTGTTATGGAACCCATCAATTTAAAATAAGCTTTTTAGGTTGGGTTTTTTTAAATTTTAAAAAAAATATATCTTTAAGCTGTTTGTATGGTGTTAAAAGTGGTTAGTGGTTTCTCTGTATTTTCTGCTTCCACCGGAACACTACAGGGTAGAAAGTTAAATCCTAAAAGAATTCACCATTATGCCTTGGAGCTTTTTCTTTTATATTTTTGCTACAAGCTAGATGGGCAAACAAGAAAAATAAAGTTCAACAAAGAAATTGATAATACAGACATGTTTGACAGCTTAACTTGCATAAACCATTTAACACAACTATGTCCACAAGGAAGAAGTACTATTAAGTTTTCACAACACAAGCTTAGTTGCTTTCACACTACCTGACCACATTTATTCATTTCTGCATTTTGCCAGTCTGAAAGAGCTACCAAACAGCTCAGTCAGAAGAATGACTACCCTTTCAGCACTGTAAGAAAAGAAGAAAACGAGATGCATAATGAATTAGATACCACACAGCAACAATCAGAGGTCAGAATCACTCAAAGCATCAATCACAAGTTTATACAAAAAATTGTGCTTTTTAACCATCTCCGCAATATTTTGCCTCACTACCATCAAAGTAGTATTGCACCCAATCGTACACACCAAAACAAGCAATTGTGAATGAGCAACACACACAAAGAACTGCAATAAACTAACCCTAACATTTGGCTTATACTAAAACAGCTTTCCAGTGAGCTACAACAGCAGAGCTTGCCAGCTTAATAAATTTCTATGACAACACAAAACTTGGCACTTGACACCTCATCTGTTAAATTACAGATTGCCAATGTGACAAAATTGCATCCCAAAGCAAGTCCTGCATAACCAACAGTCTGAGGAGTCTCAAAGGAAGCCATAAGCTGCTCCCAGAAGCAGCACTGTAATTTATCAGAGGTGGAATCAAGCTGGAGAGTCACTGTTTTGAAGCTCTACTTGATCAAAACACAAAGGTCACTAGGCTTCGTGCCAAGAGTCTGAAGATGCCTTTTTCAGAATAAAAACTACTGCTTTACTGTCTCAGATATATGGCCAAAACCACCAGTACAGGATTTCTGCCTCATCATTGAGATGGATCGCACAGGTGATATGTTAACTTGGCACTCATGAGGCCTAGGGCAAATCAGTTCAGAAAGCAACCCCTGCAGCAGCATGGCTTGACACACTGGCCATCCTTCTGCAAGAATTAAACGGGAACAGTACAGAGGCAAGCTGAAAAGGCTGTGCTGGGTAGAACTAGAAAAATCTTTCCCCCTCTCCCTTTATACAAAGATTTTCACTCACACTTAGAACTACAGCTTATTTAACATCTGCCTACACTTTAAAACGTTTTCTCCCACCATACAGGAAAGAATCTACACAGGTGATAACCTCAGCCATAGAGGCAGCAAGACACCTCTTGGAAGGACCAGCAAGTTTACATGCAACATCTGGAGGGAAACTTACTCTCCTCTTCGTTCTCTACAGCCACCAAAAGCATCAGGAGCAACAAATCCTATCACAAGGGATGAAGGTCATTCTGCTCTTTGGGAAAAGTTTATTACATTAAATAAAAACGTGGGTAAACTATTTGTAAGGAAAGTCAAATCATCAACCGACTTCCAGACTTTCGTTATGCCACAGAAAACCCTGTGTACTTCTAGAAGCTATGCAAGATCCTACTTAAACAAAAAAAAAAAAACCTTGCATCTTGTGAAAAGGAAATTTTCAAGTGGAAATATTGAAAACATTCTTCAATGACAAGGCAGTTGTGCTATGAAGGAATTTCAGAGCATGTTTAAAACTGCAGCAAGAAGAATTACAGAAAACTTCCAATTTTTCTTTTTTGTACATCTGACAAGCTATAATTCATTACCTTTATTTACAGGTTTGAAAGCCCGCTGACTGTGAAACAGCTTTGTAGGAAGAGGAATAGGCACAAAAGTTAAAGATTTTTCAGTAGCACAGTACCTGATTTTTTTTTTTTTTAAATAACTCTATTCCTCTTTTGGAATAATCCAGAAAGTGAGAAAGTGTCACTAGGCATGGCAAGTACACACTTTCCAAGACAGTCTTACTGACCAGGTATAACATATGGGACCAACATAAATCTTCTGAAAAACATTTGTTAAAAATCAAGCAGACAGACCACCAAGCCACAGTATTTACACCTACAAAAGCCACCGCAAGCAGCTATTACAGCACCAGATTTCAGCAAGCAGCCTGAAGAACTCAAGGGCTGGTTGAACTGAGGACTCAAGAACGGGACACAAATCAAAACTCCAACTTGGTCATTTTTAAAGCAATAACAGAAGTTTGAGTTTGCCTTTCAGGCCCCTAGGAAGAAAGACCACATTTCTCTGGGTATTGTTCCTCAGATCAATACAAACAGCACAGCGATCACACCTACTCCACCCAAAAATCAAGCTTTTAGGTACTGGAACTCTTGAGTTGGGATCAGTCGTAAATCTGATCCTCCCTGCTGCCACACAACATCCTGCAGAGCACTGACACTGACCATCCCACTGCCCTATTTGTATCGCTGTTTTTCTCCCAGAAAAGCAGAGACTACCATCTCAACATGCTTTTAACTGCACGGAAGCACAACAAGCTTTGCCGCTTTCTAACTGTAAAATCTGGCAGTGCCACTAAGAACCAAAGCTGGAGTCAAAATGGGATTTTCCCTTTCAAGGAAGGGAACAAGAGCCTGAGCAGACACTGCGACTCAAGGACAGAACACAATAGCTGAAGGAAGCAGCTTCCTATTTATGTTCTAAATATATGGTTTGCACAGTATGTGTCCTGATACACAGAAAAAACCTGACAGCTCTCAGAAGCACCACAGCATTTCAGAGTTTCAAATGGTGCAACCTAACTTACAGTAGTATATAAAAATCAGAGTAATTAAGGGAGCCCTACCCAGAAAGCAGAAGTGCACAGGTACCTCTCTGGTTATTCAATGCAAGGCTAAAATTCAATTTCTACAGCACTGATTAAGAAAGCTATGAATGCTATGCAAAGCAGACTATTTTTAGATGCCTATATTCTTAGTGGGAATGAATCTCCCTACACTGGCCTCAACAATTCAAGAAGCTTTCAGTCCATGGGGCAAACCCACCATCTTTACAGGCTGAGAAAATTCAGGCCTCGGACAGAAAGAGTTTACCAAAAAACCCCTTAAATTTGCTGACAAAATTAGCTACTTTCAATTACAGTTCCTGTGATACAGTAATGGATTAAGCTAGCAGACACAGGACCCAGGAGCTCTTAAAAGATTACCATTTTATATTGTGCAACACCACTGATTTTTAAAAGGTAGAAAATATTTACCGAAACTTACAGTATTACATAGCCTCAACACTTCCTAAGGAAATCAACAGGCCACCAGCAAAACATTTGGCATCTATTTCAGTGATTCTTTTCAACAGCAGAGTTCTGTTGGGTTATTAAAACATAAATACAATAAAATTTTAGGCAAGAATCCAAAAAATCACAAAATACAGAGGGCCAATATGTAACCAGCAATCAGGTTTGACAAAAACACTCTCTACTAACCTGAAGCAGATCACTAGCAGTAACTAAGCCTTGCTGCTGAAGATGACAAGCCTGAAGTCTTCCACAAATTCAGTAAGAGCCTTACAAAGAAAGTCATTTCAAAATTACTTTAAGCTGAACTTAGGATTTTTTTTTTTTTTTAGTATTTTGCAGAGGTAAGTAACTACTTCCACCGGGTTTCAAGAGCTGTAAAGATTTTAGGCCATGTGTACAGCATTTGGAAGATAAAAAGCTCAAGTTACAGAAAAAGCAACATGTTCACTGATTAGGTTCTAAACTCCTGTAAAAAACATCACATAAAACATGCTAAAAGTGCCACTGCTAAACCTGTCTTCAGAACACTGTCTCTTACCGACTTCTCAAACCCATGCACAAACAGAACATATGGCAGAGCAGCATACCTCTGAGAAGCACTCCAAGGGGCGAAGGGGATTTTGAATGATACCATAGTTAAATTAGATTTCAGGATGTCTATCATTTTGAAATTTACAGAGATAAAAACCTTACCCTGTAAGTCACATTAACAGCAAAATAAGCTACTGGTTAATTTGACTGTTTCAAATTTACGTGTTTACACATAGAAAAGCCACCTGAACATTCCACATACTAGAAAACTGCACACAATTCCGTCAACCTGAAGCCACGATGCTGATTAGACACAGTAACTTTAGTTTACACAGAGTGGCTGAACCAAGCACGTATGTTTGTTCTCATATGCCAAGGCCAGTTAACTTTCAGGTTTGGAACCTACCTCAAATACATCAGGCATGCATCAATTGTGACATGGCCACTTCAGGCATTTTCATATCTCAGCTAGGATTGTTTACAACCACCCTCCCCCCCCCAAGAAACTCTCACTTCCCACTTCCCCTTCAAACACTGCAGGATAAAGTTTCTGTTGGAAGGAAGTGAAGGAAATTTAGAGACCCATTCTCAAAGGCTTTGTGCTATTTTCCAGTCCAAAAAGTGTTTTAGAACAGTTAAATACTATTTCAAAAGGTAAAGGAGAACTGCAGTATTCATAATAGTAGGGATGGTTATAGAACAACAACAAAAAAAAAAATCTGGCTAAAAGAGTGGTGTCCTCAGCCATGATTCTCTGTGATAAGAATTCCTGACACTATTTAGCAATGACCCATCACAGGATCACAAAACATCACTGTCCACTTTTCCTAAGTTATGTTTGCAGTTTCTCTTCCACTTATTCAATTGAACATCAACAGTAACCACTTTAGCATCAGTTAAAAACAAACTGAATATCTAGGAACCCTATGCTAGAAAGATAAACAGGATCAGGTGTTTCTCTAAAGAGGAGAGAGAGGTAGATAGCAAGCTTGCTATGAGTTTGGTTTAGAGACACCAGGCCAAGAGGATCAACAGTTAACAGCAAACTTAAAAGTATAAGGACAGAAAAAAACAAGACAATAACAAGCCTAGAAAGGAGAAACAAGTCTACTACCAACTAAGTTTGCTTCCTGTTTATAAGGCAGTCACGTCACTCAGACCCATCCTGCCTATAATTTTAGTCAATGCCAATGTAGTTACCGTAGAAACAGGAAATACTTCAGTTGCATGCACTAAGAATGATTTGTCAGGTGTCATACCTGTTTTGTTACCTGCTTAAAAAAAACGTTCCACTGAGAACAGATGCCATGCTTCCTTCCAACAAGTAGGATTCAGAAAAAGACAGTCTAAGCTCATGACATATCAACAGACTAAATGGTGTATTTTTTAGTATTATCTCACTTCTGTTGTAAATACAATCCAAATTGTTTGTGGTTTGTTGAAATTAAACTATGACTGCTCACTAGTCATTCTATAAAGAGAACACGGTACTACTCCAAGTTAGAGAACTATTGCAAAGCAGCTATTTCTAACAATACAGCATCTGTCAAAACAGCCAACTGCTGCTATTTCTAGTTTTGAAATAAGCAAGTCCATTTTACTGGGCAGCATGTTCTTAACTGGAGGACAGCGTTGAGAAGCATTTCTTCCATGTGGTCTGCAGGAAGGTTATGTCACCGGATTATTTACTATAGCTCACTGCTTACAGGTTACTTGTTTTCTTTGGGTAAGTCACAACAATGCCGATCTTCTAAAGAGGCCGCCGAGCACAGCTCAGGGGTAGGCCCAGCACCGGCCGCTTTCTCAGTCTCTCCCAGCTCCACCTGTCACGACCAAGGCTACAAAAGCGGACAGGGAAAGAGAAATGAACACAGCTCAAAAGCCAAAGGCTTCCGTGCCACCTCCACACGATCGCCGTGCAGCTGCCGCCGCCGGAGCCTTCCTTCCTGCACCGAGAACCGCAGCCGGCAACCCACGGACCTGAAAACACTCGACTCTCCCGCCCCGAGCCACGACCAGCCCGGGCCGAGGCAAAGCCCGTCAAAGTTTGCTCGGCGGCTCCTCCTGTCGATCGGACGCCGGCTGAAGAAACAGGCGGCGGCGAAGAGGCGAGGGCCGGGGCGGGGAGCGGCGCAGGCCGGGTCGAGCCAGACCGTGGGGGCCCCCGCAGGCTGCTCCACACGCACCCCGGAAACGGCGGGCCGGGCGGGCTCCCTCTACCGGCCCCGCCACCTCCCGCCCGGCCCCGCCGCGGCCTACACCGTCGCCCGCCACCCCCGCGGCCACGACCCCCGCCGCCCCGGAGGCTCCAGTCCCACACCCCCCACAGGCAGCCCACCCGCAGGGCGTCCGGGGCCACGCACGACGCTTACCTCGGGGGGCGTAGGAGGCCGGAGCGGGGCGGCGGGCTGGGGCCGCTGGCGCTTTTATCCTCTCGCCTCCGCCGTTTCGCTACAAAATGGCGGACGGGGTCGCGCGCTCACGTCGCGGCCTTTCCCCTCCCCCGTCCCCTCGCGGCACGCCAGCGGGGGGGGGCAGCGGGGGCGCGGGTGGGCGGGGCGCCCGCCGAGCCTCCCGCCCCCCTGGCTTAGCGCTCCACCAATCAGAACGCAGGGCCGCCCGCGATATGCCCAATCAGCGCGGCGCGACCTCTGGGGGGGGACGTCCTGCCGTCCTCCCCCCCGGCCCTCCGCGCGGAGCAAGCGCCGCGCACCCATTGGGCGAGAGCGGCCGGAGTCCTTCCTACCGCTTTGGCCAATCAGCGCTGGCAGGCCTCTTGATCCACGCATGCGCACCAGCGGCCAACCCCGGGCTGGCAAGGCCGACCAATGAGCGCGGGGCGGGGCGCTGCGCTGGGGCGGGGCGGGAAGGGGAAGTGGCGGGGAGCGCCAAAGGGCGCGCGAAGTCATGGGGGGGGGCGGGGGCGCCCCTCCCCGAGTGGTGCGGTCCGCCCCGCCTCCCCCCCCGGGCGGTGGTACGGCCCCAGGCACCTCCCCCCCGCGCAGGGCGGTGGTACGGCTCCAGGCCCTGCATCCCCTCAACATGGGGGCGCGGGGCCGGGCGCGTCCCCGCGCCGCTGCAGGAGCCATTTTGCCCCGAAATTCCATTTACCCCAGCTCGCCGGCCTCGGGCCCGGGGAGGAAGCTCTTCAGCCCCTCAGGGCCACCACCCCGCGCCCCGGGACGGCTCCTTCCCGCCCGCCTCAGGCACCCCACGCCCGCCTTCCAGCCCCCCGGGGCAGCAACGCTGGGATGGGGACCCCCAGGAGGGCACCCTGGGGTACGAGGGCCTGAGGCCGGCGATGGGGCCTCACCTCTGGCAGGGGAGCCAGCCGCCATGGGGTCAGCACCCAAACCCACCCCCGGCCCCACGCTGTCCACCCCAGCGCTCAGAGAGCTGGGCTGGCGTTCCGGGACACGGCTTCATCCCCCGCATCCCACGGCTTCATCCCCCGCATCCCATGGCGCGAGCACCCCCGGCCCCACAGAAACCACCTCATGCCTGCCCAGCGCGCGCACCACAACGTCACTTTTATTGAGTCGAGGTCCCTCCGCTTTCTGCACGTAGAAAATACATTTTAAAAAGGCCGGTGTTTGTAAACAGTCAGGGGAGCGGTAAGGCAAACAGAGAAACGGCCACAGCACCTCCATACCCCCTCTGCTCTCAACCCCCCCCCGGGGCGATCAAGGGAGCCCAGCGGCTCCCTGGGTGACAACCAAAGACTTGGGACTCCATGTCTGCCTCCGCTTGGGCCGTGGGACCTCACCTTTGGGAAAGCCTGAACCACAAAAGCCACCAGGTACCAAACCCCTCTCCATCTTGATGGGGGGCGGGTACTGAAAGGCATCTTGGCATTGGCATCTGCTGAGCCTTGAGCATCCCGGTCCCCGCTGGGCACCACAGGAGGTGGCTCTGTGCTCCCCACACCCAGGAGGAGCGGTCTGCAGGGCTGGGTGGTGTCAGGGTGGGCAAGGGGTCCTCCTTTATATCTTCTTTATGCCAAGGGGTCCTCCAAGCCCCAGCGCTGGCTCTCAGGCAGGAGCCGGGTGAAGGCGCTCAGGAGGCAGCCGGTGCCATACAAACGGGGGGTCTGCTGGAGCCTGGTTTTGTCAAAAATTGAGGGCACAGAAGTTGGAGGTACCTTGGGGGAGGCAGGAGGGACACATGCCTTTACAGGATCCCCTCAAACATTCATGCTGTGCTCGGGGCTTCCTCCTCCTCCATCTGCGTCTCCCCGTCTCATCCCAAGAAGCAGTGCGGAGGTCCACATTTACCCACAGCAAGCGTTGGTAGGGAAAGACCAAATGTTTCCACGTGGGGAAGTGGCCACGTGCTGTCCTTCCACCCACCGCCACTGGTTGCAGAGGGAGAGAACCACAGTGAGAAGTACAGAAGCACGCCATGGTTCACCCTCCCACCACGACAGCCTGGGCTGCTTCCAGAAGATGCAGAAGGAGCAAAATCAGGTGCTGCACGAAGCTGGGCTGGACCCTCATCACAGAAGCAGCAATAGATACACATGAATTCCTACCTCCCCCAGGGTTTTAGAGGCCAAACAAGGAACAAGGAAGCTCCAAGAGTGAACAAGAGCAGTTTGCGGTTGAGGTTTAACTCCCCCAACTGATTCTGCAGCTGGAGAACTGCTCAACCCAGTGAAAGCAGAAGTGAAACTATTATCCAGACAGGCAACATAGGGACACCCCAGAGCAACACCAGCCACAGAGAGTGTAAACGACCAAGGGAACAATATAAAACGGATTAATACTGACTGCTTTATCCCCAAAGCATCCCTTAAAACCTACACCTGACCCAGTCGCATTCCCTGGACACCTCCTGGAACAACAGGATTGGAAATCTGGAGAAGAGCTTTGCTCTAGCGTAGTATCTCCAGTAGGTCAATGCAGCCACAGCACCTTCTCTAGTGGGCCAGCAACCCCTGGCAGGGGAAACATTGCACCTGTGTGTCCCTACCCTGGGATTGTCCTGATCCTCCAAAAAAAATCAGGCTGAAGGTGATGGTCCCACTTTGTAACAGAAAGTGCAGCCCAGGCAGAGGGAGATGAAAGAGTAAAGGCAGGAGACCGGCAAGATGAGCCACGGGAAAGCAGAGTTCAAACCAAACCAAACACTGACACAGAAGACGACAACGGGGATGTCACCCTGTCTGATAAACATGATTACTAGTTCCCTTTATGCAAGTCACGCTGTCTTCCTCCAACGTTGGGAGAAGGAGGAGTTTAAGCTGTGGAGAGCTCTACCAGCACAGGGGTACACGGGTGAGAGCGGCATGCGTTCGCAAACCCCAACTGCGACCCCTTAGTGATGTCTAAGGTAGTGATGTCTACCCCGGAGGGGCAGAAAGGGCTTGACCTGGACTACAGGTCCCCTTGTAGTGATGCTCTGGCTTCACCAGGGAGTCAGGGCTGAGAGGACAAGCCTGACTGCCTGGTGCGTTAAGACGACGAGATACAGACCACCACCGCAGGGCTTTTTCAACCGAGTCCCAGATCACAATGCTCCTCTTGGATCTTCCTAACACTCCAACGTGTTTTCTCCCTGCTTCCCTTTGGTCCTAGGGGAAATCTGCATCCCCACAGCAGCAGTGCGGTCCAGCCTGGAGGAGGAATCAGGCTGTGAGATCCACGAAGATGGCGTTGGCAGTGGTCTGTCCAAAGATGAAGGCTCCGAGGGTGACCATGAACACCCCGTAGCTGACCTGGGCCCACCAGCTGCAGATACAGGAGGACAGGGCATGTTTAGAGGGGACCTTCATGCCAACATCCCCAGGGGAAGCGGGGAGAGGGGAAACGTGTTTCGGTTACCTGATTGCCCTGGTTTCTTGGATCTCTGAGAGCTTCGCTTGAATCAGGCAGAGCCCTGAAAGGGAAAGGAGGCAAATTAAACCCAGACGAGGACTGAGCAGACACCCCACAAGCCATGGAGCTGCACTCCCCGTTACGGAGCAGAGAGTCCAGTTGGGCTGCCACCTGACTTCATGCCACACTTTCGTCCTTCTCTAAAGACCTCCTGGTTCCTGCATCTCCATCCTGCTCCCTCCGTCTTCAAGACACAAGGCTAAGAGACCTCCACTGGCCCCTGAGCATCCCAGGATGCCCTACCTGGGAAGACGAAGATGAAGCAGGCAGCCAAGCCCCCGATGACAGAGATGACTTTGCCGATGTCGGGGATGAAGAGTGCCAGGAGGAGGGTCAGGAGGAACCAGCTGATGGTCTGAAGCAGGCGCCTCCTCCGCTCCCGAACCACATCCTCTTCCACTGTCACCCCGGTGTAGCGGAGCCAGAGACCCTCCAAGACAGCCCTGTGGGCAAAGACCAAGGGGACAATATAAACCGGTTTCCCCGCACTACCCCTCCTGCCCACACCAGCCCCTGCCTCCTCCCAGCACTCACCGGCCACAGAAGTGCAGGATGGGGTAAGACGTCAGCACACAGAGGATGATGAAGGCCCGGGCGAGGGCAACAGGAATGTCGTTGGAGGGGTAGGACAGCAAGACGTCCTGCTCCACACTGGCTCCAAAGGTCAGGAAGCCGCAGACGCCTGCCGGGAAGGGAGCAGTCAGCAGGGGACAGGGACAAGCCTCCTGCACGTGTGTTTGAGGGACCAGACTTGGATGGATATAGCACAGGGAACATTGCAAGGGGGGTTGGGTGGACTCCCCTCCCTTCCCGCTCTGTCCCTCTGCTGACCAGAGGGTCCATACCCTCCAGAAGCTCACAGCCTCTTCCAAGGACCGTGCCACACTCACACGGCATCCTCTTGCTCACCAGTGCCCGTGTAGACGAAGAGAGCGATCACCATGGCCGCTGTCACCACCACTCCCCAGGTCTTCACCTCTGGCTGCTTCATGCTGTTAAAGACGGGCACACTGCTCACATGGCACTGCCAGGGACACAGAGAGAGAGCAGGGACACACGATGGGCTGAGCCCAAGCACACAGGATCCCACATGTGATATCCCCAGGTTTGTTGTGATATCATGATCCCCCCAGGTTTGTCGCTGGAGAAGAAAAGCAGGGGACAGGCTGCCCCGGCCTTTCCATCTGGGGTAAAATTGATGCATCTCCATCCAGGATGCGGTGAGATGTTAAACTGGCTTCAGCCCCCTCACAAAGCTGTGCAGTGAGCATACCGGGAGCGTTTTGGCCGATCACCCAGGGGAGCATCCCTGGACCACGCTGGTCCCCCACCCAGGCGGCCACAGGTGAGAAGGGGAGCGCCAGGCTTGTGGCCTTACCTGGAACCCAAAGCAGATGGTGGGCATGGCATTGAAGACGGCAGTCCAGGTGGAGGGGCTGGCGGGAAAGAAACACCCACTGGTCAGACCAGGGCCCCCCACGCCCCCCACCCAGCGCCCTGGGGGAGGATGAGCTGGGGGTGCTCAGCAATGGACTCGCTCCTCTGCTGACCTGCCCGCGCTGCAGTCACTGTGTCCCCCCACCCAGGATGATGCCTTTGCATGGAGTGAGGTTTTCCTGGGACCTGGCACTTCCTGAAGACCAGGGCCTTCACTGAGACAGAACCAGCCAAAATTGAGGACATCATACAAAAATAAAAGTATCAGTAAAAAAATAAGAAATCTACTTGGGCAGTGCCGAAAACCAGTCTAATCTTTGCTCTGCCCTAAAATTCCCACTGGCTGCACTGGGCCCATAAATGTCCCCAAACCGTGAGGGAGGGGACAAGCCACAGGGGCTGTGTGGCCAAGGAAATAACCAAAATCATCCTAAAATAGACACAGCCCTGGTTGCTGGGTGAGCACAAGCACTGCAGGGGGAACTGTGGGCCTGGCTGTATTGGAGGTAAAAGTCAATCAGCTCTCCCCAAAACCTGCGATGGAGCCATGGGGACCTCCAAGAGGTCTTTTTCCTCTCCTTCACCACCTCCTCCTCTGAGATATGCAGAGATGCAGCCACTTGGGAGCTTCTGGCAGCAACGCGCAGTGTCCCTGGGCCCAGGGATGGGACTCATGAAGGATTTGTCCCCAGCCTTTGCAGCCCTCGCTCCCAAACCCCTGCTTGGCTCTGCAGTGCTGTGATGGCCACAATGAGCATCAGGTCTCTTGCACTCACCTGGTGGGGATCTCCACAGGCATGAGCTCCTTGTCAGGCCAGATGTACTTGATGATAATGACTGCTGTGACGTACCATGTGCCAATCACACTTAGGGAGCTGCAAGAGGGGACAAGAGACCGTCAGCGTGCTGCCTCCCTGCTCTGCGGAGGGTCTCCTCCCAGCCTCTCCAGCCCCATCTTCCTCCCTGCACAGCCCAGGCCACCCCAATCCTTCCCATCAGGACTCTCCTTTCCCATGGGAATATGCCAGGCACTGTCACCCACTGTCCCCAGTGCAGATGCCAACACAATGCCGCTGTGCTCAGGGGCTTGTGATTAGCAGACCTGCCAGCAAGGGAATGGACTGGGTTTGGGGCAGGAGAAAGAGGCGAGCGTTAAAGAAATGACACTCCTCGGTAGGCCTGGTCCAGCTCCAGCAGCCAGGTGGCACCAAGGTGCTTGGTGGAGCAGGCCTGGCCTGCAGACCACCCGGCCTAGGGATCCTTACTGGCTCTCCTTCCTGCTGGATGGCCAACTCCAAAGACAGGGGACAACACAGTTGAAAGCAGCTCTCCCCGCTTCCTCCAGCGAGCAGAAGGGAGGGACACAAGCCCCAGAATATGACACTGCGGCTGCATGGTGCTCAGTAGCTCCTCTGCTTCCCAGATGGGGAAATCGAGGCATGGGAAGGCAGAGGAGAAGATGTCCAACCCCTCAGGGGGAAGCGGGCAGATACGGCGCTAGAACCACGGTGTTTCCACTCCCTGTCCCCTGGGACCGTGCTTAGGTGGGTGCGGGCTGGCCCATGCCAGCTCCCAGCCCAGAGATCTCTCTCCACCCACCTGGCATATTTTTGGAAGCCGATCTCCTTGGGGATGGAGAGGGGCAGGATGAGGAGGAAGGCAGTGATGCTGATGGTGAACTTGCGGTCCGTGTACCAGTGGCTGCTCCCAGCTTCCTCGGGCTCCGTCACCAGAGCAGCAATGACTGTGGGGGCAACCGGGGCGGTCAGGTTGTCCCCTTCCAGCCGAAGGGACAGCAACTGGTTATTTTTTTCCCCCGTGGGACACACTTACTCTTGTCCTCCTGGTCTCCGATGATGATGAGGAAAGCAATGCAGGTGCCAAAGGTGTAGACGGCGATGGCCACCTCACACAGCACGCCAGGCACCTTCCCACAGACGGCCCACACAACCTCCTGGTAGGTCCGCTCGTTGCTGGCCTGCGAGCAGTACGCCAGGATGACCAAGCCTCCGATGATGAAGATCAGCATGCACTGGGGTGGGGAAAGAGGCAGGGAGGGGACGGTGAGGCAACGGTGTGATGAGGTCCCCAAAGCCACCTCAGGCAACCACCCTCGTACACACAGAGCATCTCCGGGGTCCCTCACCCAACAGGGCTTCCTCCCAGGAGCCACGTCCTCCCTGAGCCCCTTCTGGGGCTCCACACGCCCCCGCCACGTCCCCTCCCCTCCCTCTCACCATCTGCAGTGCGATGCCCGCGGCCACACCACCGGCCATGCTGAAGGCGGCGGGAAAGTTGAGCAGCCCAGCCCCGAGGGCAGCGTTGACCACGATGAAGACGGCTCCCAGAGCCGACGTGGCCCCCAGACCATTTCCTTGGCTCTCTCCGCTCTTTGGCACTGTCTCCACACTGGGGCTCTGCAGAAGCCTGGCCCGTTCCCCGGCGTCAGCGCTCCACTCCCAGTCCTTGTAGTCACTGTTGATGCTCCCGGTGCTCTGAGCCATTGTCCCTGCTAGGGTGGCACACACCACCGTCCACGTCCCACTAGTGCTCCTGCACCGGGCTCAGCCAGCCGCCTTGAGGAGGGTCCTCTGCCAGCGCTGGCTCCATCAGGCCGGGAGGGCAGCAAACAGGCAGGCTGGGACTGCGGCAGCGCGGGGGTCAGGCACTTCACTGCTCCTAGAACGGGATGAAGAAGGACACAGTAAATGTTAATTAACGTATGTTAACAAGGGACAACCTGGGCATCAGATGGGCGGCACAGAGGAAATGAGTTCCCTGGGTCTCAGCTTGGGGGTCACAGCACACAGGTGTCCTCATGCCAGCAGAGATACAGCAGGAGAACTCACCTCTCGTCCCCCAAATTCAGGGCGAGGACACCACTGCCGTCGGACGGGGGACTGAGCCCTGGCCGCAGGGCTGGGGAGCTGCAGCCTCACGGTAGGACTCGCCTTTCTGCAAGCACGAGACTCAGTGTCACGGCTCGCTTCCCAATTTCCAGCCCCGATTCCTGCAAGCTCTGCAAGAGCTGCTGTGCATGTGCTCCCGGGTAAAGGTCAAGGCTGGGCTCAACTGGAACGACCCGCGCGTGCAGCAGAAACACTGTGTCACCAGGACAGGCAGGACCAGCCGCTCCCAACGCACCCCCGGGGTGACCATCAGCACCAGGTGTCTCAGAAGCTTTTGGACCTGAAGACCTGGTGTTTCCAGCACTGCAGCCCTCAGGGGCTGGACAGCCCAGATCTCACCCCAGTGCCTCGCTGAACTGTAGGAGATCAACCCTCACAACGGTGCAGGGCTTCGCAGGGACCTTCACAGCCAAGGGAAATCTCTTTTTTTCCTAGACAACATCTCCAAGGACTCTTCCTGGCCACCCCACCCTTTGCTTCTAGGCTACTGAAGCCCCACGCTTGTGCTACAAATCCTCTTCAAAGGTTTCTGGGGAAGGGGAAAACCCCGCCGGCTCTGTGCGGGGGAAGAAAGGCAGCCCTCCCTGTCCCCCGGGGGTAGGAGCGCAGAGGGGACAGGTCGCAGGTCCCCAGGCCGGTGGGTCCGCTGGCACGCGTGGGTCCGCTTTGGCTGAAGCCCCCGCCCGGACGAGGAAGGGGCCGATACTTCTCCCACGGCAGGAGGAGGATGCTGCAGGGTGCCCGGCTGTCCCTTCGCCCCAGGCAAAGCCACCGTACCGGTGACAACCAGAGACCCTGAGAGCAGGCGCTTCTCCGAGGGTGACTCGACAAACCCACGGACCCGCGTGGGCCCCGGCGGCGCCCCACGCCCGCCCCGCTCCGCTCGAAGCCAGGCCCGCAGCCGGTGGCGGTCACCCCGCCTCTGCAGGGGCTGCCCTCGGGGACGCGACGCGGCCCCAGCGGGTGGCTGGGCTCCCCGCGTTCCCCCGCCCCGCGCCCCCCCGCGTCCCGGCCCCGCTCACCGGTGGGAGCCCGCTCCGCTCCGGCCCCGGCTGGGCTCGGCGGCGGCGCAGCGGCGGCACCGCCCTGCCCGCTGCACGCCGGGGGTTGTAGTCCGCCCCCGGCCCGCCCCTGGGCTCCCGCAGCCCGGCCGGGAAGCAGCGCCCATCCCCGGGGAGCGGCGGCGAGCGGGCTCCCCCTTCGGGAAGCCCATCCATCCCCACCGCCCTGCAGCCGGACCCGCAGGGACCCGCAGGCAAGGACAGGGAGAAGACAGGGCTCTGCTCCAGCTCTGCATTTATTGTAACAGGGAACGGGCAGCAGAAAGGCCTAACGCCAGGTAAAAGGGCTCTCTGCAACCGGGAGCGGCAGCTCCAGAGCCACGCAGAACCGGGGACCACAGCACGAGAACCCACAGCGCCCTGGGGCAGCACCAGCAGCACGGAAAGTGGCTTATTACACAAATGGCAGCAAGCGGCGGCCGCGGGCATCGGGCCACATAAACAATCATCATGGTGCAAACCCTCTGTCCAGGACCAGCAGCAGGCTCCAGCTCTCCTTGGCCTGTGCAAGCAGCTCCTCCTACGCCAACAAGCGCCGTGACGGCGTGCGCTAGACTGGCCTGTCCTGGCTCCCAGGAGAACACGGCTGCGCTGGGCTGGAACGAGGAATGAGGACCGCTCTGCTAAATGTCCTGGCACGGCTGCAAAGGGGAAAGGTGCTAGTGGATGGAGAAAGCTCACGCAGGCTCAGAGGTCACCCCTCCAGGTCCACCTAGGGAGGCAGGTTTGCTTGCTGCAAGGAGAAACTCCGCTGTGACCCAATGGCTGGGCACGGGGCAGATGGCCTTTGGGAGCTCACGCTCTCCCCAGCGACAGCTGCGTTCAAACCTGTAGGCTTCAATTTCAGCTCTGCGACGCCAGCTCCCACCTGGGGCAGCCTCAACCCACACCCCCCAGGTGCTCTGGGGGCACACAGGTGGGAACTGCCCTCTCTCTGCGGGGGATTGTCGGGATTAGGGTTTCACTGGCCATACAAGAACCCCTGCGCTGGCACATCCCCGACAGGGAATATTTGGTGCACAGCAGGGACAGGTTCCAGCTGTGCAATGACAGAAGGAAGTCCCCAGCTCGATGCAGCCATGTGCCAGTTTATTTGGATTAAAAATCAGAGTTTCAGGGACACTCAGTTTAAAAGGATAGAATGTTTTTTGAGTCGTCAGCTCTCAGACTTCCCTCGGGATCTTTCCCTCCTGAAATCTGGCTGAACAGAGCAGATGAGAGGGACACCCTGCACCCCCACGTGCGGGTGGACATGGCAGGGCTCACCTCTTGGCTCATGGCTGTGGGACACGCACAAAGACTCTGCTTTGCAGGGAGGGCTGCTGGGGTTGGTACAGGAACGGGGAAAAGCAGAGACCAACGGAGAACAGTTTCCAGAGGGGGTTCTTAGTGGGGGTGGGGGATGAGAAATTGCTTCACCTCAGGGCACAGGAGTGAAGTCAGGAGAGCCAGGCAGGTTTAGAGGAGGGACACAGGTCTGCCCCACACACCAATGCCACTGTGAATTACGCCTGAAAGGAGATTCCCAGATGGAAAGAGCGAAGCCAACGATGGAGCAGATTTTAGTAGGGAGAAGTCCTCAGAGCTGGTTGGCGGAGGGCAGCTTTGGTGCTGCCCAGCCCCAGGCTAGGAGGATGAAGGAGGATGGAGCATGCTGGCAGCAGGGACCGCTGAGGGGGTGGCAGGGTCGCACCTGAGCAGCTCTCCCACTCAGCCCACCCAGCTCCCTGCCCACTGCCGCTTGGGCCAGCGGCCAACAGCCTCACAAAGCCTTGTCATGGAGAAACGAGCATGGGGAAGCCTTTGGTGCCTATGCCGGTAGGATGGCAGTGCTAAGCATTTGCTTCCTCCAGTGCAGATGGGTGCTGGGGCTGATGGACAGAGGATGGATAGCAGGGGAGAACGGCTGTGATGAGCGGGAGGCAACAATGATGTCCCTGCTCCATAACGCAGGGTGGTTTTGACTAGGCTTCTACAACTCATCTACAAGATACATTCAGCAGCGGTGTCAAGTGCTGTGGTTGGAAGTATTCTGCTTGTTTCCCTTCCCTCCCCATCTTCAACCAGTGGGGAAGGGAAGGCCACCGGCTCCAGAGCACACCTTTCTCTTTACTTTGTGACTTGATGGATGGCATGAGCCAGGTAACCTACATTGCCTGATGTAACTCCTGCCACAGAGATTCGTCCGTCCTTTGTCATATAGATGGAGAACTCCTTGATCAGCCGCTCCACCTGGGGTGAAAGAGCAGAGTTCAAACCACAGGCCAACCTCTACGCTCTTAGCAGAGTGCAAATTTACCCAGCTTGCCAGAACTGAAAGCAAACTGGGAGCCAGCAGACATGGCATCCCACTGCCTGCAGAGCCAGCAGTGCACTCTGTAACAATCAAGAGATGCTGCTTGGCTCTCGGGCAACGCATAAATGCTGCAGACATTCAGCCAGGAGAGTCACCTCACTTCAGAACGCATAAATGCTGCAGACATTCAGCCAGGAGAGTCACCTCACTTCAGCTGACCTTTAAGGTCACCTCAGAGCGGCACCAAGTGACTGCTTCCTTTGACAGATAAGCAAGCTACATCTGCTTTCAACCTCCACAAGCAGAGCAGGGAGCAGAGGAAGACAGGGGTCCCCATGATGCTCCAGTGCTACAGGCTTGGAGGATGTTCCTCCTGGAGGAAGAACTGCCCACGAGGCCTCATTTTGGCACCTGCAGTCAAGATCTTCCTGACAAGGACCACAAACGACACCTTGAGACCACAGGAACTACGTTTACCTGCTCAGGCTTCAGTCCCGTGAAACAGAACATGCCGATCTGGTCAGTGATGTGCTGCCAGTTGTGGGAGGATCCCTCTTTCTTGAGGTTGGACACCAGCTGAGTCCGCATGCTGATGATCCGGTCGGCCATGCCCTTCACCTCCACGAGCCTGAGAAGCCAACCCAGGAACTGCTCAGAGCAGGGCTGGGATGCGCCAACACTGCTCCACCCCCCAACTACCAGGAATCAACCCTCTCCCATCTGGAAGGGCCTCATACCCCAAAAATGTGGGGGATGCAGATGAGCAAAGACCAGAGAGCGTGAACCTGTAGCTCCAGCTGGGGAGCTGCCTCTTTCTCCTGGTACCTGACGGTGACTGCTATTTATTTATTCCACAGCTGTTGGATGCTACTACCAGAGTATCAGCATTTCTCACTTCGGAAAGCCACAGGTGAGCAGGAGGCCTCATGGCAGCACTGCCCAAACCCAGATAAAATAATATCTGCAGATAAACGAAGAGTTGTGGGGGTACCTCCCAGTGCAGGCAGACATCCCTGCTCCAAGGCAGCACAGCTAGGAGACGTCTCTGCTGGGCCCTGGATCAGGTGTAAGCGTCAGCCTGCCAAAGGAACACGGCTTCCAGCGAGGCCACAACACACAGTCAGCCTTTGTTCTGCCAGGCCAGCTGCCGGCAGGGACTCGACATTGAGGGGCTGGGAGAGCAGCACAGGCTGATGCCAGGAAGCAGGCTCAGAGCATGAGGGTTACATTCCTGGGTCTTATTCCCAGGGGGCTTACGCTTCCACTTCCCATGTGTGAGACATACTACGTGGCTACAACACCTCAGTCAGCCTTTTCCACCCCTTGGACAGGCAGCTCCTGCAGTCCTCAATCCTAGGGGAGCTTTAGCTCCTCCTTTACAGTGTTTTCTGCCTTGGTAACACAAGAGAAACCCGTTTGTGTCAGGCTGGACCAATACCAGCTGGTGCGAGGACACGAGCAGGGATTTCTCCAGAGGAAAGGAGTGACACGTGGTTCTGACTGTACCCCTGAAGCTATGAGCTGCCCACGACAGCAGCAGGCAGTAAGCACAGCACAGGGCTGCCACAGAGAAACCCCACATCTCGATGGCGTGAGCATTAGGGGTTCCCTCTTACCACTCCTTCCGAAGGTCAGGGGTGTTCAGGATGATAGAGGCAATGCGGGCTCCGTTCAGGGGTGGGTTGGAGTACATGGGGCGGATGAGGATCTTCAGCTGTGATTCGACCCTCTTGGCTTCCTCTGCATCACTGCAGATCACCGTGAAGGCACCCGCACGCTCTCCTGAAAGAGGGGCAGTCAGGTCCCAGCCGCTGCCCTTGGATACGCAGGGCTGGGGCAGGATCTATCCAAATGCCACACAGCTTTAGCGGAACCCTGTTCTCTAGAAGGGTCTCCACCAGCTCCCAGTGGGTTATCTCCTGCACCCCGATCAGAACTGTAGGATGAACACAGGCAGCAGAAGGACACTGGCTGCTAAACCCCAGAGGCAGTGGGGTCCCTCCAGCAGCCTGGATGAAACTGCCTCCGCGCCACCTGCCCTACTCACCGTACAGCCCCATGTTCTTGGCGTAGGACTGTGCCAAGACGATGTTGATGCCCTGCTCGATGAAATATCGCACAGCCCATGCATCCCGGTTGATGTCCCCACTGGCAAAGCCCTGGTAGGCCATGTCAAAGTACACGAGAAGGTTCCTTTTCTGCCAGCAAAGAGGGGAGAGAGTGTCACAGGAGCTGAACACCGCTCCAGCAAGCAGGGCAGCAGGCTGAAGAGAGCTATGCAGGCAGCGCGCTGCTCAACTGCAACTGTGGACCTCCTGAAGTGGAGCCATTCCCCTTCGTTTGCAACGGAGAAGGCAGCCCCAAAACCACAGGTACCCACCATACATCAAAACAGCAAGTCAAGACCCTCCCAGTGCATTTATGAGACATGCAGTCTGGCCCAGAAGGCAGAAGTGGATTCAGCAGTAACAAATTATTCCATTTCAGTGTCTCCTGTATTATCAGTTTCCAGGAAAACCACCTGGGAACCCTCTGGGCAGGTGCCAGCCCTTCCAATGCCTCCAGGCAGATAACCCAGACGCACTGCCCCTCAGTCAGGAGACCCGCAGCCATCTGTAGGCCCCAGAGGTCACTTTGATATCTACCAATGCTCAGAACATTACTAAGGCCAGGCATCCCCAAGCCAAATTTCACAGGCTACAGGTTGGGAGAGCGGCAGGGAGGAAGACGACAAGGATGAAGGAAGAACCTGCCCCTATCTGTTTCCAGCTGAAACTTGCAAAGAGAAACCAGGCATGTGAAAGATCTTCCAGCATTTTTAATACACCAGCACTGGGAGACCCTCTCCAGCTATCACAGCTCACTTTTTCAACCCTGCTGCTCTCCTTTCAGGTCTCCCTACCCCAGCTTCCTGGGAAGGTGCCACCAGAAAGTCTGACGGTCAGCTAGACGCTTTATGGGTGCACTTGTCTGGCTCCTGTCTTCAGTACAGGAACATGACACCCATCCTGGCTTCAGGGAATGGAGTAACCTTTAGCGCAGTGAAGGCCAGATACCACCCATGAAAGCCCAGAGATGTGTTTTTCCCAGGAACAGCACAGTACCCCTGGGACGCTCTACTGCTCACCTTCACCACAGCCGCCAACTCCTTCCATTGCTCCTGCCGGGGATCCACCCCGGTGGGGTTGTGAGCACAAGCATGCAAGAGGATGATGCTCTTCTCTGGAATTTTCTAAGGAAGATGTTACAGAGAATGAATTATTGATGACATCTGAGCACTCTCCTCAGCAGCTGAGATGGGACTCTTGCCCTAGATAGCTTAGACAAGCTCTGCAAGGCTTCTAGCCTTCATTTGGTGCCTTCAGGCATCATATTCAAAAACGGTGAAAGGGATGGAACACCTCTCCTATGAACAAAGGCTGAGAGAGTTGGGGTTGGTCAGCCTGGAGAAGAGAAGGCTCCAGGGAAACCTTATAGCAGCCTTTCAGTACTTAAAGGGGGCTTACCAGAAAAATGGGGACAGACTTTTTAGCAGGGCCTGTCGCAATAGGACAAGGGGTAATGGTTTAAATTCAAAGAGGGCAGATTCAGGCTAGATAGAAGGAAGAAATTTTTTACAATGAGGGTAGTGAGGCACTGGAACAGGTTGCCCAGAGAGGTGGTAGATGCCCCATCCCTGGAAACGTTCAAGGTCAGGTTGGACGGGGCTCTGAGCAACCTGATCTAGTTGTAGATGTCCCTGCCCATTGCAGAGGAGGTTGGACTAGATGACCTTTAAAGGTCCCTTCCAACCAAAACTATTCTATGATTCTATTACATTTAGGCTAAAGCAAGATGATCACCCATCTCTCCACATCACCTCCCTGCTTCCAGGCATGAAAGACAACTCACGGAAATGTCATCCATGGCTCCAGAGAAGTCAAGGCTGCATGTCTTGGGGTCATAGTAGCGGTAAGCCTGAAGTTGCAGGCCAGCATCACGGAAAATGGGTGTGTGATTGCCCCAAGACGGTTTGGGTAGATACACATCACGGCTAGCCTTGAAGAACCGTTGCTGATCAAGAGAAAGACAGTGTTCAAACAGGTTGAACAGACTCAAGCAGTTAGAAAACCCCAAAGATTCAGCTCTGGTCTAAAGATGTCCTTTCCTTCCCTCACCAGCCTGGGACTCACCAAAAAATTGGCTCCAATTCGCAGAGATCCAGTCCCAGAAATACCCTGCACAGTGACATACTGCAAGGGAAGAAACAAATACATGCATCTGAGCAGCCACGGTACGATACAGGGAAAGCCCAGTCACTATGTCAGCATTGGCAGAAGCGCACCTCTGTGACAGCTCCCTCAAACAGGGACATGGGGCTGAAGGGAACCGCATGGGTCAGCAACTCCAGTTGCAGGGCAAGGAGTTGGGACCCCTGGCAAGGTCAAATCCCCTCCTTGGGAAGGGCTATTGCACCCCAGCCTTCAGGGGAAACAGTTATCCTTGGGTCTGGCCAGCTTGCAACTCAGAGGCATGAGTACCTGCCAGTCCTTCCACTTTTGCTGGGCACCCACATACCAACCGTCCATCAGAGTGCTGCCCACCCCCTGCTTCCCAGCTCGCTCCTTACCCGTCCGCTCTTGAAAGCCTCACTGTTTTCACCCAGAGCCAGTTCTGCGGATGCCCGGGTGAAATCTGCGAGCCCCCCGATGGGCAAGTACTCCTTGTCCATCTTCTTGGATGCTATCATGGCCTCCGCCTGGGAAGGAGGACACACATTCAGCAAGGAAGGCATCACTGTGGAGAGGATGGTGGACAGCTCAAGGTTGCTTCTTTTCACATTTGCTTGCTCAAGAGGGGCAAAGGTTGGTTTACAGGAGTTTCCCTTCAGAGATCAGGGCTCATTCAAAGCCAGGGCAGCAGTAAACATTTCAGGTGACAGTCTGCTTTTACCACGGGGCAAGGTGCCCAGCGGCCACCAGTGCCCTCAGTGGGTGCCAGTGTCAGTATAGCAGAGCCAGAAAACCCGGCGCCAGAGGAGAGCACTGCTTCCAGCCTGTTACAAGTCAGCACTGCTGCACAAGGACACATGTTTCTTCACCCAAGCAGGAGTTGCCCTGCAGGAAGGCAAGACTTGACTGTTACTGAAAGGCAGAGATTGTCTCTACACAGGGAGACATCCCAAAACCAGGTAGGGTAGGTAGCAAGCCCTTTGTAAGGCCTCGTCATGCTGGGAGTGTTATTGAACTAGATGGAGCAGGTTAAAAAAAAAAAAAAATCCCAGCCAGTTTTGAAAGCAGCCTGTCTGAAAGGTAGCTCACCCAACCCTTAAACATGGCTCCCCCCAGCTTTGCTAATCTCTACTTCTTTCAAGCAGATCCTGCATCAGAAACCAGTCCAAGTCTCTACCTAACACAGGATCAGAGAGTGGAAGCCAGAACAGCAGACAAGGAGCCATGCTCAGGAAAAATGCAGTGATGGAGACACCTAGAGTGCTCTGGGAACCCTATCCATGCTCCCAGAGCGGCAGGACAGACCCTGGCAGCATTCACATGCCACCAGAAAACCATTCCTGTGACACCACCCAGGCTCCCTGGTTGTGACCCAGCTGCAATACGTGCTAACACAGGGGAAGCGAGGGCAAGGGATGGCTTTAAACCCCACATTGATGAGAAATATGGACAGTGCCTCCTCCCTGTGCCAAGGAGGCCAGCCAGTCAATATGTGTGTCAGCTGCCAGCTATTTAATGGCCTATTTCTACACTTACAGCCCTGAGAGGCTCCATAATCCCCTCAAGGGCAGTGTCCACATCCAGCTCCCTGGGCTTGAGTTTTAGACTGGCTTATGGAGAAACTGGTAACAACGGCTCAGCAGAATTTCTAAGACTAATCCATCAACGGGACAATGTCAGCTCTTTCCTCCCATGTGGGCTGGCCCAGGGAACATCAGCCTATTCAAGAAACACCTTGACCTTCAGAGGACAGCTGGGTTGGAGGGCTCATGGAAGTCAGCAACGAATTAGATTTACCCAGATGGGAATAGGACACGTATTTCCCATTTTATCCCCTACTACTTAACAACCAGCTCTGTTGTGTCTCAAAAGCATTAGTACTGCTAAGGAAGACATCCAGGAACACTGTCCTGCTCTGTTAGAGACAAAGCTTATTCTAAGGACCAACAGGCAAACCTTGCCTAGAGGCCTTCCCCCCTCCATGATCCCCGACACCTGGATCCGGCCCTGTCCAGCAGCCAGCACCAGGCTCACCTTGCGAACACAGTTCAGGACGTACGGCTTCCCGTTGTCATCCCGGTACGCCCCCACACCCAGGTTCATCTTCTTGGAGTTGGTGTCGCGCTTGAAAGCTTCTGTCACCCCCAGGATAGGGTCGGGGGGACCCATCTCCACATGGGACCACCACGAGCTGAAGGGAAAAAAAGAAGCTAAGAATTAGGCTTGAGAACTGGGCAAGGACACGCACCAACATGGCCAGAGAGAAAACCTCAAGAGAAATCTTGTCTTTAAACCACTGGAAAAGGCACAAGCAGGGCTAAGAGAATTACCCAGGGGAAAAAAAAAAACAAAACAACTCCTTTATGCTCCACGATCTGGCACTGCGTTTTATGTTGCAGAGTGGGCAAAGAGCCTCAGTTCACTGTGGCTGAAGACGACTGACCCCCTCCAAGTCATTAACATGTAGAAATGCCCTGCTTGCTTTATGTGCTGACACCAGGAAGGCCCCAGGAAACAAGCCTTAAACTCTTACGCTCTGGCCAAGTGCCATCTCTTCACAGCCTACAGGCAGGATCACGTAGGTTAGTCCCCTCCAGGGAACCTTGGCCAAATCCAGGCAATTGCATAAAGCACAAATACGGAGCCTCTTCCAAACTCCTGGAAGGGCTCTTGTGCATGAAAACTAATCTGCTTTTCCCATAACGTTGGCTGACCTAATGAAGCTATTTCCTTTCCCTACCCTACAAACTCTGCCTTGCTTGAAGAGGGATGTCATAGCCAAATGCTGTTTTCCTGGAAATCACACAGGACACTTTCTTCCCAGTGTGGCCAGTGACAAGCTCTGATGTGAAGCCCCCTTCCCTTTCTATCAAGCACGAAAGCTCCCTTTGTCAGGAAGAGCTTTGCACCCCGCTGCTCAGCAGCCATTCTACAAACCACCTGCCTCTGCCCTGTTGGCAGGACATCCTGAAGATGGAGAGCCTTTCTTAATGTCAAGGGCAGACCAGACCATGCTATAAAAAGAAACCTGTTATTCTTCCTTTGGCCACAGCCTCTGCCCAGTCCCACATCCAGGCTTTGCAGGCTTGTAGATAGCGCAAGAGAAGAGGTTTTTAACCTGCCTGACACAGGGCTGCAGCTGTAACAGCCCCCTCCTGAAGACAGGAGTACTAAAGACAACAGAAGACTCCACACAGCTCTGAGCATCCTGACTCACAGCATCACGCAGGTGGTAGATTGGGTTTATCTCTTCCAGGGCAGGATTCAGTCTTGATTGCTAAAGGCAAAACACACAGTGAGACAGCTCCCACCACTAATGCTGCCAGGTATCAGTTTTACAAAGCTTTGCAGCCCCGGGAAGGCTGCCTCACATGAAGATAACAAGCTTTCCCAACACAGGAATGCTGTGTCCTGTCCTGTCGTGTCTGTCGTCCCGTGGGTCCCGTTCCCCTCCACCCCCGGGCTGGGTTTTGCCCCAGGCAACGCAGGCAGCCTGGAGCCACCCCTGGGCCAGCCAGATCTCCTGCTGAGTGCTCGGTGTGGTGACAGATACAGCACCTCTGAAGGCAGAAGGGCCAGGTGGGTTAAGGAAGCTCTAGCACTAGTGATCAGCAGAACTCACAAAATCATCTTCCCCCTCCACTCTGTCCCTGTTTTGGGTCCATTTAGACCCAGTTTACTCACTACATAAATGCAGTTTGCACTAGCATGTGTATGTAGATTGCATCTCATGGAGCCCCAAACATCATTTGCTCTCTTCGGACTTAACTGCTCTTCCCATCAGTACAGTATTTCCAAAAAAAGCCTGTCTCTTCCTTTTGACAGGCTCTGTGGAAAAAAGGGCAACAAACACATACGAGGCAGAGCCACCTCAGGTAGTTTAAAATGGAAGATGTGCTTAGCGTTCTCTAGACCACTAACAAGTGTTAATTACCTCTCTGGTTAAGTACAGGATCAACTTAGAAAGGAGGATGAGTCAGTCATGCCAGCAACACACACCTTCCAGAGAGGGACACGGGCTGCAGCCAGCAGGGAGGGAGCAGCCTGGGCAGCCAACCTGAGCAGGACACACCGAGAGGGCTGCCAGGGCAAAAACCTACTGCAGGTTCAGGCAGCATGCAATGCTGCTTTGGAAAACCTCTCCCGATGCCTTCCTGGCAATGGAAGGTGCAGAGAAACACACTCGGCACAGGAGCATGTCCCTCTGCAGTTTACCTGGTCTACAATTATTTTGGTATCAAGGGCTGCAGGAGCCCGGCCATCTATTTTGCAGATATTTTACATCTTTGGGGATGGTGATGGCACCTTCTTTCTGCTGGGCTTTTCACCAAGCGGCTTACAGTGTTTGGGGTATTTAGGTCCTGATCTTGCAAACACTTAAGCAGGTCACTGGGCTCTAATATACCACTGCTGCAATTAATGCTGATCCTGCGGGCATTTACCTAAGCTGCAGCACTCCAGAGAGTTAAGTACTTTCCTTCTGAGCCGGCCTTTCTATCGGCTTAAGGCAGCGAAGGGTAGGTTTAGGACTGATTTTCCCGTTCTCAGCCTGAAGGCCAAAGAAAGACTCTTCTGCTGCTTCCATGGAGGTGAGCTTGCAGGGAGACAGGAGAAAAGTCCAGGTTGAGTTGTCTAGACCCATGAGGATATCCAAGAGATCACAGAGGCAAAGCTTTCTAGACAGGAGTTTGGGAGAAGACATCTACTAGGGATCTGAGGCCGTAAGTCCTAACGCACCGCTGCCCCTATGTTACTGTAACATTGTTGTCTCTGCACTGTGTTATATTTTATTTTGAGCAATTAAAAGAGCATTGGTCTCGAATAAAGGTCAAAGTTATAAACTGCACATCTTCTCTGCCAGGCTGGAGGAATTTCAGTGCTGAAAACTAAACGAAGGCAAGTTCTAGCTGGGGTTGAACTACCTGAGGGATACCCAATGTAAGCCAAAGAAAGCATGTTTTCCAGCTACGGGACCTGAACACAGGTGGCTGAGTCAAGAGTTCAGATGCTGAGCAGACCTGGTATTCAAGTAGTCTCCATATTCTCCAGCCAGGCTGGTCTTCCAGGCTGGTTTAATACACAGCTGCAAGCGCAGTGTGAAAGATGGGACAGAGAGAAGTTGGGAAAATGCACCAGGAACTGCATAAACCAGCAACACCCTTCAAAAATATATGTGGAACTTACAGCCCGAGCTGCAGAGACCTAAGAGCGTGCTTATGGACTCAAGCCAAGCCCAGAAAGCAAGTTTTCCTCTAGGTAAGCAAGCATTTGCAAGTCCAGTGAAGGTTTCCATTGTGAAGAGGCCAATCCACGTTCCCTGAGGTACAGCCACGTAAGATACTGGATTTCAAAACCTCTGCCAAAGCCCCTACAGCAGTTCTGCAAGCCAGAGCAGAGCAGAGGGGCCAAAGGCGACAGGCTTTGCTGGCCGGATACCACAGCTAAAGCAAATATTTACACAAGAACAATGCCAACAGGCTACTACAGTCCTTTCAAGCCTAACAGTTAATTGCCCCAGTCAGCTGCGGTAAGCTCCCCACCAAGAAAAGCATTTAAAATAGCTGTCTGGTGATACATCAGAGCAGCAGACTGAGTTATCACCTTAATTAGCATTTGTGTGTCAAGGGAGCCATTTTAACCACTTCGCATCTCTTCACCTCTGTCCTGATTTCAGAAAGACCTTTCCCAGCACAGAACAACTGTAACAACTCCCAGCATCACATGAAGTTGCTGAAGATAAGGAAAGAGAACACTGCCAATCACTGCTTGGCATCCCCTATCGCAGGATAACTCTTTGGTAACAACTGAGGGCTGTGCACAAAGGCTCTTTCTTTACTTACAAAAGGCATGGTCTGCGCCCCTTTTAGGTGACCTCAATTCAGTTTGGTAATTTATAGTTTGCAGTGTAACAAACTTGAGAAAAGCAAAGCTATTGCCAGTGGGCTTGCGTACCTTTCACAGGTAGAAAACACAAGTTCTAGATACCTGCTCCTCCGTACCTGCTGAGAAGAGCCAGGAGGCTGCCT
The DNA here is from genome assembly GCF_047370975.1 of Nipponia nippon. Lineage (NCBI taxonomy): Eukaryota > Metazoa > Chordata > Aves > Pelecaniformes > Threskiornithidae > Nipponia > Nipponia nippon. The sequence continues at coordinate 32,186,295 of NW_028262391.1, forward strand.
CAGGAGAAGCAGGGGCTTGGAGCATTCGTCTCACAAGGCAGCAAGGGGCTATGCTGGACAGAACAGGGTTAATCAATACCTAATAGCCTTATTTATCTGCTGGAATGGGGAAATAAAAAAAAAACCCACTGCTTTTCTTCACTGATAAGGGCAGGGAGCTGGTCCTTAAAGCTTCCCAAACCAGTGTGGGCCAGGAGTCAAAGGGCTTTGGAGAGCTGCAAGTCCTTGCCCAGATCCCTCTGCACGCTCTGCTTCTTGGCCACCTGGTCACGGTGGTGTTCCCAGCCAGCGCCCTGTGGCTCTCAGGTCAGCTGGACTTTGTGGAGCCATTCTGGGTTCTTCACAGGTCTCCAGTTGCACCCTGGCTTCAGAGACAGCAGAGTCCAGAGCTACCAGCGCAGAACAGGCCCTCAGAGAAACACCCTCGCTCCCATCCCGCTCACGCCAGGCTGTGCACACCTGAAGGCACGGCTCTAGCACAGGCAGCGCTGCACACTGGCAGTGCCACCCCAGCCCCATTTCATGGTGCATGGGGTCCCTTTGGTCCTGCTACGTGGTGCGTGGCAGGCAGCAGGACCCCAGCCCCATTTCATAGCACACGGGGTCCTTTGTGCCCTCTTGCACAGTGCACACCACCAGCAGCACCCCAGTCCCGTTTCTCGGTGCACAGGATCCCCCACCCTGGCCCTGCTGCACACCACCACCAGGAGCACTCCAGCCCCATTGCACGGTGCACAGGATGCCCCCGGACCGGGTGCACACCAGCAGCAGCAGCACCCCAGCCCCATTTCTCGGCGCACAGGGTCCCCCCGGCCCCGGTGCGCGGTGCACGCTGCCCGTGCGCGCGCCACCCCGCGTGCCCACGCGCCCTCCACGGCGGTTCCTCAAGGGCAGGCTGGGGGCGCCGGGCCCAGCCGCAGCCAATCAGAAGGCGAAGAGGCGCCGCGCGCCCCCCGACTCGCCGCCTTCCCCAGCCAATCGGCGCGCCGTCCCCCCGGCAACCCCCTCTTCCCCACCGCGACGTCACCGGCGGCGCCTACGGGCTCCACGGAGGGACACGCTTCCTCCCCGCGAAGGGCCCGCAGCCCCCCGACCCGACCCGCCTCGCCTCGCCTCGCCTCACAGGGGCACCGGGCCCGGCGCTCGGCGGCGCGAAAGCCCCTCCGCCGGCACCGGAGGGCGGCCCCGGGGGTCTGAGCCGCCCCTCAGCCCTCACCTGGCGCGGGCGGCGGCGAGGCGCGGGGCGGCGAGGAGCCGGCGGGTGTGCAGGAGAGCCATGGCGGCGGCGGCGAGCGGGCTGGCGAGCGGACACCTCACACGGCGGCCACCGGTCTCGCGCCCCACCCCGCGCATGCACCGCCCCGCGCCAGGACCGCGCCGACACCCGCCCCCTGGCGGCCGGGAGGTCTGGCTGCAGCCGCGCCGCCCGCCCGCTCCTGCGCTGTACTGGGCCGTACTCGGCTGTACTGGGCCATCTCGTACCGGGCTGTACTGGGCCGTACTGGGACACAAAGGACTGTACTGCACCATACGAGGCTGTACAGCGCTGTACTGGGCTGTGCTTAGCCACAGAGGACTGTACAGCACCATATGGGGCCATACAGGTCTGTACAGGGTGGTATTGGGTCATACTGGGCTGTACTGAGCCATACAGGACTATACTGCATCATACTGGGCTGCACAGGGCTGTACTGGGCCATATGGAGCCATACAGGGCTGTACTGGGCCATACCGGGCTGTGTGGGGCTGTACTTGGCTGTATAGGACCGCACTGCACCATACTGAGCTATACTGAGCCATACTGAGCTGTACAGTGCTGTACTGGACCATATGGAGCTGTACAGGGCTGTATTGGGCCATACTGGGCTGTATGGGGCTGTACTGGGCTGTATAGGACTGCACTGCACCATACAGGTCTGTACACAGCTGTACTGGGTCATACTGGGCCATACAGGACTGTACTGCATCATACTGGGCTGTACTGCACCATACTGGGCTGTATAGGGTTGTACTGGGCTGTACAGGGTTATACTGGGCTGTACATGGCCATATAGGACTGCACTGCACCATACTGGGCTGCACTGCACCGTACTGGGCTGTACAGGACTGTACTAGGCCATAGAGGACTATATGGCACCATTCTGGGCTGTATAGGGTTGTACTGGGCCATAATGGGCTGTACTTGGCCGTATAGGACTACACTGCACCATACTGGGCTATACAGGGCTGAACTGGGCCATAGTGGGCAGTACAGGGGCTGCCCCCCACACTCGCCCCCAGCACCACACTCACCCCAGCGCCATGGCCCCCACCCACGCCTGCGCCCCGCTCCCGCTGACACCCGTGGGGGTGTGCAGGGGACCCTCACGCACAGCCGCCCCCAGCACCCACCCTGCTGCCAGGCCACTGGGTGGGGGACACACACCGGGGTGTCCCCTGCCACTGGTGGGAAAGGTGGCACCGCGACTCCACCAGCATCGCCACCCCGGGACTGGTTTCCTAAACTGGGGAAGGCGGGGGCACAACCCTCGGGATGTGCCTGAGGCTTTGGGAGGGGTAACTGGGAGTTACTGGGAAGTGTGCTGTCCCGGAGGTCACCAAGCTGGGGACATCAGTGTCCCCAGCCTGCCTGCACTCTGCTCCCCAGGGATTTTCCAACACCCTCATTCTATAGGGGCTTTCTGAAAAGCTCCGGCTCTCGCCCCCACCCAGTAGCCACATCCCGGGTGGGGGTCCCACCTCTTCCTGCCGCCCCCCAGCCCACCGTGGGGATGGGGAAAGAGGGGCTCCGCTCTAGCAGTACTTGAATTTATTTGTAAACTGTTCTTTGGTAAACGATAAAAACTCAAGAAGAGACCAAATGAACGAAAACGACCCTCACCCCCCCAAAAAAAATATAATTAAACCAACCAAGCGGATGGGGTAAAAAAAAAAATGAAGAGTTTTCCACACAAAGTGGGATTTTAACGAACCCAAGAGCTGCTGGGGAGGCACGGGGGAGACGGTGGGCGCTGAGCCCCCGGCCGGGGGCTCAGCGCCCACCGTCCCCCCCGTGCCCCCCCACCAGCGCCGCGGTGGTGGGTGCTCCCCCGTTGTGCTCGTTTTTCAGGGAGGAGGAGCGTGGGGTGGTGGTGGTGGGGTTCCTACATGGGGGGCTCGTTGCAGAGCACGATCTCCAGTTCCTTGCGGTAGAGTTTGCCCCCGTCGGAGAGGTTCATGATGCTCTTTCTGTAGTTGGTGAGCTGCTGGATGTTCATCTCCTGCAAGGAACAGGGGGGGGGGGGGTGATGAGGGGCTGGGTACCCCATTTCTCCCCGGGGGGCACCCCCAGACTGGGACAATGCCCCCGGAGCTCCAGCACAGCCTCCCGTGGGCACACAGGGTTGGCATCTGGACCAGCATCTCTCCTGGTCCCCAGGGAGCAGGGACACAGCGGGTGGAAGACGCTGCTGGAGAGGGAAGGAGGCACACGGGGGATCTGGGGGGGCACCCAGGCTCTGTCCCCCACTTACTCTTCCCCACTTACCTTCTTATTCTTCTCATACAGATCTTTCAAAAGTGCATCCAGCTCATTTTCGTCAATGAAGCCGCTCCCGTCCTGAGTAACGAGGGAGGGACATCGGCAGGGGTAAGGACATGAGACCCTTACCCCCAGACCCTTCCCCAGCACAGCCAGGAGTAAACCCAGCACTCACACCCCAAATCAGAGCAGGGAATTGACCCAACTGAAAACACATGGCGTTTTTTGGGTTTTTCTTTTTTTCTTTTTTCTGAGTTGTTACATTTATTTGGGGCAGTTTCCCTACCTTGTCATAGAAAGTGAAGATGGCGTTGAACTCCTCCGAGGACAGCTTCATGCCCTGGGCAGCAGCAAGGGACAGCGGGGCATGAGGGAGAGGATGGAGGCACAAGCAGGGAATCGGAATGTTTTTATTTATTATTTTTATTTTACCTGAAACTTCAGAAGGAAGTTTTCTTGCACAGGCAAAAGTCTGAAAAAGAAGAGGGGCAGGGATGAGCAGGAAGCAGCCAGGAAAAGACACTTTTTTAAACCAAAATTACTTTTCACTCAGAAACATAAGCAAATTAAAGAGGAGAACTGTTTTCCTCGGAAGGAGGAGCAGACTCTTCCTAGATGCGAGTGTTTCAGGGTCTTTCCCTCCCCACCGCTTCCTTCTCACTGCCTGTGACCTTACCGGGACATCTCCGAGAGGCCAAGCTTCCCATCGCCATTCATGTCGAACATCCGCAGCTGCCAGGACACAAGCAGCACCCAGTCACCCATCGCCTCCTCCTCCTCTTCCTCCCACCCACTGTGGGGTGGCGAGACCCCCGGCAGGGGACTGCCCTGCCCCGGGAGAGCTGTGGTCCCCTGGGACCAGCCCGGAGGTCCCACTTACAATGGTCTGCGTGTACTCCTGCAGCTTGGGCTCATCATAGGGCCGGTTTGCCTTCTTCAGCAGGTCCGACAAGAAGCCCTGGAAGGAGATGGCTTTGCTGGCTGTCCCCGTCCCTGGCTGTCCTGGCGGGGATGCCCCGCTGGTGGGGACCCATCCCAGCCCATCCTGCAGCTCACCTTAAGCTCGTTGGCTTCGATGTAGCCGCTGCGGTCCGTGTCGTACCTCCGCCAAGCCTGCGAAGCGGCCACTGTGAACGTTAGCGTGGGCTTGCACCCCACATTTCCCCCCACCGACATGTGTGTACCCCCATAACCCCCCACTCACAGCATCCCCTGCCACCCTAGCAGAGATGGGGTCATGTCACGGCTCCGGTCTTGGCTCGTGGTGACCTCACCAGTGCCACGTGCCCTCCCCCGGGGCTGGATGCTCTGCAAGCCCTCCTTTTGTTCAGCCCTATGCCAAGATTTCAAGCGCTATTATTCTTGCCCCAGCATGCGAGGCAAGGCTTTAATATTTGATGGCATCCCCCAATTAAACAACAGCCTCTCCTTACCCCTCCTTGTGCAACGGGGTGCTCCTCTTTCAGCCATCGCCTCCACCTTGGCTTTATTTTCCAAGCCCAAGCTCTCCCCCCCCTCTGGATGCTGCACATCCCCCTCCACCCCCAGCCGTGGGTGGTGGACCGTTTCGGTCCCCATCAGCAATTTCTCTCCAACCCCACAGATGGGCTTCACCCCGTGCCTGGGCACGGCGAGGTTTTGGGGTGGCTCGGAACCACATCCAGCAGCATTTTCTGCTTCGGCACATCCCTCAGGCACTAAGAACTGGCCACTCAGAGGGGGAATTTACAGAAACAGCTCCGAATCCCCACAGCTCACCTTGCCTGGAGACCAGGACAAGGTGCCCGGCTGCCCTGAGAGGTGCCCAAGGAGTGCTGAGGACTGGGAAAACTCATCACACTCCTGCTCTCCCCCCAAACCCAGCACCATCCACACTAGGATGCCCCACCCTGCCTCCCGATGCTGAGTGAAAGCCAACAGTTTGGGGGAGACCAGGGGAGTTTGGGCAATGCCAGCTCCCGACCATTCCTCTGTGGTGGAGCTGGGCACTGGGGACCAAATCCTGTGGGGAGCCCCGGCACAGCCCGCCCCACTCACCTCCATGAACTCCGAGCTGGAGCCCACGTGCTGGCGGAAACACAGCAGGAAATTCTCCTCCGTGGGCAGGATCTGGGCCAGCTGCAGGGAGCACGAGCATCAGGGGGGAACATGAGCATCGGGGAAGGACTGCGAGCATCCCAGGGGTCTGCAGGATCAGCACCACTCACCTCCGCCATCTCAATTTTGCCGTCCGCATTTTTGTCGTACTTGTGCATGAACTCCTTCATCTTGTCACCCAAGTTGTCGTTCTTGGAATCCTGCCCCAAGGAGAGGGGATGGGGGTGTTTATCCCTCCCTGTGCCAGCGTTCTCCCCTTACCTCCCAGAGGTGCCCCAGTTGCTCGTCAGTGCCATTCCCAAAGGAGATGAGGCTGACGTGAGCCTGAACCCTTGGGCAGGAGGGAAAGGGGGAAGGAGGCAGCAAATCCACGAGAGGCCCTTACCACACCCGCCCCCTTCCTTGCACTTTCCAGCTCCTGGAAGAAGTTTTCCAGCTCTTTGCCTTCGATGTAGCCATTTCCTAGGGAAGGAAAAAAATGCAATAAGACCCCCCTGGTGTCAGAGGGCAGGAAGCAAGGGAGGGATGCTCCTGGGGGACGCAGTGCTTGTCCCCCTCCACACGGGGACACGGCTCGAGGTGACTGCAGCAGCAAAGAAACGCAGGCTGACGGCGAGTGTTATACAAACCCAGCAATGCCTGAATTTGCAGAGAGCTGGAGCCCCCCATGTTGTAGCCCAGGGGGAACCATAGCCCCGGACTTGTCCCTGCACCCCCTTGTAGGGCACAGGGGGCTTTGTCACCATCCCAGCGTTTGCTGCATTTTCTGCATCTGATGCTTTAATTGGGTGGCTTAATTAAACCTCTCCTTCCTGAGTACCCCCCAACTAGGACTGTCTCCTCTTGACCCACTGCGGGGGCCAGCGAGGGGAGCAGAGACAAGGCACCCAACACAGCATCACCCCCCAGGTGCAGGATCAGCCCCGGGGATGGGGTCAGCCCGCAGGGCAGGGAGCCCAGTGCCAGTCTCTGAGGTGGCCGGGGGCTCAGAAAGGTCCCTCTCCAGTCTACCCCCCACCCCTCGCTGCCAATATCTGTGCTGAGATGTGGTTCCTACGGAACCCGGGGTATCCACAGCCCTTCCCTGCCCACGGGATGCTCGGCAGCAGGACAGCTCAGTCAGGACCCAACCATGCATTGCTGCCTCAGCAGTGGCTCTCAGTGACTCCGAGGGGGTGACCAGTGCGCCCCGAAGCAGCAGGGTCATGCCACAGCCGGGGGATGGCAGCAAGGACACTGGCTCTGTGGTGCTGCCAGAAATCCTCCCTCCCACCAACATCTGGGCACATCTGGGGGATGCTGCCCCTTCCTCTGAAGTGCCTGACTGAGGGATAGCCAGGGCTTTTCCTCGTGGGCATCCCCCCCAAAAAACCCTCCCCATTTCAGCCTCTGGAGGCTTGGACCGCAGCGCCCTGCTCTGTGCCACCTCCGGCATTGTCACTGGTGCGCTCCCCGGCAGCATCTCCTTCCCACTGCAACGCAGAGGCTGAGAATAACCCATCCACATCCTGGCTGCAAGCGCCTGGGAAAGTCCCAGGGCACCTTCCTTGCTGACAGCTGCATCCTGACGGATGAGCAGCATCCCTCCCAGGAGGGGACGAGGAGCTCAGGCAGTGTTGGGGTGCCGGTGTGAGTTGCAGAGGGGCTTGGCTTTCCACTGACTTTCCCAGGGGCTTTGTTTTTGTGGGTGGAGAGCCCCAAGCTCCTTTGAATTCAGTTGGAAAAAAAAAATCAGCAAGAGTTTAGAGCCAGGAAAAAGAATAACGCCAAGAAAAGCCATGGTTGGTAGCTTGGTTTCCCCCAAGCAGCAGCTTGGACAGGTCTGATCTGTGTCCGCAGAGTGGCAGTGTGTGGAGCGGCAAGTAAAATCCCCTCCGGAGAGCCACAGCCGGCCCGTGCAGCTGCACCAGCATCCCTGGAGCCTCCCCGTGCTGCGGAGCCATGGGACAGCCGTGGCTGGCAAAGCGAGAACGTCAAAGACACTCAAAGGGACATCTCCGGGGCATGAGGAAACAGGTAGAGTCCTCATGAGAGGTGTTTAAGTGCAGGGAAGAGCTTGGGTGAGACAGACCCATCTGCAGGGGGGTGAACCCTGGGTCGCTCCATCACCCCATGCCCATTGGCAGAGGGAATTGGCCGGGGCTGTTGGAGCTCCCACCCCATGCGGCCGAGCATCGTCCTTGCCAAGGCCACCATCTCCCCTGCCACCCGAGTCCATCCTCGCCTGGGCACCCACCGTGCCACAGCCCGACAGCCTTGCCCTGCCCAGGGGCCACGGGCCACACTGGATCTGTGCCTGCCCCTGTGTTTTGGAAATGACGGAGCACATCCAAGGGTGCAGCGGGATGTGCTGCAAGAAGGCAGCTGGACACCCACACCAGGAGCTGCCCACTCCTGCTGGGATGCAACCCTCGCACCTTCCCCAACCCCTCAGCTGCTCCAGTGTCAGCTCCAGCGGTGACAGGGACAGCCATGCCTGTGTCCCCCAGTGCTGCGGGGGCTGCAGGAGGGGCCCTGACGGTGCGGCCAGGAGGGCACCCAGCACAGGATGAGCTCCGGCTCCAGCAGCGCAGCCGGGGACGCTGCGTTACGCAGTTCCCAGGAGGGTTTTGGTCCCCAAACCTCCCCCCAGGGACGGGAGACCCCGGGAAGGGCAAGAGCTTTCCCTTGGGCTGCTCTTCCCAGCGGGCTAAGCCTCCTTCACTGCACCACAGTGCTGAAACAAACTATTTTCCCACCAAAATGATGCTGCTTCTTGCACTTCCCCCCCAGCCCCCCTTTTTGGGTCTGGCAGCGATGGGGACCGGGAGTGGCATGCCCAGCTACGACTCGGTGGGGAGGTGACATCCCTGCTGGGGACATGGCTGCTGCCACACCATCCCTGGGGAGAGGATTTGCAGGGCTGGGGAGCAGGCGGGGAGGGACCGAGAGCTCCAGCCAAGCAGGGGCCATTTCTTACCCACACACCAGGCAACAGACACCCTCTCTGTCACCCCCCACTCTGTCTCCAGGGCAAGAAGGTGGCCCTGGGGCCAGGCTGGTGGTCGCACTGTCCCCCACACCTCCAGGCAGCCCAGGTGCCAAGGATGGGGCACGGCAGAAGCAGAGGGGATGGAGGGGACAGAGGGAGGGCAAGGGTTTCCTGGGAGGAGGCACCCCGGCAAGGGCAGGACGCCCCGGCAAGCACCCAGAGGTGACACCAGCCCTGAGCGAGCCCCAGCTCTCGGGGGACCTGGCACCTGGGGGACGTGCAAAGGAGACCCGGGGCACCCTAAGGCTCAACATCCCACGGGCTGGGGGCTCCTGGCGGGGTCCGGTGCTGGGGTCCCCAGCCTTTCCCGATGGAGAGGTCCTGGGGGAGCGATCGTCTCCCTGACGCCGGAGCTCTCCGCGACAGGGCTGCGCCCCGGGGGCTCCCCGTTTCCCCGGGCTGCGGTGGCGGAGCCTCTACCTCCTCCTCCGGGCACCCCCGACGGGCTGCTCCGGGACTCTCCATCGTCCCCCCCTGCCCCGCTCTCCCGGGGATGCTCAGCCCAGTGCCCTCCCCGCCGGTTTTGGGGGGTGGGTGTGTGGGGGGGTGACGGCGGGTCCCCCGCGTCCCGGGACTGACCGTCTGCGTCGAAGTGTCGCCAGACGTCGAGGAACTGGGAGGCGGTGAGCTCGGCCAGGTGGAGGTGCGGGGCCTGCTGCGGGCCGGCCATCTCCCGCTGCCGCCGCCGCCGCCGCTGCCGCCGCCGCCCGCCCGCCGCCGCCTTTTATACCCGCCGGCACCGGAGCCGCCCGCCGCCGCCAGGGGGCGCCGCTGCCCCGGGACACGGACCCGGCACGGGGGGGCAGCGGGACACGGGACCGGGGGGGACCGGGACACCGGGACACGGGGACGCCGGGACACCGCGACACGGGACCGGGGGGGACCGGGACACCGGCACACCGGGACCGGCGGGGGCAGCACTGGGCGCCGTGGGGGACAGCCTGAGTCCTGCCACTTCTCCCTGCCTTGTCACCTATCCCTGCCCTATGTCACCTGCCCTGCCTCATGTCACCTACCCCTGTCCTGACACCTAGCCCTGCTTTGTCACCCTGCCCTGGCCTGCCAATTCCTCCTGCCTGTCACTCCATCCCTTCCTGTGACACCCAGCCCTGCCCACATCACCCAGCCCTACCCCTGTCACCACATCCCTGCCCTGTGTCCCCGCATCTGTGCGCCTTGTCGCTGCCCCCTGCTTCACTGGGCTGCTGATGGCAGCTTCACGGCTCACGGTTTGCTGGTCCCGGCAGGAGGAGCAGGACTGAGGCAGCCCCAGTGCCACCACCGCCGAGGCGCCATGTGATGGCTGCAGCGGGGCCATCACCCGTGACTGGGGTGAGGACACAAAACCTGGACACTGTGCCCATCTTTTGGAGGAAAACCCAAGGAACCCTCGGATCAAGGCTTTGCCATCCCTGCTGGAGGAGGTCTCCTTGGTGGGATGGGAGCAATGCTTACCCCAAACAGTGACGCTTCTCACCCCAGCTCCCCTTGCCGCCTGCCGGCTCATTGGGGAATTTTCTTTTCCCAAGTTTTCCCAAACAGCAGGGAAATTTCCAGGCCAAAACAAACAGCCACACGTGGGGTTTGTCACCGGCTCCAGAGCAGCCTGCCCAGGGGAAGCGTTGCCATGGCTACAGAGGAAAAAATTAGAATTCCGATCCAGCGAGAAGGCTCGGCGATAGAAGTGCTTAATTAAAGATGAGAAGGCGGCAGGAAAGTTCAGACGTGTGCAGAGCAGGGATGTAATTGGCAGCAGGCAGCTGCAGGGAGTTATCGGGGGACTGCCCATCCTGCCGGGTGCTGGTGCCTCTTGTTTTTGTCTCTTGGCTGGGAGAAAAGGGGGTGTGAGGTGCTCCCCCCAAATCACAGGGGGAGCAGGCCTGGGGACTGGAGGAGCTCAGTGCAATGGAGATGGCCCCAAGCCTGGCTTTAACGCCGTGGGAAACTGGGGCAGGGCAAGACGCTGGACTCCGGGTGTGGGAAGGAAGATGCTGTGTCAGCATCCCATAAGGAGAGCCATGCTGGGACACAGAGCAGCAGGATGGCCTTCCCCTCCTCCCTGCTGCACAACGCAGCCTTCGAGTGACACTGAAGCGCGTCCCAAGAATTCAGTTCATATTTCCTGGGGTCTGGCATGGAGATGAGTCCCAAAAAAGCTTCTTTTTCCCATTATTGGAGCATAATTTTGTCCAGCAGAGCCCATTACTTTTCTGTCCCCCTCCCCGCAGAGCCAAGTTTTCCTGGGGGCTGAGAGCGGACGCTCGCTGCCTCCGCAGGACTGGCTTTAGGGATGTGTCCCCAGGTGTGCCCAGGCTGGGGTGAGAAGGGGCACAGGGGAACATCAGTCCCCAGCACTGGTCCATCATCCGCTCTGTGGGGAGCAGAGCCCCAGCCCACGGCGGTGATGGCTCTGGGTCAACAGCCCACCACTGTCACGCTGCTCCATGACACCCACCTCTCTGCTGATGAAGACCCAAGGTTGCTCCAAGTTGGCACCTGGGAGCAAAATTTGGGCTCTGGCTGTGCCCTGAACCGGCTCCCTGCCATGCCTGGGGAAACGAATCCTCAAGCCGCCTCTGCGAAGCACCCGGCAGGGCAAGAAGGGCTCATTGCTCCAGGAAGGAGTTTGCTAAGATTGAGAAAAAGAGTTTTAGAGAGCAGGCTGTGAAGTTTCAGGCGAGGAAAGCAAGTGGTGGTTGTTCTTCTGTTTAAAGCCACCTCCCAGCATGGGTGTCCAGGCTCCGGGTATGGCAGGAGAGGATGTCCCCTCCTCAGGAGAAAAGGCTGGATCGTCCCCCCCAGCCTTCACCAACGTTCTGGCTCTTAAACCAGCTCCTCTCTGAAAGTGCCGTGAGATTTTGGAAATAACAGACCATCACACTGCTTACAGAGTCAGGCTTAAAGCAATGAACTGAGATCAGCCAACTGCCATGACCTGCACCGCATCGCTCCCTCTTGCTCCACTCCCAGCCTGGCAGGGAAGAGTTTAATTCTTTCCAGCATATGAAATACTTGCAGTGAAGACCTAAAGCTTTTGGGAAAAAAAATAACCCCACCATAGCAGAAACCCCTTAATTCAATGGCAGGTTTTCATTAAAGAGAAACGTCTAAGGGAATTTTGATAACTTGAAGGAAAAGCATATGTTCAGCTGCCGAGCTGAGACAGATAGCACATTTTTTTAAAAGCTTTTTGGTTTACTTTTATGTAGAAAAGAGTGCAAACAGCAAAATCTCACATAAAAGAAAAAGTCTGGGAAATGGAGCCTTGCAAAGGAAACGGAATGGATCACACAATCCGATTTTTTGGGGGGAGGTTGCAGGGCTGTTTCTCAGATAACAGCGGAGATCTCTACTTTAAAACTCATGATATGGTCCAGCCAAGGGTTGTAGCAGAGATTTCTCCTCTTGACATCACATTTTTATGTGAACCACACATGAGGGCATCAATATAACATCTCCATCTTCTCCAGAGTACTGGAAGCAGCAGGACCCCAGGACCTGAAAAGTTTTCTCTGGACTGATGAGCAAGGAAAAGAAAAGGGCTGGCACAAAGGATGGGCCAGACCGGCTCATGAAACCATGGCTGCAAGAGTAAAGGAGGAGCTGTGCCAGCTCTGCCCCACACTAACACAGCTCTTCCAGGGGTCCCCCTGCCACGGACACTGCAGCATGGGAGCGCCTGTGCTGCTGGCATTCACTTCCCAGGCAGCACCTGAGCTCATTGTTAACCATAGCACTGAAAAAGCCAGGATCAGTCATGCAACTTGGGGTTCTCTTTTTCTACTTGCTAGGTTTTTTTTTTTTCATTTTTCATGCATTTTTTACCTTATCCTTATAACCATAATAGCCTAAATTTCAGAAGTAGGTAAGTGGGATAGAATACAGGAGTGAAAGGAAGCCAAGGTTGTGTTATGATCTACTCATTTCAGCCATAGACATTGCCAGAAAGCACAAAGAGCACAAAATAAAAGGCACAGGATTCAGCAACAGAAGGATTCCATAGCGCCATCTCCCACAGGATGCCTGGTGAGCAGCATCAAGGAAACCACGTCCTGCTTCTGGTGCAGATGACTTGCTGTGCTGATACCACTGCAGCCCATCATAGCTTTCAGCTGCTCAAAAGTCAGTTGAGGTCCTTTGGTTCTTGGTATTTTTTCATCTGAGTTCCTCAGCCCAGTGGGCTCAGTAAGAAATACCTGTGCAAAGTGCTGGTCAAATGGTGGTCCTGATTATCCTGAGCTTTGAGCGCCGGTGCTCTGGTCCCCCGGGGCTGTTCTCCTGCCTGGGGGCTGGATGCAGGGGGCAGAGCTAAGCAACTCCTTCCTTTCCAACCAGTGGTACTGGCACAGCAAACAAAAACACTGTTTTCAGGATCACAGCAGGTTTTATTTCCTCCCAGTTTCTTCCCCACATGCCTTCCCCCAGTTGCGTCATTGTATTTCAGCCTTTTGAAACTCAGCAGAAAAAAAAGAATTGGATTAAAAGAGTCTCCAAAACCAGACAAATCCACTTGTAATTGTTTTCCCCCTCTTTCCCAAAGCACGAGCAAGATCCGTTCCAAAGTGTCCAAGGCATTTTCCCCTCTCATCATTTACAGGGACAAAAATCAGGATGTTCATGCAGAGTTTGAGCCATCCAAGTCAACCTTAGACAGCAGAAAGAAGAGCCCCCAACTGTTAGAGGGCTCAAATGTTATTTAGAAACTATTTCTTTAAAAACAGGCATAATTTGCCAAAGATTTAGTTGCGTGGTGATTTTCAGATTAAGTTATATTTAAGTTGCATTCAGATACAAGTGCATGGTGTGGGTCTCTCACTCTGCCTCCGGTACAGCTGGAGAGAGGAGCACGCCCAGCCTACTGAAAGCAGGTGCTGCTGCCAAGCTCCTCCTCATCTCAAGCCTGGCTTGAGAAGTACCAGCACAACAGCAGGTTTTTTGGATGCTTCCCTTCACATTGCAGTCCAGCCTGACTCCAATTAATTAATGGAGTTTGCTGAAATCCCAGCCTTAGCTACTCTGGCTGCTCTCTAGCTACACAGCTGTCTTCCACCCGCACTTGAGAGACTTTGTATTTACCAAGTATTAATTAGATGAATGTGAAGCACCAGTTTCTAGGCAGGGGAAATTATCTGCTCTCTCTCTGCCCTGTAACAAGCCCATATTGGGACACGTCTGAAAAGGGAGCAGGTAAAAGTGGCTCCTTCTCGCTCTGCACATCTGCCACTTTTCATATTTCACTGCTTTTGCTGCCACCATTGACAAGCAATTCACTCCTGCTAGACCTGAAAAGGCAACAGCCTTGAGGAAGAAGGAGCTGGAGTCTCTCCCTTTGCATATTACCACCAAAGCTGGTCTCTGACACTGTCTTGATAGTCAGACCCACCAAATGGAAAGAGCTGCTGTCTCAGAGGGCTCCTCCAAGTGCCAGGAGCTGCTGAACAAGTGACTTGTTCAGCACAGGCAACAAATCCTCCACCTCCAGAACTCCTCAAGACCAGGCTGGGCAGATGTTTGTCAGGACTGACCACAGGTAATCCTGCCCAGGGGAAGAGAAGGGGACAGGGTGGCCACCCCAAGATCTCTCCTATGCCTGAAGTGCTACCTTTTCATAGAGGACATGCGCAGCACAACTCTGTTCCTCCTGGTGGCAACATCTGCACCATTAGTAATATAGCTGCTGACACCAGTAATTGCAGCACGAAGGGCTTCAAGCAAATACTCATCCAGAAAAAACTCACCAGGTCACAATGTCCTTTTGCACCCAGAGCTGAAGAAATGTCATGGAAGGCTGAAGGCTGCAACCGAGGGCGAGCGTCAATGGTAAACAATTGATCAGCTAAATTTAGGAAGGCAGATTTGGGAGCTCTCCATGACCAGTTGGGTGTCTTCAGTTCAGACCACAGTGTCAACTGAAAACATTTAGCTATGACAGTGATGGGCTTTATAGAGAACTCCAAGATAAATGAAGGGAAAAAGGTTACCTAATAATTACAGTCACTGTTTCACATCCAGCTGCATCCACAGCTCAGCTTGACCTTTGGGGAACAATGAATAATGCACCGTTCTGGTGAATAGTCACCCTTCCTTGATAGACCATTGGCACACTGGTAAAAGAGAGCATGGTGGCCTCTCCTGTTTGTCCTTTACTCACTGCTAGGCTCCATTTCTTCACGTAAGAGGTACAGGAAAGTCAGAAAAGTATCATACCTGTTCCAAAATAATTTCCACTGTAATTTCACATCACTAAACTCCACAAACCATTGGTGCTGCAACGTCTGCTGCAGGGACTGCAGCAGAGCAAAGCTAGGGTGAAACACTGGGTCAAACTGATCTCTCTGTCTTGGGACACCAAAAGGTAACCAGTCTCCAGGGCAAGTGGCTCAAGCTGCTGATCTCCAAAACAGCCAGAAACAGAAGGAACAAAACCAGGCAGAGCTGGACCTGAATCTTGTTTCCAGCTCGGCCACTTTTACACTGCGCATGGACAAGTCACTTCTTGTATCTGAGCTGCACTCTTGCCCCCTGTAAAGCAGGGTGATAGTGATTCAAGGCTGGAAACAGAGCAGAGAGGTGTGAGGGGGTGTTGGGGGCATGCTGCATTGTAGCAAACATCTACTGAACTCGGCGGCTGGTCATGAAGAGCCAAGAAGTGAGCAAAAAAGAGAGGGCTTTCTGGTGAGACCTTCAGCGGTGGTATGGGAACACAACCCCATGCATGGGGGTGCAGTGGTTTTCAAAGCTGTAAAATCAACTGCAATCTGTCTGCTCTGCAGCATGGCTTGTTCCAGACAGACCTCATCTTTAGCCTAGCCCATTTTACATATCCAGGTCCCCATCCAAAACACAGAGTCTTTTTGTGGACTTCCACCGGCTTCAGATCAGGTCCTACCAGAGCATGCCCAGCAGGCACCAAGCCCTGCGACCAGCTCTCAGCCTGGCTCACAGCATAGGGGCTCGGTGTAACAGGGGAGTGGAGACTCAGGGCAGGAGGGTGCTGCACTGAGAGAGGCAGCATCATGGGCAAGAAACATCAAACTCTCTGCAGCAGAACGAGCGGGAGCTGGAGCTCATGGTACCAGGGGGCTCATCGCTGACATATGGGTTTGGGAATCTGCCAGAGGTCAGACCCTGTTTGTGTAAGTGCCAGAAAGCTGTTTTGGTCACTGGCTACTAACAAGGGGATCATTCTGGCAAAATTCAAAGCAAACCTCTGCACCTGACCAGCTAAAGCACAGGGACAAAGATCAAAAGGTCTATTCAAAATCAGGACAGCAGAAGGGGACAGTCTCACCAACAGCTGTCCCCCAGCACTTGCTAGCGTTCACACCTTCCGATATGAATGATAAATGGCTGGAGGTCACGGAGAGTTTGTGCTTTCCCCCAGCTTGCCAAGGAGATGCGTGACCAATTTCTGCAGGGCTTCAGCCCGGACCACCGAGATGCGCAGCACTTCCTCGTGGTTGGCTTTCTCTTGGCTGTTGTAGCTCATCACCACTTTGTTGGTGATGAGGGAGATCCCAAGGACTCGGAGGCCACAATGCCGGGCTACAATTACTTCTGGGACAGTGCTCATGCCTACGGTAGGAGAGGAAAGGACCAGGATGAGTCAGGATTTACACCAAAACAAGATCTCTCCAAGGCTGCAAACCACAATCTTACCTTCAGCACATGCCCTTGTCTCCTTCCCCCACAGCTCTCTGTTTCTGAGCTATATAATAGTTAAAGGCTGCGATACTTGTAAGGCTGTAATAGTTGTAGTGCTACAGTTACAACCCTGCTCAGCACAATAAACCACCCACATTTGATTCCTGTGCGCTACGTCTCTCTCCCCAAGACGTGTCAGACTGCTTGCAGCCTTGCTAAGAGAAGTACTGATGTGCTGTGTCATTTGGCTCTTCTCTTCCTCAGCTAAAAAAGCTATTGCAAAAAAAAAATGGCTTTGTGGGAAGCTGAGCTCCTTTTCTCACACAATGAATCTGCAGATATTAATGAACACACTTCCATGAGCTGCTTCAATGATGCAGGGGTCAAGCTGGAGGAATGATATGGATGATAATGCTTACCTTCTTCATATGCAGTTAGGCAGATTTCCATGATTACCATCCCTAAACAACCAAGACTCTTACTGAGGGCTGCTTTGTAGGGAAGAGGCACAGTGAAAATCCTTACAGTGTCAGAATTTAAAAAAATAGTAGAAAAAAGGACTTTATTTCTGATTGGGCCCCACTCAGTCCTGCTGAAGTTGAGCCATCTGAGCGTGGGAGATTTGTGTTTGGGAAATAAACACAGCATCGTGCCGGGATCCCTCTCCTGGGCAGCCATAAGCACACAGACTCTCTGCAGATCCATCCTAGGAGCTGCACTAAGCCACTGCAGAACTAAGCAGAAATACACAGAGCTCATTTCTCTAGGCCCAGGAGACTTAGAGAGTCAAAGACTGAAGAAAGTCATCCTTGAGCAGAATTAACTGTTTAATCCATGTGCCCAACCAACCCTACCAGCCCAGGCAGCTTACCTACGGCATCTGCTCCCAGCGCCTGCAGCATGCGGCACTCAGCAATGGTTTCATAGCAGGGACCGGCCAGTAGACAGTACACTCCTTCTCGGATGAAGCTCAGAAAGCCCAGCTCCTGTGCACTCTCCATCGCCAGGCCGAGCAGATCTTGTTCATAAGCATCTGACATGCAGGGAAACCTCACTCCAAACCTGCAAGGCAGTAAAGGGCAGAGCCATGTTGATATTGCTAGTGCTACCTTCCTTCCATCAGTTCAGTGATGCTCACCCTTGGGAGAAAAGGGAAATGTTAAGGGCAGACCTGCCACAGATGCAATCTTTCTCATCCCACCCTCATCATCAGATACTTCTGCCATCAAGACATTCCTGCTAGACGTAATTGCCTGAGACCCTCAGCATGCAGAGGTCATGGCTGTTGGAAGGTCTGGCACCATGCTCCTACCACGCAAACCCTTCAGGAACGGTCCTTCCAAGGAATCCTGTCTCCAGAGAGCACTGATGGTCAATTTTCTTTCTCCCCAATAACTGCCCATGGAGACTTTTAAACGTTGCCCATGGGACAGCTGCTGCCCTTTGCTTCTCCTGCACAACAGCTTGCAGACAGGCTCCTTGTGGTACTGAGTCCCAAAGGTCATCCCAGTGAGGAGGTTTGAGCAGGGCCTGATGGAGCATCGGTCACTACATTTAAGGCTCATCACAGCAGACAGCAACTAAACGAGGCTCACGAAGAGGAACGCCCTGTACCACAACAGCAAGGGCTGTCCAGTCACCACATTAATACCTACCTGCTTGAAACAGAAACAGAGTTGGATGCACTGGACAAATCACATGAGATTTGAGTCTTTCCCCTTTACTGTCTAGTTTGAAGGCCCTCAAGGAATGACTTTCTTTGGAAGGCAGATGAACAAAGCTTGCTAGTCAGAAAATACATCCCAGGAAAGAGCATCCAGTTCTGTATTTGGTTCCTGGCACAGCAAGATCACACGAAGTACAAGCTTAGAGACTCTTCTAGGACAGAAGTGCGATCCAATTGCCCAGTTGAGATGCCTTAGTAGGTTCTGCCTGCCCCTCAGCTGCCTCTCCAGAGCATGCACGCATCCTGTAGGTCTTATATGGCACCTGTCAGCCCCACAGAATGGGTACTGGATACTGAGCAGAGTGTCAGATGGCATTAGATGTCTACACATTTAGGCAACTGCATGCCATTCTAGGTGTCCTCCCTTGCAGGGAAATGGGGAGAGCAGCACATGTTGGAGTTCCAAGGCCATATTTTAGGTAGCCTTCATCCTGTGCTTCAAGGCTGGGTCTCTTACTTGCTTTGGGTCTTAAGATAACAGCTCAGTCCTGCTTCTGACTGAGCAAATCCTACTACTGACTCAAGGAGACCAGAAGCAGATGGCAAAGACTGATGTGTTGCTGCTGAGGAAATCCGGAAAATAAACTCCCAGCCATGTTCACCAACTCAGTTCAGTAAAAGTGGACCAGGTCCCTCACCTAGGCTACTAAAGTTCCTGCTTGTTTACATGTTCTTCCAGCTGAACATTTAGGGTAGTAGATAGCTTATTTTATGTTTATAAACACTAAAATGTTATATAAATAAAAACAAACTTTCCCATCTGGTCTAAGGTAATAAGTATTCATTACCATGAAAATTGCTTCTCTTTTCTGAAGGATGGCCAGCAATGCAGAAGCCAATCTCTAATATATTAAATTCAGTCCTCAGATTCTTGCAGTATATTCCCTTTCCACATCACTTCATTGTCTCCAGTTTTAGTCTGTTTTGCTTAGATAAATCCTTCCTGGTGGCTGAGCTGGACTGGATTTTAGGAGTTTGCTCAGCTAAAGCTCTGCAATACTTTGAAAGCTGATTCATAAAGACCTTTTGCCCATTTTGATGCCTTGGTCAGCAGTACAAAAGTCACCTCCCAGAGCACTGCAGTCTTCATCGGGAAGCTGCTCTTGGGAGGCAATGAGACAGCTATGCTGCCTTTGAATGTTGTCCAGATGCAGTTATTGTTTGGTTGGTGTTTCTCCTCCTGTTCCTGAGCGATTATGCAAGTCCAGAGAGCTTTAAACGCTCCTCCATGTGGCTTCTGTGCTTTTGATCATTCTTTCCTCCAACCCACACCAATACCTACGAAGATGTAAAGATGTTCTGCTTCAGATGGGTACTGTCCTTTTGCCATTTGAATCGCAGAACAGCGTTTATTTCTCCCGAGGTAGTTGCTAGCACCCTTCAGATTTCTTCAGAAGCAGGAGCCAGGTCTGGCATTACATCAGGAAGGAACTAACTTTAACTGGAAGCCAGGCAGACCACCTTATTCTCAGCCAGAACTTTCTTTTTGGAAAGATCCCAGGACAGTCCAGTTCCCTGCCCTGCAAACATGTCCTTTTTTCAAGATGAAGTTACCAACCCAACAATGCATTTAACCACCTCATTATCTAAACTCATTCTTTGCTCATAAACTACCACCTACTTCACCACCTCTGTTGTTTGTCCTCTGGCTTCACACACCTGGCTTTCATCTGGCTTCTCTCCTGCCAGCTTGGTTACGAAATAATTCTTGCTACTGTTATCTCCTTATCACAATCCAGCCTCTTTCTTTCCTGCCATAAGACTCTTGACAGCCCTGGATCTTTACTGCTTCCATGTTGACTTTCCTGAGGCCTGATGTGCTCTCCTTCGCACAGCCTGAATCTCCAGTGGATGTGTCCTCACGCTCTTTTTAGCCCCATTTGAGAGCCAAAGGGCTTCCTTTTGTAAACACTGGCCCATCCGGCATGTCTCCTCTCAGTGCTATGACCTTGCTGGTGCCGGTTGCCTTCCACCCTCCTGGTCTGATGGTGCCTTGGAAGGGTTTTAGGATCATAGATTAGTTCAAGTTGGAAGGGACCTCAAGAGGTCATCTAGTCCAACCTCCTGTTCAAAGCAACTCTATGTCTGGTGGCAACTGCAGTCCAGGGGTGAAGATGTGTTACAAGCACCTCTGTGCACCATCCACAGGTTAAGGATCCTGCTACACAGCTAGTACAGGAAACCTGATTTCCCAGCTCAACCAGCAGCAGGTCACTCTTGTAGATCTAGAGGTCTCTCAAGAGGCTGCAAAGACAATCACGTCTCAACAGACTGATGCCTTCAGTGAATAAGTGATGTTAACAAAGACACCCCAGTTTAATGACTTGGATACAAGGTTAGTTATCAGGAGATTCTGAGGTTTTCTCTTTGCTCTGCTATCAGCTTACTGCCTGGCCTCCATCATATCCGTTCCATCACACCAGAAACGTCTGTTGATAAATGCAGGCTGAAGACGCTGGAGTTCACCAGACTGCTCAATTAAGACGAACTAGCAGAGAGAGGGACTGACAAGAAGAGACAGCAGCAGGTCTCTTTAGCAGACGGTACAGCTGGCCACGTCAGGAAAAGGATCAGAAGCCTACTTTTATAAAACACAACCTTCTGGAGGTTTGTGTATAAACTCCTTATAGGCTTACAAGAGTAAGCACCAACCAAGGAAAGGTGCTTGGGGAAGGCAGGGCAGGTGACACAGCACACACAGCTATTGCTTTAACTTTTCCCTCGTGGGTACCTGGAGCCAAACTCTACCTCTCAGTAAATATTTGCCAGCAGGGGCAACTGGCAGTCCTAGCCTGTGGCTGGAGGAAGAAAGGATTAATTGGTGACATGGGGCCGATGCCTTCTTACCTCTCATCGTTTGGTCCACGCAGCGGATTCTGCCCTCCTAAGCCAAACATGCTGATGTGATCTCTTATGAACATGATGTCCCCCACTTGGAAGTGGGGATTCAGTCCCCCAGCAGCGTTTGTGACAATCAAGACCTCCACCCCCAGGAGAAAGAAGACCCTGATGGGAAAGGTGACCTGCAAGAACCAAAGGCATATACGCAATGGGTATTGCAATTCGTAGACAGTTACTACTACTACATTTGTAGTATCGCAATTTGTGGACAGCTTACACGATGCAGAGAAGGGTCCATATGAGGCTACAAGGAGACAAAACAAATTTTTCTCCAATTTTAAGTTTTTCTCTAATCTAAATTGAAAGAATTTTAATGTTTTTTTAAACATATTAAAAAATATTCTTGAAATGAATACCATGAAAATTCAAGCCCATATTTCCTACAGTTGCACTAAGGTCAAATAAATGCGGTACAAAAAGAATATGCAGATAATTTTTCCTCACTGCCAAGGTCTTGCAGAGATCAAACCACTGTGCTGATTGAAGTAACTACTTCTGCACATGGACTTGGAGTGTAATTGATAAACCAGCTTTTTACAGCAATGATGCATTTCACAGAAGCATAGAGATTATTTTATTAATTTCATTTTATTCACGTTAGTTCATTTCAGTGACCTGCTTATCCAAAGTTAAGGAACAATTGGGAACTGGAAAAAAAGAAGAAAACCCGAAGTTTGATTTTGAGCAGTCAGGAAGGAATCAGGATGATATCTGATACCTCTAAAGTGCTAAAGAAGCTGTGAGCAGAAATTTTCCTAACTATGGCCATCACTTCTTTAAGAAATGAGTTAATTTTAATAGACAAACATGTTTTGATAAACCTGGTTTTGTAACAAGTGCATTTAAAATAGTTTTATTCTATAAAAAGTTGTGTGGTGCCAAGTATTGCAGTTTATATCCAAATGTAAACTGACCTCAGCCACAAGTAAAATCTCAAAGCTATCCGAATAAAAAAGAACACACAAAACTATCAGCCAGTAAATAAATATTATTGGTGTTTTCTAGCATGTTAGAAACACATGTTAGGTAATATAAACACAAATATTCACATACTTCTATATGTTAACTGGGAGAGTGTACCAAGTTATGCTAGCCAGGGAGGTTTTTCTAGGGGGGGGGGGGAAAAAAAGCTGTAAACTATACAAATGCAAAAGAAGATTAAAATATCACTCAAAGTTTCCTAGTTGCTGATTTCAATCAAGATTAAAATAACTGAGTTAAAGCATGTAAATTAATCTGCCTTGTATGATACACTATTTTGCCCTGCAAGTATAGCAGGGCTAGCCACTTTGTGTGGCTGCGCAGCACCAGCTTCACCTAGCAGAAGCTGACTACCTCTCGGTTTGAACTCCCAATTTTGGTTTTTGGGGAGAAATCTACAATCTAAGCAAGATTTATTGCAAGAGCAATGTAAGTTCCTTGCAAGAGCTAACCTCCTGCAGCTAGATATCAAAGCAAGCAGTCACTTTTGCATCTTTTACAACATATCTCCTCCTATGTGAATGATTTCCTTAAGGAGAACTCACTGTGCTGACAGAGTATCCTTCATAACAGTGGAAGCGTCCCTGCATACACACGCAGGGCTGTCCGTTCAGCTCCCCAAACACCAATCTGCCAACGTGCCCTGCAACTGGAAATTAGAGTGTCATTTTATTCACGTCTTGAGGTCTTTGACTTTAGAGAGAATTGTCAGTTGATGATTACGCATTACAGTGGGGCCAAGCACTGTGAAATCAGGAGCTGAAAGTTAAATAAATACCATAGTGCAGAAATACGTAGGGTTTTTTTACTGTGAACACACATTTCACCACTGAGAGACTGGTTTGCCAACCAATGCCAAGTGGTGCACGTTCACTTGAGTTATCTCACTGTAAGGCTGTTGCAGGCTGCCGATGGATGCATTGCTGATGCCCTGGGTCGCACTAACCTGTGCTCCGTGGGAAATGAGGGATGTCCTCATATAGAAACACTGTCTTGTTATCCAATGCATCGGCCAGACCTCCCAGTCCAGATCCACAGATGATGGCAGTCTTTGGACGCTGGACGGTATGGGTGCATAACCAATCTGCTGTTTCCTTATACACCTCGTAGCTATTTCTGCAAAAGAACAGGTCAGTGAGGCTACCAACCCATTCAAAGAACAAGCTTCAAAGGATAAAAGTCCTGAAAAGGTGCAAAGGAAAAAAAAATCATTAAGACTAAAATAACAGGAGCTTCACTGCTATTATTGAAGATGTTTCACTTTTAATCTCTCATATTTTAGTCCTGGCCAGAGGCAAATCATTTGAATCCTCTTTACTGGTTTCATTCTACAATGGAAGAATGGCTAATGATACTTAGATCACAGAAACGTCACTAGGCATAACCACTCCTGCTTCTGGTAGGCTCCGGTCTCCCCTGAGTTACAGAAGGAATGCAAAAGCACAGTTAAACTGAGAAATGGCAGCCTATATGTGTGTGCATGGGGATGTCCAACCTGTGATGGGGAAATACAAGAGGACGGAAGTCCAAGGGCACCTGTACAGCACGGCTGGGATGCTGTGCTGATGAAGGAGTAGACACTGTCCTCTGCAACAGGTAGACTGCTGGGACGTGGGGCAAGCATCATCTACAGAGATAGAGAACCCAATCTTCATAAGTGTTGAGTGCCATCAACTACCAGTGCTTCCTTCTGGGGCTGGTAATGCATCTCAAACATGCACCTTCTCGATACTTTGTGGTTTTAGTACAGGAGGCTAAACATGGAGATTTCATTCACCCTCTCCTCTCCCAAAGGGTGGACAGTGGGTCACACCTGCAGTCTAGTCCTAGGCAAGAGGCCCAATGCCATCAGTCTACATCAAAACAGAAATTAAACCCAGGAAGTTGGGCTCCTGGGCTTATGCTGTCTGATTTAAGAGGGGGGCTGCTCAAATACCTTGGCAAAAAATTTGCCTTATCCAGCACTGAGGCACATTGCTAGAAGGTGGGATAGAAGCTGCCTGTTGTATATGTGTCTCACGGGAAGAGAGAGGACTTCAATTTTTAAGCCTGTCATTCCAGTATTCATCAGATGCATTAATCACAGTTTTGAAACACAAGCAATAGCAGAATAATCCTATATTCCTGTTTCCAATAGGACAACGCAGATATCTTCTGAAAGTCAATATCACAGTTGATTGGAAACTCTCTTCAAAAGCAAGGGTACTGGTAGCATTTCTTGATAGCGACTCAATTGTTACCATTGATGAGTGGAATTAATGACCGTATAACGTAGAGCACCAGGTCACAGAGTGAACCAACACAGGTAGGGGCAGCAGGTTCTCTATATGAAAAGCTAATTTGCTCATTAAGGGGTGAGAGAATCAGATATTGCATGGTTAAAGGTGATGAAAAATTGACTGGAGATGCTGATAAGCAGTCACCATCTGCTTCATGATTTTTTTTTTTTTTAAATCAAGTCTCTTGTTTCCAGAGGTGTAAACCTTAGTCATGTTGTGATTCTGCTGTCTGCAGCCTTAGAGGACATACAGAAAAGCTTTCAAAGTGGTGCTCCACACTCCAGAAGGTCTCAGACCATTGATGAAGAGGATTTGGCTGTCACTGTACCCCTGGTTCATCTAAACTGGAGTATCAGATATTCAAATGCAGGATCTCAATTCTATAATGCTTTTCACTCCTTTATACTGACAAGGTAGGTAGTTTTTGCATGGATATCTTTTGAGGTTTTTCATCTCCTAGCTGTCCAGCTCCTGCTGTAAGTCCTGTCCAACATCTGATGCATTAAACACGTTTTAGTTACAAACTGTGTTGTCAAAAAAACTCAAGTATGTCATAAACCTGCGATCCAATGGGAAGAAATAACTTCCATATGTATGAATTAAAATGAAGAGTCATACTTAGCTGAAATACTTTTCAAAGGAAAAGTCTGGAAATGAGAAAGTTTATTTACCATAACATATTGCTGAATTTTCCAAGTGTACCATGAGCTCTTGAAATAAGCAAAAGCTATGAAAATGACATTAATGAAGCCTACACTTGACTGACTATATTATCCTTTGCTCCCAGAGAAAAGCTTTAAAAGTGCTTTACATACATTAATGAATGATTCCCCCCGAATTTCTCTGTTGAATAACTGTAATCCTTCTTTAGAAACTAGAGGGAACCAAGAGAATTTAAATGTAATACCCAAGCTTTTGTTGTACCTGTGGCAGGCATGAGAAAAGAACGAGGTCATCAGGATCTGCTCTTCCACTTGACCACTAATCCCCCTTTTTTTGGCTATTCTTTTAAAAAAGATACATAAACCCTTGCAAAATAAATTTAAAAATTGATATTATTCCCATATTCCCAGAAAATTTAGGAGTGTGGGATGAATCTGATTCCATGTCTGCTGAAGACATAGGGATTGACTGAGCTGTGTTGAGTTTGAGGCAATTGTTTTCCTTCCAAACAGAAGATGTTAAAATATATTTTATCCAAAGAAGTAAAACTCCAGTGCTGCGTAACTCTCCTTGCCCGAGAGGAGCTTCAGCACGCGCGCAGGGGCCTTGCAGAGCCCTCTCCATCCCAAAGGCTTTGGACACACCAGAGCTGTCCCCAGTGCTGAGAGCATGGCAATGCCAAAATTAATCTGCTGTACCCTGCTTGCAGTATTTAGTTTTCAGAAATCTTCCAGATGCACAGCATCAAAGGGGACCGGCAGGCACAGGTGATTTCTGAATATGAAGGAGATACCTGCTCAGCAGGGGTGGAGGGGGAGTTTGACCTGTGGGTCACCAAATGCAACATTTAGCCTGGAACTGCATGACCCCAAGGCCTGTGCAAGCTTTTTGACAGCCTGAATTAATACATGTAGCACAAAGCCCCCTATAGCTACTCCATCTCCAACAACGCGCACCTAATAATAGTGCTTGGTAGTGTCGCTTTGGATTAAATCACAGGATCAGCTGAAAACACAATCCCCTTTATTGTGATTGCTGTCAGCCACTGAAGAAACACATCTGTTGCAAAACACAGGACTGTCACCAACGACAGATCTTTTATGGCATGAAAAAACCCCCACCCTCATTGCGCTTCTAGGTTGGCTAAAAGCAAATCCATGTAAAAAGCAGACATATCCCAATACAAATAAGGCATTACATTTCAGAGAGGGGCATACCGCCATACATATTTGCAGTGTGTGCCTCTCCATACCACAATATTTGCCTCTTCTGGCCCATAACCTTGCCCAAGGTCACCTGCCATATTTCATAATGCCAGCACCTGACACAGGCAGATGGCTAGATTCCTCTTCAATAATAAGATGTTTACTTCTGAACAGCACTTGTCTGACATTATTGAGCGCCCAGTAGGAAGAAGAGGAAACAAGGCGAGGAAAAGCAATGCAATTTTGCTAGCCCCTTCCAGCTTGGATGTCTGTGCATCCCCTATTTCACAGCACCTTACCTGTCTTCCTCAGCATAGGCCATCCTCCTCCTCTCTGCTTAACCAAAAGAAGGGGATGGTTGCTGGAAATGGAGCTGCAGGGGTTTATTTGACCAAAGAGCAGAGGCCCACTGAACCTGCAGAAGCTGCTGCTGTCTCTGGCAGTGAGTCAGGGAGGTGTGTCCCAGCTTCTCTCTGCTTTCCCCAGAGCATCTCTAATCCCCGAGTAGGAGGGGCGTGTTCAGGACACCTGCTTTTCTGGTCTCACCCCCCATGACACATATGCTCTAGAGCTCTGCAGAAAGCTTACACGCATGCACACACACTTTATAATGCAGATTAAGCCTAGAAAGTTCACACGCACACACACAACCTTTCAGCAGCCTCCCAGAGAGGAGCAGCTGACAATGGATCTGCATAGATTTGCACGCTCTTGCGTCAACTGGGAACCAGCTAGCAGCTGGAGTCACCTGCTCCTTTGCAATTCAAACCCCTGGGAGCGTGGCATGAGCTCGCTGGGAGCATGCAAACTCTGCAAGATAACCTGCACCACCTACGACTGCAAAAACCAACAAGACTTTCCCAGACTTTTACATCATTATATTTCACAAGACTTTCACATTATTCTCTTCCCACGCAGACAGGGGCGATGTCCCATTAGCTCCTCCCAGGTGTTTTTGCTCACATTTAATTGCGTCCCCCATCTCAAAAGGAAATACTGTCTTCAGATATGCTAAACCTCTCTTCAGCTGATTACATTATGGAAGACACAGGAAAAAAATCAGGGGCCCCACCATCCGCCCCTCTAATTTCAGCTTTGTTTCATGTGGAAATAAAGCTTAAAACAACCTTGTCATATGTGTCTGTCTGTGCAACAGTATCTGATCCCAACAACTGATGTGAACCACATTTAACAGAGCCATAGATGTTTCCAAGACAATCGAATGCCAAAAATATGAAAATTGGTGATAATTAGAGACTTCACACGCCCCAGGTGGAAGGCTACAGCTACAATAGGCACTCATAGCTTACCAGATCCAGAAAGGCCACATGGGAAAAGAACTTATAAATATCCCAAGAAGGGAGAAAACCTTAATCAGAGCTTGTTGCTTCCTAGACAAATCAGCCAGACAAAAAAGCAACTTAGAAAATTGGGCTACTCCAGTTTCAGGTCTCAATATTATTTATTACTTGTTTTCTTATTAATAGTATTTATTATTATTCATGTTTGCTTGTTGGTCTTGAAGACTCCACATCAAACATCTCCTTGGTTCCTCCAGGAAACTCTCTCAGAGAACTTCAAAGTCAAACAAGGTAATAAATGCCGCCAGAAAAACCTGGGTATTTTTAGAGAGAGATGCTTCATATTGGAAAGCCACAGCGTTCCCCTCAATTCTAGCACAGGCTGTGAGTCCGTAACAACCAGCAGGATTTAGGCATCACGTGTAGCAGCAAGTTCTGTTGATAACAGGTATTTGTTGAGATACAATTGGCACTGAAGAACAGAAAATGGATCTGAACAGAAATCATAAGTGCCCTTTCCCCTCAAGTTCTTGACCTTCTCCCTTTCTTTCTCATGTTCACACTTTCACTTCTTATTTACTTTCTCTTAGAAAACTTAAAATGCCTCTTCTACAAAGATCAGTGGGTGTGCGTGCTGCCACTTCACGAATCAGCGGTACATTGCTGCACTGGCATGGTGCACCCTGCTCTCAGTTTGCTAGGGGCAATGGAACATCAGCATTAAGGACCTAATATTGCTCTATCATCTTCCCTTCTGTCCCGTCTTTCTCATTCTGTTTTTACCATCTTCCCTCTCCTTTTTCAGATATACCTCCTGTTTGTCATTCTCTCTCATTCTTGTCTTTCTGAACCTTAGCCACCTCTATCTCTGCCTCTTTGGTGTATATTCTTCTTTCCCTTCAGCATTGTTTTTCCGTACAAAACAGTAAGCTGATAGCAGAGATGATTTAAATGCATCAAACCCTGTGTCTAAAAAGCCCCACACTGCTTGCCTTCCTACACAAGCCAATGTGCCAAAGGACTCTGCAAGTCGCTGTCACCCCAAGCAACGTCTGCCTAAAGCCAGGGTCTCAGAGCCACATCCCAGCTCCCTCAAGTCTTTTTGCCCTCTGGAAATCCATGCTCTGCTTGCCAGCACTCAGGACTTCTTTGAAAGCCATTATGTGCTCCCATTAAATTAAATGATAGAGCAACATTAGGCCCTTAACGTTGATTTTCCATACAGTTCTTTGGTATCAGCAGAGTTCTGATGCCCCCCAGATATGTTCCCTTGTTTAGCCTTAATCTGATTACATTCATTAATCTGATTCTTTTTTGCAAAGCAGACAAGAGAGATCAGACAGCCTGAGAGCTCTTCCCAATTTATTCTCATCTAAGACAATCTCCTCCCTAGTTTGGATTTACATGGAAAACAGGATTATCGAAAAGGGACCATTTTATCTATCTTTCTGCAGTGTCTGTTATTTAACAGCAACAAAAATTACTTGAGTTTTAACCTGTAATGCTGCATTGGCTGGACAAGTACTAGATAAAGGTTCACCCTACTAGAAAAAATTAATTTTGAGCATTGAGGGCATTCACGTCAATAACACCGTAGAGAGGAAGAGAAAAAAACTAATTAAGCTTCAGCTCCTGTACAAGTGCTCTGAAGCAGATCTATCTAAAAAAATAAGTTATTGAATAGATTTCATAATCCTTAAGAAAGAGTAGTGACAGTCATCTGTCCTGAAAGAATCTGTCATCTCTTTCTGTACGTAAATGTCTGCAGCAAATTATATCTATAATCCCGATCTTATTGACTTGGGTGTCATTTAAGTCCTGCTTCTGTAGCTAGAACTTCAACTGCTACAGGATGCAGATACAATCACCTGAAATAATTTTATGACAATGCTTTACATTCCTACAGCAATTTCTATCTAAAGAAGTGTTGTGAAGTATTTTGCAAGCATTTCATCAAAACATTTAATTAATGCTTTCGCGTAAGTCTCCCGCTTCCCCGTGTGCTCATGTTATTACAGCATTGAATTATCTTGTCTTCTCACATGTACTGCGCATCACCCTTTTGGGAAAGAACACTGAGCTGCAGAAAGATGAACAGAGTGTCTGCACAGCGGAGACAACTTAAGTCAGCCTTGTCCAGGAGAAAGCATCCCCCCAGCAAAGTCCTACAGGCATTACCATGCCCTCACAGGTGTAGCGCTCACCTTTATCTCTGTCTGGGGGACATTTTTTCCTGATTCTCTCATGCTTAGAAAAGTCAGGTTTCTGCCTCAGTGTTTTGGAAGAAAGTGAAATGGATAAAGCCTGGAAAGATTTTGCTTTTCTGCTGATTGCCTAAAGCACGGGTTGTTCCACATTTGATTTAAAAATTACTAAACATACCCTAAGAACTAATCAGGATTTTTGCAGCAATTGAAAACTCATCATTTGTTTGTACACTGGCTATCCTAGACAGCCACAGGAGTGTTACTAGCCACAAGGAAGGTAAATAAAATCAAATTATATGCCAGATGTATTTTTCCCCTACAGATCATTTTAATAGAAATCTCTAGGAAGATCTGCCTGAAGTGATGTCTGTGCTGCTCGTCGTACATCTTCAGGAAAGATACCTCTGACCATAGTGAACACAGAAAAGGGATTACCAGGGGAACAGAAAGCCAGACATTCAAAAAGCTTGTCATGGTTAGCTGAGCAAAATGAAAACTAAGCAATCTCCAATGACAGCCTGAAAATGCTGCCATAGAGGCAGGAGAGATACAGAAACTCAAGACAGGCACCAGGGAGCTGGGGAGATGCGTGTCCAGTTAGGCTAGACATCAGAAAAAAGCTTCTAGCTACCCAAAATGTGCAGTCCTGAATAGCCCTCCTATAAGGGCAGTGGGGAAAAGGCTTTTAGGGTGGAGATCAGTTAATGTAAAGGGTTGCATGATGTTCACTAGTAGGAAAGCAGACACAGCATTCATGAATCGTATGCCAGCTCTGTAAAAACTCACCAGCTTTACAAGACTCAGGCAAAAAGAGAAAGCAACTTGACCAAATTCGTGAACAAATGATACCACAGAAATTAGGAAAAGAGCAGAGATGTCCTAAGACCAGTCAATATCTCCACCTTCCAGCTCTAGGAGAGGTGTCAAAGGCTAAAGGATAAGACTGGGGTTGTGGCTACAGGAGCTTGTGGAAATGAAAGCACTTGTGTCAAGGAACTCAGTAGAGACAGGGTACAAAAAAGGTTCATTTGGGGGTTTGAGGGAAGGGAGTTGTACTTTCTGAAGGGATAGAAACAGCACAACCAGGGATCAGCAGTACGTCAGGCTTGAGATGAATGGATGGGCTGTGTGCTGTGAAAGTGCTCTGAGGCAGGCAGAAAAATAGGAGAGCTCGGGGAAAACGTAGTGGAGAGCTGCAACACCACTTTGGTGAGGATAAGGGGCAAAGAAACTATGGCACCTGGTGGACTAGAGACTACAGAAGGCCAGATACCCCTCTGGCCTACAATAAATACAAGTAACTTGAAAAAAGAACTAAAAATCGTAAGGAAGAAGAAAGAAATGTTTTCAGCCCTGTCACAGAAGAAAACAATTCTCAAATAGTTAAATGGCACTACACTGCTATACGTATCACCACTGATTCTTGAAAATAGATATATTCCCCTATTTGACACAGGTGAATACAGTTCTTATCTTGGCATCACAGCCAACCGCTGGCCTGGAGCTCTGAGTATGCTTCTCCGTAGGAAGACTTCTCCATGGGAAGAATAAGGACACTTACCCATATCGAGACCACACAGGACCAAAGTTTATTCTGTTCTGTGATCTGGTTTTCTCTCAGTAATCAATAAGACTTTCACACAGTGGAGCTCGAGGCCAGACCTTTCACCAGTCTCCAGGACCACGCTCCTGTTTCCCCAAAGCCCCTCTTCGGAAAACACTGCTTTCTGGAGGTCAGCAAGTGAACGTACTATCCCTTGTATCCCCCGTGGTCCATCAGGATGTATTTATGCTGTCCCAACAGGATCAATGCTTTCTCATTATCTCATTTGCAGTGCAATAATACCACAATATTGAATAGTCTATAGGTTTTTCCTTTTAATTTCCATTTCAGTGATTTTTGTGTGAAGAAGCAAAGGTTAGACAACCATATATCATTTTACTAATTGTCTACGTTAGACATTGTTTACTGAAGTCTCACAACTCACCTTCACTATAGCAGACTGTGGTTGCAATTCCTCCAGCAAGGAAAGAGAAAGGTAAACCTGCCTGACTGCAAGCCAGAAGCAGAACAAGAGCCCTTACAGACTGGTCCCCAAGGTCATGCCAAGCCACTGCATTAAGTGCAACCAACCTTCCCCACCTCGTACACCACATACCCATTTCTTGATATGTCTGGCACCCACAAGACATGCAAAATGTGAGACAGCCCCAGTGGGGCTCAAAGGGTACAAGATAGCAACAGCTCCTTAGTAGTCCCATTTCTCCACTGCAGGAGAGGGTTCCGCTACACGTGCAACTGGTTCTAGGCAAATCACCAGCATTAACCTCGCAGTCCCATTTGGATGGCTGCCTCCTCCTGGCATGGACTCAGGTCACCCAGATCATAACATAACCCCAGCATGGAAGTCATAGCTGAGCCCTTCAGAATCCCCATGGTGTCCTTTCAGTTTTAATCCAAAGTATGCCTCTAGAATTGCCTACAGTGAGCTTTAAAAAACACAGTGGCATAGCCAGACCTACAGGTAAGCACACGACAAGATCCTCTAGGGATCTCAAGAAGCCCGAAACTAGGTGGGATTTGTGCAACTGATGGGCCTTTGCAAATCCCTGTGGGGAAACTATTAGCTAAAAGTGTCCCTGTAAGTCTTTCCTTCACCTTTGGTATTTGATCTGAACTTCTACAAAAAAATAAAAAAAGGCTGTTACCTGCCTGTTTTTAAGAGACCAATGCTATCTCCCCAGCTTATGACCATCTTGCATCCTGCACAGTGATAGCTAAAAACATGGTGAGACTTGATGCAAAATTACATGTCTTTGGGGCTGATCTTTAGAAGCAGGGTGAGAAGTACCAGGTGTCCTGTAGAATCTATGAAGTTTCTTCCAGGGCTCAGCATAGTCATGCCAGCAGCCTTCCTGCATACCCGACATGATTAAAATGCTCCCAAAAAATCCAGCAACACTCCTCAGCTCCATCACATGGCATGCGCATACTATATGTGCATTTTGCTATTTTAGCTAAAAAAAAAAATCAGAAGCATAAACAAGACTAATTTGTTCTTAATTAGATGTTTAACTTCCGATGTTTAACTGCCCAATGTTCCTTTAAAGACAGACGCTTCTGTTTGGGGCTTTTGGTGCCGCAGCTCTGCACGCATCTTGTGATCTGATAGGGAGAAGATCAGCTATCTATCAGCTGATAGAATATTAGTTCCACAAAAGCAGGACTAATCCAAGACAAAAGTGCTATGCTCCCATTTTGAGTGTCTCACATGGACAGAAAAAAGATTATTTAGCATAAGACAGAAGTATCTACTTGAACTTCTGCTTTAACTTGAAGACATTTAGGAAAACATAAGAGGAAACTGAAGATCACAAGCTGAGTTAAAGGTTTAATTTCAGAAAAAGCATCATATTTTTCTTAAGCATACTATTCAACTGCATTTCTTTTAGCTAAGAATCTTGTATTGTTGCACGCTCAGTGATGAATTGTTCTCCCCTGTATTTTGGGAGAGCCTTATCTTCAGTAGTCCAGAAGACCGTGACTCTGAGAAGCTACAAGCTATAGTAAAAGCCTGCCAGGGTAGGACTGAAAAGGTAAGTAAGTCCTACATACCGCTTTCCCCCATCTGCTGAATTGTAGTTGTCCTCTTGCTGATATTATCCAAACACTTAAGAACCTAAGAGCGTGTGAAAAGGTGATTTAAGTATTTAAGAAAAGATTAAAAAGAATCAACTCTTAAACTCAATGATTTAAATAATAACCTGTTCTCCACAGAACTCAAATCAGTGTAAGCCTTGTGGCTTGTGTGTGAGCATGCAGGAATAACAAAAGGGAAGTATCAGAAACATCACAGCACTACTGGAGATATCAGAAAGCAAGCCAAAACTAAGTGAATGATATGTTTAGTTTTTTATTACAAAGACAAGAAGAAAACCATTCAGACTATAACACACCTCTTACATTCCCACTAGCTTTAAGTTTGTCTAAGCAAAGGATAAGAAAAACTTAACGACATTACTATATGCTCTATACGATCAAATTTAAATAGAGACCACAACAGATGCTGGAGAACCCACAACATCCTTAGCTACCTACCTCACTAGCTGCTTATCTGCTTTAATTCATTTACCCCAGCTTTCCCCCCCCACACCTTTAAGTAGCCAAAGATGTTGATTGATTGGAAAGTGATTTTCAAACAAGCTAATCAAATGGTAAAGAGGCATTGCAGATATACATATAAAACTTCCATCCACACCTAAGCTCTTTCTCATTAGGTAAAGCTTCTTTCTGATGAAGTAACTAGTATCTTTTTGTTATACTGTTTATCAGAGGTGCATATGGTGCTTTTAGCTTTAAAAAGACATTCTATTTTTTCAAGGGATTTAAAGAATAAGTTTTAGTCCTGTATTCCTGTTTGCAGGTAGCACAGGGTTTTTTCTGTACTTAAGGTTCCGCCTATTTTATAGCAATGTTCATTCAATTTAGGAAACAAATAGAGTTTGGGGTGGGGGGAGGGAGGTTGTCCTTTTATAGATTTATGTATTTAGGTATAACTTTAATATGTAAGTTGTCTAATGTACCCAGAGCAGAAGAAAAGATAATTTACCTATGTATCATTATTACATCTTTAAGATGGATATACCAAGTTTTTTTACCGATGACCTGGTTTCTAGCAAAATTTTCCGTAGTTGTATTAGTTCTGGAGTCCCCTGTACTCACAGCATTTAATTTCTGTGCTAGAACTAATTCTGGCTTAGGGCTGGATCACACTTCATCAAGGAGAAATATGTGAGAGTGCAAAAGTCAATAGCAGCAAACCTGGCGTTAAAGCAAAAGGATTTCTGCTAACTCATGCTATGTCGTTGGATGTTTGTTCTAAATGGGCTGGCAAGTGCCTCATTCCCTAACCGGCGTATAGGAAAATCCTCACAATGCTTAAAACCTCGAGAGCAGCTTGCACCCTCTGTCTGCTGTAGTAATTAATCTGTTTTGACCTTTCTGCCTCTACTTGCAGATTAGATGCTATTTTGCTGTCTAGAAGGTGTATGTGTGTTTCCAGGGATGCTGCAATGGATGTTTGATTCTGCTCTTTATTGCTCTGTTAATATTTCAAGGCTCTTGCCTCCTGCTAACCCAAGTTGGGTGTAACGAGTCTCCTGGGTATTTAGAAAGGGCAGCAAAGTGGGTTATCGTGTGCAACAGTCGTCTTAAGTATCTGCTTGTGGGTTAGAGAGGCCAAAGCGAACTCCTGAGGAGCACTGCTGCTGACTCCAAAGATGGAGGCTGTCCTGGAGAGTGTGTGCTGAGATGTGGCGTCTGCAGGGCTGGGAGATGATGGTGCTTTGCTCTGGTTCCTTGGTCAGCTATGTCTGGGTCTGCAGGGCAGACATCCCAGGTCTTCATACAGAAAGATGCAGGGCACTGAGCCCCAGCCCTTCCTCTCCAATGGGATACTAGCAGTTTGCCACAAAGCTTTCCTCCGTTTTTCTCCAGAAAACCTGTAAGTATTATCACATGGTAAGCGCTAGTTGAATAACTTCTATAGGTGTTTCTTATTTCTTTTGGGCTGTGGTACTGCTGGGAGGTGGCTCCTCTGCTCCCCCCCCCTTGAAGCCAGCTGAAGTGAGCAGGGTTTTCTGGTGAAAAGCAGCCTGCTTTCACCTCCTGTGAAGGCAACTGTGTGGCCTCGAGCGGGCGACCTGCCTCCTGCCCGAGCAGCCTTCGCTTGGGGAACGCGGGCACTCGTTGTTCCTCTCCCAGTACTAACAGCCATGGGTGGACTCCAGGCCTTACCCTGCTAAAAAAAAAAAAAAAAAACCTCCATATTTATTTAAAAAATAAATAAATAAAAGCCCACCTGGCACGGAGGGAGGTGCCTGCGGCGCCCCGCTGAGGAGAGGGTAGGGCGGCGGGCAGCGGCCGGGGCGAGGCTGCGGGGCCGGGCCGTGGAGCGAAGGGGCCGGGCCTGCCTCGCTTCCCGCCGCGCCGCCGCAGCCCGCCGGGTAAGAGCGGGGGCTCCTCTAGGCCGCGCGGGAGCCGCGGCCTCGCGTAGCGAGCGGGCGGCGCGGGGAGACGCCTCGGCCGGGCGCGGCTCTACGAGGGGCCGGGGTGGAGGGAGGCGTCCGGGCCGCGCTCTGGCGGCGGGTGGCGGGTTGTACCACGGTGGCGGGCAGGAAGGGGAGAGCGGGTTTCCCCGGGGCGCTGTGAGCCCCCAGCGGGTGCCGGGGCTGGCTGCTGGGTACGGCCGATCCGAGAGCGATCCGGTGTGCGGGGCGCGGGCCTTCCCCCGGCGGTGGGATGTGTCAGGAGCCGCGGGGTGGGGAGGAGCCTAGAGCCCTTAAGCAGGCTTGAACGGAGTCCAGGCCGATGGGGACTGGAAATAATTACAAAAAAGAAAAGGCAAGTGACTGCCTGCCTATTTCTTTATCATGCTTTGTTCAGGGGTCTGCTGGTGTGAGCTGTAATTAAAAGGCCATGCTTACAGTTGGTATTTAAAAGTGAAGTAAAACTAGTTTAGGGCACAGTGCTCTCCTGTGTTTCCCTCAGTTTTCCCCTTCTCCCCAGAACCCGTAGTGAGAAAGGACTAGACTAAAGCCAAAATACATCTGCATAAAGGAAAGTGAAACTAAATATGCTTACCGAAAGGCAATCGAGTTGGGGAAATGAAACTTCACCTGTATGTACTTAACCCTGTGCTTCCCCTCAGAGGGCCAGTGGTCATGAAAGGAGACAGTTGTGGAGCTGTGGCCTGAGATGCTAACACGGATTCAAGGGGAAGAGTAAAGTGTTTAGGCTGGCCATATTTTGTCCTGTTTGCTTCCAAAGTTTCTCAACTCTTTCAATTTTAATCCATTATTTTTTCACATTAAACTGTTTTGTAACATTTAAGATCATCATATTTTGATTCTGAGGTAATGGGATGGTTTGGGGGATGGTTAAAACGATATGCTGAGGGATTTCATGTCTCCTGTGGTAATTTTGGTTAAATTATTTTGCTTAAGTGAACATCTTGGTTTTAAATAGATTGCTAGCCGGTTGATTTCTGGTTAGTGAACCTAACTTCTGCCTCGTGTGCTTTGTGCTGTGCACTGGAGCAGATGGCAGCAGACTCGTTAGCTTTGTGCTGAGTACGCTTGAGTTAGTCTGCCTTTATCCACACAAAGCACAACACTTCGCACTACTTTCTTCTTCAACATCAAGCACGAGTTAACGTTGACCACAGATGCAAGAAAGTCTCTTCCCACATCAGATTTGTCACTGTTTTTTCAGTAGGGAAGGCTAGGCTTAAGGATTTGCAGTGGCCTGGCAGAGAGCTGTAATGCTGAGCACAGAAAAGGGGTTTTACTTGCAGGCTGGTATTATACCTCTCCTGAGGGTCTCTTCAGCTAGAGGGCTGTTATCGAGGGTGCCAGTGAGGGGGCTCTCCCAGCGTCACACGGGGTTTGGTGGAAGACGTGTGAGGGTTAGCTGTTGGGAGTTAGGGGAAAACAGAAGGATCAGCTGCGCTCCCTCTCAAAGCTGGCTTTGCTTGTGGCTCCCCACTCTCTATACTGTGAGGGAGATGGATAAATACTGCCGTAATCAGATGACAAGATTTCTGGGACACTTGTTTGATTTGTATAGCTTGTGGTGTGTTCTCTTTTGTGCCTGAGAGAGATATTTGTATTTAAGTGTTTAGACCCATATAGTGAGCAGAGTATTCAGAGGTCGGTAAAGAGCCGAAGCAGCAGCTGAATTTTCTTCACTTCCTATGTAAATAGCATGAAGGGTGGTTGAACCTGTGAACCTCCTGATTTCTAAATAGCCTTATTCAGGATAGCCCTCCTTTATTTTCCTCATTGGTATGTGATTCTGTGAAGCATTTCTCTCATTCTAGAATACAGAGGTTAAGCAGGAGAAACTTCTATTTTTTTTAAGAAACCGCTTTGCTTATTTATATACACTTGGGATTGGAGTGACATTGTTTCTCTTCCCCTGCTGTTCTCCAGGTTGTGAATAAATCCAAGAATGAATAAATGTAAGAAGCCTTATGTTGACCAGACTACAAATCTTGAAAAGTTCAGTCCTGAAATTCTTTCTGAAATTGAGAAGCTCTTTGCAAAGAAGTTTACTTACGCTAAGCCAGTAAATAATGAATGGCAGCTACCAGATCCCAGTGATGCTTTCACGTGCGATCACAAGGAATTCAGCTCACTCCTGGCTCTAAAGGACTCGATGAATGAAGTGAAGAATCAACTGAGTGATAAGAACCTGGTTGAATGGCATCAGCACACCTCATTTACCAATAAAGCAGGGAAAATAATTCCTCATGTGAAGAAATCTGTGAATGCTGAGCTGTGCACCCAGGCCTGGTGCAAGTTTCATGAGATTCTGTGCAGTTTTCCTCTTCTCCCTGAAGAAGCTCTTCAGGATGGAGAACTGAATTCTGTCCACCTCTGTGAAGCACCTGGAGCTTTTATAGCCAGCCTCAATCACTACTTGAAATCCCACCATGTCCCTTGCGACTGGAATTGGGTAGCTAATACTCTAAACCCTTATCATGAAGCAAATGACACCCTTACGATGATCATGGATGACCGTCTTATCGCAAATACGTTGCCTTGGTGGTACTTCGGCCCAGATAACACCGGTGATGTGATGACACTGAAACATCTAACAGGACTTCAGAAGTTTGTAAGTAATATGGCCACAGTTCACTTGGTAACTGCTGATGGCAGCTTTGATTGCCAGGGAAATCCAGGTGAACAAGAGGCTCTTGTCTCACCCCTTCATTACTGTGAAGCAGTCACTGCTTTAATGATCCTGGGCACTGGGGGATCCTTTGTTTTGAAGATGTTCACGCTGTTTGAACACTGTTCTACCAATCTGCTCTTCCTGCTAAACTGTTCTTTTGAGGAGGTCCATGTCTTTAAGCCAGCCACTAGCAAAGCTGGAAACTCGGAGGCCTATGTGATTTGTCTTCGTTATATGGGCAGAGAAAGCATTCATCGGCTGCTTTCGAAGATGATACAGAACTTTGGAACAGAAATGGTCAACAAAGCGCTTTTTCCCCAGCATATGCTACCAGAATCTTTTCTTAAAATACATGAAGAGTGTTGCATATTCTTCCACAAGTGCCAGGTAGAGACAATCTCTGAGAACATCCATCTCTTTGAGCGTATGGAAGAAGAAGAGCAGACAAAACTGAACAAGTTAAGAGACTGTGCAGTAGAGTTCTTCATGCAAAGACTTCATATGAAACCCATTGCCAGAAATAACTGGCTTGTCAGGAAGTCTCAGACCGGTTGCAGCATGAATGCAAAATGGTTTGGGCAAAGAAACAAATATTTTAGTACATACAATGAAAGGAAGATGCTGGAAACCCTTACGTGGAATGATAAAGTGGCAAAGGGCTATTTTAATCACTGGGCTGAAGAACATAGTTTAAATAATGCTGGTAAAATGTGCATCTTGGAAGGATCATCTTCTAACCTCGAGTGTAGCTTGTGGTACATTTTGGAAGGAAAAAGACTACCTGTGGTAAAATGTTCTCCGTTTTGTGATGGTCAAGTCTTGGAAAATCTTAATGAAGCTATGAAAGAATTGCTGGGGGGGAGGCTGAAAAGCAGTCAACTGCTGGAGCCTTGTCACTCATGTGAAGTTCTTCCTGGGGAACTGATATTGGCAGAAGTGTCTGATCTTTCCAGGTGTCATCAGGAAGTCCTAAATGAAAAATGTAGTGACCAACTCAAGTGCCTTGTGGTGGACTTTCCATCCCTCTGTGATACTGAAAGCCAACCTAGTATGGAAATAAAGCTCCTGGACTCAGCCACACTGCTGACTTTCAGCTTCTCCTTGCTTTATGATGGAGAACCAAAGTACCAGCAGCAGCTTTTGGAGTGCGTTCTGCATTCGTTGAATCAGCTTACAATGGGAGATGCATTGATTTTGCCCATCCTCTCTTGTTTTACACGCTTCACAGCTGGCCTGGTCTTTATACTGCATTGCTGTTTCAGATGCATCACATTCACTTGTCCGACCTCCCATGAGCCTCTAAGGACTAGTGCCGCTTTGCTCTGCGTTGGCTACCGAGGCCTCCCAAACCCAGTTATTGAATATCTACGGCGTCTGAATAAACTAATGAGCTCTTTACTAGACACAGACTCTCCCCAGCAAGTTTTGCAGTTTGTGCCTATGGAGGTTCTCCTCCAGGGCAAACTGTTGGAGTTCTTGTGGGATTTGAACACAGCCATTGCAAAGAGACAACTCCACTTGATCGTACAAGCTAAGCAGCAGCAAATCACTAGCAATATTTCACTTTAGAATAATTCTAGAATTGAGCAAGTTGCTGCTGCTAGACCTTGTTTCACAGGCAGGTAGAAGGTGTTAAAAACATTGTTAATGTGAAAGTAATGTTACTGTAAAACCTTGGTGTGACATTGTTAATGTTGGGAGGATGTTTTGAGCTGTCAATCCCACTTGCACCCTATTGGCCTGTCCTACAGAAACCTGAGGCTCAGGCATGGCAGACTTGGGAGGGACAGTGATTGAAGTGGAGAAACTGTTTCTCTTCTGTCACAGCTCTCCCTGAGCAAATTTCTTTGTGTGGCACCTAGGTCAGAACTGCGACCTTCATGATGAGAGGTGATGTATACCTGTTGCATCAGGCCAGACAACGGGAGACCCTGTTGTGTGACAGTAGCCCTCTTCTGCGGAGCAAACTCTGGGAGTCTTGACACATCTGCCTGCTTTTCCAGGGTTTGTAGAAGCTGAAACCTGAGGTTTGGGCCAGAACGCTCAGTGGTGTGCAAGCCCAATGTAAGACGTGAGGGATGAGTGTCTTGTGAGCAGGCAGCTGTCCCACAAAGGCTGGGTTAAAAATGACTGCCTGTAAGCAGTAGCAGAGGTGTCCAGGGAAAGATGCTCTTTGTTTTTAATTTTGTTTATGCAAAGAGCAGCAGTCTGTGTTATGTTTTTTGACAGGTTATTTTGTGGCTGTGTTTCCCCATCAATGAACGGGCTGTTATAATGTTATTTTTATGTGGCTTATGGGTCCTCCTTAAAATAATTTGAGACTCCTGAGTGGAAGTGAAGACTTTACACTTGCATAGACATCTGTCTATGGCAGCAGCTGTTAACGTGGAACTGCAAATGTTTTTCAGGCTAAAAACATGATTGTGCGCAGATTTGTGTATCAAGAAATGCTTTGGGTACCATCAGAGGAGCATTAAGCTGAAGAAATATGCGATAACTGTCTTTGGGAAAGTATGGTTAAGATTTCAGTTGGTTCCCCTTAAGGATAAAAATGATGAAATTGGTAACTGACTGTTCTTTTAAGGGAGTCAAATTTTATTTTCCATATTGCTCCTTTGAGAGCTAAATTTTGAGGCTTAACTTGTGTATATTAACATTTAGTTTTAAGTTTGTAGTATATGTGGAAAAATCTCCTCAGAGGGAGAAATGATGTTTAAAGGAAGAATGGCTTTGCTGCTGTTATGTGCAAGATCTTGTAGGAAAAGGTCGAAAAGAGTGGAGTTAGAAGGAAAATATAGTCTCCTGATGAATTACCAGTCACCTTCTGGAAGCACTTCTAGTTATATAATGTGGGAGCTTGAAGGATAATTGATTACTGGTAAGGGATTAAAAGAACTGCTGAAAAACTGTTTTGTCTGGAGGTGCTGCACATTTAATAGTCTTTCTTGCCACGTTGATCGGGGCAGAGTTTAATATATCTAACAGTTCATTTTTTTTATTTAAGAACTTGATAGGTGAGTGAGTTGGTGGCTCACGTCTGACTAATTCATAACATTTTCTAAAAAAAATCTTGCTTTTTACAGTTGCACGTAAATAGAAGCTGCCTAAACAAAAGCTTCTGGGATTGGTCATTGCCCATTTAATTTATTTAAATGAACATGCTCTTTTTGCTGTGAGCTGAGTCATGCTTCCTCTCTCAGACCAGGAAGGAAGGGAAAAGAGGCTATAGATTGGGAGATACATGCAGTAATAGCTTCCCCTGTAAATCACTTTTTGAATCTCTAAACCAACAGTGCAAGCAGGGACACAGATTAATTTCATTGAGGAATAAAAAAGAAATACTGAAAACCAGATTAAAGAAGGAGAGAAGAAATATTGTAGAAGAACGGATGATGAGACAGTATCAAAGATCACCAGTAAAAGTCATCTTTATCTGAAACAAAAAGCAGGATAAAGGTATTGTCCACCAAAGACACCCCGATGTCTCTGCCACTGTTTCAGTAGTCATTAATGCTTCTGAAACTCCCACTGAGCTGAAGCATTTGAAAAGATGTCTTTTAAAGCAGGGGTAAACGAGATACTTCAAGTGCATGGGAGTGCTTACACTGTGATGTTCTGCCATGGAGGCATGAGTAGCCAGAAGCATCTCATCTAATAGGTACTTAAATAACTTGGGTTTCTTCTTACTAACATTAGTCTAATATTTTTAAATTATTATTTTGTAGGTAAAGTAAAATCCTGAGGTGA
Source organism: Nipponia nippon (assembly GCF_047370975.1). Classification (NCBI taxonomy): domain Eukaryota; kingdom Metazoa; phylum Chordata; class Aves; order Pelecaniformes; family Threskiornithidae; genus Nipponia; species Nipponia nippon. The sequence continues at coordinate 32,228,334 of NW_028262391.1, forward strand.
CTGACAGACTGTGAGAGAAAATGCATTTATTTTTTCAAGTTTTCCTTGCTCTGTTCTGTACATCTGATGAACTGTGCAGACTTACCTGAGATTCCTCCTATCCCACCGTTCCCATCTCATCAATCTCCCTTTTTTCCTTTATTTTTAGAAGAAAGCATTTTAGATGGCCACAAAGCTTCGGGCGAGTTAGGACTGTGTACTTCAAGGTACACTAAACGGAGGTGGTGGGGAAACATAATCCATCTGTTTGGAAGTACTCCCCCAAAAAAATGTGTGCAAGCTCTCCTGTGGAAAGCCAGATCTCTAACCCAAAGGAAATCCAATGTCTTGTGGATCCTGATGCCCGATTTGCTCTGGAGCATTTTTGTTTGTTGGCAGACATGGGGAGATGACAGGAGAAATGCTTTGACAGCAGCTATTCCTGTTAAAAAGAAAGGATACGGTTTGGAGAGGTTTTTTTATTGTTGTTTTAATGGCAGGAGTTTCAAAGTTAGGAATGACGCTTGTCCTTTTAATTGTGAGACTCCTGCGTTGTCCTAGCTGTCTTTAGACCAAAGATTTCTTTGAGGGAAGTGACACTTAATTTCTGTTGTGACTTTTGGAATATGTAAGAATGCATGGGAAGAATGTATTAACCTTTGTGGAAAGGGTCTGATGACTCCTGCCTTCCTCGAGGCTGTCAGTTTTCGGCCAATTTGATTTGATTTTGGGTGACACCTGATGAAGTGTCTCAGTACCCTGGCAGCTTTTAAGTTGTTTTTTTTATCTGTTTGAAGATGAACTGGGTATTGTTTTTCATAATTAGGAGCTTAAGGTTTCACACAGGGGAAAATAAAGGAGATGGAGAGACTAAGTTGGTTATGATGGGATCGAGATTCATGCAAACTTGAGGTAAATTTAGTTTTGCAGCCCTGCTGTTGCAGGTTTCCAATGAAGGACCAATATCTAGGCCCAATGATTAGCTATGAGCTACGTTATTTTTCTGAAATGTTTTGGATCTTTTGTTTTAAGCCAGCATAATATTTTGAAATCAGTTGCATGAGGGTTGAATGAACTGGGTACTCCACTAAGTGAAAATGCTGATTTTTTATTTTTTTTTTTTAAGTTGAGTTCCATTAAAGTTAAGAGAATTGCTACTTATTTTTACTAATTTTGTATTGTATTTAGATTCATTTGGATGTGCACAGATTGTATGTGTTCTTGCCACTGGCTTTCCAATTTAATTTCTACAAAACATAATGAGATTTATAGTATGAAATCCAGTGGTCTATTAAAATGGTACTAATTGGTGTCTATTAATCTTCATTTAAGCTGGATCTGTCAAATTACTGGTTGTAAAAGTAGAATATGTAGCAGAATTGTATTCTATTAGAAAAACAACTTGGGACTTAACGGGAAGGGATTAATATTGCCTATGTAGAAAGTAGGAGAAAAGAAAAACACACCTTGATTTCTGGCCACTGAGCTGGATGCTTTAGGATGCAGAATAACATCAGGTCCTTGATTCACTGGAAGCAAGGGTTGACGAGTAAGCTGAAGCCTCAGAGCCTTATAGCCTCCTGTTACCATCCCTAAAAATTGACTTTTGACATCTCTTTAACTTATGGTTGATTTTCAGCATTAGTTCTTAATGGTGAAGTGGGGGAAATCCTGTGTAACTTGTCTTACCATTTTGGGTGGTATGAAATGGGTTTGTTTATCAGCATTTGCCCCCATTTCCCACTTTTAAACAAGAGTCTCTAAATTTCACCTTGTAGCCTTTGAATATCAGTCTCTTATTTTTTTTTAGTACTTTAGTGAGTGAGGACTAAGATTGAAATTTCCTTGCCAAAGTCTGGTAATGGTTTTTCCGTCTCATTTGTGCAACTATTTTCATGAATGCCGTGCTGATATCCTTAGTTCCAGTTCTTTGTGCACTTAAGTCACTTGACAGAAAGATCAAATGGCGGTGTTTATGCCAGAAAAGTGCTCAGCCTGTGGCTGTTCATTGCTTACTCTTTAGGCAATAATTTGGATTGCCATCGAGCCCTCTTGTGACTCCTTATGGGTCCAGAGCTGATTTCAAGTCTTAAGAATGAAATTTGCTAAAAGAATTAGCCAGTGGCTGTAGACACTTATGCTTATAACAAGCAGAACCTTTAGGAGACATTTAAATGCAGCAAACTTTTCCACCAGCCAGGAGAGGCTAATATAACATGCAGCTGATGGGATTTGCTAGCCTTTCCTTGCTAAACATTCTTAAAAAAAAGCTTTGAGGCATAATCACCTGAACAAACAATTCACCAGTTGTGTGCTGCCTTTCTTGTACACACGGTTATGTTCATGGTTGCATGCGTGGAAACCCCCAGGACTGTACAGCTATGAAGCTTTTGCTTTGTAACTAATCCACGTGTGCTTTTGTTTTGAAGGATGTATATATTTTTCTAAGTAGATGAAGGGATGTTGGTTTACATGGCTATTGCATATTTTCATTTGGTCTGCAAATGAGTGTTAAAAGACCTTTTTTTAAAAAAGGACAGGAAAAGAAATGTTATTTGGAGAAAATAAAGTATTTTAGGTTTTAAATGTTTCTATTTATGTGTTTCTTTACCAAACGTGGAACAAAACAATGAATCATAGTAGGGAGAAGTCTGGGGAGGTTTAATATTTCATTTTTTTGAGCCACAGTTCCCTCATCCTGCTGTTTGGATCCATCCTTAATGAGTGAAGGATATGGGGGCATTGGAGCAGCCTGTTCAGTGGGGGTGGTGTTTGGTTTTCACTTTCTTTAACTGTCTTTACCTTTGCTGTTTACTGGTTCAAAGAGAGACTTCAGTTGCAAGTATGGTCAAAGCAGTGTGTAGGAGGCCTGCACACAGCTCCCTTGGCCTTGTCACCGAGCTTTACAATCTATCTCCCCTTGTGTGGTTGATGTAACCTACTTTAACAGCAAGGATTTTGTCTTAAGGATCTTTGGTTTCTCCTGGCTATGACAGCCACTTTGGTAAGACAAGGCTGTTATACACTGTACTTCTGTCTGCAAAGTCTATTATTAATCCTTATCCAAATGTTTTCATTCTAAGTGCTAGCCTTCACTGAATGGTATTACTTAAGAAACTTGTGTGCCTTATTCCTCAGGGCTGGCTCTGCTGTACTGACAAGGGTTCCAGCTGATTGTCTTTGGCTTGGCTATTTGATTTGTCTTGAGACTGCTTGCTAACTAATTTTGACTACAATTATTAATGCTAATGTTTTTGTTTTTTGTTTTTGTTTTTTTATTGCTTTCTGCTTTGGAAGTGAACTCCAGATTAGGGAGCTGGGGAAAAACCGTTCTGTGTTCCAGAGGCATGAGATGACACAAGAAATGCATACCGTTCTGATACCTTAATTTCCTTACAGCTAGTAGGTATTTGGGGAGATCTTTAAACTGGAAGTGGTGTTGAATGTATGCTGAAATGCAGGACAGCTTGTCTCACTTGTAAGCCTTGGTTGTTAATGTCAAAACATACTTCAGGGGATGTGAGGAGTTTGGAAGTGAGTGGTCTTTGAAATGGGGGCTGGGTTGGAAGAGCCCGTTAGAAGGATTGTCAGGTTGATTTTGGTGGAAATATTGTTTAATGTGGTTTTACTGAATTACAGGGAAATACAAATGCTCAGAATTGTTTTCAAGCTCATAAACAGATATATGAAATATTTGCATTCCCAATATAACAATATAAAACCAGTGCCTAAAAACATATGAAATGGCAGATTAGAAAGTAAAGGGAAAATGTGGATGTCTTCATTTTGCTGCTACAGACCTTAAAAACTGCATATGTGACTTCTTCAGTCCTTAAAGTCTATTTATAGGCTACATTATGTTGATTAGAAATCTTATCTGAATTTTGATAGATCTTAATATGCTAGCGTGCCTGCCAGTTTTTGAGTTTAAATAGTTGGTGTTGAAAGCTAAGCCAAATCACTGAGCCCAAAGCAAATCAGCTCTTTCCCTGACTGAACAGATATTTAGCAAATTCTCTTTTACTGTGTTGTGTCAGATCCTCAGTGTCCTGCAGCAAGACTGGGGAGATGAAATTTTACCTGTAATACAACTCATACTTGAACTACTGCACCACAGTTAGCAGTCCCTTTTATTAAAACAATATTTTGTCCTCCATAGGGAACTTGAACACATCTGTTACAGTGCATCTTCGTAGTGCTTTACTAAATGAGGATGACTGTTGCTTGTTAAAGAATTGATTTATCTAAATTGGGGGATAGCATAGAAAAGTGACTGTCACTTGTCGGCAAATTGATTTATCTAAATTGGGGGATAGCAGAGAGAAGTGGATCAATATTCAAATCTTATTTGTTGCTGAAGCCAGAGATTATTATCTGTATAGCTAAGAGATGAATGGATGAATGCTGCCTGATATAAATGAAAGCTCATGCAGAGGTACCCCTAGGTCCTAAGCTGTCAGGTACCTGTGCCTCAAAACAATGACCCAGTAGCCAGTCGGTAATGAAACTTCAATTAGACTAAGGAATGAATAAACTGTGGTGGTGAAATGCCTTAATTTAAGTCTCTAGAGAGTTAAGGTAATTAAATACTTGCTTTATAATGAGTTGACTGCCTCAGGTTGATGACAGAGCACAACTCAACGCCGTTGAGTTGAAATGTAATGAAATCTGTCTTGGGGTCACAATTAAACTCACCTCCAAGGTGCCTGCTGAATAGCTACACATTCCCTCAAATAATGATGCTCTCTGACAGACGGATATTCAGTGGAGGAGTGCGGGTCTGGGGCAGGACTGCTGCTGCTGCTAGGGACATCTGAGTGATGGGAGCCATCTGAGCTGCTGAGTTCCCTGCCTTCATTACTGCAGCAACGCTGGTAGAAGGTACCCAGCTATGTAGCTTGAGTAAACCACGCTGCAAGCCACGTAGACAGTACATCGAGCTCTGCATGGAACAGATCAATAGCACAGGGTGTGTTGGGGATTAGTGCATCTAGTCCTGGGATGGATACAGGATTCCTGGCTGGTAGAAATGGTGGTGTTCAGCAGTGGAGGCTTGCTGTTGCACCTGAAAAACACAGCAGCCATACATCTCTTGGAACTGGCATTGAGCGTTAGCACGAACTGAAAGAGGCCTGGATCCAGCTAATGTATTGAGAGAGGAGAGCTAGTTCAAAAACCTACCTCCACTCTGTGGGAGCACTGGAGGGGCTAGTCCTCAACTAGGGTGAGCTTGCACTTTGCGTGGAATACCAGAGTAGGCTGGGTGTTTAATAACTGTCAGTACTATGGCCTTAACTATAAATCACGAAGTAATTGATTTTAGGGTGTTAATGAAATTTAGATTTATAGAGAAGTACAGTTATGCCTAAGATGTACAGTTAATAGCACTGGCACTGAATAAAACCTAAATTGGCTTTGTTTGCATTATGAAACAGGGTAGTGTAAGCCCATAAATTTATATTCATATACGTGGTTTGGCTCTTAATTATGCGACTAGTTTTGTGGAAGTTCTGTACTTAAATACATTTTCAGACTTGGAAACCTGTTCAAAGCTCTGGATATTGTCCAGCTTTCAGTTCCTGCACCTTCCACATGGACTGAGTATCACTGCTCTGTGTGAGAAAACAGAGACCAGATTCTAACAGTGCTTGATCAAACATCTGGAGCAGGAGTTTGAGTAGGAAGACGATTAGGCTTAAGTGTGAAATTCAGTCTGACTAGTTTCTCAGTGGGTTTCAGAGGGAACAGGACAGCCATTGCCCCTTAGGCTGGATGCTGGGACAGTGGGGTTTGCTGTAGCTGGCACAGAAGTTACAGGCCTCTTCTGAGTCCTCTAGTGTGATCCTGATAAAAAGTGTGTTTAGCATGTGTAACAGACCTCAGAAGAGGTTTGGGTCTAAGCACATGCAGTGGCTGAGAGCATACCCTACTTAGGTTTCAATAACTGACTTTACTCACCACATCACTCTCTGCACTTCTGAAGCGACCTGAACTGCTTCCTGAAGGAAATGGTGACACCAGCAGTCTCAGGAGCATGAGTGGAAGTAATGAAGCAGTAATTAGCAATTAATAAAATGTGGTGAAGCTTATAATTTTAATAACTGCTGCACTGGCCTAGAGGTCTGGTGCTGGAGTGAAGTAGCCCCTTGGAAATCTACAACTCTGAAGCTTAATTATCATAATTTCCTTTAGATACCATCTGCTCTTAGAGCCAACTTGTGTATTTATTTTTTCCCCCTGAAGGTAGATGAGGTTTTAAGGACTCCACTTCTGTGGCTTTTCACAGCAGGGATTAAATTGAAGCCAGGATTAAGATATGGGGACTGAGATGGCCTTTGTGGTTGATGTATCATGCAGAGGGCAAAGTTCTGTTAAAATAGGCAGCAGGGTCTCAGAAAAGTGTTCAGATATAGGAGGAACTGGGAGAAACATGGACGGAGCCTCCTCTGTAGTTTGCAGAGTTTCGTCTTGTTTCCAGAGGGAGTACAAATCGAGACTGGTCTGCCTGTATGTTCTTCTCTTCCCCTTCCCACCTCAAGTCCTTCTGAGCCATGTCTGGAAGATGTCAAGTTCGTACAGATACTGTGATAATGAAAGGCAAGGATTGCGAAGTAGCCCTCCTGACCTGAAGTTACCACTGGATTACTAACAACAGGCAAACCCCAGAGTCAGAGGCCAATAACTCTTTTCTGAGGAAGAAGGACACCTGTAGCGGCGGTGATGCACACTGGCAAAGCTGCTGGCTCCGCAGAGCTGTTGTATTGCTTTGCTTTACCCGTCATGTGCTGTTTTATGCCTTGCTGAGCACTGGAAGGTCAGCTCAGGTCAGAAGCCAAACTACATCACCACTCCTTTGTCTCCTAAAGATGAGCCTGAAAAACGGTCAGCTCATGAAAACAAACAGCCAGACAACACCTGCCTTCTCCTCAGCTCCCGCCATGTTAATCATTGATGGCAGGAGCTAGGAGCAAGTCAGGAGAGTCAGGTTAGGCTGAATTATTTTTTTGTTTTCAGCTATAGGAATGCCCGATGGACTTGAACAGAGCAAAACACTTTTCAAGCAGCAAAGGTAAGAAAACGGGACATGGGAATTTAGGAAGACGTAAGTGCAATTTTAGATGTCACTCATTTTCATTGAAAGGTTGTATTAAGGGTTCAATTTTGTCTTGTGTAAATCAGTTTTAATTAATAGAGCAGATGCACCAACAATGCATCCGGAAATGAAATGGAGGAGAAGAGAAAAGAGGCAGCTGGTGCTAGTGGATGTAATATTTGCTTTTTGTGAAGAGAAGCTCTGCAGAAACTTCAGAGACTCCATTTCAAATTCAGAAGCCTGTTTCTTTTGCCTGTGGAGATATATGGAGCAGAAAAAATTAACTAAACTGTAATGCTTTGTTTGATTATAGTGCATATGATGTAAGAAGAATAAGTTTTAGGAATAGGGCCAACACATGAAATCTTGGCTCCTACTGAAATATTAAGGCCTAGCCTCTCTCAGTGCAAGATGCATTAATTTCAGAGGAGCTGTCTCTATACCAAGAAGCCCTCCCAGGCCTCTGCAATACAGTCTTGGGTGATAAGCATAGACAAATCAATATGCTCATTTTTGGCTCCCTAAGCAGGGCAGGGTGCCATGATGGGCCTCACTGGCAAACCAAGCAGAAGAGGTACATAGATCTGAAAGCTTCTGTTGAGGAGGTGTGGCAGGCATGGGTAGGGACTCTGATCTTCATGTGAAGCTGAGGGTTAAAAAAAAAAGCAAGGCATGAATTAGGGCTCTGCATGTTTTGATGGGACCCTGCGTAGTTCTGCTGTGCTATTTTTGAGGACTCTGCTTGAACTGCAGAAGAACAGTCTTTCAAATCTTCCTCACTTTCTTTCTGTATCAGACTTTTCATGAAATCCCTGGCTATTCGTGTTACAATTAGGAGAGCTTTTTGTTTTGTTTTTTTGGTTAGTGCCTGTAACTGCTAAGAAGAATTTGAAAACACAAGCCTAAAAGCAGAGTACCACAGCAAATATAGAATGTAAAAGCAAAACAAAACGAAACGACACTTTTAAAACAAATCATGACTGGAGAGCAATGATGTCCAACCTGGAACTGGCAGTGCTGGAGAAGGAAGACAATAAGGAGGAGTTTATCCAGAGCTGGTATTTTCTACTTAGTGAACCGGACAGTCAGGATGGGAAAGACTCCTTTAAGTAGGAAAAGTGGTAGCACAAGTATTGTTAATGCTTATTGCAAGCTCTCTGAGGATAAGACAGACTTTCTTGCTCTGCAGTTTTGTTTGGAATAGTATGGCTGCATGCCTTGCACCCAACCTTGCATGCGTATATCATGGTCTCGGTTGTTGTGCCTTGATACTGAGAATGCTCCATAGCAGAGGGAACGCCTCAAAATGGCAGTACCACTCAGAGGTGGGCTGGATCTGGGTCAAGGTGAAGCTCCTCTGTCCTTAAAACTTACAGAAGGAAGCTTGCAGGTGTGAGTAGTGCTGCTGCTGAGGGGATTAGGTTTTCCAGACCCGGGGAGGTTATTAGCCTGTCTATACTGTGTTTGGATTGTGAAAGCTTGTGTACAGTAACGCCTCATTATCTGTCACTTCTGTTTCAGAGCTCTCCTGTCAGTTATTTAATACCCTACTCTGGTTACTGTTGTCATTGTCCTGTTTTCCTTCATCCTTCATCCTTAATTGACCTTGGTGAGCAGCAGGCATCTGAAGGTGATGATGAAAATGTAATGGATCGGAAGAGGCAGCAGGACCACTGGCAGTGAGAGATTTGTCAGGTGTTCAGTCTCGCAGGTGAAGCGGCTGAGATCTTTCAGATGGTGATCTGTTTGAAGATGGGTCAGACAGGGTCACCGGGACATCATGAAGTTTAATTTTGTGTTATAAAGGGATTTTCCAATCTAAACTTCAGGCAAGTAGGTAGTTATTTCTTGGTATTTTAAAAGCAGTTAGAATCTCCTTTGCTACTTTTGTCATTACCAGGTGTTGAATTGGCAGCTGACAACCCCAGTGGTCTTGCTTCTGTCTCTCCGTAGAATCATAGAATCGTTAAGGTTGGAAAAGACCCTTAAGATCATCAAGTCCAACTGTTAACCTGTCACTGCCAAGTCCATCACTATACCATGTCCTCGAACACCACGTCCATCTTCCATGTCATGTATTCAGTCCTTGTGTATTTAAGTTGTATGCATTTCTGAAGTGTCTGCACACATTCCACTCTATCCCATTGTTTCTTATGGGGAAAAATTGAATCGCGAAGAGCCGCACTTTCAGGATCGCATCCTCAGCAGGTAATGGGATATGCCTGAAACTGTAGTTTGATTGTATAGGGAATTATTGCAGAACCAGAGTTTAGGGTTGGGAAGTCAAAATGTTTCAACAGCAATGAAGAGAGAAGGATGCAAAACTTTCAACTACAAGCCTGTACACACCGAGTGTGTGTATACTCAAATGCCTGGCTGCATTGTCCCAAGCTGCAGAAGTTAGTGTGTAGGAAAGCACTTGGTTAGTGGAATAATTCTCTGTTGTTAAGGATTTCTGGAAACGAAATGGAAAAGGTGTTATGCTTCTATCTTACTTTTTTATTCCCTCGCTACAGCCAGGGTCGCTCTGACCGTGTCCTTAGGGTGTTCCTTTCTAGTCTTGGCCTTTTGTCTGAAGTTGGTCTGCTCAATTTTTGTGCTCCTTAATGATAAAGTAGTTCATGGCAAAAACTAGATGTCGTCATCTGAGTTCATGCTGATAACATAGTTCATGGCTATTCTGGGCCAGGTATTATCTGCTTTATGCTATTACGGTGCTTGTTGCAGAGTCTGGTACCTGGTCAGGGCAACCACAGCTCTGGAAATTGGTGATACCCTCTGCTGCTTACCCATCTGTGAGGCCAAGTGGGACATCCTGTACCATAAACCTGGAATCAGTTTTAATCATGCAGTCCTCACACAAGGAGTTATTGAGGCAGAACATTAAAAGCAGATGAATCTTACTTGATCTTTACCTGATTTTTTTCTAATCTGATATTTCTGACCCAGGAAACCTGTTCCCAGCGTGATCTGGCAGCAAGTATTGGGAAGTGACTTAAGTGTAAGCCACTGATCTGCTGTAGTGAGCTGGCTGGAAAGCTGTTGTATAAAAACACACCCCTCCTTGCTAAAAAGAAATGGGAAATCTCTACTTACTTGAGAATTGTTTCTTACTACTGTGTGCCAGGGGTACTAGCTGGGGATTAGATAACCACTGTGTTAGTGTGGTACAGACATCTAGTTCTGGACTGTCACAGCACAGCAGACCTTGTGTGAGGTGTGGGATCACCCCTGGATCTGGGATGCAACTTCTTTAAAAAAAAAAAAAAAAAAAAGAGCAAAGCTGCATGCTTTTGGCTGAACTCTGTTCTCTAGGGGAGCTAGAAAAGTGGCTATAGCAAGCTGGGGTGAAGGAGAGGGCTCTCTAAAACAGGTGTGAGCCCAGTGCTGGTTGGTTATTTGGGGATGCTTAAGCAGTAAAAGAAGGGGAGTGCTGTGTCCCTTTGAATCAGTGCGATGGAGCACAGTCCAGGCAGTAACGCAGGGATTTGAGTGGATAATGATAGTTTCAAATGCTTGGAGCTGTGAAATGCCTGGGCACATGGAGGTCTGGAGAAAGGGGAGATTGGGAACTTCTGGAGTTTGGGACTCAGAGGGGCAATGAAAAATGTGCCTTCAGGATCAGGGAACTGAGTGTGAGGGGCTATGGCAGGTGGGATGGGGCTGTGCCTGGAGAAAGGGTTTGTCTAAATGTACAGCTACCTGAACTGTAGCTACCAGCTTCCAGTAGCACCATAAACTGTGCAGGGCTTGGTCTGTACCTTAGCTGGCTGTAAAGTGTCAGGTGAAACTCTTGTCTGATGTTTAAATACTGGGCAACCTTGTTCTGTAGGGGAAATGGGAAGCTTTGGAGGCAATACTGTGACAACAGGAGCGCTGTAAAGCAACAAGAGGGAGCAATTTGTTGGATTGCACTGTCAGACATTGCAGGCCTTTGATGTGACAAAGGGAATTGCTAGAGCACAGGGTGGAGGGCACGGATATCTGTGTCCTAGGGGGCTTGTTGGGGAAGACTGACGTTTTGTCAAGGACTTGACTTGCCTGCTTCCCACTGAACTTTGGGATGCAGAGCTCAAATCTGGCTCTATATAGATGGAGCTCTGCTTCAGAGCTGCACTTCAAAACCTTGTGGAGAATGTACCCGCAGGGGGGACTGTAATTGCCATGTATTTTGACCATAATGATATGGGGGAAAGAACAGGGGCAGCTGTAAGGAATAAATGAGATGTTACGTCTGATGACTCCCAGATCTTATTTTTCCTGGGTGTTAGGTCTGCTGTGGAGGAGGGAGTGGGAGCCTGGGTCTCCTCAGCTGTATGGGTGCTCCCCCTTTTCTTTTTTTTTTTTTAATCCTGGCTCAGCAATGGGATGCTTGTTAGAAGCAGGAATCAAGAAGGGAGACCTGGGCCAAACTCTTTGCTAGCAGAACTGTGCTGAACTCTGTGCCCTTGCACCAAAAGATAATTTTCCTCCCGGTGCTAGAGGGCTGAGCAAATGCTCCCCATGGACAGGAAACAGTTTGCTCAGTCTCCCCCCTGCCCTTTTCTTTTTCCTTAAGGGCAAACCCTAATGAAGATGAGATCAGTGGCACAAAAGGTGAGTCGTGTGGAGTTATTTTCAAAACTTAGGTTACCTCTGTGAAACCAGAGCAGAAGACGAAGGTTAGTGTTGACTGAGCTTTGGATTTAGCTTCTGCTGTGGCTCTGACAAGCCCATGAGCAATTGCCCATGCTACCATACACGACCATGAGCAGCACGGCCCATTCTAACACCTATCAAAGTGAGCGTGTCGGATCGGGAGGGAGCTCATCTTCCCCAGGGTCACCAGCTGGAAGAGAGATGGTGCCCCTTCCTCACCCTGCCTTGGAGCTGTGGCAGTTGCCTTTGGGAAAGGAGTGGTCTTGGTCTGTGTCTGGGCAGCAGAATGGGATATTTACCGTGTGACACAGAGGTACCTCTAGGGCAAAGCAAAATACTAAGTAATTTTTTTGACAAATGTTAATTTTCACTCCGATTTCATGCCGTCTGAACTGTTTTGTTGAATCCTGACTGTTCTCCCCAACTGTCCATCACCGACTCTCATGTTTCGATGGCTCTTGTCACAAATAGCATGGTAAAAAGACCTTGGTTATTTTCTCTTTCCTTTTTTTCCCCTTTGAGAAGTCTCATTTACTTTTTGCAGCTGTCCTGACTCTCTTCCCCCTATCATTACTGGGAAGCAATGTGGCAATTAGAGCTGGCCACCCCCGGGAGGAGGTGTGCTCCGCTGGCTTTTAAAGAGTTTGCAGCGCTGTACTTCGTGCTCATCTCCAAAGCTTTTCTGTTCTCCCTGAGCAATGGATTTTAGTGTTATGCCATTCCAAGTACAGTAACATCTGTACAGATATAAAAATGTGTAGATCATGGATTGGTTTCATGAAGCCTTGATTCTTTTCATCTCCTTTGGAAGGTATATTGCCCCATATTTTCCCTCTTCCTCCTTCTTTGTCAGACTGTTTCACAACTGGCTTTCTTCCCCAGGCTTTGCCTCATCCCCTGGTCGGACCCTGGATCTCTTCAGTTACTGCAGGTCAAGTGGCTGTTGTGGGACTCAAGCCGGTCAGAGACAGCAGGGGATGATCTGTAAAGGAAGGAAGGTTTTGTGGTCTAACTCTGATCTCACTGAAGCTGCTTTCGTTACCATTTCAGAAAACCAACCTAGGGCTGAATCAGACCTGGAAGTTTGCTGAAGGTACCAAAGAATGGGGGGTTTAGAAACCAATGCCTAATCCTATGGACGACCTTAATGCTGTTTCTTTGATAACTTGTAGGAGGTATTTTATTTTGGGTTTTGTGTGAGGTGGTATAAAGGAATCCCATGCACCTGGAAGCTAGAGGCAAGGCTATTTATTTAAGGACTTTGAAAGTCTCTACTCCAGTGATAGCTGTCTCATTGCTGCAGTGGTTGGTTTTATTTTGCTTCAGAACAACTGAACAAAAATGTTCCTTTCATTTCCTTTTCCCTGAGGTGGGAGAATTCCTGGAAGTCTCCTGATGGAGTTAAGGAATGTCTTAATCTTTTTTTTTCTCCCCTGAAACGGGCTGCGTGCAGCTCCCAGAAAGCTGGACTCTGGAAACCTGGGAGTGCTGACCTCACCAGTCTGAGAGGACTCCTCACTTCAAAGAATTGTTACCAAAAGCTTCTGTATTTTTGTCACTTGCCAAATGCCACCAATGAATCTTTTTGTTGCTTTGGGCTTTTACATGTTGCCTTTAATTAGGATGTGTGCTGTTCTGGCCAGGGGCTGATGGACAGCTCTCTGGTGACCAAGTCCAGGACAAAAACAGAGGGTTTACTATATTCTTGTACTTGAAGGAACAATCCTTTAGCCTGGGTGTCTTTGGACTTGTCTTTTGGGAGGGGGATACCAGGCCTCAAAATCCAGCAGTTTATGCCAGCTTGTTCAGTTTCTGTCCTGCTTCTGGCCCTTAATTTGCAGAGACAAATTAAGGCTGCATGATACACAGAGGTTCAGAGCAGGGTTACCTGTTCCTCCAGGACAGAATCTGCTGATTCAGCTCAGTATTTTAAGCACGCCTCACATGCAAGATGGAGCTGAATGAATCCTCCTTCCAGCAAGAGCTGGTAGCAAGGATGGATGAGCAGTTCGTTCACAGTCACTTAAACACTGAAGGAAATTAGATTTGTATATTTAAAATTGCTTTCTTAACCAGTGTGTAGCATCTTGGGGTCTCAAGGGTTAAAATACCTCTGGCAATTTGGATCAATATATGGGGATTTAAAAGTGCTCTAGATTAAGCAGGCAAATCAGTTAAACTGCATTTAGCTAATTCCCTGGCTGTGAATAATTCAGCCAGCCCTGTGCTGAAGACATCTGGGGCTTGTCTGGTGTTCACAGTGGAGGTTTCAGACTTTCTCAAAGATGTGGTTGGTCTGCAGGTTACTGCCTTACTCACCAGAGGTAGGAGGCACTTTGGAAGTAGCCCCTTTTGATGGAGACCTGAGACCTCTGCTTTTCTGTCCTGGACTTCAGACAGTGGCTTTCACAGTGATCCCATCTTTCACCTCAGGTCTGCTTTTTGTCATTACGATACAGCTTAGTTTTGCCAAGGCTGAGTGAATTAAGACCTCCTCTACTGCAGATCTGTAGGAGACACACCCCTCTAGCAAGCCGTATTCTAGCAGGGTACAGGACAACCTTAAAAATATACAAAGCTAAACTGCCCACTAATTACTGAATGGGAATGCAACATGTTGAACTTTTTGTCTAGATTGCATCCATGCCGCTAGTGGCTTCAGGAACCCACTGCTTCCAGCATTGCATCTTCTTCACTGTTCTTCTCCATGTCCTGGGCAGATCTTTGTTTCAGGTTTTGGCCCTGCTGTTTCATGAGCTGTACCCTGCTAGGCTTGGTTATCAAGTGTTAGGATAGACTTTTGGTTTTGTGCTATGTTATTGCAGTGGTTGTGTAAGTCATGTGTGGACAAGTCCTAAAGTGCAGACCTGTGGAGGTGACAGATCCCCATTATTTTGACCTGACTCCAGAAAGAAATGAACACCTTCAATCTTTTAAATTTGGTTGGAAATGAGTGATGGAAAGCAGTCGCATACTTCTAATTTTAAGGGAACAATGAAAGAATGATCCTCAACTAAAATGCTCTGCAGCTGTATGAATAGGCAAGCAGCAGGTCTGGTTTTGCCTTGATTTTTGCAGTGAATGCTTGTATTTAGTCTGCTGGGCTGTTATAAGCAATCTCCCTGCACGCAAGAAACTTATGAGTGGCTGAGCTGAGATTTCCAGGTTCCTAATCAGAGGAAAGGCTATCCCAGCCATTTTGGAGCTGGGATCCTGGTTACATCCTGATAGAAAAGATTATTCATCCAGTGGGAAAAAAATAAAGCTGCTGTTTTATTGACTGTTCGGCTGAGTACATCTTGGTGCTCGGCACGTGTTACGGCTCTGCTTTTCTGAGCCCATGACCTGGGTTCACTTACGGCTGACCTGACTCTCAGGAATGTTACCTGCTTTCTGACTTGTCCTCCCTTGTGGGGCTTGGGTGCTTTGGGAACCCTTTTCCCTCCTTCTGTTTCATCAGCCCATTTACTGCATGCTCTATCAGGTTATTTGGGACTCTGGCCTCTCTGTACTATTTTCTGGCTGAAACCCTTTGGTTTGTATAAGCAATTGTCTGTCTGGATGTCCATCTCTGATTTGCTATGTTTCTATTCAGCTGATAGACCAGGAAGTGGGACAGACATCAGTGCTTCACAATTAACCCCCTCCTCCACTGCAGGGAGCTCTGGGTGGCTTTGGGAGACCAGAACTTAGCATTCCTATAATGGAGGTAGCCATGATTGAGTCTGGGATGTGCCCTTTCTGTGTCACTATTCCAACAATCACCGTTAGTTTTTCCGGGAAAGAGATGTAGCACCACGTACCAAAAAAAAAGAAAAAAAAAAAAAATCAAACTCTTC
This sequence comes from Nipponia nippon, assembly GCF_047370975.1. Classification (NCBI taxonomy): domain Eukaryota; kingdom Metazoa; phylum Chordata; class Aves; order Pelecaniformes; family Threskiornithidae; genus Nipponia; species Nipponia nippon. The sequence continues at coordinate 32,243,883 of NW_028262391.1, forward strand.
CTCCCGACTTTGTTACAAGAGCCTGTTCAGCAAGAATCGCTGACATGCTGACCCTTCCTCTTCTCACTGGCACAAGTCTGGAAGCCTGTGTCTTCATGTACTTCTTACTGAAAAGGTCCCAGGGCAGACATTAGCACTTAGGAGTACCTTACCTACTTGGAGCAGATATAAGTCTGCACCAGTTTGTTGCAATCGCCCATTTTTAAAGGCGAGTGGTACCTGTTCACCTTGTAGCAACAGGGCTGAATTAAGTAGCCTTTCAAAAATTATTGTTGGTATCAGGCTTTAGGGTATGGTATACGTGCTCACTCCCTGTGTATATAGATAGCATTGGCCCCAGTGATGACCCTTGTGCCACCATCATCTGTCTCCCCACCCCGAGGAGCATAGAGTTGCTAGTCTGGACAGGGGTAAAGCTTTGCTTAACCCATGTGCTGGATGCAACCAGCTTTTTCAGAGGAAGGTGCAAAGGCTTGTCATGAGAGTATGTTGGATAATCCAGCCCATTCTATGTCTCCTGCTGCTAGTTAAAGATCTAGCAGTTCCTTAAAACAGCAGCAGTTACTATTCTTTTACCAACTATATGTTGTTCTTAGTTTTGAGAGCCTTGATGATTCTTCCATCTTGACACTCAGTGTCTCTGACAGGTCTCTTACCAGGGGCTTCTCTGCCCACCATTCCCTGGCAGCACCCTGTGTACAGAGGACTGTGCTAGTGTTTATGCCATGGCCTTGATGACTGGCCTTGGTGCTGCTGGATTGCAAGAGACCATGACGAAGAGGTAGGTATCTTACTATATTTGCAGGACCAAAGATAAAGACTGCTAATAAAGGTTGCTTTTATTTCCATGGAATTATTGGTCTGTTGCGCATCTTCTGGCAGTCATATGAACAAGGCAGATAGCTGCAATGCCTTTCTGCTCTACGCTGGCTTTCCTCTTTGGTATGAAGCAGCTGGCGTTTTGGTCTCAGACAATAGTTCAACAGATGGCTGCTTAAAAACAAAACCCACCCAAAACAGGAGACTTTTTCTTCTTTTCAAGGAGCCAAGGACTTTGAAGGCGTGTGCTGAGGTTAACTTCCAGAACAAGGGCTGCAGGATCACAACAGAATCTTTTGGAGCCTGTGCTGTAGTTGAGGGCAAACGTGTGTGCCTGGTAACTTTAAAGGCAGGCAAAGGCTTATGTGACCCAGGGAGGTGGGGAATCTCCATCCTGGGAGATATTTAACACTGCTGGACGCATCCCTGCACAATCTGATGTAACTTTGAAATTGTGCTTTTGTGCAGGGGGATTGGACCAGAGACATCCAAAAGTCCCTTCCACCTAAATTTTTCCATGGTTCTGTGGCTGATCCTGCTGATGACCCTGCAGTCTGCTTTATGAGGATTGAAAGAAAGAGGAAAAAAGCATTATAAAACATGTAGAAATGCAGCAATATTCCTGTCTGCTGCAAGCTCTGCTGGGCAGCAGATGCTAGCTGCCTTTTCTCTCCTAGATGAATTTATTTTACTGGAAAGACAACTGCTGTTCCTGTGAAGTTGCCAGATGGACCTGTACATAGACTTGAGGCAAGTGGGAATGTCAAGGGGGAAATTTGGGAAGGCAGGGAGCCCATGCTGACAGCAGCCCCTACCCTGCCAGGGCACTGAGCAGGGCTTTGGGAGGGATGTGCTGGGGAGTTCCTTGTATTGCTTCTCTCTTCAAGAGCAGCTGTTTCAGGCTTACCTGGATTATGACCATAATGAGAGAGGGTTCTTGTTGGCATACATCCCCAGGAGAGGTTGCACTTGATATCTGACCTTTGTTTTTGTTTCATGCCAGGTGTTTCTAGGCCTTGAAATTTTGCTGTGGGCTCAAATGGACAGTTAAGTCAAGGAGGACAAGCGTAGGATTAGTTCCCAGGGAGACAGGATGTGTGCAAGAGTTGTGCTTTCTTGTAGCTTTTGTGGGCCAAGAATAGCAGGACTAATGATGGGCATTTCTAGAGGGTTATGTGCCTTCAGAGCTCTCTGCAAATGTCAGCCAGTTTGTCTGCTGCCCTGCAAATGCTGCTTGCTGGGAAGGAGAAATCCTGCCCTCCCAAGTGGATGCTCCTCCCTGTCTGCTTTTCAGCTCACTTTGCTAGTGAGACTAAAAGAAGGGCAGCCTTATGTGCAGGGACTGTGGATTGCACAGAGATACAGCCCAACAAGCTTGAAAGCATGGAAGGGCTGGTCTCACCTCCCCAGGGCCCCCTCTCAAGTTCAGGGCAGGGAGGGACCAGTGTGTCCAACGACACAGAAAAGCCTTCTGAGCTGTGGAGAGGAGCAAAGCTAAGTCCAGGGACCGAAGCTGCCATTATAGACTCAAATGTCCTGTCTGAAGGGAGGTTTGCTATCAAATCTGCTGCCTCTGCCTGGGGAGGGAGGGCTTGCAAACCAGTGGAGGAGAGAGCTGCGCTTTGTTAGCAGCTGGAGCCTTCCAGAGTCAGCCTGAAAAGCTGTCACTGCTTCTGCTCACGGAGAAGAAGTGTTATTCACAGGCTGGCTTCCTGACCAGTCTCATTGCTGGGCTAATTGCCCAGATCTGCTCCATAAGGAGATTCATCAGCTCCCCTTGCAGCCCAGCTATTCCTTGTGAAGGTTTGATGTAGCTAGCTTAGTTAATCCCAGATGTATCTTTAATGAGATATCATTTGTAAAAGGAGTTCTCAGTGCTGGTGAGAGCAGCCAGGAAAAAAAAGTAGTTTCCAAGCAGGTTTGGAAACATCTGTCTTCTAGTTGCAGGAAAATCAAACCAAAGCCATCTTTCTGTATTCAGCCTAGCAAGTTATTGTGAACTTGGCTGGGAGAAATTAGCATCCAGTTCCTAATTAAAAAGGTGGAAGCAGCAGCCAGGGAGGGTTAAAAGAAGGTATCTGCCCAGAGGCTGTGCTAAAGAGAAACTGTAGATATTTGTTTCTCAGTTCAGCTGATGGATGCCTCTAGAAGGTCATGGTTCTTGGGCATAATTTTACTTGCCCTGTTCTGTTTTTCTTTAGAGATAGAGGATGCTGAGGGCTGAAAGCACCAGCTGGATGCTCAGTGCCCTCCATTTCCCTCTTCAAGGTTTTTAGGTGGGTGACCAAGGCAGGAGGCAGGCAGCTGTAACCTGACTGCAGATGTGCTGGGCACCTAACCCCACAGCAAATGTGGAGTATGACACCTTGCATCTTCTATGGGACAAGACCCTGCTTGTAGGTAGTCGCTGGAGAACGGCTGATGCATGATAAACTTATCCCTTAATTTTCCTGTGCAGTATCATCTGCATCACAGTTCTATCCACAAAGCTGCGATGCTTTTTTCCCCTGCTTTTCAGGACTGCTGCAGGTGCATGTTTTAAAGATAGGTTGATCTAGCCAGCATGCTGTAAGGATACGGATAAGATAAGGTTTGTCAGTAATACTTTTTGTTCCCATCAAGTTAGACTGGTAAAAGATATAATTTTCTACTAAGAAAGCTTATTCTATATGTTGCTAAAAGCACTGGGCTGTTCAGATGTTAGAGAGAGGGGCTAATTACAGAGAGAGGCTAGATAAGTGCCTCTGTAGCATTCACAGCACTGTGTTGAATATGAGTTGTTTGTTAGCCCTTGTGACTTTGCCCTTTCCCAAATAAGTGTTGCTGGGCTTGCCTCGCAGGCAGGAAAGTTGAGTCCCTGTGAGATCAAACACCTTACCTGGTCCTTGGCAGAGATGTAATTAGATGAGTGCAAATTTGTGACCCTCAATGTCATCCTTGGTCCATCTTATGTGCTGCCTCTGGCATCGGAGGGATTTTTTTTCTATCTGTAGGGAAGAGGAAAAGGTTTTGGGTTGGTTAAGGAAATGGGGAAGGCTTCTTCTCTGTGGCCCGGTTGCCCTGGGAGTCCCTGTGCTGCTTTGTAAGGGAAAGTTGCAGGGCTCTCTGTGGTGGAGCCCAAGGGGGATGGTCTGGGGACAGGAATGAAGCAAACGTTAAAAGGAAGGGTGGTGGATATATGTACCTTCTCTTACGCTCTTGGTTATAGGACATCACCTGGGTCTGCTGAGGCTTCCTAGAATGCTTGAATACCTGAACAACAGGCTGTGAGGTAGGAGTGTGATAATCCTGCAGACCCTGCTAGGATCCCAGCTTGCATACTGGGACTTTGCTCCTGGATTTGCTGGTGCCTGGAGGCTGAGGCACGCTGGAAAGGCTCTGGACATCATGGCTGTTTCAGCCAGCACGCCACTCCTCCCTGTTTGCAGGGACAGGAGGGTTCCCAGACATGCCCAGTCCTCATGTGTTGTCTTTCCTGACTGCAGATGAATTTCTTCCTGACAAAAGAAGTTCTTATTTACCAGGATTTCATCTATTCCTGCTGTTTATTGTCCACCTGAAATCCTCAACTCCTGCTGGCCTTGTTGTCTTTCCAAGAGCAGCCAGTTGTGCTCCTGCCGCAGTGGGGAAGAGGGATGGAGTCAGGATGGGGTCAGTGGTTGGCAGCTGACAGCTTCTTTTTATGTCTCCATCTGTTCCCTCTCTTCCCTTTTAATGAGATCAGGTGCCAGAGTGCACTGGGAAGACTTTTCAATGTGAGAGGAAGTCACAAATGGGGTACTCAGGTCCTTGTTTTCGTCTTTGGCAGAGAGAGGCTGCTCAAATCAAACCTGCACCCCCTTGAGCTGTTCAACTCTGCAGTGAGGCTGATGGCTCTGGATCAGGTGGGTCTGTCCTGCAGCTCTCAGCCTTGCAGCTCAGAGATGCTTGTGCTGATGGTCACAGAGATGCAAACCTGGGTGTTCCTGGACCCACTGGGGTGCCTATCTTTTAATTTTTTTATCCTCATTTTGTTTTTTTTTTTTAATGTGGCTACTGTTTTGTCTTCTAAAATCCCAGCTGTTTCAAATGATATCAGTGACTTAACAGGTTCATTCTTTCAGGCCTTTGGTGCTCCCTATACAGACCTGTCATCTTTTCTGATCAACCACTCTAATTTCATGAGTGGCTCCACTCCTGCTTTGTGTTTTGAAGGGTTTTCCCCTCTGCTTTTGAGGCCGTATGTTTATTACGAAGCTGGTCTTTCATGGACGGGAAGGTTTCTCTCAAGGAGAAGCTGCAGGAGATATTTGGGGCTGTTTCTGTTGTTGGCTTTTTGATTTCATGGTGGTTCTTGGGACGTGTGGAGAATGGGAAGAGGTTCAAAGGAAGAACCTGAGTAGCTTGTTTAACAACTCGGCTTGGACAATCTCTATGTGGAAAATGAAAACCTGCCCCTCTGCTCCCGCTGCCAAAATGTGATGTGCTCGGAGTCAGCATGGAGACCTCGATCACATAAAAGCTGTCGAGTCTGACAGTACCTCCATGGCAGAGAGCAGAGGCTCTTTTTAGGGATGCACTAGGTGCTCTTTTTAAGAATCAGAAAGCCGTAGCTCAGATTCTAGCCCAGGACAGCCTCTTTGTGGCTGTTCTTTAAAAAATACTCCCAGTCATTTTGGCAAAAGACTTTTGGATACAAATGCAGTCAAATATTTGACTAAGCAAAAGGTAATCCAGTAGTCCCTTCTTAAGCAAACCAGCAATTGCTTTGGGATTTTGCTTGAGTTTAAACTCAGCAGTTGTGGCTGTTGTATTGGGCCTGTGAAGACAACTGCCCAGAGCAGGTAAAGCCACATTCAGCTTTGGTTTTTTTTGCTCTCAGTGCCTGCCTCAGTTTGTAACTTCCTTGCACAGCAGAGCTGGTACCTGCAGACTGCCCCAGCACCTTTTAGCGCAGCCTTGTGTGCTGCAGGGAGGTGCACCAGCTGGCCTGGCAGCGGCAAGGAGACCAGCTCGTCACTTCAGTGCTTTACAAGTGATAAATAAAACAAGCTACTGCTTCTGAACAACCTATGGTGCTTTGTAGCTGCTGTGATTGCGCGAGGTGCTCCTATGGGGTCAGGTCGAAATGAATGTCACAGGCTGGGTTTGTCCCTTCCCTGTGTCCCACTTACAACTGCTGTGTTTTCTCATCTTTCTCTCCCTTGCTTCAAATCACAGAACCAGATGTTGGTGTTTGAAAGTACCCTGCAGGAGATGTACTAGACCTGCTGGGGCTGCGGATGACCGACTTGCTGTGAAGCCAGGAGCCAAGGAGACTAGTCCTACTGCAAATGGAGCTGCCAAGTGATGCCAGAAGCTGCAAATGCTGAGCAAGCTGTTTATGGACAGGATGATTTTTCTTGGTCTGGAGAAGCTGGAGGGAAAGACTGCTTGCAGCATTTAGTGTGGTCATTGGAGCTGACCATGGGAGGATTTTGCCATGGGTGCTCAGGTATTGCCATGGTTTTAAATGTGTGTGATGCCAAGTAGTAGAGAGCTGCTATGTGCTTAAGGCTCTGAAGGAGTTCCTGTATCTCGGGTGGAAGAGAGGAGGACCTGGTACTCCCCAGTCTGTGCTGCCCCCTGGCACTCGGTGGGATGGAGAGTGCCCTGGCAGGACCCTGCCAGCTGAGGAGAAGAGCTGGGTGTGAGGGAGGAGAGACTGACCCCCCACTCTGCCTCTGTGACCGTGAAAGACCACTAAGCCCTGGTCCTACAGTGTGGTGGTACTGCATCATGTTTCTGCCCTCAGTGTCATGGGAACTTAGATGGTTTTTAGCTGCCAGAGGAAACATGAGGCCAAGACTAAGGATTAAGGTAGTGTCAGCCCCAGGAACAACTATCAAACCATCCTGTAACTGCATAGGTGAACAGTGCCCTTGACATCTGTCCACTTTGTTGTTTAATCTGAGATGGTGTGGCAGTACCTTGCTGAGTCAGGCCTGAACCTCCACCTGAAATCTACCCACCTTCCTGTGGCATCGTCTCCTGGTAATCACAGCCTCAGTTAATGCCTTGCTAACCTCCATGTTGGAGATTCCCCTTGAACTGTGATTAACTTCTTGAGGCTTGTAAATTTTCTTCTGCATTTACACAAAAACAGCTGGCTGGATTAAATAGTTTCATAGTATTAAGGAAAACAGAAAACCTAGGAGGCATTAAAATTGTTGGGGCCAAGGACTTTGCCTTGTTTTAAAAAGCAATGGGGAAAAAACAATTTACTCTTTTCAGATTTCATGGCTGCATAGCTAATGTCAGGGTCTCCAAAATGTAGGCATTTGAAATATTGTCTTGATTTAGAAAAGCAGCAGAGAAGCAGTTCAGGGTTTGGAAGTGAGATGTAAACTAAGCAAAAAGTGAGGAAACAAAACTGATTCCTAACATGGGAATAAAAAAGGGAGAAAGCAAACCCAGGGCTGTGCATTGCGGTCTGTGCTACCGAAAAAAATCCATGTTCTCCCCTGCAATTTGGGATTGCATTGCACAGAGGAAGGCAGGGGAAACATGGCTGAAAGGAGCCAACTTTATTTTCCTTCTTTCTCAAAAGAAAACATACATGAACCCTGCTTGGACTAAGGAGGATTATGGGCTGCCTATTTGGGATTTCGTGATTGGGACTTCACAAGGTTGCAGTTAGGTAAGTGATCTCACTGCAGTTTTTCGGTAGGAAATGTTTTGATAGCGTCTAAAATGATTGAGTGTTGCAGTCAGTCCTTCCTTTAACTGAGCGCTGGAGTTCTTCCTTCATGGGTTAAAATGGGAGTAATGAATGCTCCCATCTTCATCCCTGCAATCCCGTAAGCTGTCTGTGCCAGCACTTCCCTCCTCTCCCTGGATCTCATTGCAGCCCTTTTCTTGTCTTTGCCTTTGCTGTGGCTCTGTGTCCTCTGCAAGACACCAAATGTGTCCGGTTACTCTGTGGGTTTGATCTGGTAAGTGCAGCAATGATGACAGGAAAGACGTGTTTCTGATGTGCCTGTTCCAAACCCTGCCAGGGACTGTGGTTTTGGTGTTCAGAAGCTAGACAGTGCCTGTGCTGTCAGGTCTCATCTCAGAGCCTGCAGCAGGGCTTTTGGGGGATGCTGGCTGATAGTGCTCTGTGTCCTTCTAGCGCTGCAGCAAAGGAGAGGTTAATAATGTAACATGCCTCCCTGTTGCCCTTGGCTGTATGCTCATTTGTTTCTGCAGGAGGATAAGAGCTATGTAAACAGCATTTCCCAGGGGATGGGGGGAAGGATTTTCAGCCCTGTAGCGCAGCTCCCTGCATGGACTTAGTTACCTGTGCCTGTAAAGAGACCAGGGCCAACAGCCTGGTTTGGTCAGACCCCACTAGGATGGAGAAGGGTGGCTTGTCTGAAGTGCTGAGGTGGCTGGCTTGCTTCTGTGCTGGACTGTGTACAAGTGTGATTCCCTCTCCGCTTCCTTGGGACTAGCTGCAGTCTGCGCTGCTTGAAATGTGTCCTTCTTTGAGTCAGAAACGCAGGCAGCCAACTGAGAACCAAGTGTGAATCAGGAATAATGGCTCCAAGCTGAACTTAATGGTGACAATTGGATATTGTGAAGGAAAACAGAGGTGAGCTCATGGGGCAGAGAGGGTTTTGGCAAGGGAAGAGGGGCTTGTTGGTCCCTGTGGGAGCAGAGATGGCTATGTACAACCCCAGGAAAGGAGAGGGAGCAGTGATGTAAACCCTGTACCTCCTCTGAGTCCGTGATCCTGAGCATCCGTGGTGGTGTGAATTTCAGCTTCTGGGCTCTCTTTTTGAAAGTGTGGGGGAGATGGCTGATGCTTCATTTTGTGGCTAGCTTGCAAGCCGCCTTTGAACTGATAAGCCCTGTCCTGACGAAGAAGCCTGGAAAAGTCTTGGTCTTCCTTCCACTTCCCTGTCTCAGCTACGCCTGTGTATCTGGGCAGCAAGCTCTGTGAGGGGTGGACTGTCTTATGACTTTTCCGGCTCCAAGTATGTTGAAGCCCAGGACTGGGTCAAAAGTGGTGGCTGCAGTCTTCTGCATCCTGCAGGGTGTCTGTGTGTGTAGGCTTGCAAAGTATGTACACCCATATTGATTTTAATTTCGGTTCCGTTGCTGTTCAAAAATGGCAGCTTGGCAGGGTTGCCTGCTGTCTGTAGCCATTGAGAGCTACGGTTATGGTGAAGAAGCTACAGGACAAGCTGGCTGCGGCCTCCCTTTGCTCAGCTGGCAGCAGTGGAGGGAGGTCTGGCCGGTAGTGTACACCTGCAGTGACATCTCCCCACTGTGCTCTCTGGGAATGCAGTGTATTCCTGTCCCTCAGAGTCCCTGTTAGCTAGAAAAAGTAATAATCTGCAGTGTTCATCTTCCCTGCCATCAGAAATTAAGCAGCTTTGGCAGAACGTGTGTGTTTTTCAAAACACTGGAACCCCCCCAGGGCTTTGTGTGCAAGAGCTGAGAGAATCAAATAAAGCTGCTTTTTGCAGAGACCACCCATCTGCTTCTGCTTGATCACCAGGGTCTCTGCAGCTCCCCTTTCATGGGGCTGCATCAGCTATTCCCTGCTGCCTGCCAGGATTTTGTCTGGGTGTTTAAGGCCCTGGCAAAGGGAGTTTGCCTACCTCCGGGCTGGGAGCAGGTTTTGTAAGGCCTACCCAGGCTCTCCCTCTAGCGATGGGCACTGCAGGGAAGCTGAGGAGCCTGCCTGAGCTGGGGCCCTCTGTGTGCTGTGCTTCTCTAGCCTGGGTGGCTGAAATTAGCTCCTGCAGACTGTCTTGGTGTGCTCTTACTAAGTGGTGACCTCTTCAGTGCTATCATTTGGAATTTCCATAGTGATAAACCATATTGCTGGGTGTGCTGGTGTAGTTGCCCTCCAGTTGATGGGCTTGAGTATGTCTAGCCCAGGGTCTGGCAATAGCAGATGGAGATTTGTCTGGAGTTGAAATAACGGAGTTATGTATGGGAGTTGGCATGTGGGAAGAGGAGCCAAGGAGAAAAAGACTTTGGAGTCAAGGCATGTGCATAAAAAAAATTCGGCATATGTTTCTCCCTGTCCAGCATGTTTGAGCTCCCCTGTCCCAGGCTTCTCTTGTACTGCGTGAACTCTACTTTGGATTGAACTTGTCTAGGAAAAAAAAATCCTGCCTAAACTTTGTGCAACATCTGTAAGATCTTGATGGGTCTTAATCTATATGAGAAAATGCATTGAAATAGCCAGGCCATGGTATCCATGTCACAATGTCCAGCTGGTAAAATGGGGGTGAATAAGCTGACCTTTGTCTGATCTGAGGCTGGTAAAATGGGGGTGAATAAGCTGACCTTTGTCTGATCTGAGGCTGATGGAAGGAAAGCAGTGGCTGGGAAGAACTGCAGGTCACATCATCTCCTGCTTACCTGACCTCGGAGCCCTGCATTTCCCTCTGTCAGTTAATGACTGGCTCATCCGTGTAGCAGCCTTGGGAGCATAAGGAAAAAATGAATCTACCCATAGCATGTAACTCCAAGGTCAAAGTATGGTGGGAGGAGGATGAGGCCACGTTGTGCTCATGCTGAAGGCACCAGAGGGGGATGTGCTGCATACCATACTTTACTGCATGCATTTGTATTTTGTCACTCAGTCCTTGGAAGAGACTGTAAAATGAGAATCAGACATTCCTTTCCTGTGGCACAGGGTGAGCCTTGCCTGAAAGCTTGCTGTTACCCAGGAACACAATGCCCATGCTTCCAGGTGAAGTCCATTAATGCCTGGGTCTTCTCAGGTCTAGTTATTTAGGCAGGAGCCTTTTTGTTTGAGAGAAAGTGTGAGGAAGATGAATAGATGATGTGTTCTTTTAGGTAATTATTTGACACTTTGCAGTGCCATGGCATTTGCCCAAGGCTCGGAGTTTGAGGTGTCCTGGACTGATTCTTAATGAAATACCGGTGATGCTCACTATGAAGCAGGAATTAATCTCCAGATATCTGATTGGGAAGTGCTCTTGTTTGCCATCTTATGCAACTTCAGTTTTCCACTGTGGTGGAAACAACCAGTTCTTTTTTCTTAGTTGCGGAAGCATCTCTGGCCTTGAAATGAACACGAAGGATTTGAGCAAAACTCAGCAAGCACTGACCTCCGTTCAGCCTTGTGTCAGACCCTGCACAGGAGCACAGGGCAGAGGCACTCAGGTGAAATGCATCTGTTTGAGTGGACCACAGGTGGATGGAGCTCAGAGGCCACCTGGAGCTCCTCAGTGGGGGAGTAAGGGGAAGCCTGGGTTCAGTAAAGAGTTTAGAGCTGTGTCTGTTAGGCTGTGCTTATCGGGCTTTATTTATTACAGCACTTCCCTGAGAAATGACAAGGTTGGCTGTGCTGGTTTGTGCATCGGTGTCAGCCTGTGCTGGGAACCCTGCCGTGGGCAGGCTGGGAGGTGCAAGATGCCAGCAAAGCAGGTGAACTGGTTGAACTGGGGTGCAAGTTATGACAAAGTGTGCGGGAGAGAAGAGCATGTAGTCCCTTTTGAGGGCAGTGCTGGCACCTCTGTGGGTTGTGTGTGACAACACACAACTGGTTTTAGAATATTTTGATATACTGGGTGTTTCCAGGTGGTGTGTGGCTTTCTTCATGATCAGTTCTGCATGCTAGCTTGCTTTATCTTAGACCTGGCACAGGTGATAGACCTGGGAGAAACACTTTGGATTCTTCCTTGAATTTCTCTACTTGCTGCTGTGTTTCAGGATAACACACGCAGGGATGTGGCTGTGCTGAAGCTGGGAGGGTGTGTTGGAGGCAATTTCACTGCATGCTTGCTGTGGCCATTGTATGCTTTCCCTCAGCTGCTGTTACTGCTTTGAGACAAGGCACTGCTAGCCAGGCGTCTCTAGTGTCTGTGCCCCATCAAATGAGGGGAGTGCAGCTGGTTTCTGTTATCCTGGGGCAGGAGTAGGTGGGTAGAAGCTCCTTGCTGAAGCTGTGTGAGCTTTTGAAGCAGTTTGGCTGGCCTGGGCTCTTGTGATGCTTTCTGGGTCTCCCCTCCGCAGAGCCGGCAGATGCTGCACTGGAGCAGGGGCACCGCAGGCAGCCACTGCTCCTCTGCGGGGACTGGGTGGGTGCTGAGCACCCCTGTCCCCTCTGCCTCCGTGTGTCCGCCATCACACCCCGAAGCTGTCGCCTCCCCTCTCGGCGTCCCCGCTGTTGCCATGGTGGTGTTGGGGCTGGCCGGGAGGCCCCGTTGCTTTGGAAACGAGGGCAACAGCCTGGCTGGCAGCGGGGACCTGGTGTGTGAGTGTGCCCCTGCGTCCGAGGAATGGGAAAGGTGGGGGATGCTGTTGACCACGCCCATGCTGGGGTGACGGTGGCTGTGTCCCCTCCCTGGCTGAGATACGGAGGGCAGTTTTTGGGTGCCGGTGTGCCCAGGCTGCTCAGCCTCAGGATGGGGGGCTCGGGAGCGGGGCTGAGCAAAGACCCGGGGCTGCGAGGGAGCTCGAGGAGGGGTGACAGCCCCTGCCCCACACAGCATGCCCCACGGGGAGGAGGGAGGCAGGGGTGCTTGTGGGGCAGGGCGATCTCGGTCCTGCCAAACATCTCGTGGCAGTAGGTTGCACTCATCCTCCTGTGGGATCTGTTTCCCTGCAAGGAAGTGACTTTTGGGGAGAGGATTTTAGGGGTGAGGTTGCCTGTGGAGCAAAGTGGGGGCTCTCGTGCTGGGTGAGAGGCACCTGGAGGCTGCAGCACTTTCCATGTCGGGGACTGGGAGTTGGAGGTCTTTCTCCCTCTCCCTGGAGCTGGACGGGGAGCAAGCTTTCCTCCGCAAAAGAGAAACTTCCTAAATTTCTTCCTTTCTTCCCATGGAATGCAGGTGTGACTGCATCCAGGCTGTGGGTTAAATGTGGAGGGGACAGAGGCTGCCTGCCTCGCTGCTGCTGGTCTTGCCCTCTTCGTCTTGCACATGGGCTTTTGGATGTTTTGGTCTTAAATCTTTGTGTTGCCCAGTCTGTAAATGAGGGATGAGATTATTTATTCTTGTTCTGTCTATAAAATGCTGTGAAGGTTTATGATGAAAAATGCAACAGATGGCCTAGGTAGTGACTACAAAGCTAACTCACTCTAACCGTCCTTTCCTTGCATTTTAAATCCATAGTTGATTTTCTGAGAAGCAATTTCTGTATACATCTAGTGAAAATACAAAGGCTGGACTACTCCAGGAGGGTGCAGATTGCTCGTAACAGGCTGTCCAGCCTTGCCCCTTGACTGAAGGATGGGAAATAACTCGGTGAAGCCAAAATTTGCCCTGTAACACCTCAGGGTTACAGCCAGTGCTGTAGTATTACAGTAGTAATCCAGTAAATATGGAATATTTACTGTTCTGGCAGCCAGTAGTGTGTGTGTGCTGGATAATTGGGTACGAGGCTGGAGCCAGCCAAGGTGAGGTTGGGGAGTGGTATTCCTGCCTCTGCTTTTGGTCATTTACCTGTCTCCGGTTTGGCATCTTTGAATTCAGTTTATGTTTATGTTCTTCCAGAGTCTGAAAGTCCTTTGTGAGAACTGGGCGTGAATGCACATAACCTTCACTGAGAAGGTTTTGAAGATTGAGATTAAAACAGCTAGGCTTGGATTGAGGTTCATAGGAGCATGTCAGACAGCTTGGGTGATGCCTGCCATCTCAGGGTGCTGGCTGGTGAAGGCAGCTGGTCAGGATGCGAGCATTGTGCAGCCTGTGCTGTGCACCATGAACTGATGCTGCAGCAGCTAAGAGATGGTTCAGAAAGGGAGAGAGGATGGTTTTTGGGGATGCTGGCTGTGCCCCTTGTTGCAGCGTGGGTGTGCAGTTAAATCGTAGATTAACAAATCATTGCGCGTCAGCAGAGCAGAGGTTCGTATGCTTTAACCCCCCAGGGAGTACAGAATTGTTCATCTTAGCTCCCCTTTGCAGGCTAGTGTAAGCGGCATGTCCAAGCATTTGCTGTGGAGTAAGATATCACGTGTGGAAACAACCTGATATCCCTAGTAGTCTTCCTGTGATTTCCATGAACTTTGGATGAGGTCTTGACAGTAGCTACTGAAGAGTGGTGCTGCCTTGCTAACCTGCTACTCTGGATTCAGCGTTGCAGAGTCAGCTCTGACTCCATGTATGGCCTCTTGCTCGTGACCTGGGGATCCATTAATAGTCCTTTAGTTTCTGCTTTTCCACTCTGAAGTCGCTAGCTGCATGGAAGCTCTGATGCATTGCAAACTAACATGAAATGTGGTCCAGATGCCAGAAAAAAGAATAAATAAAAAGGGAGAGCTGATGCAAGTGGCAAAGCCAGGATAGCAGAGATCAGATGCTGGGAGAGGCAGCTGGGAAAGGGAAAATAGTACTGTAAATACTTAAGGCAGGAGCCACAGTTGTAAATTATAGCATGTGGAGCTGTGGAATCTCCAGCAGACCCTTGGAAGGGAGCTTGGTCCACTTCGCTGTCAGCTCAGAGTTGAAGTTTATTAAAAGAAATAATGGGAAGGTATAGCACTAGGCTACTATTAATTATCTCAGCTATGGTAGAGCTTTTGTTACAAATTGCAGGATGACGGTACCAAAGTGATAAAATACAGAGGAACTGGAATATAAGGGTGACAGGTGAGGCTTCCTAGGTAGCAAAACTTGATTTAGAAAGCACTCAGCCACTTAGCAGTGGGCTGGAGGGGCAAGAGATTAGTCCTGGAAATTCTGCTTCTCCTTTCCTGGCTTCCTTGAGATGCTGTTTATATGGTAATTATAGCTAAGCAGGTGATTTCTAGGCAAGAAATGTGATCTTGCTACTTAAGCCTGGACAGGGCAAGGTGATTTAGCTGAACAAAATTGTTCAATAGCATCTTGATTCTCACTTTTAACAGATCTTCTGCAAAGTGTAATAGAAAGGCAAATTAACCAGTTACTCCAGAGAGAGATGGTTTATCTTTGCGGAAGGAAGAAGAAACAGAATTTATTGTGTATATTGAAGCAAAATTCAGCCACCAGTCTGTGTTCCTACAAGAAAAGCTGGGTATTGTATACTGTAGTGCAGAGTGGACCAATATATTCCCAGCCTTTAAGTTTGGAGGGCCATCAGTTGGTATCAGACCAGCTCTGAGGTTGGTGCTGTTGCTTCAGCACAAGTGACATGGGGTCCCTTGAAATAAGAGCACTGGCATGTGGCATAGTGACAGCCACAGGATCTGTATAGACACGAAGCTGTGCCTTTACATGAAACTTCCCTTTTTTTTCTTAATGTCCATTAAGAAACTTGCTGTTTATTCTTAATTTCCTGTCTTTTTCAGCACAGTATCATCAGAGAGCTGTTCAGTTTTATTTTACAGAGGGAAGCTGTTGGACATATGCACAAAGGGATTTGGATGCTTTAGGGCCATATCAAAGTGCTCACATCAACTTTTTCCTCAGTGCAGCTTTTGCCAAGCTCACGGGCCCCGAAGGGCCCCTCTGTGCCTGTATTTGTGCTGTTGAGCCTTCTGAATTTTCCAGGTCCTGGCACTACTGAGCTTGTGTGAAGCCCTGCCTTGTGCCTACAGATACTTTGGCCGTATGACCCTAGCCCATATCACGAGCCAGGTAGTGTTCAGAGGTTAATATTACTGCCCTAAGGAGAAGAGGTGAAGGTGCTTCTCTTTACCCCTACTGTAGCTCATGGCCAAAAATACTTACCTGGGAGCAGAGCGATCCTGTGCAAACCCTTCTTTTCTGCCTAACCTGAAAGCAAGGAGTCTGTAGTAGCTGTGAGCCTGCATCATGAAACAAATCTTTTTCCTTCACTTTGAAGATGATCCTGGTCTCTGATGTTTTTTTCCTCTGGAGACTGCTTATGCGTTGCATGTTAAATAGTCATTAGCTGAAAGACACTGCAATCCAGGGAGCAGAGCCCCCCAGCCAAGACTTTTCCTTAGCTCTCAAGCATCATAGCTGCTAGCCTGCAGATCAGGCTTTTTCTCACTTGATTTCTCCATGCAGCAGTGCTAGGAGATGTGGAAGTGACCTTGTCTGGGCTGACAAGCAGGACTAAGGAATGGCTTTGGCCCCCTCCATCTGCGTAGGAGGGCAGGAAGGTTTGGGCTGGAAAAAATAGATGGTGAGTTGAATAGCAGGAACACAGCCAAGCATGGGAGCAGGGTTGTTGAGGTTGGTGAGAGCAAAGCGAGGTACCAGCATCAGGTTTGGCATTGGGGTGCTGGAGTCCTTGCAGGCCTTGTATGGGTTTTGTGTCACTTCTACAATGAAGTGCTGTGAAGGTACTTTGTGGCCAGCAGTTTCCCTTGCTAAGCACCTGAGGCTTCTCTGGCACATCCTCTGAGTGTGAAACCTGGCTCCAGGTATGCTATTTGCCCGCAGCAGGCAGGAGTCACTTCTGTGCTGAGCAGGCGAGGCTCTAACATTGCTTGTAAAGTGCTGGAGCTTTTGGGAAGGAGCACAATGTGGCAGCCCTGTGAGTGTACCTCAGGCCAAGCATGAAAGACTTGATGGGTCTCACCTTGACATGTGTCTTCAAGTTCTGCCTTCTGAGACAGGAAGCATCACCCACCATCCAGGTTCCTTTCCTTGTAGCACTTCTGACTTGGTGCCTGGAGTGCAAAAGGGTGTCACATCGAGGTTTCTTTGCTTGAGCTCTCCAGTTTCCACTCAGATTTGTGGCTGGACACCATGTGGGAGATGTTTTGGAGCACGTTTCCACAGGCTAACTGGCTGGAGAGCCAGTTAGTTTTCAGGGCTCAGATCCTCCCTGACTGGACTGAAAACCAACATTCATTATTTGGGGGGTTACAAACTGAGGGTTCCTTGTTCCCTGCCAAGCAGATGTGATGATTTGGTTTGCTTGTGGCCAAGAGTCTCATGAGAAGCTTTTGTTTATAGCATATGCTGTGCTGAAAATGCGTGAAGCTCCCTGGCAGCTGAGATACTCTTATAAGTTGGGTGTCCTTGGCTGGTGTGTTTGTGTATGTGTGCACGGTTAATTAGAACAAGCTCATCAGATGGGTATTCACCAGGTGCAACAACAGAGGACACCCCCAAAGGCATTGTTGGAGCTGCAGCAACATGGTGATTTGCCTGCTCTCTTTTGCATTGATGTGATTGGGGTCCTCCCTGGGCGAGCAAAATAGAAATTAAATTCTTGCTTTGTAAGTCAGCATGAAAACTTTTCTTTACTCCTTAAACAAAGAAATGATTAGCTTGTCTGCAGTGTCTAAATTAATTTATCTGAAGCTCGTGGAACATTAACAAATGCTACTCTAAGGCTTTCTAATACTGCTGCAATCATTCACTGCAGAGTGAGATGTTTAAGAAATAAATGGGCTACAGTGATTTGCAAGGCTATAACTTTATCAAGGCATTTCAGTGACATTGTAAACCACCAGAGCAGAGACCAAGTGGACCAATTACGATACTGAGAAAGTTCAAGGCAGAAAGCGTAGTCTCCACTCCAGCCTAGAGCTGAAGAAATCCCAAAGCCACAAATGCTTGAACATGCATCTCTTCCCTTGGTGTGGAACTGGTTAAGGGGGTAACCCCCCACTCTTTACTGGGTTAGTGGACCTTTCCTATCATGCTGCTTACAGATGAGATGCTGCTGTTTTGAAAACACAGCACACAGCACCCTGAGCCTGGGCAGTGCAGTATCTCCCCACGTTAGAGCAGGAGGAGCTCAGCAGCAGAGAAACGAGCAGGCTTTAGCTAATGTCAAGCTCTGAACTCTCTCCTTCCTTGGGGTCCTGGTAAAATCCTCCTGCTCTGCCTGGCAAGGCTGTAACAGTTGAGGAGATGCTGGGCAGCCCAATTTCCAAGTCCTGTCAGTTGCCTTCCAGGTTCCACTGGGCACTCGGAAGCCACCAGCCCAGTGACAGTTATTGCTGTGCTGGTGGGAGCACCGTCACATCAACGGTTCCCTGGCCGGCTCCTGTCCCTTCAGGCTGTCCACAGCCACCAAATAGCCCACGGTGATTCAGGAAGCAAGGCTGGGTGCTACTCAAAGTGAATTACCTGTCCTAAGGTAGTGTCTGGCCACCAGGCAGGAAGGAAGCAGTTTTGTTGGCAGGAGGGCCAACAGCAGGGATGCAGTGGCTATGTGATACTCAGCAGGATTTAACTATACACCTGGTCTAAGAGCAAGTCTGGGGAGGTAGAAGGGTTTTTAATGGGTTCTAAAGTTGCTGTGTAACTTGCAGTGATGGTAGAGACTTCTGGCTTAGCTGTAGATACTGGACTAAAGGGAGCCTCGGGGAAGAGGCTGAAGCTTGGATGTCCTTGGTTGATCTTCAGCTTGGCACCCTGCTCTGATACATCTTGGTTTCCTTAGACAAGTCAGGAATTTCCACCTCAGCCCTGGGCATATTTCTTCATCACTTGTCTAGGTTGTCTTAGCTGTTGTGTCCTGGCACAGCTGGTTCCTCTGCCCAGGCTCAGGGCTTTTGTTCTGTGAACCTAAAGCTGAGGTGCCAGAGCTGTCTGAGCCCTGAGCTTGAAGCAGAGGGGGAATTGCAATCCTTTCTTACGTTTCTGGGGTGGGTAGAGGGCTGTCTGAGGTGGGGAAGATAGAGATCTTTCTCCACCAGATGGGGTGGTGGGCTGGAAGCGTGCTGTGTTGTGGTTGCTGTTTTGTCCTGCCTCTACATGGAGATGTGGCCGATTTCTTAGTTCTGCTCTTTTCCTTCGAATCCAGGAGGCTGATCGCCGCAGGCTCTAGGGAAGTGGAGCCGTGGGGCTGTGGAAGTGCCTCACTGCAGGGCTGGAGGGTGGGGGAAGCTGTAAGACTGCAATGGGGGTGTGGAGGTTGGAAGCCCTCTGGAAACAAGCATTGTGGGCATGATGAACAGGATTAATTTCAAGTGAAGTGAAATTACAGGTAGAAAATTGGAACAAATAATCCAGTTATTCTCAAGACCCAATAATAAAACATTGAAATCCAGATTAATGTTGTATCATCCCCATTAGATTTCTCTTGAAAAATAGTTATTTCCAGCTTTAAATCCTAGCTCTTGCTGCAGCATTTCCTCGTGTCCGTAGGACAGTGCTGTGCTCATGTTTCTTGCAAGAACAAAAGGAAACAGCAACCTTGTAGTTTCCTAACACTGTAAAGGGCCCAGTATCACGAACGTGTATAATACTGTAGCTGTTTGGGGAGTAAAGGAATGAAGTTATTGCCTTGCTTACAGGATGTGGGTAAAACTTGAGGGGAAGGGAATGGTCATCTTTGTATAGACGATGTCTTGCTGTATACAGCAAGTCCACACAAAAAAGATGATGTGGAACAGAAGGAAGTGGGAGGGAATATGATCTATGATTTTACTTAATGTCAGGATGAAAAAAATTTTTAGGGTAGAGCTGGGTTTGAAAGCACTGGTCTTTCAAGTCCCAGAAAATAAGAAGTGGGCAAATCCATCTGTTCCTTGGTCCAGGTAGCCAGAAGGGGAGGGGAAATTATTTCTAGTCCAAAGTAGTGCTTAGCAAATACTGTACATGTTTATCTTTGATTTTTGTCTGTGCTTGAGACCCACTTTCTGGGGTTGTCTTCTCTTCTTGCCCTTTCTTGCACACCCACTTCGTGTGACAGATGAAGAGAGGTGGTTGGCAGGCTGGTGATTGGAAGAAGAATGGCCCATGGACCTGTTAACCCATGCTACTTGTAGGATAAGGATGCTGGAGAAGAACTGCCACTAGGATAAAGTCTTAAGTGGCCCTGCTTTCACATATGTTGCATTTATATTTGAGCTAATTGCTCATGTTCCTTTAATGGTTTCATGCTTTTATTTCTGCTGTTACAGCCTCTAATGCCTGTAGGAAGCCTTGAGTTTGGGTGTTAATAAGTGAAAATTAGGGCCCTCATTCTCCATGGAGAAATACTCTTGGGCACTGTGGTAATTTCATGCCTGGAAGGAGTCATATTTGCTGGATAATTTTTGTAACTTAAAACAACCAAATTAGCCTTGAGAAACTATAGTTCTTCATCAGAGTATTGAACTCAATGCTCCATTAGTTAGAAACATCACCCGGCTCCTTGCACAAAGGGTGGACAGTAGGTTTGCAAAGCAGGAAAGTGGTCTGATTTTGTTAATTCTTGGGGCAGCAGCGATCCCTGGGTTTAAGGTTGTTCATAATACTGTGAGAACTTAGTAGGGTCAGGCACAAAGTCACATCAGGTCAGCTGCTCTTGCAAAATGAAGCAGCTAGGTGACATTTACCTTCCTTCTGTTCCCCCCAAAAAACTTTCAAAGAGTAATAAAGGACAGTTTGGATATTAATAGAGATTTGGGTAATAATTCCAGTAAATGGGGTTCCAAAAGTAATGGAGTGGGGCGGGGGGGAAGGTGAGAAATGCCAGCAGGCCCTGGTGTGTGTCTGTGACTTGTGGGACTGCACCCACAGCAAAAGGCTGTTTTGGCTCAGGGAATGTTCTGGGGTTTTACTTCTATGAATCTTAACTCCACCACTTAAATATGGTCTAATCATGAAACAGGGTGGGGAGGCCTTATGTTCTCCACTTATGAAGGATGCCACAGCCTGGAGACACAGGTGTATCCTTTGGGTCTGCCATGAATGGGATTCTGGATTTTCAAAGTCCCATTGTTGCTCCTTCCAGGTGAGCTGAGACATGGCCACTGGCAAGATCCATTGGTCCATGGAGTCCTCCAAAATGGCTGATGGATTCCAGAGCAAAGTGGTAGCACCTCGTAATCCGAAGCTAATCAGAGAGGCAGAGGAGTGTGTAACTGTAAGTACCTGCTGTGGGCCAGGTAGAAGCTGTGTTAAGGCTGGAAACTCCTCCTGTGTACCTCTGCCTTCCCCTCCTGCTGTCTAGCAGCACTGTGAAGCTAGACACCACCTCCCCATCTCTTTGCTGCCATGCTTCTGTTAGAGGTGGCTCTCATGGTGCAGTGGGCGGATGGACTGTGTGCTGCTTCAGGGAAAATCTAGGGTCTTGCCTGGATGTGCCGCTGGAGCAGAGTTAAACAAATGCACGTACTCAGCAGTGCACTGGAATAGCTGAAGCATGAACATGTGCTTCTTTCTATCCTTTTTGCTATGTGGACAGTAACATCATCTGTCATGTAGGCATACTTGCCAGTGCTGCCCTGACCATACCTCTAGGCAGCTGGGCGTGTGGTGGGCTGCTCAAACTCTGCCTGAAGACTTGAGAGACATGGCTGGTCCCAGATAGAATAGGTTCCAAAACAGTTATTTTATCGTATCTCATATCCTATGAGGAGCACAGATCCAGCCCTGCAAACAGCAATGGCATCAGGGCAATTCCTCCTTCCCATCCCCAAATGTCCCCTTTGCTGACTGGAGCTCACCTGACTGGAGGTGACATAGTGCTCAGGCTCCACCAAGGAGGTATCTCTGTATACTTCTGTGGAAGGGTCTGTGAGGCCAGAACAGAGAGAAAACAGGTGCTAATTAAAAAAAGGTAACTAAAACTTGGACCCATTCCTCTCCACCGCAGCCTTGGCACAACGCTGCTTTTCTGCTTTCCTGTGACTTGCAAGCAGTGACATCTCCACATGTATGTTGGTTGTGAGTGTTGTGCAAGGGATTTCTGATAACTCCTCCCCACTCTCTTCAAAGGTCACTGGCTCAATCCAGCAAAACTAAAGAGGAGACAAATGCCTGAAGAGCAGAAATCCCCAAACATGTCACATCAAATCATGAAGGAGAAGCTAATGGGATGGAGCCACTTGGTTAGAGCACATGTATTCCGCTCTATATCATTAATTTACTGATGTTAAATATTTCAGCAGGTAACTTACGGGACTTCCAGGACTATCCTAGTTGCTGTGAACACAAATTATTCATCAGTGGCACTTGAACAAGAAAAGCCTTTCTGAACAAAGGCATTTCTGTAGCTCTTGCTAGTGTTTTGCATTTCAGCTGACTCCCTCTGCCTTCCTGAAGGAGATGTCTCTTACCACCGAGCAGAGGCTGGCCAGCACTCGGGAGATGAGGCGGCCCCAGATTATCCAGCTTCTAGACATGAGTGAAACCTCCCATCAAAAGGTAGCCTTTTCCTGTCCTTTTCCTTGCTGTTTGATGTGACATTTGAAGAGGGTGAG
Source organism: Nipponia nippon (assembly GCF_047370975.1). NCBI lineage: Eukaryota > Metazoa > Chordata > Aves > Pelecaniformes > Threskiornithidae > Nipponia > Nipponia nippon. Next base: position 32,265,736 of record NW_028262391.1, read on the forward strand.
TGCTTGTGACAGGCTTGCCTCCAGCTTATCTAAATACCTTGGTGACTAGGTCCTGTTGTCCTTTCAAACTGCTGGTGGTGGTGTAGTTCCTTCTGCCTTCTGCTGGGGGAAAGGTAAAAGATTCTTCCCCGGTGAGATGTTGAAGTCCTGATCTGTGCTAAGTCAATATAAGGAACCTCTGCTGAAGTTGGTGGGTTTTGCTGGAGTTTAGCTACCGTGCCTAAAGCATAATGCTGGGGGAAGGCTGGGGCAGGACACAAGGTCACGAGCTTGCCATTTTCCATCCTCTTGCCAAAATGGCCACCTCTTGCTTTGGTGTAGTCACTGTCAAATGCTTGGGGTCATCAGACTCCCTCAATGGTGGCAGCACTGGCCTTTGAAGGCTGTAGGCCCTATGGTAATTACTCAAGATTTAACAAAACCAATTGCATTAATGCTTTGGATTGGAACAACATGTGGGACCCTTATGGGGTGTAAGATTTTGCAGGCTGCCAGATATACAGGGGAATCGCCCTGGGCAGAGGGGAGTGGATGTGCTTTATCTGGATCAGTGCCTACTTAGATGGATGTTTAAAGCCACTTTTCTTACAGGACTGTTCAGTATAGCACACAGTCCAAATGGGTAGATTACTGAGGTAGGCTGTTGAGCAAAAAATTGCCAGCAAGAGACCTGTAACAAATTGGTTAAGGATTGCCCTAGGCAGCACAGGAGGTTGGGAATGCATCAGATGAGTGCACAAATAACTGGCAGCGTGCTGCAGCTACTAGCTTCAGCGTGACTGTGACTTCAGTGGAGAAGCAGGAGACCTGCCTGTGTCTTTTGAGTGGGAACTGTGCAGCTGGAAGAGGGGAGACAAAGCAGGGAGGAATTTTCTCAAAAAGTGATGCCTCTGCTCTGTAAGAATTTGCTGTTTGTCTATATTTTCAGACATGCTTCTGCAGTGGTATTAAATAAAACAGAAATAATAGAATACAATAAAGCATACATTTAAAGCTCATGGAAAAAGGAGATACCAAGTCCAGTCTTACTCAAGTTGCCCAGTAATGCTGAGAAAAGAGCTGAACCTTATCACCATCCAGCATTCACCTCGTTTGTCTCTTTCCTAACTACTGTTACTTTCTTTTTGGCCTTACCTCCTCTGGTACTGGTCTCTTCTTACTGGTTTCTAGGCTCTATATCAAAAAAGATATTTGAGGACATGTGGGACTTGGTGTCTCTGTCTCAGAGTAAAGATCATCCCAAAATTGTTTCCCATGGAGTCTCATGTAAATTCTTGGGTTTCACTTGCTCCATGAGTGCTCATGGCTCTTTCAGTAAGTGCTCTGGAGCTGTGTGACCACATTAGCACAGGGATCTGCTGGAGGTAAGTGCTGCCCTGCATTTTGGAGAAGGAAACCTGGAGAAACACCTACCAAAAGAGCTTCTTAGCCTGAGCCTGCTCAATGTGGTCTGGAAACTTGATCAGCTCAGAACACAGGTGGGTGAGCCACTGTTTACCTAACGTAAGCTGGGCAGACGTACTCGCCAAGAGATTGTGCTTCGCTGGAGATCAATGTAGGGTTCTCATTCATGAATCTTTCTCCCAGCAGCTGAACCTCTCACTGCTTGCTCTGTCTTGCATCTCCAGTTCTCAGCAGTTGACCTGGAACAGAGCTTGTTTCAGCCTTTCCCATCAGAGGTTGTATTTCAGAACTATGTCCCCTGCGAGGTCTACGAAGTGCCACTGATTCTGAGGAACAACGACAAAGTAAGTACTGGGACGCGGAGATTTAACACTGTGCTGGAAGAGGAGAGCAGTGTAATTCACATAGTATACAGCATAGCAAGTTACCTGCTGCAGCACAACACATCCAGAATAAAATGTCTCACCACCTTTATTTTGCAAGATGGTGGAAACCTTCCCATGGTGGAGATTCTCCCCCTGATTTTGGCCATGCATTGGCGGTATCTAACCCAAAGGAGCTTTCCTAATCGGCATCCTTCCCCTTGAAAGCCCTGGATTGATGGGAATGTTGAGGGCTGTACAGTTCTTATCCGCTCTCATGCTTTACCTTGAGTGCACATCATGTCCTGGTGGCTCCTTGGTTAATTTTGGTTTCTGGCAGGGCATCTCAGCCTCTCACAGCCTGTTTAGCTGCCCCTGTGCAGCTGACTGTCAAAGCACAGAGCTTGAGTTTTCTCTACTTTATGCTGGAATAAGTTATAATTAGTGGCATTAGCACTCCAGGAAAGGTGTTTTGAAACAGCAGTGGAAACGGACTGATTTAGCAGAAGCAGTGGGAGGCCTTTAGGTGTCACTTTAGGGCCCTACTAAGCTTAATTCAGTTCTGCTCAGGTTTTTCTAAGACAATGTGGCTCTCTGCTTTCCCTTTGGAGAACCACAGCACATCCAGAGTAATGTGCACTTGACGGTCTCCACCTTTACTTGAAAAAATTGTGATTGTTTTGAGATTTCCCAAGAAAGTTGAGAAGGGGAAAGTTGAAAAATGTCAACAATTTTGTTCCACTGTAAAGAGGAAAATTGAGACCTTTCTGAGTTTCAGCAGGGGAAACATTTGTTCGAATGAGGCAGGTGCCAGGAGCAAGCTGGTGGGAAAAGACAGGAGGGAGGAAAGGAGCTGAGTTAGAAAGTGCTCTGGTGTACACACAATGGTTTCTCTTGACACGTAACAGTAAGTGTACTGGAAGCAGAGAAAGGTCAGGAAAAAAAAAGGTGTCATTAAAGATACTGTTCTGTAATGAAGAGTAAGATGTGTATGTGAGAGGAAGGCAGGATGGGAAGGTAGAAGTGTACACGAGAGCAGGTGAATTAACCCCCTCTCCAAATCTACCTGTTGGGGGAAACAAGCAGACAAAAAAAAGCTGTCAGGGCATATTGCAGGTGGAGGAACAGCAAGAGAAGTCAAAGTATATTCTGAGGTAACAGGTTTTGACAGGGACATGGTTGAAAATGGAAGACCCTTTGGCAAGGAAGGATGCAGGTGTGGTCCCTCAGTTATTCCTGGAGAGTACTGTGCCATTCCTGGTCTGGAATTAGCTTGGGAATATTGGAAAGATGCAGCATGGATGCCCATGCCCAAGGGATACCATTTGTGTGGTCCACACTTATCTTGGACACTCTTTGCTGTAGGTATCCTCTTTCCTGATTTAAAATGTGCCTCAGTTTCTCTTTTCCTACTGCTCTGCTTCGTTCCCAGTAAGTCTTTTGGCTTCAGCTGCTCCATTATTCATGTGGCACTTCAAAATGTTTGTCTTTGCCAAGTACCAGCCAACAGGCAAACAGTTAATTTGCTCTATTCATGCTTCCTCAAGTGGAAAAGAACATCTGCATCAACATTTCTGCCATTCCCAGTAAAAAATAATAAACTTGTACAGCTGCACCTTGGGATTTGTATGCCCTACAAGGGGGAGGCAGTGTGTGAACTGTTGATTTTTTTTTTTTTTTTTTTTTTCCAAAGTAAATCAGTTTTGAAGCTAGTAAGACCTTAACCATTGGACAACACTGGTATAAAAGTAAGACTGGCTCTAAGGAAAATCCTTGGCATATTTAAATACACAAAGGTAGAGATGATAATCCCAAGAGAGGTTATTATATTCTAATTTTGTTGGCTTTCAGTAATGTCCTGGAGAAAAGCAACGTTGTGTTCTGTCTCAAAGCTTTCTCACCAGTTTCCCAGCATCCTCCCTACCACACTGACTTATACTGGACGGTAGCCTGAGGTTCCAAACAGCAAAGTGTATTCCAAATAGAGGCTCTGTAATCATTCAGATACAGAAGTGCTTCGCTGTATACTTACTGCTTTTACCTGTGTGTTGTAAAATTGCTTTTCTGTCTTCAGACTGCTCCTCACCATCCTCAGAGATGTGCTGGGTGGCTTTTCCTGAAGGTCTTAGCCACATGTGCTCATCTACCAAGGGTCTTGGTGACCAAAACGTTTGTCTGCAGTGTGAAATTGGCTCCTGGAACTTGCCCCAGAGTGTTGCTGGAAGCAAAGGGTTTTTGGAGAGTTCAGGACTGCCTTGGCCATGGGTTATCAGGCTTGGGTGGGTGGTGCAGAATGCATCTTCATTTTACCCAAGCCTCGTGTGGGTTTGATGTTTATCAGTGAAGCTGCCTGTCAGTCAAAATTGCCTGTTCTAGACTTTCTGAGATGAGATTTGGTGCTCAGGGGTCGATGTCTGTGTGCTAGAAAACACCTGGTTGCTCTCTCTGTGTTTGTGGTATCCCAGAGGGCAGAAACTTGCAGCAGGGTGCATGCAGAGACTCCTGGGTGTGGGGAAGAATACCCAGAAATCTGCCTTGCCTGCACTGGCAGCTGCCTGGCTACAATCACCAGGCAGCAAGAGCCTCTAGAGAGCTGAGATTGGCTTTTAATAAAGAAATCACACTGTGAGTCAGTGCTGGTCATGTATCTCAAGGCAGAAAATGCCTTTGAAGCCCTTAATTGATAGGCACAGCCTGGGGGGTCGTCTGGCTTTCCATCATTTTGGCAAGTTGACTGCTTTCATCTTCTGCATCACCCTTTCCTTGTGGAGTGTCGGGCTTCTCCCTTGCTTCTTTACAGCCCCCTTTAAATTCTCTTAGCCATCTACTTTTTGTGTCTGGGGTTGTTTCTTTGTCTTCCTATGTTCCTCCTTTTGCTCTTCAGGTTTGCTTTTATTCCCAGTAAGGCCACAATGTCTGTGGTCTCCTTTTCTCGCTGGTCTGCCTGTGTGACTCTAGCACTGCAGCTTGGCTGCCCCAGTCAAACCAAGTATGTTAGAAGTGAATTTCTTTCTTCCCCAAGTGTAACACATACTGTTTTGCCTTCAGATAATACATACCCCTCTAGAGGTATGACTGCACGGACGTGTGCAGGCAGAAGCAAGCAGGTTCTTTGGGCTTGTTGAATATGGGGATGACTTGATTCAGGTATTATATCTGCATACTGCTGGTGTCTTACCTGCTTGGCGATTGCTTCACAGCAGGGCATTTCCCTGCTGCCTCTGGCCTGGCACTATTTTGCCCAGGCAGAACGAATTCAAGTCCACCCTTGTGTATTATGTGCATGTTCCTCCAGAGCTTTGGAAAGGTGGTTAAGGAAGGATGTCACCAGGGCATGGCCAAATCTCTTCTCATGTTTTCACAAGTGGCAAAATCATAGTTTCATGTCTTTCCTGCAGGTTCCTCGGCTGGTGAAGGTTGTCTTGGAGAGCTCACCTTATTTCAAGTTGATCAGCCCCAATGCTGTGTGCCGTAAGGTAGCACCTGGCATGCCTTCAACTTTTCGCATCCTTTTCACCCCTGAGGAGAACAAGGTGAGACTGGAAGTCCCAAGAGGTTGGTGCCTTCAAGTGGAAGGTGAACATGCAGGACTGGATTCAGAACAGGGCATCTGGTGTGGATTTTGAGGAACTGTCCTGGTTTCAGTGAGGTAGCATTGGATCTAGAACTGGGGGAAGCTCTTTTTCCAATGGTGAAGACTATGCTTTCGTAGGCTGGAGGCTCTTAGATGTTTCAGACTGTTTTTATCCTTCAGTGCTGAAACACTTAATGTCATGTCTGTTGGCTTCAGGGATGAGAGAGTCTACTGTCTGTGGTGGGGTGGCCTCTCAAGGTGTTGGTTTCTCGTATCTGGCCATTGCTGTGTAATTATGGGTTTGCTCCACTAATTATAAATACAAAAGTCTGTTTAAAAGTGGTCTGTTATTTGGAGGACTGTCGTGGTTTAACCCCAGCCAGCAACTAAGCACCACGCAGCCGCTCGCTCACTCCCCGCCAGTGGGATCGGGGAGAGAATCAGAAGGGTAAAAGGGAGAAAACTCATGGGTTGAGATAAGAAGAGTTTAATAATTGAAGTAAAATAAATAGTTACATAGGCAAAGCAAAAACCGTGCACGCAAACAAAGCAAAGCAAGGAATTCATTCACTGCTTCCCATGGGCAGGCAGGTGTTCAGCCATCCCCAGGAAAGCAGGGCTCCATCACACGTAACGGTTACTTGGGAAGACAAACACCATCATACCCAGTGTCCGTCCCCCCCGTCCCCCCCCCTTCTTCTTCCCCCAGCTTGTATACTGAGCATGACGTCACATGGTATGGAATAGCCCTTGGGCCAGTCTGGGTCAGCACCGCCCCTCCCCCCCCCTGCTGTGCCCCCTCCCAGCTTCTTGTGCACACGGCAGAGCAGGGGAAGCTGAAAAGTCTTTGACCAGTGTGAGCGCCACTTAGCACCTATTTAGCAAAGGCTTAGCACTACTTAGCAAGAACCAAAGCATCAGTGTATCATCGACATTGTTCTCATCCTAAACCCAAAACACAGCCCCATACCGGCTACCAAGACGAAAATTAACTCTCTCCCAGCTGAAACCAGGACAAGGACCCAAAGTGAGCCTGATCAGAGTGAGGACCACCACCTTTGAAAACTGGAGTCGCCTTAATGTATATCATGTTGTACACACTAGTGAGACAGCAGAACGTTATCTCTAAAGCTGTCAATTTTTTTGCACACTGGTTGTAGCCCACACTCGGCTGTGAGGTCTGCTCCAGGCTGTGATGAGGCAGTCTGCAGCTAGTCACCTCTTAGCATTGCATGGTGCCCTTAGCTGCTGCAGCAGGGACTGACGGGCTGTGCTTTCCCTCCCTGCGCTTTCTTGAGTGGTCACGAGGGAAGATGCACATGGGGAACAGTATGAAAATGACAGGGAGGAGTGTTAATAAGATGTTTAGTCACCTCTCTGCTCAATGGTAGGGGTTTAATTATTATGGAAAATACTAGAGGAACAAAGAGATCCAGAGAGCACTCTTCTTTCCCATCTGGCAGCCACTTCCCTGCCTCACCCTGGACTGGAGCAAAGACGATGCTTTTTCATACTCTCTGTTTTCAAGCCTTGCAGCTGTGCTGTCCCTGAGGATACTTGCCTGCCTGTGATCCAGCTGCGAGTCTAGGGGAGAGGGAGTGCTGTGCATGTGGCAGGGAGCCAGCCTGGCACAGACGCACTGAGCTCTAATGTCCTTAACTCAGCAGGAGGTCGGTGTGCTGCAGGTGACTGAGACACCTGCCTGGAAGAGCATGTATAGGAATAAACGGTCAGGTACAATCTGCAGGCAGACACATTACCCCAGAGCCTGTGGGCAGTAATACTGGCGTGGTTGTGTCTTCATGCATGTTGCTGTGGTTGCTCTCTCAACTGGCACCTATTCCATGCCAAGTAGGCGATGCTTTTGCTTAGAATATCAGTGCTGTGGCCTTGGCAAGTCTGATTCTCAGTGCTGTGATCTGAAGGGTTGATGCTGTTATCTGGAGGCTTAATACAGAAGGATTTAGTACGTGGCATGGAAGGGAGAAAGCATTGCAGGGAAACAAAGACAGGCAGGCTGACTTTCCACCAGCATCCTGCTACCTCTTAGCATGACTTTGTTGGAGAGGCAAGGTTAGGGAACAGCTTTGAGCCAGCAGATGTTTCTGCACCAGGCCAGAGGTGCAAGATGTCTTTGGGCATAGGTATTTTCTGTCTTTCATTTGCTGCTTAGATTTAGTTTAACTCTTTGTCCTATCCTCAAACAACATGGATACAGAAAACCAAAGAGGAAATGCCCTGTGGTCCCTAGTTCCCCATGCTTGTGGAATAATCTGTTCCTCTGGAGGGACTGAGAAATTATTTAACATCATTAATATTTAGGGTAAAAATTATGTTGGCCTAGGGCAGTTCTCCAAACTACCAAAGTGACACAAGAGCTTAATCTCACTGAGTTAGGCTTTGCAAAGTACACTGGTGCCTTTAAAATGTGATTTATTGGTGTCAATTAGTGTTCGTTTTTGGGGTAGAAGAGGTAAATTGGTGCCCATGAAAGGCAAAGTGCTGCTCTTCAAATTTAGAGAGGCAGCAGAGCAACACATGAATATCACCACAAATAGAAGCAGGGTGAGATAACCCTGAGAACTCTAATGTCTGATACTTTGTCCCTTGTCTTGCCCTTGAACTGGTGAGCTCTGCCAGCGAGAGATCCTCTGCACAGCTTCAGCGACACCCCGGCAGTTTCTGCTGAACTGGGTTTTGTGCTCCTTGCAGGGGTTGTGCAGGGCATCAGGAGAGGGATGCATGCCACTCCGTGAGGAGCACGTGGGGATTTATGCAGCAGAATCAGAATTTTGTACAAATCGAACACTTTGTCTTGTATGTGATGGAGCGTGAGTCAGCGAAGTACCAGAGTGCTGTAGCTCAGCTAGAAATGCATCAATAGCGCGGTCAGGAGGTGCGCAGCACCTTGAAAACCCCTTAGCAAAAAGGCAGGCTTTGGGAAATCGTTCTGTAAAGCCACCTGTGTTGGGCTTGCAGTGGCTTGTGTGCACAATGCATGCCTTTTAGTTGTGGCAGGCTTACGAGTGCTACCTTTGAACAGCCTCTGTTTCTCTGTGATCCACAGGCATTGTGGATAACCCAGTGAACTGGGATGCAGGTACTAATCCCTGTCAGGCTTGGAGAGTCCTCCTGATGTGGAGTTGGTTTATGTAATTCTCTTGCTTTGAATCTGTTCTTCCCTGGGGTAAGTCTGACTTCAGCAAAGTCACTCCTGATTCAAGGGAGTAAAACTGCGGCTAAGCCCTAAATAAAAGGATCATGTGAGCTCTTAGTGGCTGCTATGCCACGTGCCACGTAGCCCTTTCTTGAAAAATGAGCAGTTTCCTATTGTCTCGTGGTCGTTTGGGAATGTGCCACGTGATTGGACTGTCAGAAAGTAAATAAATACCTGAGGTGTCTCTGTTTATTGGCACTTGCATTATAAATACGAAATGCTAATTTTTCTGCTGGGCAACATTTCCAATTAGTTACTCTTGCTGCTTCTGATATACACATTTCTGTTTTATGCCTCCGGTTGTACAGTGTGGGTGTTCTCGTGCCACCCTGTGTTCCCTGGTGTACTTGCATTATGGTCTGACAGTCTCTGCCTAATTGGAAACCATTGTGGAACTGACTGGCAAACAAACAACAGGCAGAAATACTTACATTTATGTGCCCTTTGGGCTTATTAATAGCTTATCTTAAAGGAAGAAGGGAGCAAGAAGCATATAAAAACATGGCACGGCTTATTCTGTTTTGTCCTCTTGCTCTTTTCACTGAAGCAATACAATATTTTCAGGCAATACAAGTTCAGTCTGTAAGGTTTGCAAAATTCATTACTGATGCTCAGTGGAGACTGAATTAATGCTCATTGATTAATATGAAATATGACAGGACAATGAGTTATTGCATTACTCAAATTAACTCCTTTAAAATTCAGTCCAGCCTGTTAGCTTCTGTGTGCTACAAAACATCTATTCCAAGTACACTTTTAAGAAGGCTACTGGGAGGAGGAAAGAGGCAGAAGATCAAGGCAAATGGCCCTGGGGAAAATGAACCTGGAGCAAAGGGACTGATTTCAAAGCATCCTGTGAATTGGTAGCTGAGGGAGGCAGGAGAAGGGGTACCCCTTCTCATGTGAAGCTGTCTTCATCCTCCAGCCTCCCTCCTCTTTTTTAATGGCCCTTATTTTCCAGCCTTTATGGTATCATGGTTTCAGCAGGGAGCTTTCCCTGTTTAACTTACTACATTAGGTCATGCTACAAGGATCTTTTCTTTGTGGTTGCCTGCTGCAAGGAATTCAGGGGAACTATTTAGGATCGGTTATACAGAAAAACTGACATCCGAGTTCACTGGCATACTGGGTCGTTAAGGTTGATATCACTGTGACAGTAGTTTAATGTTAGCCTGAGTTTGCAAAGAGCCTGAAATGACACCTTTGATGCAAGAAGTTGCTTTAATTTCAGTGGGTGCTAATTCAAATGCCAGTGGTGATGCTTTGCAGGACAGAGCTTGTAACTTACTGCTTATCAAAGGGGAATAAGAAAAGAGGAACCATCGTACAATGAACTGTATTTTCCCTAAAATTGAGAGCAGAGTTGTATGAAGGATAAAGTTCTATTTTCATGAAAATCTATAGCCTAAAGCTGCATCTAAACACAACAATCTTTAAAGCATAGAAGTGATGCAACGCCCCTCTCACCCAGGCATGCTTCTTTAGAAACCCGGTTTTAAACAGCCTGCTAAGGGTTCGCAGTTGCAAAGTAAAACAAGATTTTAAACTGGTTTCAACTGTGAAGTTGTTTGTGAGTAAGCGCATAGCAGAGTTGCTAACACAGGGTAGTGCTGCAGTGGAGAATTGCAGCCTTTATCTTCTCCCAGGGGAGGGCGATTCAGCTTTCTAAAGCTTAAGGGACCATGGGTTTGCAGCAGCATGAGCAGTCAGCTTCTGCCTAGCACCCCGTTTTCCTTGGGTTTCCCCCTGCTTGGCCTGACACGGCATTCAGCTTTGATGCAAGGTCCCGCTTTGGGGTCCTAGAGCATGGTTGAAGGGTCAGCATGCGCTGAAGTGCTTTGAGTCAAGCCTTGTACACGATGCAATGTCCCAGGGCATCCCTGGAGAAGGGGCTCAGCACACAATGTGCGTGTGCACGAATGGCAAGAGGCAGCTTTCTCTCTCAAAGGTCGTGGTTGTCTCTGTGAGGCCAAATCCTTGTTGCTTTAGCCTTGCCTTTGCATACCTGGAGAAGTCCCTTCCCCCATGCATTGCTATGCAGGCAGTCCCAGTGCCCCTCACCGGCAACAGAGCTGGGAAGGCTGCCTGTGCTTGCTTTTGGGGGGAATTTCTTCCTCGGGCTCTTATTTACATTGCTGTTGATCCACTCACTCCTTAGCAATGACAATGACTTGAAAATTATTTCCTTTTACTTCCATCAAATACCTCCAATTGGTGAAGTTTCTTTTTTTTCTTTATCCCCCTGCTGATCTGAACTCCTCGCATCCTCCTCTGTCTACCTGGCATCTGGAAAGGAGAGATAAGTAAATATGGCATGCCAAGACTTAATAAGGCATGCAGCTTTCAATTGGATTTACAATGCCTTTGTTACAGTAGTGTGGCCAAAATAACAAAAAAAAAAAAAAGGTAAATAGCATTCTTCATTTGCTAATGCAGTTTCTGAGGATCTAAACAGTCCAGGACACGAAGTACCCAGACAATAGGTGCTTTAAATTCACATGGGCTGCCCATAGCTTTTATTTTAGAGGGCTTATGCTGCAAGATTGAGTACAAAATTGCTAATTCGGAAAGACTTGCTGAAGATGAAACACTCTTCTGAAATGTGATATTCAATTCTGTAGGTCGCTTGCTGCAGTTCCCTTCCTGGTATTTTACCTTCCAAATATGAGAAGCAAAAGCCCTTCTCAAATATTCACACTGGAAATTGCAGATGTCTAGAAAAAAAGATCCATCTTTATTCTTTTTACATCTTGGATGTGACAGCATCTGTTACTGCAACGTTAAACCCCAGCTGAGCAGGTGGTTGGTAGGCACTGGGTGTTAGTTGTTGTGTTAAAGCAATAGCTATGTGTCTGTGCCTCATCTGGCCGCCTTCGGTCCCTTCCAGGCTTGGAGAGGATGGGCATGGGAGCAGGAAATACCAAGTGCAGAGGAATCCAAATCTGTTCTGGTTAAGGGAGTTTGCCACTGTGTGCAATTCCTAAATCAAATTGTCTGCTGGCTGCTTCAACAATTATAAAAATATCAAATGAGTTAAAAGCACCGAGGAAGCAAAGACCATGACAGCAAGTGAGTGATAAGAAGCAGAGCTTTTATCAACTTGTCAATAAGAGAGCTGCTGGAGGTAATGGCTCCTGGCCCTACTGCAACAGTTTTACCACTGATTTCAGCAGGGGCAAGGCAATACTTCCAGCACAGCGATGCCACACCGTACATCTGGAGATCGATCTGCTCAACGCTACAGTAAAGTGATTTTGGTGGCTTGATTTGCCTTCCTACTGCTAAATGCCAGACAGCTGGGGGGGACTGTCTGGCTCATTTCTGAACAAGCCAATGATTGGGAATAGCACAGTTGAGTTTGCTGTGGTAGGGATGTCAGAGTGTCTCATGTTTGCAGCTCCTGATACCACCTGCCTGAGGTAGGCATGCTAACAAGGCACCAAGTCACTTATTCGAGAGACCTTACAAGAGAGACGTGATTAAGGCATCAACCATGGCAGAATATGCAGCAGAGAGAAAGCAAAGCTATTGCCTGCATCCCCTGAGGCTAGGATGTGATGTAAAGGGAAATTTGAGATTAGACACAGGAAGAACTCTCTTTAAGTCTAGGGTAGAGCTGGAACAGGCTGCTGAGGGCAGGGGTGGAATTGTTAGTGCTTTTAAGTGCTTGTCAAACATCTCCCAAAAATAGTTTGGGTATAGAGCTGAGCCAGTTCTGGGGTGGGGAGATGGATCAGATAGCTTTTTAAGGGGGTGTGTGTCCCCAGCCTTGTCCCTATAATGCTGTGGGAAATACACACGTACCCTACGCTCACCTGACATTAAAACAATTATTGTGTCTGGCTTGTTAAGTATTTCACCAAAGACTGACTGTTGATTGTGCATGTGGTGAAGTCCTTTGAAAATATACCTGAGCATCCCTTGCCAAGCTTCAATGAGGTCATTGCATTGCTGGGATTTGAGTTAGTGCTGTGGCACAACCGGGTTCTTAGTGGTGCCTTTAATAGCCTGCAGTGGCGATCGAAGCAGGTTCTTGTTACTGCTGTAATCCCTTACATGAAATTACTCTATTTTGATGCCTCAGAATCAAGGTATCAGAGAATTTTGTCTGGTTCTGCCAGCTTGCTGCAAAAGCAGGTGAATCAATGAGGTTGTTTCTTCTTTGCAAGTTAACAGCCCTGTCCAAGTCATGCTACTGGAATGAAAGGTCATTAAGGTAAAAAGTACTACTACATTATTGAATGCTACTGTTAGAGTCATAGAAAACAGCAGGTTTTTTTTCTGACATGGGGACGGTACTAAATGCACTGTGCTGAGATTGTTTCTTTCCCCTCAGGATTACTTCCACCAGCTCATCTGCATCACAGAAAGGGAAAAGTTTATTGTGCCAATCCGAGCTATAGGTGCCCGAGCTATCCTGGACTTCCCTGACCAGCTGAACTTTTCCGTCTGTCCAGTCAAGTACAGCACCCAGAAAACTCTGCTGGTTCGCAACATTGGTAATCGGGAGGCCCGCTACTGCATCAGCACTCAGAGGTAAAGCAGCTCATCTTTTTTGTGCAAAACACTGTTGCGTGATAATATAGTTAGTAACCAGTAACAAAAAGGAACCAGAGCATCCGAGCTGCTATATTGCAGCCATAGCTGGAAATGGGCAGGACATGTGGGTTTTGCAGTTGCTTACAGTGTTTTAAGCATGATGCAACCTTTGATAAAACTCTGCAAGCTGCAGCAAAGTTTTATACTGCAGTCGTGTCTCCAACGCAGTATCTTGCCAGACCAATTCTGTTAGTTTGAAAGAACAAATATAGGAAGGCAACTTGACTGCCCTTGGGCTGTATAGGATACCGCATGGCAGATGACAGCTCTAGGAGCTCAGTTCAGGTAGACCAAATGCAGTGTTAGGAATGGCCAGCTATGAGCTGGTGAAAGAGGGATTTCAGAATTTATCAGCAGCTGTGTCTATATTAGCAAGTGCAATTGGAGATTGTAGATCAAAGCAATTGGTATTGAGGCCCTGACAATAACACTGCGTGGTCCAGGAACTTTGTTTTGCAGTAGGTTTGGTCTGGTCCCTGGGACCAAATATTCTTAAGTAGAATGAGCTCTTAAGTGGAGATGAGCAGACACTGACTTCAAAACTGCACTACAGCCCCAAACCAGAATGTTAACGAGGGCACAGGCAAAAGATGCAGCAAATATCTGGTGCACAGGTTGGTGGCATTTTCTTCTAGAGCTTTATCTCTTCCAGATTTCCTGGTGAGTGCTAGAATGTTAGTAGCTACCTTGCAACCTCCTGATGATAACCTTCTGAAATGGTTAGATACTACTATCAGCCAAATACACCCATTCTCTGGGGGGCCACAAGCACATGGCATTTTGGTGGTACTGATGTGAATTGTGTTGTGGACAGCCTGTACTGCTCCTTTTGGTCTCAGAAGACAGTCACTGGTTTTCCAGTTTGCTGAATTGGAGAGGGTAACACCTTTTTGACACCACATCTGCCCAGAAACCGGTTCAGTTGGCTGGTAATTAGTTGAGAGTTGCTTGGTCCCAGAGGTCTCCGTGTAGGAGCTGAGGTCGAGAATGCAGCAAAGCCCTGCTGAATTGGTGCACCTGAGTTGCCTCAGTTTCTTCCCCAGGAAAACAGGACTCAAAGGACTTTTTACTTTTCTCCTGTGAAATGTGAGGGTCCAAGAGGAGCTTCCACCAAAGCCTGGCAAAGCTATTTAAGCAGGCTTCTAGGATGCTATTTAAGCAAGCTGCTGCTTTTCACTGTGGAAAACACGTAGGCAGGAACTTGTAAATCACTGTAGAGTTTTCCTCTGGGATTTCCAGATCTTGTTGTCACCACCAAAATAAATACCCAGTAAAGTCTAGCATCTTTTTGCAATGTACTTGCCAACTGTTCTATTGAGTGATACAGTGTACGTTGAATCCTGCTTGATACAGGTTTTAAGAGTTTCTGAACTTCAGCAATTAAATATTTCAGTCCTGATTTGCAATAAAGAAATGGGAAGCATTACAAAAGTTTTATTTCAAAAGACATAAAAAAGCAGAATTCTGAATAACTGGATTGCGTGTGTATGGACATCAAAAGCTGATACGATTTCCCCTGTCAGCTGAGGGCCTCAGTCATGTCTTCCATTTCATTATGAACTTTTGAAAGCCAGTTTGAAATTTCAGACAGATGATTTAAATCTTTGAATATAAGCAGCATTTTATTCTAATTAAGTTGCCCCCACTTGCATTCAGATTTCTTTTTAAATGCTCTGAAGTTCCTGTGTTTCTGCTCTCTGAAGTTCCTGTGTTTCTGCTCTCTTTTTTTTTTGCTTTAAGTGTTCAGCAAAATGTTATAATGAATTCTTCATAATTCATCTTCTGTCATAATTCATCTTCACTTTCTTAAAGGTTGAGTTCCTCTAATGCCTGTCTGTCTACCATCTGCCTATACGTATATGCACAGATGTATAAGAAATAGGAGAAATTTGGGGAATATGTGAAATGGAATTGGGCTGATTAAGAAGATAAAATCATAGAATAACTTTGCTTGGAAGGGGCCTCTGGAGATCATCTGAGCAAACATACTAATCAAATCAAGACCAGTGTCAAAGTTTGATCAGGTTTGCAAATAACACAGCTTGCTACTCTGGGCCTTTTTGTGTTGAGCTTTGAATGTCTTCAAGGTTGCCTTGCTTCTCTGGGTCCCTGATGTAGTGTTCAACCACCCTCGTGGTGACAATTTTTTTCTTAATATCTACTCAGATTTTCCGTTACTGCAACTTGTGTTCATTTTCCCTTATCCTATTACTGTACATCTCAAAGAAGAGCCTGGCCCCATCTTCTCTACACCTTCCCTTTACATAGTTGTAGATAGCACTAAGATCACTCTTCATCTTTCCTTCTCAAGGCTGTACAAACCCATTTATTTCAGCATCTCCCTGCATGTCCTGTGCTCCAGCCCCTAAGGTCCTCTTCTGTAGAAATGCTTTCTATCCCATCAATGCCCAGCCTGTAACGCCAGGGGTTATTCCATCCCAAATACAGGATTTTGCATTTTCTATTCCTGAACTGCATGAAGTTCACATCAGCCAATTTCTCCAGCCTGTTGTGGTCCCTCTGAATAGCAGCCCAGCCCTCCAGTGTGACTACTCCCTCCAGTCTGGTATCATCCACCAAATTTTGAGTGTTCCCTCCCGTTGATCAGGTCAAGATATCCCCTTGCATCCCAAGACCTGAACAACCATGTTCTCCCCTATGTGATGAGGCCATGGTGTGCCAGGAGTGGTTATTCCAGCCAGTGCTGGGGACCATACTGTGGGAGATATCATCGCTGCATTGCACCAACTCTTTTCTTGCTGTCTGGGTGCCTCTGGACCCTCTACCATATGTGCCAACTCTCACATTAATGACTGAGTCTCTTGATAGCAGCGATCAATGGTTGGTTCCTTGCTTGTTGTGCTATGAGAAGTTGCTCAGATACCTACTGCTGAGCTCCCAGGTGAGCCCTGTCGTTCTAGCAACCCAGCAGAAAAGAGTTGGCCTCCCAGCTGGCATGACAAGTTGGCTTGAGAATCAGACCAATGCAGTGCTCCAGAGGCTAGTAGATCATGAGCTGGCAATTGTCTTTGAACAGACATATTTACAGAGGCTTTCACAACAGTGGCCATTTTCCTACTAATGTTAGGGGATTAATTTCCCTGTTGTAGAGGCTGTAATAAAGGCTGCATAGTTATTAACAACAGAGGTAGTGAAGATTTAATTTAAAGTCACTAATTCTTTTGAATGACTTCCATAATAACTTGATGATTAATTATTATCACAGAACATTTAAAACCGTGCTTTGGAAATGAATGAGTTATGTTTCCTGTCCTGGAGAGCTTAAAGTGTAAATATGAGGTGCGGTAATCAAGAGTTATGGCATAGGTGCTAGGGGAAAGGAGTGCCAGCCTTACAAACTGAATTTCAGGACCATTTCAGTCTATTCTTATTTAGTGGAGAATTTAAGCAGCTTAAGTTGAATGTGTGCTTAACTTTTGCTGAGTAAGGATGCGGTGTTGTGTTAAAGCCAATCTTAATATCACGTAATAGCTTTGCGTGCTATGTACAAGCACACACGCATGCATATGAGAGAGGGAGGAGGACTGGTGGAGTAGAAGGGAATGAGAGAACTGTCCAAGTTTATAGACCCATCAGCTGCCCTCTGTCCTTTATTGCCTATCTGCACAACTGAAACTTCTGTCTTAGTTGCTGCAAATTTTGTTTTCTGGCCTGAGCAAATTCAGGCTCTTGCCTATTTGCAAGTCAGCTGCAGATGCCACCATTTCCTAGTCCAATGCACTGCTTATACCACTTTTCTTTGCCTCCTTTCTCTGGATTCCCTTCTCTATGGCATCAAGTGTAACCTACCTGCTTTCACCTTCGGTGCATTTTTCAGCCTATCTCCAGTCCTAACCTTTCCTCTCAGTCGGTACTGAGAGCTCAGCTCTTGCATCTGGTCAGTTCATGATGGCATTCCCTGCCTATTACTCATTTATCTAAGGACTTTGATGTTTTCTGCTGTGCATTTCACTCCAGGGAAGAGCTCTTAAGTGAATCCATGGGGCCAGTTCAGCGTCCTTCTGCTGTTCCCTGTTCAGAGCTCTCCCTTGCCATGGTATCTACCAGAAAACACAGCCACATTTTGACCACTTATTCATAAAGGAAAAAAACACCAAAGCACTCCCCATTATGCAGTGTGGCGTTGTGCCTCTGCATGTCCATACCCAGCTCTTAACTGCATAGCTTGGTACTAAAGAATAATAATAGTATAAATATAGAAAGACTCTTCCTGTCGTTCTCATTGTTAAGGCGGGATAATGAGTTTCTTCTCCGTGACATTCAGGGAGATAAATGTCATTCCAGTACATTTGAGTGGAAAATGGTGTCTGGAAGCAGATCTCAGTGCAGCACTGCCTTTTCCTGAAATTACAGACATTGTGCTATGCCATGCTACAGGGCTAGAGAGGATCAGTCTGAGATAAGCGCCTCTGTTTAGGAATGTCCCCATGAAGCTCTGAAAGCTCAGAAGACTATCCTATAAGGCACAGTGCTTGGAGCCCCCTTGCATCCCTCTCTGTAGTACCCATATACTATATGGAGGCATGGGATGGGAGACATCATAGGGTACAAACACCATCCAAGAATATGAAAAGAGAGCCTAGGTGCAGTGAAAGAGGGAGAGAGCGAGCTGTGAGATGCTGACTCTACAGAAGATTTTTCAGCACAGAGATGGAGCCTTGGATGCTTTGACCCAACAGACTGGGTTTATTGGAATAGTTGTGCTGCTTGACTTTGGCTGCTATACCATTACTAAAAAGTAATATATGCTGAGATTGAATGATCTTTGGGTTCTTTTCTGCAGTAGGTCTTAATGGAAAGATGAGGCAATTCAATCACCAGTAGCTTTTACTGCCTTCTTTGGAGTTGGAGATAGGTTTTAATGAAATCGATTCTCTCAAACTCAAATGATTTTATAATGTGAATTAAGGCGCAAGTAGACCAAAGAAAGTTTGGTCGTAGAAGGTGAACATACTATGGGACTTGAGGAAGGGTGTTGTAGCCTCCTTGCACACTGCATTTGCTAAATGTATGGTTGCAGGAGAAAAGGCGGCATGGTGGTTAGGGAGCCTGAGTCACAGAATTGCCAGCTTTGTTCACTTAGTTGTGTTTCTAAATTATGTCAGGACTATTTGGCCCTTGGTATCCTCACGGGACATAACTTTTGTCCAGCTCTCTCAAGATGCGGAGCTGATGCCTGGTGAAAGTAAGCAAGATGTAAATGCCAAAATACATCATTATGAAATTGCTTACAAATCTAGTGTTGCGTTCTTTCTGAAGGGCAATAATAGGCAAGATCTCACCAGGTACTGGTGGGAAGTCTTCTCCTAAATTGGTGTGGCTGGATGAGTTTATACAAGCTGGGGATTGCAAGGTACCATTGGGAGATCTGGACTTGTGAAAGTTTGGATGTTGTACAACAAAGCAAATATCCAAATGGACATAGTTAAAAAGCATGTCAGAAGAAAACAAGCTATTAAAAAAAATCCAAACCTTATCTTTTCTGTCTCTCAGGAGCAGTGGTGATTCATTAAAAGGATAGATCTAACAGAACCAGAATTATCTTAAAGAACAGCTCACAATTAATGGATAAAAGCCTAAAGTTTAGCCTGCCAGCTTCATCTCTTGGCAGTGCTTTTCATTTGGCTATTAAAACGTGTCAGGAATGTCTCTGTAGCATCTCTTCTTATCTGTAGGCTGCAGGGAACAGCTTAGTGATGTTGACTGAAATTCAGAGGAGTTAAGTTTAACCATGGAGCTTGCATCTTTGGGTCTTGGAGAACCAGGTCTACGTGAGGGATAATGATCCCCTGCTACAGGAGTAACAAAGTTGTCTTATGGGTACAGCATGGGGTGGGATGTAGGAGATGCAGTGTCTGATTTGTGCTTGGTTTCTCAGTCCTGAGAACTGAGTCCTGAACTGGGTTGGATTCTCTTCTGATAATTTGAAATATGAAGATAACTTCTTTCTCAGGCGTCCTCTGAAGTCACCCCCAGGAGTGTTATTCCCATCCCAGCCATTGGAGGGCAGGAGTATGTAGACATGAGGAAGGAGTAGGAAGATGATGGGATGGGAGGTAGTGCTGAAGTATTGCCAGGAATCCCCTTCCTTAACTAGCAGCTTTTCTGTTCTGGCAACATTTCTAGCAAAAAGAAAAGAGAAAAAAAAAAAAAAAAAAAGAGGGAGAAAAAACCAAAATCTGTGCCTTTCCCACAGCAGGCCACGATCCCACCCAAGCACCAGCAGGGACCTGCAGCAGTCCTGGCATAACCATCAGTGCAGATGCAGGACCACGTAGAGCAATCCAGTTCTGAGGCTGGTGGTCTTTCTTCCTCTCTCTCAAAAGTCTCCAGTCCAGCACGTAAGCATTGCAGGCCCAATGCTTCTCCATTACAGTCAGCAGCAATGTTCTCACTAGTTGTAATGGGAACAGGTCAGGCCCCTAATTGCAGCAATATCTCCTTAATGAGCAGAAACTCCAGCAACTTCACCAGCTGTCACTGCTTACGTGAACAAAGTTCAGCTTGCGCACGGCTCCAGTTGTTCTCATTATTTTTGTGTGCGTGTCGCGTTCTCTAATCACGGTAAAACTCTCCAGAACGTGTTTTTAAGGTGACAAATTGACCACCAGCAAAGCACTAAAACCAATAACTTTTGTTTTCTAAGTGGGGCTGTACAAGAGCCACGAAGGCCAGCTGCCATTGTGCAGAAGCATTGTTTCGTCTGACTTGTCCCTCAGCATTAAAGCATCGAGTTTTGTGTCTGTCAGCCAAGAGCTGTTTACCTGCTGGCAAATCATAATTGCTCACATTAAATCCAAAGTACACCAACATATTTTCATAATTATTTCCAACACATTGCACAGACTTTGGTGGGCCAAGCAAACAGTTACCAAGCTTGGATTAAAACCCAGAGTCCCAGACTGCATTGCTTGTGAATACATGGAAAACCTTCTGTTAAATTCGCCTTGATATGCTCCTGTTAATGGCGCTTCATTTAGCTAGGAATTTAATCGTTCAGGTTGTAAATGGGATACTCCTTTTGTGTCTTGTTTCCATGTCATGGTATCACTCTAATCTGCATTTGCACTCATTCAAATTTTTCTGATTGTTCCTTTTCTTCTTAGAGCAGCTTTCATTGAAATGCTGATAAAACGTGCCCTTTCTTAGACTAAACCAGGATGTTTTCAAGGTAAAAAATGAATTCTGCAAATTAAACCCTAATAATTCTCTGGTCTTCAAGCGACTTTTACTCTTCCTGTCTGATTTCTAGGCTGTAATCTCATTGGAACAGGTATTGCCTTGACATTTCCATCTCTTGAGGTAAGGTTTATAGGTGGCAGGAAAAGACAGATTCCTGAGGAAGTCAGTGTCAAGTTGTGCATGCAAATAGCTCTTACCATCTCTGTGCTCTTCAAAAACCGTTCTCTGGTTGTATTGCTAGCAGTTGGACTCTTGAGCCTTACTGCAGAGAACTGGATGCAGCGTACGGGGGAGATGAGGTCATTTTATACCATAGGGTCTTCTGAGGGACTGGATCTCTTCAGAAGTGAGAGTCAGTAGTTGTTTCTCATCCTGTATGTTGTGTTTTTCTTCTACTGACTGTGGTTCATTTGCTCCTTGCTTGCACAAGTGAGCTGAAGTGAACTAGACTGCCAAAGGAATATGGTCCCCAAATCTCCCACAATAGTCCTGATATCTTTGTGTTGCAGCCCTTTCTCTGTCGATGCCTCCATCGGGACTCTTGGGATTGGTGACACCATGCAAGTAACAGTGGAGTTTCACCCGCTGAAAACTGGGGATCATTCCAGGTCCCTGATAGTTCACTATGACACAGGTAAGTGCTGGGCACTGCATCGTGCACGCTCTCTGCATCCTTCAAAACGGAGCCCTTTCTAAGCAGAATAATCTTAAGCTTGCCTTGCAAACAACTTCTAAAACCTTTTCTTTCAAAACCTCTGGATGTTTCAGTGCTTAGAAGTGAGCAGATAAGGAGCAAAGGCCGAGTCTGTCGTTGTTCTATGCGTCCTGTGTCGCTGTGTGCTGGTCCATCCCTGGGGGACGCTGGTGTCAACAAGGTGTTCTCCACCCAGCACCCCCCTGTGACAGTCATCTACCATCATTCCCCGTTGTCCCAGCCACCTTAATCCCCTCTCCAGGTGTACCTTCCCTGCCCCAGCTTTACCTCAATTAAAAGGGAAAAATAGTTGGTGATTAGGCGATTGGTAAGTAGATCCCATCAAAGAGGAATGAGATTTTGGAATCCTGTTTTGCTGGGAGTTGCTGAGTGGAAGAAGGAGAAATATTGATTCTCCATTGCAGTATGTGTATGCGTCTGTGAAGTTTTATTCCTAGAGAATGCTATGTTTGAAGTGTGACATGGGAAATGCACGTCTCTATCAGACTTTCTCCAATGCCCGCTCTCTCTTACACACCTCTGTCCCATATGTGCTTCTCCGTTGTCTTGACACAGACCCTTTTTTCTATGTTGTCCTCTACCTATCTACATCCCACACTTCACAACGTCAGGACTCAAGTAGCCAGGACTTGAGGGCTCTTGGGATTTGGCAGGAAGTGCTCACTGCCTCCCAAGATAGGTGTAAAATTTATAGTAGGGTATGAGAAACCAAGGTCAGGCCACAGAAATACTGTCAGCTTTATAAGTCACTTTAAGAGTAAGTGGGGAAAACTCAAGAAAAAGGTGTGATGTTAAAATGCTTCTGTCAGCCTTGGTTCAGCAGAGGTATCTTGTGATGCTGAACGAGACGCTTTTGCAGTTGTGTGGATGCATTTGGTGTGCATTTTCTCTTGCCTGAAGGAGAGGTTTATTTTGTCCCTATTCCTGCACTTCGGTCCTAGGAAGCATGGCATCCTAATCTAGGTGCTACTGTGATGCTTTAGCCCAGCAATGAACACCTTAGTTGTCCTGAGTTTGCAGAAGTTGTAAAAATGCACCTATATCTTCCAAGTGCTCTTTGTAGCCTTGCGAGTTATCACAGCTTTGTTTAATATTCGGCAGTTAATGACATATTCATGGAGAATGGTTCATGCTCACTCAGAGAAGCTCATTGGTTTGGATAACACTTTCTTGAAAGAACTACTGAAATTTCAGGTGGAGAAGCACAAAAAGTGCCTCATTTCTCTGCATATAGAGAATCTATAGGATAAAATGCAGAGGGCTAGATCTTTCTCTGGGGTAAATAAGGGTAAATCAGTAGTAACACTAGAGATTAGGGCTGTAGGGTTTATACTTTGTGACTGAAAAGACTGAGTGAGTAATTAGGGCCAGGATCTTCATGGCTTGCTTTGAAAACCTGAGTCTTGTTCTTACTGAAGCACCTGGTCCCTCCATGGTTAATCTTTGCAGAAGCGATTTGCATGGATAGGCCATGGAGATCAAACTATCTACTGGCTCCGAGATAGGTGACCTCCCAGGAACGTGTGCAGCTACCTGGGAGATGAACCCGGGATTCGTTCTTGCCTGTCAGTACAACGTTGCAGTTATTTTTAAACAAACCACAAATTGAGAAGGAGAGCAAGGGACTAATTAAGGGATTATCTCTCTAACTTTGAAGCATACAAATAAGTAAAAGGCTGCTGAGATTAATTGCTAAAGTGAAACCGAAACATTTAATCAATCAGTCTTAAAAGCTGCTTATTGCAGGTGTAGTGCAGAGCACCAGACAATATTACCCAACCTCGCCTGGCAAGCCCTGACTAATTTGTCCTGCACTAAGTCAGACTCCCTGTGACTTGCATACAAAAAGCAGCTGCGTTGCTCTTTCAGAGCCACCAACAGACTGCTTGTTACAAAACAGAAGCGCTAAGAGCAAAACAGCAGTTTAGGAAGTTGGGCAGCATTTTCCTTGCTTTACTGTGTGTCTGTACTGACTTGCTCAGCTCACAAGTGGCAGTAGTTCTCAATGAATCGTGCTGTTGTTAGTGTGACTTACACAGGATCAGGTGCATGTTACATTGGTTTAATTTTTGCTGAAGTTGGGTCAAATCTGTCCCTAGCATTGCTTAAGCAAACACAGAGGTCTTCCACGTGAATAAATCGCAATTTTCCCTTTGCCTATTAATTGATTTAAATTGTGCATCCTTTAGACTGTCCTGGTTAGGAATACAGATGCTGTCCCCTGGATAGACTGTACATGTGATGGTAGTCCTGTTGCTACAAACTTTACAGATGAGTGTGAAGAAAATGTCTTTGCTGCTAAAAGCATAATGATTTACAATGAAAACTTGACCTTCAGTGTTATACATGTCCAGACTCCTCCGTTTTCCCCAGGCACATGTGTCTGGGTGTGAAAACATCTCGGCCCATCCTGAAATGAAGGTGACTTGGGATGTTCTGGGCTACAGCACATCCCTATTCATCACCTTAACATCAGATGATGGTATCGGAAGGGGTTTCTGAAGCCTGCATGCCAAGCACATATCCTGGTTTGGAAAGGGTTCTGCACTCAGGACCACTTGAAGGTCTGGTTGGTGGCTTGGCTCTTCCCGGGTGACTTTTAGCCCACTCCATGTGGATGTGGGAGAATAAGTTTATGGAGTTAAGTCTAGTCTCAACCAAGTCAGTATTCATACAGCTTAGATATTCTTTTAGCTCTCAAGCAGTTCTCAAGTGAGATGCCCAAGCTGGTTGTCCTGAGTACTGCTGTTCGTACATCAAACCCAGTTTGCTGCAGTCATAACATTCATTGCAACCTGACAGTATAGCACAAGCTTGGCGTGGGAGGGTGAGCTTTGCTCAGGGACACATGGTTAAGGAGATGTGTGACAGCTTCCCAGAGCTGTGCTGGAGGTGCAAAACAAACTCACCAGTCCCGTAGTACCCAGGATCAATAACATCAATGGCAGATGCTCCATGCAAGTAAAGGAGGCTACGAGAGACAGGGGGTGCTGGGAATTGTGGAAGGAGAATCACTTCTCTGCTCAGAGCTCCCTAAATCCTGACTTGCATTAGACTCCCGTCTCCAAGAAGTACCTACTATGGTATGATCGGTGGTCTTCAAGGTGTAAGACCAGATTCTGCGCTTGTATGTAGGTGCCTGCAGTGCCCCTGGGACCCTGTGACAAGGTGCTACAACGTGCTTCTAGTCTAGGAGATCTGTTGTGTGGTGCTGAAAGTCCTCTGTACAGGTTTTTTTTCCCCATCAGTCACTGCATCCCTTGGGATCCCTTTGTCAGCACAGGAAACTTCAGTAATTAGCAAAGCCTCCCTGAGCTTGCGCGTGGCTGACAGACACTACGTATTGAGATGCCTTTATTGCTGTCAGTAATAAGAGTAATTATGCAGATTGTTTTCCTTCGGTGCCTCTGTGAGACTGTAACACAGAAGCAAAAGCCTGGGGGTAGGATTTCACCCTCTTCGAGGGGAGAGATCAGAGCCAATATTCATATGCGAATTTTAGGAGACAGCATATCCAAGAAGTGCCAGCCCTCAAGCTCTCCATTACTGTCCTGTCTCCCCTTGGTGCAGAGCCCCAGAAAGCAGCTTCCTCAGAAGAAGTAACATGTAGCTCAGGAATAGTTCTCAGTGGGTTTAGTCCTGCTGGAAGCCTCCAGCTTCATGCTAAAAACCTGTTGAGGAACCATCTGGTTATTTGGCAGATTAATACCCTGTTTTCCCTCGACTTCCTACACAAGTTACAGGAGGGCTGACAGTTCCTGAGCAGGAGCTCTCCTACAGCAAATATCAGCTTGTTTGCTGTGGATCACAGACCCAGGCTCAGAGCATCCTTTGTGGCTCTGCACACCCAGGGCAATGGAGGGAGAGCTTGGCCTTAGCTCCTTGATTAATTACTTCCAGGGCAGGTAGAAGATGCGGGCAGCATCTGCCTCTGGCTCCATAGCTGTCAATCAGATTGAGCTTTCTTGAACTGGGTTAGTTACTGTGCCCATAGGAAGTAGATGAAGTAATGACTCCCCTCCTGAGCCCTGGGGAGCAAAACTTGCTCTCTGCCAAATTCCAGTTATTCCTGCACAGGAGAAGAGAGCAGCTAAATGTGTTTCTCCAGTGCAGCATGCTAGGAACACTGGAGAGCTACCATGATGTGTGTTTTGGGTTGACCAGTATCTGTCTGTGTAAACAGCCTCTATGGCTGCTAGCCATATCGGTGTCTGGAGCAAGGGGCTAGTAGATGTGTGATCTTCCCTTTCCTTTGAGCCAGCATGAATGCTTGTAGGATAGATGTGATTTCCTTGGGGCAATGTAAAAACCAAAAATAACAATAAAAAAATTCCTGGGTAGATTTCAAAGAACTGAATGGGACTTGCTCTTAGTGTGGCAGCAATGCTCAGGGTTACGGGGGGTATCAGAGGCAGATCTAGGTCTTCTGCCCTACATAGGATGCCCTGAGATGCCTCTGTCCTTCTTGGTCTGCAGCAGCAGAAGCCTCTGGAGCTGTGAGTGGTAACTGCCAGCTTAAGAAAACACTGACATTTAATCTCAAATGGGGAAAATGAGGCATGAGATCACTGGAAAAATTAAGGCATATTTAAAACCGACTAATTAGGGAGCTGACGCGGAGCTCTTTAGTCACCCATGGAATGACAGCGAGTTTGACGTGATGTATTAGAGCCATTTGGGTTTGGTGAAGATGATGGGTAGCTACAGGACTGGGCGTGCTTGACTGGCAGCAGAAGCAATGCCTGTGTATCTTGGCTGCAGTGATGATAAACTGTAGCAGAGGCTACAGCGCATTGCAAATGGGCCAAGGGGAATTGTCAGCTGTGTTAGTGACTGTTCAGCTCCTGCGTGGATCAGCATGGGGTTGCCAGCTGGGTATGTAAATGTGTTGGGATGCTGAATCCCTTTCTTCAGGTAAAATTGATGCTGGTTTTATCTGAATCGGCTTACTTCAGTAAATGAGGCCACCCATGCAAGGGCTTGGCAGTGTGCTAGTGATCACTGTGCGCATGCAGGAAAGTCATTAAATCCCAGCCCTGGTTGTTTGTTGCTGTTTGAGGCTGAACATGTGACTGTAGCATGATGTGCCAGCACGTCTGAACATCTCAGCTACCCGCAAGGATAAAGCATCTGAGAAAAGCACTGTCTTGCTGTGATATTCATCTGTGTGTTTCTGTAGGCTTTGGAGAACACAACCACCTTTGCATATCTCTGTTCTCTTTCCTTTAAGAACCCTCTTTCTACTAAGGGTCTTGTCATCTGTCTTGCAAGGCTGGCATTGCAATCAGCGGCTTCCAGGAACTTGTTTGAAAACGAAATGAAAATCGTATTGATTTAGTCTCTAGATCAAGCCTTTTCCTTTCTCTTTTTTCTTCTTTGTAAATCCACTGATGGATGTGGATAGGCAGCAGGGTTTAACTGAGGTTCAGCCCTTGTTGTGTTGCATTTTGCATTCCTGAGATCACTCAAACAAGCTGTTGAGTGCTCTCAATTTTTACTGACTTCAGCCAGAACGGAGGAGGCTCAATACTTGCCTGAGCAAACTCACTGCTTCGTTAGGTATTTATCTGAGTTGTCCCTGTGTTGTGCAGGATACCAGGGTGGGAATACCAAAACTATTTTCTGGTTTTAATCTTAGTCTTGTGCGAGTGTTTACAGGGGCTCTGATGTTGCTGTGAGTAGCGTTAAGTTACTATTGAGCTAAATTCATGGCAACAGACCCTGAGCTTCTGATTGCCACCACTGTGTGCCATTGCTATTCACCTCTGTAGTCATTCATCTTCATGCAATTCTCCATTCCTTCAGTGGCAGACAGATTTATAGTAGCTTCTTACAAGTGCTAAGACTTGGAGAAATCTTCTGCTTCCTAAGCAGCAGCCTCTTTTGACTCTGAAGCTTTGCTGTAGTGCACTGACGCAGTTTTTTTAGTTTGTTTAGTGCTGGCAGATGTTTAGAAACTTATTTTATTCTGTGAGGTTATAAAGAAGATCTTGTTTCCTGTGTTATCCTAAGGTGTAAGCCTGACTCTGATGCTGTAGCTATTACAAGAGGCTTCTCTAGCCTTTCCTTGGACTATCAGGCATTTAAAAACTTTGCAAAGGGATTTTTCTTTCTGTGTGTTGCAGGTGGTAAGTGCAGGTTGTGCTTTTCTTCCTTTGCTTATGAGAATTCCCAGTAGTGTGGCTGGTTTCCGAGTGACTTTTATGTTCTTCAAAGTGACTGGGAACTAGATGAGTGGAGGGAGGCATATATTGTAGGCAAAAAAAGGTGTAAATAAGAGTTTGTGCAATTATATGTTGACTTTGCATCTTAACAGTAGCAGCGCTGCAACAGACCAAGGATTGGTAACTAATACTTTATACAACTGATTGGTTATATGCTTTTATAGTCCAAATCAATTAGATTGATGGTGAGTCTAATTGGTCTCCAAAGTGTTCATTTATGTCAAAATAGCTAATAGGTAACAACTGTTTCCTGTCTTTGTTTCCCTTTTCTAGAACTGCTTGCAATAATGATTTTTTTTATACTCTTTTAGATAAGGTTGTTCTTCTTCTTGCAAACAGAGTATGGACTTTGCCCCCTCTCCAGGGCCTTGTGTTTCAAGACAGATGGTCCATCACTTTGCAGGTAGATGAAGGGGAATTAAGTTTGTGCTTCATTTATGCCTCAGGGTTTTTTGTACAGCTTCATAGCTCCACAACTACATAACACCCCTCCTGACAAAAACCTGCTAAAGCAACCCATGGAGTTGACTACATGAGCATGGACGGGGGTGTGTGTACTAGGAGGGTCATTTGGAAGTCAAAAATCTCCTTTTGGCTGTTTTGTTCATCCCCAGGTATGCACAGGAACAGACTTCCATGTGACACCGCACATCCCATTTTTAGTACATGAAAGATTTCTGGAGGAATATGGTTTTCATCTCTTTCTAGGTCATCCTTGACCACAGGTTGTCTACTCTATCATCAGCGGAAATCACTAAAGTGTCATTAACTCTGGATGCGTTTCAGGGCAGAACTTGACCATTCATTAGCCTCCTTTCCTTGTGGATCAATCAGCATCTGCTGAGAAGCAGAAGAGCAGCTTGAAGGGTGATTGATTTATTAAGTGGTATGTTGGGCATGTCTTTGTCAGGCAATCAGAATGAAAGTTCCTGCACTATTTTCCCCGTGGGCCAAAAGCAATGTTTCAGCCAGTCAGGTACCCCAGCGTATCATTACTGTAGTAGCAATAATGATTAAAAATAGCCTGCGGCATCCTGGATATGCGGCAGCACTGTCTTTCATCATCCGATGGTTTCATTGTCCTTTTCAATACATTCTGTGAGGCTCCTTCACGCTGGGCAGAACAAAGCCTCCGTGCTGGCTCCCAGGTACTCCTGTGCTGGAGTATTTCATCCTATAACAAGGCAAACAGATCTTCCTAAGCATGGTGCAAAGAAGGTAGCGGGGGGTGCTTTGGGTGCTCCATTACAGATGGATGCGCAACGAGGAGCCTATTTGATTGTCAAATGGGATGACTTTTAGTGTGCAAGAGAGCTGTCTGAAGAGCCTGCAACCTATCCTCTAGACCACTGCTGGCTGGTCATTGCTTTCCATCTCCCTGTTCATCCCCATCCGTTGTCTTATGGTTCCTTGCAATGTCTTTGAGGTAGAGGCCCTCTTCTGAGCTTTGTTGTAGCCTAGGAATGATTCTCTAGAAACACCCGTGTTAGCAGTAGCAGTTATTTAGTGGTGAGGTTTATAAACAAGCTGCTTTTAGGGCTGGAGTAAACAACATGGTGATTTAACAGTGTCTGAAAGTAGCTTGTGAACACCGCCTTGGAGAAGCACATAAAAATGACTGTCACTGCTCTGCGTTTTGCTCTAGTGCTGGAAATACAAGCGTGGGGGCTGACCGACGGCCTTTCTCAGGCCGGCAGAGACCAGCACACCTCGATGACAGCCAAACAGCTCAGAGCAATGCTCCTGACTCTGATCTAGTGGTAGCTCTGCAGGAGATGCAGCAAAAAGCATATGGGGGGGGTGTGGGGGGTGTGCTGGATCCAGCTGTAGGTGACTCCTCTAGCTTTCCGGAGATCAGTTAGCCTGGTGAAGTGACTCGCTTCTCTGGTGGTGAAGTTGTAATAGCAGTACTTTGCATGCCTTTTGAAAAACAAGTATATGCTGGCAGTGGTGAGGCAGTTGGGTGTGATAGTAGCAAGAGCAAAAGAATTACTTACCGCAGATCGATATGGAGGTACAATAACACCCTTTTGAGTGAAGAGCTCTGCTTTCATTGCTTGCTTGTATTTTCAGTGGAAAAGCAGCAGGACCTGTCTCTCTTCAGCTGTGTTCATAGAAGAGATGAGAGCGAGGCACAGTCTTCTGACAAACTAGGCAAATGAAATTAAACTTGCTTTCCAGGCTACCCAAATATTCCAAATGTGACTGCCATGCACGCCTAAAAAGATATAAGATCCAAATTCAGCAAAGAGGGAGTGACAGGGATAAAGGAAGAATATGTCTCAGTGAAGACAAGATGCAGCAGGGTGCTGTTTTGTTTCTATTCAGTCTAATCAATCTGGCTACCAGCTTCCTAATATTTAGAGCAGTAATCAATGAAGGAAAGTACTAGCTGATGAATACTATGAAAGTGTTCTTCATAAAACCTGAAATTTGTTTTGAAATCTTGTTCAAGGGTTTGCTTATCTACTCATTGAGCTGTACTTTCAAGCTAAAGAAAATGTGTCTTTCTATTTAAGAACAATTTGTATGGCTCTGAAAACTATTCCCTCTTTTACCAGGATGATCATATAGTGTTAGAAGAATTCAGAAAGATGTTTTAGCTCTTCTGTAAATTCCCTCTTTTTCTTTTTTTCCTGCACAGCAGGCCCCACAGAGGATGACCCAGTGCTAGACTTCATACTTCAAGATAGTGAAAAGTTATCCTGATGTGCCAAGATACCTGTGTCCATAGCCATGCAGGTGGATGCTGGAATAAAACACAGTGGTGTTTCTGCTGTGTCAAAGAGCATCATTCAGGAGTGCACAACCCAGAGCATCTGCTCTACTGCTGTATAAAAAGTCTAGCTTTTAATTTCAAGTTCAGGCATTGCTTCGTTCGAGTTGCAGAGTGAGAGCTGTGTCCTGCCATCTGTGGGAAATGTATCAAAAGCATGTAAGAATGAGAGAATTGACAGCCTGTAATAAGATCATGTTGTGTAAATAATGATAGGGCAGATACATCTAGATTCAGTAAATGTGCTTTCATGGCAGCAAAGCATCCTAAACTACACACCATGGACATTACCCTGTCAAGTGCAATGCATAGTGCTACATCACTGTTACTCTACAGAGATTTTTTTTTTTTAAATTTATATATTAAAAAACCAAGAGTCTTAAATGAAATGTCACATATAATTTGGCACCCAAGACATGAAGCCTGCAGCTGCCCTCGGCCAACCCTGACAGCTCCACTGTCTGTGTCAGTTCATCTGCCTGGCAGACAGATCCACGGCTTCCTCCTGACTCACTGGCATCAGTGCATGCTCTACTGTACTGAGCGATTTCTGGGTTTATATATTCAGCATGATGCCAAATACTACTCTTTGTGGTAAAAGGTGCTCTGGCAAACCCTCTAGCTTTCAAAAGAGTCATCAGTGCCTGCAGCCAGGAGCATAAGGGTGGCTGCATCCCCAGCTCCTGTCCAGGCGAGCAGCAACAGGGGATGTTTAGCAAAGCGTGTAGAAACTGGCAGTACATATGCTTTTTCTCTGTGGTCTCTGGAGTTAGCATTTTTCTGTGCTGGAGGCTTTATTCTTATCTTTGTTTAATAGCTTCTGATGGTTTTATCTTCCAAGAATTTGTCCAGTTGCTTTCTGAATTTATAGATGTTAGCCCCTGCAGCCTTCTATGGCAGTATGTTCCAAAGGAAGGAATATTGCCTGGAAAAGTACTACTGCTTTTGTGTAATTTGTGGCTAATAACATTATTTCAGGCCCTTGGGTTCCTGTTTTATGACAAATCATGACAAATTTTTCCTTATTCACATTTCCCAGGCCATGCTTTTACAAACCTCTTCCATCTATCTCCCATATGATTTCTCGGTTGATGAATCCTATTCAGTCTTCATATAGAAGCTGCTCCATACTTTTAATTGTACTTTGTGCCCTTTTCTATTTAATTTCAAATGCTTTAACTTGTTTTTTGAGATCAGAACTACACCTAATATTTCAAGACCTACGTGGCCATGGGTTTAGACAGTGAGATGATAAGGATAGTTGTCATAGTGTTTATTTTGTAGTTGTTTGTCGTCTTGATCGTTGTAGAGCATTAGCTCTTGTTTCCATAAACCTGAGTTGTGCATGCTCGAAGCACTGTGCATGTCTCCCATTTCTTGGGTTCTGGCTCCTCTGCTTGCCAATGTATGCTGAGGATTCTGTGGAGGGGAATGGTAATGCTTGTAAAGCGTACCTGTCTCTGGAACTCTCCTGAACTTCAGTTATTTTTATATGCTAAATTGTCCATTATAGGAAGCAGATTGTCCAGTCATTGGAAACATTGCTGGTTTTCTCACAATGTAAGTCATCTCTGGCCTCAAATCCCTACCACTCCGGACTCCCTTAAGAGCAAAGAAATTGAGGGTTATAGAGGCATGAAGGCTGAATTCTCTATGTGTGGAGATGAATGAATGACTGTAGAGATCTACTATTTTAAGGGTGAGTCTTGCTTCATTCCCCAGCCCCCCTTCCAGAACAAACGTGGTTCTGTTGTGTTGTCTGGCTTAGGATTTAAGGAGTCCATCCAGCACACTTCCAGCTCTCTTGTCTTGTTGCCTTTTAAAGGCAGGTCCATCCACTGGCTGCCTTGCTGTAACCTGTGCAGTGAGGAGAAGGCTCTGCCTTTGCAGTTGGATGCTCCCTAGGATATGGCTGAGTTGCTGCACTTGTCAGTTGGGGCTGGCTCTGAGGCTTTAAGCACCACTCCATAGAAATGCCATTTCTAGAGAATATGTCTGATGTTTGCTGTTTGCATCTCATCTGGAAAACACTCACCCACAACTGGAAGAGTGAGCTTGGTACTGAAGTTTGAGCTGAGCTGACTCCCAGGAGTTACTTGGTTAGGAAGAACAAAGGTCTGAAAGCTCTGGAAATGAGGGAGCCTTTGGTGGGAGTCTGTTCTGGAGGGTGAAATTCTGGCAGGTACTCATTAATCAGTTGATGTGCACAGCCAGGGGTTCTCTCCTCTTTAGCTCGGTCTGAGGTGGAAAGCAAAGATGTCCTTGCTCTGGTCATGGAATAGCTTGGGAATATGCAGTGTAGACTTGCATACTCAGGTGTAAGCAACAGGATCCAGGCTGAAAAAATGGGCTTGCAGGACTGTAATGGGCAGGTTGGTGTGGGCCATGCCCCACCAGTCTCGTTTTGATGTATTTTCGTAAACCCACAGCAAGTGAGGGCACTGCTTCTACGACACAGTGAAGTTCTCTTCTGCATCCCATCCTGCCATGGGCTGTCACTTCACTTGTTCCTCTGAACCTCCCTTTTCTGCCTGCATGCCCCCAGGCATCTTTGGTTGTCAGCAACAAGGGATCAGGAGAGAGACAACACTGGTGGTGTGCCTGCAGGAGACCCTGGGCAAGCCGTGACTGAGGTGGGACTTCTCAGAGTCACCTGAACGACTTCAGTGCAGGATTCCCTGTGACCTGAGTGGGATGGCAACCCAAAGGCCACCTGGGTACATCTGAAAAAAACTCACTGTAAATACTGTCACCCTGGGGATAAATCTCTACAAACACACCCAGAAATAAGGTGCTTAAGGTGGCGTCCAGGACATCCTCATGCTGTATGCATGCGACTATCAGGATGTGATAAATGTACTGATCCATGGAACTGCTAATATGGCTAAAAGCTGTAACACTTTCTTCTGTTACCTGTGGTTTGCTCTGTTCCTTGTACTTCCATCAGCAAGCGAGATGAGCAAAGACTCCCCTTTATTTTGTTCCAGGTGAAGATATTCACACGAGCCTTTATGGAGCAGCTGTAGATGTCAACATCAGGCTAGACAGGAACTCCTTGACAGTTGAGAAGACTTACCTCACACTGTCAAACCACAGATCCGTGGTCATCCACAATCGGAGTGAAATCATAGCCCACTTCCAGTGGAAGGCTTTTGTTACTCAGGAAGAGGAGGATCAGCAGAAGCTGAGGTTTGTTTGAAAGATTCATTTCAGTAAGTTACACTGCTGAAGGGTAAAACTAACGCGTGATCTCAGAAGGGTGTTGGTGCTTTTGAGTGGTTTAGGGCAAGTAAACCATCCACAGTGTCAGGGTATGTGTCACTGAGCTTCAGAGTAATGGAGCTCAGCACTTCCCATTCCAGTTCCACCCGTACTCCAGCTGAGGATGATGTTTTGGGGAGGAAAGGTTCGTTGCAATGACTGGATAGCAAATTCGTGTTTTGTGGGAGCACAAACCACTGAGGTCCAGAGATTCCTGAGCTACAGCAGGTCCGTGAAGCTGAGGAACGTGTCAGCACTTGTTACCTGGGACTTAATGTAGCTGCAGGTAATATAGCTATTACAATAGTCACTGCAGTTTCTTCCACTCCAGCTTTGATAAGGTGGTAGGCTCCTTTTCCAGCAATGTGCTGGTAGAGTGCTTCATTGGCCCAGAAAGTTGAGGCCACCCTGCTGTAGGGTGTTGAATTGCCTTGCACTGTCCTGGTTTCCAGCACAACGAGGTATTTCTGCCCTTCCTTTGAGGCTGGGGAGAGTTTGGAGGTGGAGGGTTCTGCAGGGAAGGTAGGGCAGCACAAGACCTGGAAGTGCATTTGGGCTTCAGCAACCCGTGTCTTCATGGTGGTGAGAGATGGGTCAGGATCTTCAAGGCTGTCTTTGGTGAAGCTTTGAAATACCCATTTCAGGCAGCAGAGAAACACTTACAGCCCAGGGCGGGTGAATTGGAAATTACACTTAAGAGCTTGGGTAATCCTTGTGTGACTTTTCAGACTTGGATGGATGTAGGTATATAGGAGTTAGTCTGAACCCATAGCTGATCAGGAAACTGCCTTAAACTGGAGCACTTTTTAAGGGCTTATGAGCAAATAAAGTTCAACATAATTAGGTCAGAAATGCCTTGAAGGTCAAAACTAGTTTTCCACTGTTCTCTATTTTTAATTACACAGCACGTGACTTCTCTGCAAGCTCAGTGTGTTAAAAGAAAATCTCATGACCTTCTCTTGGTACTTCCCTGGACCATTCCTCTACCATCTCTTCCCACCTGCCTTTCTCAGACTGGACCCGGGGTGATCCTCTTTCCCCCCAGAAGCAACAAGGTTTCCCCACAATACACTTCAACCTGATTTTTTTCCAGTTACATTTGATCTTGTGCCAGTTTGTGGACACGAAGTCACTGACCAGGATGTTTTGTTCTTCCTTACTTGCAATCTTAGGGATGGTCATAGCTCCAAGGCCACTGTCCTGCTGTCAGAGAAGCTTTTGAGGTCTTGGAGCAGGGAGGACTTTTTCATGGGAGAAGGCAGTGCAGGACCCCACACTGGGATGCGACCCAAAAAGACCTGGATTGTTAGAAGGTCTATCCAGGTGTTTGCCCTGTCTCCCTCCTGCAGGACTTTCTGGGTTGTAATGGTGGAATTGTCATCTGTTGACGGAGGTTGAGTTGAGGGTTGCTCATCTCAGTGGCTGGAAGCCCCCCTAATGCACAGCATTCTAGGTCAGCCGTGGAGAAACATTTCCTATTGCACTCTACGGGGAGCTAGCCAAAGCAAGTATTTTTGGCGCTGGTGACGGCATTTGCCCGAGGCTCTGTCTGTGTGCAGCTAGTAACATCCATGACTATATTTCCTTTCCAATTGTATTTGAATTTAGCTGGGTGATGACCGCTATCCTGTTTATACTGTATTGCCTCGATTTGCTGTGTATGGAGCCTTCCACTCATCCCCCCAGAGTTGTCACCTGCTGGTTCTTCATGGCCAGGGGACTGGAGCGTGAAGGGGGGACAGCAATATGCCAGCTAGGAAGCAACTTCTCCGTGGCAGTGTTCCCTTCTCATCTCTTGGTTGTGATCTTTAAACACTAGAATGATTTCTGCTACAACTACCAAGTAAGGGAAAGATTAACTGTGTCAAAGCTCTGCAGAGAAGGCCAAAAAGGAAAAAGATAAGGTGGTTCAAGGTTAGACTTAAGGGTTTGGACTTAGAGGTGCTGGTCCTGACTTCTTTATTGGGTGATGCTAGGCAGAGTTCCTTCCTTTCTCAGGGCCTCTGTTTTCATGCATATAAACCCATTAATTACACTGAGGTGATATGATGCCTGAATTCATTAGTTTGCTTTTAAAGTGCTCTGGGATCCTCTGGTGGAAGGCAGTGTGGGGAGCAGAGAGGGAACATTGTTCGCTTATCCAAAAGTGAAGAAAAAAGAGTGATGCTAGTAATCTGCAGCTGAAACCCATCTGCTTCTTCCCTTCGTAGTGAAGCACTGCAGTGGGTGCTCCTTCGTCTTCATTATCTGCCTCCCACAAGCAGCTCTATGGTAGGAAAAGCCAGTTGAGGTTGTTGGATTCTCCATCAATTGTGGCAGTGGCTTTGAGCCAAGTCACTCTCTTGAGGGCTGCTAGCTTTCAAAAAAACCTTTTCTTAGCTCATAAGCGTGGGGTAAAGCTACCTGCCACGCCAGTGAACAAGTGATCATCTGATCCATTTGGGACCCCATGGCTCGGGGTCAGCCCCTTGCTGGGCTGCTGCTGCTGCTGTTCCTCCCCAAGTGCGTTGCTGCCCCTGCACTTACATGACAGTCTCTGCAAATATGTTGCTTATTAAATTATCTGCTTGGTTTGTCTCTCCCATGGCTGCAGGCTGTGTCGCAGGCTGCAGAGGCAGGAAGAGGATGAGACGGATTATTTTCTCAAGGAGTGCGCAGTGGACCCCACTCTCCGAGAACGCCTTTCCCTTCTCTCCCGCACCTTCCAGAACCAGAGGGCAAAGGTGCAAGGAGACTCCATGCTTTTTTCCGATGATATCTTCACCTTTGAGCCGGTGGTAAGCAGTAGCTGAGAACCTCCCTTCCTCCTCCTCCCTGAATTGAGGTCACTTGGCAGATCCCTGCATCAGCTGGCTTGATGTGTAAAGAGAGAAAACATCAGGTTTCTAGTGAGGATGGGAGAGCTTGTTGCAAAAAGCATTTCTGAACTGTGGCTCCTGACAGGCAGCAAGAGCCTGCCTAAAGCTGAGCCTACTGCAAGGGCTATAAGTAAGTGTCCTTACAGTGGTCAGAGGTGTCGATTATTATATGTAAGGGCACACTTTACACATACTGTATGGGGATTAACAAAGGATATTAGAGCGCTGTCAGTTCACATATTGGCCTGAAGAATGAAATGGTCCTCTGTGGAAAGGAGGCCAAACTCAGCCCAAGTTTAATCATGGAAATACCAATCCCTTCACATAACCTGGACTTACACCATGTCCGAATCTCCCTGCCAGTGTCATCTGTAAGCCCGGACACAAGACTGGCAGGTTTAAATGGGCTTTTTGAGTTGTACTGCACATAGGTACAGAAATTTTTTCTTTTCTGTTTATGCAAGCAAAACCCCATGTCCTTCAGTAAACCAGAGCTCTGATTCTGAGTATTTGCATAGTCTGAGACGAAGAATACCTGCTGTCTGAGCAGTGCAAAATCCCTTCTCATCTTGGAGTAAACCCTAGAATAAACCCAACCTTTTCTTTTTTTTTTTTAAATAGGTGAACTAATTTTTTTTTTTTTTTTCAAGGGAGGGGATCATGTTCTCTTCTTGGTTATTCCTATAGCCCGTATAAGGCTGAGAGCCACCAATGTCAGCACAACTGCAGTTTCACACCACTGTAGCAGCATGGTGTGACCAAGAGATTCTGTCAGAGCAGTAGGAATATTGTAGAGTGGGAGCTGATCAGCTGAGCATTAAGAGCATCCTGCAGTGCATTAGAGCTGATTTTGGAGTGCGTCCCAGGGCTCCTGCTTTGTCACAGTCGGACTATGTCTCCACAACTAGCATATCCCACCCTTGTGCTCCTGAAGTACGTTAAGGTGAGGTGCAGAAGTCTGGCTGCTCACAGTACTGAGTCCTGGTACTCCATGTAGCGATGTACGGACATGAACCGTAGCCTGGCCTCAAGTCTTGAGTGGAAACTCTTCCTAAATGGCTATGTTAATGTTACACAGTTTGCTCCAGGACTGAATATAACTGGGCTACTACATGAGTCTCTCCCCATCTGTCTTGGCCAGCATTATTAATCTTTTGATTTGCATAAATTCCATTATTTATGGAACAATCAGTTTCACATTCAGAGTTTTGCTCATGTCTGTCTTCTCCCTCTGACATATGGGTGTCTTGACCTGAAATGATAGTAAGAATTTTCCTCCTCTTTATCAAACGTATAATCTAAAAATCGACTGCCACTGACTTCCATATTCTTCTCTCCAATGATGCCGCCGTAACCTTTAGCTGTGACAGAGACCTTCTTGCACTGCCATGTAAATCTGCTGGAGAGGCCCCCCAAAGCTGGGACCTTGCTGCTTTGCAGACCTTCTGGCCAAAAGCGGCTGCTTTCTTCCTACCTATCACCCGTGATGTCCGAGAGCACCTATAGAAATAATCAAACCCTTGTAACAAGTGACTGGTGGAAGCAATTGCTTCCGGAGGTTAGGAAGCTGATGAAGGATAGTAGTCTTGGAAGCACTTTCTGGACAGGGTGGCTGTGCAGGGTTTGTGCAGAAGCTTTGCTGTGTAAGTGGACCATTAGCTGCTTTTTTTTCAGGTGTTGCTATCTGTAGAAGCTGCAGCAGGTCACTTCAGTCTGTATAGGGTTAACTCTCTGATGAAAATAATAACAAAAAAGAGGAGGCAGTGATTTTGGAATGACCATGTGACCATGAACATTTTGAGCAGCCGTCCAAGCCTGTGGGAAACAAGCTGTTATGCAACTCTGACTTTCTGAGTGCATCTCAAATTTGGTTTAATTTATTTTTGCAAACACACATGATATGTCAGCAGAAGCAGCTGTGATAGAAGCCCAGGTGGCTACCAAAGGACAAAGTCCTTGCTTTTTGCTGCATCCTTCCCACCACAGCTTAGCTGTAAGTCACATTGCAGACACGTGGGAGCTGACTCCTTGGAAATGGAAACCAGAGGAAAGGGAGGACAGGGATTTGTTACCATTGCACTGCCCTTGACAAGTCATCCCTGTCCTGTCATTGCCTGGTAGTGACTCTGCAGTGCCATGTGTTAACTCTGAGCCGATGGAGGTGGTCTTCAAGATATCCAGGTTATGAAACTGCTGCTGTTGTTGATCTAGAGGTTAGGCCAGGAGGTAACAGCGTTGTTTGTTCCTGCAAATCTCTATCTCAGCTGGGGAACCAAGCTGGTCCCCGTCCAAATGAGAGGTTACTGCGGAGCACTTCAGTTTTTGGCAGGAGGCACCATCTCCAGTGGGAGCTGTGGTCTGTCCCACAGCTCACTGTGGGTTCAGTTATTTATGGAAAGAGGAAGATGTTAGCTTTGGCACTGCCTTTCTCCTAAGTGCCCTGAACTAGCAGGATGCACTTTGGATGTCATTTCAATACTTCTGTTGCCAGCTCTGTCTTTGGCTTTGTCTGCTTTGAGCAGTGATTTCCTTTCCGTGGATCGGCTTCCCCCTCTGCAAAACAAAGTAGTGGATTTGGCCAACAGTTGGTGGTGCCCAGCTCTTCAAGACTGGCTTTTTCTTATTCAGGCTGGTGGAGATCTAGCAGATTCTCATTATTTAGGGGCAGAGGGAGGGAAAATAGGATCTGCATGTATTTACAGTTGGGCTCCTGCATAGAGGTCACTTCTGTAGCTGTGAGTCATGGTGTGCCATCCCCTCCTGCATCCCGTTGCTTTATGCTGTAGCAAAGCCAGGGTACAACAGCTGGAGTTTCTGTGCTGTATCATCATACATCCACCGTCTGTATTTTATGCCACCTGCCAGTTGCAGCCTGTCCGAGGCTGACATTAAGCCAGAAGTGTTGCAATATCATGTTCACAGCACTGCACAGTTTTATTTCTGTCCCGGTTAGCATCCTCGGTAGTTTTCCATGCTCTGACTCAACTGCCATCCTATAGAGAACATGTTAGCCCAGGCAGACCGCTGGCTCCTGAGGTGTCCTGAGGCTGACACGCATGTAGCAGTAGCCTGCAAGGGTGGGTAATGAACCATATCCTTTTAAGCAGCAGTTCTGTTTTCCCCATGGGGTAGCAGGAATGTGAGGATCCTCTTCAACAGCCTATTTTAATTTCCCAGGAGAAATAACTCACCATTTTTTCTAGTTTTATAGTCTGACATACAGCAGTAATGAAGGGAGAAATGACAGAAATTTCCCAGAATAGTTATTTCTTTAAAGAATTTGTTTTAGCCATGGAATAGTAGAATAAAGTGTAACTGATTATTTCTTCTTGCCCTCCACTTTTGGAGTCAAACGGTCTGGCTTATAGCTTCACTGACAATACAGGGAAGCTATCTGTGGATGCACTGCCAAAAGTTTCCGACCAAATACATTGAATCCTGCAGAATAGTGATTTCATATCAGGAGCTCAAGAGACTGAGTCTATTAACTGCTGATGCAGGTTTTCTTGGAAGTGAGGATATGAGTGCAAGGCTCCAGTAATAATGCTGTATTAGGATTGTTCCAGAGGGCTGTGCTGATGCATATTAAAGGATGGGTTTTATTGCTAGTCCGTAGGCTTGTTTCCTCTGGTGCCTTAGAGGAGTCTCATCTGACTGTGCCTTGAGATCCAGCAGCTCCTCAGATGCAGGGAGATATCTCCCTTGTCAGGATCTTGGTGCATCACTGAGTGGTTTCCTGGAGCATGCAAGACATCATCCCTGGCAAGGGGGTTTGTGTGCTGCACCCTCATCTGTTTAAGTCGTAAAAGAAGAAATGACATCGGCCCAAAGGTCTAGGCTCCCTCCTGCACTCGTTACTTATACAGTGTACAGAGAGATCCTAGCAACATTGCAGCAATCACTGTGATCTTGGGGGTATTGAGCAAATCATCCCACCAGGGACTCAGCCACTCTGAATAACACCTGCAGGGACTCGTTTCGACTCCCTCGCTGTTTGGAGATGTACACTTGCAGTATTCTCCCAGGTTCTTGCTGAAGCTGTATTTTTCTGGTGCAGTAGAAGTTCACCATTTTGGTGTTCAGTTCGGGTTATCTTGGGCTGGGATCAAATTCTAGCGTCAGACAAATGCCATGCAGTCACTGACCCAGCTCTGGTTCCCCTTCTGACAGCAATGGTGATGCAGGAATGGGATGAGACCAGGACAACTAGGGCTTTCTGTGTCAGGAGCAATGTCTCATGTCCCATGTGGAGACCAGCAGGCAGCCAGAGCAGATTGCAAAGCCCTGATATTGCTCTCCTGCCTTTTGTGCCCCCTTGTCCATAAGCAGAGGACAGTGAGTCCCAGCTGGGGTAGCCAGCTCTCTGACAGGGCCTTGCCTTCATTTGTGAGCTGGTTTCCAAATTTTTCCTGCAAAGATGAAGGCAGGCATGGTTTTCTCTCCAGGAGCTGATCTGAGATGTCCTTCTGGCTGCAAGCCCTGGCACCCAGTGGGATGCAGGGTATTGCTGCTGGCTCTGCCAGGGTCCAGCTGGTTGGTGCCTATTACAGATGTGTATGGTCTACTGGGGGCAGGGGTTAGGTGGGGACAAGAGTTGAATGGGGACAGGTCCCATGGTGGAGAGAGAGAAAGGATATTGAAGCAGACTTGATATTGTACAAGGCAGTTTCGTGGCAAGAGGCAGCATCCCCTGAGAACAGGATGACTGTGGGCATTGTTATCCCAAACCAGGTTAATCCAAAGCTGCAAAGACCAGAAGGGATGCCTCTGAGGGGCAGCTCTTGGTATCGAGCTCAGTGTCTGCGGAGAGCCCAGAGCATGTACAGACACTGCTCTCTGGACTATGAGATAGCATGTAGCCATGTGCTCCTGGGGCTGGTACACCACTGGCATGGTGTGAGGACTATCAAAGGGTTTTACGTTACTCTGGGGAGGAGGGGTATCCTCATTGCCTGCCTTTGACACAAAACTCAGGTGTCCCAAGTTGGTGGAGAACCTGAGCAGTTCAGCTTCTGCATTCAAGGGGATGTAGGCTTTGTAGCCCAAGGCTCCCTGTAGATGATCCAAGTTAGATATTTAAAGTTTATATAGTGTGAATACTCCCACATCTCTCCTGAATGCTTGAGGGCATTCAGGCCTTGAAATTTCAGCCCTTATTGTTTCTGTACATTGGGACCTCCTTGGAGAAACTGGGGCTAATGGTGCTGCCCTGCCAGAGGAACTCCTGGGAGGTTTTCGCTGTCCTGAGAGGAGCATTGGAAGTACTGCAGTACCCTGGATGGACTCTGTAGTGGCTGAAGGCCTTGCTGTGCCTCTGTTTCTGTATGCTGTAAAATGGGGAAGTGGAATTTACTGAAATATTTTTTTTTAATGAAGTTCTCTTTCTATTATCTCCTCCCTGCTGTAGTCACAACGTCTCCCTGTGCATATTCATCGCTGCAATTGGGATTGTTGCTGTGCCAGTCACGTTAGGGGCTCAGGCACGCAGAGTATCAGTCTGTCTGACTGCTAGAGCTTAGTGGGGGAACAGGTAAGTTTGCCGTCCTAGTCCTGTTCACCCACAGCTCAATCGGCAGTGACCAGATCAGAACAGTTGATGTGGGTGCAGCTCGTAGCAAGACAGAGCTGTCATGAGCATCAAGCACGCGCTGTTTCTGAACCATCTCCCACTCTTGTCCCAGCCTCCTGGCTCTGCACCACCTTCCTGGGTTCCCTGCCCTGTTAAGTCTGTCCCTATCCCTGCCTCTGTGATATACTGCTGTTACTGTGCTCCAAAACAGTGGGGTAAGATCACCGTGTCGGTTATATTTCTGTCACAGATGTACTGGCCTTCATCAAATCCCAAAGTCAGCTAAACTCGCTCAGCTAGAAAAGTGCACTGTTGTTAGCAGATACATATTCATCAGGCCAATGGTTCTTTTTAACTTTCTTCCTTTCCTGCTTAGTTTCATTTTTGCTTATGAATTGTATTACGCTTGCTTCCATTAACAGGAGATGTATTGCCTCCGACAGCCTCTGAGTAATAACCAAACTGCCCCGAAGTGTCCACGGGGCCAATATATCTGATTGCGGCACATAAAATAGACCAGTGAGTACCATCAGCCTGCAATCCAGCAGAAGCGAGCAGCAAAACAGTTCTTTGTTAGATAGGTGACCTGAAAGACTGATACTGCTGTATTAGGCTCGAAGTTTGTTTTCTGGCCTCGGTGGAAGGAGGGATGCTCTCTGAGTTTCCCAGGAATGATTTGGCTCTATGAGTCCTCATTCTTGTTCATATGAACCCTGCTTTAGAGCAGCCAGTGTTGCGTTGAATGATGACATTGTCTAAAAATCTCACTCTGCTTTTTCAGATAGATCCCATGGTTTTGCAAGAAATAACACAGTCCCAGCAAATCAGATGCTCAGTTTATGGTAGGCGTCGTCTGTCTGACAGCCAGCACAAACTCTAAGCTGCATGCCCCTGGTAATCTGGCTGTGCACAGCTCTCGTAAGCCTGATTGCAGAACTACAGTCAAATCCTGGCATCAGTTTTCACCCTCAGCCTTGCTGGTCCTGCCCTGTCTCATTCCAATACCTTCTCCCCAGTTTGCTCTCTGGCATGCAGGACTCTACAGAGCAAATGGAGACTTTTCCTTGGAGTGATCTCAGTGGCCATTCTGAAATTGGGCTCTTTTCACTCCCACTCGTTGCTGAACTCCCCTCCCTTTTACTGCACCTCTGTGTTTTGGTTTTAAGGCTGAGGATGCGCTATCCTCCCCTGCTTTGTGCCCCTCCATAAGATGAAGACATCAAGCATCGCCAGCACTCTCAGCATAGCAGCGGTGAGTGTGTAGCTGATGGTGCTGGCAAGGAACTGAATGAGGGGTCTCTGCAGCTCTCTGGGCAGAGGATCACAGCAGCTGGAGGATCAAATGGTACCGCTGGGCAGCTCATCCCATGCAGCACCCTTTAAGGAGAGGCGCAGAACACTGGTGAGCTGAGATGCGTGTTCAGCTACAGCCATTGGGCTTGAAGCAAATGCAAGCAGCTGCCTAGTGCATCCCCCCCCTCCCCAGGGATGGTCTGTCCAGGGTGAGACCACTGAATTCAGTCTGTTAAACACACACCAAGCAGCTGGGCAATGAGCACTGGTGAGTTATTAGACTCTAATTAGCCGAGCCAGGGAGATCTATCATCCGAGTGTTTTTTCTCAGTGGCTTGGCTTAGGCAAGCTCCGGGTGTCATAGCAGAGCTTATGTTGTTCAGAGCACCCTGAATGCTTTTATTCCTGCAAATCTAAGAGAACTCTGTGGATGCTCAGTCCGTGCAGCACCCCTATGGGACCCAAAGGCTCTGATATCTAGCATGCTGACTGTGAGTTGCAGACTGATGTCCCCAGTTTGCTTCCTCTAGCGAGCGTGCTGTCATATAATAAGGCTTCGTCTTCATCTAGTTGCTTGCTGGATAGAAACACGAAGTACATTTGATCTGGCAAATGTGTTTGCTCTAGGTTTTGAGAGGAATCCAAGTGACTTTATGCTTTCAGACTTCCCTTTCCTTATTGTTGTGGTGGTGATGGTTTGTTGGGGTTCGAAACAGTTTTTTCTGCCTGTTCTTCCCTCTGTTCTGTTGACTCTGAGCCGCCTGTGCATTAGGGAATTATTTGCAGCTGCAGCCCAATAACTCACCGTGTCATAGCTCTTTAATTTTTGTGGGGGCTGTCCTTTGAGCTATATAAGCGCTAAGTCGATAGGAAGTATTAGAGTTATTTAATATTTATGCTGCAGGAGTGCCGGAGGCTCCAGTCAGTTCAAGACTCTTCTGGACAAAGTACTGAGGATACCCAGCAGCAAGCAGAATCAAAGCCTCACTTCGTTGATAGAAAAATAACTCTGTTCTTTTCATCTCCTTCTATAAGCTAAATTTTTCATTCCTTGTAGAGTATTATTACAGTTGTCAGACATGCATATATTTATGTCAACAAATGCACAAAGAGACATTTGTAATGGTAG
This sequence comes from Nipponia nippon, assembly GCF_047370975.1. Classification (NCBI taxonomy): domain Eukaryota; kingdom Metazoa; phylum Chordata; class Aves; order Pelecaniformes; family Threskiornithidae; genus Nipponia; species Nipponia nippon. The sequence continues at coordinate 32,309,920 of NW_028262391.1, forward strand.
GGGTTGAGGGGATGTAAGTGGTGCCTTTTTTTAAACCAGTTACAAGAAGTGAGTGAGAGCCTTTATAAACCAGGGATGCCTCCAAAAATGAGAGAGCTCCCTGGGACTGAGTGCTAGTGCCAGGACTCTTGGGGACAGAAGCAGAGAGAGAAGACCCTGTGGAAGCAGCAGACAGTTGCAGAAGCACTGGTAGCGCGGCCCAGACTTCAATCTCTGAGCATGACAAGGAAAAGAGCTATTTTACTTCATTTTTGGTTGAAAGAGGTGTGGAGATGTAAGCAAATCCTGTCTCTTCTTGTTTGAGCCTGTGTTCAGGGAAACAGGAGTGTATGCACCTTGCAGAGATAAACAGGACACATCCAACTCTCAACTTCAAATCTTTTGTAACCTACATGCTGGCTGACTGCTCGTGGCGTGGGGCAGAAGCAGCCATCAACAAGGAGTCTGTTCTTCATTAATCCCCAGGCAGGAGGGCTTGTTCTGCTAGGTGCTGACTGCCCCAGACTCACCAGAGTACGTTATATACTTAAATACATGTACAGGTGAAGGGTATAAGAGGCAGCACCTTTGTAACTAAAAATGGAAAAATCCATTTGATTCTCTAAATCACTTCTGATCTCAGCAGAGGTGTTCACGTAGCCATAGTGATACAGGGATATATGGGAAGGTTTGCAGGAGAGAGGTACCTTTTCCTTCGAGCGGCTGGTACCTCTGAAGAAATCCTGCTTGATTTGCTGGAGTGTGAGCTGGCTTGTTTGCTTCTTTATAGACCTAATTTAACAGAATGCCTCTACCAGGTGCTGGTAAGGGACTTAGGAAGTTTTTTTTTGCAGCTGCTTCCAAACTCTTATAAATTTTGTTGATAAGTGTTATTTGCTCCTTGCTCTTCATCGATGCTCTAAATATAGGCTACAGAGCTGTGTTTGAAAACAAGAAATGTAACGTTTGAAGATAAATGGTTTGCTGTCTGCTTATGTTTTAGGAGGGAGATGTCTGGCCAAATTCTTCAGCAGAAATTAATGTGATCTTTAAACCCCAAGAAGCCAGAGTCTATCAACAAACGGTCTACTGTGACATCTCAGGTACAGCTTTTCTCTTGCTTCTGTAACCCACGGTGAAGGCAAGGCACGAATAGAACCAGCCCACTCAGTTCTCCTGTAATTGCTACGAAGGGTCAGTGGTCAGCAGGGCGGTGCTGGCACATGCCCGCTGTCCCTGCGGTTTCCAGGTGGTCTCCTGTGCAAGGCCAGCCCTCAGGATGCCTGGCTACAAGCTTGGATCACTGATCCCAGAACAGCCACGGCAGTGAAGGGATAAGTTTTCATGCCATGAGTTTGCCAGCATTTGCTCTGCTGCGAGGTGTCTGTAAAAGCCAAAGAGCTACACAGCAGAGCAGCTTTAATGGACAAGCACTAAGGCCCTATAGAGCATTTACCTCCAAGATGAGTCTATTACATGGTCTCCCAGACCCTGGATCACCCCTCGCTACCCAGACGCTGCCAGACCTTAGGTGGCTGAGCCCTGCTGAGTGCAGGTGTCTGCAAAAGGACAACCTCTGGCCAGCATGTGCTTCTCTCCTTGTGTGGGCATTGTCACCTTGGGGCTCCTAGTCTATGGTGCGTACGGGTAGCATTGCACAGGGCTTGCTGTACTCAGCAGGGTGAACACCCTTCCTGGAGATCGGAGTCCGAGCAGTCTGCTAGACAAGCTTTATGCTCATCCTGTCTTACGGAAGTGCTGTCAAGTCTTTTTCTGGGAGCGGTTATCGTTGACCCACCCAAGTTATACCATCTTTGCCCTTACAGAGGTGATTGCTTTGCTGTGCTAGCATGGGCCAGGGAATGCTTGCAGCAAGCTGCGTGGTTTGGGTTACCTTGTCCTTCCTCTGCGTCTCTGTATGGTGCTGCTTAAGGTGTTTTTCAAGAGCGCGAGAGAGCTGTCAGATTTCCATCCAGGGAACATTATGGCTTTCCCCATCTAAGGGGAAGTGGTGCAAGACCTGTGGTCCTCCAGCAGCCAGGCTCCCATTCTAGAGGGTGCTGAAATCACCAGCGCAGCTGCTTTGCTGCTTTCCTTGCTGCTCCAAGCTGACAGACACAAATGTCATGAAACAGCTTTTTATTTATACAGTAATTGCGCAGGGTTTACTTGGCAAATGCCACCTACAGTAATTACACAGGGCTTGTGTTAACAAACTGTCTTCCTGCCCACCAGCTGCAGTTATTAGAGCTGTGGAAGGAAAGGATTGATTTAAAAAGTTGCTCCCAAGGGATTCCTCGCTCAATGCTGTGCTCCTGGCTCTGGGATTCTTGCTCTGGTGGTGGAGGCGTCCATCAGTTTGCTGCAGGGATCTCCAGGGGCTGTGCCAGGAGAGCTTTTTCACTGCAGAGAAATAGGAAAACTGCTTGCATGCAACCCTTGAGCTGGTCTGGGAGTTATAGGAAACGGAGCTGGGCAAATGATCTGTGTTTAGACAGAGGAGACTGCTCTTGAACTACTTGATGGGCCTTCAGGAGAGCTTAGCTCTTCCACTGGCTCCTTGGAAGAGGACCTCTAGGAGGTCATTTAAATGATGCACCTACCCCTCAGCCCTTACAAAATACACCTGATCCACTGTATTGTCAGGATGGAAACTGTCCCAGAGTCACGGTCTCTGGGTGCAAAATGAGTTTCTTCTTTAGAATAAAACAACGACCTTTAACTAGGGAGTCAATTAATTTTGCTTCTTGGTTCCTCTAAGAAGTGTGGCTGCCTTCCTTGTGCATTTGCATGCCAGTGACAAATCCCTTTGGAGTGTGATGTGCAGGTGGCATGCCTGCCCCTTGCTGGGAATATTTGGAAGCTTTGTCCCAGTGCAGCACTGAATTGTGCAGCTGGATCTCATGCCCCACTGGAAAAGAGGCTTTGCTGGCTTCCACTTTTTTTGCAGGTGCCTCCATAAATTGCTTAGCAGATGCTTCTGGATCAGGTGATTTACAGAACTAATCAGCACTGGACAACTTGCAAAGCTGGCAGTTAAGAAGTGGTTTGAAATTTGCTCTTGGCAAATATTTAAGCTCAAAATGAACTTTCTTAGTTATCCATGTAAATAAAGCCATGGCTCTTGAGTGCTGGAAGGGAGCACACGGTGGGGGGCTCAGACACCTAAAATTCATTTTTAGGTTTGTGTGCACACAGAACTGTATTGGGTTACACCTTGCAAAACCCTTTTCTAAGCCACTCTTGTAGGGAGAAGCAAAATCCCAAATGATGATCACTCCCTTGCCTTGTGACAGAACTGTCCTGCATCAAATAAAACTCTTTATTGATGTGGTCAGATGAGAATCGCGTTCAAAAACAGTCACAAAATGTGGGGACATTCTGTGAACAAGAAACTGAGTGTCAGAAAGCAGAAGTTAAGGACGTTGGCAACAAAGGCCTGTGCTGTTGGGCCACCTACAGCCCTGTTGAGTTGAAAGCAAGGCAGCAATGCCAAATTGTACACCCTGCGTGATGTGCCAAGGTATTATTCCCACTTAAGATCCAAATTCTCACTCCACAGTCCCAGGTGTGGATTTGGGAATGAGGACAAGGAGGCTGTAGCCCCTCCATGCCCTTGGTCTGTGTGCTTCAGGACATGTTATGGTGGGAGCATCACAGGGCCATAGCTCTTGAGCAAAGGTGGGATGCTCCTGAAAGCCCCAGCTCCTAGCAAAGAGGAGGACATACTCTTTTTTTTCCTCTCAGCTCTCCTGAATGCTGCCTGTAGTTTAGTCTGCTCCTCCTCCTTTGGGAAGAAGCCACTCTGAGGTTCACCTGGAAGGAGAAAGAGCAAAATTTCTGGAATTTCCTAAAGTTTCAAGTTCAATGGAGAGGTAGAAGAAAGGATGATTTCCATGGACCTTCAGGAGAGGATGAGGACCTACAGGGAAGGGGAAGAACTGCCACTGATTTTTTCGATCACAGTAGCCATGGGACATGTCTCAGCATGATCATGGACAAAAGCTTGTCACTTGGAAATTTTTGCCATTTCCTAAGAGCTTTGATGGCTTAGACCTAGAGTTTTTAATGAAAATTAAGCCACACATGATGCAAGATGGAGAAATCTTTTGACAGTGAGCACCCAATACTTCCTCTTTTATAATATTTCTGAAATAGAAATACACAGCCCTCCAATTAATGCCCGAGCTGTGAAACATAACTCTCATCTCTGCTATCAGCTGGGCTTTGGCTGGATCCACTTTAAAAATGTTGAATTCAACAGAAGCTCCATAGCTCTTCCTTTCTGGCTTTGGACATCATCAAACAACCTCATCCCATGGTTGCAAGATCAAAAAGTCAGTAATCATTGAAAAGGCTGTTCCAGGAGAGTTTTTTCAAGTTGTGATCTAGTCACTGTCTTGTCACACCTGGGCCTCTCTTTGCAATAAAAAGTAATTTTGGACAGTCTGGAATAACTATGCAGAAGACTTTTTTTAAAAGCAACCTTCATTCCCTAATTTTTAATAAAGGGTGAGCATTGCACAAACGGAGCTTGAAGAAAAGAGGAATATTTTTGCACAAAAGCTACAATGAGGGTTATGTACAACTTTTGGGGCTCTCTTTTCCTTCTTGTGCTACTCTCTTTCCATGCAGAGTAGAATGGGATGGCAGGGAGACCCAAGCTGAAATTCGAGCTAGGATTCAGGCACTTTGGCCTGCTCCAGTGGTTCAGAACAGCCTTCAGACTGAAAGACCCTGCACTACGTCATCTTGGCAGACTTACGGAAGAAAATTAGCATCTTAGAGTTTAGCTATAAGCCTTGCAGTCTCAGTTACCTTTGCATCAAGGGATGTGTGTATTAGCAGTATATTTGTGGCTTATCTGATCTCAGTAGTGAGGAGGCTGGCTTTCCGTAACTGCTCAGCATGCTTCAGGTGAGGTGTCTTTACAAAGCTGAGCTCTTGGTATCACGGTGGGAATAGGTGAGTGCTTCTCCTCTCTGGAGATCATAAAACCCTGTGTTATTTAGGCACTGCTGCAGGAGGTGAGCCTTGGAGCACCCAGGTATGGAGCTGTATGTTAGGTGCAGGCAGTGCCTGAGATGCTCTGCCTGCTCTAGGCGGCACTCAGACGTGTGTATCGCCATTAGCAGGGAGCTTCGCCTTGCTTGAGCTCGTACTTCTCGGCTCCTGTGCTGTCATCTCTGATTGCATCAGAACAGACAGAGGATTTTTATCTTCAGCTCTGTTTCATGAGCTTTGTGCCTTCACTGGATGGATTTCAAAGCTCATCTAAGTGCTTTTGAAGAAATTCAGAGATCATGTTTTAAAGTCAGCATCACTTTTCCAGGGTGCAAAGTGATGGCTAAACTAGAAACGAGCCCAAGTGGTTGGTTAGAAACTAGAAACCAGCTCAAGGGCATTTATCCTGAGGGAAGAGAAGGGTCCTGTATCTTCTCTTGGAGCATCCCAAGGGAAGAGGAGGGTCCTGTATCTTCTTCTGGAGCATCTAAAGCTGGTCCCATCCAGCCTGGAGTCAGGGACTAGCATTGAGGCAGCCTGGAAAATCCAGGGCAACAGAGGGAATTATTGTACTGAAATGGAAATTTCTCCCCAGGCCGAGAGACCAGGCTGCCTCTGCGCATCAAAGGGGAAGGCATAGGGCCCCGGCTCCGCTTCAGCTTTGACCAGCTGGACATCGGGAAGGTTTTTGTTGGATCAGCCCACAGCTATGAGGTGAGCAGTAGGGGTTCTCAGGGTTTGGGCTGGATCCTGATGGCAGCAGTGAGCCTCGTGGACCAGTGGGATTTCTGGCAACTCAAGCAGTTGTGGGCAGGGCATATTTGAAATAATAGTAAAATTTGGGGGTTGTCACAGAATCTGGATACTTTTGATGGGGTCTGAAAGGTGTATATGTTGTTTATGAAACCCTAATCCCTGCTTTTTGGCAATCTCCCTTTGAGATCAGCTGGGAGGCATCATGCAAAAAAAAAAACCAAAAAACAACCAAACAAAAACCAAAACCAAAAACAAACAAAAAAACCCAAACAACAACAAAAAAAAACATTCCAAAAAAAACCCCAAACCCTTGACACATGACAGCAACACTGGGTCAAAAAGATAAGTATTCAGAGGCTTTTGTTTCAGCCCTAGATGCAATGCACCTTTGTACTCTGGCTGTTAAACAGCAGCTGGAACAAATTTACCATGTTTGAACTCAAGTCCATTGCAAACGGTTTTCAGTTAAGTGTATCCTACCAATTCCTGGGAGTCAGAGGAAAGCCAACCAGCCTCCTGGCTCAGAGCTGCCCCTTGCAAAGAAATTGGGAGTGCTTCCACATGCTGACCAGTCTCTCGCCACACTTCAGAGTTGGTGCATCTCTGGTTCTATAAAGAGCAAAGCATTTCTTGAAATGAAACAAAGGAACTTTCTATATATATTCTTCCCCCCAATGGTGTCAAGTCTTCTGCAAAAAAATAAGATAGAGCAAGTGAAAAAGGTAGAAAATGAGGCAATATATCATGCCAGACACTTTCGAAAGCTTGACTGTGGCGGGGAAGGACACATTAAGGTGTTTTCTTACCAAAACATTGTGTGCTCTATGCTTTTTTAATGCTGATACTTTGATTCTCTCTATATCAATTTATTATATTCATTACTTGAGAAAATGTGAATAAGTAGATGATGCTGTTAGTGCTGTCCTAAGCAGCTAGACTGGAGGTAAACCTCAGCTCAGCATAGGATCCCTAAGTGCAATTTGTAACTAAGGTGTAAAACACATGAGAGGAGAGAATAGTTTTCAAGTTACCATTGCAGAGTTTGAATACATTAATATTTTCAACAGCAGCTGCAAAATTAAAAAGTAAGGCACATCTCTCTGCTGCTGTCTCAATTTTTCTGACAGGTTTTGCAAAGACAAAAATTAGGGAAAAGAAATCCAAAGCAGATAGTAAGTCCATGGAAATGGTAGGATCTCACCCTGCAGCAATCAGAAACTTTACACATTTGCTTTGGGGTAGGTTTGTTGGTGACTGACAGCATGCTGGTACTCACGGGCAGATGTGGGCATTTCTCGCCCAACACGAAAAGAGCTGAATCTCAACAAATGCTGTGGGATTGTGTCACTTGTTCGAGGCAGTAGGTCTCTCGAGTGTTCAACAAAATTCGGCTTGGTTCTAAATTTGCAGCTTATTCTAATAACGATAAAATCTTAGATGGTGGCTGTGAATATTCAGGAAAGAAAAATACTTTGGAATAGGTGGAGCTGCTATGCACCTCATGCTCATCCTTTCCTGCCATGTCTGTTTAAGCAAAGACTAATAAACTATCATGTTAAAGAAAAAATTAAAAGAAAGCTAAATTATATACTGTAGCAGAGTTGGGGGGTGCTTCTGAAGTTGGTTATAGTGCTGTCCTGAGGTGTCTTCTGCATGCAATAAACTCATTGGCTGCAATGGAAGCTGAACGTGTTCTGCCCTTGGCAGGATCGGACTCGCCTGGAGCCGAAGCAGTTGTGTGATGATTCACTAGTAATGCTGCAACCACCCTTCGTTGCTCATAGGGACAGGTCTGAATCAAGTTGGTGATGCTGAGCAGGTCCTCTGCACTGCAAGCTGAAGTGGACTGCTCTGTGTCAGTGGAATAAACCCAGAGTGACTCTGTTTATATGAAGTTATCACTGCTTTGCATGAAAAAACCCGAAGGCAGAACTTACCCTGTTGTATTTTCTTTGGCTTCTGCCAAGCAGCAGCACACAGCATCTTCTGTCTTTTACAGATGTTAATTGTTTAATCAGAAAACAAATCAGCCTTCTGTAAGAAAAGAAGATTCCTTATGTATTTCCATTTCACTTTTTTGCTGCTGCAGGTGATCCTGTTTAACAAAGGAGTCATCGATGCTCTCTTCAACTTGGTCCCTCCAGATACAGCTCTGGGCTCTTGCTTTACCTTTCTCCCCGAGAAGGGCATCATTTTGCCGGATGGGCTCCAAGTCATCCAGATCTCCTTCAGTTCCACCATCCTGGGCCAGTTCACAGAAGAATTCAGGTTCAGTGTGAATGGATCCGCTGAGCCTGTGACCTTGACTATCAGGTAAGGAGGGTTATAGGACCCTGGTGGGTACATCTGTAGTTATCTCTGGATAATCATCTCCCACCTACCTCATTTTACGATGGAGCAGAGAAAAAAGGTGTTGTCTAAGGTCTTAGTTTTGGCTCTGATTCTAGCATCCCCACACTAAGAGCCAAGGCTTTTTAACCTTGACTCCAGTTTGAACCTTGCAATTGCAGCAGCAAATGAAGTGTAATTGTCTGCGAGAGGAAATCATAGAATGGTTTGGGTTGGAAGGGACCCTTAAAGGTCATCTAGTCCTACCCCTCTGCAATGAGCATGGACATCTTCAACTAGATCAGGTTACTCAGAGCCCTGTCCAACCTGACCTTGAATGTTTTCAGGGATGGGGCATCTGCCACCTCTCTGGGCAACGCGTTCCAGTGCCTCACCAGCTTCATTGTAAAAAATTTTTTCCTTCTATCTGATCTGAATCTACTATCTTCTAGTTTAAAACCATTACCCCTTGTCCTATTGCTACAGGCCCTGCTAAAGTTTGTCCCCATCTTTCTTATAAGCCCCCTTTAAGTACTGGAAGGCTGCAATAAGGTCTCCCCAGAGCCTTCTCTTCTCCAGGCTGAACGATGCCAACTCTCTCAGCCTTTCTTCATAGGAGAGGTGCTCCAGCCCTCTGATCATCTTCATGACCCTCCTCTGGACCTGCTCCAACAGGTCCATCTCTTTCCTGTGCTGGGGGCCCCAGAGCTGGATGCAGTACTGCAGGTGGGGCCTCACCAGAGCAGAGTAGACGGGCAGAATCACCTCCCTCGACCTGCTGGCCACCTATGACCATGCCTGCTATGCTTTCAATACCCAGTTTAACTTTCAAAGTTTTGGGTTCTTCTGGGAAGCAGCTTTGCCTTCGTGGTTGAGCCAGCGTGGCTCTGTGACTTTCCAGAGCTGTGACTGTTTGCACAGAATTTGGCAGCAGCAGGTTCTTTTTGTGACCCTTTGACCTCTCTGTGCGAGGACCCCAGGGCTTTAAGTGACTACTCATGCTGGAAAAAAGTTTGACTGGAGGCTGTACAGGAAAGGTGTGTGAGATGCCTGCTGCCCAGTCTGGGTACCCAGGAGCTGGAGTGACTCCTGCTTACAGGTAGCTCATTCCTCCTTGGGCCATGGCAGACAGTGTGATAGTATCAGCTTTGGGCAGTAGATGGTCTGGGACATCCCACCTGAACACACAGCAAGGCCAGCAAGGCTTTGGAGATGGGCCAGCCTGGGTGATTCTGCAGCCAGAAGCAGTGTTTTTAAAATCCTCTGTTAGTAATCCATACAAAATGGGTAGCAGCAGCCTCAACATCGTCTCTCACGCTAATGTGTTGGGACAAGCTGTCCTCCTGGTTCTTGTACAGTGAGTGCTACGGTATCTCCTTTCTGCAGCCAGAAAAGTGCTGATGTGGGGGATGGGGAGCTCTGCAGCAAGTCCTGTCACAAGGACTTGGGCATCATCCCATGGGCTGGTGCCGTTGCAACAGATAATCCTCACTGAGCAAAGGGGAGAAGGGGAAGGGGGAAAAAAAAAAAAAAGCTGATGATAGGCGAGGCAAAGCTCACTTCTCAGGACCACAGCAGCATGCAAACTTGTTCCAGCTAGTCTTAACCATGGGCTGGTGGGATAACGTGGTGTAGGCAGGAAAGCTGATGCTGGGTGCTCTGGAGCTTTGCGGCTGGCTGTGCCTCCTTGGCTGCTGCTGTTAGGAGGCACTAGATCAAGGTAGTAAAGAAATGAAAGGAATCTGCAGTCAATTTTACCAACAAGATAAGAGAAATTGATAAAAAAGAACAACAAGGTTATTACTTTGCAAGAGAAGAGTGGTGAGTAGGTCTGTTGACCTCAGTAGAGAAACAATTATGTTGGCTTTGTATTTGGAGGGAAAGTGCTGCTTTTTTTGGAAATCAAGAGGGAACATTTCACAATCAAATAATTTATTCTCCTCTGTCCCTCCCCCAGATTGGTCACGGGATGTTATTGCATAAGCAGGTTTCTCCTTGAGCAAGGGCAGGTCTTGCTAGTTGCACTTATCACAGGTAGAATACAGTATTGCTTGGATAGTGCCCGCGGCCTCTGCCCCGCAATGGCCTCACTGCTGGGGAAGGAAACAGCTGTCAGTGGGATAGTTGTCCTTTGGCTTCCCCGCAACCAAATGAAGTGGTCCTTTTTTCCCCACTGATGCCCTGGCTCCCAGTGCCCAGCACATCCTCCCCTTCTCTGGGGCCACTCTGCCCTGTTCTGCCAGCATCACCCTGGGCTCAGTGCAGACCTTATATCTCAGTGAAAGAGGATTGCTGGCCCTTTTTTATTTATTTCTTCCCCATCCGTGTACTCTTCCTTCCTGGAGGAGTCCACTCCTCCCTGAGATGGCATCTGCCTCTTTGATTTCTGTCTTGCCTTTTTCAAGAATCCCTATCCAGCCCTTAGCTCTCATTCTCCAGCCCCACAACTCAAGCTGTTTGTTTTTAAATGCCTTTGAGATGTCCACCCACCAGGTGAAGCTGAGCCTCCCTCTTCAGGAGGCTTTGAGCACTGGATTTAGATCTCCATGGAGAAAACCTCCCTGTTCTTCTTGAATGGAGGTGAGCTGGCTGGTGGGACACTGGGCTGCAAAGGAAGGAACGGGGATGAAAGTTCAAGTGGTTCCTCTCCCACCTTGTGTTATCCTTCCTGCTCTGCAAGGACCCTGATCTCTCTTCAGAAATGCATTATTTAATGCTACTGTAAAACACAGTTGTTGCCAAAAACACTGCCTTTTCCTCCATTTTCTTGCAAGCTGTACTGTTATCAGCTGTGGTGCACAGAGCTCTGGGCTGGCTCTTTGCCTGAGCCTTCTGGGCAGTCATTCAGGTTTAACTTACTTGAGCACAGATACGGTGCACTCAGCAGAAATGGCAGTCATTTCTCCACCTGCCTGGCAAGGCTCATCCTTGGCAGTTTCCCAGTGTGATCCCCAGTTGTGGTTGGTTTGGAGGTAGTTTTCTATCGTCTCCTGGCAAGTGCTGTGACGGAAAGCATGTCTGCTCCCTTTGTTCCGTCCAAAGTAAGCTGTTAGGGCTTGGGAGGTTAGGTCTGATTACGCGAGGTCCTTGGAGAGGGAACTTCAGCAGCAGCAGAGATTTGCTACCTGTCTTATTCTCAGGAACTGATTCAGCTCCAAGAATTGAGAATTAGCGTTGGATTGAAATTTCTGAAAGTCAGTTTTTGAGTGCTTTTTGACTGTGCAATCAGAAGATGCCCAAATCATAGGTGATTATTCTTTACTTGGAAACCAACCTTAGAAGATCCTGAGTGCTTGTTTCTTTGGTATTTAGAAAGGGATGCTGGAAGCAGGACACCACAGATGAACACAGGTCCCTCCTGCAGGATGCTGGGGTCTGTTCATGTGCAGAACAGACCCAGTGGCAGTCCTGTGAATAAAAGTAGAAGGCACTGTTCACTGTGGTTCGTGATTTTTAACTAAGAGGCAGAGCTGGCATTGATTGGCATCAACCATGAAATAAATTAATGAATGTTGTGCAGCTTCAAGTGCTGATTTCAGTGGATGTTGGTGAGTTTTGAAGTTTGGAGCCTGTCTGCTGAATTTAAGGATGGGCAAGGTGGTGTGGTGGGTTCAGGACACCCACGTGCAGTGGTTTAAGACGTGTGTTGCTCTTGGATGTGTCAGCTGGTGCATTGGTGACAAGCTGGTACTTTCCTCCAAGATTCAACTGTCTACCGCATCAAACTGTTGCGGCTCTTCTCAATGGATGTTTGGGTCTCCCCTGGATTCATGCCTCAAAATCCTGCATACCTAATGATTACATGGATCAAGATCTTCTGAGGAAAACGTGTTCATATGCTCCGTGGAAACACCAGTTCCAGCTAAGAAATACCAAAGCAGAGAATCTGTGTGGGAAGGCTAGTTACAATGAGTCCACTTTTGTGTGGACACCTCTGTGTCCATCGCGTTACAGATGGGGAAACTGAGGCATGGAGCCATCACTTGTTCAGGGTCCTTTATTGGGCCAGCAGCAATTTGGGGGCATACCCTGCCTACATGGCCACATCAGCAGCTATCAGCTGCTGACCACTTTGCTTTGGCTGCCTCCTGTCTACATGGCTGCTGTGCTGAGCACAAGGGTGATGGGTTGATTTGAAACACACTGTGGTTCTGAGAGCAGCTTTTATCCATCCAAGCAGTAACGAAAGCTGAACACTTTGCAATTCTCTTTAACCACGCCAATGCCTCCTCTGCCTGTCTTTGTCCTCACAGGGGCTGTGTCATCGGACCGACTTTTCATTTCAATGTACCTTCCCTCCGCTTCGGTGACGTCTCCTTTGGTGAGTGTGCCCTGGGCTTGGACCACAGGTTGAGAGGTCTGTGCATTACCAAAATGGAGCACTTGAACGTAAGAGCATCTGTCGTTTGTGTTCCTCCATAGCAGCCTTCAGGGTGTTAAAACCAGGGCTGATGGTTACTTTGGCAGTATTTCGCCATCATGAGATCAAATAGGACCAAAGGAATAGAAAGTTAGTATTTTCTGGTGTCTCTCATAGTCTGTTCAGCTCCAACCTCCCAATTCTTGGCAGCAGAATGACTGTGAAAGTCCTTGTCCCAGAAGGGCCCAGGGGACAGGACTGCAGGAGAAGGGAATTTAACCCATGTACTAGCCTGTAGCTGCTCTCGGTCAATGTTCCTGTTGCAAGGCAAAGACACCAGTTACCCACCTGACCTTTAGTGTGAGATGTTAATTAGTGCTGTGAGGGCACCTCGTTATCACCTACCAGGTAATATGCCCAAGCAATAGTGCTGCATCAGGCACTTATGTCCTCAGAGATGCGGGCTCCTTCCCTGCCAAAGCCCAGCTCTGCTGACAGAGACTGTGGCTGAGCATCCAGAGCATCTCCATTGAAATGCAGATTCTGGTTCTCTCTCCCCCTCTCACAAAAGGCTTTTTACTGAGATGATCAAAAGTTTAAATGTGAAATCAATTGTGGATTGATTGAAGGGCCATTATCATTCTGTGCCCAGGATGCCTCTGTGTTTTCATGCTGTTCATAGACTTTTTAAGAAAACTCATTACCTTTCCTGAGCTGCTTCCTCCTCTCCCTGCATCACCCCTCTGCCACTTCTTTGTTTCCTTTTGAATAAATAAAACAACAAGAAATGCACCAGGCAGAAATATGGTTATGTAATAGGAGATTCATCCTACTTAATCTGATTTCATTAATAAGGCCTTTTCAGCTGAAGGCAGCTATTGTATTTTTGCTTCTTTTAGCTATGCTGCTAACTGTTGTCTGCATCTGGAGACTTCAGTCTCGTTTGGGATTATGAAGTCTGTGTTTGTCCTTTTTGTGCGCCTCCTGCCTCCCTGCTGGAGTAATTGCTGGAGGTCGGCAGTGGGCAGTGTTGATGGGCATGGAGAAACTACCTGCTGTGTCTGCAGTTGGTTTTCCTCCCCATCTGTAGTCAAATAACGCTTGGTAAGCAGGCGATGGGAGATGTCTCACTCTTGCAGAGCTGGCTAGCCAAGCCAGATGTCCACTCCAGAAGCAGGTTGTGGGCTGATGTCCTGCAGAACATTGCCATCAGGTGTGGTTGTACCACTGGTGCATAATGGAAAGCTAGCATCAAAGCTAAAGTGGTGTAAAACTTTGAGGGCAGTAATCAAAGCCAGTGTGCAGTGTGGATGTGATGTCCCCATTTGTTAGGTAAGGTGAGACAAGGTTCCTGCTAATGTCTAAGCATCAGGCTTGCCTCCTGTGAAGTGGGCTGCAAATTGTCACGTGCTCAGTCTCGTTGCCCCAAAACAGGAGACGCCTTAAGGATCCTGCCTAGAGAGAGAAACTGTATTAGAGCACTTTGCATCATGCTATAGTTCCCAGTTTCATCCATCCTTTTACTGTAGCTTCTCCTTGATGCCAATACACTACTTTTATATACTGAAAACTGTGGGAATGTTCATGGAGTTAATAGGGAATTTTATGGATTGAATTTTCAGGATAAATGGTCTGTCTGGATGCACACTCATGAGTGAGAAATAATCTGTGCTAGTTTGGGGGCATGTGAGAGAGCTCCTCAGTTAGAGAGAAAAATGTCTGGTATTTGGCATCGCTAAGAGTGGGCATTGCCAAGGAAGCAATCTCTGTGATCAGCATAAAAGGGAACTGAAGCGGCGATTAATTCCTTGCTTAGCTTCTCAATTAGCTGTAATTCAGATTGAAAAGAGCTAAACTCCAAGCACAGTTTTATCATAACAGGATATTTACACTGGGAATCAGAGGTTAATTGGTGCCTAAATTCATATTTGTGTCATTTTCCTAGGCTTTCCTCGCACCTTGTCGTGTCGCCTCACTAACACCTCCTTGGTGCCCATGACTTTCAACCTTCGCATTCCTGGGGACGGCTCAGGAGAGCCCAGTGTTACCAGTTTTGTTCAGATGTCAGACATCACTCGCCCATCCTGGAGAAAGGGAGCTCAAGGTCGTGTCAAGCCAACTGAATTTACCGTAATGCCCTGCAGAGGAACCATCCGCTCCCAGGGACTCCTGGATATCCAGGTGTGGGAAGAGTCTGGTCATACGTGCTTCAGCTGGTGGAGCTGAAGCTTCACTGATGCATGAGAGGGCTTTAGTGCTGCTAGCATAAGGCGAGTAGGATATATGCATTAGTGTTAGGCTTTTGTTGGCTGGGTTACTCTGGGAGGAGCACCATTTTGTTTCTAAAATCATAAGCTGAAGGTCTTGTACCATATAGTCAAGTACAGAAGCTATTCATGTGTTTTTGAGAGCTGCTTGGAGTGATTTCTTTGATTGAAAGTGGGCAGAGGAAGGATGAGGATAGAAGGTGACCGTTAAAAAGAGATGTCATTGTATAAAGCAGTTTGTTTTTCTTCCTGGTCTTATTTCTCCTCTCCTGTTGAGCAGAAGGAGCTGTATTCACTGCAGCAATCTCCAGTAAAATCACTGTAAAGCTGAACTCATTCTGTTCAACAGATTTCCTCTGGATTTATGCAATAGTAGTCAAGATTAAAAATTGGTCCCTTAATTTTAATACAGTGGTGAGTAGACCATTAGTCTAATTGTGCTTTAATTTGGTTTACATATGCCCTGATAACTGCATGGTGTATTTAACAAAGCAGATAATGTCAGAACAGTTTTATTACTCCCAGAGACTGCTCTACATATGGACCAGCAGACGAATTAAGGCAAAATCCTCCTTCTCCTTACTGTGGAACAAGAACTGGAGGACACCACACATGGATGATGGCTTTTGGGAGTGATGAAGTATTTGATGCTCTTCTCTTCCACCAGGTCACCCTGTGTTCCAACACTGTGAAGAGATACGAGCTGGCGCTGGTGGTGGACGTGGATGGTGTTGGCAAGGAGGTGTTGGCATTGCCTCTTACAGCCAGGTATTAGCGCTTTCCTTGCAGCTCATCATCTCTCTTCATGCATCCACCACCAGCACGCTGCCTTGCATGCAGTTTGCTGGCTCCAGCTCCAAACGAGAATCTTTGCTTAATGAGCTAGTTCTGCCCAGCTAGATATGAGAACAGCAGTGCTTTGAAAGCAGCCCATGTTGAGAAGCACCTGTGCTCAACGGACAGGCACAGCCCTGAGCCTTTTGGTAAAGGGAACAGTAATTATATTCATTATTGGCCTTTTTTTTGGTGCTTGAAGTGTAACAAATTTCCAAAGGGACGCCTCTCCTTCCTGCAAATGGTGGACTTGTGCTGGGTTGTGACCAAAATGCAACATTCGTTTGGGACGCAGCAAGCAGCCTGCTGAAAGCTGGTGTCTGGTTCAGCTAACGAAAGCACGTGCAAATGGGGATGGGGCTTATGGCAGGACTGGTGAGGGAAAAATGAAGGCAAGATCTTACGAAGGGAAAAATAGTCCTTGATGTGGAAGGTGAGCTCAGGTTTCTCTGCTTTCCTCTGGTTCTTTTGAGGGTTAATGTTCTCAGACTTAAGCCAAAAGTTGTTCTCGCTGGAGCCAGATGCAATCCTGTTGTGCTGTGGTGGGTGTCAGTTTAATTACAAGAGAGATGCTGTTTCCTTCTCCCAGGCAGAGTTGTCCAGTCAGTGCCTGGGCTGCAATTTTGTAAAATAAGTGCAAATGGGAACAGACAGTGTATGGACCCATGGGGGTGAAGGACCAAGGTAGCTACAGAAATGGGGAAGGGGTGATCACCCACTGCGTAAGGCAGGTGGTGGCTTGTGCCCTCCACTGCTGGGACAAGTGGCTGAGTTTATAGGCAGGGCAAGAGTGTTATGGGAGAGGAGGGAGCCCTTTTTACTGAGACACTGAAGTCTTGTGTTCCCTGAGCCTTGGTGAGCACTGATCCTCGGTGGGAAGGCTCCCCCAGAGCTCACGTCTTGCTGGGGCTATTGGGAGGGTCCTTGCAAGCCTCCTGGGGCAAAGGTGCCCATCAGACAGCTGTGGGACAGGGCACCGTGTTCTGCCTGGGCACTTGGCAGCCTCTGTGACGCTGAGACTCAGGGTTTGCCCTCCTTTACACAAGGCTGTTGAATAAAAGTGAATAAAAAGAAGTTAAAGGCGATTTATCGCTGTAGGGGCATTAAATGTCTACTTGACAGTGACAAATGTGTTATGCTCCATTTCACGCTATTCGAGGAGTAAACAAATTCTACATTCTCTTAGTATCTCTAATTCCCTTTTGCTCATCTTTTTGCCTAGATGCATAGTTCCTCCACTGCGAGTGCTCAACCCCATCATGACATTTGGACGGTGCTTTCTGAAATTCCCCTATCAGCAGATGCTGACCCTTGTGAACGACAGCGATCTTCCAGGCTGCTACGGGGTTCTTCCTCAGGTTTGGCATTGCATCTGCCTCCTGCCCTCAAATGTTATCAAGGGGTTTATTAGGAAAAAAAAAAAAGGGGTTTGGATAAGACCTTGCTGGTTAATATTCAGGTAGGTTCCTATTCTCACCTGAAGGTTTGCTGAGAATAAGAACTTACCTGAATATAAACTTTAGGAAGCAGTTTATATTCTAGTTTTTGGGATGCTTTCATGCAGGAGAACATAGAGGGTCACACAAACTGCTGCGAGGAGGCTGCTAGCACAGGAGTGGGTGTTTGTGGATGCAGCAGCTTTTGGACCCTCTGAGGTTGCTAAGCCCATGTAAGTCTTGCATCTGGTTTTGTGCCTTTCTGCTTTATCCTAGGGATTTTTAAAAATGTGTGTGAATTGTTGTTGTGGTAGATGTCAAGGAGTTTAAAGTTTCCTCAAAGGTCACTCTGAAGTTGGGTTTGATTCTGTCCCTTACAGGAACACAAGGAGAATGCTGCTGTGTGGTACTCCAGCCCCATGCCATGTGGGATCATCCAGCCACGCAGCTCGGTGGAGGTCCTGTTTACACTGGAAGTCCAGGTGATGGGAGAGCAGGACACTGTTGCTCATGTTGTGGTGTTTGGGAGCGAAGGATCCTCACTGGTGAGTGCTAGAGCATGTGTGTCCTTGTGTGACTGATCTTGGTGGGGCATAACGTGTACAGGGATTCTTCCTTGGAAAACAAGAACTTGTAATATATAGCTGATGTGGACAAGGAAAGAAGAGATTCATGGCATGAGCAACAGCGAATGCCTAGAGAAGAAGGATGGTATCCTCTTAGGTGAAATGTCTCACACAGCGCTTAATTACAGATATGTGAGACGGGATAACAAGCCCAGTCTGAAACCCAGCACAATCCCTGGTTCTCATCCTCTGCTGGGTTATTAGATGAACAGCAACTGCTGCTTTGTTAGGACTCTTGTTCAGGAGCGCACAGGGACATCCTCGAATCCTGCTCAAGCAAGCGCTATGTAAGAAACCACACTGAAAGTCAGGCCCATCATGTCTGAGAAACATCCATCGCGTCTCTTTGCGGAAAGCTCCAACCAAAGACACCCCAGTCTCCACACCACTTGCATCTGGAGCACAGAGACTTTTTTTTCTACCAAGCTTGGAAATAGAAGAGGCAAAGCATTCCTGGACTAGAGCCTCCTAAAATGTTTGCATTTGGGCATACGAAACAGCAGCAAAGACAACAAAATGCAGGCAAGAGAACATTGTATGTAGTGTCCTGGCTTCATCTAGCTGAAATCTAGAACAAATTTAGTTAATTAAACTTTAATATAAAATGATATTAACTTTTGAAGCAGCTGTTTTAAAATGTCTTGTCATCTCCCTGAGCATGAAAGAAGATGTCAGAGGATTGCTGGGAACCTTAAGCTTTCTGTAACAGAAAGGAAGGCTGACATTTTGAAAGCAGTCTAAGGGATTTAAACTTTCATTAAAACGAATGGAAGCGATGCTGCCAAATCCCCTAGATGCCACTGAACATCTCAACCCAGGCCTTTGTGGATGTGCGTGTAAACCAGTCAACAGGAAGGCCAGGCAGTGCAGGCTTTGCAGGGAAGTCTGAGGTTTGACAAAACAGTTGCTCATAAATATAAGGCACACTTCCCTTATTCTAGAGGGGAGAAAATGTCCTTTTAAACCTAGCTGTTTAACTGTTAGCTTGTTTAACTACAGTGATCTTACAAAGCTTTAACCCTTGGGCTAACAATTTATAGTTTCAAACTTAATCTTTTTTATTTGGAGATGAATATGTCAATTTTTCGCCCAAAGGGGTGAGCATTTCAGCTGGAGAATCCTAGCTGTCCCTAAAGAAATGACTAGCATGAGATTGAGCGAGTGTGTACACCCATTAAGTTGATCTTTAACATGTAGTGTTTACGCTCGGTTGCTGCTAGCACCCAGCAAGTGCTGTTAGAAACCTCACTGGGTATATTGACAGCACAGATGAGAGTTTCTGGCTGTCAGGCGAGATTCTTTGCATTTTCTATAGGACCACCCTATAGTTTAGGGGGTGTTTCAGTTGTTCCCTGGTCCAGAGCTTTCTGGGCTAGCAGAACAGCTAACAATCTTGTTACACATCCTGCACTGGTGGCAGATCCTACCCAGATGGATCATATGATGCAAATCTGACCTTGCTGCAATGTATTCCAATAAAGCAAAATATAAGCTTGCTCTTGTTGCGTTAGGTTATGCTGTCTGGTATTGATACCAAGTCTTTACAGAGTTAGGTGAAATATCATACAGATCTTTCATCCAGGTTGCGTAGGGTCCCTCCATGGGTCTGTTGCCTGGTATTTTGTTTGCCGATGACTGCATGCCAGCTTCAATTTAGTTCATGTAATCTCCTGCATTAAGGAGCTGGTAAAACCCAACCCTGGGGTTACCGGTGGCAAGACAGCCTCATGTGCCATGGGCAGGGGATTTGGCAGCTGGCTGCTATCAGAATAAGCCGTCACTTAAACCACAGCTGTCTGCCAGGGCCAGATGCTGTTCTTTCCTAAATGATCAAATGTGACATTCCATACCCATCAACAAAGCCAGCAGTGCTGCTGGGGGTGTGTGTATGCATGGCAATATTACTGATGGCAAAGTTGCCATCTCCTTTTACTGCCTTTCCCCATGTGTCACATTGCCTGTAATGCTGTTGAACGGGGTTTTTCTTGTCCCTTTTAAGAAGACTGTAGATGAAGGATGTTTTGTTAGGGTTTTTTTGTTTGTTAGTTTGTTTGTTTGTTTTTTTAATAAACCCTTTCCTTGGTGAGGATATATTGTGTTAGTACACACTCTAATTGAAGCCAGCTAGCCTGGGCATCCTCCAGATGTTATTCTGCCCATCTCCAAAGGGTTCTGCCCTGCCTTTGCTGCTTCCACACCGCTGTCACCTGGAGGCAAAGCCAGCTGGTGAGGCACAGCTCTTCCCTCCAGCCCCTTCTTCCCAGGACCTTTGAGCAGCATCACCCAGACTGCAGCTCTCCATGCCTGCCTTCTCCCAGAGGGATAAAAGATCCATCATCATGTATGGCTTCAGTTCCTTATTTTTGAGGTAGCAGCCTTGGTACATGATTTTTGGCTCTTACTTGCACGCAGTAGTGTCCTGTCAAGGGATGAGCGTTTCTGGACGTTGCTCCTTCTGGCTGAGTTGGACTAGTGATTCTGACAGCTGTCAATGCCATTTCCTTGAGTCAGACATCATTAAAGGTTTTACATCATGGAGGCTGGTTTCTTTTGTGGTTAAATCATACTCCGTGCCCTCCAGTGAATCATACAGCAGCTTGTCAGTGTTGGGAGTTTTATGCATTCAGATCCTGTTTAAGAGTTGGGGTGTTTAGAACTAGTGAAATCCAGCCAGACTGGATAAATTCTCATTGTTTTTAATGATGTGAGAAGGTGGTTTAGCAAAGGGATCCACATTCCTCCTCCAATAGTCTGTGCCAGTTCTGCAAGAACAAAACTTTTGGGTCTCAGGCTGTCAAAAGAACAAAATACTGCTTGAATGATGTAATTAATAATTAATGTCTGTTATTCATATAATACCAAGAATACACATAAGCACAAATCAGAGGCAACTCTGATCAACCATGATCTCTACTCTGAAGAAGCTGCTTTGCTGACTTGTGCTGGTTTTCACAGGTGTAGTTTTGGGAATGTTAAAGAAGTTACTGTCCAAGTGTGGCTGTGCAGCAGCAGAAGTCAGGGAGGGTGGTTTGGGGCAAAATTGAGCAGTAAAAGGAGTGGGAGCAGGCACAGGGTAGAGGAAGGAGAGTTAACGGTGTGGAGGAGGTGTGAAAAAGCAAGCATGGGAAACTGGCTTTCTTTATCCCTGGATAATGGGACCTGGTGGCTTTGAGACGGGATCACTCTAGGTCCCACACTTGCTCCAGGCCTTCTGCATCAGTGTTACAGCACTGAAAACTTCAAACAGCCATAATTATCCCCCAGTCTAGAAGTCCCCTTAGAGCTGTCCAATCTTTTTAAACTTTCTCTGGCTTTGGGTTTTTTTGGTCTTTTTTTTTGATCTTTCCTACTTGCTTCCTGGAGCAGAAAATCCATTTAGTGAGCATTGGAGAAGGACCAGTTGTCTACGTGCATCCGAGTAAGATAAATTTTGGCAGTATCCAAGTTCTACAGGATGCTTCCCGAACTCTCCACCTCTCCAATCAGGCTGTCATCCCTGCATCCTTCCGGGCAGAGATGGTAAGTATCTGTGGGGCTATTTTCCAAGAAAAATGACTGGTCCATAGCACCCTGTGATTTGATTTTTATATGCAATATTTCCACATTGCTATCTGAGAGAGAAAGTAAGATATTCCATCACAATGCAGCAAGAGGAGCCTGGGTCTGGGGGCAGTTTTTAGCTGGGGGACCCCTCAGTAAAATAGAGAATTTGCATGGAAGTTTGAGCAGAAATGAGTCTGGATCATTTTTACAAGTTCTCCCTTTATTTTGTGGAAGGTATTTAGCTCTGAGTCATGTTTTTGGAGCTCTGAGATCAAGAGAACCTTGTGGCCCTTTGCTCCTGAAAAAGCATGGGTTTCCCTGTGGTTTTCCTGTTACATCTGCATCTGCTTTGCCTCAAACTCCTGTTGACACTAGAGACTAGGGTGTGAGGTCTGTCCTCAAACTGCTCGTGGTGAGGTGAGTTTCACATCTGCTGGGGGTCAAACCAGCTGGGTTGTTGCACAAAAATATACTTGTAAGGGTCGTGTACCTACAGAGTCTGTGGACTCCGCAGCATTGCAGAGCCTCTCTGGAGACTAGCTGCAGAAAAAAGCTATTTGATTCCTGGAGGCTGCATAGTGCGACAAGCTGCATAGCAGAAGGAGAGCTTGGCTGCTTCCCTGGCAGGGGGAGCAGGGATGGTGCAGCTGGGAAGGGCTTGCATGCTAGGCTGGGTGGGATGTGCTCCCCACTGCGGGGGAGATCGGGGCAGGAAAACAGGGTTTTGGAGGAGGTTTGTGCTTCCCCGTGCTGGGTGGGTTGGTTAGCCCAGGCTGAATTTCTCTCTTGCTACTTTTCCAGCTGTTTCACTCCAGTTTCTGTGCCCAGGAGGATAAATGTAACCTTGAAGTGGGGGATTCCCAGGGCAGCTTGCTTTGACTCCACAATGAAAATCTACTTTCCATCTCTGCAGAGAGCAAGCCACCTCAAATGGGTGGTACTGTCATATAAATGATGGGTTTTGCATGCTTGTACCCTGCATGACTGACCTGCAGGGCTGTATTTAGGTACTGTTGTCCCAGTGTAATGCCTTCCCTCCCTCCCCTGGGCAGCTTGCAGTGTAGCCAAGGGGCTTGCAGGGGTAGATCTGCCTCTCCTTTTCCTCAGTGCCCTAATTTATGGGATTGTGCAATAAATCCTATCCTGCTTCACTGCAATCTCTGCAAATATTGTGGCTAATCAATAAACAGAAGAATAATATGAGGTGGTTCAGGGATGGTTTCTTTTCCGGCAGTAAAGATGGACTCTGCTGCTCTGTAGTCCCCCCTGCTGACTTCACAGCGTTGAGTTACCCCACCGTGAGCATCTCAGCTTCTCAGGATAGCTGCTGGTATCATGGAGATGTTCAAGGAGGCAGGTCCTGGGAACCTGCTTGAGCAGCCGTTTCAACAAGGGCTCTTCAGACTCTTCAACACTGTGATGCTGAGCCTGTCTGATGGGAGCAGCACTGTGGCGGGCGAGATGTGCTCAACCTACTCCCTTGCCCTCAGCAGCTGCCTACTTTGGCGCTGTTTTGCTGCCTCAGTTGAAGTTTTGCCCTTCGCTGCTGCCTTAGGCTGCCCGGCAGTTTATTGACAGGAAGAAGAGAGGACTGAATCATTTTGGAGATAAAATTTGAGATGCGTTCGGGTGTCAGGGTGAACTGCACATGTACATCTGAGAGCAGAACTAGCTCCGGCTGTCCCTTAGCCTAGCTGGTGGGCAACTTGGGCATCCTTCATTCACTTGTGCCCCTCCAACCAAGTCTTGTGTTCTCTAAGATGTCAAAGCTGCTGCTTTGATATCCTGCTTGGAGATTGCTGCAGGATGGTGAGCTGTGATCTCCCTGTCTCCCATTTGATGGCTAATCTTGAAACCGTGTCTGTTTGCAGTTAGGCTTATGGATCACGGTCCCCACTTGAAAGAAAGAGCTATTGATTGAAATTTTCACAGCGGCGTTGGATCAGCAATGTTACAGCATGCTGACTGGCAGCTCAACAAACTGAATGAGATTAAATTAAGGGGCAGCAACAGGGCAAGTAAAAGGCTGGTGTCTTGTTCAAAACAGAAAAGGAAAATACCGTAATACAGATGGCCATGCTGCCACCTTGGTGGTGTTCTTAACCATCACATGCAAATGGCTGTTCCTGTCTAGTCAAGCTTTTCTTCTAGCTTTGTGGGAGAAAAGAGCATTATCTGAGCAAGCCGAGATGCTTTTTTGTGGATAACTTCACTTTGGGATAGTGACTTAAGGAATTACCTGGAGTAGCCCTTGTGCACAGG
Source organism: Nipponia nippon (assembly GCF_047370975.1). NCBI lineage: Eukaryota > Metazoa > Chordata > Aves > Pelecaniformes > Threskiornithidae > Nipponia > Nipponia nippon. The sequence continues at coordinate 32,333,315 of NW_028262391.1, forward strand.
CTTCCCTGTACCCCTCTTCTCTTCTCTCTGTTGGATAAGTTGCGGGGAGCAACACTGAGCATCTCTGCCACCAGAAGGAGATAAATAAAAAACCTCCAAAGTTTTGCATTGAGATGGGGCTTTTTGGGTTTGAAGAAGAGTGTAGGGACTTCATACCCTAGTCCTCTGTTGGCTTATCCCTACTTGCTGGGGTATCTGCAGGTCTGTGACCCTTGGGACCACTGTGTCACACCATGCTCATCCACTGAATCCTGCCTGTCTGATGTACTTTTCCTTGTCAGATTGTTTTCCCAGCTGCCAGGCAGCCCTGTTAGAGCATCCTCTGGATCCAGCAGGGGGGGAGGGTTTGCCTTTTTCGTGGTAGAAAAGACTGGAGGAATAGGTCAACATGAAGGAGCTGCTGCAGCTTAGCTGGGGGCTGATGCGACCTGCTGAAAAAGGTGGCTGTTTCTCCTCCTTGCTGCTGCTCTCGTCTTCTTTTCTTGTTTTCCTAGGTGTCTGACTTTTGCCATATTGACAAGTGCAAAGGAGTTGTGTTGATTAATGGAAGTGTTTTCTCTCCCTGTAGAAAAGCAGAGAGGAAAAAGCATTTTTCTTTGATCATTTCCTACTTGTTCTTTGTCACTCTGTCTTCTCAGGGATCTTTTAGTTGGCTACTAAGAATGACATCTCTCAGCATCATGGAAGGCAGCAGCACCTCATGCTTGTGTGATCAGGAAAGAAAAGACAGGCCTCGGGTATAATTTTTCTTAATCAGTGGCAGCTTTCTTCTGCCCGCATAACCACCATGCTGGGTCTGTTATGTGCTACTGCTGGGAGGCAAACAGTGGTTTCCTGGTGCCTTGTAATGAGGGAGGAGAAAGAAAACCTTTCTTGGGCCTTCCTCTTCTAGTGATGGTGCTCTGTTTCCTAATTGGGGGTCCTGTCTCCTTTGACCTGATGCTTGACCTCCCTACTCCAGAGCCCTGTGTTCCCGATGGAGCTCGCTGCCGCCTGGTTTCCAGCAGCGGTTGTACAGCCAGATGTGTTGTCATCTTCAGGAGAATGCCTGGCGAGCAGATCCCCTCCCATGTTCCCAGGGATAAGCTGTCGTCAGATTCAACTGGAGCTGACATTGCAGAAGAGACAAGTTTTGTTTATTTAAAAAAAAAAAAAAAAGCTGTAACTTTATCTTCTCACTGGGATTCACTGGAGAAAAATTACCTGATTTTCAGGCAGCATATAAAGGCTCTTGGTCAAACTTGGTGTAAGCAGGGAAAGAACACGCAGTTCCCATTCCCATACTTACTTCTCTCCTCATTAGTGTGGGATTTGTTTCATTTACTAATTTCATTGCTTATTATCTCAAGCTTTTGACGACATTCCCTTTCTTAAAGAAATGGCCATATGGAGAGACAGCAAAACATGGAGATAAACTTAAAAACAGTGCCGATAAAGGGATGGTGCTTTAGTGATTCTTTCTTGTTCTGTCTGATGGGCGATTTTGTTGCTATCTGAGCGAATTGTGCAGGCTGCGGGGAGGGAAGGCTTTGAAGAGCGTGTTGGCATTGTTCATAGCTCTCTCCAACTGCTCTCACTGAAGTCGGCGCAGACTTGAATTGGCAAGAGGGTGGTTTTTAAATCTACTGTAAATTACATTTTTTTTTCCTAAGCATCTGAATAATTAGCCAGCCCATCAGTGTTTGCTCATAGCAAGACATGGGCAGACAGTGCCATGCCCTTCAAATATCTGCAATGCTATTTAGAAATGAATGTTAAATTAACTTTCCAGGGTATGGGCAGCATTGGCCCTGAATATGTGGTCTCTTCCAAGGTGAGCAGAGCTTTTGAAGATGCATAGGCTTAACTCTTTCCAGAGCTGTCCCACCAGAGCCTCATGGTGCCCTGAAAGCTCACCTTTTGACTTAAACCATTGGTTTTTTGTTTTTACACTGCAGTACCAATTTGCTGATTTCCACACAGTTTGGTCTTGCCAGAGCTGGACCATGCCTGGAAACTCATGGCATCAGTCATGAACAGGGGTCAGGGCCAGGAGCACCCAGTCTTGTGCTGGCGACCAGCTGTATGAAAACCAGAGGAAGGTGGAAGGCTGTGTCCCTCCCAGTGTTGCACAGACTTAGGTCCAGGGCATCTGGCTCTTAAAAAGGGGAGCAGAGGTTTGGAGGAGACCTTGGAAAAGGTACCTGAAACCTGGCCACAGAGAAGACTTCTGGTTTTTTTATCATGTCAGGTATCTTATATGAGGTCATGCCCTTTCAAAATTGCTGTATTTCAGTAATCGAAGAAATTGTTATTCTGCTTGTCTAGGGAAACTAAGCTCATCGTATTGTGCTGCACCCATTGGCCAACTGTTTTAAAGAAGGGTAGAAGTCTTCAAGGCAATTATGTTCCTACAAGCAAGAGTGACTCAGTGGAGTGCTTTTTCCAAAGGAAAAGCAGGAGGAATTTGGTTATTAAATGTTGTGCTTGGAAGCAACCAGCCAAGCCGTCCCCGTGCCCTGGCTGGCGAAACCCGATGCGTGGAACGGTGGCACTGGTCTCCCCAGCCCAGCGAGGAGGGTAGATGGGATCTGGAGGGGTGAGCTGTAGACAGGGGACACAGATGGAGACAAGCTTCATTAGCTCGCTCAGCAGTCTGATACTCGCTGAACCAAGCGTGACAAATTAGGCTCCATTGTCAGTTGCAGTGAGTGCCATACTTTAATTTTTATTTTCTTCACTGGCTTTAGTGGCTCTGCCTCTTGATTTCATAAAACATCCCCTTGATGGTGCTCTGGAGCAGAGGCTAACTGATTAACTTGGGGGGTCCCCATGCTTTTGCTGAGCAGTCGCTGATGCTGAGGTGCCAGGAGGAGGCTGGTGGGTGGTGGGAGCATCTAGCCGGCCCCATGCTCTGATCTCCACCTCCTGCTGTGGCTCAGGGTGCTTTTGGGCTGTTTTCTGCCACTGGCAGTTTGCGCAGATAAAGAGTAGCTTTGAAAGAAGAATGCAGGGTCCCCGACCTCGAGACTGCTAAAACACCTGGGACAAGGCTCTGTGCGCAACTGATGTAGGACGGGGTTTTATTTCCCCTTCATGTGCAACCTCCACGAGGAGCACTGGGTCAGCCTGACGAGGTGTGAATGCTCTCTCACTAGAGCTATGGCTTGGTAAAGTACAGCTGCATTTTTAATATGGAGTTCTGCTTCCTCTTCTGCACGTGCGAAGCCAGAATGACCAGATCACTTTAACTAGCTTTAAGCAGCTTCAAGAGAACTAAGTGTCGTGGCTCCTCAGTTGTCCCTGAGGGCATCCATCCATCCATCTCTCAGTTGCATGCTGATGTCCATTATAACCAAATTTTGGCAGCTGTTATTCACAATGGACATCTGTCCTGGGAGAAGCTAATGATCTCAGCATTGAACTTCTTGATTAAGTGATTGATCCCTACCCTTGCCTAGTACGCGGGGACTCTGATGTCCAATAGCGCAAGCTCCTACAGGGCCAAAAATAGCCACCATATTTGTCTATCCAGTGCATACAGCTATTGCATTGTTTTTCAGAGCATTCAGGGATAAGCAAGTAGCAGGGATGTTATCAGAAGTTAGATCTTGGTCTCTAAAGTGATGGAGTTTTTTAGCAGGGCTCCAAGAGATTTCTTGTCTCTGGGACACAGCCTGGATGGGTGTAGGCAGAAGCTGACCTAGAAACCTGAGTGAATCTGGCCCGGTAGAGCCTTTTGGTCCTGGCAGGTCTCCTGTTCAGTGATGCACTGTGCTGCCCCTTGGACCCACACCAAATGCTAACTGAAGGAATGGGGACACGATGCAAATCATGCTCCTCTGGAGTGGGCTGTTGGCCTGGCAGGGCACAGTGGGTCTGCGTTGGGTCACCCTGGGAAATTCAAAGTCTGGCTCCATCGAGACAACCTATCATTATTCCTCAGTAATAGTTTCTTGGTACAATTTACTGCCCGGCTTGTTGCCAAGCTTTGATAAATGAGCTTTGTCAGATAGCAGACTTGCAGATTCACCTCTGGAGCAGAGCTATCAGGTCTCCTTTTCAAGTGAGCTACCCTGTGTCAGCATGAATCAGAGGAAAAGTTGTACATTAACGTCAATGAAAACCTAACACCCACTGGCTCGGTATGAACGTGTTGGCTGGGTAGCCCTTGGCTGATGGCAGCTCAGTGGATGCCTCTGAGGCTAGTGATCAGCTATGCATGGGATGCAGGGACAACAGAATAGGGTTGGTGGGATCCTATATGGTCAGTGAGGTCAGTCTTCTCTTGTTTACCTGCCTGGGGTTGTGTGCATCACTGGCCTTTGAGATGAAAATGAGTTTGGTGCTGACTTTTTTGATGGTTTTAGGAGGCTCAATGACTGTAGTATCTCTGGGTAAGCAGGTAGAGCTCTGCTGACAGGTTTTGCTTTGTTTGCCATCTTCCAGTCTAGCTAGATGCCCCGAGTTCAGCCTGGTTTTCGAGTACTGCTCCTCAGTACTGCAACCAAGGAGTGTCAGGGGCGCAGAAAACAAAATGATAATTAGCCACACCTCAAAGGGAATATAAGACTATTCCCTAACAGAGTATGAAGTCCCAAACCAGAAGAATGGAGAGTAGGTTTCAGGTAATAACGAATGTGGAAGATGTAGGAGTGAAAAAAGCCTAGCTGGGTCCTCATGGAGAAGCAGAGCCCCAGTGTTTAGCCTGTGCTGACTACCTTCCATCCTGTTCTCACCTTGCTTTTTTTAAGACTTTCTCTTGCAGCTGTAGAGGACAAATTAAATGGAGCTGATTTTATTAATTTTGCCAGTGCCTGGAATAATTTTGATGCCTTTGGCATGCTCCATCCTGGGACGCAGGCGTGCAGACCTCTCCTGCTCTCCATGCAGGGCGCAGTCAGCCTAAGGAGTTATCATAGCTGGGGCACCTACACATGCTGCTGGGACCCGAATGCTCAGCAAGTTATTGCTTCCCTGGCCTCCAGCTAGTCTCACCCTCATTAGCAGAGGTCGTTTTGGGGGGTTATTTAAAATGCTTTCCATGACTTTGAAGTGCTGCTTGGTTTTCTGATGTTCTCCCTTGGGCTGGCTGGTGTCCTGTTACTGCTCAGTGCCGCCAGCCTGACGGATGGAAACACAAGCTAACTTCACCTTAATCAGGCACTTGCTTGGATCCTGTCAGGCCTCCAAGCACATCGTTGCTTTCTATTAAAAAAGGAAAAAACCTCTCCTCTTACAATATTGTGGTGTTTTGGGTGAGTAGTGCCTGTCGTCCCAAACACAGCACTGAACTGTGATGCATATACCACTAACCCTGTGATGGACGCTTTGAAGCCGTACATCTACATCCCAGAGCATTTTGTGCTTGCTGTGGAGCATTGCGTGCATTTCTCTCTCTGCTGCAAGCCTGCTCCCTGTGAATATGGTTTTAGATGGACCGAGAGTCCAGCACCCTTATTGCCCCATCCGTAGAGGGAGGTCCATGAGAAACCAGAGGAAGAGAGTGCTTGGGAAGCCTGGGCAATGTTCACAGGGCAAGTCTTGCAGTTTTCTTTCTGCTTATTTTCTTACTGCCCTATTCTAAACATTTATAGCTGAATTTCCCAGAGTTGAGGACAGTGGGGCACCTCGCTGCAGCTGATGATCAGTGGGAACTGAGTGCTTCAGTCCTTCAGGGGCTGTTGAGAAGCACTGCCTAACTCTTGGGAAAGAAGACTTTGGTGTTGGGGTTTTGATAAGCCGGTTTTGCAGAGTTATTCTTCAGGCTCTCAGCAGTACCCCCAAGCTGTGTGGCTGCTGCAGTGGGATTTGAGCAGTCCTGGCTTCATCTGGCCTTGAGCCTTTATGCAAACCTGGCCACTGTTGTCGGGAAGCCAGGAGAGATAAAGTAGCTTCCCTTGGTGTGCACTCCAGAAGAGAGACGCGAGGGGGAATAGTCTTCTCCTGAGGATGAGCATCCCTTGGGTTGGGCAGAACTGGGTTAATGAAGTGAGTCTGTGAAAGGAGGGTAAAATACAGGTTGTGTAAGCTCCTGCATAGTTGTTCTTTCCAGACACTGTAGCTTAGATTTAGGGAAATTAAGCCTTTGTGTTTTTTACCCTCATGTCTTTAGTCCTTCCTTTTCCTGCACCCCACAAGAGACCAGAGTCCATGGTTTCCATCCTAAGTTAGTGTTTGGCTTGTCTTGCAGGCTGGCAAATGCTCACGCTGGAGGATTGAACCCAGTAAAGGAGTGATCCCCTCAGAGACCGAGGTGACTGTGACTGTCATAGCAAACTTGGATGACACTGAGAAATTCAAGGATGAGGTGAACCTATTCATAGAGAACAGCCATACCTGTGTCATCCCTGTCCAGGCTGTTGGCATCGGCACTACAATTGTCACTGACAAACCCTTTGCTCCGGAGCTCAACTTGGGACCCCACTTCAGGTAGGGTATCTCTCAGCTCCCACTTCTGCCGTGGGCTCGGCAAGGAGGACTTTTGCTGTAGTCCTTCAGGCTAGTTCTCCTACGGTGCTCAAGGTCCTGGTTCTGTTGCACTGAAGACACAGGAATTCCTTTGGAAACATTTTGAGGCCATTTTAAAGTTGTTAAATACCCTCAAAAGCCACCAAAATGGAAACCAGTTGCTAAATTGTCACTGAGTTGCCCTTAGTTATAATACATTTATTTCCTCACTTTATCAAATAAAGATTTGGAGAAAAACAGCAGGTCCCGGAAGCCTACAGCTGAAAAATGCTACATTACAAGTATAAACATATTTCCCTCTGCAATAATGTTGCTTGCTTTTCCATTCACTACAGAGTATCATCTCACAACAGTGGAAAACCTTGGAAGCAGCTTGTTAGCAAGCTCTCGACTAAATTAATGGTGCTGTTTTATTTCCTATCTGCCCAGGAGTCCTGGAGGAGCAGCAGAATTTGTCTTTCATAGAATCATAGAATGGTTTGGGTTGGAAGGGACTTTAAAGATCATCTGGTTCCAACCCCCCTGCCATGGGCAGGGACACCTTCCACTGGACCAGGTTGCTCAAAGCCCCATCCAACCTGGCCTTGAACACTTCCAGGGATGGGGCATCCACAACTCCTCTGGGCCACCTGTTCCAGTGCCTCACCATCCTCACAGTGAAGTATTTATTCCTTATATCTAATCTAAATCTACCCTTTTTCAGTTTAAAGCCATTACCCCTTGTCCTATCACTACCTGCCCTTGTAAAAAGTTCCTCTCCAGCTTTCTTGTAGGCCCCCTTCAGGTTCTGGAAGGCTGCTATAAGGTCTCCCCAGAGCATTCTCTTCTCCAGGCTGAACAACCCCAACTCTCCAGCCTGCCTTCATAGGAGAGGTGCTCCAGCCTTCTGATCATTTTCATGGCCCTCCTCTGGACTTGCTCCAACAGGTCCGTGTCCTTCTTATGTTGGGGGCCCCAGAGCTGGATGCAGTACTCTAGGTGGGGTCTCACGAGAGTGGAGTAGAGGGGCAGAATCGCCTCCCTCGACCTGCTGCTTATGCTTCTTTTGATGCAGCCCAGGATATGGTTGGCCTTCTGGGCTGCAAGCGAACATTGCCGGGTCATGTTGAGTTTCTCATCAACCAACACCCCCAACACCTCCTTCTCCTCAGGGCTGCTCTCAATCCATTCTCTGCCCAGCCTGTATTTGTGCTTAGGATTGCCCTGACCCATGTGCAGGACCTTTCACCTGGCCTTGTTGAACTTCCTGAGGTTCACACGGGACCACCTTTCAAGCCTGTCCAGGTCCCTTGGGATGGCATCCCTTCCCTCCAGCATGTTGACCGCACCACACAGCTTGGTGTTGTTGGCAAACTTGCTGAGGGTGCACTTGATTCCACTGTCCATGTCGCCAACAAAGATGTTACACAGTGCTGGTCCCACTACTGACCCCTGAGGAATGCCACTCATCACTGGTCTCCACTTGGACATCGAGCCATTGACCGCAACTCTTTGACTGTGACCATCCAGCCAATTGCTTACCCACCGAGTGCTCCATCTGTCAAATCCATGTCTCTCCAATTTAGAGACAAGGATGTCGTGCATGTATCGTCCCTCAGTTCACTTGTCTTCCCTGGCTCCCCTGCCAGGCTGCTTTTTATTAGATGTACTTACTCTTTCCTTGTTTCTCCTGCCTGTTTCCTTGCTGTCTCCTCTGTCAACACCGCAGAGGCAGCCCAAGGCACGGGCAAGTGAGGGTGGCTGCAGGATGAGCTCTGAAAGGCAGAGGAGCAGAAGTCCACTGAGGTTGGGTGGGATAAGTTGAGAGTGTTAATTGAAAGAGCTTAGCTCGGAGGAGTGGATTTGTTGATCCTAATGTGTGTGTCTGAAATCAGGCATGTCCTTGTAAATAGGGCAGGAAAACAGCCTTTTCCTTTTCAAAGTGCTGCTCGCCTTGTGTTGGAGACCTCTTGGGGCAAGAGGAATCATCTTCTCGAGGTGCCTGTTCCTTTCCCTGGCTACAAAGAGGGTCCACAGTGTTCTGATTCATAAACTTTTTGTTAAAAAGATCAGGTTAATCCTACCTTAAGCATTTAGGATAGATCTTAGCAGTTTAAATATGCACCCACAAGCCATCCACATCAGCAGGGATGTTGCAGGGAGGTTGGTGCTTGTCCAGCATGTCCTATGATCTGTGCAGCCACAAATTGGCAATACAACGCAGGGGACAACATTAGCGTGATTCATGTCATCGTCCTCTGCCCCCCCTTCACATCTTCATCTGCAGGCTCTGTTTGGACTTGTTGCCATTGCTGTCGGCTGCAGAGCTGCCACCAGGTGAGCTGAGGTGGGACCCAGGTACCATCGTGGATGAGTTGGGCTTTCCCGGAGCTACAAATTCTGCATCTACCCAGAGCTCCAAGCTTTGATCTGTTGCTGTCCGCAACATAAACCATTTCATACTAAGCTTGTACACAGCATTTTTAACAGTCTGTTTCAAAGTTTGTTCTATACTGTCACTTTTGTGTTTGTATTTAGCTGCGTGCAGCAGACATGCGTTTTGTAAGCACATATTCTGTACCTCTCAAAAAGGCAGTAACTGTTCCAGGAACAATTCATTTCCTGGTCATGCTCAGATTTATAGAGGGTAAAATAATTACTCCAGACTAGCTTGCAGTTGTTTCTTTACATGAAGGAATCAATTTCCATTGAATATTCATTTGCCTTTATATCTAGCTCTAGTTATTCATCTCTTGTTGTCGCTCCATTCCCTCAGCAGCTAGACCTGGTCTTGCTGCTGTGTTCGTATCGGGGAAACTTCTGTTGATCCTGTGTTCTCACAGTGCATCGGTCTTCCTAAAACACAAAACCAGCTGCACTCTTCAGGCAAAGGCTGGGGGGCGATGAGAGCTGGATGCTCCCTAAGGGATGGGGGGCTGAGGGGGATAACATGGGTGCCAGGGCAGGGTCCCCACCAATGAGGCAAGCGGTGCCCAGATCACCACATGAGTCTATATGCCCTGCAGTTCCCCAATAGCATCTTCAGAGGAAGCCATCTGAGGCAGCAGCTCCCAAGGGGAAGGTGAAATGGCAGTGGACCTGTTTTTCCATCCGCTTGCAGCAAGGATAGGCCAGCTTAGCATCTGATGCAGCAAGACCTGCAGGAAGCATCTCGGAAAAACACTGAGTATTAAGCACCAAAGGCTGGTGACGCTCTGTCCGTAGCAACTGAGATGAAGTTCTTCATGAAGCTTTTCCTTGCTGCATGCAAACAGACTAGCTGCTGGATGGTGATAAACTTAGGGACAACCAGCTCTTGCTGTAGCTTTGAGCTAGGTCAGCCTTTTCAGAGGTGGCTTTATTGCTGAGTGTGCAGTCAGATAAGGCCATCGGAGCACTGAAGCTGGGTGACTGCTTCATGGAGCTGCCATTTCCCATCTCTACTTCTCTTCTAGCCTGGATCCCTGCTGTTACCGGTTCAAGATAACAAACAAAGGACGACGCACCCATCAGCTCTATTGGACAACGGAAGGTTTCTCCCCGTTTCACCAGCGTGATCGTCTCCCTGCCATCAGTAACACCAAGGGCAAAGATTCCTCCCAGAGCCACAAACCTGCCTGTCCTGTGTTTAAGCTTCGACCGTTGAGGATGGAGCTGATGCCGGGCAAGACTATGGAGATGATGCTGGAAGGCTCCTCCAGCACTCCCCAGGTGAGGTCCCCCATGAGTGCTGAGCCTTCCCCATCAGATCATCTCCACTGGGATTTCTTCTGCAGCCCCTTGACATTTGCCTGAGAAGATGAGCAAGTGCTTTCAAGAAACTGTTTTTAACGCCACAAGTTACCATGGCAGCACTAGTTGCTTTCCTTGCTGGCCACCATCAGTTGCTAAGGCTTTTTTGTGTTTCCATAGCTACCATAAACCCAACTTGCTGATACCAAAATACAGGCTGAAGGAAGTGTTGCTACTTCAGGGGCAAACGGCAGGTTACAAGGTGTTCTGTGCTGAGGCAGAAAGGAGGGGCAGAGAAAATAAGTTACACTTAGACTAGGAGCACAGGCGGAAAGTAAATTAAAAAAATGCAAAGTAATATATCTTGGGGAAGCAGGGAGTAAAACAAAACACCTGTGAAGGGAGGGAGTGTCTGGGAGCAGCATCATTTTTCCTCTGTAGACAAACATGGGCAGAGGGCTTGTCTAGCACTGAGTCCTGGAGGAGCAAAAATGAACACAGTGTGTCAGATCTAATGATTGGAGTGACGTTCTCCATGTGAGAAACTGTTCCCAGGGATCATTATAATTGACAGCTTGACGTTTGTCAGTATTTCCATAACAGCTCGCCCCAGGCTGTCAGCCAGCCCCGGTGTCCCAAGGGCAGCCAGGTCTTGCAGCACCCTTGGATGGCAGCTCAGAGGGGCAGACTTCAGCAGGGTCACTGCCTGTTCTCCTCCCTGGAGAGACCTCCTCTCTTCTTCCCAGGGGAAATCCAACTGCCAGCTAACCCTGATGTGCATTCCCTGTCTCCAGGACCACTGGGCACAGATGTTTAAGCGAACGTGGAATAAATCTGCATTAAGCTCCTGATGATACTAGTGTTTTGAAAGGTGTTTTAAAGAGTTTTCTTAGTGGTAGCTTGAGGAAGACCTGATTACTCACCTAGCTGACTGCAATGGGACTGTCCCTGTGCAGTTCTGAGCCCAAAGGTTTTGCTGAAGAGGGAAAAAGTTACCAGAAAGGAAATAAACTGATCAGGGCACTGGTGAGGGTGTCTTGCCTGGAGAGCCGAAAGGGGATCTGTGAGCTCAGCTATGGCTACCTGGCTCCTGCAGTCAAAGCCAAGACCCTGCTAGTGGGCTTTCCACCTTCCTTGGGTCTTGAGAACTTGATACGCTTCAGGTTGGCCAGAAGCCCAGCTCCCTGCGTTGCACGTGCAACACATGATTTTGAAGTCTGTAGGCTCTGAGGAGGAGTTGGGTTGTGGTGTTTTATCAGAAAGAGGAGTGAGAAATGAAGGGGGGGATTTGGGGAAGTGAAACCATGAGAAATCAGGAAAAAGTCTTGAGTATCAGAGAGTCCAGCTTAAGCAGAGGGTTTTCGTGTGAAGTGTAAGGCATCTCTTTCCTGGGGAGGTTTCTTTTAAAACCAGCTCTAGGAGGGCACAGTACATCCTAGGAATGAATGATCCCTTCTTTACCTGAAGGCAGGCTGGCTATTTGGGTTTTTCCTATGGATCTTTTTCACCAAGCTTCCAAGGGAGGTTTTGCTGGCATTGGCCCTTCTATCACCTGTTTCCCTTAATATAGGTATATATATATATTTTTTTTTTTATCAGTTCTTACAGCTTTCTGTAAGTGTTATGCTTGGCAATGGGACAAATCAAAACAATAATCATTTGGGGCGGGGATTATTACAGTTATAGGCAGCACATGATTCACGAGTGCCTTTTGTGGATATCAGGGTGTAGCATGACGGACATTTCAGTGCAGAATAAATAGGAGGCAGCATAAAAAGAAAAGGGGGCTATTAAGGAGACCAATGACTGTAACTTTATGGCAGTAATACAGTCCACGGTTGGGTGGCTAGCAAACGCAGTGTGTTTTCTGGATGTCCTGCTCGCACCCGCTGGGTGACGTGTGACTCTTGCATGCAGGTGGTGAAGGAGCGGCTGCTGTGTCACGCCATCGTGGGGAGCAAGGCAGGGAAGGCACAGATAATGCAAGTGGATGTCACGTGCGAGTTCGTTGCTCCCGTTCTGCAAATGTCCTCCAGAGAAATCACTTTCCGGGTGGAGAAGGTAAGTCTCTGGATTGCATCCTGGCATTTAATAGCATGGCTGATGACTGAAAGCCTGTGGGGTGTGTGTGCTTGTGTTCAAAGGAGGAAATTAAACAGCTTCTCCAAGTCCATGGGGCTTTGGCTATTGATTAGAGCAGGACCAAGCTTTTGCCATTAACACAGAGATCATTATTTTGCTCCTCTGAGGTTGGGGATGGTCTCACCAGCTCTATTCTGCCCTTCTTGATGTGGAGACAGAATTGAGCTGCTGAGCCAAGGGCACAGGGTGGGATGCGTGGGACCCACAAGAACAGCGTGGGCTTTGCGCAGCCACCGTGTGTGCTGGGGCTGCAGGTGGGAGAGTAGATCGCTGCAGCTGAGCGATGCTAAACCCCCTGCTTACCCTTCCTGAGGCGCGTTGTAAAGTAAGAGAGGATGTTTTTAGAGATGGGACTGTTTTTTTAACTTCACCGAAGTAAAATTGAGATTACAGCTGCTCCGCCGAGGGGAATCACAGCCACTTCTAGAGAGACACCAGTTTCTGTACTCAGTATAAAGGGAGGTTTTTGAGGATCCTCCAAGGCATGGTGAAGTCTGAACACTGATCCTGTAGGGAAGCTGAGAAAAACTGAGATTGCTCAGTTGATGAAGAAAAACCATCATCTCTTGTCTCTCTTTGCCTTCTCTGCTGTTGGTATGGATGCTAGCTCTTTGCATTTCCCCAAGCCTCACCTCCTTCAAAGGACCTGCAGACGTCCTTCAGCTGCAGTGATGATAACACCAATGCAAAGCAGGTGCCCTTTAGTCTCTGGATCCTGACTCCTGCATCATTTTTTCCCTCTCCCTCGAGGTGTCTGAAAAAGAGAATATATTTCATTATTTAGTTTCTGTGTTTTCAGGTCTCTCCTCTGGTTCACAGGCATCCAGAGAATCAAAAATCCTGTGAGCAGGCAGTTCGGATTTAATTAGAAGCTTTTCAGCTATCCCTCATGTATGTCTGTCGTCTGCTTGATGCCACGCACTCCAGTTTATCGAGTGCTATGACACTGCAGCTGTTTGATATCAATACGCCCAGACCTAGTTTCCCAAACACTGTCTAGTTTATATAAACCATGCAGGAGGCCCAGAGCAATGCATAAACAGGAAGAAATAGCTTAGGCTGAGCTTAGCTTTGAGGCTACAGACACCTTGTCACTGTAGCAGGGGCAGCAGGAGACCTATTGCAACCGGACTGTTGAGGTTTCTAGCTGGCTGTATGTGTGTGTAAATGTTCAAAGCTAACCTTAGGCTACTGCAGGCTCTCTGCTATGGGCCAAATCCTGCTTGCTTTTCTCCTCTGACTAGCGTCACTGCTTTTATGAGGCTACTAGAGCCAATAAGGTTGTAAGAAATTACTGTATATGAGTGAAAATCATGTTGTGCTATTCTGCCCAAGAGAGGATACAAAACTGGAGACAAATGGTTTGGGTTCACTTTCTGGTTTTGATCTTGTTCAAGCAGCTGCCTCCTCTTGGGGTCCTATTCCCTCATCTGTACACGAGACTGTTCCCCTATCCTCGGGGGATGCTGTGGTTTCTAAACATGAAAAGCATCACATATACTTAGAGAAAAACCTTCTAGAAGGGTAATAAAAATAAATAAATACTAATATTAATAATATTTTTACTAATAAAAATAGTAAATAGAGATGTATAAACTTTTGGGGTTGAAAAAATTTGAAATGCATCAGAAGGGGAAGGAGGTCCATGCCACTTCAGGTTGTTTTTTTATCTTGTCTCCTGTTTCTGTAGCAACCCACTGATGTCCTAACTCTTCAGTACAAGCCTCTTTCTTTAAAAAACATCTCCTCCCTGCCCCTCAACATTGTCCTGGCCTTAGAGCAACCATTCTTAATCTGCGATGCAGACCGGCAGCCCCTCCCCGCAGATGTTCAGGTGAGCAGTCATGGACCGTCCTGCTGTGGGGTTTGAAGAGGGAGGAGTGTGGTGGTGTGTTTCTGTTGGGAGGTCCTCTAGTAGAGAAGTTTATTCTTTAGAGTCAGCAGTAGACTGGCCTGAACTAAATCATATTCGAAACAAAGTTGCTGAAGGAAACGAAATATCATCTGAATTGGGGAAATACGTCCTGGCTCTAAGACACGAGGAGAGGGGAGCAGGCAACTAGGTCTGGGCAAGCCATGTAGTAAAGGTGTCTTCTGGAAACCATCCCAGCTCTTAAGTAGCCATCCTCAGATAACCTCAAGAGCAGCTTGCTCCCTGCAAGGGCAGCCCTGCTTTTGGGAAGGCTGAGGATGCTCCTCCAGCCGCTGCCTGGCACCTGCCCCATTGTCAGTGGAAGGTGTTGGACATGGACTTTGCTAAACGTGGTGTTGTAGGCATGGCCACCATTTCTGTGCCGTGCCAGTGACTAGCACCTGCAAGGGTGAGGCTGCAACGCCATTGCACTTGTGCTGTGATGATAAAGGAGTTCCTCTAGAGTCAGGGCAAAAGGCCGTGACTTGCCAGAGTGCTGATTTGGTTATGTATTTAGCATATAGCTTTTGTGGGTCCAAAATTCAGTAGAACAGTATTTATTTCCCTCTTGTATTGATGCCAGAGCACAGAGACATGATAGTCTCGGACAAGAGTGTTGTGGTGCTTCCAGTCAAGTGCACGCTGTAAAGAAAATGAAGGAAGAACTGAGAAGGCCACGTCGGGGTCACACTTTGAATATTTACACCTTTCATGCCATCAGACCTTGGGATTTCATCACACTGGTGATTAATACTCTTCATCTCCTTGCAGCCCATGAAGCTGGAGATAGGAGAGGAACTTCATCTCTCCGTCAGATTTAACCCTGCTTATGAAGAGGATTTGAATATCTGGGTAGCAGAGAAGGCTCTGAAGATACAGTTTCTCGAGCACCCTCATGAGGAGCAGGTCACCATTCGCGGAGAAGTCTACTTTCCAAATCTCTGTATCCAGACCACGGCCCTGGACTTTGGCTGCATCTTGAATGACACTGAAGATGTGCGTTACATTGAGATGACCAACTGCAGCCCGCTTATTGTACAGTACCACTGGTCGTTCCTGACAGACAGCCGCATGCGCCAGATAAGGTACATGCACCTTTTCCCTCTGCTTAAAGCTCTTCTCCTTCCTGGTGTCCTGTTTATACTTTGCAAAGACAAAGGCTGTGTTTGCCTGGGATCTGACAAACTGCTTTCAACTTTCCCTTGTGGAACTTACACCTACCAGCCATGGTCAGGCTAGATGCTCAGGGAATAGGTGATCTCCCCAGTTTGATGCTGGGGAGGAGGCAACGTTCTCCAGCCAAGCTGGGACTGAAAGACACTACTGACGCTTTTTTGCATAGCCTGTAACCTAGAATCCTGCTTTATCTCTGGAGCTACAAAGCCATGCTTAGGCACTTGGACAAGCAGATACATAACCTGACCTCTTTTCCTTCCCTGCCGACCCTGTTCGTTGTCATCTCATACGAAGAACCTACACAGGCACTGCCACCAGAACGATGTGCCGCTGTGCCAGTCTCTTGCTGCTGCTTCGCTATAGCTCTCGTACCAGTTCCCCTGGGAAGGAGAGCTGGCGTGGAAAGCTGCTTTCTCAGACCTTAGTGACCTGAGGTAAACACCACCTTGGTGAAGTGAGTTTTTATCTGTTAAACTGCACGTCACATTCACGAAACAGCTATTTAGTGTTTTACAGTGAAACTGCAGGTTCTTCTGTGGCTTTGGGTCCAGCTGTAGATGTTGGTGGGAGGACTTGTCTGAACATCCCTGGGGAGCAGAGCCATCCAGCACTGGTCTGTGGTTTCCAAGCCCAAGAGCGATCTTGCAGTCATGCTGGAGCACATCTATAAACACATTTCTAGCAGTTCCTCCCTCTGTGGCCTCTTTGCATAGTACAATAATCTAGTCTGGGCAGTTTTAATTACAGTAGCAAATGGTTTTTCCATAATGCCGTAGGAAACGAAGCAAAGTTAACCACTGTGCATTGAAGCGCTCCTATTACAAATAATGGATACTATCAATAAACAGTTTTGTTTAGAGAATTGGGATCTGGCTCAGGGGAGACAACCTATTGGGAACTGGAAATTAGCTATGGTGATGAGGAGGGCTTGGGGGAGAAGACCTGGGCACTGAGGTAGCCCATTCACAGCTGGGTCTTACCAAGTAAAAAGTAAAAGTCTTCAGTGCGGGCCCTTCTTGATGCATGGCACCTTTGGAACAGACCCTAAGATGCAGAGGAAGGTCTGTAAAAGCAGGTGAAGGGAGGTGGGCAGGGCTGTAAGCTCTGCTTGGAGGCCCCTGTCGTCTCCTGGTAAATTAGATTAGGGTTTAATTACAGGCTAAAGGGAAAATCTAATTTTGATGATAGAACAATGCATATATTTTATAATAACAGAGAAACAAGCACATTACAGCGAAGCCTGTGTGGAATTAATTTCCCCTGGGGCCACTTGTTGGCCAGTTGCCTGTTTATCTTTACTCTTTTAGGTTTTTGGCAATATGAATGCTGAATCAGTTTTCAGCTTTTAATTACCCCATCTCCACCTAAATTGGCTTTGCTGGACCTGACCCTACAGGTGCTCATTCTTCCAGCGGATGCTGAGTCACCCAGCTCTGCTGAGTCGGTAGCAGTTGAGGGTCCTGAGCATCTGGCAGGAGATAGCAGCCTCTGCTCCAAAGGGTTTGGCATGGCCCCTTTGCTGGCTCGTTAACGCTGTGGACGTTACGACAGCTCCCTTTTCTGCTCTGCATGTTAATTAAGCAGTAATGTACTCTCCGGGTCCCTCAGCAGACAGCATGTGATCCTCTGTGGCAGAGCTGGAAATGAAGATGGTCTCCAAGCTATTAACACCTCAAATTGCTCATTAAGAGCCTGGCAGAAGGGCAGCATGTCAGATATTATTTCTGGTCCACATTAAGCACTGTTGGTATTCTAAATTATCAGATCAAACTAACTCAGTCTGACATCGAGGGAATCAAACATCAGGTCTCATGAAGGTGAGATCAATAGAATTTAACCATCCATACATCTAGCCTTGCTGGAGCCCATCATCAGAGACTCCCAGCATCAATCAGACACACACATTTATTTCGGCCAGGAAAGAAAAATGTTGTTTCTTTGCCTGGACAATGCTCTGTGTGCTTAGATCTTTTTTCTTCTAATTGTTCAACCCATTTTTTCCTCCTTAGTCTTTAGTCACTGCTGCTACTTTGAGCAGAGCAATCATATAAGCAACACAGTCCAACCGTTGCTGTGTGGTTGGACATGCCCAATGCAAGCCAACCCATGCCCCTTCTCTGACACTGCTGAGCCATAAATCTCTCATGGATATTCCTCTTCTAGACCTATGTGGTTAGAGACAGACTGAGAATAGTCTCTTCTCACCCCTTGGATGCTCAAAGCTGAGTTAAGCCTTTGTACCAAGATGTTTTCTGTGGCGTTGGAATGGATCTCCAGAATCACCCAGCAGGAGATAGTAGATATGAAGCCAAATTCAAACATTTCATCATGTTTCTTACCTTAAAGGTTTCTTCTGCAAGGATTGGTTTGTCCTCCTTTCTATGGGCAGTATCCAGCTCCTCAGCTTTGTTTGGGATTCCCGTCAAAAGGAAGACATTAAAACCAAAGGATATACAAGGATTTCCTTAGAGACCTGTGGCAAAGGCAACCAAAGGCTCATCCCCAAACTTAGCTGTTCTCTAGAGTTTTCGTCCTTTATTAAGGATCCCTGCCTTGTCATTTACTTTGAGCATTGCTGTTCCTGCATCACCCCTTTGTCCCCTTCATGCGAGACGTGTTCCCTCCCTGGGATAGAGCTAACACATGCTGAGCAGTCCGTGTGCCAGGATGGATCAGCAGGGAGCTCTGCACCTCCATGGCACATGTCAAACCCCCTGCATGTGTCGATCTGGCGTCTCCGGAGAGTGAGACCTTCTTGGCTACAAATCCAGAGTAATGAATTGCCAATAGATTCTTTGGGGAAAGGGTTTGTTGAGCTAAACATGTAGAAAATGTCTCTTTCCTTTCCATCCAATTTGTTTTGAACAAACCAGGAGCCTTTCTCCTCCCAAATGGGTCTTCCTATAGCATTAGTAATTTCTCATGCCTCTGCCCTCTCTCCTTCCATGTCCCCTGGCAGGCTGCACTGCAGGGACCCTGCAAGCCAGATCCCAGCCTTGTTACTGACAAAAAAAAAACCCACAAAACAATTCTGTGTTGTGTTTGATGGGTTTTTTGCTTTGTTGTTTTTATAACAAGGAAGAAATGGAAAACGCAGACAGTGAAAAACAGTGTAAGGCAAAAATGTGACAGCAGTGCTCTGTCAGCCACCAGAGAGGAGAGGTAGCAACATCAGTAGTGAGAATATACATTAGAAATGCGTACGTCCACCGTGCCCCTGACGTTGGGGAGTCTCAGATGAGTGACGGTAGAGCATACCCCTTCCTCACCCCCCCAGTGCTATCAGCTCCTTGGGGCAGTACATTTTGGGCTTTGGTAGCCCCATGGGTGCTACTTTTTCTGCTTAAATGCCATAGGTGACTTAGAAAAGGAGGGCTGAGTTGTGATGGAAATGTGCCACTGAATGCGTCCTTCGGGTGCGTGTGGTTTGGCAGCAGCAGAGAAGCAGTTTGGTCTCTTATTTCTCGGAGATGGAGTCTCTTGGAGTAAGGGCTGGGTGCCGGCCAGGCTTCACCTCTGGGGTGGCAGTCTGGCTGCCGTGAACAGCTTACGGAGAGGCTCTGTACTCGCAGACAGACACACTGGGGAGCTGAAGCCAGGGAGACATTGGGAAATCTGCTACCTGTTCCACCCAGACAGAATGAGAAGTAAATACAGTCAGTGCCAAGGAGGGGTTTGGAGCCAGGAGTAAGTGAGCATATGTTGTTACCAAGTCTGTTAGAGACATAAACCTGGATATTGTGTATGGGTTGGCAACGCTTTATCAGGACGAAGGTTGGGGGGTGATGATTTCCCATTTGCAGCATGTCTGTAAGCTTCTCTTCTCTACCTTCACCTTCAGCATGGCGACCCTCACCATGTACCCTCCACTTCTCTGCCTTCCGGCAAGACACTGTTTTTTCCTAGCTCACCTGCTGAGGAGCTGCAGGTTTGAGACAGCTTCTGCTGCCCTGGGGCTTCTGACCAATGGTTACGCTGTTGAACATCTGGGGGACTCTTACCTGGGCCATCGCAATGGAGGTTGGAGCCCAGAACAGCTGCGTGGAAATCACTTTAACTATTACACTTGGGTTTTCTGAGGCTCAGCCTCCCCCTTTGCACAAGGGTGACAGAACCTGACAGCTTTCATTCTCCTTGGTGGACTGGGGAGCAGCCCCAGGGTGTTGGAGTGGATTGAGGGCAGGGGAGGCGAAGGAGAAAGTGTTGTGTGGGTGAAAAGCACTGCACATCCCACCCAAGGTGCTGTCAGGCAGCTGTCTCCATGGCTTTGTCCCGTGCCCTCAGGACAAAGCGTGGGAGATGTCCGTGTGTCATCACACCCTGACCAGGCTGCGGTTGGATGGGGGTTGCCTTCTGGTTTTATAGCCGGTCGGCAAACACTGGCTGGAAGGTGACATCTTGCTCTGCCAGCAACATTCGGCTAGTGAACCTGGGGAGCAGCCGACTTCTTTCTTTGCTTTCTGAACATCTTCATTACCCAAGGCACACAGTGGGAACCCGAGGTATGTTTGCATTGCAAACAGCATCCTTCTCCCTATAAATGCCATTACACCTGTGCTGCCTGGGTGGCTCATGCTTTAATTCCCTCTGGTCTGCTGCTCAAGGCTCGTCTCCGCAGAGCTTTACTGTTTATGAAACAAAATGTTGATTTTTTTGTTTTGTTTTGTTTTTTTGTTCATGGGAACAGCTCGCTATCATAGCCTGGCTGAGGCAGAGCGAAAGCATCGATTTGGGAACCGCTGCTGTCGCTTCCACTTCGTCTCTCTGGCAGAGCACTGAGTAGGGAAGCCGTCAGATGAAATCTGGGTGGCAGGATAGGCTATTTACTCCTGTTTATTTGCTGACCTGCTGTCACTGCATGTGGCAATGATGAGTAAGGTGACATAATTTTCCAGACCTTGTTTCTCTTAATTTCTCTAGCTGTTTCTTACCTTTCACTCTTTTCCTGCTTCTTGCAAGCTGTCCATCAAACAGCTTTCCTTAAGGGAAAAATCTATCTGAACCCACTGGCATCGCTCTGCCCAAGAGTGTCGCTTCTAGTATCACTCTGCTTTTTGCTGGTGCATCCCTGTCTTCACAGCATAGCTGAGAAATCTTTAAACATTTAGGAGCAGGGGCTCAAGCCAAATTTGAATCCATGTGTCAAATCTTCACATGTTTTCAGGTATAAATCTGCACTGGGGATTTTTGTG
Organism: Nipponia nippon; assembly: GCF_047370975.1. Taxonomy (NCBI): domain Eukaryota; kingdom Metazoa; phylum Chordata; class Aves; order Pelecaniformes; family Threskiornithidae; genus Nipponia; species Nipponia nippon. Next base: position 32,353,898 of record NW_028262391.1, read on the forward strand.
CTGATTCCTTCTAGTCCAAGGCACTTCCTAGTACAGAGGTGTTGGAGAGCCCAGTGCTCCTGCTGGTCCCATCTTCAGCCCTGAGCTGGTTGCTGCCGAGACAGGGATTCGCAGCAAAAACCCTTCCAGAGAATGGGGATTTTGTCCTCTGTGAGGCTGGACTCTCACAAGACAGTGAAACTGGTGCTCATCCTTCTGTACAGCCACTCTTTCCCCTCAAGAGGCTGATATTGGGATGGTGGATGTACAGCATGGGTTTTGGGTGGGTTTCAGATCCTTTGCTGCTTACTGGCTGGTTTAAGGCAAACAAGGAGGGTACCAGTCAGGGAGATCATTTCCCAAGACATCGTAATATATTTCTTTTTCAGAAAGGGTGGGATATGCTCGGCATGTGCCAGGGCTCTGTTTTCCTGTTGTATCGCAGAGGATGCAGGAGATTGTCCCAGAGCAGAAGCAATGCCTGCTGTTCTTCTAAAAGCCAAGGGGCCAAAGCCAATTTTTTGGTCCCCCAATGGTTTCTTTGCCAGTGATTCTTACAGGGCACCTTGTGCAAGAGCTCTGCCTGCCTGTGCTGAGATCCCCCCCTGCGCTGGGAGGGGAGCACTGCCACGGCCACCAGCCCCATGTGCTGTAGGTGAGGAGCTGCCCTGTGCTGTGATAGACTCTGTTAAAAAAAAAAAAAAAAAAAAAAATCATCTCTCACTCAGCTGGCCCAACTCTTCAACCCTGAAAACAGCCACAGTGTGAAGAACTGCTGTTACTGCTGCCTTTGTAGCTGTGCAGGAGCATTGATGGTTGTGCTGCTCGCAGCAGCAGGTGGATTGCCTTTGCCAACTCAGAGAACAAGTAGCAACTGGGTTAAGAGAGTATGGACCCTGTGTTCAAACAGCCCAGGTGAGGACTTAGGGATGTTGAGGATGTATCACCATAAATCTACATCTCCTGACTCAGAGAGGGAGGCAGCCAGGGGCAAAGAGAGGGGAAACCTTTAGCTCTCTACGACACAGCAGCTTGGAGAGGACTTCAGCTCACAGGGTGATGCAATGGGGCTCTGCACAGAGCAGGGCAGTGCAATGAAATGCCCACCCCAGCATTAGTGGTGTGAGATGGTGCGAGAAGGATTTATTTATTCCCCACCATCCGCTTTGCGTAGCAGAGGGAGGCAGGAGTCCCTGGGGTTTCAGGAACCCCAAGGGTCCTTCTGGGCCAGCTGGCGTGCCATGCATTTTTGAGAGCGCCTAACTCAATTAATGCCGCCTTTTCAGCTGCTTTGCCCTCAGGAGAGTCATCTTTCTCCTCTGCGGGAAACCTTTCCAACTGTGAGCTTGCTTTGCTTGTTTCCTCTTTGGTGGTAACTGTCCCCTCTCCCTTGCCCACTTGCCTCTGTCACCTCACACTTGTCCTCAGCTGTCCCCAGTGTCGCCTGGACCAGGCCAATTCTGTCTGGTCATCCCTTGCCCCATTCCCAGGAGCTCAGTGGGGCCATCGGACTGTGAGCATGTTCCTGGGAGTATGTCTGTCTTGTGCTTGGTAAAGCAGGGGGTAATTATGTTGTACTATGTGACTGACCTTTAATAATAACTCAGCAGCAATGTTAACTAGCCTTTTACATAGGGTAAAAGCCATGCGCAGCCTTAAATCTGTGATTTCTGCTTGTGTGAGGAGCCCTGCTCTTTCTAGACGGGATGGATGGCGATGCCAACGTACTCAGCTGAGTGGAGCTTCAGCATCTGTCTGATTTATTTTGGGATGTGACCCTAGGAGGTATATTAAATGGAAGCTTTTTTTGGCTTGTTTTTTCTTCTATGTTCGTTATCGTTGCTGCTTTACCTTCTCCTGCCTTTCCCCACGGTGATCTGCTGCAGAGTCCTGCTGGGAGGGCTCGCCAGGCTGTGGCATCGCTGCCTGCCCAGAACGTGCCAGGCAGCCTGCATCAGTGTGGACTGGTGGAGACACCTTCTGGGGTTCAGCAGAAGCAACCGAGATGAGCAGGGACATTTCCTTCTAGGTGAGGACTTCAGGGTGTGCTCCATCATTTCATCTCCCTCCTTTTCCTCGCTCTGCTCTTGGCACTGCGGGGGGACAGTGATGCTAGCTGGTGGGCAGAGGAGCCCAGGTACACACTGGTTCTCAACCCCCAGGATGCCTCAGCTCAGGCTTGAGCTGCTTTTTGTAGGGTGAAGCTGGCCTGCCAAGCCCACCGAGCCTGGTCTCTACCATCTTGGGCTGTGTCATGTTCATCCCTTTCACAAACTTGTTGAGATCCAGCTTTGGTCTCCTGCAGCCTTCACCCTAAGGAGAGAATGGATCGGGAATATCTCTCTTCCCATGTCTGGGAGCCTTCTGCTTGCCTAACATGCCCAGGACCAGCCTGCTGCTCTCAGCTGGTTATGCTCAACCAGTTCTTTAGCTCCCCACTGCTTCCTAATATTTTTAACCCTTGCAGCTGTACCCTTCGTGGTTTGCCAAGCTCTCAGACTTGCCCCCATGAAGACACCTTAAAATGGTGAACGGCCAGATCCCTGCCACAAAGACGGCTGGAGCATGTCTCACCTCCCCTGCTATCAGTTACAGGAATGAATACAGTCATCTGTTTGCAGAGCCAATTTTTGAAGTCGCTGGTAAGATTGTAGTTGGTGCTGATTACTTTAAACAGCATCTCCAAATTACAGCTGTCGGGGCTTGTTTAATTTTGAACAAAGACTATAAATTGTATTTATCGTTAGAGCTACTGATTTGTTCAGAGGGACCTTTGGCCAGAGTCTGAATGAGAAGCATTTCTCTGTCTGATAGAGAATTGGGAGCTTCCTACCGCCTCACCTGATGCTTATAAATCACCTGGCTGATGTGCAAAGCATGAGGAAGGAGAGGACTTAATGAGTAATGTTTTGCTGTCTGTAAAATCAGTGCAAGTCAGAATAACTCCAGTAAAGTCAGTGGAGACTTCTTCCAGGGCTATAACTTGTTAAGAGAAGCAAGTACTGCTGCCGAAGGGTGATCTCCACGAAGACCCACTGTGCCTGCAGTGCCAGTGGTGGCTGACCCTGATCCAGCTTAAGTTGGACCAGAGTGGCTGAGGAACTTCAGCACCTGCACCCTGCCAAACCGGCCCAGCCATACCCTGTGGAAAATACTCAGCGAGAGACATGAGGGATGTCAGAAGGAGCCTGAGGGGCCTCCGACCCTCCTCTGACTCTTCTTGTCAAAAGTGATGGTACAGTTGAGGTCTGTGGGCTTCAGCAGGAGCCGAGGACTCTCGGTGCACCCCAAAATCAAATCCTGTGGCTCCTGCTTGGAAGATGCTGAAGAGTTTTGGTTGCTGCCCCAGGAACATGGGATACTTAATTTCTTTTCAGTAGTAGCATCCCTGCATCCATTCTTATACAATTTCTACTTTCAAACAAGAAATCAAAACTCTCCTTTATCTCCCAAAACTGACATTGTTTTGACTCATATAAGTAAGTGGCTGTTAAAACTGCATATTAACTGCAAGTTAATTAATACTCGGTCACAGTGGGACGTCCCCAGGACCGCTCGCTGCATTCAGATGAACACCAAATCCAGCTTAATAATTTCCAGCGTGTGCGAGACAGAAGTTGGAGGTGTTGGGTCTCACTGCAGCCATGTTGCTTCTCTTCTCTGTGTCCCCACTGCCTGGTCTGAATTTCAATGGGTGGTTCAGTAAATACAGAAACCTTAGATTTGCAGAAGAATTCATCTAGCAAAGAAACAGGCTATTTGGACAAAATGCAGTTTAATAGTCACTATTGATGAGGGCAAACCATCACCACTGCCTTCCTCAGCTGCTGGCCAGGTGGCCCAGCTCAAGCCCAGTGTCCCCACATGGTACACTGGGAAGGTTTTCAGTTTACTCCTGTATTATATTATTTTGCTTTCAATTGCAAACATCCTTGAGCTGTCTGTGGCTTGCTCCAAGGTGCCCGTTTAATATGTATCTGATGGCCTAAGAGAGAAATAAAAGTGCATCGTAGGGGCCTTTAAGCCTGTTTAGATGCCTCATTGGCACATTGTGGTGCTTTGCCCTGTGATAACCTGAAAAAAGCTTGTGTTTGTTGGGAATCTTGTTTTCACCTGGTGCTGTGGCTGTGCCTAACGGGCACACCTGTGGGTCATCCTTGCAGGCCTGGGCAAGGGTGCTCAGCATAGAACCATAGAATAGAATCATAGAATTGTTTAGGTTTGAAAAGACCTTTAAGATCATCAAGTCCAACTTTTAACCTGGCACTGCCAAGTCCACCACTAAACCATGTCCCTAAGCACCACATCTGCCCGTCTTTTAAATGCCTCCAGGGATGGGGACTCAACTACTTCCCTGGGCAGCCTGTTCCAGTGCCTGACAACCCTATCGGTGGAGAAATTTTTCCTAATATCCAACATAAACCTCCTCTGGTGCAGCTTGAGCCCATTTCTTCTTGTCCTATTGCTTGTTACTTGGGAGAAGAGACTGACCTCCACCTCACTACAACCTCCTTTCAGGTAGTTGTAGAGAGCAGTAAGGTCTCCCCTCAGCCTCCTCTTCTCCAGACTAAACCACCCCAACTCCCTCAGCTGCTCCTCATCAGACTTGTTCTCTAGACCCTTCACCAGCTTTGTTGCCCTTCTCTGGACGCACTCCAGCACCTTGATGTCCTTCTTGTAGTGAGGGACCCAAAACTGAACACAGTATTCGAAATGCGGCCTCACCAGTGCCAAGTACAGGGGGATGATCGCTGCCCTAGTCCTGCTGGCCACACTATTTCTGATACAAGCCAGGATGCTATTGGCCTTCTTGGCCACCTGGGCACACTGCTGGCTCATATTTATCTGGCTGTCGACCGACACCCCCAGGTCCTTTTCTGCTGGGCAGCTCTCCAGCCACTCTTCCCCAAGCCTGTAGCGTGTGGGTACCATGCACTAGGGAAGCAGTCTCAGCACTGTTAAAACTCTTGCATTTAATGTGAAGGGGTGGTGGCTTCTGGTACGTCCTTGATGCTGGCAGGGGCTGCAGGGACCTTGGACATTCCCGTTACAGTTTTGGGGTGAGTATCCTGATGTTGCTGGCTCTTGCATAGCCTGAGCCGGCGGGGTCACATCACTCCGTGTGAATCTTCACATGTAGTTTGCATAAGCGGTGTGATTTCTAGCTCCTCTATTTTGGGAGGCGGGTGTGGGAAGCGGTGTGAAGCTGTGTCCCTAGCAGGCTCAAAAACCAGGAGGCAGGCTGAGGTATTTTTTTCTAATGTCTCAGAGGTTGGGGACGGTGGTTGGCACAAGGTTGTCCCGGCCCTAGCAGGAAGGACTCTTTTCTCCCTGATGTCAATCTGCCTGTGCTCCCATTAAATCCTCACTGTTAATTCCTGGATGCATTTTGCCTCATCTGAGGGGCGGCCGGGTTGGGTGGGACAGACCCAGAGGGGTTAACACCTTGCTTTCAGCCCCTCCAACTCCTGGCTGACCTGCTTATGTCAGGAGGCTCCTTCTGTCAGCTCCATGGTGCTGGTGGAGGCAATTCTACAGCCCTTTGGCCCCTCTGGTTTGGGATGGGTCCTCTCTGCAGGTGGAGGAACTGCTTTCTGCTCTTTGGCTTCACTCCCTGCATTCACAGCCTTGGCCTCAAGGTGCTAGAAGATGCCCAGAAAGTCCCGATTCACATCAGAGAAAGAGCTGCCTGAAGCCTGGGCTGATACTGAACATCTTATCTTCCCCTTCTTTCTCCTTTTCTAAGACAAACCCCTTTCCTTCAGCGCCAGGAAGATTTCTTGTCCCAGGGGCCAGCTTTCTATTGACACCTTGGGTTCCTCACTCCCTTCCTTTCCACGTTACACTTGTTATTCATTTTGACTTTGCCCCACTGGAAAAAGTCCCTCGCTGTGCTTTGTGCTTCTCTGCAGCAGGACTCACTAATCACATCATCTCCCAGCACCGGGTCCCAGAGGGCTTCTACTTTAGAGTGAAAAATATTGTTGTTGTCTAGGCACCGCGGTCCTGTGAAGTTGCCTCAAACCATTCTATAAAACTAAAGGTAATTTAATAAATGATTATGGATTTTCCATCTCAGGGGTTTACTTCTTCTCAGGAGTTGTTATTAACCCGCAGTATTTATCACAAGCAACTCTAAGAGCCGTGCTTTCATTTCCTTGCTGGGATGGATGGCAGCTAGCAGTTTTGGGACAGCCGCCGTGATGATGGCCAGACTCATGCGCTGAACTGGTGCATGGACTGGTGCATAGCTGGAGGGCTTCAGCATGCTCCTGGCACTGGGTATTTGTACCCCTATGCTGCAGGCATCTCCCTTATCACCCTGGAGAAGCAGTGTTCAGTTGCAGGCTGCCCAGAGGCACCGTTGTCACAGCTGAGCTCAATTTATTTCATCTTTATGCAGATGCCCAAGTTAGCGGCTGCTGGAGGTGTTGAGCAGTTCGGTCACCCATCGGTGCACCCCAACACATATTAAGGTGCCTCGGCTGAGAGGAGCAGAGGTCACACAGATCGGACTGGAGATGGGCAATGCTCTGCAGGGACAAGCGAACGCCTTCATCCCCTCCAGTCCTGGTTTGTTCTTCCATGTGGACAGTGCTAAGGTCTTGCTCGGGGTCCCAGCAGCAGGCAGAGGGAGGACTGCGGAGGAGCTCACCTCGGCCAAGCCTTGTTCTTGCATATGGTTGTAGGAAGGACATGTCAGGTGGGGTCTCTTGGGGGTTATGAAGAGTAGAGCCTCTAATCCAGAACCAGCCTTAGATAATAAGCTATGAAGCTAAATACTCATCTGGGAACATATCATTAAAGGCACAGAATTCCCAGCAGGGAATGAAGCATCCAGTGTGCTGTAAAAAATCTGCCTTGTTTGACTATGGGGAGCACTTGCAAATAGACATGGCAACAGGCAGGCATGGTTTGCGTGTGTCCCTCCATGGGGCGTTAGAAATACGAGCAGAGTTACTGTGAGCACCTGCTGTGATTTAAAACAGGGAGCATAATCTGAATCACCTGGGGGTGTTTGAAAATGTTAAACCATATACTTTTTACTGACAGATGTTGGTCAAACTATTGAACTGCTTTGCTGAATCATTTGCCAAATTGGTCCTCAAATGGTTTGTGTTTAGAAACTGCTGGGGAGGTAATGATGCCGTCAGTAAGTACCACTTTGGTTATAACCTTGTTTCAGCAGAGCTGCTGCCCTTTTAGAGTGAGGTGCAGTTAGAGCTGTTGTTTTGCAACCGGGGAATACCTGCGGCACAGCAGGGAGCTGAATCTCGTCATCAATGTTTGCTGTATATTCATTAAAAATGACCAAAACTTCCCTCCCCGAAGTACTAATCGCTGCTGCTTTGGCGCTCATCAGGGATCAATGGGCTGTTTAACTGTGAGTCTCTGCCTGGAATTGTTTGACGTGTCTTTCCGTGTTGCTAGTGGCCTTGTGTGTGCGAGGCTGATGGGCTCCGTGGGTGCCCCTGTGCCGTGCTGGGCTCTGTCCGGTCAGGGCACAGCAGGCTGCGGGCTCCATCCTGCCTGATCGCGCTTAGAGAAAGCCACCAGCATCGCTGCTTGCTTATACTGACCTATGGTTGTGGGTAATTGTCAGGGGAAATATTCAGGATAAATATCTAGTAGAGCTACAAAATTTCTCACTTTGGCCCTCTGGATGGGGAAGGCACGGTCCGCAGTGGTGGGTGCTTTCAGGAGGGCACTAGTGGGTCTCTCCTGGCTCATCGCTGTTTGGATCTGCCCCTTTGCATCTCAGTCTCACCTTTTTGCATGATTTGTCCGCCTTTTCCTTTCCTGCTGTGCTTTTTGCCTCCCCACAAGGCGTTCATCTCTGCAACCAGTTGCCAGCTGCCTGCACCGCTGCTATAACAGTAGTAAGGCGTGTTGTCCCTGGGCAGCCCCAAGCATTGACCTGCTCCATCCTGGTTCAAGAGCTGCTGGGTCAGACCCATCACTGAGCTCATACCACCAGTGCCCAGCCACGGGTCGCATCCTGCTGAGGAGCTGCTTGTGCAGGCTTCCCTCCCTCCCACTGCAGGTCCGTGATCAAAGTTATATTATTTTCCAGGTTCAGCCCTCCAGCACCTAAATTTTTCATCAAACCCCAACTGTCGAAGGAGGAGGGAGCCTGGCTGGAGGGCTCAGCATCTGCAGAGAGCAGCTCCAGCGATGGAGGTGTGGAGGAGTCAGCTGAAGCCCTGGGATCAGCGGGGGATCCTGCCCAAGAGCCAGCAGATGCATGTGACTCCCTGGAAGCAAAGGTAGATTTTCTTGTACACCTAGCACTTGCGCTGCCTTCCCCAGCTTGCCACCGAAAAGCCATGCTCGTGCCAGCCTCCCTTTTTGCTGCCCTGCTGTCATGTGCTCTGAGAGTAGGCTGGGCACTGGGCTTCTGGGGAGGGAGAAATAGGATAGTTTTGCTTGGAGAAGCCCACTCAGATTCTCCTGACCTATGTTGGGTTTGGGATTTTTTTGTTTGTTTGTTTGTTTGTTTTACATCATCAAATGGGGCTTTTATCTGCATCATGAAGTGAATGCTTCCAGTTTTCTTCCTGTATCAGGCTGTGCCAAGTACTCATCTTCATGTACCATCTTCTCAACCCCAGCTAGAGCCACCCATTTTCACACCTCTGCCTTCCCCCGAGGCCTGGTATTGCAGTGACGGCCACAGAGCTGTCTTTTATAAAACAAAGCTTTGCAGACAAAGGCACTGTCTTTTCCTCCTGGCTTTGAAAATGGCCTTTAAGCTGCTGACCTTTCTGGTGAACCTCGTTGCTTTGGAGCTTGACCTTGATCCTAGTGGGAGCTGGCAACTTGTTCTGCATCATGTGGGACAGAGGCTGCTCCTGGGGCAATAAAAAAGGACGTAAGAGAGCTCAAGGGGTTCTGAAAGTGCCAGTGTTGGCATTAAGTTCAAGGAGAGGCATTGTACCTCCTGGCATCCAAATATCGGCATTTTTAACATTATAACTCTACATCTTTTTTTCTGAATCAGGAGAGATGATAGCCTGTAGACATAAAGAATAGCGTGGCTGAACGTTTTTGGATAGAAGCATGAAATCATCTTTGTTTCCTGCTTTGTTACTATGTTTGCACAAATAAACCAGGGAAATACAAGTAGGATCCAGAGTTGCTTCAAAGGATACATCTGGATTGCAGTTTCATCTTCCGCTTATGTCACCGTATCAAGGCAATATCCATATAACCTCCCTAGGGAGGTGGGAGACCATAGGTCTAGGAAAGATGTGTGTTAGCATCTTTGGGAATATATGCTTGGCAAAGCTTTGCTAGGTTTGAAAATGTGGAGACAACAGAAAGAGCATCAAAATGTGAGAAAACTCTTTCTTCCCCAGTGCTTTATCTACTGGGGAGATGTAGCCTCTGATTAGGTCTAAGGATGTCCTGTAAATATTCTTGCAGATTCTGCTAAAGTCAAGGCCACAGCACAAAACACTTCTTCATATTAGTGAAGAAGCAGGTATTCTTAAATTTCAAGAGTAATCACAAAGCCCTTGTTTATAAATAGGGGTCAGAAGCCCAGGAACGAGGTTCCTTTTGAAAGATGGCACCTCTGAGGTTAAACACCAGCTCTCAGCTGCTGCAGGCAGAAAAACATTTCAGCTGCCTTCTTTAGGAAGGTGCCATTGGAGAAGAACAGCCTGGTGAAGATCCTCAGGTCTCCAGCACTGATGAGTGCACAAGATAAAACCTAAGCACCATCTGAAACAGGACAGTTGTGCTGAGCATTTTCTAAGTCCTTATTTTCCTGTTTTTAATATGTTTCACTTGCAGCTACATTCCTATTTTTGTCACAGAAAATCTAATCTGTCCAGGCACAGGGTTCTCAGCGTGTTCCTTGGGCAGGAGTGAGTGAAGCCGGGCTGTCACGAGGGTGCAAAATGCCTTGAGGTCTCTGCCAGGACTGAGTGCTGGGTGCACCCAGTTTCCTCATGCAAGCTTGCGCGTAGGAAGTGCAGATGGAGCCCGTGTCTCATCTACGGATGGGCTTGGACCCACACTCAGCTGATGGCATGGATGTACCCCTACTTGATTTGCGCTCAGGTCCCATCTCAGCTGCTCCTGGCTTGAGGTGGTGGAGCCTGCAGCAGAGTGGTCTCACCCAGACCAGCCAGCTGCTTACTGCAGCCCATGGTGCTTGTTTTCCAGCCACTACCATCCACTGCTGCGGAGCTGGAAGGTGCTGCAGAGACTCAGAGCCTGGTGAGGATCAAGGAATGGAGGCAGTTCATGGAGGCAGAGGCCCTCACCTTGGGAGTGGAGGAGGTAAGTGGGAATCTGTCTTGCTTCTGCATTTCCAGTGTAGCCCTCACTTGCACTGGTGGCCCTCAGTGCTGTTCACAGAGCAGCCTCACCCCTCCAAGCACATTACACAGCACTGCTGAAGCAACTGGTCATTGGAGAGGCCATGCGGGACGTGTTGTAGGGCTGACCAAGGATACTACCTGTGCAGCACTTATGGAGGGTATTATTCATCTTGTTACGAATGAAGTGGTCGATAGGAAGTTTCTGCAGTAGCTTTTGCTGGAGGATCTTGAGAGAGAGCAGCATGTAAATCAGAGAGAGAGCAAAAAGCATCAGGAGTCAGATGAGCTGGGCTGGAGCCCTCCCCCCAGCTCCAAGGGCTCTCACCTCTGAGTCTTGTGTTTTTCTAAAGGCAGTAAAAGGTGTTTTTAAAATCAAGTTCTGCAGCAGAGAGAATTTTTTGCTGCCAGGAGACCTCCCAAATTACTTTAATGTAGTGTATTAATTAATGCGTTAATTAGTGAGTATGGGAGAAGATTTTTCCCATGATTCCTCCACTGGAAACTGTAATGGCTGCATGATGAGATTAGGATGAGTTTGCCTCTGTTTGAGGAAGAGGCCTTCCAGCCGTGTCTGTTCTTTGCTCCAAGCCATGGCTCTTCTGCATCAATTTTGATGCTCGACATCTTGATCTCTCCTCCCCTATCTCCAGGTTTTTGATGTCCTGCCGCTGTACGGTGTGCTGCAGCCAGGCGAGAGCCAGCGGGTCACATTCACCTTCTTTGGCCATGCAAACATCGTTGCCCGTGTCATGGCACTGTGCAGGGTGGAGGGAGGCCCGACCTATGAGATCGCGCTGAGTGGGGAGGCTTCGCTCATCAACTACCTCCTAGACGTCAGAGAGATTGACTGTGGGCTGCAGGTACTGCGCACTCCTCTTGGCAGAGGTCCTTGAAACTATCACTGGTGCATTGCTGCCCACCTAGGTCTAGGGATCTCTCCCCTTCCCAGCTACTTTGTTGGCTGTATGGCTTGGAAGTACAACCTTTGAGTGGTACGTCCTGCATCCAAGCTGGTTTTTAATGGCCATCTCCACCCCCAGCAAAGTTGGGAATTCCTTCTCTTCAAGGTAACTAACGCTGCCTCCTGGGGCAGGCAGGATCCCAGCCATCATGTCCAGAGGGACATGCCCTGATCCATCCATCCACTGATCTGCTCCTAAAGCCTGAGGTCCAAAGAGATATGCTGCCTTTTAATGCTCTTGATTAATCAACAGAATAAACCAGGGATGAAGTTAACTTGGGCTTCCAGTCACTGTAGCTGGAAAGAATGTCCCAGAATGATCCCTGCTTTACTTCTTTTCAGTTAAAAACCCCACAGATATTTCCAGCTGTTGGCCCTGTATGCATTGCACTGTCTCCCTCCCCTCTTACTGTCACCACAAGCTCTGCAAATACTTGTATGCAGATGCCTTTTCTTCTGCAATGTCTTGATGCTTCCTCCTTTGTTTCATTTAGCTGTTAGATGACACCTTAAAGTGCAGAGGGCTTGTATGCCCTGGTTTATTTATTACTGATTTTTACGTTGTTGTTATTGCACCTCTGCGTGCTGCCATAAATATCTGTTCCTACATAGGGCTAGAGGTACCCTGTGGCTGTGGGTTCCCCAGGTTAACCCAGGAGAGTCAAGTGCCTGTACTCCTCTGCGGTCCCTGCTTCTGCATTGTGTTCATTTGCTTTCAAAGCAATGAAAGAGGAAGAAGATTCCCAGCAGACCTGTGTCTGTAACTTCCCGCTCCTCTGTCTTCTCTTCAGCTGTTTAACGAAGTCACCGAAGCAGAGGTCACCCTGCAGAACAGCGGGAAGCTGGGATTCACCTACGTGGTGCTAAGCCCCAGCGTGGCCACTGCAGACAGCCCTCTGCCCGGCGTGCCCCTGGTTGTGCCCAGCACGGTGAGTACAGAGATGGCACAAGTGATTAACCCTGGCCCTGTGTCAGACTGCCCAGAGGAGGGCTATCGGGGGAAAAACAAAAACAAACAAACAAGTTTTCAAAACAAGACAAGAAAAAAAACCCACAAAAGCAGCCAGGAGAGACAGGGCTGTAAGCAATTGCTGCTGGGAGGCAGAGAAGGTCAAGCAAGCGCAGTCCTAATAGGCTCCTTTGCCGGTGCGTGGCTCTGCTATCATTTAGCAACCACCGGCGGGAGGCACGAGCGCTTTGGTAGCTCTCTGGACCACAGCTTCTGAGCTTTCTGGTTGTGCTGGTGCTGGACGGTGCAAGCTCTCCTGAGGGTCGCCTTACCCAGGCTGCGTGTTCGGACGGGATTTACTCCTCGTCTCTGCCCATAACAAATCCTGCCTGCCGCCTGCCAGCACTAACCAGGTGAGACTTAAAATACTCTCTTGCTTGGGCATGAAGCTCCTTTGCCAGAAATGGTAGCAGCCCCCGTACCTGTCCCTCGCTTCTCCAGCTTTGCTGCTCTGCAGCAGCTTTGTGGGGCAGTGAGGAGGGCCAGGGAGGAGCAGGGATGGAATAGCAAGAAGAGGAGTTTGCAGCATCCCACTATCCCAGCTTCTCAGTCCTGCATGGATGTCTTTGAGCTGAAGCAGCATTCTATCTTTGTCCCTTTTTGCAATGGGAAGAGGAAGCCAAGTGGCTTTCACGTTTCCTCATGCCTGTCTCCTACAAGGGATGACACACTGATGCCCTCTTCCTGCGAGCTTCCGAAGACACAGCTCTGCTTGGACCCACACAGTTGGTTGCTGTAACAGCATCATCGCTGCTGGCAGCTTGGCAGGGCTTGCTTTCGCTGCAGCTGTGTTGTGCACTGCAGTAAGGGCTGAGGGGACCAAGTGGCAGGATCTGTCCCTGCTCAGCAGCTTCTCCCTGCAGCGTGGAGGGGAGCAGGGAGTCAAGGGTCCAGCCCAGCATGCAGAGGGTGAGCTGAGAAGAGCTACTGTGTTCTGTCACCCAGAGCCCTGTTGCTGTCTGCTTGTATTTGCTCTCAACCTGGCTGGCGTGAGCCTGGCCCAGGGCTTGGACAGCCCTTCTGGAAACCCAGAGAGGAGATGCCCTTCCCAGCAACACCTGCTTCCCTGGATCTTGTCCTAGTCTGTGCTCCAGCATTTCCAGAGACGTATGTTTGCAGGTCACCATGAGTCTGGATAGGTTTGTGTGCCCTCGGTGTAACCACGCAGGCAGGAGATGTTTGATTGGGGTCATTAATAAGGGGTCAGGCCCCTTGACGCCAGCCTGGGAACCACTGACGCGCTGTGATGGGAGCTCCTGGCCCTGCTGAGAGCATGGGCACTTCACTCATCTTCCGTAGTGCTAGCAAAAGAGCTTTTATTTATTCAGTCTGGCTCATGCTCACGTTAGCAGAAGAACTGTGCTCATGCTGAGTAAAGGGCAGTCTGTGCTGTGGGAGTGCATCCCTACAAGCCCTCTGAAGGACATACTGCACCCTGGTGTAGGAGACTTGAGCTTTTCGATACAAGAAAGCTAGAAGGCGATGTTGTCTGATCTTTTTCATCTTTGAGAACCTGCCTTATCTTCTCAGCGTGTCTAGCTTGTGAGCCATCCCTCCACCAAACCCTCTTTGGTTGCATTCCCTCCCTCCTCTCCTGTGCTCTGCAGGGTTACATTGGGCCTGGCAAGGAGCAAGTGCTGAAAGTCTATTACCTGCCAGGAGTGCCTGGAGTCTTCTGCAGGACTTTCCAGATCCAAGTGGGTCACCTGGAACCAGAAGAAATCTCACTGAAAGGAGAGGGGAGCTTTCCCAGAATCTACTTGGACCTGCCCAGGAACATCAAAGGTGAGCACTGCCTGTCTGCTCCCCAGGAAGGTCCCCTGGTTTTTCCCCCATGTCATATGCCCATAGAGCAGTTCACACCCACCTCCACCAAGCCTGCAGGTTTCAGGGCTGTCAGACTGACACTCAACCCTCTGGTTGCTTCCTGAGTCTCTAGCAGATGACCCCATATGGGTTTTGTCCCAGGAACCATCCTGCAGAGCTTGCCAGCACATCTGTTGGAGGCCTGGAAAGATGATGGCTAGACAGAAAAGCTTGGGAAAGCTGTAGTGCAGGCTGGCAGGGATCTTGGCAGGGTTGGATTTGCATCACATTGCAGAGGATGAGATGCTTCTATGTGGGGAGGAAGATGGGTGGGAGTGAACATCAGGATTCAGAGAGGAGCAGCAACATCCACTTTCCATAGATTGCTCAAGGAGTTTGTTTCTGGGAGAGGCCAATGCCAGGGGAGTGGGACTTCCCAGCTTGAATGGGAATGGCACTGCACCCATGCTTCTATTTGTGCATGTTTTCTTCCTTCAGGGAATGAAAAATATGAGAAGATCCTCAAAGAGGCAAAAGAAAACATGGAAGAAGACAGCCAGAGAGATGAAGGAGTTGTTCTGGGGGAGGCTGCAGCTGCAGAGCCACCCACGGATGACTTGGACACTATGGTGAGAACAGCTACTGTCCCGTGTGGCACATGCCACCCTCCCCCTGTGTCACTTGAGCCCTTTGCACCCCACAGCAGGCTTCCTAGTGCCCTGCTGGCACTTGGGACCTCCCTGTCCATACCTGGCCATGATAATGTGTCAGCTCAGCGTTGACCCAGGGGCTGCCTACCTCTGGTAGTTGTCCCTCCAGAGATGCACCAGCTTTCTGACAACCCCAGGGAGAGATCCTGAAGGCCATGCTCAAGTGATTGAATTTATGGTTCTTTGAAGGAGATGCAGGTCATTGCTGGGGTGTTTGTTGCTCACAGCCCAAGCCCTCCCAGGTTTAGCAGCAGCCTGACTGTGCCCTGGGACCGTGCTGGCAGTGGTCATTTCTAAGAGGCACCAACTTTATCGTGGTTCCCTTTTGGAGAGAGCTTTTATCCAAGCCGCTTTGGCAGTGGCTGGGGGCAGGCAAATACTTAGAGCACTGGAAGGTTCCTGGCTTGTCTATCTGTTTGTCCAGCCATATCAGCTTTTATAACAGCGACTGGGCAGGCGAAGATGCTGGAGTTCATCTCCCTTCAAATAAGGTCCTGGCTAAGACAACAGGAGTTATCACAGACACTGAGCAGCGAGGCAGGAGGACCCCATCACCCCTCTCAACAAGAGCAGGGTGGGATCCTCTTTCAGAGGCAAGCCTCGCCCTTGGGAAGGACCTTTGCTAACCAGCCACCATCTTCGCTTTCCTCAGTTCAACACTCGGCTGCAGATGCAGATGGAGCAGATGCTGATAGAGGAACACGCCCTGGAGCAGCAGAAAGCTCTCGCCTCCAGTCCCCCAGAGGACACTGCCTTTGACCAGCGTGCTCGTCGGAGGCTTCTCAAGTTAGTGGGGACTCCCGTACCCTATCTCCAGGCACCCCAAGGGTAGCACCCAGCGGTGCACCCATGCTCCTGAGAGCTCCTCGTGTCTGCAGAGCTGGGAATAGCTGGGGACTTCAGAAGGGGTCTGATCCTGATAGCTTTGACATGCTCCCTGTGAGCGGTTGAGTGTCCTCACCTCCACAGTGCCGCCCTGAGCTTTGGAGGTGCTCAACTCCCCACAGATGATGGGTGCTGTTCTTAAAGCTGAGGGGGTCCGGTGCAGACCACCAAGCCCGTCCAGACAGCATGGATACCATCCCTGCTGACCAGCTCTGAAAGAGGCAACTCAAAGCTGTTGTCTTTTTTCCAACGAACAGATCATGCTAAGCAAAAAGAGCAGGGAGTTGCATAGGTATTAGCTTGAGAAACCCTAAACGGAGTGGCTTGGATGCTGGTGGGACTGCAGGGCTCACCTAGGTAACTTGGTCCTTCCTTTTGCTCCTTCATGATGAGGCATGGGCACCGTAGGCTCTGATTCAGGAAGAAGATGCTCTGCAAAACAGATCATTCATGTGTTTTCCCGAGTGGGATTGCTCTGGAAAAGAACCTTCCCATGAATCTTGTAGGTGTTGATTACTGCATTACTGGTGCTCCTTTGGGGACAGATCTGGTTGCAGAGCAGTGCAAACTAATTTTATGTTAAGGTCCCATTGGTAGCTAATAAAACCTAGGACCTACACTCCCTGTGATTTACCGAAGACTTATTACCAGGTAGGTGGTCAGACCTTGGGTTTCACTGGCTAGAATTGAGTTTTTACAGCAGCGAATACAGAAATATCCACTTTATTCACATCTTCCATCCACTTGGAAACGTAGCCAGGCTGTGGTTTAAGGACTCTCCTTACTCCTCCTTTCAGAGCTGAGCTGCCTGAATATGTCCTGGACTTTGGCTACGTCATTCTCGGTAACATCCACACACACATCGTGAAGATCACCAATACTGGGCGGTTCCCTGTGTCCTTCCACACCGATGGACGGGTCCTGTGTGACACAGGTAACCAGTGCTGGAGAGACTTCACATGGGCTTGAAGGAGCTGTCTCTGACAGATTATCTTAAGCCACTGGACATGGGGAGTTTTTCTGAGTGCTTGTTTGTATAGCTTTTTCCTCCTTAGTACACCCTGCTCGGTGCTTTAGAGCCTGAGTTCTCCTGGCCAGCAGTGCCCAGAGACCTGGCCTGCCTGTGACTGCCCTGACACTTCACTGCAGGGGCTAGATGGGCTGATCACCTTGGTCACCTCTCAGCATCTTCTGCTTTTGGGTACCATGAGCATTATCGGAGTTTCTTTGTGCACCCTGTGGGCTTGTGTTGCAAACAGATGGACCCTCTGGTTTGGAGGTGCTTTGTTTAGCTTCTGTTCAGCCTTTATTGAGAAAACAGCCTGTGAGGTCCTCTGTTGTATCAAAATAGGCTTCCAAAACAGGCCTTGAGGTAAGGCTGCAGTGCCATCAAACGGTGACTTGCTGTGTCTAAGGAGGGATCAGGTGTCTCCTCTAAGTTGTTTTCCAGGAAACAGCACAGCTTGGGGGAATCATAGTGGGAAATTCTTCTTTGGAGAGGCCTGTGCATCCTTCCCTGGGATGCCTAATGAAGTAATTGCTGGAGCTCCTCAGCTGACCTGTTTCCTTTTTACCATATGGGTCTTGGATTCTGGCAGTGAAAACTTTCTCCTTGTGTGGTGACAAGGGAGAAAGAGTGGCAGGCTTCTCTGGAGATGCAAAGGGGTCCTTCACAGAGCTGCCAGCCAGGGCACCGCTATGGCCTTAACATGCTTGTGACACATCTCATGTCATTTGAGTGTCTCAGCTGCTTTATTTTCATCTGTGCAAGGTTTCAGCATGGAGCTGGACCGCGTGAAGCACCTGCCCTACTGTGAGACAGAGACGTTCGAAGTGCGCTTTGACCCACAAAGTGCCAACCTGCCGCTGGGAGAGGTGGATGTGCTTCTGCCCATCAAGGTACCTCATGGTCCTTCACCTCCCTGTTGCCCACACCACCTTTTGGGGCAGGTGGCAGGTTGGGGACAGCAGCAGATGTCACTTGGGCTCTCAGCTGAATGCTCTGTCCTTCATTAGGTAGCAGGAGGCCCCACGTTTCACATCCGCCTCCGTGCCAACGTGACTGTGCCGTCCCTCTGCCTCTCCAGGGACAGACTGGAGTTCTCTGCAGTCCAGTGTGGGCAGTGCCAGGAGGAAACTGTCCAGCTCCACAATCAGCTCCAGGTCCCCTGTAAATGGTTCATCACCATGAATGAGCCTGTTAAGAAGGTAAAGCACAGACAACGTGTAACACGTGACTTCTTGTTTGGGTTTTCTTTGCCCCTCTTTCCTTTTCTGGCCCTATGGCTGCCTGAGCACTTGGGCTACAGCTCGTGTGAGGAAGCTTTTGAGGGTACAAAGCAAGGCTGCTTCACCTGAACCTGTTCACTAGCTGATGCTTCACTTCTCTGCCATCTTCACGCCATTCCTCCTCCTCCGAGAACAGTGCCTCCCCATCTGCCTGCCCTGCCTATATGTCTTCCCTTCAGTTCCAGGCCAGTGGTGGCCACGGCTGGTTTGGATGTGGGTGCTCTCAGCACTGTGACAGTATTGCAGAGCACTGCAGGAACCGAGGGTCTGTCCTCACAGACCAAGGAGACCTCACAAGATTGGTTTCTGTGCTCAGGTGGACAAACATTTGCCAGCGCGCATGCGTCGGAAGTTGCTTCAGGAGTTGAAAGCCAAGCCCTGTGTCTTTGAGGCACTGCCCTCGGCTGGAGTCCTCGCTCCAGGACAGCGATGCAATGTGCGAGTCAGGTTTTCACCCATGGAAGAGGTGAGATTGGCAGGTGTCATACCCAGGAGGTCTGGCAGGGCAGTGTGGTAATGAGAGCCCAGTGCAGGGAGCAGGAGATGAGGTCTACCTCCACATGGAGCTTTCTGCAAGCCCTGTACCTGCTGTGCCTCAGTTTCCCCTGCAGCACACTCTTCTGAGAGGTGCTTTGAAATCCCAGTGGGGAGCTTGCATGGAGAGCATCAGGGCACTGTGGTGTGGCTCCATCACGGCACGTAGAGGGAAATCTGCCTGTTTCCCCTCGTCTTTCCCCCTGTGTGGGCGTATTTGCAGGCTGCAACACCCTTGTGCAGAGCAGCTGTCACGCTCACAGGGGATAACCCTGGAAGGGCTGGTCTAGGCTAATCCTGCTGCTGTTACCAGCAGACAAAACAGCCACCAGACACCTTCCTGGGCACGGCAGGGACGGTCACCTGTAATGGTGTGCTGCCGGCGGTCCCTGTGGCTCTGGCCCAGCCTGCCTGCACGTTCCCAGCAGTTCAGGAGTCAGCATAAACAACGGAGCATTCCCAAAGGCATGTGGCCACCGTGGCTTGGAAACTGGCAGTGTGTAACTGTACGGACACAAGTGCTTCCATGCCTAGGAACGGTCCCAGGGATATTTTAATTGCTAGTAGAGATGTAACTGTCTAGTCTCTGGCTTTGACCAGAGCCAAGCACTGAGCGGAGAGGGAGACCCTTATTTCTAATCAGTGAGAGCTCATCTGCCTCTTTCATATAGCTGATGTTTGCCTGACACAACAGTGGCAGGACTGTGTCTGGGCAACATAACCCTGAAGAAGGAGGTGAAGCAGCCCCTGAGTCCTGTGGGAGCTGAGTCCACCCATGAGGACCTTTCTTATGAGCTCCCTCATGACTTGGTGAAAACATTTGCTAGTCCATTTTAGATCCATTGGATACCCAAATATCCAGTTATGCTTCACACCAGGATTCATCCCAGTTACTCAGAGCCAGCATGCATGTGCTGTAGCCCCTTCTATAAGTTAATATCTGTTTTCCATTCACCTTAGAGGTACTGGTAACATCCCTGACCTTGGGGCAAGGGTTGAATTTGAGGCCTTGTCACCTGGGACTTCATGGAGGAGCTTTCTGCACTTCTCTCTTTTTAGAAGTCCTACAGAAATGAGCTGAAGATTAACATTTGCCAGAGCAGCCAGCACCTCCAACTGCAGGTCTTGGGGCATGGGCTGGAGCCACAGCTGGAGTTCAACCCCTCAGTGCTCGCGCTGGGACCATTGCTGCCATACAGCCGTGGGGTGGAGGGGACAGTGGTGGTGAAGAACCCATGCGAGTTCCCCATCGAGTTTTACTCACTGGAGTTTGACCAGCAGTACCTTGCTGAAGAGCAGGTGAGAGGGAAGGTCTAGTCCATGCTCCCGTAGCTTCACAGTGCTCCAGCGTTTCCAGGCATGTGCCAGGGAGATGGAGGCAGTCCCCAGGGCAAAGCCTGGTGGCATGTCAGGGTTAGCCAGCTCTGCTGGCAGGCTGTGGAGGGGCTTGGATAGTCTGTGTTGTTGGGAGGAAGGAAAGAGAGAGAAGATACGTTGGCTGGGGAGTCTGTTCATGTGATGGAGGTCAAGAAACGCATCCTGTATATGGCTTCTCTTCCCTATGTGCACAGATCCTACGGATGCTAAAGGACTACGATTGCCACAATACCTTGTTGCTGCCTCCACGTGCCCCGGGTGAGAAGCTGCCCCCAGAGGTGCTGGAGTACTGTCAGGAGCAGAGAAGGCTGCAGGATGAGCAGGCAAAGTCCAAGACTGGGGAATCAGCAGGCCAGGACAACGGTGAGGGTTTGGCATTGGCTGTCGTGAGCGTGGACACAGGAGGGAGTCCAGCCCACCTACCCTGAACTCTCCATGACCTCATTCTCCATGAAAAGCCCATGCTTTTAGTAGGCACCCATTCCCCAGCTTGGTGGAAGAATTCCAGGGTGAAAACCTGTGGCTTGTAAACACGCATCCTCCAGCAGCCCTGAGTGCAGCCAAAGCAAGCTCCTATCTGCCTGCCACGGACCGGGGAAATAATCAGGATATCCCCTTGTGTCCCTCAACCACAAAGAGTAAGACTGGATGAGTTCTTCAGCCAGTAGAACTAGGTCTAATATCACTACCTATTTTATGTTTGCTATTTCCCAGCAACAAAAGCATAAGCTCAAAATTCCCCTGAGGGCAGAGACAGCCTAGACAGGCTTCTCAGTGCCTTGGGAGTTTCCGTCCTTGGGAAATTTTCCGTCTTTTGCATGTGGCCAGGCAAAGTGGCAAATGGCAAAGAGCAGATTGCCTGGCCATGTTCACCCTCTTCTTCCCTCCCCCTGTCCTTCCTCCTCAGCAAACTTTGAAGATGTCCAGTCTCTGTCAGATCAAGGAGGAAAGCACTCTGCTGGGATTGTTCACACCACCTCATCCTATAGCTCAATCGTTCCCTCCTCCATTTTTGATGAAAGCCAGTCCAACAAGGTGGACTCTAAATCTGAATGTGGAGAAGAGGAGGAGGAAAGTGCTGAGAAAAGACACGGGATGGGTAATAACCCTAAGCTCTTCACCTGTTTTATGTCTGTTGTGGCAAAAGGGCCTCAGTGGAGACCCATCACTTCACTGTAGCCAGGTGCCATCTTCGCTCCTGTGGACCCTGAATCCACTCTTGGATATGAAGTCTGTAGGATCCTGAGAAGGGTCTGGGGCAGGGACAAGTGAGAGGCCAGGGAGGTTTTCCCCAGCTTTGCCAAATGAGCACCTTTGCTCTCAGGAGCTGCTGGGATCAGGATGGTGGTGTTCCCTTTCCTAGGCAGGGCAGTGTGCTCTCTGTCCTATGTGACATTGCAAGCCAAGATGGCTTTCAGTGACCTTCTAAGGGCAAAGGTGGGAGCTCTTTGTAAATGCTGTTATGGTGAATTCAGAGCCCAGCAGATCTCCTGGTGTAATATTCCTAAAGCATCCAGCTTTTGGATAATCACTTGGCCCCCAAATGGAGCCTCTCCCTTGGGACTGTGTAAAATGCCCAGTTCTGCATGTCCCTGACTTACTCAGCAGGACCGAGGACCATGTTGACAGTTCATGGAAGGAGACTTGGCCCAGTCCTTTTAGGTATTGCTGGACGCTCGTTCTTTCCTCTTTCTGCCACCCCATTTACTGTAATCTGAGCAGGAACCTTTACCAGTGTCTAGGGCAGATCCTGATCTGCACAAGCCTGAAGGAAGGGCATGGGGAGACCCCAGGCATGACATTGCTTTCAGCAGAGTCTCATCTCCCAGGATCTGAGGGGATGGGGAGGATGACCAGGATCACAGATAGGCAGGAGGCCGACTTTTATATCCTGTTCTGCACAGCAGAGCATCGGCAAAGCACCAGCAGCAGCAAGGAGGCTGCAGGAGAACTGGACGACAGCCCTGTCTATAGAGCCATCGCCCGCCACCTTGGCATCGATATCTCTGCAGAAGGACATGCAGCCCGAAATCGCAGAGGGATTGTCATCATCGTCCATGGGGCACCCCTGACAGGTACATGAGCCGCAGTCCTTGGCTGCAAAGAGGCAGGGAAAGCAGAAGAGAGATATCCTGGTGGACCATGGTGCTTTGTTGATCAGTTGAAGCGAAGCAAGGGAAGCTACAGCTCTGCCGGTACATGAAACAGTCCCAGGCCTTCACCTAGCTGGTGCAAGTGGCGTGGCTGATCTTGTATCCATACAGCTAGGCTCTCATTCTCCCAAACAGAGTGGCCATGTCCCCGTTGCCTCATGGGACCACATTGCCTCTTGTCCATGTTGCCTTGTGGGAGCAGTCCCTATCCCATACTGACCCCCAGACCGTGCCCAGCCATTGCCTGAGACAGCACTGACCAGCACAAGCTAGCAAACAGTCTGAATGGTGGTGGGACAGGGCTCAAAATCCTGGCCCAGGGTTGAGGTCACTACAGGGGCTGAAGTCCTCAGCTGAACACGAGGTGGAGATGATCCACCTGGCTCTAGAGGACAATGCTTCTAACCATGCTCAAGCTCCCCCTTCGTGCTTTTCCCTAAAGCAGCACTTTGCTTTCCGACTGTCCTTGAAATTTTGAAATCCTGTTTGGGGGCTTTCCAGACCCTGTCCCTGAAAATGCCTCATGTGCAAGTGTCACCAAGCAGTCTTTCTCCCTCTCAAGGCAAGACGTCGGCAGCGGTCGCCCTGTCCAAACACTACGGTGCTGCCTGCTTGTCCATTGATGCCATGGTGACAGAAGCCATCTCGGACAGGAGCAGCTCAGCAGGGCTCCGCGCCCGGGAACTGTGCATCAGGGCTGCCATCGAGCAGAGCCACAAGGAGACAGAGGATGCTGGTAAGGAGAAATGCTGAACCCAGAGCTGCGCTTCAGAAGCCCACCGTGACCATCCACTTCTGCTTGCTCCAGAGAAGTTTGACAGCCCTCGGGCATGTAGAAATGCAAAGCCATTTCATAAAGCATCTCTGGTTATTAAAAAAAAATAAAATATCTCTTTTAAGGGCTCAGACAGGGGCACTTCTACTGCCCCTGGGCTTCTCGGCACATTTTCCTTTTCCTAGGAGCAGTGAAGAACACCTGTAATCTTTCTCAGAGCTTTATGTGTTTCCTCAAAGCTGAATCCAGCTTGCTCCTCATGGCCATTAGGCAGAACTGCTGCCCATTTTAACAAGGAAAAAGCCCTCTGAAGTGGCTCATTAAGCACTAGAAGACTGACTTTGAGTGTGGCTTCACAAACATGAGAGGAAGGGAAGAATAACCTCCCAGGGGAGTTTCAGATGAGAGACATGCTGCAGATGAGCTCTTTTCTCCAGAGATTTTCCTATACACGCTGTCAGGTCATGCAGCTCGTGCATGTTGTTCTGTTCTCCACCTGAGACCGGAGACTTTTAGGAAACTTTATTGGGCAGCTGGTGCCCTGAGCTCTGCAGGGTGAGGCCAGACCCTGGCTCTGGTGGGGAAGTTTTGCATCACTCAGCTTTGAACGTGGTTGGGTTGGGGGCTGGTGGAGGGAAGAGGGGCCTGGGTCCCAGGTGGGGTTATCCCATGTGGAGGCTTTAGCTCCAGTGGAGATAGGTGATGCAGCTGGGGCAGGGCTGTGTGTTACAGTCTCCATGTGAGAAGGCAAAATGGGTGCAAGGTATGGAAACGATGGTCCTGGAGGACACATCTTTGGCTTGATCCATAGGGGAGCTACTATGCAAACAGTATTATCTGCGTGCACATTTGTTAGGAGGGACACAGGGCTGTGCATTAAAAACTCTCTGGCTTTAAAATCCAGTATCAGATGGCGTGCTTTATCATGCTAATAAGAGAAGCAGGGAAGGAGCTGCTTCTGGAGAGCAGTGCTGCTAGTGCCCGGCAGGCTGGGGGACGAGTGCTGTGTCCCTACCAGGGCGCAGGGCTGTACCTATTAGGCTGGAAGGTGCCTGCTTGCTCCCCACAGTGCCCATCGCCAGCCCTGCTGAGCCATCTGTCCCCTCCACAGGTCAAAACGCAGATGTCTCCCTCAGCCTGCAGTTCAGTGCCGAGGCCAAGTGCAGCCCAGATGTGAGCCAGTCCAGCTCTGGGGACAAAGTCAGCCTGCAGTCCATCAGTTCCCGAGGCCGAGCGAGCGCCGCAGTGGGCAAGAGGAAGACAGATGGCCGTGCATCCCAATCCCAGAAACAGCATCTGACAGGCTCCCAGGTGAAGCATGATCTGCACTGGTTAAATGCTTGGGACCTTTCTGTTGCCTTTGAGAAGTGAAGGGGCTGCTTACAGTGGTGGCTCCGTGTCACCCGCAGCCTGGTGCAGAGAGCCGGCTGGGCGTGACTCGGGGTGGGAACAAAACCCAGTGCTCTGGCAGAACTACTGGGTCTTAATGGTTTGTTGGCAAAGTGCAGTCCTGGCTAACGTGGCTGCAGGCAGTGGGCAAAGCTGTGGGATGCTGCACTGGGGGCTTGCAAGCTTGGGTCTCTGCTGGCCAAGGGATGTGCCCAGGAGCTGGAGTTTTGTTCTAGTCTCCCACTAGTGAGAAACCCCAGCTCCAAGTCCAGCTGTTGGAATTGTCTGGGGGTTTCCAATATGGTTTATTTTTCTTGTCGTGTTCAACATTGCAGGGCTCATCCAGTTCTTATCTCCTCTCTCCCCTTCCCTGCGTTCCTGCGCAGCGATGGCTGAGCATCAGTGGCAGCACAGCGGGAGAGCTGGGCTTTATGAGCTGCGTGCTGCCTGAGGACTTGTTGGTGGCCATCCTCTCTGAAAGGCTGCAGGTACGTTTGGTGGGGGCAAATGATATGTTCCTGCTACAGAGAGACAGGCAACGAGGTACGATTTGGAGAGGAGGAGGTCTATATCTGCTGTTGGAGGAGTCCTGGGCTGCGTGCAGGGATCCTCGGGTGAAGCTGCAGGTGCCATAAGTTGGCAGGGCGCAGGGAAACATCAGAGCTTGTCTGAGCTGATGCACTTGGAACAACGATGGCTGGTGTCCTTTGACATTTGGGTTTACTGGCTAGCTGAGAGCCCAATGCATGCGATAGCTGACTTTCTCTTCCTTTTTGACTTGATTCGCAGTTGAGTGACTGCTACCAGGGAGTGGTGTTTGATGGCCTGGAGACCCTCTTTGCATGCAACATTGCATCTGCTCTCCTCTGCCTGCTCAAAGCTGTCAGATATCGGCCTCATATCTATTTTGTGAACCTGTTCCAGGATTATGCTTCTTTGAAAGCCAGGGAGACAGCTGCAAAAGAGCAGGAAGGTAAGACTCTTCATCTTGGTACCTCTCAAATCTTCTCTCTCAAGCCCTCAACCTTATCCATGTGTATCTGTATCACCAGCAGAGCTTGTAAGAAATGTTTTTATTAATCCTTCTACCTTCTGCCTCAGTGTAGCCAGCACTCAGCTCATGGTTGCTTAAAATACAGCAGAGCTGAGGCTATAAGACTTACCGTAGTCTCTAACATTAAAGCTTGGGCACAAATGCAAACTGCTGTGGCTAAATAACTAACCACCGTCCAACTGTCCACAATGCTGGTGCACGTGAGCCAGCCAAGGCATGGGAACTCGCTGACTGGTGATAGTTTGGGGGATTATCTGAATTTTGGAGCAGGGATCTGAGCTCCCCAGTATATCCTGGCAGGATGATAGGCTGGGTTGGGACAGAGTTGTGGATCCTCACAGCTCACCCTGTTAGTTAGCAGTTAGCTCTGCTTGCAGTCACTAATGGTTTCTCCTCTGGTCTGTGCTGAAGGACGGGAGCGGGAAGAAGCTGCCAGGAGGGAGAAAGCACGTCTCTGGGAGATGGATGAGGATGAGTATGATGCCCTCACTGAGGAGCAGAAAACTCAGTTTAATAACAATATACGACAAGTCCAGCGTGAGAGGAAGAAGAGGTCTGTAAGCCTTCCATGGGTAACTCCCCAGGATAGTGTCCCTGAAAGGTTTCCCTGCTCCATAGACCTTGGTTCAGCTCAGAGGGGTTACAGAGCAAAGACCAAAGTGTCTATTACAAGCGGGACAAAGATGGCCAGTTCCACCTCCCTGGTTCCCAACAGAGGAAGGACTTTCCTCTGGTGAGATGAGAACATCATCTCTCCATTTTAGCGGTGAGCCCTCCAGCTTAGATGCTGGCTGCAGGGAGCTGGGAGAAGAAGGGCTGGATAAGCCAAGTAAGTATTGGTGCAGGGATAAGTAGGTGTTAGTGATTTGCAAGCTTGTTTACACTGGGAAATCAAGAGAGGGCTTCAGTGCAGAGAGATGGTGGATCAGTCTTCAGCAGTGTGCTGAAGGTGCCCAGGTGGACCTTATTGGAGAAGTAGCATAATTTAGACCTTATGACAGCAAAGCCTAGATTTGGCTGGCCCTGGAGGTCCCTGCCCACCTTTCCTTAGTTTGGATATTCTCAGCCTCCCCAGGTTGAGAGAAGTCCATGGAGATGGTCTAATGGTTCTACCTGGCCTCAGGGTCAATGAATGAAGTGCAGGACCAGCTGGGATTGCAGCGAGCCCAAACTTCTGGTAGTGACTCTCAGGGATGTTTTCTGTTTGGCTTGCTGAAGGGAGATGGAGCAGCTGGCTCGAGAGCTTGAGGAAAAGCACCAGCGGGAGCTAGAACGCTTGAAGGAGGAAGAAGAGCTGAAGAAGAAGTTGAAGCGGGGGAAGAGAGAGCTTGGAAAAGACAAAGATAATGCTTCAGGGAAGAAAAGCCAGCCTGGAGTCAGGCAGGTGAGTGGTTGTGTTTATAGAGATGAGTAAAAGGCCCGGGGACCTTCCCGCTGAGTTGTGGCATTCCCCAAGAAGCCAGCAGCCACATGCAGTGCTGGGGATGAGTACCTGGCCATGAGTAACATGCAGGGCTGTGCTGGGAAACAGAAGCTGGTGTTGGATCATGCTGCTGCTTCACCAGAGGTGTCTTCCCATGGGTTTGTAGGAGAACTGCTCTTCCAGGATCGTGCTGCCTTTGAGTCATGGCTTCATGCAACTCCATATATTCACTGTGAAGCCCTAGGTAGTTTTAGTCCAGCGTTTCTCCCCACTCTCCATGTGACTTACACCTCTGAGACATGATCCATCTGGGCTGTGGTGTCTTTTCCTACATGTCTGGCAGGAGATATCGCTAGGCCTTAGGTATTCATTAGCAACTAGACTTCCCAAAGAGTCAGCCAGCCACAGGGATGCTCAGCACACCAGAAATGAGCCCAGAGGACTGCACAGAAGTAAGGAGGTGTCCTAAGTTCCCTGTTTGGTTTGGGAAGCTGTTCTGTTTCTCAGCTGGTTTACAGGGCTCCTCATCAGTCTGGCACCAGGGAGTTTGGTTTCAGTTGAGCTAAACTGGGTACCAGCTGCATTCTGAGTTGGGATTTGTAGAGCACCTAGCACAGGTCTCGGCCAAGGCTCGGGGTGCTATTGCAAAGATCATCGCTGTCTTACAGCATTTGAGTCGGTGCTTTGAAATGCTCACTGCTTTTTCCCCCGCTTCTCCTGCTCAGAATATGAACACATCCAACAGCAACACCAATGCATCCATCAGCAACCGGTCAGATGTCACCGAAGGGGTAGACAAGAAGGGATCTGTAAAGGAGCACCCAGACTCTGTTGCAGGTGATAAGGAAGATAAGAAAAAGCAAAGCAAGGTTCCCCTGACGGAAGCCTGCCCGGCGGTGGTTGTGCAACCCACAGACCCAGAACAGGGGGAAGCCAAAAATGAGGTCCTGAGTGACAGCGAGAAGGACTTGGCCCTGAGGTTTAAGATCTACGAGGCATCGCAGAAGGATGTCACACATATTTTGTCATACTGGGACAGGGTTCAGGGTATCCTCCTGTCCCCTCTGAACCAAGAGGAGGTGTGGCACCAAGCAGAAGACCAGCGCCAGCATTTACCCAGCCGCAGGAGCCGGAAGGACCGAGAGAAGGAGCGTCAGGAAAGGCTGGAGAAGGAGCGCGCAGAGAAAGAGCACCTGGAGAAGGAGCAGCTAGAAAAACTGAAGGCTCTTGAGGACTCCAAGTTATCTCAGCTGGAAGGGGAAGGTGCAGAAGAAGGGTCAGCCAGGGGCCAGGATGTTGGAGTGCCCTGCTTGGACATCCAGGTGCTGAGCTCAGATGATGTGACTAGGAAGATCTTGGAGAGCAGCAAGCTGCCATCAGCAGAGCAGGTAAAGCCCTGCGAGGCTCAGATGCTGAGCGTGCCACAGTCTGGGCCCTGGTGCATTGTGTCCTGCCAGGTGACAAGGGCACAGAGCCTTGTCCAGGCCACTGATGATGTTCCACAATGGCTCTGCAGCAGCCATGTGGCTGGGGAGGTTCTCAGCATCCCTTAGATGGGTGGAAAGAGGGAATGCTCTCTGTTCAAGCATCCTGTCTGTTCAGAGAGTTTCCCAGTCTGTAAATCATTAAAAATGGTCCCAGGGCAGGGCAGGTCATGGTCATTGTTTCCTTCAGCTGAGTTGCTCAAGTGAGAGGTTTCTCTCTAGGTCCCACTTGTAGGTCCTGGCACTGCTCTGGAGCCTGCCCACCCCACTGGGCATAAAAAAGCACTGAACTCCATATAAATAAATAAAAAAACAAACCATTGCCAAAAGCTCAGTGCCTTTAAGGAAGGAGTGCGAGGATGAAGGTGATGGGATTATAAACAGGGTTTTTTCTTATGCTTTAGATCCTGGATGGCCTAGGACTGGGTCCCTCAGGGCCTCCCGTTCCCCCTACCACTTTTTACTCTGTGATCCACTACCCGGAGAAGCGGATGGCCCCTGAAGCAGGAGAAGCCCTCAAGCACTTCGTCTTTGTTGTGCCAGAAGGTGCCACTACAGAAGATGAAAAGAAGGATACCGAAAGTCTTGTGGATGCCCCCATTGTGGCCACAGTGAAGGTGCCAGGGCAGGGGCCAGGCTGGATGGGAGCATGGGGGCGGGGGAGGATGGAAAAGGGTCACTGTGGAAGGGCAGTGAAGACATGACAGGGTCCTGTGTCTGCAGGTATCTCTCTTGTCTGTCCAAAAGAGACAGCTCTGCTTGAGACATAGGGTGGTTCTGTAAGACGAGAGAAAGAAAATCACCTAAGGCCTTCAACTTCCCTTGAAGAGAGGGTCCTGGGCAAGGAGAAGGTCCTGGGCAAGGAGAGGTGTCGTAGGCAAAACAAAGTCCAGGAAGACCAACTCCCTGGGCAGATATGAAACCAGTAGATGCTGGTTACTTATTTATTCTCCCTCCTGTTTGTTAACAGACCCACAGCTTGCTTTCCAGGATAGGGATGTCTTAGGACAGGGCTCACCTCTCTCTCTTTCCTCTCTCCCCTTGGTGTGAAGATGTCAGAGCAGCAGGTCACCCCAACCAGGGGCCGGTCGAGGAAGGAGAAAGCTGTGGGCAGCCGGGAGGCTGTGAAGGAGAAGCGGGGCTCTGGCCGGGGCAGGAGACGTCTCCAGGAGCCAGGCACAGGATCATCCCCATGGCCCCCCAGGGTGGACCAAAGTGGCATGGACACGGACCCATTCCCAGGGAGATCCGTCAGGTAAGCTGTGAGGGAGGAGGTGATCCCTCTTCTTCACAGCCATCTCGCCAAACGAGGTCCATCATCCCCAGCTCCTCAGGGACCCTCTGCTGGTGCCTCCATGGGATGGCGAGTCCTTGACCCTCCTCCTTGTCTCATTTGCTTGTTAGCAATGTCTGAAGCCTCTTCTTTAATTGTCAGGCTGAGCAGCTGCCGGTGGATAGTACCTGCCCACGGCGAGGTGGAACTGAAAGTCCACTTCAGCTCCACGGTGGTGGGCCAGTTTGATCAAACGCTGCATTTTGAGGTCCTGGGGACAAACCGTCTGTACCAGCTGCACTGCAGGGGCACCTGCCTGTATCCCACCATCAGCCAGGACCCACGGTAAGGCTGGGGAGCGTCCCACACTGCCTCCCCCTAAACTGAAAGCCAGGGCTGTCCCTTGTACCCTGTGACCTTCTGGCTTGGGCAGAGCGGGCTGCCTGAGCAGCCCAGCATCTTTTCCCATGCTTGGAGCTGGGAACCAGTACTGGTACCTCAGCCACCAATAATGGTTATGGGTTTCTGACCAGGTTTTCTATGCAGAGCATCTCACAGCTCCTCATTCCCCGTTTTCTCTCCCCAGGCTGGTGTTTCCTCACTGGAGGAAGAGCAAGGCAGATGATGACATCATCTTCAAGCAGTATGTCATGAACACAGGTGTATTCCACTTTGGACCGCTGCTGTGTGGGAAGTCAAGAGACTGGTATGTGCTCCCTGCCCCGAGTGAGCATCCTGATGTGCTGCCTGCTCCGAGTGAGATGTTGGGATGGGATCTCCAGGGTCTTGTGCTCTGATGGACATGCTTGGAGACATGCTGTCCCAGTGGCACAATTCAGGGCAGGCCCAGGCAGAGACCTGGCAGATACACAGGGCTGAAGGGCCACAGATGTGTGAACCTGAGCAGATAACAGGCACATGAGTCTTGGAGGAGGTGGGGAGACATAGAGATGATCTTCCTACCCGGTGGCTGCCTTGGTGGCCAGAGCCACATGCTGCTTCCAGCCTGAAGGTGACTTGGGGCAACTTGTGTCCCCCCTCCACATCTCAGCTTCACCACCTATGAAATGAACTTTAAGGTGCTTTTTTAAAGTGCTTTGAGCTCTATGGGTAGTCTGAATGAGCAATTATTCTGCTGATGGTTTTGTAAACCATTCATTAATCTGTAATATTAGTAAGACTTTATGATTTGACCTGCCAGTGTGTGCGCTGGGGGAACCTGCAGAGGAATAAAAATGGGATTTATGTTTTCCTGATCCTCACTGCTGGATAAAGTCTGCCTAAAAAAGTTGTCGTTGTGGCTGCTGGCATATTTCTAACATTGCTCTTTTTTTTTTTTTTTTTTTTAATATTAGAAATTAAGTTCTTGTCTTCCTAGTGGTATTTTGACAACCCAAGGAAATTAAATCAAAAGAGTTTAAAAAACAAAAGAGGATCTTTAGCCAGGCTGATGAATGGTCTCAGGCTTCTGTTTGCTTTATTAACCCTTTAACTCCAAATTCTGTTCCATTCCTGAGAGACGCACATTGGTTAAATTTAGCATTCCTCTTCAGAATTAATCCTTTCTATTTCCCTCCCTGAGGCTTGGAGCTAACCCCTGAAATACAAGGCAATCTCATGACTTTTTGGACAAAGATAAGTTAAACTATTTTTAAAACCTCTTTTCAAAAGCATTTCTTTATACCCTGCAGGGAAGGAAACCCAACAAAGAAGGGGGAAGAACCCACGTGCCTGGCGCACTTTTATTTTTCCAGGCACCTCTGAATTTATATTTTGTAAAACGCTCGCTATTTAAGCGGCCTGTGCATCGTCACGCTTCTGGGATGGAGGCACCAGGTATAGGGGCAGACATCAAAGTAATGCAAGGATGAACACACATATCATGCAATGTGCCCCTGAAAGTGATCGTTTTTCTTAGCCTGCTTGTTAGACCGTGGTCTTCCAGTGCAGCCTCCCACTGCCAGGGCACAGTGCTGTGATAAAGACAACGGTCCTGGGTTCTCCTCTGCAGCCTTTTCCCCTTTTGTGGACAGGTACAAGGCGCTGCACTATCCCAGCAACTGCGAGAAGATAACCATCCTCAATGTCACCCCCTTGGAAGCAGAAGTGCATTTCTTTTTCGAGCGTGATCTCAAAGCGGACACATTCCTTTTAGACCCTCCCAGCATGAGGCTGAAACCTAACGAGAAGCAGGTAGGAGACAAGCAGGTAGGGCAGGTGCCAGTAGAAGTGCCCAGGAGCCATTCCTCCTGCTCACTGAATGCTCTTCTGTATTTCTTTTTGCTGGGCCGGCGGTAGGAGCTGAGCATTTGGGCGTACCCCACTTCATCTGGCCTCGTGGAAGACAACCTCGTCTGCTGCATTCAGGAGAACCCAGAGCCGGTGGTCTTCCGCCTGTGCTGCCAGGGGGTGCAGGTGGAGCTGGGGGTCAGCCCCAAGCAGGTGCATTTCAACAAGCTGCTTCTGCACAGGTCAGTCGTCCCACAGCTGCTCTGCCAGGGACGAAGGCTGTCAGCAAGTTGCCCTTCAGCTTCTCTTGCTGGCTGTGCGACCACTCAGATTGGAGGCTGGGCTAGCATCCCTCTTTGTTCCAGCAACTCCCAGTCTCTTGCTCGCCATTCCTCACTGGCTTTGCTATCCTATAACAGCCACAAGCTCCATAGCCCTCCAGCAATGCTGAGCAATGGGCATTTTGATGTATTTGTACCTTGTCTGCTCGTTCAGAGAACAGTCCGGTTGCTCCTCCATATCTCCCTTCTGTTGGATACACTTCTAACACCAAGCTCTGCCCCAAGGACCTCACCTCTCATGCTTGTGACATAGAGAAAACATTTAAATATGGTTTCATATGCATGGATAGGGCTGCTCCATATGCATGGATAGGGCTGCTCCAAGTTGCATTCAATTGCAAGGCTAGCATGACTGTCGAGCAACTGGTGCTGAGTCTCCTCCTGTCTCTGCAGGAGGGACACCAAGACCCTGGTCCTGCGAAACAGCACCCCACTGCCCGTGGCCTGGAGGCTCAGTGGGCTGGAAAACCTTGGCGAGGACTTCTCCGTGTCGCAAGACAAGGGCACCATTGGTCCCTGCACAGAGTTTGGCGTGCATCTGTATTTCAAGGCCACAAAGGCTCTAAGCATTAAGAAGATGATCCGACTAGAGGTGAGGGGGACAGTGCCCTCCCTGGCAGAGCAAGGCAGAGTGATCAGCCCTGTGCTTTTAGGGATGGAGTCTGTGCTTGAAAGAATACCCTGCAAAGAGGACAAAAGGATGAGCCTTCATGAGATTCCTTTCTACCTGCATTGCCGGGGGGCAAGCCCTTAGCAGCAAGGAACTCTCACTGAAGGATAATGTTTTGGAACCTAAGTGACTACTAGGGTGCTCTTGTAGCTGAGCTTCATGAGGCAAGTACATTGTGAAGTCAGGAAGAGATGTGCCTGATGGACATAAGGGTGCGATGACCCCAACTTCTGCTGCCTCAAACTGGGTTCAACAGAACACGTGGTGCATCCCTGAGCATCCACATCACCCCAGATAACCAGCCGTTGCCTCTGCGGGGCTTACACCTGGGTTATGAGGCTGCGTCCTGAGCCCATATTACAACCACCTTGCTGCTGTGCATGGTTGAATGCTGTTGTTTGATTGTCCAGACTTCAGCGTGCTCCCTGCACCCATCCTGGAGTCCATCTGGAGCTCTTAACGTAGAGCAGCAAGCTGTTGCCCTGGGATTTTGTTCCCCATGGTTTAGGGGCTGAATTTCAGTGAGGATGCTGGGTGATTGAAGAGGAGAGGGTTGATTGTCAATGCCACCTGCTCTGGGACACCTCACACTTCTTGTGGTTGTTTTTACATCACTGTGCCTCCCAGAGTGCTTTAGCAGCAGCATTCGCTGCTGTAGGAGTGGAGAGTTGCGCTGACAGGGTTTCTTACTGCAGCAGAATCCCGCTGGGTCAGCCTGTGAGATGAACAGGTTAGGAAAGCTTGGGAGTCCACAAATGCTTGTCAAGCAGGGGAGGCCGTGGTGGAAGCAGCTGGCAGAGACAAGGACTCTCATGTAGTCTACCAAAAGAATTTAGGAGAATGGTCTAAGCAGTGTTTGTTTCTTGCTGCCTCAGGTTTCAGATGCAGAAAACGTCCTGGGGATTGTTCAGGTTGAAAATATCCAAATCCTTGCGGAGGCCTATGATGTTGCTCTGAGCATCAGCATTTCTAAAGGTCAGTGGATGCCTCCAAAACAAAGTAGTCCGGGTGTATTGCATTGCCTTGGCAGTAGGCAACCAAAGCACTTGGGACAAGATGGGATACCATGCAAGCGTGGCATGGATACATAAAGCACCTATCCTGCAAACTGCGTGGAGTGAAGCGCTGTCAGGGCACAGACAGCCTTGAGTTTCTCACGTCTGAACTTTGAAGTGTGCCACTTCATGTGCAGATTGATCTGGGGGCTTTGAAACAACGTGATGTGAACAAGCAGTTGGAAACTCCTGAAGGCTCAGGAGTGAACCTGAAGGTTCATCACATAAAATTGTTGGATCTGTGTTTGGAAGCAAGGAAATGGAAACCAAGCTCCTTAGCTGCTAAACCCTGCAGATATTCTCTGAGTAAGAAGAGAAAGGGCAGCAAAGTAGCTAGAGAAAACTTACAAGAACAGGCACTTACTGACAAGGGGTTTGTGCCGCCCGAGAACTCCAAATATGTATCTTGTCACTTGGTGTAGTCTGCAGCAGCTCACAAATATTCACCATCTCTTACCTCACTCTGTGCGTTTTCTGCAGGTACAGATGGCAGCGTGGATTTTGGAATCCTTAAGGTCCTGGATGATGCAAAGCAAGTACTGACTCTGAAGAACAAAGGGAAGTACGAGATTGCATACAGGTGGGTCCAGCTGCCTGGTCTGTGAATGCATGGTGCCACCATCTGCCCAGGCCTGCATTCTCCTTCTGCCTATGGCTAGAAGCTGTTCCCATGCTGACTACCTCATGGTCTGGGTAAATACAAAACCTGGGCTCTCCAATCTCAAATATTTTAATAGAGAATCCAGCCACACACCAGCAGTTCTTCACAGCTCAGCAGGAACCAGAAGGAGGACTGTTGAGATTAATTGTCTTCCTTTGAGGGTCAGCTCATTTCTCTTTATGAGAATCTTTAAAGGAGGGAATGAAAAAAATCAGTGTCAAGGTTAGCTTGCAACACTCATGATTGTCTGCACTCTGTGTCAAGATCTGGGATTCCCCAAGCAGAGCTGGACTCTTTTCCCTTTTATTTTTTTTATGGTCTTATGCAAAGTCCTGGCTGTGCTGGTGGCATCTGTACTTTTAACTGCAGAGGTCTTCGTTCCTTCCCTTTCTCCCCAGTTTCAAGCTGGAAACTGCAGATACCAACATACGCGACTTGGCATCCCACTTCACCATCCAGCCACAGAAGGGCATGCTGGCTGTCTCCGAGCGCCCTGTGCAGGTCCAGCTGCTCTTCCACCCCAAGATGGAAATGCATATTGAGGACAAACCCATCCTGCACTGCCAGGTGAGCTGCTGGACCAGGCGGTGTTAGCACACCACGTCTTGGGAGCGTAAACAGGACACGTCTTCTGGAAGGAAGGCTTTAGCTGGGGAATTCTCTCTCGTACATATACAACAAAGTCTTTCAGAAACCATTTGTGATGCTTCCTAAGCGGAGCTGAAAATCTGGCTCTGAAGGAGGCGTTTAAACAGGGAGGGTGGGCTGATGGGGTCAGGGGACAGAGATAGAGGTTGGCCCCTCCTCCGGTTGCAGGTGATTGAGCCCAGCATCTGTGAAGGAGGCGAGACCATTGCCATCATCCCAGTGAGGGTGTCAGCGAAAGCTGTGTTCAGCAAGTACAGCATTTACCCTGCCTCGCTCATCAGCTTTGGTGCCATGATGAACGGCACTAGGAAAACCTGCACCTTCACACTGGAGAACAAAGGCATCCTCGACTTTAAATTCTTCATCTACCGAGCAGACCAGGATGCACCTGTATTGCCAAGGAAAAGGTGAGAGAAGACCTACACCACCCTTCCTGCCTGAGGAGGCAGCACAGCATGGCTGGTATGTGACGGGTTATTGTCCATTTGCGTTACTGGCTTGTGAACAGGGAGCAGAAAAATGCCTCAGTATCCCCATGTGTAGGACAAAGCTGGTGATATAGCCGATCTATCTATAAGCTAGAGCAATAGGAGCTGCAGGCAGCCCTCTGGGAGCCATCAGGAGCAGGAAGGTCCATGGGGAGGAAGGCCAGCTTTGGCCTCGGAGAAAGGTGGTGGAGCTCAGCATGATGGATGTTTTTTTGCTTTCTCCTCTCAGTGCACATCACGTGAAATCTGCCCGCTCCCACGACAGTGAAAACTTAAGCAAAATGACTCCCTCCGTCAAGCAAAGCAAGCACTCACTGCAAAAGGATGCAAACCCCTTTGTGCAGGTGGGTGGCTCCTGCTCCCCAACACATGCCACTGCAGGTGGTGTGGGAGGACACTGCTGTGCCCAGGCTGGGGGCTTATCACCATGGGATGGGATGTGGTCTGCGTGATGGAGGTTCATCACCTCCCAGCCACAAGCAGAGGCAGGAGCTGCTTGGTCCCACTGACAGTGCCATGCTCTGGCTCAGACCTGGAGTTGTGGGGTCGAGAGAGGGGAGCAGGTCCTGTGTTCAATAGCTGCTAGCCAAAATAGGTCTATGAATACCACAGATGCAGAACGTCCTTGTTTGAACTCCCAGTCCATAGATATCAGATGACTTTGCTTTTTCGTCTTCCCAGCCCCCTCTCCTCTCACTTCTCACAGTTGTTTCTGCTCTCCTGTTTTACCCCTGGAGGTTAAAGGATCCCAGCTACCACCTTCACCCTTTACACCCAAGCTCCTTTCTCTGTGCCGCTCAGGACAAGCCTACACCTCCTCTCAGCTTGTTCCTGTCATCCTGGGGCTGCCTTGGGGCCATAGAGTCATCCCTCCCTGCCCTGGGACTGGGGGCTTGGGCCTGGCTGGAGGCCAAGGAGTGGCATACTCCTTGCTGGGGATGCGCAAGGTAAGGCTGTTAGACGTCAGCTTCTCCCGGGACTCTTTCTGCAGGCTCGCTTCACTCTAGGCATGTTCACAGTGTACCCTGGCTTTGGCTCCATCCCTCCTGGGGGCCAGCAGATGATCACGGTGGATTGCTACGCAGAGCCACTGGGGACATGCAAGGAGTACCTGTCCATCGATATCAGCGACAGAGACCCCAAGGACAACCCCCTTGGCATCCCCTATACTCTCTTTGCTGAGTCCTGCCTCCCAGGTATGCCCCGTCCACAGGTTCCCATGGCCAGACCTGCTGCTGATCAGCACCCAGACTTACTGCTGGGACAGAGAGACACCCTGACCCTAAAGTCCCATCTGAAAATCCTCAGAGGTTCCAGTCCTTTTCAAGTCCACCAGTGAGGAGAGCCTGGGAGGGATGCAGGGAGGAACAAAAGGAAAGCAATACCCTTTAAGACTGAGGGTGACTGAGCTCCATGTTCACAGCCAACTCCCCCACCCAGCTTGGGTTTTGCAGTGACCTGGGCAGAAGGGGCTTATCGAGCCTTCTGAGAGGCCAACAGAGTCCAGATAAATTCAGCAGGAAGGCTTCTCCATCCTCAGCCCTGCCTCTTGTCTGTTCTCAGCGTTTGTGGCTGACGACATAGAGTCCATCTTCGAGGAACATCGAATCTGCAGCAACATCAACCTCTGCCATATCCTACAGACAGTGCAAGACAAGGGCGTGTTCATCACAGATGAGAACAAGTTCATCTTCACGAATGTTCTGGTTGGGCACCGGGCCACAGCTCGCTTCAAGATCCGCAATGTGGGCAAAGTCCCCTGTGACATGGTCCTCTCCATCAAACCCATCCCTGGTAAGGTAAGAACAAGAGGCCAAGGTGACTGTTGCTCTGTAAAGGCTGTGTGGTAGCCTGCCTTGTTCTCCAGATTCATTGCTTCCTCGTGCCTGGACTAGTCCAGCTCAGTGCAGGTCAAACTACAGGGGAGAGCAGCAATGCTGGGGTGACAGTTGGGTTGAATTCAGCGTGTCTCAAGCCAGGTTTTGGCTCACCCCTCTGGGTCTTTGGTAGGAGACCTGAACCCTTCTGAATATCTGTTGGAAGCACACTCAGAGGGGGCCTTTTAGTGGACTGATGTGCCAGGACTGAAGCAGACCATTTCCTCAGGCTCCCTGGTCTTTTCCTTCTCTTTAAAGGCCAGTTCTAGATTATTTGCAGGGTTTTCCATGCGGTCCCTACCTCCCATGTATGCTGGGGTGGCTGCCTAGCCCTCAGAGCAAGGTTTTGCACTCCTGGGCTTTATGGCAGCTCCCTTTGCAAGGTCAGCACCACTTTGGAGTCACCCCCTGAGATGGAAGGAGCCTGTCCAGGGAAGCAGGAAGGAAAACGCTGCCTGGGGCTGTTCCCCGTGATGCATATATGAATAAGACTGCATTATATTGAAGGATGTTTTCTCCTAACACCACTTTGTGGGTTCCCCCAAGCTTAACAGCCACATTAGCGACATTTTCGAGGTGGATCCCATTCGGATGTGCGTGCCCAGCTGCTCCCACGCCTTTGCTACGGTGACCTTCACTCCGCAAACAATGCAGAACTACCAGTGCACTTTTCAGGCTTCCCTTGATGTCCAGGCGAGGTAACTCACCCTGTGAAATCTTGGTGGGGGGATCTTTCCGATAGCTGCCTCTCCTCTGGGAGGATGTAGACCCCTTGCTAACCCTAATGCTTTCAGTATCCTTAGGCAGAGTACTTAGCATTAGATAATATAGGAGGCAGTAACTCCTAGATATAGCAGAGCAGAAAAATAAGGGTCATAGTTCAGCCTATATGAGTGACTATGAAGACAGTGCAGCATTAGGTAGCCAACTGGAAGTTATTGAGTCAGAAAGAAATGGAGATATGCAACAGCTGAGCTGGGGCTTTCCAAGGACAAAGGGCTAGATGAAGAGGTTTCTGTGCCACCAAGTCAGCATGCATTATTTCCTCCTTGTTTATGTTAAAATGAGATGATCCTATGTGATTACCTGGGGTATATTAAGATATTTTATGTTAAGGAGCGATTGGATCTCTTACCCAACCCTTTAGTCACTGAATTGGGACAAGATAAGTCAGCTTCCTGCCCTAATAAGCAATTCCTGGTTTAATGTCCTTGGAAATAATCTTTACTGACGGTGTTAATTATTTACTTCTCCCTTCTTGCTTTTATACTATTTTCATGCTGTGCTTGTGCTTTTCGCATATGTCTCATATCACTGCAGCCAGTGAATTTGCCATGTCTCATCTGTTGCCTCATTATTTACCTGCTGTACTGCATGATTCAATTAAGTGAAATGATTTTTAACTGTTATTCTGGAAGGCTCTGGCTCTTCAGAGCGGATTCCTCTCATGAATGGCCCTGATCTGACTGGGAGGAGAGGGGCGAGGGGGAGCTGTGTCATGGGGTACAGGAGCACCAGCCAGGGAAAACGCAGCGGGTGGCACTCACTTCATTGCGTGGCAAGTGGGAAATGGGTTAGTGCCAGCCGTAATGATTTCTCTTCTGCCTCTCCTGCAGCCCTGCAGCAATTAAAGCACAAAGCCTGACCTTCGATATCAGTGGAGATGGGAATCTGCCTCGGGTGACAGTCCTGCGCCCAGTCCTTCACAATAAGAGAGGGAACCCTCTGCTCCTCTTCAAGAAGCTGTTGCTGGGTGATTCAGAAAAACTCCCTCTGGTCCTTCATAACGGTGGCATCGTACCTGTCCAGGTGAGGACCTGCTCAGGGAATGCTCTGGTCTGGGAACAAGTCCTTGTGCCATGGAGGGAAAGTGCCAGAAAACACGGTAGAGATGCACAGGTGCACTGCTACTCTACATGTGCAATTGAATTCCAAATGAAACCCTTTCCTTGTGCTCAGAGCCACTCCTTCGCAGGAGAATAATCCCCTCTGACTTTCTGGAAGACGCTTTGGCAAACCAGTGGGAAGAGTCTGGTTTCTCAGCCAGATCCCTCTAGGAAAGTTCCAACAGCCCTTCACCTTTGTCTCCTTTGCAACCACTGCTGCTGTCTTCGCTAGTCTTGACCCACCCTTGGGTTTTGTGCAGGTTACTCTTTCCACTCTGTGCCTCAGTGAACTGCATGGGAATGGGTTTCAGAAATTCCTTTTAAGCAAATGACTGACTTCTACTTTCCAGGAAGGGTGTTCCTCTTGGAAATGTGATTTTCTGACCAGTCTATCCTTTTCAAGTTCAACACAACACAAGAAAGTTGGCGGGGTATTTTTCCCCCTGTCTCGCTTTGGTTCTCATGTGGTGTGTGATGTCCTAGTTACATTAGATTGTATTTGATCACATTTTACTATATTTTAATTAAATTCAGTTGTATTACATTCTGCTCATTACTTTTAGTTCTTTCTGTCCTGTTTGGTTATATTTTAATTGTATCCCAGTGCCTCTGAACACTATTTTTTCTGTCTGATTTCACTTAAACTTTGTGCTAAGAGCTGTGTTTGAAGCGGGGGTGTGCTGGGTTCCCCATGCTGGACCAGCAGCAGTATGGTGTCGATCCACGTGCCATCCTGTACCCACACCAGTGTGGTCATGCTTTGTGTTCCCTTTTCTCAGTTGATGATAGACCTGTTGGATGAAAGGGGAGTTTTCTTCTTGAAAGCCAGGCCCACCACACACTGCATCTACCAAGCTGCAGGCGTGAAGGAGGACTCTCCTGGAGAAGGTAAATTCATTAACCATCAAGTGTGGTCATCCACAGAGGGAAAATGTGTGCCCTGCTCTTGGCTTGGCCAAGCAGCAGCCAGATGTTAGACATAGTTTCTTTCCTAGGGCTCTCTGTACCCCTAGTTTTTCATGTGGACTCTTTGCAGAGTTTCCTCCTAGCAAGTTGTAGGAAGTTTTTCTGTTCTTCTGGACCTGGTGGGTTGAGTTGTGGGGAACTATCAGCACTTGAATGGACCATCTGAGGTCTCTGCTGCATGTGGGGAGTTACCAGCCTGAACGGAGGCAGCCCTTGAGCCCACAGCCAGCCAACAAAAGCCAAAACCACTCTTTGACTCAGCTTTACATATGGCAGGAGCTGGCTGGATGCAGTTTGAGTGAGAGCTGGGGGTTAACCTGAGGTTAAGACACTTAAGCAGTGATATGCATGTTGGTGTCATAGTCTTGTGAATATAGGAGGAGGGTCTGGAACCAGTGGTGGAAGAAGAGACAGCTGGGTTTCAACTTCTTATTCCTCTTATACCCCATGGAAATATGTCCTCTGTACGGCTGTATCACTTACCTCTGATTTCCATTGCTGTGCAGAGAGGAAGCCCCACACCGCTTCCCTGGTCCTGCATCATGGGGAATTAGCAGAGTTTGATGTGCTTTTCAAACCCACCCTGGCCCAACACATGGAAGGGAAGATCCATCTGTCAGTGGTGGACAACCCCTATGAAGAGACCAACATTCAGCTGGTGGGTGAAGGCTACGAGGATGACTTCACGCTAGATAACATCCGTGGACTAGTGGCAGACAGTGAGAACACTGAGGGCAATCTGGAGGAAGACATAATTGAGGGTAAGAGAGGAGAGGCTGCCAAGATGGAGCAAGGAACAGGAAAAGACACATTTCTGCTCATGCTGTGCCAGCGCAGGTGTAGTCCAGACTTAGCCTGTTGCCTTTTGTAGCCTGCAGAGCAGCCACGCTTGAGAACACAAGGGATCCTCTGTCAAGGGAGAAGCTTGCAGGCTAGCAAGGAAGGGTCAGAGATACCAGCGTTCAGCTGGGTATCTCTAAAAGGAGGTCTGCCAGCCCATGGGATACTATGGAGATGAAGACTATGTATGATAATTTGTGTCCTCTGTATAACCAGCCCTGTGCTGTCACCCACCAGACCTGGTGGTCTGTGAGCATGGCTGCCGTATGCACAGAGGCAGTGCATGCTGCGCTGGGTGTCATTCTGCACAGACACAGTCATGTGTTTAGGGACGTGTCAGGGTGTATCTCTGAAAGTGGTAGGGTGGGGAATTGTGTCTCCCAGAGGGAGGAAGGCTTGGAGTGAGGGAGGGAGTTGGACATGCATGTGTCTGTGCATGTGAGGGGGCGGATGGACCTCGCCACACACTGAGATCACTTGCTCTCATTATTAACAGCTGCCAGAGTGGATCACATCCAGTTTGGGGACTGTCACGTCGGGACACCCTACCCCGTGACCTTCACAATCACCAATCGCAGCAGGGTGGAGGTGATGCGGTTTGAGTGGCTGGCAGGCACCCCGTTTCACTTCTCCCCCCAGGTGAGCTTGGACAGTTCTGCCTTTCCCCACTGTTCGAGC
This sequence comes from Nipponia nippon, assembly GCF_047370975.1. Taxonomy (NCBI): domain Eukaryota; kingdom Metazoa; phylum Chordata; class Aves; order Pelecaniformes; family Threskiornithidae; genus Nipponia; species Nipponia nippon. The sequence goes on from NW_028262391.1 coordinate 32,395,669, forward strand.
CCTGCCCAGCGGTTTCCTGGAAGCTAGCAGGGAGTCACCATGTACTGGTGAGAGCCCATTCCAGTGCCACGTAGGAGATGCAATCTCTGGCTTTGCTGGGGCAGGGCTGTCAGCCCTGCAGAAAAGGCTTCGTGTTTATGGGAGGTGGCATCTTTTGTTTGTACTTTTTTCTATCAAACCTCAGATAAATACGCAGCAAGATGCAGATTCCTGGCACAGCTGCTCACCGCATCGATCCCTTTGCTGTCAGTCCTGCCCTTGCCAGTGATTCCAGTTTGGTCTTGGCTCTCTGGTTCTCCCTAGGTGGGACACCTCCATGCTGGCTGTGCTAAGGACATCACAGTGACCTTGAAATCAGACATCGCAGTCGCCTTCAAAATGCACCCTGTGAAGTGTAAGGTGGCTAGGATTGCCTTCCAGCTGCCACCAGAGCAGGTTACCGACTGGGATGACCGCCTGCGCACTGTCAAGTGGGTGGATGCCACGAGGGGCCCAGCAGCCACGTGGCCTGTCAAGAAGAAGGTAAGAAGCACAGTAGCAAAAGCTAACCTAGCTTCCACAAAGTGAGCTGCCGATGGCAGCAGACCGCCATTTCTGCTAGCTAAGCAGCTCCTGCTCCCTCCTGACATTTAATGCATCCATGAGGTTAACCAGCAGTGCATTTTAGGGGAGAGGTGGATGCACAATGACCTGATACGCTCACATAGGATGGGGAAGTCTTTTTGACGAGAGACATTTAGCCGCATGCAACTATTGCTCTCTGCCAAAAGCTGAAGTGTTACAGCCTGTGTTGAATGGGAGGTCACATTTTATGATAACACATTTTATGGTGTTAAAATCTCTTCATCTGATTCAGTGCCTTTTCACCAACAAGGAGTTAAATCCACTGCACTCTGTCTCTTGTTTTGAAGTGGAGAGCAACACTAGCGCTCTTCTATGTATGCTGGCTACCCACCAGCATGTTGTGGGTGAGCTCTGTCCACACTGACACCAGAGATTTTGGTTGTAGTCTCTATATCATGTAGGATATCTCATTATGGGGTAGCCCAGGCACTGTATGGCAGTCATGCAGGAGTCCAGACAAGTATCATCTCCAGAAACTCTTGCTTTTAGTATCATTATTGCCAAACACACTTATCTTGGGTGATGGTTCTTCCCTAGTTTCTGAACCATTGTAAGACCTGTAAACCAAGAGTTTGTTCCTGTGCCAAAATGCCCACCCCCAGCCCCCACCAGCGTGGCTGTTGCCCCACACATCTGGAAAGCACTTTTTCCTAAGATAAGAAGGAAAGGGTGCTTTCTAGGTTTGTTCATTCTTGGGGTTCTCCCTCCACAGAGCTCCAGCAGGGGAACTTAATCCTAATTTAGAGGCCTGCTGGATTTATAGGGGGCCAGGAAAAAGGACAGACACTCTACAGGATTGAAACACAGCGACTGATACCCCTCCATGGTCCCCATGGGTGTATTCACAGTCGTGGTGGTGATTGCTTTGATCAGTAGGGAGAAAGAAATACTATAGTGGAAGGGTCGAATTTTGTCATCTTTCCAGGGAAATAAATGGGAATGGTCCTTCCTAGCCCCTATAATATGGCTGATTTTGGAGGCTGAATGACTCCGTGCTCAGTGTGGCTTTCTGGGCTCTACTCAGTGATTCTTCCCTCTCCTGTTTGGAGGTGATCGAGACGGACCCAGAACCAGCTCACACTGTCCTGGAGAAGAGCAGCCGCGAGGTGGAGCTTCGCCTCAGTGCTGTCGTTGACTATGCTGAGTTCAAGCTGGATACGGACATGATTCAGTTCAAGGAGACCTTGCTCTTCCAGACGAGGACATTCAGGTGAGTGCTGGAGGCCAGGCAGGGACCTGCAAGTGGGAGCTGACTTTGCCCAGGGCTGACCCACTGTCTGCTTCCCCAGAGCTGTGCTGTGCTCTCCGGTGGCCTCTGCTTTTCCTTCTACTCATGGTCCTGTGCCAGCAGAGGTTACACTGACATGCTGATTGCTCAGCCACTTAATAAACTTCTTCTAATTTCTAACAGGCTGATGAGCCTTGGAGGGGAATGCTGCTGCCTGCTGGGTCTGAGGTTTCAGCTTCCACACATAATCTGGCACATGCCGGGACCTGGAGATCTCCCACATGTGAACCTGAGCCCCTTCTAGGGCTTCGCATTCAGTCTCACCTGCTGTTCATCCCTTTAAACAAATTGTTTATTGTTTCATCCTTTCGAAGCCCTGGCTGGGTGCTGGGGCCCATATATCTGCACACAAAGCCAGGCAGGAGATGGTGGCTGCCATCCTGCCAAGATGTGCCAGAAGAGCTTCAATTCTGCCATGCCTTTCTTCTGAGAATGGCCATGGTTTTGCTCTCATTGCAGGTTGCCTGTCCTCATCTGCTCGTGGACAAGTCAGCAGCCAAAATAATGTCAAACTGAGACATAAAGACCAGAATAAGACCCTTGGATTAAGTCTCCCTCTTTAACTTCCAAACTTTGAAATACTTTGTCTTGGGGCAGCCTAGGGCAGTGATTTAAACATGGCAGAGTTGTCTGGGGAAGAAGATGCTACTCAGCATAAAGGGGTGCCAGGAGCGCACTGTACAGTGTTACTTCTTTACTTGTTTTGTATTTATTGTACTTTTTATTCCTCCTCCTTACTTTTCAGTTTCCAGCTGTCCAATACAGGGAATGTGGCCCTGGAATACACCTGGATGGCGGCTGTGGAGGACAAAAGGGCAGTGAGCTGTACTGGGGAGCTGCTCCCGCCCAGTCTGGATGGTAAGGCACTAGCTGTCTGTGGCAGCTGGGGGTGCCCGGGATGTTTCAGTTGGTAGCTGAGGGCCTGGGGAGACCATGCCACTTCACCCCGAAACATGAATTGCTTTTTCATCCCTGTCCAGTCGTCCACTTTCATCAGCATCTTCCCAGCTGCAGCTGGAGACTTTCTCCTTGCCCCCTCTCTGCCTTTCGTACCCTCCTATGCTTGCTCTGACATTTGTGCTTTGCGCGGGAGCTGAGCCTGGATCAGGGGAGAGCCATGTTGTGGGTCAGGACTGGGAAGGGGGACATCAGGGCACCTCTTTGGGAAGTCTCTGAGACTGGGAAAATTGATGCTGTAATGAGTTAGCTGACCTGCGGTCACTGTCTGCAGTTCCCCCATCCAGGGCACATGCGAAGTCATTGTCTAAAATTAACCCTCCTAGCTCAGGCACAGGAGCGTTTGCTGCAGGTGGAAACCCTGCTCACAGCAGCTGTCGAAGCTCAACAGCGGGGCAGTGACTCATTGACCTGCAGTAATGTGTTTGTCTGAGCGCATGGTCTCCTTGGGAGCAGCGTGGTTCTGCAAGGAAACAGGGCTGTATGTCTCATCAGGAACAGGAGTGAGGAGAGCTGTCAACCCTTGCATTTTCTAGCACAGGCAGCTTGCCTGATGGTCAAGATGGGAGACCTCAAGCAAAGTCCCTGATGCTCTGAATGTGTTTAACTGCCTCCCCTGTGGGTCCTGGTGTTGGCTCTTCCCCGGCACAGGGCTCACTTGTGCTGAAGCCAGTCTGCTGGGCTGTGCCGTTAGCTATCTGGTCATCGGTTATGAAAGCCTGACAAAAAGGAAGGAAGGAAAGAAAGTGTGTGGAGGACAGAGCAGCGCTGTTTCCCAAAGCCTTCTCTCTACCGGGCACAACAATAAAAATTCAGTTCTGTAGGCAACAGGGGAGCAGGACTTAATACTCCTTAATGCTAAGTGCTGAGGCTGGCTGTACTGGGACGTGAAACAGCACCCAGAATTGTTCCCAGATGCTGTAAAAGTCATCTCTACTGTTAGTTCCTGGACTTTGTTTGGGAATGAATGCTGGCCAGAAACCGTTTTGCAGAAGAAGTTTGTATCTAAGCTACCCAGTCATGGAGATGGAGAGTTTAGGAGCATTGAGTGAAGTGGCTGGCTTCAGTCCTGGGCCCATTTAATTTGCTAACAGACATAGCCTTCCTGGCTGTCACCCTGAGCATTTTGTACAGTGAAGTTCAGTGGTGTGCTTTGATTCAAGCAGTTCTCTGGGTCTCCACCGGGCTTTTTCACTGTATTTGCTGTTCCCCACCCTCACTTCTCCCTCTTTCACACCTGTCCCCAGGACTTTCTGGGATTACGGTTTAGCAAGCAGTAACACAGAAGCAAAAAGCAACCTGACCGCTCCTCCCTGTTCCTCATCAGGGGGAAGTTCTGCTGAAAGCACTTGGCCAGGGATGCTCCAAGTGCATCCCAGCCCCCTTCTGTCCACCTGCAGCAGGAGGCAGAGGTGCTGGGAGCCGAGTATTTCCTTCTTGAAAGAAGATGTCCTGATAACCTCTTCCTTACCACAGGGGATTTCCTCTCCTCCACTTCTGGTGCCTCCGTGAAGCTGCAGTCTAGCCGTTGTTCGAGCCAGCTGGGCCGTGCTCTGGAGCACGTCTCTTCCTCCCTAAGATCATCTCTGAACACTGTCAGTGCCACCTCGCTGTTCGCTGTCGAGCCCTGCAGCGGCACCATCCCTGCCGGCCAGGAGCAGCTCTTCCAGATGAAGTTCTCTCCGGTGTATGTGGGGGACTTTGAGAGCCGTATGGTCTGCAGGTAGGAAACGTCCAGGCACTTTTCAACTCATGCTACGGATGGATAGTTGTGGTAATACCTCTGATTGGGGTGGGTGGGAGCGCGGACCTGGGGACAGCCAGCCATGCAGAGGCAGCAGAAACAATGAACATACAGGAGCAAAGAAAGATGATCATCCAGCCTTGGTAGAAGGAGGTATGGAGACACTGGGAAAATACATTGTACGAAATATTAAGCTCCTGGAGGGCTGCAAAATCTGGAACGAGAGATCCAGAAAGGCTGTCAAGGGGCCAGCCAGTCCCTAGCTCATGCTATAAGGATATCAGACAAGCACGGCCTCCTTATCTACATAGAAACCTGTGTGCTGCCGTTGGTTTCTAGACACATAACTGGTCATGTTTCTGCCATTTTACGTCCGCTGCCTCCATGGCAGGGAGTGCAATTCTGTTTCATTTGCTGCTCAATGCTTGTATGGAGAGAGGATGCAACACTGTGCTGTACAAGAAGACAGGCAAGCAGCTGGCTGTCTGGAAACATTAGTCTGGCTAATACCAGTCCCTTTCTTCCTAGTATTCCTAACCTGAAGGCAAATCAGAAGGGCCCGGAGGTGGTTGTGAGGGGGAGAAGCCTGATGCCGAACTGCCACTTTGAACTGGAAGACTCTGACTACATCACTGCAAAAAGGCGCAACCCAGAGTTGCAGGGACCAAAGGGGGCAACGTTAGATCTCAACACGAGAGTGATTGAGTTTGCGGCAACTGGAGTATACAGCAGGAACAGCAGGTAGGTGTGGGCATGGCTTCTCCTGCTGATGGTCTGCTGGTCACTCCCCTTAACCAGAGACCTCTCCAGCTACTCTTCCAAGCCCCAAGGCACATCTGTACCTTGTCTCTGATCTCCTGACACTTGGCCACCAGTCTCTTTTGGGGCTGGAACAAGCTGGTCACTGAAGACCAGCTGGCCAATTTTCTGTTCTTTGTCCCTTTCTTCAGTAAGGTATGGGTCAGTCTGAGAGGACTATGTATCCCCGGCCTGTGCAATGTGGCCAGTATAACCTTTGTCCCTTTGAAGAGCATCTTTGGGACATTCTCGCTCCTTTGAGATACCAGTCAGACATGGTCGGTGAAGGCTGCAACCACAGCAGAGTACCATCTTCCAAAGGACTCTTACTGGACTTGACCATTTTCACTTATCTTACCGTTTTAGCATGCAAGAGTTTGGCTATATCCTTGCTAATTTCTTTGTCGATAGCTGTTAGTCTGTAGCCACCTGGGAAACAAATGGGGCCCTTAGAAAGCAGGTGAAACGTTTGTGCTCCCAGCGTTGTTCCTGTATACCAAACAACTCCTTCCAGATGGTGTCCAGGACTGGCAGTGCCTGATGTCTGCTACAGGACAGAGTCATTAATGTCCCAACGCCACCTTAGTAGTCCTTTTTGCTTTGTGTGCCCAGGACCTTTGTGGTTATGAACCCAACTGGTTCTGCGTATTCCTTCCAGTGGACTTGCCAAGACCCTGAATTCCCACCAGAACAGGTGGCTTTCTTCTGCCTCACAGAGAGAGGTCAGATCCAGCCAGGGAAGAAAACAGAGGTGGGTGCAGAAAATGAAGAAGGTGGGTCCAGTATGCGTGTATGCCAATTTGACACCGGCTATGCCTACACTTGCTGGGTGTCCCATCTCACTGTGAGCTTTAGCCAAGACGATGAAAACATTTGACTACAGTGTAAATGTACTGGCAGATGAACCTGTTCTCACACTGTACCCACGTCCGCCATGCTTTTGGGTGGGCTGTAAGTAAGTAGCGTAGCAGCCTCTCTCTGAGCTGGCAGCAATATAAGATGGAGCTTCCTGGGGTTTGTCGGTGGTACAGCCTGCATTCCCCTCCCCTTACCCTGCCGAGGGCAGCAACTTTCCTTCATTTGCCTCTTTGTCCCCCAGATGAAGTTTGAATTCATCCCCCGGCACCTGGACATCACAGAATCATTTTGGGTCTTTACAATCCCTGAGCAGAGCATTTCAGTCCCGTTCCTGTTAGTGGGCAACACCACCGACCCACTAGTGACTCTGGACAGATCCCACCTGAACTTCCACTTGCTGTTAATCGGTGAGCACCGTGGTTATACCTTACATGCTCAGATGTGGACTGCTCCAGAGGTCCAGCAGTCCTGTTGTTCCAGCAGGCTCCAACGAGGAAGCTGGAAATGAGAATGGGCTCTTGTGAGCAGAGCATCCAGCTCCTGGCATCCAAGTGTATGAGGGAGAGGAAGGGGAAGGGAGGAAGGCATGTGTCAGGGACATGGCATGTAGTTGGGGCTGTTTCCAAGAGGGGATTTGGGGGTGATGCAGGGGAGCCCAGAGGGCCAGAAGCATGTTTCCATGTTGGCATTCTGAGCATGCCACGCTGCAGGCAATGATCCTCGCTGCAAATTGTCTGCTGGGCTCAGCCAGCAGGCAGGAGTGCAATGGGCAGTGGTGGCCAGGTGGCCAGAGGAACAAAAGGTTTTCAGTGGCTGCTTCGTCCTCTCCCCAGGGCATGAGGTACACCAGACTATCTATATGATCAACAGTGAGAAGGAAGCCTTCAGCTTTACTTTCAGAGAAAGCTCTTTCTTCTCAGAGGGATACAACACTTCCGTGAAAATAGAGCCCCTGGAAGGCTCCGTCGCTCCTCTTTCAAGGTAACAGGGCTCACAGGCCAGGTTCCCTCTCCTGCGTGCCAAATGTTGCACTGTCATTTTGCTTTTGAGGCTTTCTTCCCTCCACAGTCAGCAGGTAACTCTCAGCAATAGCATACATCTGCCTTTTTTCATTCATTCCCAATGGGGACACCACGAAACTGCAGGTTTCTCCATAAAGTGGCTGTGTTGGGGTTACCCCAGTCTCCTAGGCCCCCTTCCTGGAGAGATTCAGGCTTTGGATCTTCTAGTTTTAATGATAAGAGCATATTTGGGGGTTTTAACCCTGTGATCCCCTGAGCCAGCAGCCTTAAGTATGCAAGGTCTCCTCTCTTCCCTGTGTTCCTTTAGTGACGGAGCCCACCACACATGGTCTGTGCGAAGCCACCAAGAGCAGCAAAGCACACAAGCAGCACTGCAGGCAGCATTTAATCCCATCACGGAGGACAGCAACAGGCTTGCACAACTAGCTGTGTTTTGCAGGATCACCTGCCAGAAAATGGATGCTCTTTTCTTGTAAACTGCAGCCATAACTTGCAATCAGACATGATCATGAGTTCAAGCACTGTAACAGGTCACTAGCTCATCTGCTGATCCACCAAGGATGTCCCTGTGCCCACTCATAGCCTGCCTGGGTGTCAGGAGAACACGTTAGCTCCAGGCAGCTTTGCTGTGGCTTGTAAGATGCTGAATTTTGGCTTGCCATGGGGTGCAAGATAAGACAACATCCTGTATCAGTTACTGTGGCTCACCTGAGAAGTGGTAATTCCTTAAATCTCTGTAGTTTGGTTGTGTTTAATCTCTTACCCAGGAATTACCCACAAAAATTACAAAAAGGCAGTTTGGTGGCACCCACGTTGTACTGCTGTCACAGGAGCTGGATGATTCCTTTTGCAAAGAGGATGTTAGCCTTGTCATATAGATCGGAGAGACTGGGGGTCTCTATGAGTGTCCTCCTCTGTGTTTGGGACAGAAGTGGAGACTCAACCCAATGCTGCCCTGTAGCACACGGGCAAGGCAGTAAGGTCAGCGTTAGCTCAGGGTTTGCTGCCTTGTTGTTGTATCCTCTGCCATTTCATTGCGTGGGTTCATCATACACTAAACAGTTCTCACCAGGGCTTGCTCCACAGTGGAAGACCCTGGAAGGGTAGGGTGCTGCTCCTGGTTTCTCCCAGGCCTGGGGTCTCACCACAGCCATTGCTCCCGTAGAGCAGGCAATGTAGGGCCAAGAAAGCTAAGAGACAGTGAACGGAGCAAAAAGGATCTTCTCTTCTCAGGCTTCCCGTTACAGTCTTCTTCACACCAACACTAGAAGGAGAGGTGGTCTTCAACCTCAAGTGCGATGTCAAGAGGAAGACCCAGCCCCTCTCCTTGAATATCAAGGCCACCGGCTACAGCATGAACGTTTCTGTCAGGTGTGAAGACAGCGATGGCCGTGTCACTGAGCTCAGTGCACGAGAGATCAACGTCATTGATTTCAAGGAGGTGAGCAGCACTGGTTCCCTGAACCATTTGCCCCACAAAGCCCTGCAAGATTGGGCCTTAACCAGGAGCTTTGCAGATACATTTGAACAAGAGGGAATATTTTTCTTCATTTATGGGTCTCTAGAGGGAGGGAGATTGATCTTTCACACAGGTCATTAGCTGAATGTGATAGATGCAGGAGCACATTAGGAAGGAGCACTTGCTGGGCCAGCTGATGCTTTGCATGTGCTCCAACCCCTAGTCCTCGCCACCTTCTCCCCGCAGGTACAGCTAAACGAGAACATCAAGCGCATCTTCAGCATCCACAATAACAGCAAGTTCAGCTTCACCTTCTCGTGGGAACTGAGTGGCCCCGCAGCCTGTAAGCAGGTCCTTACCATCACCCCTCAGACGGGCGCTGTGCGGGCAGAGGGGAAAGCAGAGACCCAGCTGGCTTTTCACCCACAGAAGATGTGCTCTTTAAAGGACGTAGAGCTTATACTGCAGGTGAGGCACCAGTGTTTAATATGGGACATTCGCCTTCCCTATGCAGCAGCTTGGCAGCAGGAGCCCAGAGCTAGGGGTGAGCTCCATCACTAAAGAGCCTGAACGAGGCAAAGAGGCTCCTGCTGCTGAAATAAAGAGCCTGACAGCTTCTGAATGGAATATTTTAATGAGTGCTTATCCAGGACCACTTTGGGAAGCGCTTTTGTGGCAGGACATATCCCCCAGGCCCTTTCTGCCCCTAATTTGGGGGCGGTCCTAGATGTGCATGGAGATGGAGCTGTTTCTCCTTGCCAGGCCCCTGCTGAGTCAGGTCCCACAGCTCAGAAAGGTCCTGTCAGCATGTGCCCACACTGCTTGGCACTCGGCTGCACAAAGCAGGGCCATCACTCTCCAAAAACCCTTTCCCTCTCAGCCCAAGCCTTCCACCTTCTGTTTCCATTCTGGGGTCCTTTGGCACCCACTTTTCCTTATTCTTGCTGCAGCCAGCTGTCCCCCATCCTCTTCCTCAGCCATCCCTGGTGTTTGCAGTTGTAGTTCCCATCTCTTCAGCTGGCTCATACTGTCTTTCTCCTCACCAGATCAGCAAGGGTCCCACATTTACCTGTGTATTTCTTGCCACCGTGGTAGTGCCCACTGTCCACTTCTCCACTACCAGACTCAACTTTGGAGCCTGCTTCATCTACCACGCTGGGATGCCACCTGCCCGTCAGACCCTTGTCATCACAAACAAGGCAGACAAGGATATAAGGTAGGCCTGCTCCACACACTCCTTTGGTCCTTGCTTAGCACGTGCCTGCTCCATGTCCTCATGACCCCTGTGGGTGAAATCCTGAGGATGCAGGGAGAGGAGACAGGAGAGCCCTAAGTAGCCCTGATGTTGTCGTCTGAGCACAGACAGCCTTGTGACACCTCTGCTCCCTTTTGCTGTGCTTTCTGCCAGCTTGAACTGCTTGTTCACCAGCACCGCGCACCTGGAGGTGGACTTCCCAGGGTACATCCTATGCCCAGGAGGGACAGTGGAGGTGCCCATCACTTTCTATCCCAGAGAGGTTGCGTCTTACAACGAGCTCATCCCTTTTGAAATCAATGGCCTTTACCAGCAGACTGTTGAGGTCCGAGGAAGAGGCACGGAAATGAAGGTGAGATGAAATCCAAATCCTAAAAAAACCCAGGTGGCAGACAGCCAACATGGCTTTCTCTCTCATTTTCCTCATCTCTTCCCCAGCCTACCATATTTTAGTTTTCTGCCACAAGAGTGGCAGAAAACCTGTTCTCCTTCTTTCCTTTCACTTTATATTAATCCCTCCTGCCTCAGGTTGATGTTGTGGAACCACAAGGAAAGGTGGTGAAGCTGGGAGCCCTCTCCATCGGACAGACGGTGAAGAAGATTGTCACCATAGCAAACAACAGTGCTGCCCCTCTCACTTTTAAGCTCAGTCTCACGTCAACCACACCAGAGCTGCAAGAAGCTGGGGTAAGACCCCTTCCTTCACTGGAGAGCACTTTGGTGTGCCTACAGGGATGCCTGCAAGTAGTTATGAGCTGCTCTGGGTGGGAGGTAGTAGCTAATTACAGTTGTATGCTGTCCTGTCCTCCGTGCTGGGACTGCTCCACCAGCAGATACTTGCAACGTGAATTCCTCATCTGAGCTAGGTGTCAGGACTCCCTTAATAGCCAGATGTGAGAAGGTACAATTCCTCTCACCTGTTTTAGACACATATGTTAGGATGCGGCCACATATATTAGATATGGAAAGGTAATCTTTAAAGACCAAGAGTTACAGCTCTCTTGGAGCTCACGTGAAATTACTTGGGAAGATGTAGTCCAGCTCACCATGGCCAAATGGACACATCACAAGAAAATATCTTTGGTACCTAGGGATGCATACCAGGGAATGAGTAGGATTAGGGCAATGTTGATGGGGACAGAACAAGAACTGGAAGACTCTATGGAGGATTCACAGCTCAGTTGCCAGATGAAGTAGTCTCCACTCATTTCTTTGGGCAGGTTCTCTGCTTGAACCCCACCAATGAACTAAGTCTGAAGCCCAAAGGAGATAGCTGTAAAGTGGAGGTGACCTTCTCCCCAAAGTGCCGCATCCAGCCATTCACCGAAGAAGTGATGTTGGAGTGCAATGGCCTGGTGCTCTCCCTCTTCATGGTGCGGGGCTCCTGCCAGGGCATCCATGTGAGCTTGGACCAGGAACACCTCAGCTTTGGAGCAGTGGTGCAGCAGAGCTACACATCCCAGCGCATCATCATGCAGAACATGGGCGACATAGGAGTCAAGTAATGCAAAACCCTGTCCTCTCTGAGGGCTGAGAGCTTGGATGAGGGTTGGATGGAGCTGTATCTTGCCTAGATAGTTCCCCTCTGCTTTTCCATCCCAGTGGAGAGTTGTGCAGCCAAGGCTGTGCAGTCAGGCCCTGGAAGTTAGCAGGGGATACAACCAAAAGCTTGTTTATAGATGGGTGCAGCTGAGTCCTGCCCAACCTGAAGCCTTATTGCCAGGTGGCTCAGCATCATGCCTGAGATCCTGCGGAAAAGCCCACAAGAGGCTTAGAAACAGCACACTGCATTTGCAGCCTTGCTGTTGCTAATCCTTTCTTCCTGTCCTTGTGCTTTCCTTCGCAAGGTTTAAGTGGGACATTGAGAGCTTCAAGCCAGATTTCTCCATCAGCCCTACAAAGGGTTACATCTCCCCAGGAATGGATGTCGCCTTTGTTGTGACCTTCCGCCCCTCTAAGCTGAGCCATGTCATCCAGTACGAGGGCCTGCAGTGCTTCATCCAGGGCAGTGAGCCACTCCGGCTTACGCTGGCAGGATGCTGCATGGAGACCCCTGTGACCAAAGAGGTAACCGGAGCAGAGGCAGGATGGGTCCCCCTCTTACCCCACCATTTGCACCACATCTCTCCCAGGGCAGGGACTGGAGGATATTTACGTGCATCGACTCACTCCTGCTTATCATCCTGCCTGGGTATCCCAGAGAGCTAAGAAAACTGCTGGGCAGGATTCCCAAAATTTCTGAGCCCTGTAATTGCCTTCCTCCCCCTGTTAAAGGTGCTGCTCTTCCAGCGAGCACCTCAGCTGTCCTGGCTCTGCATTGCAACACCCTTGCCATGGGGACACCCTGCAGGGCTCTTCTGAGACCCTTCCCACAGAGCCACCCAGCTATACCCACAGTCTTGCACCCACAGCCACACTTTTCCTCCCTGTTGGGGCAGGGGAGGACATTCAGCACTAGGAGTGGACAAGGCATCTGCATCCAGCTCCTGGGGCACAGGGATGCAGCATGGAGGACTCCTGGCCCTCATGGGCATTGCAGGAGGGTGCAGCTGGGGGGGTGTTGGCTCTTGCTCCCAAAAGAGAGCCTGGAGCTGCTCTTCAGCCTGCCCACAAAGGGGCTGTGCGGCTGCACGTCTTGTCCTTGCCCAGGAGAGATTTCCTTCCAGTACTCCCCATTTTCTTTCTCCCCTCCTTGGGAGGTGGCAGCCCCCTTCACCCAGCATGCAAAAGACTTGTTCTTCTCATTTCTCTAAGAACAACATGATTTACTCCAAAAGCTATGGCTTAAATGGAAATTTTGCATATGACAAGGAAAAGCTACTCCCAGGGTCTGGCATAGAGCTAGTCCGAGTCTGTGAGAGTGGAAAGGGTTCCTTGGTATGACCAAGCAGCCTCTGTGCTCCTCTGTTGCAGACACTGACTTTTGCATGCGACGTGCGTGAGAAGCACAGCCAGACCATCCTCCTGTCCAACCCAAGCAATGAGGCCTGGACTGTGCAACCTGTCATTGAGGGGGAACACTGGAAAGGGCCTGAATTTTTCCATCTAGAGGCCAATCAACAAAACAAGCCCTACAAGATCACTTACAAACCCCTAACCATGAGTTTGGAGAACAAGAAGCATCAGGTACGTGAGCTGTGCCAGCATGCTGACTCTCCTAGCATGATCCTCACAGCTTACTCAGCTTTGGGCAGGAGGTTGGATGACATGACCTTCAGAGGTCCCCTATGAACTGAAATTATCCTGTGATCCCATGTTGGAAGCGGGATTTCTTGGTGGCTAGAAGCCAGGTGTAAGGAAAGTTCAGGTGGGAAGTCTGGACTGACCACTAAACATATTGGAGCAGCTAACCTAAAAAGCCAGGTTGTCCGAACATCCGGGAAATGAAATTTGTTCTCTCTAGCTCCTGGTCCCTGCCTGTGCAACCCAGAGGGGCTCAGAGACCCCTGTGCTCAGCCCCATGGGCTGCACAGGCTCCCCAAGCCCTGGACACCACCACTTCTGCGAGCACTGCCCTGCTGGGGTCCTTCTGCAGTGTGCAGGGAACAAGAGGGGCGAAGCTGCCATGCCATTTCTCACTTGCCCCCCTGGCCACAAGCAGTCAGGTGGGAAACGACACAAAGATCTCTCTTGACATCACCTTCAGTAATGTAGGAGCTTTGGAAAGAGCCCTTTCTGCAGGTCTCAGGCTGGGCAGGTGGGGTGACTGGCCCCTCTGTTTCCATGGGGACTATTTCTGAGACACACCAGGGACAAGCTCTTAAATCACGGGGATCAGTTCAGAACAGTTCTGGGGTGCTGGAGGTGGACGTCAGACACCTGCCCCTTGTCCCTCTCCAGCTGATCTTACACCACGCCAGAATTTAGGCCAGAGCAAGAGTGGAAGCCAGAGACTTCTGGGCTCAGTCTCCAGGGTGCAGAGCAGATCTGTGCCCTGTAGGGTTGCATATGTTCAGTATCTCCTTAATGTACAGCCTTACATGAAGAGTCCTGCAGTTTTCAGCTGCTCTGGAGGCAGAGGAGATGCCACAGGCAGGTGGCTGTGACCCACTGGCAGCTGAAATGAGTACTGGGTATGAGCTTTTCATGGCCCACCCTGGCTGGTGGGACCCTGACGTGTTAGCTTACAGGCTGCTCTCTTAGCAATAATGCTGGGGCACTGCTCCAGCACTGCCGGGGCAATTGAGCTTAGCAGGGACTGCCACCCCCTTACCATGGATGTGCCTGCATGAGCACAGGGCTGGCAGCTGATGTGCCCAAGTTAGTAAGGCAAGTAAAGGGGTGTTAGGATGGTCAGACCAGCTCTGCTGTAGGGCTGGTGTTTCCTTGCTTTGCCCAGACATGCTGCCTCTGTGTCCTGTGGCTGTGCCAGCCCGAGCGGCTATGACATTGCCATATCCACCTGCACAGGACACAGGGCTGCGGTCACAGCATTGCTAGCTGAACCTGCTCAAAGCTGCTCAGGTGACAGCCTGAGACATGGGACTGTCCAGGTGTGCTCGAGAGCCAGTAACTAGTCCAGACAGAGAGCAGGAGAGCTCACTTATCCTATTACTTGTCTTCTAGGGCTCCATCTTCTTCCCACTGCCAGATGGAACAGGCTTGTACTACCTCCTGCAAGGGACTGCTGAGGCCCCAAAGTGTTCAGGGACCATTTTCCGGCAGGTACCGTGTAGGACTTCCTACACTGAGCTCATCCCTGTCTCCAACTGGCTGAACAGACCACAGAGGTAAGTCTGGCCCAGGAAGTCTCGTCTCATCAGCAATCCCTGCAGCAGCACAAGGAAGGGCTTCCCACTGCCTGGAAGCTCTTTCCTGCATGCTTTTTCCTCTCCTTGGCCATTTCTGGCTGTAGGTGTCTGGGATCACGCTACCTACGTTCTGCCTATGCAGACCCATCCCGGAGGGCTTTCCTCCAAATGGATGAGAGCTGGCTCCCTCTGCCTGAGGCATTGAGGATGAGAGAGGCTGTATGTACCCCCACACGATGGGTATCCTGTGGGAGTCCTTCCCGTTGACCTTCACTGCATCCTCTTCACCCACAGGTTCCTTGTGGTAGTGGACATACTCAAACCAGAAAACGTGGAAAGCAGTTCTGTGCTGCAGGGTCTGGAATACATTGATGTGCCAGGCTCTGCCAAGAAGGACTACAAGCTCACGTTCCTCTCCTACAAGGAAGGAGTCTTTAGCACAATGGTAAGTGTGGACACCAGGCTGCAGGGCCCTTCAAGTTGCCGTTTGCTCACTGAGAAGCTACGCACCTGTTTACATACCTCCACGTGCCCACCGGTGGGACTGTAGGTGTCCTAGGTGGGTACTGGACAGCAGGCACCTCTCCACACACCCCACTCATGTGTCGGTCTCTCTGTGAGGGTCCCACTGGGGGCTGCTAAGGACAGGTGGGTCAGGACATTGGTGAGCTGGAAGCAATGGGCAATCAGGAGACTACGAAGTGGAAATACCACACATGCTTTCCCCAGTCTTGCACTCTTCCTAGGCAGCTGCTTACAGCTGTTCTTGGAAGTAGGGTGCTGAGCTTGGGGCACTCTTTGGGCTGGCTTAGCAGAGCTGGTATATTTTTATGTGCAGAATGACCAGCGCTTCCCTTTTTCTCTGATTCAGGTGACCTTCCTCAATGAGGTGACTAAGGAGTACTTGTTCTACATCGTGACTTTCAAGGCCACTGCTTCGGGACCCATCAGCACTGTTGAAATGACCACCGCTGTTCGGCAGAGAATGTCTTCCACCGTCACGGTGGACAACCCTCTGCCTGTCCCAGTGACGTTTGCCATAGATTGCAAAGTGCCCGACGTCAATGTTCCCCCACATTTCACTGTTCCTGCACAGTCGGAGGTAGGAGCAAAGCTCGTCCAGTACGCTCTCCTCTCCCTGCAGTCTTTCTGGGAGCAGGTGAGGGTGATGCCCTACATGAACCATCTGGGGCTGCTTTCCAAGGGTGACAGCTCCCACCTGCTAATAATCTGGAGGGGAAGCAGTGTGTGAGAATATTCCTAGTGAGAATCACCCTGTGCTGGTGGTCTGCCATGCTACCCCTTCTGATATGCTCCCATCAGGCCTTGCGTGGCAGGTCCTCGTGCCACATGCTCCTTATTTAATGTGGGTATTTTCAGTTTAGAGTGGCTGCAGGGCATGCCTCACCCCACTGGCAGGGTGTTTGCAGCCTGGATTGATAGGAGGTGGTGTGTGGCCTGAGGGAGTGTAGGGGCATTGTAGGGTGGGAAGCTTCTGGGATAGTGCTGGAGGGCTCTCAGCTGCTGGGGACGGTCCCGCAGGTGAACTGTCCCCCACATGCAGCAGGGCTCTGACCCCAGAGAGGAGTTGAAGTGAGGGAGGGTGCTGGGCTGCCTTCCAGCACTGCGTGAGCACACCAGGGACCAATTTCCCCCATCCTGGGCCCTGCCTTCCTCCTCTCTGCCTGACCCAGTGGTTTTTCCTTTCATTCCTCCCAGGCCGATCTTGTCTTTGAGTACCAGCCCCTGAAAATGGGTGAGAGCACTGGGCGCCTGGTGCTCCAGAGCAGTGACTTGGGCTCTTTCTACTACAACCTGGACCTGAAAGCCACCACGAGCAGGCCGGAGAAGCCCCTCTACTTCTGCACCACACTGGGCTCTAGTCAGACCATCACCACCAAAATCATGAATTACACCCGGCAGAAGACAGAGTATCTCCTCCAGGTGACCCCAGTCTGCCCTGGGCTCTTGCTGGGAGGCAGCTCATCTGGCCAGCATCAGCCCTCTCCGTCAAGGGATCTTGCCCCTCTAGCTTGGCCTGGCATAGCCAGGGTGGCCATGTGGGCCTGGGGGTCTTCCCATCAACGCTGGGCTTATCCCCAGCTGGACTGTCCTCACTTGCAGATCCCTCTCTGCTGCCCTTGTTGGAGCTGCTTTTGCAGGTTCCGTGGTGCCTGGACTTCCACCTTAAACCCCAGCTCTGGCAGTAAGGTCTCTTGGGGTTTGGGTGCAGGGTTGTCCCTGCTTGGCACGTTTGGACAGTCCTTATGGCCATTCATCATGGGCACTCACCAGGGGTATGATGTTGGGTGGGACAGGTGCAGTGACAGGCAAGGGAAAGGGACCCCAGCCAGCATGATGACAGGGAACCATCGGTTTCTTCCTGAGGTACTGGCTCTGCTTTTGTGACCAGCCCCCGCTCCATGGTCTCTTCTTTCCCCTGTGCAGACAAACTCTGCTGACTTCCAGACAGAGAAGACCATCAGCGTGGCCCCCGCCAGCAGCCTGAGGGGCTCGGAGATGAGCGTGGAGGTGACCTATGAGCCCTGCCAGCTGGGCGAAGCCAGGGCCATGCTGCAGCTCTCCTCCCCGCTTGGCGGGGAGTACAGCATCCCCCTCTTTGGCCTCGCCCTCCCACCCAAGCCCCAGGGCCCCTTCCCCATCAAGGCCGGCGGCACCACCTCCATACCCTTCAAAAACGTCTTCCTGCAGCCCACGGCCTTCCAGTACACGGTGGAGCACCCGGCCTTCGCTGTCAGGGGCCCTGAGAGCTTGCGCTCCAAGAAGACCACCTTCATCACCGTCTCCTTCGAGGGCGGCCCGGCCCCAGTCACCAGCAAGATGGTGGTCTCCTGCCCGCGGGCTGCCGGTGGCAGCGGGGCGGGGGTCTCCTGGGTGTACTACCTCAGGGGTCTGCCCCCTCACAAGTGACCTGTGGGGCACCCTGGACGAAGCTGCTTCTCCCAGTGGGCGTTCGTTAATTAACTCAGGGGGTAATTAAAGGTGGAGAGGTCTGAGCCTCTGCTTGGAATAAACGAGCCGGTGGCCTCCGCGCCGCGGGGGGGCGCTGCGGAGGGTGGCCCAGGGGTCACGTGGGCGGGCCGGCCGGGCCGGGTCACGTGGCCGCCGGCGGCGGCGGGTCCGGGGCAGCGGCGGGGCCATGAACGCCGAGCGGGACCTGGCGCCGCTGGCGCCCAGCGTGGTGCGGGCGCTGAACGACAAGCTGTACGAGAAGAGGAAGGTGGCGGCCCTCGAGATCGAGAAGTGAGCAGCGGGAGGGGCGGGGGTTGCCGGGGAACGGGGGCGGTGCCGCTCCGGGCTACCCCAGCGCAGTGGGGCTGAGGGGGTGGAGGCCGGCGCGGTACCCCGGGGAGGGCTGGGGGCGGTTCTGGGGGCACCTGTGGCCCTGGGGTGGCGGGACCCGGCGCGGGATGCTGGGGGGCGGATGGGGAACCGGCCGCGGGGGGGGACTGGCACGGCTGCCCGGTGGGAGCTGGGGGCTTCGGGGGAGGGGATCATCCCCGGGGGCACCCGGAGGGTCCGGGGGAAGGGGTCAGCCCCGGGGGTCCGAGGCACCGGAGGGCTGCAGGCCCGGGAGCCCCGGGAGGGGACTGAGGCGGGATGATGACCCTGTCAGGGGACAGTGCCCTGGGCAGTGCCCAGGCAGGAGGGGCTTTCCCCTGGAGCTGCTACGTGTCTCCCATCCCCGTACCACCGGTCACTGAGGTTCATCCCCGAGCCCATCAGCTTCTGGGCATAAGCAGGGACCCAGTAGTTCAGGGCGTGTGTCCCGGGGCAGCAGTCGTGCTGGCGAGGCCCTCGCAGAAAGCCTGGTCTGGCAGCGGGTCCCCAGTGCCATGGCGCAGCACCGCATGAAACAAACACGTGAGTAGCGTAACTTTAGAAACTCGTCAGAAGCGCAGCACTTGCTCTTCTGCGACGCTCGTGGAGGTAGCCAGCTCTGTGCCCAGCCCTGACCGTGGCTGGGGGACGTGAGGATCTTGCTGGGCAGCAGGTTGGCACCGGGGTGGCCGTGCCCATCGTCCAGGGCCTGTCTCACGTCAGCCTGGGTTCATCACCTTGTGGTGCCGTCCCACCTCTCCCCTGAGGTCTCACCCGAGCTTGTCCCATGCTTTATCCTGGCTGCAGAGGTAGGAAGCACCTGCTGTTGCCCTTGGCCTTTGGGTGTTGCCTTTACTTCTTCCTCTGTCGCTGCTGTTTCGGCAGAGCTCAGGCCTTCCTTTCAGAGCATCCCAGGCGAAGGTCTGCGGGTGTCTGCTGGCATGGCTGTGCCCCCTCTAGTGTTGCCTGTACACGTTCCCTGTGCATCGTCTCACTGGCTGCATTGGTCTGGGTGCTTTGTGCTGCTCTGGTCCATGGCTTTGCCTGGGAAGGGCTGTGTCCTTGCCAAGCACTGCCTGGAAAGGGCTCTGTCCTCACCAAGCACTGTCTGAGGGCTCAGCTCATGGAGGAGATCTGAAGCATCCCCTCAGAGGACAGCCCAGCTCAGGGCTGGGAGTGATGATCCAAGCTGGAGGGTGAATTTCAGGTGGGAGATGTGGCTGTGGTGAGCCCACAAGGGGAGCAGCCAGCCGCTAGTGGCAGCTGGTGACATGGGGATGGAGCTGCTCTGCTCAGGCTTCAGCAGAGTACACGGGAGGGACGCAGGGTGGGAACCATGTGCCTCAAATGTGGAGGGTGTACCTGGGCAGCAGGGAAAACTGATTCTTGGGCTGGGGTGAGTGTTTACTCGGGTACAAAGCCGATGCATCGAGCCCCTTCTTCTGTTCAACCTCTTTATCTTTTGCTTATTTTCTCTTTTCTTCACAGGAGCAGTTTCTTAAGGGTGGGTTGTGGCAGATGCGCTGCATTGTCCTCACAACTCTAGCCATGGGGATGCTTTAGTAACTGTCCCTTTGCTGCTGTGCAGGATGATACTCCTTATCTAAGCAGCTCTGCTCTGACTCACTCTGCCCCAGGATTAGGATTTTGTGCTTGGCTTATGCCAACCAAAGTCTGATTTGGGATCAGCCAGTTCAGCTGATCAAGCTGGAAACCCAATTTGGGAAGGGTATAAGGAGGAGAAAGGCAAGGGCCACCCCTTTCTGCAGAGGCACGGATTTAGATCAGCTTAAAGCCATCACGGAATGGCACCGGCGCTGTCTCTCCTGTGTCTATGGCATCGAGCGAGGAGGGACTTGCTGCCTCTCAGCTCAGGTACCTCCTTGTCCTCTGGCTGCTGGTGTGGGAGCAGCTCCTGCTGCCTGCAGACTCTGATGCTGCAAGTTGCTGTTGGGTGCCTTTTGCCACGTTAGTTAAATCTTGAGCCCTTTAAACTCTTGGAGGAAGTCTGTAAAGTTATTCCTGTTCAAACAAAGCTCCATTCAATAAATCCAGGCAGTAAAAGGGTCACACCGTCGGTCTGTGCTGCTCGAGCTCGGTGTGTTCCTCCTGCTGGAGCCTGCTGCTGGGGTGGGACTGGAGCTGTTTGCTCTAAATCAGCCATTTGTGAGAGCAGGTTGGGCTGTAGCTATTGGAGAACTCGTCTCCTGAGCAGGGAGAGCGAGGGGGGGCTGTGTGATGCCCCCAGGGAGAAAGGGGACAACTGCATTGTTCAGAGCAGAGTGACAACAAAGCTGGCATAAATTATTTTTGGGGGAAGAAGTTCATAAACATCTTCTATAATGATTTTCCTGGATTATAAAGCGGGTGACTGGCTGGCAGCACCTGTCTAGGGAGGGCAGCGCGAGATTGGAAATAGTGCCAAAAAAAAAAAAACCTGTATGGAGTTACGCAGTGGAAGCTTTTGTACCTTCATCGAAGATTAAGGTAAAGGTCCTTCTTCAGGCTGAGGTCTTGAGATGCGTAGGTCCACATTATGAATAGAAGTCAAAAAAAGGGTGCTGCATTGGCCGGGAATCGAACCCGGGCCTCCCGCGTGGCAGGCGAGAATTCTACCACTGAACCACCAATGCTCCAGCTGCTTGCACATCTGCGTGCGCAGCTGCCTGCACAGCTGCCTGCACAGCTGCCTCAGCCTCCCTGGCTGGCCAGTGGCTCTGCCACAGGGAGAGCTGGGGCTGAAGGGCTGGTTGGGCGACCTGGGACCTTGAAGTAGTTGCATAGGCTGGAGCGGGGTTACAGGTCTCTTCATTTAAGTGCGGCTGATGTGTTAAATATCTCTGGGTAAAGAGCTGTAAGTTTCTGAGGAGGAGCAGGTATTGCGCACGGAAAACTCGTCTGCTTTTTATTAAGGTTTGTGCTGTATAAGAGTACATATGATACATGGAATATCAGCTGAAGCAATGCATGGGTGGCTGGAAAGGTCCAAAATCCTGGTGCTGGGCGTGAGTCTGGTGGGCAACAATTCCCTACCGAGCCACTAGCGCTCCTGGTGTGTGCTGAGCAGTTCTCTGCTGCCTTCTTGTGCTGTGTCGGGGTAAATGATCCTTGTAACCTGTCTTGCTGGAGCGGGTGTTTGTCTGAAGACCCGGTGACTTCTCTGCACACATGCAGCCCTAGTGAGGTGGCCCTTGAGAGTCCATCCTGGGCTGAGAGTTCATGGATGGTGTAGGAGGCTGCAGGCTGGGAGCAACAGGAGGGCAGCGAGCTGCTGTTGCATGTGAGCAGGGAGGAGGGGAGAGCTCTGCTTTCACTTGTGGGTTCCTTGAGCGTCCCTTGTTTCGGTACTGCTTTCTTTGGCGTTTGTCATGGCTGAAAAATCCCTGTTTCTGATGGCCGTGGGGAGCCGAGCTCCCAAGCGTTTGTATCAGGCAGAACCTAAAGCTTCTTGGGTGCTTTCCTCTTCTCTCCCCAGGCTGGTGCGAGAGTTTGTGGCTCAGAACAACACATCTCAAATCAAACACGTGATCCAGATCCTGTCGCAGGAGTTTGCGCTCTCCCAGCACCCCCACAGCCGGAAAGGGGGACTCATTGGTCTGGCTGCTTGCTCCATCGCCCTGGGCAAGGTAGGTGCAGGTGGGTTTATTTTGGCTTGTGTGGGTTGCAGTGGGAGAACAGCAGCTCCTCCTGGGTCAGCGTGATGCGGAGACTCGGGCTGGTGGCCCCGCAGCTCCCCGGCTCCCTCCCTGCATTGCAGCATACAGCTGGGTTGTGTTTGAGTCTTCCCATCGCATCCAGCCACATCCCTTGGGCATGGGAGCACTTTCTGGCCTGGGTTGCATCTTGGCAGCTCCCTGGGCATGGTTTAAGTGCATCTGTCCATCCTCTGTCTCCAGCAGCTGGACTAGACTCAGCAGGTCAAGTACTAGTTTGTGTTAACAGAGCCAAGAAGAGGTGAAGCTCTTCCATCTCCTACCCCTAGCTCAACTGGCTCCAGCAGCGTGTGCAGGGCCTTTCGAAAGCAGGACTAAGGTACAGGCCAAACAGTGGCAGAGTCGTAGTCAAAGTAAATAAGTGGCATAAGGTGTCAAGCTGCGGTAGCCTGAGCTAGCAGCTGTCTTTTGGGATTGGCAGAAGTTTTACTTGCTGAATGCATGGGTCAGTCAGTCCAGTGCTGGAGGTGTTATGCTGATGCCCCTTGCATGGGAAGTTGGCCGATTTCTGTCCCAGTTAAGGTCTTTATAACTTTCCTCTCGTTAACAAGAACAAACTCGGTAAGTTGCCCCCAGGGCTATGCTAAAGCATCCAGGTCCCCATGGAGGGGAGCATGGACTCTACAGGCTCACAGCTCCATCAGGCTTTTGAGTCAAACCATGCAGCTGGTTTTTGAAAGTGCCTGCAATGGAAGGAGTTGTTTTTGTCCGTAGTAAGATGTACGTCAAGGAAAGCAGAGGACTTGGAAAGAGCAGGCTGTGCTTTTTGGAAGAGCTACAAGGTGGATTTTAATTCATTTATTCCTCTTCTAACGAGAGTCACAATCAGTCTTAGCGGATGCTTTGAAGCCTGATGGCTTTTACATTAACTGCCTTTACGCTGGTGGCCAAGGGCTTCTGAGCAGCGCTCTTGTCTTCGTTCTCTTGTTAAAATGCAGAATCTCTTTGCAAAACCCTCCTCCCCAGGATGAACAATGCTCTGCTCTGCCCTCGGCCCAGGCACGTAACCCACCTTCTCCTCCTGCACAGTGTGGGGGCAGGTGCTCTGTGCTGCCAGAGCTGCTGGTGCAGCTGGCTCTGGGGGATGGAAGAATTGCTTTAGATGGCCTTGAGGGGCACTGATAAATCTCAGAGTTCGACTCCTTAATCTGCTAGTTCGCATGTTGTTGATTTTCTTACCATCTCCTTTGCTAGACGCTTGGGAAATGCCGGCCTGTTTCCCCAAAGTAGGGGCTTTTAACTTCAAAATAAGCCAGCCTCCTGCCTCTGTCTCTGGGTTTGTCTGAAGCTCCTACTGTGCTGGTGAATCCTTGATCTTTTGGGCTGGGGAGCAGCCTCATTAATGACTATATTTGCTTGTGGGCAGAGTCACAGCCAGCCTAGCATGGCTCTTCTATGGTGCAGGAGGACAAACTTCAGCATGTAAAATGAATCTCACCTGGGAATCAGAGCCCTGCAATCACTTCATCTAATAGGTGTGTCCAGCTTAACTTCACCAGCTGTGGTAGTTCCTTGCCCATAAGCAGCTGCACAGGCTGAAGCTGCTCCTCTTCTGGTAATTGAGACCACAGTTGAGTTGGTGCTTCTGGAGACAAGAGGGCAGGAAGGCACTTTTGGGACTGCTGAATGTCTGTCTTTTTGTGAAGCCTGTATCACCATCTCCTCCGTGGTCCCCAACTCCTGACATTACAAAGAGTAGCTCAACTGGCCAAGGGCTTCTTTGCTTAACTGAAGCGGCAGGTAGGCTTGGTCTGTCGCTGTCTGGGACGTTCTCCCTGGTCCTGGAAACCTCGATGGGTTTGTGCAGAGACCAGCTGGCAGAGGGGGATAAATCCTGGCCAATGGCTGACTGCTGCAAGAGCTGGTGACTGCTGGCTTTGCTGGGGATCTGCCTCAACTCCTGCCTGCAGGGCAAAGGGAGGCAGGGATGGATTTCTCTGTGGGCCAGTCTCCAGCAGAGATGAGCAGCATGCAGTGAGAAACAGACCCTCTTGCTTGGAAAGGCACTTGGGCACTTGAATAGCTGCCCAAACTTCTTTCACGTCCCTGGGAATCGAAACCAGCCGAGTACAGCTGCACTAATTGCTTCAGTTGCTGGTGTAGACTCCTTTGAAACAATTTCTCAACTTGCTCAGTTGGCTGTCACTGTACCTGAATAATAACATTCAATCATTTCAATAATAAAATTCAAAATTCATTAATAAGTCCTGTCTAGCATAGGTGCACTAAGCCATCATGGGCCTGAATTTTTGCAGTATGTTCTAGGGCAGCGCCGTCTCTTCCCTCTCCCTGTGGTATGGTCCTCAACTAAACAGTCTCCTCCTGTCCACCAGGACTCTGGGCTCTACCTGAAGGAGCTGATTGAGCCGGTGCTGACGTGTTTCAATGATGCCGATAGTCGGCTGCGGTACTACGCTTGCGAGGCTCTCTATAACATTGTCAAGGTGGCCAGGGGCTCCGTCCTCCCACACTTCAACGTGCTCTTTGACGGCCTCAGCAAGGTAAGAAGCTTCCTATCAACCCTCACCTGTTTTTATTTCCCACACTGAAGAGGTAAGACTTGTTTTCTAGTCCTTGTCTTTTCTGGGTCAAACTAGGTTGTCCAAGGTCTTCTTTCCAAGTAAACTGGTTTGTTTTGACCCAGGCAGGTCTGACTGAAT
This sequence comes from Nipponia nippon, assembly GCF_047370975.1. Classification (NCBI taxonomy): domain Eukaryota; kingdom Metazoa; phylum Chordata; class Aves; order Pelecaniformes; family Threskiornithidae; genus Nipponia; species Nipponia nippon. The sequence goes on from NW_028262391.1 coordinate 32,420,140, forward strand.
GAGCAGTTTCTGCAGCAGTACAGTGGCCACTGACTATCACTTGTTCTCTGTCCTCACCTCCAGAGTGTATTTTCCTGTTCCTTGTTGAGTGGTATTAGGAAATAAGGCTGACAGAACTGCTGCAGGCAAAGGTGGCTCTGCAGCACTACGGCTTTGTGGGGTCTGTAGGGTCAAAACCATGTCTACATATGCCTGTCTTTGCAGCTTATCACTGGAAACTTGTGTTTCTCTGCTACTTGAGAATGTGGCTGCTGGCCCATGAAAACCTGCATAGCTGGGGAAGCGATGGGTGCTTGATATCCCCCTTAGGAAGTCTCTCAGGAGAATTAGTTGGAGCTTAATGAGGAGTAAAGGGACTTCTTTGTGTCTGTCCCTGTAATGCCAAAGGAGAGCAGCAGTCCTGGGAGCCTGATGGGAGCTCCACTGCAGAGCAGGGAGCAGACCTGGGACCTGCTGCTGCAATGGCTCTTGTTTCTGTTGTTCGCAGCTGGCTGCTGATCCTGACCCGAACGTCAAAAGTGGCTCTGAGCTCCTCGATCGGCTTCTGAAGGTATTTTTCACCCTCCAGCTGAGGGGGAATGCTTGGTGCAGGCTGCAGGCATGTCCTGGCTGGGGACGTGTTGGTCGCTGAGGCTGCAGCTGCTAAAACCATCCCAGCTCAGTCCTGTGGCTACCGTCAAAACATTTCTTTCTCTCACCGACTGTAGCCTCTTAGATTGAGGTGGCGATCTCAGGCAGCTGGGTTGAGGGGCTGGTAGTTATCACAGTGCCGTGCGTGTACAGGTCTTGGGAGTCGGGTGTCTAGGGAAGGTTTTAGTCCAAGTAGGGTTGCAGCCCCGTCCCAGGCAGCAGAAGGGCTGTTCCTCTGCTTTTCCTCTCTTGCCTAAGCAATTAGCAAAGAGCAGTGAGTGGAGCTGCTCTGCAAGAAGCAGGGCTGCTGCTTTGGGTGGGGGGCTTGGTTCCTGTTCCTGTTCTGCCTGCCAACGGGCTTTTGTTCACGCAGACCTCCCAGTTCCTTTTTTGCTACTTGGAGGTAAGTGGCTCCCTGCGAGGTCCTGCCCCGCTGCTCCTCCTCATTAGCAGAGCAGTTAATGCAATCTCTGCATCGCCTGCTGCAGACCTTCCTGCTGGGAGATCTGCTCCGCTGCGCTGGTGCAAGAGACTTAGCCATGCAGCAAAATCCACGAAGCATGTAGGAAGAGCTTTAAAGGAAAGCCAGGGGACTCTCCCACCCCTGACACGTGTGATTACATCAAAGGTGCTTGCTCATGTGCAACACACCACGTGAGGCATGAACTGGAGATGCTCCCACCCTTCTCCTGTTCAGCCAGGCCGGCACACAGCAGGCAGGAGCCTCCCTCTCTGGGTTCTGCTCAGCATTAGTCCTGAGGGGGATTACTGGCTCATTGCCCAAACAAACCTCATGATTCCTTCTCCCCTGGTCTCCTGACCCGCAGACCCATGCATCAACTGCTTGTCATATTTTTCCTGTCATGTGCTTTAAAAAAGGCCGGGTAGGAGTGGCTGCGCGGGCATGGGATGGCGGCCATCCCTCCTAACACCCTCTGCTTGGGCTCTGCAGGACATCGTGACAGAGAGCAACCAGTTTGACTTGGTAGGCTTCATCCCACTGCTGCGCGAGAGGATTTACTCCAACAACCAGTATGCCCGCCAGTTCATCATATCCTGGGTAGGTACACATGGCCCCACGCATGCCTGCCCTTCCTAACTCCAAAATACCATGATCCGTCAGCATCCCGTGCATGGGCAAACAGCAGATGTTCACAGCAATGTGTGAACTCAGGCACTTGAATTTTCTTGGGCAGGTTTTTTAAGCCAGCAGAGTTTTTCACCTGCTTCTTTAAAATGCCAGCTCCCTGTCTCCTCACTGTTGCAGTCACAGGGACATCATACTGCACTTTCTGCCAGCCTGGTTCAGTACTTTGCACACCAAGTCAGAAAATATGGTCAAAGTGTTGCTTGTATAAATAGATACACTATGGTATAGAGGTTACAGTCTCCCAGGGGACAGTGCTAGACTGCTTTCCATCACCCAGCGGTGATGGAGGGATGTTGCTCTCCAGGAGGCAAGGTATCTCTACTTGCTTTCTCCTTTCTGTGCAAGGCAGGAGCTCTCAGTGCTTGGCTGGGGTCTGGGGAGAGATGCATGGCTCTGCGCCCTTTCTTTCAGCCATACTGTTTCCCATCCCAGGTCTGCCTGTATGCATCTTGGCAGTCGTTCCTGATCCCTGCTCTGTGTTACGGAGCTGTGATTGGAAATGTAGCAATGCTGCAGGCTGATTGCTTGCCTCCTGTGCTAGCCCAGCTTCTTTCCAAGACGTGCAACTCCATGCTGTCCTCTCGTCCTTCCCCCCCATCCCACACAGCTCAGCTCTGAATTCCTCAGTGTCGCACCAGATTTGTGCTGGTGATGTTAGTTAGTTTCTCTAAAACTCAGCTCTCTTCTTTCTTCTTCTTCCCCTGAGCTAGATCCTGGTCTTAGAGTCTGTGCCTGACATCAACCTCTTGGATTACCTGCCAGAAATCCTGGATGGGCTCTTCCAGATCCTGGGAGACAACAGCAAAGAGATACGGAAAATGTGAGTGTGGAGGCTGGCCGGGTGCGAGGGCTGTGTCTTGCTCACCATCTTCATTTGCTTGCAACTCTTCTGTATAACTACAGTGAAACCCCGTGTGCGTGGTGGGATATGGAGCAATCTGGCTGGCTCAGTCAGCAGATTGAAGTGTCCTTGGTAAGGGCCTCCCTTCCCCGGCTTGGGGAAGTTGTGGCTGGAGTGGCCATGGAGGACACTGTGGTCTGTGCTGTGGCACAAACTGTTCTGGTTTGGTTCAGCCCTTGTGCCCAGTATCAGAGCTGCAGAGGCTCACGTGTGCTTCTGGGATGGGGTATGAGCCCTGTGTACAGGCTTTGCAGCTTCCGAGCCTCTCTCAGCAAGGTACAGCACCAACCCAGCATCTCCTGGGTGCAGAAGAGGAGTGGGCATCATGAGCTTGCTTTTCAGATCCATTGCTGGTCTCAAGACTGAGAGGCATTTTGAAGCAGAGGAGTGGCTGGGTGTTCTCAGGAAGGTCAGACGATCCTGGCTCCTTACTCTGGGAGAGAGTTACCGGACCTGTTTTGTAGGGCACAAGTCAGTGGTGAAACTGGCCTGTGTCTATCCCGCTGCCCAGCCCTACTGGATCCTCCCTGCTTCTTTGTTTCCCAGTGTCTACATGTCACGGAACAAGCACTGAAAGCTTTAAGTATCATCTGCCCCTCTGCTCCCCTCTCTGCTCCTCATCCCAGGCTCACGTCGATCTCAACAGAGCCTGTGTGGCTGTTAGGGGAGTTGTGGAAAGGTGCAGGGGGCTCTGGGCAGCCATCGGCTCCATCCTCACTGCTGTGTGTGGTCTCTGCCTTGGAGCAGGACGAGCCTGTCAGCCTCGTCCTTCCTGGCCTTGCCCCTGCGCGGAGGCATGCGTGCCATGCCACCCGCATCCTTTCTATGCATGCATGTAGGAGGCTGGTCTCCATAACTTCTCCGTAACTTCTCTGTCCAAGGCAACTGAGCGCTAACCAGCTGCTCTGCCTCTCTGCAGGTGTGAGGTGGCTCTCGGGGAGTTCCTCAAGGAGATCAAGAAGAACCCCTCCAGCGTCAAGTTTGCAGAAATGGCCAATATCCTGGTGATCCACTGCCAGGCAGCGGGTGAGTGTGCAGGACCGAGCTGTAGCATCCACCTCTGGGTCTGCGGTGCCAGCCATAGGTTCAGGCCAGGAATTTTCCAGTGGGCTGTTCACCAGCTTGCCCATTTGCCCTTTCTTTGCCATTTTGTATGCAAACCCTGCTGAAAGTGAGGGACAGGCAGCTGTCCCATGGTTGAAACTACTGCTCTTGTACTGCTGATCCCCCAGCCTCAAATACAGGTCTGGCAACCTGTCAAAGTGGAGGCGCCTGAAGGTAAAATACCTGGCTCTGGAAGGCACCTGTGGATATCCAGCATATCTAGAAGGATCTCCTTAGGGACTTATTTTAACCTCTGATGGCACTAGCTGCATCAGCAGGACGGTTAAACATGATGTGCCTGGTGCTTTGTGTTAGCGCTGCACTGTAGCTCCTGCGGGTCTGCCACGTAGGCAGTGGCAGAGGGTTACAGCTGCAGTTGGATGTGTTTCCTGAGAAGGATCTTGTCCCTGAGCTGTGCTCATCGAGCTTAAACTTCTCTTTGAACGTTGCTGAATGGGAGTGGGTTTCTTGTGTGACAGAAAAATAGAAATGGATTGAGACTGCTTGCTCTTGATTAAACGGATGCCCAATGAATTTACACTGTTTAAGCCTAAAATCTGGCCTGTCATTGGCTGACTGCCTCAGCAGTGCTTCCTTTTTCAGAACTTGGGGAGGTTAATAAAACCCCAGCTCTAGGAGTGATGTTTGACCCAGACACACAGCTGCTACGGGTGTGACAGAGGAAATATCCGTATAGAATCATAGAATCGTTAAGGTTGGAAAAGACCCTTAAGATCATCAAGTCCAACCGTTAACCTATTACTGCCAAGTCCACCACGAAACCATGTCCTCGAGCACCACGTCTACCCTTTTAAATACCTCCAGGGATGGAGACTCAACCACTTCCCTGGGCAGCTTGTTCCATTGCCTGACTGCCCTTTCGGTGAAGAAGTTTTTCTTCCTAATATCCAACCTAAACTTCCCCTGGTGCAGCTTGAGGCCGTTTTCTCTCGTCCTATCACTTGTTACTTGAGAGAAGAGGCCGACCCCCACCTCGCTACAACCTCCTTTCAGGTAGTTGTAGAGAGCGATAAGGTCTCCCCTCAGCCTTCTCTTCTCCAGACTAAACAACCCCAGCTCCCTCAGCCGCTCCTCGTAAGACTTGTTCTCTAGACCCTTCACCAGCTTCGTTGCCCTTCTTTGGACACATGCATTGGGAGGCTTGACAGGATAGAATCATAGAATCGTCAAGGTTGGAAAAGACCCTTAAGATCGAGTCCAACCGTTAACCTATCACTGCCACGTCCATCTCTACCATGTCCTCGAGCACCACATCTATCCGTTCTTTAAATACCTCCAGGGATGGAGACTCAACCACTTCCCTGGGTAGCCTGTTCCAATGCTTGACCACCCTTTTGGTGAAGAAGTTTTTCGTAATGTCTAACCTAAACCTCCCCTGGCGCAGCTTGAGGCCGTTTCCTCTCGTCCTGTCACTCGTTACTAGGGAGAAGAGACCGAGCCCCACCTCGCTACAACCTCCTTTCAGGTAGTTGTAGAGAGCAATAAGGTCTCCCCTCAGCCTTCTCTTCTCCAGGCTAAACAACCTCAGCTCCCTCAGCCGCTCTTCATAAGACTTGTAAATGAGGAAACCTGGATTATGGGTTGAACTGGGTTAACTCCGAAACCTAATGGTTGTGTTTAATCTCAGCCTCACTGCAGATTCAGGTCTTATCTGTCTCCTCTGGGACTAAACTGTCCCAGACTAGGGTCTCTCTGGACTTGTGAGTCTGGATGGAGCAGAGGCAGCTCTCTGCTTGCAGGTAGTCCTTAGCCTGTGGAGTTTGCTTGGCTGCCAGTGCTGTCCTTTCCCTCACCTTTGCTTGTCCCATGTCTTCCAGATGACCTGATCCAGCTGACAGCCATGTGCTGGATGAGGGAGTTCATCCAGCTGGCTGGCCGGGTGATGCTGCCTTACTCCTCAGGGATCCTGACCGCTGTCCTGCCGTGTCTCTCCTATGATGATCGCAAGAAGAGTATCCTTGTAACTTGGAGCTGCTCCCATTCCTGCTACAGCAACCCGGAGGGAAGCGCCTGTTTCCTGCCCCTGGGGCACAGGGCCAGCTGCACAGCTGGAGAGGGCCAGGAGAAGTCCTCCCACCACGTGCTAAAACCCACACCAGCCCTTTGGACATGAGGGGGGTTGCAATAGCTGGTCTGGGGCAGTCCTGGTGGGGCTGCGGTGGCTTCTCCGTGGCTGGTGAGATGTGGCACCTAGCCGCGTGTGGGACTGCGTGTTCCTTACAGTGCCTCCACTCAGACATCAAGGAGGTGGCGAATGTGTGCAACCAGAGCCTGATGAAGCTGGTCATCCCAGAGGACGATGAAATGGATGAGGCCAAGCAGTCAATGACCCTACTGGCAGAGCCTGCCTCAGAGGAGTCCCTCTCCAAGCCAGAGGCAGCATCCAGCGGTGAGTCCCCATTGGTTTGAGCCATTAGAGATGTGAGGAGGGTCAAGGCAAGGTCCTCAAGAGAAGTTCTTGAGTTAGTTTGGTGTCCTGGGGCAGCTCGGGGCACATGGGACCTCTGTGCTTTCTTTGGGCCTTGGAGTCCTGTTTCACAGATGATCCTCTGCTGAGACAGAGCGGCACTGTCTGTGTAGTGTGGTCACTGATCCGGCCTGGAGCCCAAGCAATGCTGTAGTGCTGCGTTCCCTGGTGAGCATCCCCATCCCCTCACTTAGTCATTAAGTTGACCTGAAAAACATAATTTATAGTTAAACGTTTAGTGTCTGCTGCATAACATAGGAAGGGAATAGCGCACTTGTCCTGCAGGGGCTGGTTTGGGAGGAGATACCATCACCTAAAGGAGAGCTCAGAGAGCTGTTTTAGTCCCAGAGGGCATCAACACATGCTTGGAGGATGTCTGTGTTGGGGAAGGGTAGCGAACAGAAAGGAGAAGAATTTTGGGTCCTATCCAAACTCATGGTGCTCTTGAGACCATCAAACGGGTATTGTCCCCATCCTAAAATTTCCGGAAGAGAAAAGGCAAAAGGTTGCAAGCGTGATGGGAGGCCTGGAAGAGTGTTCAAGTGAGCAGAAACTAAACAGAGAGGGTCCTGGCAGACTGATGCCTGAAAACAGCGGCTTTAGCCTTCCAGCATCCCTTTGATGCTGTTGTCCTGGAATGACTAGATGCTGCTTCTGGCACATATTTGTTGTCCAGGCATGTGAAATACATGTAACTTTTAAATCACATAGGCTAATCCATTTTATTCTTCTGGGGCTGCATGTTCAGCCCAATGCTCTTCTGCAACACATTAGCAAGCGACTTTTGGAAAATCCTGCCGTGAGAGGGAGCGAGAAGGTGAGAATTAAAAGGCTGAAGGGTTTTATTGTACAACAGCAGCCGGGTCGAAGATGAGGAGGCAGGGAGCTGCGTGGGGCAGTAGGCGAGTGGCAGCCTGTGAGATGGGCAGGAGTGGGCAGGCAGGGCGTGCAGGCCACAAATAGAGCAGCATTGGTGGTTCAGTGGTAGAATTCTCGCCTGCCACGCGGGAGGCCCGGGTTCGATTCCCGGCCAATGCAGTAGCATTTTTTGGAGGGGAAAAACGTACTGCTGTAGCACAGCAGCGAAACATGTTCTTTTTTATTTCTTATTTATCCCCAAAATACCTCCTTTTATTAAAATCTATTGCAGAAGAGCTTTAAAACATCAACAGAAAGTTTAATTGCTTTAATCCCTACCCCTCTGGGGTTGGATTGCACCTTGAAGCAGGCAGGATCAGATAAACCTGCGATGCTTTTGCATCACAAACTCTCAGCTCTGCTCCCTGGTTGTGCTGATGTGGCGGTGCCACTGCGTGTGTGAGTAGAGGCAGTTGGCACCAGGGGGCATGAAGAGTCAAGTTCATCCTGTCATGCTTTGTCACCGTGCTTGTAAGACCCAATTTTAGCACAGAGCAGAGGTTGGAAAGCTGTTTGGGTCACTTGGCTTCCACATGGAGTCATGCTGTGGGAGAGCTGGCTGGGTGGAGATGTCCTGGGTTGGATTCAGCCTTTCCTGTGCTTGTGTGGTATCTCTAGGCATTGAAATCTGGATGATGGAAGGCAGCTCTGAAGTTCTGAGCTCCTTCTTTGGGAATGGTTGAAACCATCAGAAGGATGTGTCTGCATCTCCATTACAGAGGGGGAGACCCAGTTTGGGGCAGAGGTCTGAAGCTGTGCAGCCTGCATTTTGCTGGGTAAGTGCAGTCCTGTACCAGCTTCATCCAGTACCTCTGGCAGTGGAGAAGAGCTTGACAAGGAGTGTAGAAAGCTCACTGCAGGCAGAAGGAATCCTCAGGGTCCCCGGACCCTCAAACAATGGCTGGTGATGTCTTTGCAGAAGGTCATGCAGCTCTCCAGCCTCTCAGTCCTGCTCTGTGCCTTTCCTGCTGTCCCGCTAACTGCAGCTCCTTTTTATCTGTCCCCAGGCTCTCTGGATGCGTCCGGTGACTCCAACTTCAGCAACAGCAGTGTCTTCACAGTAACCAGGTACGGTCTGTTTGTTGCTTCAGAGGGGCTTGAGAAGAAGGGAAGGCTTCTCGGGGTACAGACAATGACTGACAGATGCTGACAAAACTTCAGGGAAGGATGGTCTGGGCTGGAAAGCAGTTGGGGTCTCCTGAGCCACAGTGGGGTGGATGACTGGGGATGCTCTAGGAGTTGACTGCCTGACTCTGATGCATTTGCACCAAAACACCTTGACTTTATGGTAAACTGAGGTCTTTGCGTCCCCAGGAGACGTTGCAAAGCCACGCAGGGAGGTCTGGTGAGGCAGTGAGTGTCTGTGCACTTGGAGTTCTGCATCTCACCTGTCTTCAAGCACCCATGGTTGGGCACTCTGGCTGAATGATAGGGTGAAGATGGATGGTTGGCTTGGTTATGGCTCTTCTAGCTTGGCTAAAATAGGAGGCATTTGGTTCCCTCCTGCCTTTGTAGAGGAATGGTGGTAGCGAAACAGTGGTGTGCTGGTCTGCCAGAGGTGCAGAGACCTCATGAGAAGGTGGTACATGAACCGTCTGGGGCTGGCAGAAGAGCTTGGAGAGCGCTGACCCTGGCTTCTGGGCACCACAGCCCTCTGATCTGCAGTCCTGGCAGCCCACCACGGTACGGTGCTGTGAGGCTGTACCTGGGGCTGCGCCGTCCAGCTCCAGCTGCCGGAGAGGCGAGCGCCTGCTGCCAGCCTGTCCCCCTGCCAGCCTTGCCTGGCATTAGTCAGCCCCACACCTGCAGAGAGCAGCTCCGTGCCCGGCACAATCTCTCCCAATATCTCATCTAAATCATCTCTCCTGCAAATACGCCTCTTCCCATCCAGCTGTCGGTGAGTTTGGGGACAAATCCATCTGCTCTTATAACGCATCTTTCCTTTCCTCCTGCTGCCTGCAGTTCCTTTCCTCAGAGGTCATGATTTCCAACATTTTTATTGTGCTGATGCATATATTTATTTGTTGTTGTGGTCCCTAAAATAGGATGCATCCTACCAGCGAGGCTGATGTGTGATGCCCATCATAACACATCCCAGAGCAACGCAAGCATCAGCTTTTCAGGCTGATGGTCTGTACCTGCCATTCCTTTTTTGCACTCCTGCAAAGCCCAGCTACTCCCTGGTCTTAATGATGCCCTTAATTTTTTCCTCTCTTGAAAGTACAGCTCTTTTCATTTGTGCCTAGATTTTGTTTTATGGCTGTTAAAATGTTTTCCCCGGCTTTCCTGTGATTGCTGCATCCTGGCTGTGCTCAGCCCTTGAAGTTTAGCAGTCGCAGAAGTGGGTGTGCGTAGGGCTTGAAATTGGGAAGGGAACAGAAATGGAGAGGTGCCAAGTCCAGGAGGACAAGTGATAACTGCATCTCTGTGCTGAAGAGCTTGTACCTGGGGGAGAGGGGGAGTGAAGACTGAAGGGGGACAGAAGCAGGGAGAGCTGGAATGACTTGGTCACAGTGTCACCGAAAGGCAGGAGGAGAACAGCTGCTCAAGCTGAAGCGGTCTGCCAGATCCCCAGGTTCTTGGGAAAACAATCTGGGACAGCAGGCAAGACCCTTCGCATCTCTAAGAGATCTGGTTTTACAGAGGTACTTGTTCTCGAGCCCTCCTAAGCCCTTTTAACAGGAGATGTTTATCTGGGGGTTAAACACCAGATGTTTATCTGGTTATACATCAGGAGATGTATATCCTGGGGTTTACCTGCCCCGAAGCCCGTTTCCTCGTCCTATTTGACCTCTCTGCTACCCCAGCGTTGGGACCTGAAAGATTTTTGCCATGGCACCAGTCGGGGGGGACTGGCATGGGGTTGGGGGGCTGTACGTGGCAGACAGGAGCCCTGGACATCTGCCTGGTGCTCCGCCTATTGCTCAGGCTGTCTGGCTCAGCCCTGGAGCCGGAGGAAGGCGAGAGCTGGCACCTGTAGCCAGTTGCAGCCGTAATTCACACCAGGGAGCAGGCAGCTGCCTGCATGCTGAATGCCCACTGGGTGTCAAGACAAGACCGCAGGAAACTGTTGCATTGCTTTGAAAAGCTGGAAAGCCTGCAAACAGAGGAAGTTGCAGCTGCCTTTTAAGATGAAGTCACTCTTTGCTTGTGTTTTTGTTCGTTCTCCCCCCGCTTCCCCCAGTCTTCCCCGGCGAGCGAGTGATGGAGCATGGCCCAGCGCCAGGCGTCCAGCTCTCACGCCCCCTTCTCCTGCCCTCCCCGCGCAGACGTCTGCAGAGGGATAGCACTGCAGCAGTGGCGAAAGGAGGAGGACCTCGGTCAGCAGGGGTGGAGGAGCTCACAGCCTGGCATCTGCAGAGGGGATGTCTTCCATAAAGTTGCCATCCAAGAAGATGACGAGGTCTGAATGCTCGATAGACGGATGCTGGGCACGTTCCTATGGCCACAAACTGACATGCATACACCCCCACTCCTAAAACGTGCTGTTGGCAATCCAAAATGCTTCCAGGGTAATTGCCAGCTTCCTAGTGGCATTTGTTAGGAAATGGGGACCGTGTCTGTGCCGAGACAGAAACTGGCTCCCGGGAGAGCCTGGCTGTGCAGGGCTGGAGGGACTGCAGGGCTCCCCGTGCAGGTGGGGGTCCCTGCTTCCAGCTTCTGCAAAAACTGTCATTGGAAGTGGACCAGAACCGTGTTTCAGAGGCGCTGGAGCCTTCCTGTGGCCTAGCTGACCCCGCCGATGCTGCGATCGCTGGTGTGAGCACAGCTCAGGAAGGGGAGGTGGAAGTGTGGCAGCTGGAGCAGAGCCTGGGCTTCCTTCCATCAGTCGGAGCTGCTGCAGGAGAAGATGCAGACATCTGTCCTGCATCGCTGGACTAAAACAACTGGAGACTGCCTTTTAGGCTCGTGTAACTGCATCGGGGTTTCAATACAAGACCTGGACGGTTTGAGACAACTTCCTAACCATACTGCCAGGTGGATGGTCAGGCACGGCTAGCAAGCAGTCAGCGGGGCTGCCTGGGTTAGGTGCATGGCAGTTGGACAAGGGTGATGGGACCACAGTCCCTCACCAAACTAGGTAAGGGACACGGGGGCTCCAGAAGAGCTTTTGTGGTCCTTCCTGATGCAAAGAAGGCTTCTTGTTTTGGGTGGTGTTCAGCAGTACATGGACACGTAAAGCTGCTTGTTGCTCTGCAATTTGCTGCCACGTGGCTAAACTGCCCAAGGCTGCATTTAAATTGGACTTTTAAAGGTGGTAGTTAGGGCTTAGTACAAAGCTAAAATTGCTGCTGCTTGTCTCATGCTGGAAGTTGCTGTAACGCCATGCCCAGAGCCCGACATGCCTTGGGGGTGCAGCCAGTGAGCTGAGGACCTCATCAAGGTGGTGAACGCTTGGATGGAGGGTAGGGATGGTGCTGGGTGCCCCGCAGCACCCAGGGGATGGTTGGCTGAAGGCAACGTGATGGCTTGTTTTGAGCTCAAGCACCAAGCTTGCCTTGGAGTCCCATTCTCCAGCAGCTTGTCTGGTGGAGTCTGCCTTGCTGCAGCTTTCAAGTCCAGGGTGTCCTCTTGGGGAGGCTCCTCCTGGCCCTCCTCTCCAGCCTGGAGCAAGGAGATGGGTTCCCTTCACTGCTCCCACTGCGCTGTTGGGTGGATGAGCAGGAGGGGGACCTCGGGCATGCTGCCCCAGCCCTTGTCGCAGTGATCTACAGCTTGTTAGACTGGATGCCTCTGCCTAGACCTTAGCTTCATCGCTTTCCTGGGAGATGAGCTTGTGCTGGTGCTGCAGGCACTTCCAGTACTTGGAAACCACAGTAAGCAGAAGGAAGCCAAGAGCGCTGAAATGAGAGTGATGGAGGATGAGAAAGCGACAGCTTGTGGGACCAATAGCAGAGAGGAGCTATTTACCTCCTGGCCGCTGGCTCGAGCCCATTGAGCAGCACAGCTGCCAGCCCGTATGGGAGCTGCCCTTGTGACTTGGACCACAATGAAAGAACCTGGATATTTCCACCCTTGGCAAGGCCACTTAAAGGCTAGAGCCTGGCCTAGACCTTAACCTTGTCTGAAAATGGGGTCAGGAAAGCAGCTGGGCCAGGCAGGAGGCCAGGAGGGAGATGACAGCTCAGGCATTGGCAGAGAAAAGGCGACTGCTGAGGAAAGAGATGGTAGAAGCCCTTGAAGAAAGAGGAGAAATGAGAAAATGAGTTGATAAGGGACACGGGGTGAAAAACATTGCTGTGGGTTGAACACGGTGGGAAAGTGAGTTCTGTTCCCATGCTGGAGGATGCTTTCTGAGATGGGGGGACATGCTGGGGGGTGGGTCACCTGCCCCACCACTCAGCTTGAGCTAAGGGTGCCAGTATCCAGAGGTGAGAGCCTGGTACAGCACCCATCGTTGCTCAATTCACCCTAAAAACATGTTCTTGCCATTACAGGCAAACCACAGAGGCGGTGCCAGGGCTGCGTTCATCCTCCGGAGGAGAATCTGGGGTAGTGGGTTAGATGGAAGCGATTGCATCTGACATCTGCCCTGCTGCAGATGCTGGTGCTGGGAGCCGGCGTGGCAGGCCCAGAGGATCGCATTAACGCAATGCCATTACCGCTGCTCCCGCTCTGCACTGCCTGGGGATTAAGGAGAGCCAGGGCAAGCTGCGAGCCCGCTTCGGAGCTGCAGCCACAGCAGCGGTCGCCATGCTTGGCTGCTGCCTTCCACCCTGGAAAGGCGGCAGGCCACGGGAATGTGGTGCCGCTCCATACTGGAGGCAGAGGAGCATGGTTGGTGGGAGATTTTTAGCCCAATTTCACATGTTCATCAAACCTCTTGCCTTTCAGGATGGTACCCTAGTTTTGTGCTGAGTAAACAAGCTGCTTCTCCGCTGGCAACTCCCCTAAAAGGTTTATCTCAGCAGATGTGGGGAGAGGATAGCTGGCAAGGAGCTTTGCCCAGCCACCATCTCTTTTAGAAGGAGCTGAGCCTGGCGGAGCCATGGGGCAGTGATACATGGCATGGCTGGGGTCTGGCTGGCTTGAGGTGAGCCCAGCGCTGCCAGCCACCTCCTGCGGTCAGCTCCGGTGGATTTTGACTTGAGCCACCCAGGCTCTGCTCACAGCCCACTCCCGTGCGGGTGCTGCATCACTGGGGAAGAGGTTTCCACAAGCAACTTTGGCACAAGCCGGACTGGAAATGGCTTGTTGCTCTGCTGGCAGCAGTCCAGTGTCCTCCTCTAACGATATCACCCTGTGTCCTCCCCGCCTGCCTCGCAGCAGCACAGAGCTGGTGGATGTGACAGCATCGAGGCCACCTCCAAACCAGCCGGCTTCATACACCGCTTCTCTGTGCCATCCTTTCAGCTGCTTCCCTCTGACAACATGCAATATCCTGAGGTTTTTACCCTGTCCTGCGCAGGTGATGCGTATTTTGGCATGGAAGTGTAACCGGGTTGAGGATTCATGCTCCTCTTCCATCGGGAGGCCCATGCCGGGTGGGTGGCAGGCTGCACTGCTGCAGCGGGAGCTGGTTTTGCAGGAAAACCAGATTCCAGGCTGTTCAGGCTGGCTTACATCGCCTGGGATGCTGTTCCCTTGAACATCCCCTCTCCCAAACTCCCCATGCTCTGGGTCCCTCCTTCCCCTTGATTCTGCACATCTGAGCATTTGGCCCTTGGTGGTTGTTTGCAACATCAAAGCGAAACTTAGTCCAACTTGAAATGCAATTTGCAGACCCCAGCATCTGTTATGTGAGGCAGATCAAGCAGTCAGATATATGCAGGGCTGTGAGGGGCCGCAGCCTCCTTGTCTCGCCCTTACGACATGTGTCCTGGGGAAGATCAAATCCTATTAAGCCGCAGATCTACTTGCAAATTATACCATGAGAAATCTGCCCCTTAGGATTTCTTATTAAACTAGATGCAGAGCAGCTCTGTGCATGTTAGAAAAATCGGCAAGAGTCTGGTCCAGCCTTCAATAATTCAGTAGCTTGGGTAGGACAGGAGTGACTTAGCTCCTTAATGCAGCTACCTTTTGGAGGTCTGCTTCAACCATCTCAGCTCCAACCATCTCTCCTTAACCTAGTCTCCTGCGACAGGTACTTCCCATGTCCTTACTGTTGAGGAGATAGGAAGTCATCAGGTAGACTTCAGGATCACAAACAGGACAAAAAAATGCTGTAAAATGACCTCTTCTGCGTTGAGGTCTCCTGTCCCAGTGCAGGTCTCAACTATTTGGGGAAAAACTGGGGAGTTTTTCACCATAGTAAGACCTAGGGGTCTGCAGGCTGTCAGTGTTATAAAGAAGCAATGTCCTGGTGAACTAAGGGAGTTATTTGCTTTCATCCCTGGTTGATGACCAAGAATTATCCTCGTCTTTTGGGATGGCTTTTGGGAAACAAGATGATGTTCTCAAGGCAGCCTTTTAGCAGAGAGCTGCATCCCAAAAACACTGCCAGCCAGGGCACCATCTGCAGTCCTCAGCACAAGTCTGCTGGGATTAGCGGAAACTGGATGTCCTTACCTGGTTGGGTGGCCCCAACTAGTGGAGTTTGAAGACACGTGGGTTGATGTTCTCTGGAGATGTTTGAACTAGTAAAACTTGAATTGGAGGCTGAATGCGTTTTATGGGTCTCTAGTCTTTGAACCCCAAACCTGGTGACTGCAATATAACAACAGTTTCTCAACCCAGCCATGGTACTGGATTCATCTAGCGTGGTGTCTTGTCATGTGTAGATACCAGCTGTTTTGAGGAAGTGGTAGACCTTGAAGCCTGGAAGATTTCTGTTGTTTCCAAAGCAAGTTTTTGGTGTGCTGCTGTATCTCTCATTGTGCTTCCCCATCTCATAACACCAGTCAGAAGCTACCTATGCCACATGGGCAAACCTGGCCATGCCCTGCCGTGACCCCACAGGCTTGCAAGCCTGGAGCTTGCTTCCTGGTTGTCATAACTCTTGAAGACTTGAGCACAGTTCTTGGGTTTGCCACGAGCAGATCTGGATGCACAGAATAAGAAATGTGGATGACCAGGCTGAGTGGGGCAGGAGCAGGCCAAGGGGATAGTTGAGGTTTCTTAAGGTTTGAGCTAAGATGTTTGATGCAGCCTCTGGTGCATTGCAGACCTCCCCACTGTGGGAGGAGTGAGCTGGACGTTACAGCACTGAACCAGCCTCTCTCCTTTCCATGCAGCTCAGAGAGGATCCAGGTGACCCTGAACCTGGATGGAATAGTGCAGGTGCTGGACTGCCACCTTCATGACACATCCATTGGGATGATGACCAGAATTGCAGTCCTGAAATGGCTCTACCACTTGTACATCAAGACTCCTCGTAAGGTAGGTCAGGGACTCGGCATGTGAGCCTACTGCTTCCTCCGTGGGACTGAGCTTGTCTGTTCCCAGCCTGCTCCTTGCCTTTGAATTGGCTGTAATTATCTTAGTAGCTTTGCAACCAAGCATCCACCTGCCTTTTCTGAGAAGGCTTTAGCTGCTGGATACCCAGTAGCTTAAGGAAGAAGAGCTCTCCAGCTCAGATGGCAAGCACTTGTGAAGCTTTCAGCAGCCTCCCCCGGGGTGAGGGGTCCTCTGGCAGGGGCCTGTAGGACTGATGCCGTTCATCTTTCTGGTTCTAGATGTTCCGACACACCGACAGCCTCTTCCCCATCTTGCTGCGGACCCTCTCAGATGAGTCGGATGAGGTAAGTGCTGCAGCTGCTGCAGATGTGCCAGGTCCTGCACTTGGGTCATGACAACCCCATGCAACGCTACAGGCTTGGGGAAGAGTGGCTGGAGAGCTGTCTGGTGGAAAAGGACGTGGAGGTGTTGGTTGACAGACAGCTGAATATGAGCCAGCAGTGTGCCCGGGTGGCCAAGAGGGCCAATAGCATCATGGCTTGTATCAGAAACAGTGTGGACAGCAGGACTGGGGAAGTGATCGTACCCCTGTACTCGGCACTGGTGAGGCCTCACCTTGAATACTGTGTTCAGTTTTGGGCCCCTCACTACAAGAAGGACATCGATGTGCTGGAGCGTGTCCAGAGAAGGGCAACAAAGCTGGTGAAGGATCTAGAGAACAAGTCTGATGAGGAGCAGCTGAGGGAGCTGGGGTGGTTTAGTCTGGAGAAGAGGAGGCTGAGGGGAGACCTTATTGCTCTCTATAACTACCTGAAAGGAGGTTGTAGTGAGGTGGAGGTCAGTCTCTTCTCCCAAGTAACAAGCAATAGGACAAGAGGAAATGGCCTCAAGTTGCACCGGGGAAGTATAGGTTGGATATTAGGAAAAATTCCTCCACCGAAAGGGTAGTCAAACATTGGAACAGGCTGCCTAAGGAAGTGGTTGAGACCCCATCCCTGGACATATTTAAAAGATGGGTAGATATGGTGCTTAGGGATGTGGACGATTCTATGATTTTCTGAGGCTTGGCCAGTGTTGGCACTGAAGAGTTTAACCCTGTTGGCTAAACTGAAGAAGACCCAATGCAGAGCCTGCAGGTGGCTGCCCAGCTGAAAGCCCTGCTGTCTCAGTTAGGCTGGTGTGTTTGGGACCATCTGCCTGTATAAACCATAAACTCTCCATCTCTGAGAGTTGATCCTTCAAAGTCAACTCCTAAAAATCCTTTTTGCCTGCCTGGGAAGACAGCTGGGGCCTCAGGTCCCAGAGCTGATCTCTTTCCCACGGGTCTGGGTCATGGTCAGATCCTCGGTGAGTGGGAATTTGGGTGCCTTGCAACAGCTCTGTAGAGATGCAAGGGGGATTGTGTCCAGCTGGCACTGCAAAATCCAAGTTGTGAGGTGGTTAAGCAGTACCCAGCATTGCCTGGTGGGGCTGCAGTAGATGCCCAGTGGCATCAGGTTGGCGGGGAACCACTCAGCTTTGAAGTGGGCAAAGAAAATCAGGCAGCAATATGTTAGCCAGCTTGCTCTGCCTTCGTTCTCCTGCCTGCATCTTGCCCTCCCAGTGCAGTGCTCTTCATTTCCAAGGCTGCTCCCTTCCTGAGGTGCTCCACCATTTTCCCATTTCCTTGTCTTTCTTCCTCACCCCTCTTCTCCAGTTCCAGTCATCTCAATTTTGGCATCTTTGTCGTCTTCTCCCCCTCTCCGTTGCACCCTGGAGCATTTCTAGTGCTTGGGTGGGAGGCTGGCAGCTTCAGCACACAGCTGGCCCAGGCACTGGTAGCACTTCTACCATCAGCTGGATACCTCTTGCCCAGAGCTGCGAATGATCCTGGCTGGTTTTTTGGGCCAGACCTTCCTCGTGGAATAAAAATCACACGCTATCTGCTTTGCCTTAGACACTCAGGGCATCAAACCCCAATCCCGCAATAACTCCCATGTGTGAGGGGGTTGTTAAGAGAGGAGAGAAGGGAATAAGCAAGCAAGGGAATGACTTGCGCTTGCAAAGGCAAGCGACTGCCTGGCCATTTTCCATACCCTGCTGCTTACAATGCAAACCTTTCCAAAAGAGTCCCCAAGCACACATCTGCCTTTGCAACGCTCTAGAAAGCCTGCATCTTGCAGATAGTCTCTCCAGCTTGGCAGGAGATTGCAGTGAGTCATGTTGCAATTACACTGCTTATTAATATTTGAAAAAAGCAGTGAAGAAAGGACCCTGGTGATGCATTTCCTCCATGTGACATAACTGGGAATGGCTCAAAAGTAATTTTAAGCTGATTTATTTAATCCTGTCTTCTATTTATTTAAATGTTTGGAGTTTTAGGGTTTTTTTTAAGGAAATCCATAGGCGAGTCAATCCATTAAACACCACTGATCAGCTGGCACCCAACCAGATTTGCTGCTCTCTGCAGAGGAAATAGAAATGACCGACACAGTAGGGGGTTTTTGAGCTGGGCATTTTTGGGAATGATGAGGTCAGATTGAGCTAGCTAACCTGCAATGTCAATGCCTATTAGAAGAGAGGACATGAGGTGCTCTCTTAGCCATTACTCCCTGCTCAGTACAGTATTTGTATGCACATTTGTGTTGTCCTAGAGTAGATTGGCATCCCCAGGAACTCTTGGCTGATGGGCTGGGGATCACCAGGTTAGTGTGGGGTCCTGTGTGAGCTAACCCATCAGCTTTCTGATGAGAAAGCATCTCCCTTTCCTTTACAGGTAGGGCTCTACACGTTGTATGGTGTAGCACAAGGTGTACACACATCTTCAGGGGTTTCTTTTGCTGTCTTCATCCTGTGATGCTGCCCTCCCCAAGGGAACCTGACTGGGCAGCAGTGCCAGTACCATCTTTCTTCCCAGCAAGGCTGAACATCCTTTTGCAGTGCCTGCGGATCCCCTGGCCCCCATGCACAGTTTGGAGGCTAGCTGTCGCTCTCCTGTTGTGCCCTGAAGCTGTCCTGGAGCAGTTGTTTCTTGCTTGCTCATCACCCAAGGAGAATCTGGCTTTGGAGGGTTAGTGCTAGTCAGGGCTTTGCATCAGACTGAAAGACCGTGCTCAGGCACCTTATTTTTAAGGTGTGGTCTTGCTGAGCTGCTCCGAGTCTCTCTTTGCACTTGCTATAAATAAACAAGCCCAAAGCAAGGAGAGACTCGTGCTGGATGGAGCCAGATCTGTGCCCTTTAAGTTGTCACACCCGTTTTTATCCTTCAAGTAGCACAAGGTGTTGCACCACCACCGTGCTGAACAGGGGCCAGTATCTCATGTTGCATCCACGGTGTCCTGAGTCATCTCTGCCTTCTCTCCTGTTCCCCTTCCTACCCAGTTCTCCTGCACCAGTAAAGAAATGGTCAAGAGACCTCGTTAAGATTCACAAAGGCAGTGCGGAGAAGTTGGAGTGAAGCTGAAGCAAGCAGTTCCCTTTGATATGTAGACAAGTTGGGATACAAGGATTCCTGGCTGTCAGATGCTGTACTGCTGCACTGCGTCGCCTCATGCCGGTTCCCGTGCTTCCCCGGCAGGGAGATGCTCCGTCCCGCATTTGAGACCTGGTTTTGAAGGCAATCTTTAAAAGCCCTGGTTAAAATTTGATGTGCTTAAAAACTTTGTTACAGCTCCAAGACTAACAGGATCCTGCTGGGAATGGGTTTTTCTGCACAAGCTGCTCCTTTTGTTGGTGCAAGTCTTGCGGCCCTGACACCTGGTGAAGAATTGGTGTTAGAAAAGGTGAAAAGTCAAAGCCCAAGTGCCCTTTGGGAGCAGTGGGTTGGACCTTTCCACCCGCAGGTTAAAAGCACCGCTGCTGGAAGGCACTGCTGAAAGGAAGAGCTGCTCTTCAGGTCATCTCCCTCTGCAGGCTTGTGGTGCAAAGGCAGCTTCTGATGTAGCTGTTTGGTTCCCTGGGTCCTTCCCGGCTGGACACAGGTGCTGAGTTAATTTGGACACAACAGGCAGTGAGGGCACCTCAGAAAACCATGAAGCAGTGATGCTGCTGGGTTTCTTTCTTTGCTTTGTTTTCCTTTCTCCAGCTCCAAAATGCAGTTGTTTCTTTACGACTAAACGTGTTCCTGTTTCCTTATCTGCTCCTCTCAATCTTGCTGGGGGTTGGAAGTTGTGCTGGGACTTTTGTCTGACTCATGCAGGAATGACGCATGAGGTGGAGCTGGTGTCTGATGTGAAGCAGGATAGACTCCAGCTTCCTCTCAACTCTGCTAATGTGAAAACCTACCTGTGTTTATGCAGTGGCCAGGCAAGGCTTTGAATACAGCAAGAAGATGCAAATGGTTTCTTAGCTTGCTGTTTGCAGCTGTATCTCCTAGAGCATCCTTAGAATTCTCCTCCTAGCACTGGACAAGAGTTGGTACCCTTCCCTAGAGAGGGTTAGCTCAGCCTGGGCTACCACTGCCTGTGGAGGTAGTGATGGACTTGAATGTCTGCGTGACCTTCAAGCCAACTTCTCCATGACAAGCTGAAACATTTTGCCCCTCTCTTGGGTTTCCAGTACTAAGCTAGGAGAAGAGGAACCCCAGGTATGGTGGTATACTGATATTCATCTGTCTCCTTTATTGTTAACTCCTACACCCCACCTGCGTGTCCTGCTGCAGCACCGCAGGGTTTCGAAGCCCAGGTCTCTGCCCTGCTCTCTGAGCTGTGCTGTCATGCTAAATCCTGGCAAACTTCTCCCATCACGCCCGATTCCCAGTACAATGAACCTGAACAAAGGCTTGTGCCAAAGCGAATAGCTGTCTTAGCGTGGTTTGGTTTGGAGCTTTGCTCTGTTGGTTTTAGAGCCATTGTGCTCCAGCTCCCAGCCTTTAATTCACCACCGCCAAAATATTGTGACCCCATGCAAAGCAGAGGGTGTAAACTAAAGACTGCGAAGAGGAGAATTCTAATGTATGTGTGCCTGGCTTTTATTTTCTTTTTTTTTGTGGTAAAGCTTCTCTGGAGAGAGACTCAAAGCTACAAGGTACTGAGGCAGGGAGGCTGTAAGTTTTCAAGAGGGAAGTTACACTGAGGATGAGCTTAGGACTAATATGGTGGGTTATAGAGAGAGGTATATAATTTCAGTTGGATGGTGGAAAATGTGGTCAGCCCAGCTTGCCATATGTGGAAGCAGCCCCTAAGCAAAACTCTTAAAGCAGGGTGGGGTGATGCTTTCTCCAAGGACTCGAGGCATTGCAAGGGCACTGGGTTGAAAGATAATCTGTGCACTTCATTGTGCAGGAATAGGAAGTTTTCTTGGGGGGAGCATGATCCACAGAGAGCTTCTTGGCTCAGCACCAGTTCCAGACCATAATTGCATGGCTGGCATATATATATGCATATACAGTTTATACGTATACTGAACATATACTGCCAGTGGTAAACTGGCAGTCTGGGTTCAAGGCGGTTTCCAGAAGGCGCTTGCAGCATTTCTGGGTTAAACCAGGGGTGAAATCACGGAGCAGACTAAAACCGTAGAAAACCTGTTTGCTGTGGAGGTGCGGGCAATCCCTGTCCCAGGGAGCTGGTTCGGGGTGGGTCCAGGGTGGGATGAAGGTGTAGGATGCAGGATTTGGTGAACTTGGCTTTGGGTGCCTGGCTCCCTGGGGTGCAGAGGGAGGTGCTGGATGGGAGACAGGGTAGCAAATAAAAGCAAACCCTTTGGCTGTCATAAGTGCTGGGACTCTGGGTGCTGAATTTGAAGGGGTTGCAAGTATTCAGCCCACTGCAGCATGGCCTGCAGGGATGCTCCGGGGCAGCTCCAGCTTTCTCCAGTCCGGTCCCACTGGCTGGACCTGTCCTGCCTCCTTCCCTTCCCTCTAATGCATGAAGAAATACCTCATTGGCATCCTGCCCTGTGACTGGCATCAGGTGGTGTGCGGGTTAAGCTCCCTGTACGCTAATTAAACACATTTAAAGAGGGGCTCTGAGCTGTGACAGTGCTTGTGCTCCTGCCACTCGGGGTGCTGCAGGCCTGGCCCTCGCATGCCCACAGCAGGGATGAATGGGGGATTTGCAAATGCAGGAGGGAGGACAGGGAGTTTTCAGGTTGCAGCTTGGTTTCAGGTGGTTATGGCCGTATTACCAAGTGACCCCTCCACTGCCTGCTGTATTTGCTCATGCCACGAGAATGTGTTAGTATGACCTCGCAGGATTCACCCTGGGGAGGAGAGGAGAAGCCCTCCGCCCCACTGCCTTCCCTCTGCTCCCCATCCTCTCCCGGCCACAGGCTGAAATCCGGTGACTATAAAGGGGAGAAAAAAGGTCTTGGCAAGATCAGAGGATAAAAGTTGCTGTGCCGGGGACCTGAAAAGAGGTCCAGTTAAATTGGTGTGGGAAGATTAATGGTGGTTTTTCTTTTCTTTTTGTCTTTAAAGCTAGTGGAGGCAGGGGGGACGCAAGTTTGCTTTTCACACTATGTGTGTCTGGGGCTCGGCCAGCCTCGCTGCTGGCCGCTCTTAGCTCCGGGACTGCCTTCCTATGCTCACCTCCCCTTCCCTGGCTACAGCTAAAAGGTTTGGAGGGAGAAAAAAAAAATAAAATAAATGAAGGCCTCTGGGGAAGCCTCAGTGCACGCTGTGGCAGTGAGGGGCGGCTTTGGAGTGGTGGAGCAGGAGGAAGCACACAGCAGCATCCTCAGCTTTCCTGGTCCCCACCGGGTCACTCCTCCGCCCCACTGCCTTGCTGATCCTGGTAGTGCTGTGGGGTTTTCCACAGCCACCCTGATCTTGGTCCCTTTTGAAGAAGTGCTTTGCAGCCCTTGACCTTCCTGTTCTCCGTCTTGGTGGCATCTTGCTTCAGCTGGATTCCCATCTTCTCCTTGGTGAGAATAACCTTGTCCCTGGTGTCGCGTGCCCCGTTTCATTGCCCTGGGACATCCGAGGTCACCCGTGAGCACCTCCCTGCTGTGCGCAGGCATTTTAATCTTTGCACTTCTTTTTTTTTTTTTTAAAAACTTTTCCATAAATACCAGCAAGGACAGCATCTTCAGGAGCTCAGTCCCTATCCTTGCCATCGTGTATACCCCTGGAGCTGTTGCTGCAGCCTGCCCTGGTGTCCTAGTAGTCAGCATGTGCTGCAGGGTGCTAAGTCTCGCTCCCCAGGGGTCTGCAGCGGATTTGGGCTTACCTCTCCTTCCTGTGCAACGGGCCAGGGCCAGCCCAGCACTTTGGCCAGAGGCAAAGTCCTCCCCAGGAGCATCAAGGTGATGCTTTGCACGCAGGAGGAGCGTCCATCCACCACGCGCCATTCGGGGGCTGCTTTTCCCCTGGTTTTCCCCGCGCCACCGACAGCAGAGCTGGCCTCGCCTCTGTTCAACCAGAACAAGAGGCAAATTAACCTGACCTAGATCTGGAGAAGCTAGAGAGACCGACAGTTTTGTGTACCCTCAAAGTCCATGCTCTGGAGGCAATACAGGGAGAAATCTTGCCTATTCCCAGGGAGGAGAATTAGCTGCTTATTTATTTATAACAGCTTATTTATAACTGTCTGATAACCTGCTCCTCATCGCTGTGCTGTGCAAAGAGCTCGACCTCCTCCGTCCTGCTCTTCATCCCCGTGCTGGGAACAGCTTGCAACATTCGTCGGGTCTCCCCATCCATCACGATGCTTCTTTCCCTGCTCCTTCCAGTTCATGCTAAGCAGCCCCATGTTCACCTGGAGCAGGGGCACACTGCCCTACAGCTCATCACCACTGGGAAACCTTAATGGAAATCCCTTATGGGCCAGGAAAATGTCCTCGGTGGCTGCTCCTCCAAGGCTGGCCATCAGGATCGTGCCCTCGCCCAGCAACTGGGAATGGCTCCAGTCCCTGTGTTCCAGCGCTGTTGGGTCTGATGGTCGCTCGGCTCCTGACGGATGGGACCGGCTTGCTCCTGGCGCAGCCGGCCCGTTGCCATGGCAATGGCAGGATATTGCTTTCTTACAGCCTCCTCGCTTGCACAAAGCCAGCCAACGGCTCCAGCTTTGCTTAGTGCAGGGATGTGCAGCGCATACCAAGTACTTCTGGCTTTCCTCCGTCCCCGGCTGGGAACCCACTCCGGAGCATGCGGGGAAGAAGCAGCAGGAGCCAGAGCTCCCTGCCTCTTTCCCACGGCTGGAGAACCCCGGGTCTTCGCAGCCGCCTACTCCTCCTCTTCCTGCAGGTGCTCTGCAGCCGTCCCTCCTGCTTCTTATTTCCTCCATGTTTTCCAATTGCAAAATCTAGCCTACGCTCCTTTTTCCACCTCCTGCCTGTGACCTACACAGCTGGCTTGGGGTGACACCCCTTAACCTCTCCAAAGTTTGAGGTCCAGCCATGCCCTCGGTGGTGCCAATTGCTGCTCTGATCGGTCTGAGCCTGGCTGGAGCATCCCGAGCCCAAGCAACATCTCAGAGATGGGGCTCAGTACACAGCTCTGGGAGGATGGATCAAGGATCCAACCTCACAGGATAAGACATGGCTCTAAATGCTTTGGGAGGCAGCAGGGATGATTTTTGCCCAGCCTAGGGTCTTGGTTCTGTTTCCTGATGCTGCAGGAGCTGCTGGTGAAGTCTACGCTGGATGATAGCCCAAGCGTTCGGCTAGATGTGTGGGCTCTAGGGGGGATCGTGGCAGCAGTAAATGCAGCAGGGTGGCAGTCACAGGTGACTGGTTCATGCAGTACATCAGCTATGTGTTGATATGGCCTTGGCATGGTAGGATACGTCATCCTGGTTGTGTTAGCATGTGTGCTGGGTTCAGCAAAATCAGTAGCATGAAGAAGAGTCCTGTCTCTCACCCGCCTGCCGGCCGCAGTAGCCAAGCCCTGCATCTCTTTGCCAGTTTTAGCCAAAGACAATGAGATGTGGAAACCTCCGTGGGTGTTGTTTCCCCAGCTGTGAGAGCTTGAGACCCAAATTAGTTCCTTTCCCTTCTCGAAGGCTGCAAGTGAAGCTGAGCTGCGTGATTAGCCAACAGAGAATCTACATAGGGCTTCAGGAGACCAGGAGTCGTGAGCTCTGCTCAGGGGCATCCTCCACTTGAAACAAAACACCATCAACATTGCTTTATCTGAGCCACCGATGCTCAAAAGCCCTGCAAAACCAGCAGAGAGGGAGGAACCTTCTTCCTCTGCCAAGGACCGTAGCATCACTTCCCTGGAAAAGGATGAAAGCTGGCGATGGCAGTGATGTCCCATGATGGCAACGAGGTCCCATCCTTGACAGCATCACGGAGGTGCCATATTCTTCGGGGACAGCAGCATCATAGCTCCTCATTGCACAAGTTGTTGTTACGGTTTTTCATACCCAGGGGAGCCGCAGGCTGGGACTTAATCATGTTTATAGGCACAGGGTCCTCCCAAATGTGCTGGGGCCTCATGGTGCCCGTGGCAGGCTGCTTCCCCACAGCCAGCTCTGCACCAAAGCCTGGACACCTCGCTGCCCGCTCAAAGACTGCTGGGGGCTTAAAAATCAGCCCTAATTACAAAAATAAAAAAAAAAAAAACAAAAAAACAAACCAAAAAACCAAAACCAGCTCAAGATACAGAGAAACCCAGGGGTTCCTCTTTCTGATTTTCAGTGGTCGTATTTTCAAGTTCTGCATGATCAAAAAAGGACATAATTGGCTTTTATTTCTTTCTAATTTTTTTTTGGTAGCTCAGAAGCTAAAACTCCCATATAACTGTAGCTCCTCAAAAAGATGCCTTGTGAGAACACATGGAAAGCCTGGGATGCTATACTGGTGGGCAAGGGGTGATTGGGGATGTGCTATGCTGGATGCTGATGGGTTAGACGTGGCAATCGGCCCTTTTTGGCAGCTTTTCTGCTCCGCTCAGCCCTGCTACACTCGGAGCATCAAGGACGGCTGACGAAACATCTAGACCCAAGGACATTTGAATGAAGGGGGACCTAAAATAGCCTGAGACATGAGAAGGGTTGAGGACGAAAAAAAACCCACCCTGTAATAACTTCTCCAGAAATGCTATATATAGAGTAATTCGGCAACTTCTGGAAGGCAAGAGCTATGAAATCCGAATGGCAGCTCTGCTTTGTCGTCCTGACTGCAGGTAGCCTGCTCTCAGATGCTACCCTGAATGAGGCGAGCTGGGGACACAGGGGGCCAGGCAGGCAGACTGATGTTTGCGCCCAGGAGCATCCCCATGCTCTTGCTGGGGTTGTCCCAAATCTGCAGTTAGGAAGGGGAGTTGGGAAGCAAAACCCAGACCTCCCCAAAGTGGGAAGAGGGAGAAGCAAGCCCTGCTCCTGGTTGCATAAATGAGATTTAATTTCACATGCTCCCTTGGGACTCGCAGAGCAGAAACTGTTTTTTTTCTCCCCTTTTCTTTTTCCTGCCCCATCTCCTCTGCAATCATGTGAAATTTCTACTTCGAACTTCATAGGTAGCCCTCTTTTCCCTACCCTGTTCTTGATGTGCTGGGATTTGGTGTTTGCTTCCCATCTGACCCTCTCTGGCCATGGGTTTGGAAAGGAAAGCTCACCCCACCAGCTGCCTCTGCCCCTGTGCATGCTCACCCCATGCCGTCCCTCTCTCCGCAGGTTATCCTGAAGGACCTGGAAGTGCTGGCCGAGATCGCTTCTTCTCCGGCAGGACAGACAGAGGGTCATGGTCCCTCCGACAGCTCCGATGTGCGACCTGGCCCGGTGGAGCTTCACGTCCCGGCCAGAGCCAGCCAGCTGAGCTCCTCCGGTGAGTGCCACAGCTCCACGACTCCCGGCTCCCTGATGCTCAGTGGCACCAGTCAGCTTTGCTCGGGCAGAAGGAGAAGCATCTCTCACAGTAATAAATCAATATATTCATCCCTACCCGGCATCACTTGGGGATTGAGTCTGCCATGGCACAGACCAGGGGACTGTCTTTTTTTTATTGCTTTTCTCTAGCTTGTGTTTTGGGGATTTAGGACACTGTTAAGCAGCAAGATGCTGCAGAGGCCAGTGTGGAGGGAGGTCATTATTGTCTGATTTTTTATGGGACCTTGGGTTCCAGCTTCTTCTCTCCTTGTAAAAGTTCTCAGAGCCTCTAAAAGCAGCTCAGGGATGGGATGCTGGCTGCAAGCCGGGGTGTCCAAAACACAGATGGATCTGCAGAGGGTTCAGTCTGTGCCCATGTTGCCTGCTGAAGGCTGCCCACATTGACTATGAACTGCTACGGTGCTCTGAGTGTCAGGTAGGACCTCAGAAGAGAGATGAATAGGGACAATCCTATTTTCTGGGGGCTTGGGGGATTAAAAAAAAAGCCTTTCATTAATCATCCTCGCACATCAGGAAGTTTTTTCCACCTTCCCTTGTCTGCAGCTCACCCTTTGCAGTTGCTTGGCTGCCCCTTCTCTTCCGCTGCTGCTATTTAAGGGCCTGCCTGTTGTACTCCCCAGGCCAGGTCGTCCCAGCCAAAAGCACGTTTCACAGCAGCTTTGGATTGCAACCCGAACATGGAGCCAAGGCTGCCTCTCCCTGCGCAGGATGCAGCCAGGGGCCTTGCAAAATCACCGCCGGAGAGAGAGGCTTTGCTTTCCACTCCCCGGGCTTTGTTTTCTCTGAAGATCCCAGATCACTCGCCGCTCCCCAGGCTTAGAAAGGTCCGCACCAGCAACCAGCTCAGGTTTTGGGTTGTTTGAGTGGGGTTTTTTTTGCAGATCTATCTGTTTTACACTGGCAGCGGGAGCCAGGCTCTGCGATGGAGGGGTGGGGGCTGCAATGCTGGCGACCTCCCCCAGCCCTCTGCAAGTCTCATCCATCCTCCTGGTGTCAGAAGCGAGACTGCCTGGGTGGAGCAGCTCTTGTGGTGCTGGCCAAGCAGCTGAGGAGCTGCAGTTCAGCTCGCGCTGATGGTTGTCTGAGGTTTCCTTCCTTGTGGGTGATCTAAAAATAGCAGGCTGGATGGCGTGGATCCTAACGGCTGCCGTGGCCCCTGTTAGCTATCTGGAAGAGCAACTTGGCTTCGCTTATTCAAGTGTAACGTTTGAAAAGAGTCTGGCTCTCCCCACGTTGAGCAGATCTGCTGGAGCCAGAGCTCCTGTTGCCCCAGTGTGGGGCAACTTGCCCCCACACAGGTCCTAACGGGCTCTGGCTTCCTCACCTACTTTCCTCTTCCTTGTAATGCACCAGAAAATTGTTGCTTTGGAGATTTATTTGGGGCTGAGCTTTGCAGGGTCGTTGGCTTTCACCCAAAGGCAGAGGTTTTTGGGGAGGGGAAAAGAGGCCAATTCATTGGCCTCGGACGTTTAGCGTGGAGGGTCGTGGCCCCAGTCCTGTCTGGCTCTGACCACCCAGGGCTGAGAGTGGATCGGCTGCTGGGCTCCAGCTCCCTGGGGAATGAGGGGTCACAGGTGGGCCAGGACCCTCCTGGATTACGCCTGGAAAAGCGGAGGCTCTTGGAAAAGACTCTTCGTTGGAGGGTTGTTTTGGCGGGACTTTTTTTTGGAGTGGGAGGGTGGCTAGTAGAAATCCCTATGTCTGAGTGGTCCCAGGGTAGTGATGCACAGTGAGAGCGAGTGAACCCAAACTCTGCCCTGCAGGCTGATGCATTTATGAGTACAGCCCTTCCCAGGCAAAAATCATGAGGTGCTGGCACTGAAGAGAGGGTGTACCCCTTCTGGGGTCACTGGTTTTGTACTGGGATGTATGGGAGCGTTCCCCAAGCACACCTCCCTGGCTACCGCACCCTGGTTTGGACAGCGCTTTCTCAGTGGTAGGATGCTATTGCACCATTGGAGGGATGGCTGCAGGGTACCAGCGCTTCTCCCCGGGGTTAAATCGCTCCATTCCCTTCATCACTCTTTAGACCGAGACGCCATCAGAGCTGGCAGTGGGAGGAGAGCTGCGCTGGCTGAGCCATCCCAGGTCCGCTCCTCTCCTACCTCTGAGGCCTGTCTGAGCATGCAGTTGGTGGCTTTGCAGGTAAACGAGCATGGGCACCCTTAAAACCCTTGAGCTCGCAGCAGGTTTCTATGCTGTGCTCTCCATCCCTGTCCTCCAGGCTTTGCCACCTGAGTGGCGAGGGCAGGAGGGGAGGTGGAAGGGGCCAGTGCCCCCATGGTCTTCCCCCCGCTTCCTCTCACTCCCTTTCTTCCCTCGGGATGTGTTTATGCAGTTGTTTCCCTGCCATTGAGTTCGGTTTCCTTCAGATGCTGGTTGATTAGTCAGGAAAGCCATGTCCCACTTCCGCAGCCCGTTCCCAGCTCCAGTTTTTATTTAGCTGCTTTGTTCTCTAGTTACGTAAGGTCAGCTGCCCTCGACGCCTTCTCCAAACACAATGAGTCGGGGCCAGCCCAGCCCAGTGCTGGCTGGGAGACCCGACATCTCTCCTCCCTACCTGCTCCGGCTGCCCTGGGAGAGGGTGGCTGGGTGCTGACCTCCGTGAGTCTCTCCTTGGTTATCTTCTGCCCACTTTTCAGGGACAAGGTCTGCAGGGCTGTGCCCAAGAGCTCCCTGATCCTTGGGGTGATGGTGCAAGCACCCACCAGGTTTGTACGATGGGAATCCATCTGCTTGCTTTGCTTTGAGAGTGTTTTGCCAACTGTGTAGAAGTTGGGACAAGTAGCAGATGACCCAAGAGTGGTTGTCACCAAGGCCGGCAGGTTGAGGGAGGTGACTCTGCCCCTCTACTCCACTCTGGTGAGACCCCATCTGCAGTACTGCGTCCAGCTCTGGGGTCCTCAGCACAGAAAAAACATGGACCTGTTGGAGCAGGTCCAGAGGAGAGCAACGAAGATGATCAGAGGGATGGAACACCTCTCCTGTGAGGAAAGGCTGAGAGAACTGGGGTTGGTCAGCCTTGAGAAGAGAAGGCTCTGGGGAGACCTTATTGCAGCCTTTCAGTACTTGAGAAAGATGGGGACAGACTTTTTAATAGAGCCTGTAGCAACAGGATAAGGGGTAATGGTTTTAAACTAAAAGAGGGCAGATTCAGACTAGGTATAAGGAAGAAATGTTTTACAATGAGGGTGGTAAAACACTGGCACAAGTTGCCCAGAGAGGTGGCCCCATCCCTGGAAACGTTCAAGGTCAGGTTGGACGAGGCTCTGAGCAACCTGATCTAGATGAAGATGTCCCTGCTCATTGCAGGGGGATTGGACTAGATGACCTTTAAAAGTCCCTTCCAACCCAAACTATTCTATAATAGCATAGGTGCAAGCCCTCCGGCCTAGTCTCCAGCTCTGCTCTGCATGGGAGGGGAAAGCTCCCTCCAAAAGGATGCCGATGCCATCTGCCACCTCATACAGGGTAGCTCTTGCACACATCTCTTCCTTCCTTTCTCTGCAGCTTTGTAAGGAGAAGCGGTTACGACCCTTTGTTTCACAGGAGGCACTTTCCTCTCCGACTCAGTCTGGTCTCTCCTGCCTGGCTTCCTGCCGGAGGTCACGGGGATGGTGGCGTACCTTCTGAGCACCTCATGCTATAGGATGTTTACCAGGAGGCTAACTCCATACATGGGTGCGCTAACACACCCCGGGTCATTGGTTTCCACCAGCAGTCTGGATATCCCAGGAGTCAGTAGATTACTCCAGAGGAGGCTGCTAAAAGTCCCTGGAAAACATAGTCTTGAGTTCAGACCTGCTGTATCCCCACTGGAGAACATGCAGTGCTCCAGAGCCTGGACCGAACTTGTGATGTCCTGTGATAGGGGTTTCCTATTGACAACTCTTTGAAGGATTTTGTTCTCAGTGAGCCAAACTACTCCCTTTACGTTGTCTGTCGCTTCATTTGTGTAATCATAGGTCTGCAGAGATGGCAGTGTAGGACAAGGTCCCACCTCCAAATGGTCTGGAAAATGTTAGGGCAGCCTCTGAAAGCACCAGGCGAGAGTCTGTAGGGTGCAGGGGGGCCATGAAAGGTAGGAAAGAAAAGCTGGGCTGTTGTCAGATGGCTCAGATTTGCTAAACTGGCAAGGATTAAAGGGAAACCCCTCCATACTCATCCTCTCCACAGAAGGCAAGGAGACAGCTGATGTTGCACAACAGACTGCTTGCTCTTGAAGGAGCCAGTTTCCAACAGCTTTCACAGGATCAGGAGTGCAAAAGCAGGGAGCAGAGGAGCCAAGCAAGCAAGAGAGGAGAGACCTGTTGCTCCTGAGTGCTCCGAGCTCAGCGCTCTGGTTCCTGATGGTTGGTGGCTCTGCCATCTCCTTCCCTACAGGCAGTAGGAACTCCCAGTTGTGCAAGAGGGCTGACTTTCAAAAACGCTATTCTGCCTCTTGGAGAGGCGGGGAATTAGAAGAAAAGGGTGATTTCAATTTTTTCCTGGATGCTCTGCAACAGTGGTGCTGGGATGCTGTGGAAAACCCTAGGAGAGACCATCCAGACCATAGCCGTAACTCACCTGGCATACCTTCAGGTTTAGATCCCTCCTGAGACGGTTACAGCACATGGCTGGCCGGAAAGGTTGGGGATTCCCAAACAAAAGCCAGGATTACTGGTCTGTAGGGGCTGATGCAGGAGAAGT
Source organism: Nipponia nippon (assembly GCF_047370975.1). NCBI lineage: Eukaryota > Metazoa > Chordata > Aves > Pelecaniformes > Threskiornithidae > Nipponia > Nipponia nippon. Next base: position 32,451,111 of record NW_028262391.1, read on the forward strand.
CAGTGGTGTAGGTAAGATCACTCCTAGCCAAACACCCCCTGTGTAGTTACTGTACTGGGCTGCCTCGGTTTCCCCAAGATGTTGCAAGGAATATTGGTGCAGAAATGGCCTGGCAAAGCCCACTGCTGCTCATTCCTGCTTGCAGGTTATCTTCCGTATACTTCACCTTCTCTTGCAGTTGCCTCAGCCTGCTGTAAACTCACCAGCAAGCTTAACTGCTCCCATTTTTGCAGCTCTGCTGGGTATTTTCTTCTCCTTTGCATTGTCTGAGCTATACCCCTGCTGAATTTTTGCTTATTGATTTACCTTAACAAAGAAAAACAAGCTAGTAGTGGACTCCCATCCTTCCTAGGAAACCCGTCGGCAGTCTCGTTGCCTGCTGCCTTCCTCCAAGGCAGGCACAAGCACAGACGTTGTGTGGGAGTGGGGGGATCCAGAGGATCAGTGCAGCAAAAGCCTCATTTGGCATCAAAATACGTACCCTGACCCGTCTGGGGACACCTTTCTGGCGAGATGCTGAAGTCTCAGGAATTGCAAACCCACAGCTCTTTAGCCAGGTAGGCAAGGGAGAAGCATCCGTCTGCCCGGGCAGCCCTGCAAAAGCAGGCTGAGCACAGCCCGTGGCTGTGCAATCCATAATTTCGGTGGTTTTATTTCCTCAGCAGCATCCTGCGCTCTGGAGAGGGGAGAGCGGAGGTTTTGCAGAGCCCAGCTGAGCTGCCGACACATTCGCATCTGTTTCCAGCTACGCCCTGTGCCGGGTTTTTTGGAGGCGGGGGGAGGATTTGCCTTTTTTACGGCTCTATTTTTATCCTGCTCCACGAGGCTTCACTGCCCCATGTTTGCAAAAGCTAAAATTCAAAACATCCTGGGGAAGGCTGCCGGAGGGAGAGGCCGCGCAGATTCCCACGTCGCCGCCCGGGGTTTCGCCGAGGACCATCTGGCAGCGCCGACTCCCACGCCACCGGCACTTGAGCCAAGCCCCGGTTGAAGGCTCACGGACCAGCTCCGGCTGCCGCCGGGTTTATCCCGGCTGCTCCCAGAGGAGCCAAGGGGCATCTTTCTCTGTGCTGAGCTGGAAATGTGATGCCCCAGAGAAGGCGCTCGGGTGCGAGGGATGCTCGGCCCCACCAGCTCTTAGCTTGCCCTCCCTATATCCGAACTGAAATTGCTTCAATTAGGGATTGCGGTAAATCATTTTAGCTGAACTGCCGCAAATGCCCTTGTGGATACTCTTTAAACAGCTTACCCAGCTTTAGCTTGCTTCGGAAAGGAATCAATTCTGGTACAATCTTATTTAAATTTGGTTTAAATGGAGTTAAGCAAGTCTGCACCGGTTTTAATTAAGACCAGTTTGAAACCAATTATGGTAAATTAGTGGAAGTTGCATTTATGCCAGGGTGAAGTTTGGCACTTTGCAGCCAAGGTAGGAAAAGCCAAGTTCGTGTCGGAGTCTGCCAGGCCCCCCCCAGAGCAATCTTGGGACACCTTGGCCACTGAAGGTCTCGAGACAGCTCAGCCGATCAAGCAGCCAGACAGCCAGAATGTTCCAGGCTGCTATACAATATATATTTATAAGGGCCTTAATATAGATCCCTAATTGCCTGTCTCAGTTGATTTATAGTGTGGCCATGGGAGTGATGGGAATGGCATGAACCACCGGTGAGTGCTTGGGGTTTCGGCAGGCGTTTGCCGCACTCCACTTGAGCTAGCACCCATGGCGGCGGGGGGGGGAACGGGATACAGATGCTGGCGCCGGCTTAGGTGGTGCAGGAAGCCCACTCATGTCCTTGGCTCTACCCCAGGCTGTGAAGCTTGCCTCAGAAAAGGATTTGTTAGCCCAGCATCCCAGCATGCAGGAGTCATTGAGAAGAGTTCAGGCTGGCTGGCTGGTGCGGACTCATTTCGGCCACAGAGCTGCAATTCCCACCTGCCTTTTGCAGGCTGTTTCTACCAACTTGTTTCACTGCTCTGATGTTCCCATGGGCCCCAAATTCCCATTTGTTCCTATTATAGCTGATATCTGGGCTGAGTTTCGTCATTCCTCTGAGCAGGGATCTTTCTTCTTCCAGCTCCCTCCTCCATGCCAGATAAAAAAAAAAACCAAGGCAGCAGAGCTGTGACGTGCTACCAGCCCCGCTCCGGGTACGTTAACAGCCGATCTGGCAGGTTACGGATCTGCAAAGTCTCGCTTCGGGGGAAGGGGGAGAGGTGCAAGCTTCAATTAATTAAGCCGCAGTTTTCATAACACTTCTCTCTGCTTGTCTCTCATGCTTCATAGAAACACTTGACAAGCTGCTCCTACGGTTCTGTCGAGCTGGGGATGCCGCTGAGCTGAGCCGTAACCCATGGGGCGACGAGCTGAGTACCGGGCTATGCCGGGAAGGGTTAGACGATGGCAAACGAGGTGCCAGCCGCTTCCTAGACATCCTGTAAACGCAGAGCAAACAGGAAGTTTGGAGGACTGGGAGGTTTTGCAAGAGAGATGTTTTGCCTGCTTGGAAGAAGTATTGCCCTTTTAAACTCCAGCTGAAATTTGGTTGAGCCTTTTGCAGCCTGGGAGACTCCTACACGCTAGTTTCTCACCCCTGGTGTTATCCCTGGAGAGCACTGGCAAGGCTGCTCCAGCACAGCGTGGTGGAAACTTTCCTTAGGGATACACAGGCATAGCTGCTGGGCACTGGGTGGGCAAGGGATGGAGAAATGATCCCTTTTGAGTTCGGTCTTGATGCTCCCAGAGGCAAAGGATGATGAAGTTGTTCCCTGGGGCATGCAGACCCTCACATCATGCTTTCCTCTCCTAAAAAAACCAGGGCTAAGACTTGTTTTGCTGTCTGTGTCCTGGCCCCTCCTTGCTCCCAGCTCCCTGACCCACTGCCTGGCTTCCTCCGGGCTGGGCAGGAGGGTCAGAGGTTCAGGAACGAGTTGAAGGAAGAAAACGGCAGGACCAGAGGCTGGAGGCTGATCATCCTGCAGATTGCAGCTGGGATCTGATCTCTGAGGCAATTCTGGCTTTTGGACACCCAGCTGACCCAGCGGGTCCGGACAAGTCTCCACTCTGAGATGCGGGAAATGCTGCACCACCCCGGGAGCAGAGATCTGAGGGTGCTTCTGGCTGGTCTGTCTTGCACCAGCGTTCCCAACCACATGGCTCCTGACACCCCAGCAACAGGAGCGCTGGACCTTTCAGGGAGCAGAAAAGTTGCTGCCTCCTCCTGTTTTTCCCTTGGGCTGTGTTTTAGGATGCGTAACGGTTTGGGCTGTCACTGGAAGGCATGCGAGGCGGTGGTAGGGTACAAAGCTGGTTTGGCCGTGAGGAGGGAGGAACAGCAGAGCCATTGCAGGCACTGGGCAAGAGTTGCTGCCTGCGCTCCTGCCGAGAGAGACCAGCCCTGGCAGCAGTGCCATCCTTGACGCCGTGGGGGTCAGCGAGACAGTTTTTGGGGTCTTGAGAAGGGAGAAACTCCAAGGTCAGACCTTCCCCTGGACAAGCTGCAGCGCTGGGGCGTTACTAGCTGGTGAAGGATGAAGGTGTGATGTCCTGCCTGCTGCTGGCTCTTGGGCTGCAGCGCAGCTCTGGTTTGTATGTCTTGGGACTGCTGACAAAACGGACAAAAAAGTATCACTTTTGCAGCTTTGAAAGATGGTTTTCTTCTGCTCTTCACCTCCCCTTCCCACCCTCGGCACCACAAAGAAAACCAGTGCTCGCTTTTGAGGCTCTGCCTGCCCTACAGGCTGGGGAATGCGAGGCTGAGCTGCAGGCAAGCATGGTGGGAAGGCAGAGCTGCTCCATGTTGCTTTGTCTGGACCGTGTCTCTTTTCAACCCACTTTTGAGCAGTGCTGAGCAGCTGTAGTGACAATGCATGAGGCACGGCTGTATTTTCACACTGGGTACTCCCTGCCTTCGAACAAACGCACCTTTGTTTTGGAGTGCGTCAGGCTCAGCTAGATCCTATTTTTTTTGCCCAGATCATCTTCCCCGCAGCTGAGGGGAAACACGATGCTACAGCGAACACTTGTGCTCTGGGAGATGCCTGCTTCAAAGCCTGGTTTGGGGTTTCGGATGCACCAAGGCAGGGTGAACACATGGCTCCAGCAGGAAGGAGACACCAGGTTCTGGTCCAGATGACCTCGTATTTTATTTTCCTTTTTCTTTGGCTGTGTATGTTCTCTTGGATGCTAAATTCAAGCCCAAGGAACCTGCCCTGGCTGAGCCCATGTCTGCATCTGTGCATATCACCAGGACAGGCAGGGTGGAAAACAGTCCAGTGGCTTTTCCATCAGCTTTCCTGGGGTTTGGCAGCTTGATTGTGTCTTTAATTGGCCGCTCCATGCTCTGCTGAGTCTCGGTAGAAGCAGACAACATACATAAATCAAACTCTTCAGGTTTCCTTCAGTGATCTGATGGAAATACTGACTGTTCTTGGGATGGGGGGAATAACCTTTGGGGCGCTCATGTGTGCCGGCTTCCCTCCTTAGACACAGTCTTTCCATAGGAGAAATTAAGGGAGAGAACTCCCCTTGTTGCAAACTCATCTTTAAAACCCTCTCTCCAGACATTTGTTTTGACTGCTGTCCTGCTAAATAAACCATCTCCCTTGTAGCTTCACTGTGGGAAAAGCAATCTTTACCTGCCAGCTTGTGGGTTTGAAGGGTTATTTTTTCTAATGCTCTCTGCGTACCCTGAGCTGGGAGAGGCCCCTTTGCCCTGGCTACCCACTCTGCAAATAGTCTCGGACCGAGTTAGCACATCTTACCAAGTGGGTGCCTTGCAGCAGGGAGAGCCCTTGTTGTTGCAGCCACTGAGCGTAAACAGGTGGCCATGCCGTGAGCCAGGGCTGAACGTGTGTGTCTGCCGCTACGCGCACGCTGGGCTCGGGGCATCTGTGGCATGTGGGGCTGGATTAAAGGCTCTTCAGCTCACCAGCAATCTGGTTTTTGGGATGAGTGTACATGCCGTATCTGCGGAGACAGGATTGCCTATTAATCTAGAGCCTCGGGCACCCTTCGACTATCAGCTACTGAAGCTGAACGGCTCTGGGACAATCTCCCAAAAAGCCCATTTCATCCCCACGTGCTGCTTCAGGGGCTGGGACCATCACAAGACGCTTTCCTCTGGGATGGAGAGAGCTGCAGCAGGGCTGACTCTGCTTGGACTTAGCAGATGCAGTTATATGAGGCTTGGAAATCTTCTTTTCATGCCCCAACACTCCTCTGCCAAGTGCTGGGACCATATTTTGGGTGTCTGCTCTCTAATCGAGACTGCTTTGGCAAGAGCTCTAATTTGCTCTCCCCTTCCCCTGCCTCCCCAGGTATGAAAAGCTTGGAGTGCTCACCCTCCACCCCCACCATGAACTCCTACTTCTACAAGTTCATGATCAATCTGCTCAAGCGCTTCAGCAGCGAACGGAAACTCCTGGAGACCAGAGGAGCCTTCATCATCAGGTCAGAGCACCCTACCAGCCTCACCGAAGCCCCCGAGCAACCCCGGGCAGGGTGGGCTGGGGATGACAGGGTCGAGCAGCCCAAGCACCAAGCTCCCTCGGAGCCAAAACCATTTCTACAAGCTTCCCTTGCTCGCTGGCAGACGGTTTTAGAGCAAACGGGACTTGCCTTTCACATGTCAAGGCACCATATTTCTTGCTCCCATCCCCAGAGGCAAAGTAGCTCCTTATTAAATAGCATTGTCAGAACCCGTTTTGTTAAGAAACAACTAGACCAGCCAGAGCATGAAGACAGGCTTGGGCTCAGGGTGCCAAGTCGAGTGAATCCCTCCACCTGGCTTAGCATGATGCTCGCCCAGCAAAAGCCTCGTCCTCCAAAGCTGTGTGTTTCAATGCTCAGAGTTGGTAGCTTTTGTTTCGGCTTTTTAAGGAGCTGCAGCGGAGGCTGGAAAACCAAGCGTCGTGGCAGCTGGCAGGGCATCATCTTTAATGCAATGAAATCTGGGGCAAGGGACACCAATTCCTCGGCTCGCTGGGAAATAATGAGCTTAACGGTTGAGGCGAGGTGGAGAAATCGGTGAGGAGGTTGGTGGGAGGAGGGGACAGGACCCTGGGTTTTTCTCCCTTGCTTTCAGGGAGCTGACATCAAAATTAACATGGGAAGAGCATGAAATGCAAGCCATGCTCCCGTGGGAGAAGAGAGCTGCCTCTCCGAAGGTGGAGGGGTGCATGAGGTACTGATGGGGAGGTCCCATCACTGTGACTGGAAAATAAAGCATGCAGAGCTCTCAAAATCTGCTAAGCCGAGCTGGGTGTTGAGTTGACCCGCTTGGGCAGCAGTTTGTGCCCAAGTCTTCAGGCAGCCTGAGAGTGCACTGAAAAGTTGCCGCTGGATTCATCCCGTGAGCGATGAACATCGAGATGAAGCATGGCAGGTTGCAAAAATGAGATGAAACGTGAGCAGGGCAGGGTTGCAGCCAGTGTTTGGGCTGCAGCGCAAGGATTTCGGAGGTTTCCCTCCACTTGTATTAAATTTTAATGTAATACATTTCATTTCCCTAAAAAAAAAGTCTAGCTAAGCATATGTTTCCTTGCTTCTGATAGGAGTCTGGAAATCCTGGGTTTAATCGTATGGGGATCTAAGAATAAGACAGAGAAAATACCCGACTCATAGCGTCCCCTCTCTTCTCCCTGGTCTGCACAGCCCCAGGTTCAAGCAGCCCTTGGCAGGGGAAGCAGCCTTATTCCTCGTTAAGGGAGCAGGGCAATTAGAGCAGTAGCGAGCCTGGGCAGGGTCCCATTTAAAAGCTCTCCGGTATTGTGGCCATCTCAAATTTTTCCCTCCGGCTCTGGCAGGATGAGCCTTAGCTGGCGGAGCTGGCTTTCCCAGCAGCCAGCCAGCGGTACAGTGGGACCGGCTCACGGCAGCTCAGGGCCTTTTACGGTGACTCATGCCCCAAAAAATCCGGTAAAGCAAAAAAAAATACGATTGTCCTTTGTCAAGTCACGTTGTGGCTCATGTGGGGTAGATGCAGGTCTGGAGCCAAAGCAGTGGTTCTGGGAGGGGTGAGCCATGCCTTCAGGTACTAGTGATTAACTCTGAAACCTACTGATGGCAGCTGAAGTGCTGGTAACTACATCTCTGCTGCCTCCAGAAAAAGCAGGATGGGAATGGAGCAGAAAAGTTTTACAGGACTCTCCGGAAAAGATTGATCTTTTGCCGGAGAGACCCAGTGAACGTGGGAGCCCCGTGGTGCTATTTTTAGCCACTTTTCCAATTGAAGCCGTATGCGTATTCCCACGTTACATCCCTCCCCTGTCCGCAAGCCAGCTCAGCTGCTTCACACAGTGGGGTGAGAAGCCAGCTTCATGTTTGACTTGGGAGATGCTGGTGATGTTTCCTCCTGGGCTGGAGAGCACAAGGGGGATGCTTGAGAGACCAGGATGGTGTGTGTTAAAGCGTGGTCCTCCCCCACCGCTGGCACAGGCCCTTTACTCCCGTTGTATCCATCATCTTCCCCTCCCCTCTGGGACCACTGCTGCCCTTTCTGCTGCCGGCCGGCCCAGGAATGGCAAAGCAGGGAAGGAAAATAGACCTGTTAAGTTTAGGCAATTATCTCCTGTCAAAGAATGAGTGCTCAGGGGAAAGGCAAATGGGGGACAGGGTTTTTTATTAAAGCACAGCGCAGCAATTTTCACCACCACATTGCCAGTGGGCAAGTTTAAAGGTCCGTGCGGTCAGGCAGAGGGTCTACGGTTAAAGGTAGTTTGTTTTGTAACCCAGCTCAGGCTTGTTCATGCCCAGTTGCTGACTCTGAAAGGACTTTAGTCTCTCTCCTGACACGTCCTCGAAGTTCCAGAAGCAGAGGTTATGGTACATTGTGTGCTTGAGGGCGGGAGCACAGTTTGAGCAGAGATCTCTGCAGGAGCCCGTGGAGGTGGGAAGGTCTCTTGCTCTGTAGGGACGTGTGGTCCCCTAGATGTGCAGAGCTGCTCCGGTGCCTGCCCGCCATTGGGAGATGGGTGGGAGAAGCACCCACAGCCCTCCCGCGCAGAGGTGGGGGCTGTGATGGGTGGTCTCACCATCAGTGACCCCGGTCCCAACCTGGGTATCTCCGGATGATTTGCCAGAGAAGACAAGGTGGAGCTAAATGGAAACACAAACTGCCTTTAAAATAACAGGCAAACAGCTCCAAAAGCTTCTGTCGTTCATACGGAAGGACCCAGGTCATTTCCTCTCCCTTGCCTGGGACCACCGGGCTGGGGGATAACCCAGCACTGGCACATGGTCCATCTGCCAGTGCTGCTGGTGCATCCAGGAAGCACCCTTGGGGGTGCCCTTCTTGATCTGCCGCCTTCCCCAGTGGGATCCAGCATGGCATCACCAGATCAAACCATGGTGTGATGCCTCGTCTGTGCCACCACCCAAGGGTGCCTCAAGGTCAGAGAGCCTATGGCCGCGGTGGAGCTCGCGCACCAGGCTGAGCCCTGGCAGGAGGAGAAGGGAAGGGAAGCATCCAGGAAAAGGCTCTTCAAAGCTGCTGAGTTGCCTCATGAGTGCCTGGAAGAGGGACCCTCCTTGTGAAGGGATGTGCCAAGGCGGCTCCAGTGGTATGAATCACCCAGAGTCCTCTGGAGCAAACCAGGATGGTCACCTGCCCATTGCTGTCTCCTGGGGAAAAAAGCCATCTCACGCTTTCCACTCCTCTCCCACTGAGGAACTGGAGAGGTGACAAACCTGCTCCCGTGGTCTCTTCCAAGGATTTTTTTTTTGGCTTGGCATGAGTTTCCTGCATTGCAGCAGACAAGGGTTTCCTTTGGGGGTCAGTCTCTCTCACTGTCATTTGTGACATTTTTAGGCTAGAAGCCAGTAAAGTTATTCCGCCTTCGAAACTCAGAATTCAAGGCACTGCCTTTTCCATTTGAGCCAGGCATGTTTGTGCTCAAAGGTTGCTCCTGAAGGTTGTCGGAGGCAGGAGCGTCAGCCGTCGCTCAGTGTTACCTCTCACCTTGATGAGCAGACCCGAGACCTTCCAGCCTTCTCGCTAATTGGGAGCTATCTGCCCTAGCTGGCATGTGGCCATCCTGGACTCAACTGAGCCCTTAAGCAAGAAGCAAATATCCACATTCAGCTGCTGGCCTCCCAACGATGGCTTGGAGCAGCAGAAAAATGCAGAGGAGCTTCCAAAGCATCACATGGCTCCTTGGAGCGGTGCAGCCATCCTCTGGGCAAGGACCCTGCGGAGGGAAAGCGGCTCGGCTGGTCAGGAGGCAGGCAGCGGAGCAGCACCAAGCATTTCAGCCCGCACCGAGGTTTGCAGGCTGGATATAACACTTGCTTGTTGGTACCAGTGCTATGGGATGGGGGGATTAAGTGAAAGGCTAAGCCCTACCCCATGGGCATCAGCATTGCTGCTCAGAGCATGGTTTGAGAATAGGGCTAGCTGCCCCAGCAGCTTGCTGCCCTGGGAAGGAGCCATCTTCTCCCACCTTGTCCCTCCCCAGGGCTGGTTGTGCAGCCCCCATGCTGTCCCCGGGGTCTGTCTGAGCTCCAGGAGCTAGTTTAGCTCACTAAGCCGAGCCTAGCACTAAAGCAGCTGGCTTTTTGCTACTTTCTGAGATGGAGCAGCTCAGGCATTCATGGCTGATGTACCTTGCCAGGATGGCAAATGAACCCTCTGGGCTACAGGATATGATTGAGTGGCTGGAGACATCCTCATGCGCATTGTGTGCAGATGCTTTGAAGTGCAGGGCTTAACTTTTAAGCCCAGAGAAGGCATTTTCTCTCCGAGCAGTGGCACCCTGGGGCGCGAGAGGATGCCTGAGTCAGCGCTTTGCTCCCCAGGCAGGGGCCTGTGTGCAAGGCTTGTCTCAGCTTGTTTTATAGAGCCGTTAAATAAAACTCCCCGCTGCCTAGCACCTTCTCACAGGGCATTTTCTGAGGTTAAGCTGCGTGGAAGGGGCCCTGGGGCGACTTTTCAGCCACACCCCATGGGATGCATGCAGTGGGGCTTGGTCGTTTGACCGGGGATTGTCCTTGGCTTTTTGGGGGATGCTTGAACCCTGTGGGGGGTGGCCAGGAAGGTGGGCTCATTCTCCATCCATTCTGGAAGAGGCAGGCTAGAGCAGATAAGGTTATTCAGACAATTTATGGCATGAGCTGGGGAGCTGGAAAATCCCGAGTCTCGTGATGGGGCCATAGGTTTATGGCTCCTGCAGATGGGAAAAGTTCACCTGGCTGGAAATCCTGCTTTTTCCTTGAAGTCTCAAAGTCCTGCCAGGATCAGGCCAGTGGAGAGCTGGATAGTGAAGAGGGCAGAGCTGGGGACAAACACCAGCACGTCACATTGGGTGCATGAAGGGCTTTACGGTGATGCCCTCAGAGTGGGGCTGGGGTGGCCAGTCCCCTCTTTTGGGGCAGGTAGGGGACTTTTCTGCCTCTGAGAGAGGCTGGGGCTGACCATGCGATACCCCTTTCTCCCCAAAAAGTAGGGGAAGCAAAGTGGGTTTGAACCTGCTAACTGGGATGGGGAATCAGAGAGCGGGGGAGCGCAGAAGGCCGGCATGTCCTGCGGAGCACAAACATCCGATGCTCTTGGCAGGCAGGCAGTGAGGAGCATGTTAAATTGCTTTTTGCTTGGCCTGCCTAGCATTCCTAGGGCCATGCTCTCTGTCTGGGGGGGGCTGGGAAGGGAAAGGCGGCCTGCCAGCATCCCAGTGGGGAGGGCTCTGGGGAGGGAGTGAGATGGGGGGGTTAGCCGCAGGCTCAGAGAATGAGGGATACGCTGAGGATCCTGTACGGAGCTGGTGTGTGTCTCCTTTGGTGGTAAGAGGATGCCGAAGCCCCAGGATGCCACCATCCTGCAGTGATTCGCTGTCCCTTGGCCCCATCCTGGCCCCTCCACCCCATCCTTAACCTCATCCTTTCCTCCTGCTTGCCTGTCCCACCTCCCAGCCCATCACCCGCCCCTTGCCAGGCGATGCTCAAGAGCTGGGGCTAACCAAAATCCTCCTTTTCTCCCAGGCCTGGATGTTCTCAGGCTCCCCTGGACACGAGGTTTGCTTGGCCAAACATCTCGATACCTCCCAATGAGCTGGATGCTCCCAGGGCTGGGATGTGGGATCCCCTACTGCTCCTCCTTCATTCAGGTGCGCTGATGCCACCGTGCCCCCTCCAGCTCTCAGCACCAAACCTGTGCCCCAAAAATTCCTCCACCAGCAAGTGATTCGGGGCCGGGGGGGAAGCGTGTGTCGCCTCTTCTTCTCTCCCACCCTCTGTGCCACTGCATTGCAGAACAAAACCTGCGTTTGTTTTCGCGGGAACCGTTCGGCTTGTACTCAGCAAAGTGAAAAAAAAAAAAAAAAAAAAAAGAAGGAAAAAAAAATGCAGCCCCTTTGATAAACTGTGATATGAACTCGGGTAAAATCCAAACAGCTGTGAGTGCTACAAGGGAAGCTTCTGTGTCAGGAGGCAGTGAGCCTGCGAAAATACACTGCTCTGCCTGCCAGGATGCTCGCTGGCCGCCTGCCCTTCTGCTTTAATGAACTGTGCGCTCTCCATCCCCCCCTCGCGCCTTGCAGAAAGGAGGAACTGGAGAAAGCTTTTTATTTATTTTTTTCCACCCGTTTGCAAAGCAGAAAGTGGGGCTCCCACCCGCCCAAGCCCCCGGCCAGGCACAGGGTGATGGAGAAGGGTGGTGAGCATTCCTGGCTCTGCACTGAGGTCTGCGGGCTTCTCCTTGCTAATCTCCAGCTCGTTCCTCTGTGCCTCCCTTTATCCCCTGCCCGCTCCCCAAAGTCTCCTCTCCCTGGTTCTGCCTCCACCCGATCATGGGAAACCCCATGGCCAGAGATCCAGAGTGGTGCTTTAGTGGTGTGGGGACATCCAGGCTCTGCTTTTATGTGTCTCCCACTGCCCTAGCCGAGCACAGGCTCCTCTTGGGCATTGATGTGAATTTGGGGTGGGAGCCGGCAACCCCACTGTACCTCCGAAAAGCCCCAGCTCTCAAATTGCCTATTTTACATCATGCAGTGGGCTCCACAAGCCCAAGAGAGTGTGTGCTTAATGAGGTTTTAATTCACCAAGGCTATGGGGTATCATGCTGGGCTCTCTGATATCCTCCGTAACCCCATGCTAGAGGTTGCATCTAGGGTTGCAGTGCACTGGGAGCCATCAGTGGTGTGACCTTTGCGATGGAGAAGCCTGGTTGCTCTGCCTAAGGATGTGCCTGCTAGGATAGCAGGAGCTGGACCAGCCCCTGTCAGCCCCCTCCTGGGGCTGGACCCCCCCAGGGAAGGACAGGAGATGCCTCCACTGAGCCATGGGGGCTGAAGGAGCTGGAGGGAGGGACCAGCCCCTGGGAATGAGCTTGCTCTCCTACCTGCTGAAGCTGCTCCAGGACCAGCCATACTCAGAGCTGCCTGGAAGGATTTGATGGGTTTTCCTGTAGAAAAATGGGAACCACATGCGAGCAGCAGCGCCGGAGTGGGCTGGGACTAATTCGGGTCAGCGAGAGGGTGGAGGGGAGGAAGGGGAAGTGTGCGTGGGGAGGAAAATCCTCCCAAAATGGCCAAGTTCCTTCAAAGGGCAGGTCCCCAGGGTGGGATATTTGCTCCGTCCCAGCCCTTTCCCTGGCATCCCAGCAGGAGCACATCACCGGGGCCAGAAAAGCAGGCTGGGGAAGGGGAGAGCCGGGAAGAGGTAGGCTGGGCGGCGGGGAGAGGAGCCCGCAGCTCCCATGTTTGCTAACAATCACATTCCCTGGAGCAGGGCTTCAGCACAAGCAGCTTCCAAGGTGTCTCCCAAATTTCCCTTGCGTGCCCAATGGGATGAGAACCTTCAGCGTGAGGAGGTGATGGTTGGTGCGGGCCAGGGGGGTGATTTTGGCTGTTAGCTGCTAAATTAACCCATCTGATCCCATCGGTCAGGGCTTGGGGCTTCTGATGGTGTTTCCTTCTCCTGCTCTGCAAATGTGTCATCTCAGTTTATTCATCTCCATGGAGGCAAAAGCCAGGACAGGGAGTCTGGGAGAGGTTGAATAACAGAATTTTCCCCCTGTCTCTCTTACAGGGGATCTTGCCTGGGATTATCCCCAAGGCACAGGGCACACTCAGTTAAAAACCTCAAGGCAGGGCTGAGTGTTTTGCCTCCTGCTGCTCTCATCAAGGGATTTTTCCATTCCTGGCTGCTTTCGAGCATCTCACAGCACATTGCTCTCCGCCGGTGACGGGCACGCAGCCCTCCCTCCTCACGCGCCACCCACCGATTGCAGGCAGGCGGGCGAGGATGCTCCAGCACTTCCCACAGTCACGCTTTGCTGCAGGTTTCCATCAAAGGCAGATGCTCGAGGCTGGATGCTGCCCCAGGAAGCGCTCACCCCAGCTGCAGGCTCCATAGCTCCCATTGGTGGGTCCAGCCAGGCGCTCTGCACCCAGAATGGGACATCCCGGGATGGGATGTCCTGGGATGGGACATTTTAAACTCCCTGCTGAAAGCGTGAAGCCATGCAAAATCCACTCTGGTTGGAGCTCCTTCCCTTTGGTGCTCCTTCCCTTCGGTACGTGAGCTGCTCTCGGTGCTCGGCTGCGCCTGGAGTGGATCCCCTTGTAGCATCGGGTGCTCTTGGGGTGCTGGCACTGCAGGGAGCATCCAGCTGCTCTCCTCTCGCACATCTGCAGGCCTTGCAGGGTTAGGGCGAGCAAGGCTCCTCAGGCTGCATCCCCCTTTGGGATCCCTCCAGGGATTCCAGCTCCAAAGGCAGGGCAGGCATCAGGATCCACCCCACAATGCTGAAAGGCAGCAAGAGGCAGCAAGACACAGAGGCAAGCCCAGCAGTAAAGCCAAAATAGCAGCTGGGACGTCTAAACCACAGCATAAGGGGGGGTATTTTTTTATCTGACAGTCTTGAGTCCAGAGTGCAGCCAAGATCGCCAAGTTACTCACAGGGACCTCCTTTCCTGAGCTCTAGGCTGTGCTCAAGTGTCCCCACTCCTCCTGCTCCTTCTCTCCCTTCTCCCCAAAGTCACACGAGGATTAATTAGCACTGCCTCGGGTGCATCTGCATGCGGATTTGAGCCAGTTGAGCAAAATACAGCCAGTTTGCTTAAGCAAAGTGAGGGAAAAGTCAGTGGCGGGTCCGAGTTGAGATGTTGGCAGAAGAGGCGAGGCAGCTTCACCTCCCACCCTGGGGCACGCTCGTCCCTGAGCCGAGCTGGCAGATCCCCGCCTGCTGCCACCCATGAGATGCTGCCACCCCTTTCCAGTCCCTTTTTTCTTTCCTTCTGGAAAGCTTCACCCTCAAACCCACAACGTATTCATGCCATACTCCACCTCCCAGCCTGTCCCTCTGCTTTCAGAGGTCTAGGGATGCCCAGCGGGACCATCTTCTCCCAAATTTGCCTTCCCTATGGGGAGGACACAAAGGCTCATCCACTTCTAGGACAGCAACCTGCTCCTCAGCCATGCTTCTAGGTGCAAAAGCACTTTTACTTCTTCATCTTAAAGCAAAGCAATGGGGAAGAAAGGGGAAGGGCGAGCGCAGGGACCACGGCTCCCGTCTCTCTGCAAGCTGTGCGCACCCTGAACCGGATCAGCCTCTCCCGGCTCCTGTTGTCACAGCTTTGCGCCCGCTCCTTTAACCTATTTTATTTGCAGCAAAGAGAAATTATAGGGGGAGAAATAAGGCGCTTGTCAGTTTTCTTGAAAATTAGGCCACAGCTGTCAGCCTGAAAGGGAAGTGTACGTCTCAAAGGAAGGATCTGCTGCTGCTTTACACATCTCCCCCCCCTCCCCAGCCAGCCCCTACCCTTCCTCCCCTTCAAAATAGAGGATGCTTGCCTGAAAATGTCACTGCGCGGTGTAAGTTCCCCTCTGGGGTCAGTCTCTGGAGGGCTCGGTTGAATGGGAGTCGTTCCCCTCAGCTGGGGAGGTGGGCTGGAGCCAGGGTTTCAGCCCTGCCAGGCCCATGCTGTAACGCTGCTGCCTGTGCCTCCTGCCTGGGCTGGAAGCCCCAGGAGTCCAGAGCGAGGCTTGTATTTGCCGTCCATTTTGCCGTCGAGTCGTCAGCAGGTTTAAAAGTTGGAGAAGAAATGTCTTGGGGGTTATATTTTTTTGCTTTTCTGGAGGATTCAGAGGGGAAAAGCTGCCTGTTTTCCAGGTGAGCCTCCTGTAGATGCTCAGATGTTCCTACAGCATCTTGTAAGCTTTGCAGGTCCTCGATGACTGCATGCTTGTGGGCAGGATAGCTTTATCCATAGGTCACTGTAAGGTTTCCTCAAGGAAGCTCCTGGGACACACTAACTTGGGCAGCTGGAGGTTGGTGCTGGATGCAGGCTTCCCCTTGGAGAAGTTGTCGCATTCATCTGTGTTACGCGTAAGAGTTGGGCAATGCCTTGGGCTGAGTGGACCATTAAGTTTCCAAATCTAGTTATCTTTTAGCTTCTAGCCCATCCCAGAGGATATTAGTGGTTGATCATCTTCTGTGCTGAAGATGATCAGAAGAAACTGAAGAAGTCTGAAGAAACTCTTCCTTCTCCTTGGTACAGTCCTGTTTCCCTGTTCGGTCCTGTTCAGTATGGAGCTGTGGGTATTTCACCGATCATGTAAGTGCCCGGAGGTGTTGGATATCTGCTTTATAAACTGAAGGTGACCTCTTCGAAGGGCGCTGTTTTCCAGGCAGTCAACGTCCAGGGTGGGGACAAGGCTGGGTTCACCACGAGTCAAGGTGGACATGCCCAGGAGGTGACTTGCAGCTTTGGTAGGTGGGTGGGCAGTGTGGAAGCCATCCTGCCAGCTGGGACAGGGACCTCCCGGCGGTCCCCGTGTCCAAGGGGAGCATCAGGAGGAGCAGAAGCCAAGGGCTGAGGCTCTGCAGGACTGAGATGCTGTTTCACCAACTGAAGGGCAGAAGGTTTGAGCATGGCTCTGCTCATGTCCATGGCAGTTCTCAAACCACTGGTACATCGTCTGTGCCCAGCACAGCATCGCCAAGCCACCCCTGGGGCAACAAGTGGCTCCAAGTACAGAGAGTGTTCAGGGCATCTGGATTTGGGCTGCTTTCCCCGGGAAATTGGGATCGTGCAATCACACCCTGGGATTCTTCATCTTTCCCCATCCTGTGAGCATCTCCTGGCTGTTAGAATCGAGCCTGGCAGCATAAGTATGCAAGAGGTTTGGTTTCTGTGAGCTCACCAGACTTGTATAGAGACCCCTGGGTTTCAACTTGGCAGTCCTAAATTTTCCATCCAGTGGGAAGAACCTCTTGGGAAGTCCCCATGCATGGGTGGCCCACGATGTCCCTGAGTTGGCTTTTTGCCCTGGCTGCTGTCTCCAAAAGCCTGGCAGTGTTGGGTCCGGGGAGCTGCTGGCTTTCCCCTGGCTGGGCGTTGCTTGTCCCACCTGTGGAAAGGGGCTCTGGTTTGCAGAGGGGAGCAGAGATGAGCGCTTACAGCAGCACCGTGCTCCTCTCGGGGATTCCCCTTGCTTGCTCCGGGGCTGCTGAGGGTCCCTGGGGAGCACGTTATGGAGGAGACGGCCCCGGCCCAGTGCCAAGCTGGCACCACGGCTCCTTCAGCAGTTGTCACGCTGATGGCTTCTGCTGAGCAGACGCTCTGTGGGAGGGTTTTCTTGTTTGCAGTGAAACACTCTGCACCTTTCCCTTTTCAAGCAAAGGCATTATAGGGCTTGTCTCTGGCTTCCTGAGGTCCGCATGGCTTCTCCCAGGTTCTGCACATCTCTGGTTCATGGCTTTCACCAAGTTTCCTGGGGGAACTTGATAACCATCCCGAGAAACCGGGGCTGGCAAGGTTGAAAAGAAAATTCAGGCTTTGTTGCACATTAAACTAGGTCTCCCCCAAACGCCCCCACCCTTCCCGCTCCCCTTCCTGGTTGACCTGACGTCTCAAAGAGCAGGACCTGAACATCAGGACATCGCGAAGAGTCCAAAAGCCACATGAAGAAGGAGGTGTGAGTCCAGCTTTTGCTCATGTTGTCTTCTTGGCTGGAGCTGGCTCTTTGCTCACCTGGGGTGAGCCATGACGGCTCCCAGCTCCAGAGTTGCCCTTCCCAAGGACTTGTCTATGCTCTTCTGGGCTCTACTTGGCCAGGTTGTACTTCATGGCTTCCCACGTCCAGCAGATGCTGATGCTCCACCATGTATCTTGCTCCATCTCGGTGCCTGCAAGCCCATCACCAGGAGACAGACTCCACTGGGTCCTCTTTGCCTGTTGATGAGGACCTGAGCTCATTAGGGAAATGTGCTGGCAGAGGCTTGCTTTGAGATGGGAACGGGTGGCTGGGAGAGAGGAGATTGAGCAGGCAGAGGGTCCCTCTTCTCCTCAGACCCGCCTCCTGCAGAAGGAGCCCCACTGCTCCTAAACTTCCCAAACCCTTCGCAGTCCCTTACATTAAATGAATTTCGAAAGCAGGAGCTGCTGGGGTTGCCATGGTTTCCCTTGCCCAGAGGAGCTGGAGCCTGGATTCAGCAAAGGCAGGGAGAAAAATGGAGGACTGGGATTTACTTCACTGCCGTGGTGGGGAAGGACGGGTGAACGGCACCCTCCTGCCTTCCCGCTCTCTCTCTTCCCTCTCCCCTCCGTCCTAATTTTATCTGTGCTTCCTCTGCAAATTCCTAAAGGATTCCAGCTGCTGGGCCGGGCCAGGGATGCTGCTTTTCCCGGCAGGAAGATTTCAGGGGTACTGGCACAGGCATCACAGGGGCTGCAGGTCCCCCAGGCAGGCGGGTCAAGCCAGGGCAGCTCATGGGGAGGAAGGGTGGCAGAAAGCCTTGGGGAGGAGAGGGGAAGGGAGCAGAGGAACAGGAGGGTGGGGAGGAAGGATGGAGGGGCTCTGCCCTCCTCGCAGCCATGGGAGAGGCAGTGGTCTGGCCCCGTGAGCCGAAAAGTGGGGCAGAGCCCCTTGGAGCATCGCTCCCCCCCGCCTCGCCTGGCTCCTTCCCTGACTCCGGCTCTGTCCCAGTTGCTGGAAGTGGAACGAGACACAATCCTCTCCCTGCTGGGGCCCTGTGTCTGCCCAGGGCTAATAAAACGAATCACTGGTGCTTAATGAAGAAGCACCTGCTTAATTGAACGCAGTGGGACAGTGCTCAGCATGGCCGGGTGACGGAAGGGGGCCAGCAGCGCTCCCCCTCCGAGGCTCCCTGCAGGTCCCAGCAGAGGAGACAGTGTCTCCATCCACAGTGGGGCTGGATTTCATCTTTTTTTTTTTTGTAATTTTATGGAAAACCAGACTTTTACCTCCTTTGAGCAAGCATCGGGCTGCCCTGACCCTTTTCCACCCCGTTCCTGCATGGTGGATCTGGGCAGGGGATGGGGCTGAAGCGGTTAAAGGGGCGAGCGGGTGGGATGGGAGCTCCGACAGCTCCCTGAGACGATGATGTTTAGATTAGCCGGGTTTCCAGGCATCGTGCTGTCAAAGCAAGAGGGCTGTGAGGGCCGCCAGGGCTTGCCCTTAATTGGAGATGTGGCTCTGAAGCTGCCCCATTGCTCTGACGTCCCCTGGGCTCCGGCGCACGGCCCCGCTGCAGCTCCCTGCCCTGGGGCTTTTGGCTTGTCCTCGTAAGAGGCCATCCCATCCCGCCCCACCAGTCATTACTGTGATGGGAATTTCTTGCGATTGACATTGCTCAGTGGTCGCCGTATCGGGGTGGGCTGTGGTGCTTAATGGGGTGCAGCTGGGGTGCAGCTCAGGGACGCGGGGGGGACCCCAGGGTGGCATGGTGATGCAAAGCTGGTGATGACCTCCTTGGCTCTTCCCTTGGTCAGCATCGGCTTGCCGAGGGGTTCTTTAGGTGAGGGGAAGGGCAGAGCGCTGTCCCGTCCCCACGGCAGGGGCTGGAGGTGACCCCCTGGGTCCCCCACTGCGGCTTGGCCCCATCCGAGGCAATGGGCAAGAGGGGGTGTCCCCCATTGCCATGCTGCAGGCAGGCGCTGCCTCCCATCTGCCCACAGCCACATTCCTTGGCTCCGTTGGAAAGGCTTGAATAACCCTTTTAATTTAAGGAGTTAAATTTTAATGGCCTAAATACCGCACTTCATTATTGCCGCCATGTGCCTGCGCTGACGGCTGCCTAACGTCTCGGCGATGCGGTGCAGTGATGCTCTGTGGCTGCTGTTTCCCCAGGGACGCTTCTTCTTCCCCTCCTCTCCCCCACCAGGAGGTCCCTGGGGACTCGCTGGGTCCCTGTGGGCAAGGGGATGGGCAAGGGGATGTACGTCACCCACGAGGATGTAGGGAGAGCCCTGGGGAGAGGCGTCTCACTTTGGGGGGGATTAGCCAGCTCCTTCCATTGTCACATCAAAGCGCGTGCAGGTGGATGGATGGGTGAGCCACAGCCAGCCCTATTAGTAACTGGGGTTTTAAGTCATGCAGCTGGGCTGTGTGTGTATATATATATATATTTATGGGGTGTATATGTCTGGGGTGTACGTATCTGGGGTATGGCTCCCGCTTGCTGTCCTTTCTGCCCTGTCCCCTTCCGCAACTGCATCTCGGCTGCTCCAACTAACGTTTGGAGCCACCTGTCCCCTGTACGGCCCTGTCCCCTCCCTCCTCCCAGCCAGCCTCGCGTTCCCCTCGTGCCATTGAAGCCTCCCAAGGGATCGGCTCCGGGGGACCCCTCCCGTCCCACCCGCGGCCGCCCGGCACTGGCAGTTGGGCTCAGCTGCTGGCTGCTGTCACGGAGGCTGGCAGCTGCATGGTTGGCCAGTTGTCCCCTCCTTTGGGGACCACTTTTGGGATCTGCCAACCAAGGGGCTTCAGGGGGGAGTCTGGGGTCTCTGGCTGTATTGGGGGAGGCTGCTGAGCACTGGCAAACTCGTTCTGCTGGTGGTTCCTGGAGAGCCCCTGCCTGGGGGCAGCTGGAGGGTACGGTGCCCAGGTGGGGCAGGGGGTGACATGGCTTCTGCTCAGGGGGATGGAATCTGCACGGCTGCTCCTTTAACACCCTGAAGGTTTCCAGTTTCCCAGTGCCACCGAAAGGAGGGGGAACAAACCCAACCCTTTCCTGCTAATCAAAACCAGGCCTGAAATTAGAAAGCGGCTCGCGTTCAGCCCCCCGCTTGCTGGGAGCGCAGCGTTAGCCAGCCAAATGTCAGAGCTCCTATTTATGGAAAGCAAGAGCCTCCTTTTCCACAGAGGAGCGTCGGAGAAGGGACCCGACTGGCATCCTTACTGTGGGCAGACAAGGGCAGCTCCGGAGGTTACTGAATTGCCCTCGACACTTGCCGGCACCGTTTTTGGTTTGGCTGAGCTTGTTTGAGCTCTTTTTGTAGCCTTTTTGCCTGGAAGGTGTAAAACACTGGCTCCTTGCTGGCCCCGAGCAGCTGGCAGCAGTGCAGAAGAGCCAGTCCCCAGCTGTACCAGCACACCAGGGGCACCTTGCAACTGGGGGTGAAACTGTCCCGGTGTTTCTCCCTGGAGGACCCATCCCCTCTTTGGGCACAGTAAATCATCCTGCTTCATGGTCCAAGTAGCCAGTGCCTGCTCCGGCACAACTGCTGGAAGAAGCTCGCCATGGATGGGGCATCCAGTTATCCCCTTTTACTGGAGAAGGGTAGGATGGAGCCAGGCTGGGTTTGCTTTGCTGCAGCTGGCAATGACCGGATCCTGCCTGCAATGCTGAGCTATTGATTTGCTTTTGGCTCCATCAGGCTGGACTAAAAGCCTCTGCCTTCCCCTTCCCTCCCTTGATGCTTCGCTTTCCCATTGCTCTCCCTCCTCCAGCCAGCCCGCGTCCAAGCGGCGAGAAATCGGGGAAGCGTTTTCATCCCCATGAATGCAGCTGGTTACGTAAGAATAATTGGGATAAATGAGCTTATTTATCGCGGCCCGTTCCATTTTAATGGGGTCCAGAGCAATCGCCGGGTTGGGTTATGTAAAAGCCCACACAGAGCATCTCATTGTCCGGCAGCGGCCATGCGGGATGCGGGAGCTGACGATGGAGAGGAGCCGGGGCTGGGCGAGGAGGGGATGGGTTGCTTGGCAGAACTGGGAGGAAGATGGGGGGTTTCTTCCTCCATGTGTTGGCAGGGAAAATCCATTTCTTCATTGCCCGTCCACCTCCTGCATCCTTAACACACCAGGCTATGGTCTTTGGTGTCTCTCTGTAGCCATATAGTCTTCCACCAGTCCTTCCCTGCAGGGACATCTGGAAACTTGCCTCCTTCCTCTTCCTCACCCCAGGAGGTGAAGATGTGACCCTGGGGGGGTTCAGGTGTGCCTCCCACCTCCCAGCCAAACTGAGATGCACTGAGCAGCTAGCAAATGCCTCTCGCCCAGCCACTGAAGTCGGTGCTCCTTGTTTTGCCTCCTAAACCCTTCTGAGATGCCTCCAGGGGGATTTGGTTGCCAGCTGAGATTATCTGGTGGGGAACAGTGCTTGGTAGGAGTTGGGGGAAAGCAGAGATGCTCTGGGGGATGCCAGCATCTCCCCTGGTGCCGAGGTTCCCCACCAGCCCATGGCAGAGATGCAGGGACCCAGAGAGCATCCCAGTTTCAGGAGAAGCTGGGGAGCTGGGTGGGCTCCCCCAGGTCTCCCCGATACAGGCACCACAGAGCTGAGCCAGTGCTGGGCAGTGTTTCAGGTCTCCTCAGACAAAGACCCAAGAACACAGGAGGCTGGAGAAAAAACAGGAAATCCCCAAATCCAAACAAATGCAGAAGAAAAAAAAAAGAAAAAAAAATCTGGTTTTTGGTTTCTGGTCTAAAATGTTGAAAACCTTGGGAATGCCTCAAGGTTTGTTAAGCAGGACATTCCTGCCGTGACCCGCCGGGCCCGGCCAGGCACATCGGCGTGGGCCGCGGCGCCAGCTACACTGTGTTTTGGGGAGAGCGCTGTCGGTGGGGTGTACGGCGGAGCAGAGGCATCTTCCAGCTTCACCAGCTGGAGCTCCGGAGCCCCTCGGCACCAGATCTTATGGGAGCCAGAGCGTGGAGGAGTTCAAAGAGCAACAGGGCAGGTTACTGGAAGAAAGGGGGGCTGTAGATGGAAAGGCTCCAGGGCTCCCAAGTTGTACAGTGCCAGGAGGGAGTGGTTTGTCCCAGTGGCCATGCTCGCTCCCTACCAGTTCCCTGGTGTTGGGTGGATACTGGTCTGACTGGACCATCACATGCCATCTGTAACCACGCTGCTGCATGCTCCCTGCAGTTGTCAGGGTGGAAAGTTATGCTGAAACCTCTCGAGGGAGGCCACTGGGAGGCTTGAGGTGGCAACAAGCCACAGTGGTGGGTGCTGGCGAGGTCCCAGAGCAGCACGACCAGGGATGTGTCTTAGCCCAGCTATTTTTTTTGGCCTTGCCGTGGTGTGAATAGGTGCACCCTCCAAATGCAGAGCCTGGTATTACCCTGCAGCAGCTCCACTCCGGTGCCACCACACTCGCCCAGCCTCTGGTGTGCCCGTATCTGTCATCCCTGGTCCTCTCTGCAGGAAGAGGGTGATGCACAGGCTCAGGTCAGGGTCTCTGCTGTGCTCGTTAACCATCCTTTCTCTCCTCTGTGATACGCAGGCAGCTTTGTCTACTTCTGAATGCAGAAAACATCTTCCACTCCATGGCAGACATACTGCTTCGGGAAGAGGACCTCAAGTTCGCCTCTACCATGGTCCATACCCTAAACACCATCCTGCTGACCTCCTCCGAGCTCTTCCAGCTGAGGAACCAACTGAAGGACCTGAAGACCCCGGTATGGGCAGCGGGAGCAGGCTTAGGAGGACATAATGGCATCAGCAGGGACCTGGGGACATGTCTTGCTGCTCGGTCTCCTCCTGGCAAGTCCCAGGGCTGGAGCTCAGGTGCCCGGGGCAGCCCCTTCATTCATCCTCTCTTCAGGAGTTGAGGGGGGCTTGGAGCACGTGCCCAACTCTTGCTTTTCTCCCCCGGGATGGGAACAGGCTCCCCGAGCCCTCGAGCAGCTGCCGCCTCCCTCCCTCCCTCCGCCCCGACACGGGCCAGGGGACAGGTGACAGCGGGAGCAGAGCCCCCCAGTCCCTCAGCTGTCCCTGCCAGGAACGCGTCTGTGGGGTTTGCCGAGCAGCTGCCACCAGCACCAGTGACATCTCCTGTCTTCTCCTCCTCCTTATGCTGAAGGCCAGCTATGCAGTGGTGTCACCTTGGGCGCAACAGCCACCGTCCTCCAGCCCCTTGTCCCTCAGTGGACACAGCACCCCCAAGGGCCACCCCGTCACACTGCCACCCCAAAACCCACCTGGTCTCCATCTCCCGAGGCTGCTGGGCTCATGCCAGTGCCAGGTGGACTTGGTGGGTCCAGAAATGTCCCTTTGTGTCTGGGTGGCACTTGCCAGCCCGGTGGGTTCGTGTCGGGGACGTGGGGGTCTCCGTGCCACATCCTTGATCCCACTGGTGACCTGACCCCAATGGCTTCCTCTTTCCCCAGGAAAGCCGTAACCTCTTCTGCTGCCTGTACCGGTCCTGGTGTCACAACCCTGTGACAACCGTGTCCCTCTGCTTCCTTACCCAGAACTACAAGCATGCCTACGACCTCATCCAGAAATTGTATCCTTTGGGAGTTTTCTGTGAGGCCAGTTCCCCAGGCTGGCCCCTGGCCCCTCTGTGGCCACCAAGGTCACCCTGCGGGCCAGCCTAACCTCCTGGCTGCAGCCCATCATTACCAGGGCGGCGTCCCTGCGATGAGAGGGCAGGGCAGCCTGTGCTGGGCGCACGCCAGCTCCCTTCCCCTTGTGTCATCCTTATTTTTTGTGGCATAAAAAGAGAATAGCGTGCACCGGCTGAGACCTGACCTTACCCTGCCCACAAGGGGAAGCTCCTCAGCATCCTCTTCCTCCCAGGAAGGTGAAGGCTTTGGCCTCCTGGCCTGATGAGGAGCAGGCAGCGCCCGGTGCGGTGCGGTTCCCAGTGAGCTCACCGTCTGCCTGGAGCAGAATGATTATTTTCATATGCTGGCAAACCCCGAGCCTCCCTGAGTAGCTTTCCATATGAAGAAGCTTAATAACGCGCTCGGGTTCTCTTCCCGGTGCATGCCGGCATTTCTCCTGGGGGACAAGAGTGCTCGGCATCGCCTCCGTGCCATCCTGGTGGGCCAGGGGGGTAAAAGCAAGCGTCCTCCTTTGCACCATCTACCTGCCTGCTCTCTGGCTAGGCAAGCTGACAGCTTTTTGGGCAGCCTGCCTTTTCCCCCATCCCTGCCTGTTCATCCTGTTTCCTTCCATCGTCCCTTGGCCACCCTGCAGACCTTTCAGCCCTGCCTGTGTATCAGCCCTGCCCGTTCCCTGCCTGCTTGCTTCCCGCGGGAGCTGCTGGTGCAGGGAGGGTTTGGCAGAGCCACAGTCCACGCCGAGCATCACCCGGCTGAGCCATCTGCTGCTGCCAGGCCACCCTTTTCCAAGGGAACGTCCTTAACGGCCGCATCCAGTGGGGATCTGGAGGTCACCGTGGATTTCCTCACCGAGGTGGACAAGCTGGTGCAGCTCATCGAGTGCCCCATATTCACATGTAAGGAGGAAACCCCGTGTGGGGCAGGGGCGGCGCGCGGTGCTCCCCCACCCCAAGCGTGTCCCCCTCCCTGCTCCTTCATCGCAAGCGGCAGCTGCCACACGAATAAATAGAGCAGAAGTTATGAGACTTCTTGCCGGGAGGTTTGCCGAGTGCTGGAGCTGCCCGCCAGGGCCAGGCGCACTGGCAGCACCGGGGGGGGGCTGCTCGCCCCCCAGATATAGGTTAAGGGAGCGAGCGGACCTGGCACCAAACAAAGGGATGGGGGAAGGATGGGGTGGGCCTGGACCATGCTGAGCATCGCCACGGGCAGGGCACGGGTAGGGTATCGGCTGCGGGGAGCCGCATGTGCCACCCTTGGAGATGCGGGATGGTGTCGCAGGTGCTGCTGGGGCCCTTAGCAAGAAAAAACGTGGGGTTTTTTTCTGGAAAAGGAGCATAAGCCCATAAAACCAGAGATGCTTCTCTCTCCAGATCTGGCCCCCCAGCCCCAGGAATGTGTCCCCCGCATTGGGTAACGCAGCCAGGGCCTGGCTGGGGGCTCAGGGCCATGGCGGTGGGAGCCGGGATGGGGAGGGGGGGATGTGGCGGGGTGACCTGTGACCATGGGGGGGTTTCTTGTGATGGTGTTCAGCTGCCCCTGGGTTCCTTCTCCCTGGAGATGGAGCTGGGCGTTGGGGGCATTGGGAAATGTCCCAAAAAGGACTTCGGGAGGGGACTGTATAGGTCCAGGGCTATTTCAGGGAATACCTGGGGGAATATTTGGAGGCATATATTTGAGGGAAGAGGGTTAGAGCAGCTAGGCAATGGAGATGTGGGCTGGCCCGTGGTCACGCTTCCTCCCGTGGTGCCCTGTGCTTCATCCCGAGGATGACTTTCCTTCGCACCATGCAAGGTGGGAACGATTCCTTGAGGGTTCCCGATCCCACTCACCTTAATCTCCAAGTCTTGGCGTGGGGGACAGACATGCCCCCCCCCATGGAGCAGCATCCCTGGGCATGAGTCCTTTCGCAGAGAGACACCAGAGGTGCTAGTGCCAACCAGGAGGTGAGCTGCTGGGGCAGGGACCTCTCGCCCCATCCCCTGGGCTGCCCCAGGTGGGACCTCAGGTGTCTGTAGGGCTTCAGAAGGCCCTTCTACCCCTGAACACCACGAGGGATGGAGCAAGAAGGTGGTTTCCCCTCTGCCAAGCAACGCCATGGCCCAGCACACGTAACCATCAGGGCCGAGTGGAGAGGATCCCTTCTGCTCCAGAGAGTCCCCAGGAGGGTGTCACCCAGCCCTTCTGACATGTGATGCCCCAAGGCGGGTAATTCTGCTAATCCCTCAGAAGCTGAGAAGCAATTTCATGTTGCACATGTGTCCTCAGGCAGACAGCATGGACAGGCTCGAGGATGAGCAGCAGCAGGGATGGGAGACTGGGGAGCCGTCTGCCCCCTTCCCTAGCTGGCAGCGGGGGGCTGTGGTGAGGAGAGGTGCTTCTGGCATGTGTGGGACACGAAGATGGATGAGTTAATGCAACGGGAGAGGCTGCTGGTGCCATGCAGGTGCCCCTCAGGTTGGCTGGCAGAGGCTTACAGCCTCCCCAGGACCATCAGCTGGGTTGGGAGGAACCTGCTATTGGGGCTGGAGGCAAAATGCATTTTACCCACCTCCCCATCTTCTTCCTCCCCTTTTCCAGATCTCCGCCTGCAGCTGCTGGATGTGAAGAACAACCCCTACCTGATCAAGGCTCTCTATGGCCTGCTGATGCTGCTGCCCCAGAGCAGTGCCTTCCAGCTCCTCTCCCACCGCCTGCAGTGCGTGCCCAACCCTGAGCTCATGCAGACAGCGTAAGTGCCACGGGGACAGACCCCCAGCATCGGGGCTGGGCCAGCCGTCCCCACCGCAGCCGAGCATCCCCACAATCCCAGGCTCAGCCCCGTGCTCTTCTTTCGCCCTGCGGTTCCTTTGCGGCCGCGGCTGCTCCTTGCCCCGTGGCCGAGAACATTGGCTCGGGGGGGGTTTTGTGTCTATATTTGGTAACCCTGGGAGGGCTGTGCCTCATCCACAGGCATTTGGCATCCGGGATGGAAAATTTCACTTGTGGGGTCGCTATGGAAACAAGCAGAGCCGGAAAGGAGGTTTACAGAGAGAGATGCCGGCAGCCGGGGGTGCTCCCAAAGCATCCCCCCCAAGCCTTGCACCCGAAAGGAGCCTGTGTCACCCGTGCATGCCTGGGGGGCTTGCTTCTCCGTCCCCATGCCTGGCCTTCAGGGAGCCATGAGCAGCGATGTGCAAGGGTGGCCTCTCCCTGGGGATCAGCCAAAATCCTCGTGCTCCCTGCCCAGGGATGCAGCCCACCTGGCTCGTTAGATGCCGGTGGTGGGATTTCCTCTCCAGCCCTCAGCTAACGAGCAGGGAGGGTTGATGTTAAAGCTGGGTCGTCCTTTGCAAAGCCCTGAGAACAAAAAGAAGAGCTCCCAGGATGAGCAGGTTTCTGAATTAACCCCCCACCGCCACCACTCCTTGGCTTTTAACAGCTTCCCTGGGCTGGCTTTTATCCCTCGTGGCCTCCAGCGCTGAGCTCATACCCACAACCCGGCACTGATTTTAGTTGGGGGGGCAGATGGGGGGGCTGTATGTGCTTCCTTCCCCCCTTTTATCCCCTCCCTTGGCCCCGGCAGCGGGTTTTTTTTCGAGCAACCAGAGCTGTCAGACGGCGTGAGCATCTGATTAACTCTGACCTACATTCCTTCAAACACCGAAGCCGGCTTTCGTAACAGGCCAGCCCCAGCTGCCCCCTCCCTGGGGGGACGCCAGGGACGCAAGAGCCGCCTGCCATCCTCCTGTGGGCTCCCCCATGTCCCCTGATGGGCTGGTGTCCCCCTCCCATTGCGCGGGGACAGCTCTGAGGGATGAGCACCCAGGGCTCCAGCCATGGGTGCTCATCCCCCGGGGCTGTCTCCGCTGCCACCAGTCCTTCTCCACACCGAAGCACCCAGATATTTTTTGCTTGTTCCTAAAACCAAGCAGGGAAACTGAGGCACGTGGCACCAGCATCCTTTCCGGCCAGTCTTGCATCTTTTGGCCGGAATGGGTTGGGACGGGGGGGAAGCATCCATGTTGGAGGGGTTAAACCTCCCCTGTGGGGCCAGGGTGCTGAGGCAGATGTCCCTTGTCCCCTCTCTCCTGTGCCAGGACTTCTTGGGCTCCGTCTCATGCCTTTAGGGGAAGGAAACAGGGGTTTTGGGGGTGTTTAATGGGGCACCAGCATCTCTAGGGTGTGCTGGGCTCAGCTTCTTCAGGACAAGCCCTTGGTGCTGCCTGCGATGGATGCCCAGCGTACAGGCATTTCCTGCCCCTTCCTGCCCTCACTCTCTGCTCCCTCCCCGCAGGGACAGCACCAAACCAAGCGCCAGCTTCAAGAGGACGACAGCCTCCAACATCGACTACACAGAGCTGCTCCAGCACTTTGAGAAGGTCCAAAACAAGCACCTGGAAGCGCGGCACCAACGAGCCGGGCGGGCAGAGCAGCTGGACCGGCGGGTGGTCCTCTGAGCATCCCCGTGGCAGCCACGGGTGTGCACGGTTGCTGGGGCAGGGACCAGGGGACACGGACCAGGGGACAGGGACACCGATTGCTGGCCGCCGGAGGACGCGGTGGGTTTAATGGCAGAGGGAGATGGGCGAGTGCTTGGCGCGGGGCTGGATTTCCTCCCTGCTGTATGTGCGGATGGTGGGGGACCCCCAGGCTGTGCCCAGCTTCTCCCATGGGTGATGTGATGACATGGGGAAGGGATGTAGGAGGAGAGGGCCAGGGAAAAGCACCTCATCTTCTCTTGCAGTAGGGCAAGGAAACTCCCCTTTGCTTTGCTAATGCCTTCCCCGTGACTGTCAGCTGAGCACCCAGCCTCCTGCCAGCAAGACCGGAGGGGAAGGGAAGACAGGAGCAACCCCTGGCCTCCCGCCCTGGAAAACAAGCACGCGAGGCTGCCGGCTGCCTTTCGCCACCCTGGCTTCCACCCTCCAGATCCAAGGCCGCGCCGGAGGCTGCCGGCAGCATCTCGCCTGGGAACTCACACTCCTGTGCGTGGCACTCGGTCCCCTCCCTGCGTCGACGCACCCTCCCCGAGCCCCCAGCTCTTGGCACGGACGGCGGCACAGCCTTAACTCCCAGCCAGCACCAGGGGCACGAGGGGTGGCGGAGACCCCCATCGCAGCCAGCCCCAGACTCAATTCTTTGTTCCTACGTTAAGCTCCCCACGGTAAAATAAACGAGCAATGCAGAGCAGGCCGTTCCTGGTAGCTGGGCTCCCCATCCTCGTGGATCCAAAATCCTAGTGAGGGCACGGGATGGCATGGAGCATCTTGCTCAACGCTGTGCCCCGAGCTGGCCCAGTCCTGCCACGTTGGCTCGCCAGCAAGCAGGGCTTCTCCGCCTGCTCCTCTTCGCAGCAGGAAAAAAAAAACACACCGCCGAAATTCTTCCAGGCCACGGTCATGAAACCACAGCATGGTGACAGGCATTTTCCTGGCCCTGAGCAGCCGCCGGCACTGCCTTCACCCCGTCCTGCAGCACCAAGAGACCATCACCGCCGGCACATGCCAGGCTGCTGCGGTTCGGGGGGTCACCGTTGCATCCCTGGCGCGTTTCAGGCCCTCACCTGATCCCGGCGAAAGAGGAGCTGGAGGAATTCATGGAGTTTTTATGGCTCCTGGCCTGTTTACAGCAGAGCCGGGCTCTGGCAGCGGGTTCCCCGAACAGCCCCGCACCAGTGCTGCTTTGGCCAGGATAAAGACATTCCTGTCATTCCCGGGAAAGGGCTTTCCAAACCCGGTCATGGCGGGTTAATTTTAACAGCCAACCCTTTAGGATGGGTGAGCGGTGGCTTCCCCAGCCCACCAACCGCTTGGGGTGCTGGGGAGGGTCCCTATTGCCTGTCCCCAAACCCTGCCAGGACATGGCCGGCGTGGGCCAGAGCTGCTGCCAGTCCCAGGGCTCTGCCTGTTGCTCTTGCCAGGCTCACTGCCGCTGAGCAGCCTCTTTCCACACTGAGGGATGGGGTTTATGGGGAGAAATTCCAGCTGGCTGCCGGAGTGTCGAGCCATAATCGTTTCCTTATGGGTGGCTCTTGACCAGTGCCGGCCAGAGCAGCATGGTGCTGCCGGGGCAGCACCGGTGGGGGATTGGGGCTGCTTTTCTGGCAGGAGGGGGAATAGGTGGCTCAGGATGAGCCCCTCACCCCGGCTGAGCATCGTTTCACCGCTCGGTGCAGCTTGGTGTGTCGGGGCTCAGCCCAGCCCCCCAGAGCCCGGGAGGCTGGAGATGGGGCCTCGGGATGGCTATGGGGCCAGCTCATCTGCTGGTAGGCCATGCGTTTCCCATGGCTCTCCAGACATGGATGGCCATAAGATGTTTCAGAGCTGCCATATAATCACCCCGGAGGGCGTTAAACTTAAAACCTGTGCCAAGGTGGGTGCCCGCAGCACACCTAGGCACGCGCCTTCCCCAGGTGAGGAAGACAGTGGGGGTCAGACAGCCCTTGGAGAGAGGCTGAACAGAGCCTGGCCTGGAGGTGCATCCCCCCAGCGCCTCCGGCGACCCGGGGGCCGCCCCTGAGCAGTCCCGCTGCTGACCCCAGGCCCAGCATCCCTGAGCGCAGGGCAGCAGGGCGCACGGCCCCCAGGCCCCGCATCCCGGGGCTCCCCACCCACCACCCCAAAAGCAGCCCTCGGGGTTCCTCCGCCGCCCTGGCAGCAAACCCCGCCGCTGCCCCCCCAGTCCCAGCCCCCCCAGCCATCCCCCGGGGCTCCCTCCGCCGCAGCCCTGGGGCGCCCGGACCGGCTCCCCGGCACCTCCCGGCGCCTCCCCGACCGCCGCCGGCCCCGGCACCCGAGCACCCCCCCTCCCCAGCCCCGGCTCCCCCCCCCCGGCCCCGCGGCGGGCGGCGCATGTGCCGCGCAGCCCCCGCCCCGCTCCGCCCCCGCCGCCCCACTCCGCGCTCCCCGCTCCGCGCCCCGCTCCGTGCTCCCCGCTCCGCTCCGCCACCCCAGGGGGGCGGCCCAGGGGGGCGGCGGGTCCGCTCAGCCCCCGGGGACCGCGGGGGGGCGATGCACCGCGCCGCGCCCCGCCCGGCCCCCCCGCCGCTCCGCCGCCCCGCAGCCGCCGCCGCCGCCGCCCGGGCGCCGCCCGCCCCCCGCCGCCGCTGAGCCTGGCCCGCCGCCGCCGCGGCCTCCCCCGGCGGCGCCGCCCGCCCCGGGCTGCCGCAGCGCCGCGATGGAGACGGCGGAGAAGGAGTGCGGAGCCCTCGGTGGCCTCTTCCAAGCCATCATCAACGACATGAAGGTAGGGACACCCCCCCACGCCGTTCCGCTGCCGTGACAGCGCTCCCCCCGCTGCTGCGGGCACGGACCGGCCGGCGTCGGGCCCCGCGGCGGGTACCGGGGCTCCCGCATCAGCCCCGCGGCGGGTACCTGGGCTCCGCTGTCCAGCCCCGAGCTGGGTATCGCGGCCCCGTGTCGGGTAGTGGAGCCCCACATCAGCCCCACATCGGGTGTCAGAGCCCCACATCGGGTGTCGGAGCCCGGCACTGGGTGCCAGAGCCCCACGTCAACCCCATATTGGGCATCGGGGGCCTGCTTTGGGCATTGGACCCCATGCTGGGTATCACAGCCCCATATCAGCCCCGTATCCGTCACCCGGTATTGGAGCCCCATATCAGCCCCGTACCCGTCACCGAGTATCGGAGCCCCACGTTGCGTATTGGAGCCCCATATCAGCCCCATGTCCATCACCGGGTATCGGAGCCCCATGTCGGGTGTCACAGATCAGGCATCTCTGCCCCACATCGGGTACCGCTGGCCCCGCATTGGGCATCGCCGCCCGTTTGGGGCATGGCATTGCCCCCGCCACCATCCGCTCCCCAGCTTGGATTTCTGCTGGACCCGCTTGGGTTTGCACCAATGGAACAAAAAGGTTCCCCCGGCTCCTTGATCCCATTTCCCAGCCCGGGGAGGGGACATTGCCTCCACCCTCCCTGGGAGCAGGATGGGGCCATGTTTAAAAAAAAAGCCTTTTATGTTTGTTTGTTTTCATTTAAAAAAAAAAACAAAACAAAAAAAAACGCTGGGGTGCATTTTTGCCTGGGGGCTGAGCGGGGAGGAGGGGACGAGACAGGTTTCTTCATCTCGGGGGGCCAAAATTCCCACTGCTGGTCCCTGGTGTTCAGGTTTAGATGTTCAGGTTTAGCCCCAGTCATTTTCGGGAGGCAAAAGCTCTCTTCCTCCTCCTCCTCCTCCTCCTCTTCCTCTCTTCTTGCTGCAGCCCAGTCCAGACAATGCTGTCATTGCCAAAGCAGGAGAGGGGGGGATAAAAAAAAAAATAAAAGCCTTGCTGAGAAGGAGATTAACCCCTTCGAGGGGTGGTGGTGGCTCCGCGGGGCTGGACTCTGGCTCGGGGCTGGGAGAAAAGCCCTCAGGGGAGAAAATCACGCTTTCCCCAGATGCCAGCCCCAGGGTGGTGGTGGCCAGGGCTGGTGGGGAAGGGTGCCCAAACACCTTCACCCCAGCCACCCCCTCCTGGCAGCCTGGCTGAGCCCCGCGTCCCCAGGGTAGATAGAGGTGGGGGCAGCCCGTGCCTCAGTTTCCCCATTGCCCCACTGAGGCTGTGGAGGGGATGAGCCAGCCCGGAGCCATCATCTCCCTGGCTGCTGTCAGCGCGGCCACACAGTGGCGTGCCCAGCCCCATCGGGACAAGGTTGGGCCAGGAGCCCCTCACCGTGGCGTCGCACGCCGGTGTGTCTGAGGAAACTGGGCTGGATTCATTTTTGTGCCATTTATAGGTGGGAAAGATGAGAAAAAAATAATAAAAAAGAAGAAAAAAAACCCACCATGCTCAGGTCGTACCCTGCACAGCCCCGGCCCAGCACCGGTGGCCCCTAAGGGTGCATCATCCCTGTCCCTGTCCCCGTCTCCCAGCCACGTGGGTGTCCTGGCACGGGCACTGGGGGACTGGGAAAAATAATCCCCTGCCCAAAGAGGTGACAGCGTTCAATGGCAGCGATGTGCTCAGGGTCCCATGGCCGGGACCCTTGTGCTGAGCACAGGTGCAAAGGGACCTTATTTTGGTGGCAGGTGGCTTTTTGGCACCCCTTGGCCTCCCTTGGGAAGGATTCGGACAGTGAAGCCTGGTGGCAGTCCCCAAGCTGGCGGCGTCCCCAAGCTAGCTTCATTCCTGTTGCCTCTCTTCCAGTGTGCTCGGCGTCCCTGGGTGACCTTGGCATGTCCTTGTCCCCGTTGTCCTCGTCCCCATCCTCCTCCTGCCTGGCATCGCGGGGGGCTGAGGGCATCACAACCTGCCCCCTCGTTAGCGGGGACCCTCCGCTCGCCCTGCCTGGGGTGGCTGAGGGAAGGTGGCGCTGGGACGTGGCCCTGCCCTCCAGCAATGGCATTCTCCGGGGACTCACAGCTGTGAGCCAGGGCGCTGCCACAAGTGGCACATGAAGTGGCATCCTCAAAGCCCTTCTTTGCTGACTCATGAGGAAATTGAGGCTTTCATGGTCCCCGAAAAACAACACTGGGCTGGTCCCATGCCCCCTCGGTGCAAACCCTGTCCCCAGAGGTACCACCAAGCTGGGCTCATGGGGATGTGCGGTGACCCATGTCCTGCAAAGCTGGCTCTGGTGCCCGTGTCCCAGCCTGGTGGCCACCCCAGGGGGGGTTGCAGACCTCCGGCACTGCCATCAGATGGTGGCACCGGGATGGCACCAGGATGGTGTGACTGAGACGACAGCACTGGGACTGACCTCGCCAGGATGGCAGCACCAGCATGGCCTCGCTGGGATAGTGGCACCAGGACTGGCCTCGCTGGGATAGCTTTGCTGGGATGGTGGCACTGGGACCAGCCTTGCTGGGATGGCACCAGGATGGCCTCACCGGGATGGTGGCACCTGGATAGCCTCACCGGGACGGTGGCACTGGGACTGGCCGTGCCAGGCTGGCACTGGGATGGCCTCGCTGAGACGGCACCAGGATTAACCTCACCAGGACAACACTGTGACTGGTCTCACTGGGATGGTGACACTGGGATGGCCCCACCGTATGGTGGCACCAGGATTAGCCTTGCTGGCATGGCACCAGGACCGGCCTTACTGGGATGGCACTGGAGCTGGCATTACTGGGACTGGCCTCGCTGGGACGGCACCAGGATGGTCTTACTGGGACTGGCCTCTCCAAGGCACCACTGGGACTGGTCTTGCTGGGACTGGCCTCGCTGGGACAGAGCTGGGATGGCCTCATTGGGACGGTGACACTGAGACAGCACTGGGATGGCCTCACCATGAGGGCACTGGGACTGGTCTTGATGGGATGGCCTCACCAAGATGGCATCAGGATGGCCTGGCCAGGATAGCACCAGGGTGGCCTTACTGAGATGGCACCAGGGTGGCCTCCCCAGCACCTGTGACCTGTCTGTGTCCCCGCATGACCACCCCATTCAGGGCTCGGGGGACCCCAGAGCTCCCCTCCTGCCCCATTGGTCCTTGTGGGCTCCAGGGAACCGGGGACTGGGGCTACCTGCTGCAGGGCTGGAGCCCTCCATGGTGGTGGTTTTGGCCATCGCTGCTTTGGGGGAGGCCATAGGTGCTGGAAAGCTCCGCTCTGCTGCTGACCAGGGTCTCAAAGCTTGCCTGTGCACCAGCTTCTTTTCTCCCCTCAAATTTCCAAACCCATAAGCTGCCTTCACCCCTTTGAGGAAGAGGAAGCGATCACCCAAAATCCCAGGGTCTCTATGGTCTACAAGGTTGCATGGCCAGACTGGAAGGGGAAAAACCCAGGAGAGGAAAGGGGTTGTGCTCAGCCTTTATTAGCCATCAGAGAAGCCACACCTAGCCAGGCTCAGCCACTGAGCTGCCCCATCTCTCTGTGAAGGGGGGATTTGCCCTGCCCAGGGAGGGGACGCAGTGGGGTGAGGGGATCCGGCTCTCACTGTCACCTTCCCTCCTTGCAGAGCTCCTACCCCATCTGGGAGGATTTCAACTCGAAGGCCACGAAGCTGCACTCCCAGCTCAGGTGAGTGGCTGGGGGGGGAAACGAGGGACCCCCCCTCCCCGCGGGCACATCCTGGGGTGCCCAGCGCCCACTGAGCTCCCCCCTCACTCTCTCCACCCCAGGACCACAGTGCTGGCCGCAGTTGCCTTCCTGGATGCCTTCCAGAAAGTGGCCGACATGGCCACCAACACCCGAGGTAGGGTCCTCCCCACCCAGGGGAGGGCATCCCCGCGCTTGGCCGGGCAGGGGGATGGCTGGCGAGTGTCCCCTGTGCGGTGTCCTCTGCCCACGTGGCTGGGGTGGGCTTCAAGCAGAAACTCCACCATCCATGGAGATGTGTCCACCCTGAGCTGGAGCATCCCCTGGGAAGCAGGGTTGGAAAGATGGGGTGCAGCCTGAGGCTGGGGAATGGGTGGGGTGGGCACCCATGTGGGTGCTGCGCCTCACCACTCATGAGTGCTTAGCCAGCATCTTCTGGTGGGGCTAGTTTGCTTGTGGGGAGATTTGGGGTGATGGAGCCCAGTGCTGTGGTCCCCTTGCACCCATTTCTGCCCCCTGGGAGGCACCCAGATGTGGGGCTGAGCTGCCCTCCCAGTGCCCCTTGTCCCCTGCACCCACCTGGGAGGTGCCTGGGGGGTCCTGGCTGCTCCAGGGGGCTCCGGGGAGGAGAATTAGATGGAGGGAGATGCAGGAGCCCACACTCGACTGCTTCAGGGATGAACCCCGACCTGCCGGCGAGGTGATGCTGCAGGTGGGGTGCGCCCATGCTGCTATGGGGTGGGGGACTGGACCCCCAGACCCTCTCCAGGTGCTCGGTGGTGTGAGGAGCCACTTCCCACCACTTGGCTTCTGCCAAGCAGATGGTCCTGGGCTGGTTTGCAGACTGGCGGCATCCAGGCCATCTGGAGCTGCGTAGGGAGGAGGAGGAGGAGGAGGAGGAAGAGGAGGAGGAGGCAGCAGCAGCTTGAGCCGGGATCAGCTTTGCCTCCAAACCCACTAGCCCACCACACCGGGAGGATTAGGGCTCCCTCAGCACCCCTCCAGCACCAAAAGCGAGGGAGGGGACATGGGGGGGATGCTGGGGACAGCAGGCGACCGGCACCACAGGAGTCAGCATCACAGGGGCCACCCTGTAGTGCTGCGCCGGGTGGTGGCATCTTGGGGACACCCCTGGACACTCCTGCTTTTTTCTGGGGGTGGGGAGGCAGAGTGGCGGTGTGGGGAAACTGAGGCAGGGCACTGGGTGGGGGCTGGCTGGCAGCCTCGCACGCAGCGCGTGAGCACGCGGGGGAATCGGATTAGGAGCAGCAGGAGCTGGGATAAGAGCATTAGGAGCAGGATTAGGAGAATACCGTAGCGCAGGAGGAGAAGGCCCTTGGCCTGCAGGCTCCCCCATTTCTGTAGCAACAGTGGGGTGCCCAAAACTCCTGCAAAGGGTGGGAGGTGTCTCTGGAGGCTTCTTTTGGGGAGAGAAAGGCAGAATATCACTCCCTAGCTTGCTCCCAAGGATTTTGGATTGCTGCTTTTCCTGGGATTTGCCAGCAGCACTGCCACCATGTGGCCATCCTTAGGCTTCAGAGTTAACAGCTGTTTTACCAAAAAGGGACGCTCCTGCTTTCTGTTGCTGGCCAATATGCCCCCCCCAGGGAGCTCTGAATCCCTTTTTATACGCTGGGGATCATGCCTGGAGGTGAGGGACACAGCCGGCTGCCTGGCATGGAGCCAGGGAGGGAAGCTGGTCCCCAAGCCGTTCGCTCTCGGCTGGCCAGTTTCGCGGTCCGTGCCTGGCCAGCTGCACGGTACCTCGCCCCCCCCTTCCCTGGGCCAGGATTTGAGACAAACCAGGAAAAAAACAGAAGCAAGTTTTCATTTTGAAGCCATGGGAAGGGATATTTAGTGCTTTATGTATCAGCTAGTGGATGTTGATTTATTTATTTAGTGGGTTTATCAGGGGAAAAAGTGAGCCACCCCCAAGCCAAAGTGTCCCCAAAGCCCAGAGCATCCCACCACTGGTCGTCCCCGCCACAAGCCAGCCTGGTCCCAGTATACACACTGGGCTGGGACTGGTCTAGGAGTGTCCCCTGCCAGTGTTTCACTCCCCACCAGGTGCCACGAGGGACATCGGCTCCGCACTGACGCGCATGTGCATGCGGCACCGCAGCATTGAGGCTAAGCTCCGGCAGTTCACCAAGTAAGCAGGCCTGGGGCATCGGTGACACGAGTTGGCCAGGCTCAGCCCTCAGCTGGATGTTGGCTGGGCCTGGGGTAGGGGGCTCAGCTCCCTCTCCCTGGTTCCGGCGCTCTCCCATGCTCTCTGCCTCTCTCTCCCTGCTCCAGCGCCCTCATGGAGAGCCTGATAAACCCTTTGCAGGACAGGATTGAGGACTGGAAGAAAACTGCCAACCAGCTCGACAAGGACCACGCGAAAGGTACGGGTGGGATGCGCCAGATCCGTGCCGGGGGGCTGTGCCAGTCGGCGGGGGGGGTCCCGTCTGACAGCACTTCTGTGCCCCCAGAGTACAAGCGAGCCCGCCACGAGATCAAGAAAAAATCCTCTGACACCCTCAAACTCCAGAAAAAGGCTCGCAAAGGTGAGGGGGGGGTCTCCTGGGGAGGGGGGGTACCCCTGCCAGCCCCTCCGCAGCACCCCCTGGCGGGGGGGGCATCCCAGATGGGGCACCCTGGCTGCCTACAGGGATGGTGGGCACCAGGGGGGTCCCGCTGCCCCCCGCAGAAGTCGGGGTGCTGGCCCGGGGGGGTGGTGAGAGGCAGGGGCGCGCGCCCCGGCCCTCAGCCTCTTTTCACACGTTTTCTCTGTCTCCTTCTCTCTTCCCTCCCCTCCACATCCTTCCTGTAGAGCTACTTGGTAAGTGAACCGCTGCCCCCCCCCCCCAGCCCCCTCTCTGCTTCCTCATCTGCTCCCCCTTCCCGGTCTCCCCAGGGCCGGGGCCGCCTCCATCTGTCTGTCCGTCTGTCCATCCGCTCCCTGTGCCCCCCTCACCCCTGCTTTTAGCTTAGCTTAGCTTGCACCCCTCATCCTGGGGCAATGCCAGCCCCACCACAGTGGCACCCCAGTGGGTCCCCTGGTCCCAAGTGCCAGGGATGGGGTGGCCGAGGAGCCCCCCCACCCCTGGGGCTGCCATTGGATAAGGGTGCTCCTGGACCCTCCTGGGATATGGGCATGGGGGGGACCCTGTGGCACCCGTGGGACATGAAGATGGGGTGATGTCTCCAGAGCCTGGAGGTGGCCTGGGCTTGGCCATGGGTCCCCCTGCAGATTGGAGGGGGGGGGGGGGGGGATGTCGGGGGAGCCCAGTGCTGATGGTACCCCATCTCACAGGGAAGGGGGACCTGCAGCCCCAGCTGGACAACGCATTGCAGGACGTCAACGACATGTACCTGCTGCTGGAGGAGACGGAGAAGCAGGCGGTCCGCAAAGCCCTCATCGAGGAGCGGGGTCGCTTCTGCACCTTCATCACCTTCCTGCAGCCCGTGGTGGTGAGTGCTGGGGGGCCGGGGAGGGGGTGTAGGGGGGTTGCTGCTGCCCAATGGGTGCTGATGCTCCCCCTTGTCTGGCCACAGAACGGGGAACTCACCATGCTGGGAGAGATCACCCACCTGCAAGGCATCATCGAGGACCTGGTGGTGCTCACTGCAGAGCCCCACAAGCTGCCCCCTGCCAGCGAGCAGGTCAGTGGAGGGACCGGGGGGGGACAGGGAAAGGGGCAAGCTTCTTCGGGGGGGCTTAAACCCCATCCTTCCTGCAGGTGATCAAGGACCTGAAGGGCTCTGACTACAGCTGGTCCTACCAGACCCCCCCATCCTCACCCAGCAGCTCCAGCTCCCGCAAGTCCAGCATGTGCAGGTATGGTGGGGTGGGCTCCACGCCTGACCACTGCCGGGAGGGAAATCCCTCCTGCTTCATTAACATCGGGGGGGCTAATGATGCTTACGGCCCTTGGGGATGCTCACAAGGTGCATGTCCACCTCCACGTGTCCTTACAGCCAGCTGGTCCCAGGTAATGCAGAGGACCTGGTCTTGGGTGCAGGGTCGGGGCTGAGGGACCATTGGGGCAGGATGATTGCCTAGCACGTGCCCCGTCCTCCAGGTTTCGGGGATGATGTGAGCTGTGCAGGGGGGGCTGGGGGCAAACATGTCACCTTTGCCATGTGCCCCAGGCTGTCCCCTGCCACTGGGGGACACCAGAAGGGAAAGGGGTGCCCTGAAGGGACTGCATGCCTCAGTTTCCCCAGGCTGGGGTGTGGGGCAGGGTGCTGGGCTTTCTGCCCAGGGACCCTGCCGCCTCCGAACCTCCATCTTAAACTCTCTTTTCCTTCCTTTGTCCTCCCCGCCGGTGTGTCCCCGTCCCCCCCGGCGCCCCCCCAGCAGCGTTAGCAGTGCCAAGGGTGGCATGGCGTGGCCCGGCGGGGCTCAGACCTGCTCACCCAGTTCCACCTATCGCTACCGCAGCCTGGCACAGCCCCCCGCCACCGCCACCCGCCTCTCCAGCGTCTCCTCCCATGACTCCGGCTTCATCTCCCAGGATGCCGCTTACTCCAAACCACCTTCCCCCATGCCCTCGGACATCACCAGCCAGGTACGAGGTGGGGAGTGTCAGCGCCACTCACCCCTGTGCCTCAGTTTCCCCTTCTGTAGAAAGGGTGGGTACTGCTGGATGCAACACAAGGGTCCCGTGCGGAGGTGATGGGACCCCGCCCTAGGTGTGTTTCCAGCTGTGTTGGCATTACCGGAGATAAATATTGGGAATATTGGGGGATGCCTGCCCTGCGCCATAGGCCACACGGCAGAGAAACCCCATCTGTGACATTCCCCAGGAATGTGGCACAGGTATTCCCCTGCCCCATGCCAGGGGAACAGGGTATTTCCCAATCACCCCAGCCCCATAATATCCAGTTTGTGCCAGTCGCCCACCAGGCAGCATGGAGCAAGGCTTCCCCTTCACCCTGCATCCTCCCCAGTGCCGAGGATGCTCTGGGACCCCCCAGCACCCCCAAGGAGCTGCTGATCCCTCGCACTGGCTGTGCCGCCGGGTGCCTGGCACTGCCAGCACTGCCTGCCCACGCTAACCTGGCATCACCAACCCGGTGGGAGCCCCTGGGGATCCCAGCGCCGTGGCTGTGGGAACTGTCCCCGCTCCCCAAAATGACTGTTGGCTCTGCAGGGCTTGGGGTGAGCAGGGGGAAAGGTTGGGGCTGAGCATCCCAGCTTCACCCGGCCGGTGCCTCCCCAGCTCTGTGGCCCCCGCTGCCGGGTCGGATCCTGCTTGCCTTCCCGCATTGGCCACCGTGGGGGAGGCACGCTGGGGGCCTGGGTTGGGGGAAGCTGTGGGTGCTGCTCTAACCTGGGGCTGTGGCTCTGGCTGTGCTTCCTAACCACCTCTTCTCTCCCGCTCTGGCTCCTGGCTTGGCCTCACGGCACGGCAGAAGTCCTCCAGCTCGGCATCCTCGGAGGCCTCCGAAACCTGCCAGTCGGTTAGCGAGTGCAGCTCCCCCACCTCGGTTAGTTCTTGCTCTGCCGCCGGGGCATGGGCAGGTGGCAGAAATGTGAAGCCTTCATCAGCAGCACTCTCCTCTTCCTCTCCTCCCCACCCTGGCGCTGTCCCCCATCCCACCAGGGCTGCGTTTCACACATGGGCCCCCCCACACCTCATGGGATTCAGCCCCCAGATCCCCCCATCCCAGCTCCCCATGGGGCAGAGCATCCTGGGCAGCATCCATGGCTCAGGGAACATCAGTGCATGTCCCCTCCTGCCCTGCCCCGCTTTTGGCTCCTGGCCCTGGTGTCCCCGGCATCACCCTGTGCCTTGCCTGTTGCAGGACTGGTCCAAGGCCAGCCCCTACGACCAGCCAGTGGTCCCCACCCTGCAGCGGCGCAAGGACCGCGTGGAGCACCTGCGGGAAGCCGAGATGGGCTCACCCGCTGGCGGGTACCCGGGCATCGGTGGCGAGGATGCTCCCAGGCCCCGGATGTCACCGGCTACAATTGCCGCCAAGGTACCAGCTCCGATGGGAAGAACACAGAGGTGGTGGGCTTTTGAGGGGCTCTGAGGAGAGGAGCTGGGGTGCTGATGGTGCCCCCTTATCCCTGCAGCACGGGGAGGAGGTGTCCCCTGCCGCCAGTGACCTGGCCATGGTCTTGACGCGGGGGCTGAGCCTGGAGCACCAGAAGAGCAGCCGGGACTCGCTGCAGTACTCCAGCGGCTACAGCACACAGACCACCACCCCCTCCTGCTCTGAGGACACCATCCCTTCCCAAGGTACCCCCCCACAGCAGCGAGAGGCACCTGGGGCCACCCAAAATGGCACCCGGAGGGGGGAAGGGGACAGCAGAGGCTTTGGTGGTCCTGGGGCATGTCTGTGTGTGCCAGGTGTTGTAGTGTCAGGCTGTGGTCACATCACATAGGGGCTGGTGGGGTGAAGATTTGATGTGTGTTGGGGGGTTGGTGTGCAGCACAAGCATCATGCCACG
This sequence comes from Nipponia nippon, assembly GCF_047370975.1. NCBI lineage: Eukaryota > Metazoa > Chordata > Aves > Pelecaniformes > Threskiornithidae > Nipponia > Nipponia nippon. The sequence goes on from NW_028262391.1 coordinate 32,492,059, forward strand.
CGGTAACCATGGGGCTTCCTGGTTATTGGGGCGTTAGTTGAGTGTTAGTTGGGTCTTGATGGCTACAGTTGTGCCAGGCAGTGCAATAACAGGTAGCATCACGGCAGGGTGTGGTTGGTGATGGTTTGTGGTGACGTGTTTGGGCACAGCAGTTGAGTACAGGTGGAGACGGTGGGTGATGGCAGCAGAGGTGGTGGTTGGAGATTGAGTAACCACAGGGACAGTCATGTTGCGCTGGGGTTGTGATGGCTGAGCCAGTTGTGAGCACATGATGGTGATGGAGCTTGGCTGTGATCACGCTGTGACAGCAGTGGTTGGGGTGGCTGTGATAGTGATGGTTGGGTTTGACTATGACCGTGTGGTGGTGACGGTTGAGGCCAGTTGTGATGGTCATGGCAGGGGCTGGTTGTGATCACATTGCAATGGTGACAGCTGGGTTTGGCTGCGATCTCAATGTGATGGTTGCGTTTGCTTGTAGTTGCCTTCTGATGATGGTTGGGCTTGATGGTGAGCATGTTGTGCCAACAGTGGTTGGGGCCAGTTGGGACTGAGTTGCAATGACAACAGTGGTTGCGTTTGGTTGTGGTCGCGCTGTGACAGCAGTTGTTGGGGCTGGCTGCGACTGCATTGTGAAGGTGGTGGTTGGGCTTGGCAGTGCCAGCTGTGCCACCCACTGCCCACCCATCCACGCTGACTGGTGCTGCACCCTCCCCAGGCTCCGACTACGACTGCTACTCAGTGAATGGCGACGTGGAGTGTGACCCCCAGAGCGACTTTGACAAGTCCTCCACCATCCCGCGCAACAGCAACATCGCCCAGAACTACCGGCGGATGATCCAGACCAAGCGTCCCGCCTCCACCGCTGGGCTGCCCACTGGCACCAACCTACCGGCTGGCACCACCCCAGGGGTAGCCACCATCCGCCGCACACCCTCTACCAAACCCTCGGTCCGCCGTACCCTCTCCAATGCCGGCCCCATCCCCATCCGACCCCCCATCGTCCCTGTGAAGACCCCCACGGTGCCCGACTCCCCAGGCTACACCGGCCCCACGCGGGTGGGCAGCGAAGAGTGCGTCTTCTACGCCGACGACACCTCACCGAACCCCCTGGATTTTGCCAAAGCTTCGCCCAAGCGGCTGAGCCTTCCCAACACTGCCTGGGGCGGCGGTGCCATGGAGATCTCCGTCTACCCCGGGGCTGGCCAGCACCTCTCCGCCGAGGAAGAGGAGGACCAACAGTTGGCCGCCAACCGGCACAGCTTGGTGGAGAAGATTGGCGAGCTGGTGGCTGGCGCCCACGCCCTGGGGGAAGGCCAGTTCCCCTTCCCCACTGCCCTCGCGGGGTCCGGCCCCAGCGAGGAGACCCCCGCACCCCCCCCGGCAGCCTCCATGGACCCCCCGGCCGAAGACATGCTGGTGGCCATCCGGCGCGGAGTGCGCCTGCGCAGGACCGTCACCAACGACAGGTCGGCCCCGCGGATATCGTGATGACGCCCCGCCAGCAGGGACGCGCCCACCGCGGCCAACGGAGCCCCAGGGGCAGCCGCTGCGCCTCCCTGGGAGCCCCCACCCGCCAGCACCTGCTGCCCCCGCCCCTCCCCGCTGCCCCCCGCTTTCTGTTCCTCTGTCTCCTCCTTCCGTCCCCTCCTGGCCCTTTCCTTACAGCTTTCCTTCACTTGTTCTCTCTTTGGCTCTCTCTCTGCTCTTTTTCTCCTTTTCTTTTTTTCTTTTTTCTCTTTTTCTCCTTTTCTCTTATTCCTCTCTTATTCTTTTCTTATTCGTCTCTTTTTCTTCTCTTCTTTTCCTCTTGTTTTCCTCTTTTTCTTCTATTTTCTTCTGTTCTTTTCCTTTTTCTTCCCTTTTTCTTCCCGTATTCTTCTATTTTTCTTCTCTTCTTTTCCCTCTTTTTTTCTCTTCCTTTCCTCTTTTCTGTCCTCCTTTCTTTTTTCCTTTTTTCTCCTTTCCTTTTTCCCTCTCTTTTCCTTTCCTTCTCCTTCCCCCCCTTCTCTTGTCCTCTTCTCTCTCTGTTTCTCTTTGCTCTCTCTCTTCTCTCCCCCTCTGCCTCCCCGGGCGCAGGCGGGTGGCCCCAGTCCCAGCAGGAGGGGACGGTGCCAGCAGGGCCACGCCAGGAGCAGCATCAGGAGCGGGGACTCCCCGGCCCCCCCCCAGCTGCCTGCTTGGGGCCAGCACGGCTCAGCCCCATTTCGGGGGTCAGGAGCAGCGGGGAAGGGGCTGCGGGGGGGATGTGTGAGAGGGTGGGGGGATGGCGGGGGGACAGCGGGGGGACAGCACAGCCCCCTCCAATTTGGGGGGACACAGGGACGTAGTGGCTGAGGATGCCAAACCTCCTCTTTGACCCCCCTGGGGGTCACTGGGGACCCCCCCAACCCCCCCAAACCCCCTCCCTCTCCCTCCGTACCTGCAGGCCCTGCGCCGGGTTCTGCTGGGGGGGGGTCTGGGCGACGGGGGGTTTCACCCAGACCCCCCGCAAAGTGAAGCAGCTGATTTCTGCCAGTGGCTGGAGGAAAGCACAACCCCCCCCGGCCCCCCCGCTGTACATAGCCCCCCTGCCGCCCCGCTGTCTGTCGCATCGCAGCCCCCCCTTCCTCCCCTTAGGAATAACCATTTAGTTCCCCCCAACACCCCTTCTCCTGCCCAGAACCGCTGATGCCAAGTGACAAATGTTTGGGTTTGGGGGGGGGGGGGGTTCTCTTATTTTGTACAGAAAACAAAAATTCCTTGGAAAAGAAAAAAAAAAAAAACAACCTGTCTTTCAACTGAAGTAACTTTTCTGGTGCTGTTGTTAACTTGGTCCTTTTTTTTTTTTTTTTTAATTTATTTCCCCTCCGTGCTCCCGCCTCTGCCGCCGCTTCCCCCCTTCCCGCCCCTCCACCAGGTTTCTTTCTCTTTCTTTCATTCCCTTCTTTCTTTTAAATTTTTTTTTTTATGGTAATTCCCCTCTTTCCCACCTCCCCCCCAATTTTCATAGTCACTGCTACAAGTAACGAATGCACTGTGAAGATTCCAGTATTAATAAAGGTTGTACTGTAATTAATAGCCTCGCCTGCAGTCCTATGGATGTGCTGGTACCCTGGGGTCACCCCAATAATGGGGGACAAGTGGGAAGGTCCCCATCACCCCTTTGGGGTGCCCATGGCTGGGGGGGGGGGGGGTTCTGTGGGATGCAGGGAGGGGGGAGACATCCCCATTGCCAAGGTGATGGGTGACCCCCAGGATGCAGAAGAGCATTCCTCTGCCCCATCCCCTCCAGGAAAGGGGGTGCAGGCAGTGTCCCCCCCAACACCTCCACCCATCCCGGCAGCACCCGCGGTGCCGCCTCCTGAATTATCAGCAGGATTGCCAAACCTTGCCAGGGCAGCACAACCAGCTGCAGCAGGCAGTGGGAATGGAGGGGTTCGCCGTGGGGAGCGTCTTGCTGACCGGCTGCGATGAGGGGCTCGGGCTGGGGCTGCTGAAGGGCTTGCTGGAGCAGCCCAGCCCGCCCCGGCACCTCTTCGCCGCTTGCCTGGACCCCCAGGGGAAGGTAGGGAGGATGCCAGGGCGGGGGACAGCAGGGTCAGCCCCGGGACGGGCTGGGAAACGCAGAGCCTGGGGGTGCCACCATCCCCACCTGGCTTGGCGGGGGGGGGGGGGGGTTGAGTGACAGCATCCCTCACTGTGAATGGGCATGGAAAAATACATATGTTTATATATATATTTTTTTTGCTAGTCTTGGCATAGATGATAAGTGCCTGGCAGGGGGTGCCGGGGGCAGGTTGCCAGAGGTCCCACACCGGAGGCATCGCTGCCAGGGTCTTTGAAGCTGCTGAGGGCTCAGCCGGGTGCAGAGAAGCAGTGACTCGCCCTGAATCTCTCCCATCGGGGCTTGTCGAAACCTGTCAGCCATGGCATGCAGGACAGCCTGGTTCCCATCCCGGCATGGCACAGGGCCACCCCCCTGCCAAGCCCCTCCACCTGACCCCCCCTTTCTCTGTGTAGGCTGTCAACGAGGTGGCTTTGGGCTGCCCCAACGTCGTGGTCCTGCCTCTAGGTAGGTGCCAGGGTGGGAAGGGGATGAAGCTTCTCGGGATTTAATGGTGCCCATGGCTGGCTCTGAGAAATGCCACAGAAGCAGGCAGGTCCCTCGGTTTGGCTCAGCCCAACCAGGTCACTGCTGGGACCAGGAAGATGCTCAGTGGCCGGGAACTGCCTCCCATCATGTCCTAGAGCATCTTGCCTGGAACATGGCCCCCCAGCCTGTCCCCAAGCCCTTCTGTCCCCTTGCAGATGTGACAGACCCCAACAGCATTAAGGCAGCGGTTGGGAAGGTGCGGGAGGAGGTGGGAAGCGCCGGCCTCAACCTCCTGATCAACAACACTGGCACCATGCGCCGCAGCACACTGGACACCGAGACGGCAGAGAACATGTCCCTCGTCTACACCACTAACACCATCGGGCCCCTGCAGACAAGCCAGGTGAGGCCACATGCACCCCTCCTGCCCCAAATGCTGGGGCGGGGGGGGGGGGGGGGGGGGGAGGAGGATGGCGATGCCTGAGCACCTGTCCCCTGCAGGCGTTCCTGCCCCTGCTGAAGGAGGCAGCTGAGGCTGAAGGGCAGCGTGGGATGAGCTGCAGCAGAGCCGCCATTGTCAACATCTCCAGCATCCTGGGCTCCATCGAGGCAGTGGAGGCTTGGGGAGAGAGGCAGGACGTCTGCTACCGCTGCAGCAAGGTACCATGCCAGGAGAATGGGGACGCATTTGGGGAGGTCACCTTCTGGGGGACCCCCATCTCAAGCTGTGGCAGTGCCACCCTGTGACAGTGGTGGTTGTGCCCCCAGGCTGCTCTGAACATGCTCACCAAATGCCTGGCCCTGGAGTACGGGGGCAGTGGGATCCTCTGTGTGTCTGTGGACCCTGGCTTTGTGACACCCCCCTTGGAACAGGGGACGGTGAGTGACGGGAGGTGTACAGCCACCCTGGCTCGGCAAAGTCCCATGGGCATCCCTTCCCAGGGCATCCTTACCTGGGGGCATCCCTTCCCACTGGCATCCCTTCCTGGGGCATCCATTCACAGGGATATCCCTTCCTGTGGGCATCCCTTGCCCCAGGCATCCCATCCCATGCACATCCCTTCCCAGGGGCATCCATCCCTGGGTGCAGCCCCTCCTGGGGGCACCCTCAGGCCCCCATGCAGCCCTTTGGTCTCAGGGGCTCTGTGTCACTGCAGCAAAGGACCAATTCTGGGCTCTCCCCCAAAAACATCTAATTTCCTCCCTATTTTTTATTGCATTTCCCATCCCAATCCCATGTCAGCAGAGGGCACCCCGGCTCCATGCTCAGCACCAGCAGAGGACTGCACCCCGGGTACAGCCTCCCCAGTACCCCACACACCCCAAGGCCATCAGCGCCCCAAAGTTGTCTTCGCTGAATGTGCCAAGGGGAGGCAGGCAAGGCTGGAGACAGCCTCTTGCAGCATCGCCTGGCAGGGCTTACCCTGCAGAGCAAACAAATGAATCACTTTTTATTAGGAACTGTAAAATTAACCTCCAGCCCTATAGCACCCAAATTAGGGACAATTAATTTGTGCAAAGCTGCAGTCCTTGGCTGCTAGAGCACCTCCAGCTTCTCCCAACCTGCCCCAGCCAGAGCTGGTATCCCACCACACCCAGGGCTGGGGCTCGGTGTGCCAGGAAGGGGTTTTGGCTAATTTTTTTTCCCCATGTCCTTGAGTCTGGCAGGGCCCGGTGACGATGGAGGAGAGTGTGCGGGGCGTCCTGCAGCTGCTGGCCCAGCTCTCAGCCACCAGCAATGGCACCTTCTGGGACTGGAGAGGGCAGAGCCTGCCCTGGTGAGAGCAGTGACGGGCCATGGCAGCTGCTGAGCTCAGTAAAGTTAATTAATTGCCATTTCCAGGCTCACTCTGGTTCTGTGGGGTGAGAACAGGGACCCCCTGGTTGGGGGGTGAGAGCTGGCGGTGCTGCCCCCCTCCCCGGGACGCCAAGTTGGGCCGGGGTGGCAGAGGGAAGGATGCTCCAAGAGTGGTCCTGTATCCTGGTGCCAGGGCCTGCCAGGGCATCCTCTGGGACTGACGGATCCCCCCGGGCATCCTCACACTGCCCAAGGGGCAGGGCTGGATATGGCCCCACTCTGTGGCCATAAGCCATGCTGGCTGGTGGCCTGGGGGGATCCCAGACATCCCAAAACTGCAGGCATGGGGCATCCTTACCGGATCCCAGCTCTCACCCCACTGAACCTGGCTCCCTGAAAGCAGTCAGCCTTTCCATGCCTGTCCTGAGGATGCCGATGGGATTTTTTTTTTTTTCTGCTGGTTCAAGGCCAGCAAAGGCTCTTCCTTTTCCAGCAGCTGGGGGTTTCACAGCAGGAGCATCTCCCAAGCCCTAGTGTGTCCCTGGGGATGGCTTTTGGGACCTCAGCACCTCGCCCTCGGCTGACCCTCCCTCCATCTGTCCCATCTCATAGTATATCACGAGATATTGCAAACAGGGTCCAATTCCTCATCACGTGAGTGTGTTTCTGTGGCCACTCTCAGTTGACACTTTTGAAGCCATCCCTCAAAAGAGGACCAGAAAAAAAAAAATATCACAACATCTCAAGTGGCACTTGGGCTGGAAATGCAGGGCTTGGGCACGCCTCGAGCCCAGCTGTTTGCCACGGGCATGCTCCGAGAAGCCCGGCCGGGGTCATTTTTACTAGGGTAGCTTCAGTTTTCCCACGGTGGAGGAGCACAGGGGGGACTGTTCCCACGCCTGACGTGAGGGAGCGGGAGGTGGAAGCTCAGTGCCAGGGGCTCGGGCAGCCCCAGGTGGGGCCCTGGACCACCCGGGGGCTGTTTGTTAAAGCCAGCAGGGATGGGCGAGGGGGCCCTCGAATTAAAGCCCTTTATCGAGCGGCAGATCATAGTTGGTTGGCTTTATATGAGTTCTGCGTGGGCTTTATATAAACATGAATCGTCACTAGGCATGAAAGGGGGACGAGGAGGAAGAGGAGGAGGAGGAGGAGGAAGAAGACATTTAATCCATTCATGCTGCAGTGCCCATAGCCTTACCTGCACACTCTCATAGACTTGTAATCCTAAGCAGCCCGCAGCAAGGCATACACCCATTAAGGGCTATAATAGCTGATTAAGATAATTAACTAAGCCAGGAAGTGGGGAGGCAGGCGGCCAGCACCCGGCCCCTCCGGCACGCCGCCCACACCGCGTCGCCAAGCACAACAAACAAATCCAGATGTTTTCTTGCCGGGGAAGTGGCCGGGGCTGACAGAGGTGGCTTGGCAAGCTCTGGGGGTCCCTGTATCGGGGCGAATATCTCCCTGCAAAGCCAAGGGAGGGGAGTGACACCCCAAATGAGGAGGCAGTGGAGGCAGCTGGGGTTCTCTCTGCTGGTCCTTTATTTCGGGAAAGGTTGGAGGCTCCCGGGACCTGGTTGGAAGCTGAGCTGCAATGCTGAGCACTAGAGAATTACCTGGTGTTTAATGAAAGCTGAGGAAAAAATACAAACCGAGAGGAACCGGGCAATACCCTCACCCCTGCTGCGGGCAGGGCAGGGCAGGGCAGCGTCCCCCCCCCCCAGGCAGCCGGCAGCTGCCTGCCCATGGGGAGCTGCGTCTGAGCCCCCCTGCCCACACCCCTGCAGAAGGTGCCCATTTCAGATGGGACCATGCACAGTCCCAGGGTCCTGGAGTGGGTGGCGTTTGGTCCTGGAGGGGGTGGCATTTGTCCTCCTTTGCACCTTGGGGACCCCCAAGGGCCTCTGCTGGGGGGGGCAGGCACAGCAGAGGCAGCATCCTGGGCCCCAGGGCAAGGAGAAGGCGTCGAGCGAAGGGTCTTCTGCGGCATTAGGTGGACTCCCACCGACCTGGGCAGAGGGGCCAGGTGTCATTGGGTGGGACAGGACACCCACACATGGCACCTCTGTCCCTTAAGGTCCTGACCCAGTCCCCACTCACAGGGAACGCCATAGAGCATCCTCATGACCTTGAGGCAGTTGTCGAGCAGTGCCTTGGGGCGCACGGCCTTCCTCCGCTTCTCCACACTGCCGCTGTGGACCAGCTTCACCAGGTCGGCCACCACTGCCTCCACGTCCGTCTGGGGGAACACCGGGGTGCAAAAGCTGCGGCTGCTGCATTGGCCGGGAATCGAACCCGGGCCTCCCGCGTGGCAGGCGAGAATTCTACCACTGAACCACCAATGCCAGATGTGGGGTGGCCCCCAGCCCTCCCCCACGGCCCCGCACCCAGTGTGGGGGAAGAAACAGGGACAGGCACTGCCGGCTGGGAACCCCCCCAAGTGAGGGGACCCCGACAGACAGCTCTGATGACGGGCATCAGGCCATGGGAGTGCCTCAGTCATCACCTCCAGCAAGGGGGGGGTGTTGTCATTAGCCTTCAGAGTTAACACGCTGATGAGAAGACACAGCAAAGCTCACACTCGCCTCAAAGGGGCTGTAGAACCTATCCCACAGCACAGGACAGCCCAGCCGCACTTTGGGCTCACCCTGGAGACCAGCTGAGACAGGCCACCCCCACCCACCACCCAAATGCAGCTGCCTCCGGGGTGCAGCAGCACCTCCCAGCCCCGAGCACCCCCCACTGCCCTGGGCCGGGGACCCTCGCTGCCACTGAAAGCCAGGGTGACTTACTGCCACTGAGCCAGGGACACTCACGGCCACCAAGCCATGGACAATCACCAGCCCTGAGCCAGGAGCACTCACTGCCACCAACCCAGTGCCCCCCTCACTGCCACCACGCCCCCCCAGCACCTCCCCACCACAGACCCTCGGGCATCACCAAGGGGCCCTGGCTCTGCTCTGCCCACCAGCAATGCCAGCCCGGGGGTCCATGCACCCACACAGGGGCCACAGCACACAGCGGTGCAGGGGTGCCCAAGGAGGCAACTCTGGCCCCCTCACCAAGGGCACCACAGCAGCCCCCTAGGTCCTCCCAGGGACACCGGGGTGCAAAAAGCTGCAGCTGCTGCATTGGCCGGGAATCGAACCCGGGCCTCCCGCGTGGCAGGCGAGAATTCTACCACTGAACCACCAATGCCAGATGTGGGGTGGCCCCCAGCCCTCCCCCACGGCCCCGCACCCAGTGTGGGGGAAGAAACAGGGACAGGCACTGCCGGCTGGGAACCCCCCCAAGTGAGGGGACCCCGACAGACAGCTCTGATGACGGGCATCAGGCCATGGGAGCTCCTCAGTCATCACCTCCAGCAAGGGGGGGGTTGTCATTAGCCTTCAGCGTTAACACGCTGATGAGAAGACACAGCAAAGCTCACGCTCTCCTCAGAGGGGCTGCAGAAACTGCCCCACAGCAAAAGAACAACCCAGCCACACTTTGGGCTCACCCTGGAGACCCAGCTGTGACAGGCCACCCAGATGAAGCTGTCTCCGGGGCGCAGCAGCACCCCGCACTCCCAAGCAGCCCCTGTTACAACCGAGCCAGGGACCCTCACTGCCACCGACCCCATATCGTCCACTGCCCCTGAGCCAGGGGCACTCACGGCCACCGACCCAGTGCCCCCCTCACTGCCACCAAGCCCCCCAGCACCTCTCCACCACAGACCCTCGGGCATCACCAAAGGGTCCTGGCTCTGCTCTGCCCACCAGCGATGCCAGCCCGGGGGTCCATGCAGGTGCCAGGCGGTGCCCAAGGGAGGGCCTCTGGGCTCCCCTCGCGATGCCAGCCCGGGGGTCCATGCAGGTGCCAGGCGGTGCCCAAGGGAGGGCCTCTGGGCTCCCCTCGGCAGCCCCCAAGGTCCCCCCATGACAGCAGGGTGCAAAAGCTGCAGCTGCTGCATTGGCCGGGAATCGAACCCGGGCCTCCCGCGTGGCAGGCGAGAATTCTACCACTGAACCACCAATGCCAGATGTGGGGCAACCCCTGGCGCTGCCCCACGGCCCCACACCCAGGTGCCAACCTCTGGCCCCCAGCACCCTGCCCATGCCACCCCTCCCAAGACCCACACACAGGGGGGCTGTGCATGCCCGTGGGTGTGTGTCCTCATAGCATGTCAGCACACCACAGGGGTGCAAGTACCGCTCGTGCACCCCCACATCTGCGCGTGTGCCATGTGAGCGCGCAACACGCATATCTGTGTACACAGGTACCGGGTCCTTGCATGCTGCGTGTGCACGCAGCATCCCTGCAAGGGGTGTGCACGGCTGCGTGCAAGCGTGCGGACGGGCTGGGGTGCCAGGGGCGCCCCGGGATCTCCCCACCTGCCGGTACTTGCTGTACTCCTTGCCCAGGGCGTCAAAGAGCTGGCACAGCTCCTGGGTATACTTCCAGGACGGGTGCTTCTCCGGCAGCACCTCGCGGATCCGCAGCACGGCCTGGGAGCTGACGTGGAACCAAAGGTACCGCAGTGCTGCCTCCGACACCGTCCTGTTGCGCTGTGGGCGAGAGGGTGCCCCGGGTGAGTCCCACACAGTCCCCACGGGTCCCCAGAGCGTCCCCGTCACGGGGCCATCCCCTGCCGCCGTCTTACCAGGCGGGTGATGTTGGACGGCCTCAGCACCTCTTCATACTGGACCTGGACCATGTAGTCGATAGGGAAGTAGTGTTTCTGGAAAGGTGGAGAAGAGCACAGGGACTGGCAGCGAAGTGAGAGGGACATCCCTGCCAGCCTCGGCGTGACACCAGGGAACCAGTGGAAAAGCCCTTTGACAAGGTCAACCCCCAAAGATGCACCAGCAGAAGCAGCTCTGGGCACCGTTTGGCACAAGTTGCCCCCTGTAAACCCCCCCCCTCCCAGCGCCCGGTCACTGTGGGTGCTGCCCTCCTGTGTCCCCCCCTGCAGCAAACCCAGGCCCTGCAATGCCACGTGTCCCCCCCCACCCCCCAAAACTGGGGGTTACCATGTACCGCAGGCGCATCTCGTACTGCAGCTTGTCCTGGAGCAGGCGGGTGAGCTCGCATTCGCCCGGCGCAGCGGCCTCCAGCCCCAGCACGGCCAGGACGCCTGAGCAGCCGAAAGCCAGTGGTGTCAGCCCCCGCTGGGGACACCCACTGGGGTGACCCCTGAGGCCATCCCCCCGTGTCCCCAAGCTGTACTCACACAGGACGGCTGCGTAGCCCGGCTGCATGTTGATGGCGGCTGTTGGCCCCAGGCTGCACCTACATGGCCAGAGCTCACCGGGAGCCTCCTGGGCAGCGGCACGTGCGGCGGGGGGACAAGGGACGGGCGCAGGCCCCGGGCGCTGGGCTGCTCTCCGGTAGCCCCGGACGGTTGCCCCCTGCCATGGATGGGGGGTCAGTCCCCCTCCCCAGCCGTCCCCACTGGCTTCTCCTCTCCAGCTGGCTGCGGGGAGGCAGCAGGTCCCGGGGCCATCACGGGGCGCCGGTACGGGTGCGCTCCAGGGGGGTGCGGGCCCCCCCCTGCACTGCAAGAGGGGATCTGGGGGGAGAGAGCCCCGGCTGCAGCCCCAGGGCAGGCGGGCACCCGGGCTGCAGCCCCCAGGGAGGGCACCCGCTCCGCACCCCGGGGGCTGGGGGACAGTGACGGCCCCACGGGAGCCCTGGCTGGACCCGGAAGGCTGTGGGTGACCGTGGAGCCATGGGTGCCTCTGCCCTGCTGCCCCTGACGCTGCCCCCAGGGGATTTCCAGGGTGGGGTCCCGGCCCGGCACTGTTATCCCAGCAATGAGTTTGTCCGGCCTCAGCAGGAGCTCAGCCAAGGAGCGTGGGGGGACAGGGCTGGCGAAGTGGCCAGGCCACCCCACGCGGGGTCCCCATGCAGAGGGGGTCGGGTCGTGTCCCCACGGCCATGCGAAGGGGGCCGTGCCACGTCCCCATACCATCACCCCACGGGAAGGGGACCACAGCGCGCCCCTGTGCTGTCCCCTCCACAGCACGTCCCCACTTCGCGTGGGGGGGGGGGGGGTGCGTGTTGCGTCCCCGCACGGCGTGGCACACGCAGAAGGGCCTGTCCCACGTCCCTGCACAGAAGGGGCCCCTCCCGCGTCCCCACACCCCGCGTGAAGGGGGCCACGCCGTGCCCCCACGCCGCGTCCCAGGGGAAGGCAGCCGTGCCGTGTCCCCACGCGTGGGGGGGGGGGCCCGCCCCGTGTCCCCACGCGGGGCCGCGGGTGACCAGCCCCCGCGCCCCCCCCCGCCCACGCGCGGACCCGCCCCCAGGCGCCCCCACGCGCGAGGCGCCCGCGGACCCACCTGGCGCGGCGCGCGGGGCCGCCGGGCGCGGGACGCGTCTCCCCGCGGGTGGCGGCGGCGGCGGCGGGGCCGGGCCCGCGCTTCCCCGGGAGGCGGGCGGGGGGCGGCGGCGCGGGGAGCGGGCGGGGCGGCCGCCGGGGCCGGGCGGGGAGCGGGGACCGAGCGACCGCCCCGCACGGCCCGGCCCGGCCCGGCCCGGCCCGGCCCCGCCGCGGGTGCTCGGCTGCCCCGGCCGGGTGGCCCCGGGGTGCGCAGCTGACCCAGGTGGGTGTTCCCAGGGCGCTCGGCTGCCCCGGCCGGGTGTCCCCACGGTGCCGGCTAGCCCTCCTGGATCCCTCCTTGCTCTTTGGGGTGCTCGGCTGCCCCAGAGGGGAGCCCCTGGGGTGCTCAGCTAGCCCAGCTGGGCGTCGCCAGGGTGCTCAGCTAGCCCAGTCAGGTGTCCCCAGGGTGCTCAGCTAGCCCAGCTGGGTGCCTCCGAGGTGCTCGGCTGCCCCGGTGTCCCTGGGGTGCTCAGTTAACCCCGTCGGGTGTCCCCAGGGTGTTCAGCTAGCCTGGGTGGGTGTCCCCAGGGTGCTCAGCTTACCTGGGCTGGGTGGCCCCAGGGTGCTCGACTGCCCCAGCTGGGTGTCCCCAGGGTGCCCAGCTAGCCCAGGTGGGTGTCCACAGGGTACGCAGATAGCCCAGCCGGGTGTCCCTTGGGTGCCCAGCTAACCCAGCTGGGTGCCCCCGGGGTGCTCACCCCACCACGCTGCGTGCCCCCTGCCCCTCAGGGTGCTGGGCCCGCCCCGCAGCATGCCCCCGGGGTGCTCACCCCACCCAGCTGGGTGCCCACACCCACCCCGGGGTGCTCAGCTCACCACGCTGCCCAGCCACAGGCTCCCCAGGGCGCTCAGCTCCCCCAGCACCGGCACCCCCAGGGCGCTGGGCACCCACGGGCGGGTGTCCCAGGGCGCTCGCTGGGCTGGGCACCCACGGGCAGTGTCAGCCCGGCGTTTTCCGGCACACGCTGCGGGCAGGGGAGGCTGCCCAGAGCCGTCGCAGGGGGGCTGGGGGATCCCTGGCTGTCCCCGGGCCAGCAGGACTCCGCTCCCTCTGGCCCAAGCCCACGCTGGTTTCTCAGGATGCTTTGGGGCTGAGCCCCTGCCAGCAGCAGGGGACGGTGGGGACAGGACACTGTCCTCCCCCCCGCCACCCCAAAAAAGCCGCTTGGGAGAGCTGCTGCTTCTGCGCCCGGGGCTGCCGGGTGTCCAAGGGGTCAGTGAGAGAAACCAGCTATCAAAGAGCGGGTCAGCGCTCCCAGGGAAACGCGTGGGAAGGAATGCGCTTCTGCATGCGGGGAGAGCTGCTGGGATTCCCCTGGCAGGGAGTCAGGGCCCGGGCCGCTCTCCTGCCAAGCTGCCCCCGGCCCCGGCCAGCTCCTGGGCACAGCCCTCGCCGCCCTCCCGGCTCCGGGCTGGGCGCAAGATGCTCAGCTCCGAGCGGGGGAAGGAGCTGGTCCAGCTCCTCACCTAGGTGTCCGCAGGGATTTTGCCCGCATCTGCTGCAGGCATCAGAGGAAGCCATTTAATAGCATTCCCTGCCCACGTAGTCATCAGCTTGGCAGCCGGGATGGGGCGAGGAAAGAGAAGGGAAAGTGCGGAGCTGCGCAGCAGGGTGCTGGAGGCTGTTTGCCCGCCTTGGCTGCGCCGGGCTGGAAATCACCACTGGTGCGAGCCCAAGGCAAACAGCCCGCAGCCCCGGGAGCTTTGCTCCCAGGCGTCAGCAGGAGCCCAGCACCCTGCGGCTGCAGGGGGCCAGGGTTGGGAGAAACCCCCCTCTCCCCAGGGAGGCTGGTGGGACCCCAGTTTGGAGCCCCACAGGCAAAAGGGGCCTGGGGGCTCAGCCAGCTCCCAGGGCAGCCCACCTGCTCCTCCAGACAAGCCCCGGGCTCGACCCCACCGCCTTCGGCTCGTGTATTTACCGCTCCCCAGACGCAGCCGTGCCTGGGACGGTGCGGGAAGGGAGCACAAAGCCCTTCACCTCCGGGCGGAGGACGGGCGGGGCGAGCAGCGGTGGCTGGGTGCCACATCGGAGCCAAAGGGTGCAGGCTCAGAACAAGGCGAAGCGGGAGAGCGGAGAGGAGGGTGCAAAGGACGGGGGGGGGAGGGCGTGCGCTCACCCTCACCCCGCACGCACCCGCGCCAGAGGAGGAAGTCGGAGGCCGCTTGATGCGAGCACGTCAGCGGGCCAGGGGCCACCCGCTTTTCCCAGCCCCGGGCGGGGAGCAGCGCTGGCTGCGGGGAGGCCAGGCCCCTTCAGGGGATGCACGCATCGAGGGAGCTCTTGGGCTGCGCAGGCAGACCTACTCACAGGAGTAAGCCAGGGAAGCACCTGCTGCGTGGTGAACTCCGGCCGCCGGCCTTCGCAGGCAGGGAGCGGGCAGCCACACCTTCCCCCTGCCACGCCGGCTGCTCCTCCCGGAGCTGCAGCTGCTTCGCAGGGCAAGAGAAGGAGCCTTGAGCCGCAGCCATGCCCTGGAAGGGCTGGAGAAACAGTAGCTGGGGGAAGAGACCCTTCCCTCCCACCCTTTCTCCACATACCCCGCTTTGCGTGTGTCCCAGCGCTGGAGAGCGGCAGCTCTGGCTGCAGGACACGCTGCCGGGCTCGGGGCCAGCTCCAGGCAGAGGAGGCAGGGAAGGGGGACGGAGAGGGGCTTGGCATCCTGGCCAACACCTGCAGGGCCGCAGCACAGCTCCGGCATCCACGCAGGGCGCGGGGTCAAGGGCGTGCACGTTCTGTACTCCTCCCGCCAGGTCAGCAACAGCTGCTGCGAAGGAGAGGAGCCCCAGAGTCAGGCTAGTTAAAAAAAACCAGGCTTTTATTCTTCATGTGCTGCTCACAGTCACAGCTTGGAGACACGGCTCTTGCCAAAGTTATTATGAAACAAATCAAGTCCCAGACTCAGGCCTCACTCTTCCCCACCCCCAAGAGAGTCAACATTGTACAAAACTCTATTTACAGGGAAAACAGTCAGAAATGGTGAGTCCAAAAACCCCTTGCAATTCAGAAGAAAACGTTCAAGACAAGTGTGACAGCTACGCCCTCCACACAGCCAGGCTGCTCCCAGGGCTGGTACAAGCCCAGAGCTCCTCGCCACCAACTACCAGAAGGAGCCAGGTAATCCCGAGTCACGCCACAGCCGCTTTCTTTACCAAAAAGCTGGGAAATTGCAAAACCCACTTGATCCTACAAAGGCTCCCAGCTGGATCTGCCCTACGGGGCTTTCTGCAAGGCCAGCAGAAGACACCCTCAGGCTCCCTCAGCCTAAAGGGAGAAGCGGGCCAAGGAGTCGGGGCTGAGGGCCAGCTGCGCCTGCCCTCGGGCACTTCCCCAGAGGAAATCTCTCTGGCTGGACGCCAGAATGTCAGGAGCCTTCGTGTAAGCAGCGGGATGTGTTGGGAGACCTAATATCTGATACTGCATTTACTGGAGTCACATTACTTTGAAACAAAAACCAAGGGGAGCAAACCAATATTTAAAAAGGGAAAAAGCGCACACATTCCTCCTCCCGACTGTGCTTGGAAGAGCGTCCATAGGAGCCCAGCGAGAAGCTCTGCTCCCGCGAGCTGCCGCTCAGAAAGCGTAGCGCGTGCGGATGTCTTCCAGCTTCTTGGACACCTCAGGTGGGGTCCGGTCCAGCTCTTCGGCCACATTCTTCTGTTTGTTAGGCTCCATGGAGTTGAACTGCTCACACAGGTCCCCATCGATCACATTCTGGAGGGGCAAGAAGAGCAGCATTGAATCGACACAACACAGAGGCACTGAACCCTGCTTAAACAGGGGAAAATGGCAACAAACAGTTTGTTCCCAGGAGCTTCTTAATCCTGTCCTGGAAACAAGACCATGCTTGGTGACCTCATCTGCTGAATAGCAGCGGTTCGCATCAAATTAATTACTGGCCAGCTTGATTAACAAAGGAGAAACCCAAAAAGCCTGGGTGCAGCTGAAGAATCACACAAGGGAAGGGAAGACAGATCTGACTTGGGTCCAAGCACTGTGCTGGGAAGCCTGCAGAAGATGACTGAAGGGCATCTTCAGTCAGATGCGAAACATCTCTGAGACTGTGCATGCTGCAAATCAGCCCCAAGCTCATGAGGAGCAAGAACACCCTCTGCGCTTGGACAGCTTCAGCTGCTGGGACAGTTTTCCGGCACACTACATGCGTGACTCCGGTAGTAGTTACCACATAGTTACTCTGGACCCTTCTGGTCACAGCATTTAGCAGTCGACAGCTTCAAACACAATTCCTCAAAAGCAGAAATAGGCAGGAACAGCCGTTTCTTATGAGATTTCCCTTTTCAATGGTGGCGGAAAAAATATATCCCCCGGGCAACACCCAGTTTGACCTAGCCACGCGAACAGCTACGTAACGCTGCTTCTCCTGATGGAAAAAGGAGATGCTGCGGCAAGTAGAGAAGCGCAGCAACATCACTTCTGGGCTTGGGTCTCAAGACCAACCCTCAGAAGGCTCATTACAAGGGTTGAGAAACCAAAACAGGCACGGTATTAAGTGCCAAGTACTGCTCTCTCCTTACAGAGTGCTATTCAAGAGCGCTTCAGTTCCTGCCACAGTCCCTACACCAGCTATGGTTTACATTGCCCCAGCCTTCCCCACTGAAAGGCAACCGTGACTTGCTTCTGCCAGGCCTCGAAGCAGTTCTGTGTCCCAGAGCAAGTCTCCACACCCCCACGACCAGCTGATCCTAAATACTCAGACCTACCTTCACCGGGAAGTAGTAGGAGCGGAAACTGAGATGGTCTCGTCCACAGAGAGGAGGGTGCTCAGACCTTAAGTGCATTTCCACATGCTGGAAGAAGTCGTGATCCTGGGGAGATTAAGAATCGACAAGAGAACAGTTTGCTACACATCAATGCCACTTGCCAAGGCAAGACGACACCCATCAGCCAGGTGCTCCTGCGCTGGCTGAAACACTGCCATTAGCTCAAAGAGCGAATGGCTCGGCATCTGCTGCTCCAGGAGGCCACAGCAAACAGAGGAGAACACCATCTTCAGGACTTGAAGCATCAGTGCCTGATCGCATGCCAAAGGATCCCTCTCCTCATAGACACTAAATCACCCAAGAGCTCCTCTGGAGCATGGACAGATTTAGAACAGCAGTGCAACAAGAAAAGCTCTCAATGTAGGAGGAGGAGTTAACAAGCTCCTTCTCTTCCCCTTTGCATCAGAGCCTGTCCCACAGCCGCAGGCTTTCCTGCAGCCCAGGATTTCACGCACTGCAAAGCCCTAGAGTTACCCCCAAGGGATGCAGCATGTTCATATACTGGCTGGGGATGAACGCACAGAAAAGCAGCGACTCTGCAGCATAGTCATGGGGCTTGCTTACCTCGTGGGAAGTAAAAGGGACCAAGATTCCTATCCCCCCGGATAAGGTGGTATAGACAAGAGATTCAGAGCCTCCTGGGATCAGCGTGGTCTTCTGTAAGGAAAGCACCGTCTCTCCCACGTGATAATTCATAATCACTTCAGCCTGGAAGTCAACCACAGAAGCAGTTTTTTTCTTTAGCTTATATAAAAACATCAAAAGGCTTGAGAGAGGAAAGCAGAATAAATTCAGCCACCTGCTAAGTTCTGAAACACCTCTCTAAAGAGGAAGTGCCTTCCACCTGTGACCAGATGGCAAAACTCAGCATGCCGCTGAATTACCCTCTTGAGCTGGACAAACGGATGCAAGTAATGAGGGAAAGCAGGAAAAGAAAATGAGTGTGCTGCTTCAATCAAACATCAGTGAACAGGCACCGGCTGTGATTTCAGAAACTGAATTTGGCTCCCAGTGACAGTGAAAACCGATCAGCCACAGCGCGGTAGATGTGTAGGAGCAGAACTGCCAATACATCTCCGGGACAACACCGCAGAGAACTTCGCAGAAAAGCAGCGTATTCTTTTCCCACAATAACCCCGTGCTTCCCATGAAGCATTACCTTCTGGGATGCTCCATTAAGAAGCCCCCTGTCCCAGAGAGCTTTGTTGCCTGTGGGATCCTCATCTACCTCATCATTGGTGTTGGGAGGCAATCTCACCTGTGTTGAAAGAGGAAGAAAGAGTCAACAAGCTGCAGAGAAGCAGCACATTATCTCCAGAGAATCCCTGTGGTCTTCGAAAGGCTGCTTTCGTGGACTCTACAAGAATCACTGCACACTTACAGCAAAACCATCCATTTGCCCCTCCAACAAGGCCTTTAGAGTTAAATGACAACCGGGTCAGCAAGACCGATGGCCTCTCACTCAAAAACATGGGCAGGACCATCGTGACTGGCCTCTGCCTGGCCCAGCACTTGCAGATCACCCTGGGAGGTATGGTGAAAATGGTTTGAAGGTGGTTCCTGCTAAGGAAACAGTTTGATGGATGCAGGGCAGGAAAACCGAAGAGGACTGATTTGTGTGCGTTGGCCAAATCCTGCAGGCGCAGAGTCTGACACTTGCTGAACTCTGGACTCCTAAGCACCCAAGCACGCTTCAGAAAGAGATCAAAGCTCTGGCAGAAAGATCATCTATTCTTTCCTCCTCCCCTGCTGAAATCCAGCCAAGTGGGGAAGTGTCAGCACCGACAAAGCCAACTTTCGAGAGGAAGTGACAGAGAAAGCTAAATGCCAGCAACAAGGTTTAGTCAGGGAAAGTAAGAGTGATAACCCTGATGCAAGCTCTCATGGGCCCTCCGACAGTCAGAAGCTTCATTTCAAGGCTTATTCACGGCAAGTTTTGAGGCAATTTCAACACAAGTTATTGAATACTTCAGAAATATGTTTTTTGACCTGCTGACGTTTTAACTTGTTTGCTTTAATTAAACCGATAGGCTGCAGCCGTCCGCTATGACGACAGCTAGTCACCCCGTAAAAACAAGTGAATGGTACAGGGCGTTGTCTCCAGCTAAGCACAGATTCTCATTCTTTCAAAACAAATCATGGATGTTTTAAGGAAAAAAATATGTCGTGTCCAAAAAGCCCCAACTTCTCCGAGGCACACTCACCACGCAGATGTTGCCAAACTTGTCTGCTCCAGCCACAGTGTCATAATCCAGGAGAGTTGCTGTAGTGACCCACCGGGGATAAGTGTCATCAGCAAAGATGATCAGCTGGTTCTCATTCCTTTTGTAGCGCACCCAGATGAAACTCTCCTGAACGTCCGAAACAATTACTCTGTGCCCAATGGTTTGGATCCCACAAATGTAGTTGGCAATGTGCTTTTGAGAGAGAAAGGACAAACCTGAGTGTTTCAAACAGGGAAGTGTATCCCATTAACTCTACCCTACTCCAGCTGAAATACTATTTCCCCCTGTCAGCTATGGCTCGCTCCCCATTTCCCATCATACCCTCCCAAACTACCTCTAATTTCTGGCATGCTACAGCCCCAATCTAAATGCACTGTCCTTGCAACCTAACAGCCACCACGCATCATTCTCAGCCTGCTGAATACGAGTAATGTCCAGAGAACAAGCACTGCTGGTGAGCCTATGAACTGAGATGGCAGGGACACTCCTGCAAGCAGGCATTGCTTCAGTGTCCCCTCACTACTGGGGCCATGAAAGACCCAAGGAGGAAAGCTTCAATTCTTCATGCGAGTCTCATTTTAGGAAAAAACAAAATCAAAACAAAAAACACCCAACACAAAAAAAAATGTTCCCCTACAAGTTCCCAGTCTGCCTGTGAGCTTGCTGGAGTTCCTTTGTGCAGTAATGAGCAACTGGCACAGGTTCTGCAGCTTGCATGAGAGAGGGAGGAGCAGGCAATTAAGAGTTAGAAAACCATGCTCTGCAATTTCTTTTCCTGAAGTACCAGAGATGCTGAGCAAGAAGGATCATCTACTTCAAGCAGAAAAACCGCTTTTCAAGATTCTGGGGATCTGAAGCAGTGCTCATACGCATCCTCCAACTTCCGTCCCCAGCCTGCTGATCAGTTAACCTAAGGAAACATTTCCAGCAGTTGTTTTGTATCTGGGTAAGACCTTTCATATTTGCAGCAGATGGCCAAAGGCACCGTCTGTACAGGCCTGTGAAACTCCTGCACACATCCCTTAACAGCCTGCGTTGAGCTGGTACAAAAAGGAATCTGCAACACTACTATGTGCACGGCAACGGGAAAGAGATGCGTGCTCGGGATGCAGAGGGGCAGCACAACAGCCCAGGCCAGCCAGAGCTGCCCACACTGCTCCAGATGCACACCAGTAAGGCACAGACACAGCTCTGAAGTCCAAGTGCACAGACACACTTGGGCTGGAGTGGCAGCTGCAAACCATCACTCGCTGCAAGTTAACAGCCCTGGTCAAGAACAAAAGCCAGTACCTTATTCTCGCACTTCCGAAGCAGTTTCTTCTTGCCCAGGTCATAAACGCGCAAGAGCTTTCCAACTCCAATTAAGACTCTACCTTGGAATGGAGCAATGGCTGCAGGAACCTCCTCCACAGGGGTCTAGAGAGGGAAGATGATGACTGTGAGACCCCCATTAACAGAGCTAACCTTACACCAAGTTTCAGAATGGATTCAGCTAATGGTTCGGTTGAAGCTCGTTGGCCTGTGCCAAGGCTTTCAACGCAAAAGGCTAATCACAATCTTTTTCTACAGGAGGGGGTAAAGGTCAGTCCTCTGTAGGCCTTTTGACAGCAGCACACACCACAGGTGGTGCTAACAGAGCTCTGGGCACTACACAGACAACGCACTGCTGGCAGTGCGCCTTAACTGAAGCGTAGGACTGCTGTAAGAACCCCATGCTGGGCAGGCAGCAAAGGGAGGCAAGGATCTCGTTGCCTTGGTTCTTAGTTTTGCTTTATCCCCAACAGCAAGATTTTGTGCTTTGCCTAAAATCCATCCAGATTGTCTGTTTTTAAAACAAAGGCATGAATCTAATTCGGCCATCTGCCATAGATGCTCTGAAGCTGCCACTGAAGAAGCGTTACAATCTGAACAACTACAGTGTGCCCACAATTCCAGTAACTCAGGCAGGGCTGAAAAATCTCCCACTACTAATCAATCCAAAAGGATCAGCCACAACAGAGAATGCGAACATGTAGAGAGCTTCCAGTTACAGCGTTACCAGCTTGGTTGTACTGGCTAAGAGAAGTTATTTCACATCATCAGCTCTGTCAACTTCCCAGTGGGTGTGCAGTGGCACCACAAAAGGTCCAGGACAGAACCTACTCATAGCATCAGGACCGTAGGAAGTGAATAAGCCACACCATTCCTTTCCATGTGCTCATCTGCTCAAATCTCGGCCATGCTGGAAGCACGTGGGAAGAAGAACAGAATTTTGTTTTGAAGAACAGAATTTTGTTTTAACGGAGTTCTCCTGAAACCTTTGCTAAAGCCCCAGAGACCTGTCCAGCAAGCTGGTCACTAGGCGACTAATCATTTCTACACACAACCAAAACAGCATCAGAGGAAAGATGACAGCTCACACCAGCTTCATGTGGCCAGCCAAGGACTGAGAGCCTTAGCACCGGGGCTCAAGTGACCCAAGTATGAATTCACTTTGTAAACAAGTGCTCAGAGCAGCTCTCCGAGTTCATATTCCAAAAAGAAAAAAAGAGAGCTGTTTCTCTCTCCTCCCTAACGGGTGCATGAAAAACACTGCTCCTTTCCCATTTACCCAATTAGACTACAGCTAAGGCAAAGGACTGGGACTCTCGGGAGATCTGTGTTCAATTCTCAGCTCTGCAAAAGATGTCCCAAGTGATTTTGGAGGAGGCAACTTATTTTCTCTGAGGCTGCTTCCAGCATGTAATATCAGCGTGATGATTTTGCCCAGGATTCATTGAGTACTGCAGTACTGCTATAGCATTAGCTATATAGTGAAATAACAGCTATTCCAATACTGCCTGTAAATGACCCAGTCACCCAAACAGGCCTTTTCATCCCTCTCACCTTGTGCAGAAACTCCAGCTTCTCACCACTATTCACCAGCTTGTACGTGTAGACAAATCCCCCAGCAACCGAGCGTGGGTTCAGAATCAGGTCCTTGGCAACTCCCACTAGCACATACCACTCATCGCCAGTATTGGAGAACCGGCACACAGCCACGCTGGGGATGACAAGACGTGCCAGGAGATCAGCATGATCACGACACAAACCAATGCTGCACATACGGACTGGATTCCCTGACAGCACAACTTGCACCTAGCCAGGCAGAGATCTGGGAGCCCACCCTTCCAACACTGACATTTTCAGAGGTCATTTTTCCTCCCTGCAGAAAAGTTTAACACAGATTCCTCCATTCTTCCACACTCCCCAGTGTGGGGGGAGTTGCGCTCTAGCCGTCACAGATGCCCAAAGCACTAATTTTATGCTTTCACAGGCTGGACACTGCCTAGCAATGTGCAAAGCTCCACTAGAAGCTGTTTTTCAAAGGCTGTTCCAGTTTGGACATGTACATATAGCTTTCCTCATCTTCCAGTGTTATTTCCTGCCCAGTGCCTAGCTGAGCCAGGTTGGGAATCCTGGACAAAACAGGACAGAGCCAGCCTTTTGGACTTAGCATGACCTAACTCCACTTCACCTGCTGAAGCACTTGCTCTTCATGGTTATTGTGTTGGTCTTCCCCTCCAGTCCCTCTAACACTTCCTGTCCATTTAATCTATGCTCGGTTTATCTGGATGAGAAGGGGAAGTGAGAGATAGCAGCACATTCTCTTGTTCCCGGCTCTTATCTGTCATTTACATCCCCGTGTTGTTCTTTAAGCACTGGGGTCCAGCAAGCACATCTGGAGCACCAGCTCTTAGTGTCACATGCAGACAGATCAGGGTGGGAAGGGACGGAAAGGCAAGACAAAAGCTTTAAGCATATGGCAATCACTTCTGGAATTTCAAGCCAGTCTCTTGATAACGTGCTGCATCTGGATTTCAACTCAGCAACAGCTGAGCAAAAGAAGGAAAAAAACACATAAGACTCATCACAAGCAGAGATTCTTGCTGCATCTGGCAATGCTTCTTACCTGAAGGCAGCTTCATTCTGCTCTAGCTGGACCAGATCTAACGTATTTCCCTGGATGGGGTTCATCACCCTGATAACAGAGGCCCACTGTCCATTCCCTGCCTTGGGAGCACCAAAGATGGACTCGGGAAGATTCTCATTCAGAAAGGCTGCAGCCATCTCTGCAGCCAACTCCCTCTCATCTTCACCCGCAGCCTCCACCATTTCCTAAGGCACATTAAAGGACAGGAGAAAAGAACAGCTCAGTGGATGTCCTTTCCAGACATGCTGATGGTCTGCATAAAATATAGCCCCCCCCCCCCCCCCTTCCCTTAAGTCCAGGTTATTCCAGGGCAAGGTACTGCCTGTGAAGACATGAAAGCCACTGAATCCTAAAGCTTCCACCTGCCCTGAGCTCCTCAAACAGCTACAGAAAACCCAGAGAATGGTCTTACACAAGCAGTATTGTCCTCCAGTACGCGGTTCTTAAAACCTGCCATAACAACACGCACAGAAAGGAGCAGTGGGAAGTAGTGTATTCTGCTGAAATTTGTGTTTCAAGGCATATCTTTGCTCCCTTCAGTCCCTGCATTCACACAGGGCACAAAAACTTGCAGGCAACGGCAGGTGGAAACTAGTGAGCAGGGAGGACTTCCAGCTGCAGAAGTCACCTCTGGGGAATGGATGTGCGTACCTGTCCCCCACCCCAATTACCTCGGCCATTTGCTGCTTCCTCTGTGCCTTGGTGGCCTCAGTGTAAGCGTTGTGGTCTGTCTCAATGATGATCAGATTGTTGCTCTCTGGGTGAATGACAAATTTTCGGGGTGTGTACTGCAATGGGAAGGCAACCTGGTTGAAGACTGCCCCCAGCTTCTCTAGTGCCAAAATCCTGGGGGACAAAGATGTGATATGCGTCAAACAAGGTCCGAAAGCAACTGTCCAAGAGAACACGACTGGAGTTGAGCTTTATGTTTGTGAAACTGGCTAGTGCTGGAGACCAGCAGCACCTTTCTCGGGCCAGAGAGCAAACAGCTCCAGAGAGGAGGGCAAAACTAGCATCCTAAACGGGTGCTTATGCTGTGGGACAGGCGTCCTCTGCAGCGCATGTTCCTTGACTCGAGGGCTCTCACTGACCCAGGGTGTGTTCCGAGTGCCTGTCCCCTTTGGACAGGCTTCTGCGGTGCTGAAGCAAGTCTATCGCGAGAGGAACAAAGAGCACAGGGAAGAGGGAAAGCGCACATTTGGGGAACACATCATCTGAACCTAAACGCGACACAGACTTTGACACATAATCAAATGCTCCTCAGAGGCACTTTAGTTAAAAGAGTATGAAAAATGCAATGCCAAGTCTTTCTTCCTGCGACTTGCCAGCTGAAATGCCAGTTCTTCTGGCATTTGGTGACTGAAAACCACAAGTCTCTCCAGAAAGAATGACTCCTTTAAAAGCAGTGAATGCTGTAATATTTCAGTGAGGACAGATATGAAAAAAGCGTCTGTTCAAGTGCATAAAGCAGAGCTCCTGAATTTGTGTTCCCCTATTATTTTCATTTATCTTTTTAATATTTAAGCTGAACTTTAAAAAGGCAACAAATACACCCCTGTCATGCCTCTGGTTTCTTCAATCACGTGCCTTATTTTCTGCAAAGTAGCCAATTCAGATCACAAACCACAAGATCCTAATACACAACAGGTTCACATTTATTAAAAGCTTCCCTCCTCTCTAAGGATCAGAGAATTTAAGGATAACTTGAATTACATTTGTTATTTAAAAAGTTGGAAAACACAAATCAGAGAAGTGCACCCTATTTCTTTTTGACAGCATAACTATCCTTGTATTGTACTTGTTTTCTGAAATCCATCCAAGTGTTTCTATCAAATCATTATCCATAATCAAATAACCTCAAAAACCCCTTAAATCTTAAGGTTAGACACTTTAGCTCTTTCTTTTTGAATGTCTAGTGAGAATTCACCACCCCTCCCTCTGCCTGGCATCCTGGCCCAGAAGTATTCATTTTCCCTCCATCAGTTCTTACCTCAATGTGTTTGTGGAGATGGCTACAATGCCCTCTGGGCACTGCTCGGAAGCAAAACCAGATGCAAACTCCAGTGTCTCATAAGACAGGGGAGTCAGGTGGAAGCGTGACTGATAGGAATAACTGAGCCAGGAACGGCTTGACATAGCCAGCACCTAGGAAAGACAGACAACAAATTTATTAGGTGTGGGGATGGAGGCAAGCTCACTCCTTGCAATATGAATGGATGGACAGTGCTGGACTCTTACCCACTAGAACTACTGCATTCTTGTGGGTGGACTCCACCCAGCTCACAGCATACCTTCAGAGATACTGCTTGCTTTCAAGAGACACTTTTATCTAGAAATTGCGTATGGCAGGAAAAGGAACTTTCAACCACTATCAAGACAATGAACACTCAAACTGAGGTGTAATAAAACCTGTTGTCTGTAAAAGCCAAGATCAGCAAATACTTTCATATCTCTTTTTTTTTTTTTAACAATAGGCTGTTCTAAAGGGAACAGGCCTTTTAAAATAAATATTTCCTGCTTTGTCACAATCTAAATGCTGTAGCACTCGAAGTGAAATTTACTTAAAATAGTCAGTAGCCTATTTTCAATCAAAATAAGGGAAACAAAGGAAGCAAATGGACTTCTAAACTCTTCAGCTTTATACATTTGGCTAAATCCATTTCAGTGCAACCTTACTTTCTGCCTGAGCAACAAAAACTGGAATTACATTGAAACACTGACAGGCTCCTCCAAGCCCATCACTGACTGGCCATAAGCAGTATGTTTTTTCTCCCCATATCGTGAGACAAGGAACCAAGACTGGTCTCAAAGTAGAAAAGCACTCAACTATTCTGTAAGCATTCTCTGCTAGAGCTGCAAAGCACCCCATCTCCATGTTACAGCTGGCAGAAGCAAGTTGAAGAGATTCACCCAGTGTACCATAAAGCAGAGCTCAGATTCCCAGATCCAGCCCCCTACGCTGACCAGCAATATTTCTCAACTCCGAAGGTGTTATCCAAAAATGAGTCAAGCAGGGGGTGGCTGATCTCCCCAGTGCCACATCAGAAGGCCTGGAAATGGCACTTCTGATGAAACACATTCTTCCCTCTATGCCAAACCCTGCAAATATTTTCCTTGAACCATGCATGGCAGCCGTCCAGCCCCCGGCTGAGCCATCCTCAACATGCACAGGAGACAACCACCCACCGCATCAAGCGGTCAAGTGGTAAGATTTCTGCACGGGGCTCTTTCTGTCTCTGTGCACAGAGGCAGGCAAGACGAGGTTTTTCAGTGACTCTAAGCCCAAGAATCTGCTCAGAGTTTTCTGCATACACTGCAAACAGCCTATGGGTCAGATGAGTCCTAGTTCAAAGAACGCAGGGCAGCACCACACATTACTTCGTAAGAAGTAAGGGGAATACCAACAAGAACAAGACTGTTTGTGAAAGAGCAAGCTGCGAGCCAGGCAGCTCCATAATGAAGTCATTCTACTTCCCACCCTTACCCAGAGGGTCCTGCTGTGCTGCAAGGATGCTTCCCCACCCTATCCACCGATATGGAAAACCGGAATGCTGCACCTGGGGACTGGATCTGCACCCCTCTGAGAGCTCGCCTCACTTACCGCCTCTTGGCCTTGCATTCGGACTCGGAAGAGTTTCACAGGCCGTGAGCCAAGATATCTGGTCCTGGTATCAGAAAGATCGCCAGTAACAGGATCCAGGACAGTTCGCAGCAGCACACCGTTCTTGACATTAGCAAACCAAAAAGTTAGATCAACATTACAGATAAGAAATAACTAGCTAGAGCCATTATTTGAAACAGAGAGGCAATTTCTGAAGAATTAGGTGCTTGTTTACAACTGCCTTCTACAACCACACTGTATCTAAATTGGCTCTTAATAAAAAAAAGCATAGCTCCTGCACACTCCTGCAGGGCAGAAAGGAATTACTGTAAAACAAACAAACCAACCAACCTTCCCCCACAAACAAACAAAAAAAGCCAAAAAACAGACCAAGAAGTTTGGTACATTACATAAGCCATGAAAAACCCAAGGGCTGATTCCAGATCCTAATCCCTCTTGGTACAAAGCATTTACCCAAAAACTCATGCTGTTTAAAAAGAGCTTGCATTCTGACATCAAACTCGAGGCACGCAAAAGAACCTAGTCAGCTCTGGTTATTTTTACCACATGTTGAATTGTCAAAACAACATTTTTTGGTCAAAGATCACAGAGTCAGTACTGGATGCAACAAAAAGCTGTGCAACAGCAGAGTTATTAGAGCAGAGCCTGTGGTTGTGGGCAGTTACTTCTTTGATACTCTGGCCTACAGGCACTTTCTAAAGAACTGCCTAACATTTTACCCAGAATTTTTTTTTAGCATGCGCCCTCTTTCTGGAAGGGGAAAAGCACAATTTGTCCTACAGGAAGTCTTGGACAACACGCTGTCTTTTGACTAGTCTCAAGCCTAGGAATGTATAGAGAAACTTGCACCTCTACTAAGTCACACAGTGAATTCCCCAGTCACAGTTGTTAAGCATGTTGTAACAAAGAGGGAACAGTCAGGCTTTGTGTTGTTGCACTGCATGATGACAAGGCTGTTTTAGCAATCCACCTTTCAAGTGAAGGCTCACCAAGAAATGCCTGTCAGAAGCAGGCAGGCACCTCTCACCTGCAGTCCAATGTTCAGGTACAGAAAGCCAATGGAGCCCCTCTCCCCCAGCTCGTCCTGCTTCTCTGTGCCACCCATCTCCACAATGCACAGCGACTCGGGCTGTGCAGGAAGGGCCTGCATACTCAGCGGCTGTAAGCAATCCTGTGGGAGGCAGAAAAGAGGTACCACACCAGTCAGCAAGGCTTGGCATTGCAAGAGAGGATTCAAGCTCCATCTAAGGAGCTTAAAGATGTCCTTTTAAATCTCCATAAAGAAGTATTCAGCACAGAAAAAAAGAAAAAAGTCACAATAGATGCTGGCTCTGGGGATTTTGGCAAGCAGGAGTGGTAGCAGCCCTGCGGTTTGGAAAAGATAAACGATCCTTCCAAACTGTTCTCGCACGGTTTGCAGTTATTTAGCAAGGAGAGACCTGAGCAAAGTTTATGTTACTTCAGTCATCCTTTGAAAACTCATCTGTTGCAGGAATGATAGTGCTGGTTTGCTGCTGACCTGCCTGCAGAATGAGTCTACTGTTAGTACAGATATAAACAGTGAGATGGGGCAGGGGGAAGAAGAAAATGCTTTCATATCTCATTAGCTGAACCTCCAGGCATGGGTGAACCTATATAAAACAAGGGAATCTGTTACAGGTTAGGATCAAGGTTACAGGTTAGCTTCCTCCCAACCAGTGGAGAGAAGCCATGCAAGCTCCTGGTCATCCACCTGAGTACGGAAAGACAGCTTGGACAGACACAGCCCACCTCTGGAGTACCCTTCTGAACATTTCAAGCCAAGGGAAGAGGCAGAAACAGAACAGCTACTCACCGAAGGGTCAAGGGAAATAATTCTGACAGTGTTGTCCACCAGCCCAACAGCAAGGAACCGGGAGCGCTGCTCCCCAGGGGGAACATTGGCCAGACTCATGCAAACTACATCGGCCGACATCTCCTTTCTCTCCGTGTACTCATTCAGCTGACCTGACTGAGCAAGAAAAACACAACAGACTTATTAACTAGCCAACAGGACAAATCAGCACCGAAACATCCCTTCACACCTCCCCCCCTCACTTTTTTTTTTTTTTTTTAAAAGACAGTGATTTGGGTTGTGTGTTTTGTTTGTTTTTTTTTTTAACCATTTCTTTACAGCCTTATTTCAGCTACAGTTTCAAGAACCAGAATAGGAGTAGGGTAAGTACACAATTTCCAGCCTCAGTTATGAGCTTCAGAGACTTTAATTAGCCATTAAATCATCTCAGACAGACACAGCCCAGATATGCAGGGCTCTAATCTATCCGTTCTAAAAGGACACTTCACTACAGAATCCTTTGCTGCAGGTCTGATCAAGGATCAATTTCTGGCATGCCCCATACTCTGCCTTGCTCATCCAAACTCATTCACAACATTAACACACATACCGGGTCCATCTCAAAGTAAACCAGTTCTCCTCCAGTCAGTGCTATCACTACTTGTCTCTGGTTCACAGCACATTTTACAATTGTTTTCTTCCCTGGTGTCTTCCATTCGTTTACCCTCTTATCTGCTCGGATGTGCCGGATCCCATCTGGATAAACCTGAAGGAAAAAAGGTCATATTAATTCTGTATTTACCATCCCTTCACAACTCCCATCTCACTGGTGATTCTGACACAGAAAAAGCCAAAGGCAAGCAACGCTCCTGGCAGCAGTGATCTACTAGCTATGCAACAGGCTGAACTAGCACGAAGCCACTCGCCAGCTGGAAGCACTGCATCTTTGAACCACAGCAAGGAACTACTGAGCACACACTGAAGGAGATTAGGACCATCTTCAGCTGGTCCAGTTTCACTTAGCAGGACATAAAAAGGGGAAGGCTGAACAAGCATCATTCTCTGCTAATCCACAACTTTAGACATGATATATATTGCACTACTGTAGAAACCACAGCCGTGGAGCAAGCAGAGAGTGGCAGACATAAGCAGACATGTCAGAAGCAGCTTTCCATTACCTGTACCAAAGCATCATCACCAAGAAGAGAGCAGGACAAGGTGGGTGTAGTGCCCAGGAATCCAGAGTCAGTCACTTCTTCTACAGTCTCTCCGATAGACAGCACCAGTGTGGCATTTACGAAGGACACAATGATATAGGCATCAAATTCATCTGGTCAGGGGAGACAGGGAAAAAAGGGGTGCTGATTAAATAAATGCAAGGCTTCCCAGCAAAATTAGCAGACTGACAGATGTCTAGTAGTTACTTTTCAGCAGAACTCCTGTGATAATTACATCTGCTAGCAGTATTGTGCAAGTTCATTCTAGGACACACTGCCCAAAAGCCAGCCACGGCTAGACTCCAAACAATGCAAGACGGAGCCAAGGATCAAATGATGATCCAGATACAGAGTCAATTCACGATACTCTGGATTCTGGCAAGCAAGACTCCTGCCTCCTTTTTTCAAAGACAGCACAAGGTCTAGAAGCCTTTAAGACACTTGCTCCACCTCTACACAAGGAGCTGAATCCAGATTTAACACAAGATGAAGTCAAAACAAATGCTCTACTCCAATAACCCGAACACATGGAACCCATCTGCAGAAACCACACCATGGATGCTGCAAACAGGAGGCTGCAGGATCACATCTCTATCTAGTGTCCACATAATAAAGGGCTGCAGAGGTGCATTGGTCAAGCGTGCATTGCATCGGGGTGCATTGCAGCAGAGGACCTCAGGGTTAGCCTGCTCTACCCTCAGCCAGAAGCTCAACTAGCCACCCGTACAGTCTCCTGAGATGAGAAACAATTACGTTTTTAAAACAAAACAAACACTGACCTTTACTTCTACTGGAATAAGTGATAGTATTGCAACTATTATCTCCAGTACTGGCTTCTCCCAAAGGGGACAGCTTGGGAGAGTCCAGTAGCTAGGATGTAGAAGAGCTACACTAATCAAAACAGTCTTAAAAGCTCATTTGGAAATAGGGAAGCTTTGTGGGAAACAAGGGTAGTAGGACTGGGTTAAAAGGAATGCCCCACTTTACTGCTGTCCATTTTCATTCTGCAGAAAGTCGTAGGCATTAAAGAGGGGCAGAAGAGAGTCTCATTAAAACAGAATAACAAAAGCAACAGAAACAATGAAGTCTGTTGGGAAATGGAGCCAGGAGCCTCCTTGGAGAAATAAGATTGCCTCAGAGACGCAACTCCACTTCTGCTGCTGTTGTCATGCAAGTGCTTTTTAAGAAAAAGAAAAAATTCCCCATTTTAACCCAACTCAACCCAAAGCTCAAACTTACAGACCACAGCACAAGACAATTAGCAGAGGTGAGGGTCTAAGAAAGCTGTCACAGTTTTGGCCCTTGAGTGGAGTTTCTCCATAATTTGCAAACGTGAGAGACATGGAGAAGTGGCTAATGACTCTCCAAGTAGAAAAAGAAAATAGAGAATTCTCGCTGGGATGAATACAGGATGCCAGCAAATACCACGCAGCAGCTTAAAGAAACTGAACGGGGTTAACTGAAACAAATGCTTCGGGAACTGATCCTTTTCTTATCCACCCTGTTCAGAGGGAGGTATTGCCAAACCTGCTGTGTCACGTTTATAACAAAAGTTCTTACATACAGCTGAAAATATGCAAGTGAAAAAAAAACATCCTTCTCTCCAACATCTGGCATACAGACCACAGCTCTGACCAAACTGAAAAGCTTTGTATAATTAAAGCAATTTGAACACTGGTCTGTGGCATAAACTCCATTACTACTCTATTATGTGGTCACAGCCTATAACCTCCAACATGCTCCCGAACCCCACAAACAGGAGCAGATCCACTTGAGGAAGTGAAAAAACAAGAACTGAACCTGCACACAGAAACCGATCAGTAACGCCAACTATTTAAACACTTGGCTGAACAGGAGAATTTCTCTAACGTTAACAGCAGATGGTAAGAGTTCGGTAAGACATACGCCGTTACATGCTGGTTATTTTCTACACTAAATAGCAGCTTCTCCTACAAACTTGCATGAATTTTTAAACACCAGAAGTCTACAAGAATTCCTCGATTGCTTTAAACGGAGATTCTAGCAGTTCCCAGGCTAAGCATTTAATTCATAAATATCCTGTAGACAGGATGTTCTAAAAATTCCATTTCAAAGACCATCGTTGCTTTCCAAACTTCTTGAGAGCTGCTGCCTTCCTCCCTGGGGGATGTCATTCTCATGATAAACCACTGTGTCCCAGCTGGAGGCTTAACCATGTGATTTGGAGCAGGACAAAGAACTCCCATTTGAAAGTGAAACAGATTCCTTTAGTCCTACTCTAAACGAAAACTCATTCCTACCTCTTAATACTTTTTTAGCTCTTTCTTTTCACTGGCTTACAGTTATATTAGAGCGTGCCTTTAGGTCTGTGTCAATAATAGTGACAAGTGCATTTTTGCTTGAAGTCCAGTAGTGTTGCTTAATGCCTCTCTGCTGGAGCTTCTGAAATAAAGGGTTTGATTTACCAGAATGAAGCCAGTGAATAAGACGCATTCATCTAGATTCAAACAATACAATCTTGGTTTAGAAAATATAGCAGCCTAGTTGAAATTAAGAGGACTAAATCCCTGGGGCACACTGAGAAGCATTCTCAGTTAGAAAAAGAAGAGGTCTATAGATTTTAGTATGAAAAGGTACCTACTTAGCTCTGCACAATCCCAAGCATAATATCAGGCTGCCCGGAGTTTTGAACAGATAAGACATTATTTTGTACGCAGACACAAGACTTTAGAGATGCTTATTACTGTGCTAAGTGCTCCCGTTAGCTCCTTTCAGCAAGTAATAGAGACATTTTAATGACTCTGAAGAACCACAGCTGGACTCACTCTCCTGTGCCTTCATTACAAGTTTTCTGCAGCTTCCTGCACACGTCACCACCAGTTATGAAAACATCACATTTCAGTTCACGAACTCGACACTACTGTCCTTTTCGTTATTTGTCATGGATTCGGTCTGAGTTAGTCCATGAGAATTCCATTCCTATATGCCAGTCCACGCCTGATACAGTTTTCTGACGCTCCGCAACATCTGAATTTGCACCGATACAAATGTAGTCACCACTAGCTCCGAAGAGTTCGGTGAACACACACATGAGCAGTGACAAAATTCAGGATTATTCTCACTTAAACGATACTGATGGGATGACAGCACATTTTCCTGGGCTTCTGTTTACTACTGCATGGAGACTCCGCAGCTGTGACTCATTGCACATTGCTTTTCACACAAGAGTGCCAGGTAGGGAATGAAGACCGTTAGCTCTCAGCTCACGTCTATCTCCACAGCAAAGCACACAGCCATCTAGCTCCCCAGACCTCGATATTTAACCGCAACAGAAGGTTTGGTCCAAATCCCATCCACTTCTGTCTGATGGGCAGACGCATCCCATAACCACAGGGCATTCCCATGCCAGCAATACCTACAAGTGCTTCAAGCACACTCAATCATTTTCTCTTGGAGGTCTGTACAAAGCAGCTGGGAGCCAACCCTCAGTCTAGAAGGCAGCTGAAAACGCCCCTGAAACGCACACCTCTGATTTTAGTGAGAATGGACCATCCTGCAGAGACACAGTCAATGATTTTGTTCCTCAAAGACTGTAAGATGGAATGGGAGTTCTTTCTACTCCTCAGCGACTGAACTACAAAGGCAACAATCTCCAGCTACACAACAGCTTCTAGAATTGATTTACTGAAAAGCTTAGCATAAAAGTTGCCCCATGATTTTGGGATTCTCTGTGGTTAACCTGTGGGATGGTACAGTAGCCCCTAGCAGTAGGTACACACCTGTGGTGATCAGCACCTCCACCACCAGCCACCTGTGGAAGAAAAAAAGAGGCTTGGTATTGGTAGTGTGTATCACCACGTACCAGCCAAGGTTAGTAATTGCTTTGAAGGCTGCAAACCTGTACATGTCTTACAGAGGCCTTGCAGCACGCGCACGCTGTGGCGTCGAGGCAGAGCCAGGCAGCCCAACACTGCAAACTGAACACTCAAAAACCAGCACTTGGGCAGTTTCAAGATCAGATACATGTTTGAAAAGGTTCTGCAGTCTTTCTGATTAAAACCCACTAAAACTGTTTCTGAATTCAGAGAGTTGTAACTTGGGGATCAGTTTCACATAGCTTTTAACTGTATTCAAGAAGTCGCATGGTTCACAACAGCTACAGATTCCAGACTTTCTGAAATCATCGAGAAGATCCTCATGCTGGAACCTGGAGAATTTGGAAGGAGGAAAAAAGAGGCAGTGAGACTGGTCTGTTTCATGTAGGTTAGCAATGGTCCTCCATCTCCTGATTAAGTCAGTCATCCTCTGGAACCCCAAGAGAAAAGGTTTTAAAACTGTAAGGTAATGTCAGAAGCCTCCATCTCTCAGAGGGAGCAAATGTTACCAACTGCTTTTCCAGAAGGCAGGCGCAAAGGTTTGTCTCTAACAAACTGGAATGCCTCTTTTAAGAAAAGCACATTTTTGCTATGAACTGTGGAAATACTTTCCTTCTGACCCTTTTATTTCTGGGGAACACGAAGGCACTTCATGCTCAAAGTTGCTTCCATGCTGCTTAGGCAGTACAGGAGTCTCAGAACATGAGCACAGGAATTGACGACAGGTCTCAGAGGGCAAGGTAAATCTCACAGCAAGGTCTGAAATTCCCACAGGGTTACTGGCTCCCCAGAAGACACGCTACTCTATGATTACTTAAAAACAAGATACCATATCACCAGAGCAGGCTAAGGTCTCCACTGCAACAATTGGCATTTCTATATCCAGTGCATAAACCTACAGGAAGTCTTTGCAAGATTTATACAAAGCACTGCCTTGGAAATAATCACTGAGACTGTCAGTACCCAGAACAGATTCATTTCAGGCTTTTTCAGTGCTTCTGAGGAACTCGGTTCTTGCCCTCAAGGGAAGGGCATTTCCTTTTGTACTTTAATAAGGCAAACACATTATTTCAGATCAGGAAAAAAAAAACAAACAAAAACACCAAACCAAACCCACAGTCCAGTATATTCTGCCAATTTCAAATCTTGATCTTCCTGGAATCAGCAGTGTTCTATACTCTGCTGGGTTTTTCAATAGGGAGCATGTCCTAGCCCAAATAGACTGTTTTCTTTGCAGATACGCATAGAGGGAAGTAATAAAATACAGACACTGTTGCCGATTTATCTTCTTTGTTCCATAATTTGTATTCCACTTTCTCACAAAGAGCTGATTACTGGAGCTGTCAACACGCATATAAAGAATAGCGAGTATGCTCCCAACAAAAAGCATAATCATTGCCTGCTGATTTTGGAGCAAGAACTTATGGGAAGTGGGAAAGGATAAGAAGTTCAGCAGCTTCAGGCTGCAAATGTACAGCTGATGCAGCATATCGTGTGATGGATGCAGCTGCAGTCAGGTGCTTCTTTGTCAAAGGGAAACGTGACAACTCTAGGGGACCAGAGGGTGGCTTCTAAGTACAAACAGGTGGTTGCTGATTCAAAACATAACTTTTGAGGATGGCACACAACCATCATGCAGCACCTTTCCTATTTCCTTGGACAGCAAAACGAGAAAAAACACAGCAAACAAAACACATCAAAAAACATCATCACCTCCCTGCATTTTAGGAAAGTACTGCATACCTTCAACATGTCTCCTCACGGTCCATACAGCATTGGGGTTACCAGGCAGCTCCGAGACAGCCATTTCAGATACCTAGGAGTAAACAGGAACAAGGTTCTTTTGCAAACAGATGTTGAGACTTACTACAGTACGTCATCAAACCACCAGCAATTTTTAAGCTTTCCCACAACTGGGCAGGAAAGCTAATGAATTCCCTGTTCTGATGCTCTCTCCCCGTGCCAGATGTGCTACAGGGTAGAACACATGCAGCAACGATATGGCAACATTAGAGCTCTGGACGATCAGCGTTAAAACGAGGCCACCCGCCCCCAGCAAAGAGATCAGCAGCTGGCAGACACAGCGGGAATGTTCCAGCTCAATACACTCAAATATTATAAGAGACAAAATGCAGGTGGTTGAAGTCAACTGAAGAAAAAGCCTTTGAGACTGTAAGAGCAAACAGCACAACCCTTCTATTTCCAAGAAGCCAGCCTAGAGAAAGTTGCTCTCCAGACTACATCAAAAGGAGAATCCCTTCATTTCAGCACCCTTATTTCAAGGATTTTCTCCCAGTGTCCTTGCCTCTCAAGCTGTTCTTCTGAAGTGCTGGAAGTCTTACCTCAAGTCCATGTCTTAGAACCCTCAGAGACGACCGGGGCCCCCGACCACAAGCCACATACAACTGGGGTGTGTCTTCATTGGCCAGATCAGCTATCTGCATGGAGAAATAGTGTCAAACAATATCCACAGGAAGAGAAAATAAAGCAGTAGTGTGGCGTATGTAGCTGTTTTAAGAATGTTTTTTTTCCTGACACTGAAAACAGTGAAGATGCCATAGGGTGTACCATCTGCTGCCCTGAAATAATGTCAAATTTTAACCAAACTCACTGCAGAGCAGAGAACTGGTCTGATGGTCAACAGAGGAGCAGCACAGGACTGCTGGCTGACACCCTGGGTCCAGATACATATTTGTCACCACAGAAATCAAAGGCTGCCAGGCCAGGTACCGGTCTTAGGCAGCTGTCTGAGAATTCAGCAGACTTTCTCTTCTATCGGCATTTAGTATACAACAGTATTTCTGGAAACCTAGGATCATGTAGCTTTGGTGACTCTGCTTACACACAAATACTCCACAGAAAAGCAAACAAAAAATCATGCATCTATGATCAATTCCTCTGTAAATAAGAAAGACTTACTTATGTGGTGAATAGGAGCTTGCTGATGGCAACGTACCTGACAACACAGAATAGGAGACAAACTGTCCAACTCATCCACCAGCACCAGGTTCTTGAGAGGTCGTGGCTGAAAAAAGAATGTATCTCCTTCCTCAAGAGGCATGGCGGAAGAGAACTCTGGCTCCTCATCATCGTCACCCAGGTGAGCTATCTGGTATAGGTAACTTGAGACAGAAAGCAAGAGCATGTTCAGTGCAAAGCTCATGCAGCCTTCTCTAGGTAAGGCTTTGCCAGATACTCAAGCAGCAGGGAGGAGAGAAATCCTTCCCTACATTATACAGCTATTCGAATTCAGCCTTAAGGATTGTCTTCTTGGTGACAAAATGTTTAAAGACAACCAGAGGCCTGGAAAAAAACCAAAAACAACCCAAACAAAAAAACCCACAAACAAAAAAATCCACCACAACCTCCCTCCTCCAAACCTTCTCGTTTGTAGCTGTCACCAGCAAGGTATCCCAGAGTTTCAGTGTTTTCTCTGTTTACCCTTGAGCCTTTCAGATATTCTTGTGTTAGAGCCAAAGCACCAACTGACAGCTGAGGCCAGGAGCAAGGCCAATGGCTAAGGCTGCAACTCCGCAGTTATCCACTTTATTGGAATACTCTCACCTCACTATTTCTAACCACATTCCCTATTCCATTCTATGAGCCTAAATATCACAACAATCAAGTTAAACTTCAGAGGAAAGAATATAAAACCAGAAAGACAGATTGATTTACTTCCTGGTTTTAATAAAGCTCAAATGAATATGGCTTCCTCAAGAGCTTGGTTTACAGAATCCAATTCAGATTCACTCTAGTAAACTGGCTGAAGCTCCCTCAGGTGGCTGACTGCAGATGTAGTCAGAAAAAAAAAGTGTAAATCTCCATTCCTGTGAATCCCCCACTTAGACACTGTTAAGCCATCTTCAAAGGTGTGCAGTCTTCTCTGAGTCTTTAGAATATTCTAGAATGCCAAACATGAATTGAGAAAGCCCTCAAGTACACATCTATTAAGGAAAGGATCACAGTTAACAAACCCTATCTACTTCTGAGTGGGCCTTAACACACAAAAGTTCAATGAAAATTATCAAACTAATTAAAAGATAATTCATCTGGATATATAATAGACCCTATATGAACTGCAAGTGCTCAATTCTTCCAAATTCTACTGCAACAGCATGTAATCTTTTGTTCTCTGCACGATAATATTTAATCAGGGTTCAAACAACAAGAAAATTCCCCCATTCAGTCATAGTCTAAACCAATTGTTCTGCTCAAGCCATGCGAACAAAGCATTAATTTACCTGTTAAAACAGAGGTGTTGTCTTTGTATGTTCAGTAAGTTCAAGGGTCAGTTTGCAGTCCTGAACAGAAACAGTCTGTTTCAGGGGAAAAATGCTGACATAAAATTGTTTACTCACTGGTTTCCAAATTCAGATGCCACGAAGAGAAACCCCGTTTTCAGCACACACATGGCAGCAGCAACAGGAACAGTGTCAAAGTACTTCAGTCGAATCTCTGTTACCTGAAAGCAGAGGAAGACGTGACTGTGCTAGCACAGTACTAGAGCTGTACATGTG
The DNA here is from genome assembly GCF_047370975.1 of Nipponia nippon. Taxonomy (NCBI): domain Eukaryota; kingdom Metazoa; phylum Chordata; class Aves; order Pelecaniformes; family Threskiornithidae; genus Nipponia; species Nipponia nippon. The sequence continues at coordinate 32,530,272 of NW_028262391.1, forward strand.
TGATTTAATTAAAAAAAAAAAAAAAAAAAAAAAAAAAAAAGGCTGCCTAGCTATCCTCTCCAAAGAAAGGAAGCAAGTGAGCAGGCCAGGCACAACCACATCAGTAGTTTGGGAGAGCAGGTTATAAATCCAGCAGACTATTTTGAACACACAAGTCAGGCGGCCTGTTTTCTTCTAAGACTTTCTGGTTTTGGTAACACTGAGCCAGTTTGGAAAAAAAGAGCTGCAAAAATAGCAAGCTGTCTAGAAAAAAGAAGAAATTTGCTTCACTGAACACCAGCCATTCCCCGATATGTGAACAATTAACTGTCCTGAGCAAATTTCTATATTTGATATGGTCACAATAGCTCCTGGTGAAACATCCAAGAGCAATCTTGAGACTTAAAGATGCTATACAATCATTCCTTGTACCAAGCTGGACATGCGTAGATGAAAAAGGAACTAACATTCAACATTTACTCAAAAACCCCAACTGACTCACTGCAACTCACTGAGATCTTTTCATTGCAAAATACTAGGACAAGCAGCAGCAAGCCACTTCAAGCCTGTTATTTCAACTCATGGAAGAGGTGTAACGAGCTAGCTACCTCAATTTGCAAAAAGACTGATTGCAGCATGTAAATATTCAATTAAGAGATGAAATAGACAGCACCTACTGTGATCAAGAGAAACGAAGTTCCCCAGAATTAGTTTCTGGAATACCCTCTAGCAGGTTCATGGACCACACTTCAAATACAGCTTTTGAAGAAAGGACTGCCTGCAGAACATTTTAAATATGCCCAAGTGACCCTGCAGCATAATTCTCTCGGGATTTTGCAAACCTTGCGCTGTGTCTCTACATGAGTAAACACCAGTTAAAACTGCGGGTATAACTGCATTACAAATCACGTAAACCACGTGCCATTACACAGCTAAACCCACAATATTACGTATTTATCACTTTAGAAAATCATAAGGGCTCTTCTCAAGGAATGCTTTTGTTGTTCTTCACGTGATGCTTACCATGTCTTCATCAGTCTCCAGAGTAATTTTGAAGATGTCTCCCTGCTCTGTCTGGGCCAGGAAGAAGAACATGGACTTGGTCTTATGTGTAGCAGAGCAGACAAAAATCATACCTCTCTCTGGGTCATCCAAGTCATTCTGTCAAGAAAGAAAGTGGAGGTCATTGGTGGAATTACCTGGCAAGTGCAGATGCGATTTCACTGACTGAAGTATTTCCATTTCACAGGTGTCTTAAGAGCTGACAGTATGTGAGGAGGCTTTTAACATGAAGCACATCCCCTCCGTTACACCCATAGTTACCCTTAGTACATCTCTGCCACAGAAGGAAATAAATTTTTAAGACATTGTGCCTAAGCATGCCCCCTTCCTATCTCTTTTGCCCTCCTCCCCAGACAACTCTCTCGCACATCAAAGCCAAACACAGAGGCAAGGGCTGCAACCCACACACAGCTGGTTTTGCAACCCACACACAGCTGGTTTTGAGCACCTGAACCTTGGCAGGTGTTCAAAGCACTGTCAAAGCACACAGCGATTTGCAATACCAAAGGAGGAGGAAGCAGCCTTAGATGCAACAGAGCAGCTGTCAAATTCACCTGCGTACACGACAGCAACCATGACTCAACATCTCAAGTAATCCTATCTTACGTTGACAGCACTGCCACTGTGGTGCCTGATCAGAGTCTTTGGAGTATCTCCAGCATAAATCTCAGAGAAGAGACATGAACCAAGCTCATCACTTCAGGCTATGCCCACCCCCATCTTCCCTCACAGGTAGCATGCAGTCAGGAAGGCAGACGATAAGCCAACACACTTTTAACTCCTTTTTTCTTACTTTAAAACCTCCCTTATGCCTTTAACCTTGAAAGGCAAATATCATAGAATCACAGAATGCTTTGGGATGGAAGGCACCTTTAAAGGTCATCTAGTCCAACCCCCCTACAATTGGCAGGGACATCTACAACTAGATCAGGTTGCTCAGAGCCCCATCCAGCCTGTCCTTCAATGTTTCCAAGGATGGGGCGTCTACCACCTCTCTGGGAAACCCGTTCCAGTGTTTCACCACCCTCATCGTAAAGAATTTCTTCCTTATATCTAGTCTGAATCTACCCTCTTTTAGTTTCAAACCATTACCCCTTGTCCTATCGCTACTGGCCCTGCCAGAAAGTCTGTCCCCATCTTTCTTATAAGCCCCCTTTAAGTACTGAAAGGTTGCAATAAGGTTTCCCTGCAGCCTTCTCTTCTCCAGCCTGAACAGCCCCAGCTCTTTCAGCCTTTCCTCATAGCAGAGGTGTTCCATCCCTCTGATCATTTTTATGGCCCTCCTCTGGACAAGCATTCACTCAGCACTGACAAAGATAATCTTAAAAAAAAAAAAAAAAAAGGGCAGGAATCCCAAAATTCTCACCCGTCTCCTGGGAATTGGGCATCTGATGTCAGGCTGGTCACCGAAGTTTTTATAAGTAATATAGTTTTCAGAACAGATCAGCACCCCACTAGGTCCATCAGAACCACCAGGAACTGAAAAACAAAAAAGAAACATTATGAGAAAAGTCCTTATCACAGATCTGCCTCCCAGCAGAACATTTATTTTGGTTTTCTTCAAAGCAACATAGTTTCCATTGCTCTGTATCACCCTGCATATATGAATCCACTCATATTGAAGGGAAAGACAAAACACTGAGTACAGCTTCCCAGATCGGTGTAAGAACAGGGCAAATGGAACTGGGGGGCCAGGAAGGAAAAAAAGGAAGGATGCAGCTTCAGACAAACTGCTTATGTTTTATCCTTGATGGCTTATTCTTGTCTAGAAAGCCATGACATGCCCAAAATACCACACTAGCAACTTGTCAGTTAAACACAACCCTTGGGTTACTCGCATGTTTGCTTGCCATCAAAAAAAAAAAAAAAAAAAAAAAATCTTCCAGATGGTTTTCTGACATACCTTTCATTTTTAGATTATGTTTTTTAAAATGCTTCTACTGAAATCCCAGCATAACAAAAGATATAATCAAAATAGTAGTAGCGGTCAGATCCAGCCCAATATTGGCTGTCTGCCAGCTGCCTATGAAGATGCAACAGCAGGGCAAGCGTACAAGGATGCTCTCCTAGCTTAGCTTCCTTTGGGCTTGGAGAAGAATCTGCAGCGTTTCGGCGGTTTCCCAGGTCAAAGGTGTTAGGTTAGCTTTGCATCCAATTCCTGCAAGTGGGCTTTTAGCCCATGGATTCATCTACTGCCTTTTGAATGCATATTAGCTGCTGGAATCCCGTGCAAGAGTGTACAACAGCACCTATGCATTACCTAAAGTATATGCTCTTGCATCTGCTACCAGCTAATTTCAGTTAATATCCCAGCTTCGGAATCCAGACAATACCCAGAATACATCTAGAAGAAGAGACATGAGGAGCACCTCCAAACCGCAGCTCTTTCTATGAATTCTGGCATATTTCCATGTGTGAACCACCACTCACCACCTGACTCCAAAGTCAATTAATTTACACTAATGGCTCAGACTACCATCAAAACAACTCCTAAGACGTAAAGCGTATTGATTCTGTTTCCCTGGGGAATGGGAATCAAGTAGATCCACAGGAAAATTAATTTGTGGCCAGGTGGGCAGTACCTGTTATAAGGAAGTTGCCGTGCTCTTCCAAGGGCTCACTGTATTTCCTAACAACGTGGTTCAAACCCAAGTCCAGTTCATAAAATGTCAATGTCTGTTGTGTGTTGGCTGCTGCTTCGCCTGTGGGATCATTGTCTGCTTCCTAAAAACAGAACATGTGAGGGTGTCTTTCAAGAAAGGTATTAAAGGGGGAGAACAATGATGATGCATCAGGAAACAGCTTTGAATGACATCAGAATGAAAGTCCAAAAGAAGACTTGCTGGAAGATGCACATAAAGTTCAGAGGAAGAAAATACACACTTTTGTACTTGAACAGCAAGAATTTAAGAACTACCAAGACAGAAGCAGCCAACATTCCCCACCTCCACAGACAGATTAAGAACAGAAGAGGAACAACAAAGCTCAAAAGACAGCAAAGGGAGATCAAGTTCTTCTCACCTCGTAATCCATTTCCAGACAAGCAAACATTGGGTTTTCAAATCCCACATCGACTCCCACCACATGGTAGACCAAGGTATTGGCCTTGTGGGCTTCCAGTGGGGAGGAAATGGTGAGACGAGCAGCAGCATCTCTGTTCAAGATATACACCAGCTTCTGCTTTTCAATCGCACCTGCAAGAAAAGGACAACAGCACCTGAAGCACATCACCCTGTGATCAAATCTGATCACACCTGCAGTCCAGCATCAATGTAAGACTTTGCAAGAGCATGTCAGTGTTACTTCCGCTGAGGTTCACCACTGGTATTTATCTCTGTGCCGCCATTTCACTTCGAATGTCTCATGTTTAATGTTTCAGGCCGCAAGCACAAATGACAACTCCAGCTCTTTAAAGCCAAAGACTGACCCTTCAGGCTACATCCATCCAGCCCAACATTGAATCTACAACGGCTACAGGCAGCTCTACTCACTCATTCCACCACAGGAGAGGTGACAGACTGCAGGGAAGCAAAAACAAATTAAAAAAAAAAACAGCCAGATGTTCCATCATTTAAAGCAATTTGGCAGAGACCTTTCCTCAAAAATATTTTAACTAAAAAAATGTATTCTTGCCTGATACACAGCATCCCCAACATAACAAACACTTATCACCCTTAACTATCAATGTGAATGGCACAACTGTGACTGTGCTACTTTCTCACCCACGAAAACAAGACTTGTTAGAAAGGAGACAATATCATTTATTGTATTCCCAATATAAAGAGTGTCCTGCTTTCAGAACGCATAGAGTTAATTTTCTTCTTAGTAGCTGATATAGTGCTGTGTTTTGGATTTAGGATGAGAATAATGCTGATAACACACTGATGTTTTAGCTGTTGCTAAGTAGTGCTTACACTAGTCAGGGACTTCTCAGCTTCCCATGCTCTGCCAGGTGCACAAGAGGCTGGGAGGGAGCACAGCCAGGACGGCTGACCCAGACTGGCCAAAGGGCTATGCCATACCACATGACATCATGCCCAGTATATAAGCTGAGGGAAGAAGAAGGAAGGGGGGGACATTTGGAGTGATGGCGTTTGTCTTCCCAAGTAACTGTTACACATGACAGAGCCCTGCTTTCCTGGAGACGGCTGAACACCTGCCTGCTGATGGGAAGGAGTGAATCAATTCCTTGTTTTCCTTTGCTTGCGTGCACGGCTTTTGCTTTACCTATCAAAACATCTTTACCTCAACCCACAAGTTTTCTCACTTTTACTCTTCTGAATCTCTCTCCCATCCCACCGGGGGGGGAGTAAGCGAGCAGCTGCGTGGGGCTTAGCTGCCAGCTGGGGTTAAACCACGACAAAGGGGCACTGTCAAACCACCATCATTGCAAGTCCCCGCTCTCAGCATGCAAGAAAGCATCGCACAAAGCTGGCTACGGCAAACCGAGAAAGTTCATGTCCCAAGTAACTAAGACACCTCATGGTAAATCTTATAAAAAAATTATCCAAGTGTCTTTCTACCTGCGAAGCCCGATCAGAAATGCATCTAGCTGTCTCCACAGTACATCTCAGAGAAGAGACATGAATTCATAACATCATTTCAGGCTATGGGAGCTGACTGAGCACGCTGTAGCGCCGACACTTGCAATCCCAACTTCTCTCCCAGATATCACGCTTCAGGGCTCTGCGCACCACTAAGCACGCTGGCCTCTTTCCAAATTGTTTTGGCCCACTGTTAGAATTAATTTGTGCAATTCCATCAGTGTCAAGGAACTATTCTGAATGCCTGCATTCTCCTTGACATGTCTCATAGCCTAACAAACTGCCTGAGAAGAAATACTTCCAATTATACCTGGCAGAAACTCACTCCAAAACAAATATCCCCGAGACAGGAGAAAAAAAATAAGGAGAAAACAAGCCGACAGACTGACTTACTGATCATGACGGCACGGCCCTTTGGGTCTACAGCCAAATACTGGCCTGGAACAATTCTGCGACATCCACTCTTGCCAAAGGTTTCCTGATGAATCTTCTCAAACACATTCTTTGAGGGCTGGTACTCCAGAATAACAATGCGCCCTGAATCGCTTCCCACGACGATATAGTCTTTGGTCCCACCTGTCAGCCTAAAGGCCATGAGGGAGCGAATGACTCCGAACACTTCCACAGTCAGCAGGGTGTGAACCTTCCCTGTGTTGGGATCGGGGCGGAGTAACTCCAGGATCTTGCCCCGGGAAACAACAATTTCTTGTTGTTTGGTTCCTGAAGAACCCAAAACATGAAGAAGAGTCAGCAACAACATGCAATTTCAAGAAGCACCATAAGAAAGAAAATAAAACTTCACAACTACTAAATGCCAAAGAGTTTTATGATTACTACAGAAGAATTCAAAGCAACTTATTCACCACGTTGGGTGCCACTACTGTTTGAGCATCTTTTAACAGACCAGGAAAGTGAACAAAATACTAAGTTAAATCTACACATAATCAAGCCAAACTTCTCTTGATCTTTCCACAAGTTACAATAGCTTAGATAACACACAAGAGCAAACAATAATATACCAGAGAAAAAATAATATACTGAAGCAGACTAGCTCCAGCAACCAAACCAAACAAAGAACAAACACCTTTTTTCCTCTACTATCCGAGAGAGCTCAAGCCAAGATGCACTAAGGGAGGGGACGATTACCTGAGAAATTGCCATGGATAGCATAGCTAATGCCAGTGGCACGCTGCAATGTCAGGTTGTAGAGAAACATGCTGGCAACACGTTCGTTTCACCTTATAGTAGCTCCACTGAATCTGCAACAAGTAGAACAAAAATATATACTTTGTAAAAGCAAAGTCTTCCATACAGCACAGAGAGAGAACCGCTGCCCTCTTGTTTGTCTGCATATATCACTTTATTTATTGAACATATACAAAATTACACATGATCCTTTTCCAGGTTAAATAAAGGTGGCCCATCCACCTCGGTAAAGACCAGTGCTTAACGTCTTTCAGCAGGAATTTAGATAACACGTCATGACTCCAAGCCCCTTCCGTCCCTCCATACTATCACACCCTACCTAACCATCACCCTTTTGCCCAAGTGTTTTGTCGCCCGAGGCACTGACTGCCACCCAGCTCACGTTATTTCGTATTTATGAATACCAGGAAGCAAAAGGCTCTCCCAAAGATAACCAGGCTGCCGAGCATCAGCTGAGCTCCTTACTGCCGCATGACTGACCAGGACTTCCAGCTAATTACTCCTCTTACGGTTTTAGTTGTTCAGAAACCAACCGAAGTCAGCAACACCGTTGCACCTCACTGCTCTCGCCGCTTCATTTCACACGAGCCGAGCTACCCACACCACCCTGGAGCGAGCACCAGAGCGGATTCCTTTCCCCGGGGCTAACGCGGGAGAGAACCCCAGCTGCGCACAGGCCGCCGCACTCCTTCCGACGGGTGCTGCAGGCCGCAGGCCGGGGGAACCGGCCCTCAGGCGCTCCGAGCTTTGCCGAGGCCCTCCCAGGGCCCGCAGCCCAGCACCGCCCCACATCCCGGACGGGCTCCCCACGCCCTGCGGGGAGCATGGCCGCAGGCTCCGGGAACGGGCCACGGATCAAGGCCCAGCCCGGCCATCCCCCACAGGCCCAGGCCCCGAGGAGCCCGCGGCGCTCGGGCCTGTGGCCGCTCCCCCCGCGAAAATGGCGGCCCATGCCACGGCCCCCCAGCCGAGGGGCCGCCACTGGGCGGGCTCGGCGCGGCGGGGCTGCCCTTACCGTGCGGATGAAGGCGGATGGCGGCGGATGCTGCTCCTGCCTAGGCGGGCGCGCCTCCGGCCCGCTCCGCCATGAGCCCCGCGCCTGCGTACTACCCTCCCGCGCCTCCTCGCAGGGGCTTTCTGCCAGGCCAGGCGCGCGCGCGCCCTGTGGCGAGGGAGGCTGCCCTTAGCAGCGCCTGAATGATCACGGGGCGATGGCAGCCGCTCCCCCTACCAAGCGCCTCCGGAAAAAAAAAAAAAAAAACAGCCACCTTTTAGCGTAGAGCGCCGGGGGAGCGTGAGCCTCCCGCGCTGCCAGGCGGAGCCGAGCGGCCGCAAACGTTCAGGCAGCGCCATCGGCGGCCCCGACGGGCCTCACGGCTGTATCGGCCGCGTCAGCTGCACCCCAAAGATGGCGGCGGCCACGGCGCCGGGCCCGAGGACGCCGGCGGGGGAGGGCGGTGGCGCGGCCGCCTCCGCCCTCTCCATGGAGCGGATTCAGTCGCTCACCGACCTGGCGGACCTGGAGGCCGCCTACAGCCGGCTGTGTGAGGAGGAGGTGTGTGGGGGGCGGGCCCGTCAGGCGGTGGGGCGATCGGCTACGGCGGGGCGGGCCGGGGGGCGCGGGACGCGGCACCCCGGAGGTGTTCGCTGCTCCAGCCCCCCTCCGGCGCGCTGCTGTGGCGACAAGGAGAGCGGGTGCGTCGCTGTCACGGCTCCCGTAGTCGTGCGGAGCCTTTTCGGAGTTAATAAATAGGGGCTCAGCCGTCCCCCGGGCCCGGCGGGGGGACGGTGCCTCCTCCGCGGAACTGGCGCCCCTGAATCGTGAGCAGCCTGCGGATTCAGGGTCCTCGGGCGTTGAAAGCACGGCCAGGGGAGGAGTTTGTGGGTTACCTGACTTAAAAGTTGTGCGATGAGGTTGGCAAAACTGATGCTTCGAAATGGCGTGGATGTAAGTATTTACAGGATTAAAATGAGAGATTAGGAAGGGTTTAATTGTCATATGGGCTCTTGGAAGCACTAACGCCTTGCTAGCTGCATGTCCTTGACTTGGATGTAGGGTCTGTGATAAGTTGCTGGCCCAGAGGAGATCTGAATTCGCACAAAACTTCCTTTGTCCTTTTCTTCCAGAAAGTCGTGCAGGAAGAGCTGGATGGCCTCCTGGAGCAGCAAAGCACCATAGAGAACAAGATGGTTGCACTTCATCGCATGGGGTTAGCGATCCCTGCCCTCTCCCCTTCTTTCTGCTTCTGCGCGCTGTTCAGTACCTCCCTGCTTACTGCATGATGTGAAAATTCGTTTCAGTGTTGCAAAGGAAGGACATTCATTCTCAGAAAATGTCAGACTTTAAATCAGTTTGTGGTAGGGAACAGTAGTTGGATCCTCACCCCCAGGCACCCGGTTCTTCTCCGCAGCACTAACAGGGGGAACTGCTGTGCCCTGACAAGACCAATCCATTTTGGCATAGGCTGAGCAGTTCTTTGAAGGTCTCACCCCAGAGATTGTCAGGTTTCAGCATCAATACTTGGATCAGATGTCCTGTGTCAGGCTGTTTACAGGTGTGGACAAATATTACTGCCTCTTCGTGGTGAGCTTGTGCAGGCAGTCTGGAAAGTTAGCCAACACGGCCTCACATCTGGTCAAAGCTTGGAGCACAAGTTTACGCACTTCACCTTCTGCTTCAGAAGTGGAGAGTATCATAAAGCCTCAGTGGCTCATTCATGCCCTGTCTGGTAGCGAGACAGTCGTTTGTCTGCACAGCCTCTTACAAAGCAGTCTGTTTGATTTTGATGCTTTGCTCCTGTAAGGAGGAGGGGCATGAGATGAGAGATACCGTTGCTGACAGGAGCATTTGGGTTTGGAGGGAGAACCATCCTGCTGTTGCAGACCATCCGACTACTTAATATTTGCATCTTATGTTCAATTCGCTTGTGTTTCCAGCCCTAATTTGCAGCTCATCGAGGGGGATGCCCAGCAGTTAGCAGGGATGATCACCTTCACCTGTAACCTGGCCGAAAACGTCAGCAGTAAGGTCCGCCAGCTTGACCTTGCCAAGGTAACTGGACTGAGGAAGTGTTTGGGACTTGTCACCGCCAGGCCTTATTCTGTCTGCTCGTGTGCTCACAGCACAACAGAGAAATGTGCTCTTTTCTTCAGTGGGCAGGTGGGCTGGAAACAGCTTTGTTCTTTTAGCATTTTCTAGTGTTGTTAAGTAATGGTATCTTGCTGGGCTCCTGGATATTGCAGGGTACAAGAGTAAATAATGCGTATGATTTTCCATATAGCAGCTGGTTCTCCAGCATCCCCTTCTGTCCATGCAGCTCCTGGTAGAATATGGTGAATAAGCTGCGGTTAGTCTTTGTTAGCACTGTTTTGTCAACTGTTGCAGCGCTGGGGACAGTGGAGATGGTCATTGTCACCCAAGAGCAGTCAGGAATCTGGGCTGTCATATTCTTTGTACAGAGGTAGGCTAAGAGATGTCAAGTCCCAGCGCCCAGCACAACTGCTTAAATCAAAATGGATGATGTGTATTTGTGTCTCTGGTCTCTGCCTGTTTATTAAAGTGGAGTATGGCCTCTGAGTTCTGTCTGAGTTTTGACAGGTAAATACTGCTCATCTTTTGGAGTCATTGGTCTTATGACTTTTTAAGTAGTTTGGGTTTCTGCTTACATAGTTGTTTATCATGTAGAGAAGTATTGCTTCAGTCTGTTTCTTCCTGTCTCCATAATTCTCTTTCCCTGGTCTAGCCCTCAGCAGGAAGCCTTACTGGTTGCCTTTCTTGCAGAATCGGCTCTATCAGGCCATTCAGAGAGCTGACGACATCCTTGACCTGAAGTTCTGCATGGATGGAGTTCAAACAGCCCTGCGAAATGAAGATTACGAACAAGCAGCAGCTCACATCCATCGCTACCTGTCTCTGGACAAATCAGTGATTGAGCTCAGTCGTCAGGGCAAGGAAGGTAAGTACTGTTCATGAGGAGAAGCTGATAAGTCACCTTTCCAGTAGATAACTAGAGGCTGCACAATTTCCCATGGCAGACAGACTCAGCTCAATAGACAAAATGGAAGATCTAATGCTAGCCAAAGATCTTAGTATGTTATAGAGTAACATAGAGATGAACGTTTTTGAAGTGTTATTAGGTTTGAATTATCATTAATTGAAAGGAGAGTTCCTGGCACATGACTTTAATGGCATTTCATGTGCCGACTAGGTGAAGGACAAAACGTGCAGGACAAAAGAAGTGCGGGAGAAGGCTCTGTCAGGGAAAACTGCTGCAGTGTTACGGTGTGCTACCAAGCAGAGCAACTGGAAACGAAGGAGTAAATTGCCTGATCCCTAAAAGAAATGTTCCGGTTGATGTGTTCGCATCCTCCGTGCAAGACCACAGCGTTAGCTCTGTGTACTTCACACATGTACCTATCTTTCTTTGCCTGTAGGGGAATTCCAATGTGTCTTCTGCCTTCTCACCCTAGGGCTGCACAGTGTTGATCTCCTGGGGAAAAAAGTAGCCCTTGATACCATACTAACATTGTGCTGTCACTTTTCCCTTTCTTTTCTGTCCTTTTGATCAGGGGGCATAATTGATGCCAACCTGAAGCTGCTGCAGGAAGCAGAACAGCGCCTGAAGACAATTGTCACAGAGAAATTTGACACAGCTATGAAGCAGGGAGATTTGCCCCAGGTGGAACGGTTCTTCAAGATCTTTCCTCTGCTTCGCTTACATGAGGAGGGGCTGAGCAAGTTCTCGGAGTACCTCTGCAAGCAGGTAACAGGTTCTGTGAAACACACCATGACCTGTCTGGTCTCCTAGGGGAAAGCAAAACCCAGTCTCTGTCAACAGATGTTGTGGAAGGAGATCTTGGCTCTGGCTTATTAATCTTAGAAACCAGCACTGGCCTTAGTTCATCTCTCTCCCTGCATTTTGCATCCTGGGATGGGTTTTCTGGTGTCTGAATACAGATCCCACAGGCTGGCTGGCTTCTCCTGTATCTTGCTCTTTGTCCTTGCTTAAAGCTCATACAAGGGAGCCTGGAAAGAGAAGAACAAGTTTCTGCCTCTCCTTGATCCTTGAGTTTTCCACAGGAGGGGAGAGAATCCGTGTTCAAAGGAGGAACAAAAGCAGTAGCTCCTGCAATGGGAAGGCCAGCAAAAGCTCTATAGGGCAGGGGACAGAGGACCACCCTATGGGACGAAGAATATCTTTGAGTGTTACCAGCTGACCAGTCCTGTTGTCGTGCAGGTGGCCAACAAAGCAGAAGAGAACCTGCAGCTGGTGATGGGGACAGACATGAGTGACCGCCGAGCTGCTGTCATCTTTGCGGACACCCTGACACTTCTCTTCGAAGGTAATCTTTCTTTCCTCTTTTCTGATGGATTGAAAAAAGTCCATGATGAGATTGTCCATCAATTTAAATGCTTTTAATTTTAGCTCCAGGAGATCACAAAATGCTTCCTTCCCCTTTGAGCTATGGGAGTGTCAGGCTAGAGGGACAGGGACACAACTAATAAAGTTTTTCCCAGCCAGGAGAGGACATTACAATAAGCAAGCTTTCCTACGTACAGCTTGAGCAGGCACAAAGTGGATTTGCAAAGGATTTGTTGGGTTCCTCCAGGAATCAGGCTCTTCCTGTTCTCTGCATCCTTAGAATAAATGGGTATTCCCTGAAGGTTTCTTCAGACATGCAGCTCTCCAGACAAACTAATCGGATCCCTTAAGACTGAGCAGCTGTTGATGCCTCCAAGCCTGGATCTTCAAGGAGGACCATAGGAGTTTGAAAGCAGAGAGGGAAGGGAGAGAAGGGAATATAAATGCTCTGTGGGAATGGTGCCAAAGACAGTAATTGTGATCCCATGGTGATTAACTGCCTTCTCTATTAAGTCTGCTGTAATTCCAGGCTGCACCACTGCCAAGTCACTCTCCCCGTCTGACATCCTTGCTGCTATTGAAGGTCCTTAGAGCTGCCGAGACTTTCCTGGCAGTAGCCTCAAAAGAGGGGGAGCGTTGCTAACTCTTGGAGTAGAGAATTTGTGAGAAGAAAGCAATCTTGCATAGATATGTCCTTGGAGATGAGCTTTTTCTCCAAGGAGGTCCAGCCTTCACTAACACTTGCTCTCTTGGGCATCTGCCTGACAGATAAGAGCAGAGCTTTCCCTAGGCTGATTTTCATTGCACTGCTCTTCTCCTGTAACCTGGTAGATGCTGAAAGCTGAGGCTGGATTTGGATGGCAGTTATGTCCCCTGCCAGGTTTACCTCGTGCAGCTTTCTCCCGTGGAAGCTTCATACCTTGTATCTTGCTGGGTAGGGGGGCAGCTGACACACGTCGCATGGCAGGAGTTCTCGTTAGGAAGAGAGATGGCTTCTGCTCCAGGAGATTTGCACTGCAGCCTTGCAATAAACAGCAGAGAAGATGGAATGTGTCATGCAGAGAAAAGATGCCATGGAATGAGGGGTGGTAATGGCAGGCCTCCAGTGAGGCACTAGAGAGTGGCTGGACAGTCTAAACTGCCTATCGGGGGAGAGAATGATCCCTTGTTAGGTCCTGTCTGTGGACCTGTGTAGCTCTGCTCTGGGTCCAGACTGGTTGGGAACTCATGCTTGAGTCTCTCTCTTGTGCTTCCCCTCTCTCTGCAGGGATTGCTCGCATTGTGGAGACCCACCAACCCATTGTGGAGACCTACTACGGGCCAGGGAGGCTGTACACCCTCATCAAGCACCTGCAAGTGGAGTGCGACCGGCAGGTGGAGAAAGTGGTGGACAAGTTCATCAAAGAGAGGGACTATCACAGGCAGGTAAGAGGGGTGTGATGCTGCCTGACGCAGCCAGCTGCGGCCTCCATGTAGCTCAGTGGGGCTCCAGCTGCCATAGAGGTGGCAACGTCTGACCTTGTGTATTGAGAGAAACCTTGCTTTACTCCCTATTTGCACTGATGGCTGGAGGGGTCCAGCCTGTAGCTATCCCTTCTGTTGCAGAGAAGGATTCATTGGGAGCATGCTAAATGGACCCAGGGCACAGGATTCTTTGCTCTGCAGGTCTGTAGGGCGCTTTCAGTACACCTTCCCCACTGTCTTGTTCCTGCTTCTGTCTGCTAGATGCAGGGCTGCTGTAACTGTCTCATGATCACATACCTTGCTGCCTCTGTTGGAGCTCCCATCCCACCGCCCTTCCTGGCAGGCTGAGCTCTGTCTTGGAGGAGGAGGTGAACTGATGCGGTTCCCTTCGCTGGCAGTGCTGCCTGCAAAGCATTCCTATCACCCCCCTGACTAAGCACCTCCTTAGGCTACAGCAGGAGAAGCGGCTGTTAACTCCAAGTCATCAGCAAAGACTTTGATGACTCTCCCTTTTTTTGTGATTGTAGTTCCAGCAAGTTCAGAATAGCATGATGAGAAGTTCTTCTGCAGAGAAGATTGAACCAAGGTACAAACAAAACCTTCTTTTGCTCTCTAACCTTCCACTCTTCAGCTGTTATTAACACTACTTAGCATTTAGATAACTCTCCCAGTCTTCCAGAGGCTTTGTGGCTACTAAAGCATAAAATCCAATTGGTAGGTGCCCTTCACTGCCCTTTTATAAAGGCAGCTTCTGTGGTGGTGCTTTATTTTGCTTACTCGTTACTTTTAAGCCTTGGCCCTAAACATTGCTGGAGGGCTGGCAATATCACTGCACACAAAGGACTGAGACTTTAATTGCCTGTGCCCACTACCTTTTGGTGGTCAGAGTATGGTCCTCGGAGCTCATGAAATGGAGCAACTCTCTGGGCAGATAACTTGTGACAGAATCAGGAATAAATCTTTGGGTGTTATTTAATCTGTACTGCTGCTGCAGCAACTCTGGAACATTTCTTGCTAATGAATATTTCAATTTCCCTCCTTTCAATTTCCCTCCTTTTTAAGTATTTGCATAGCCCTTAAGTAAGGCCATTTGAAAGTGCACCCAGACCTTTTGGCATTGCATAACTTCTAAACATGCCTTGAAAAAAAAAATTACGTGTCTCAAGTGAGATCTGTCTGTGAGTCTGCATGACTGATTATTTCAGCGTTAATATAGAGATCCACTTACTATTTGCTCTGAGTAACTGCGCATGCATCCCGAGTTTTCTGACCTTTTGCTTTTTCATCTGTAAAATAAAGATACTGGTTCCTTGTCCCACTTGCATGTTGTGAGGCTTTGAGCAGGATTTGTAAAGTTCTTTTGTGCACACTGATGACAAAGCTGCTGATGTGACAGTCTTTTTTTTCATAGTCATCACCGATCTGAACACCGTGTTCTGCATTGTCACATGCTTTTTTGGTCTCATGTTTCCTGAGTTGTTGAGCTTAAACAGATTCTTCATCATTTTCAGAGAAACACATGAATCTGTGCACAAAAGCACATATTATGGACATGGCAGGGACCAGGCATTTCTGACACTGGCCGTGTAGGGCTCACAGAATCATAGCAAAACTGAGGTAGGAAAGGACTGCCGAAGGCCTCTAGTCCAACCTCCCACTCAAAACAGGGCTAATTTTGAAGTTATATCAGGTTGCTTAGAGTCTTGCAGTCCTTACTGCTGTGATTTTAATGTGGTTGTTCTCAACCCATGAAGAAAAAAGAAGCTTCTCTGTAATGATTTTTTCAGGATATTTTGACTGTATGTGCATTCTTTGCACGTACCTGTCATTCTGCTGAGCTCTGCCACTTGACAGCACAGATGCAAAGGGGCAGTATTGATCTCATAGTAAGAGAACAGAGAACATACTACTTAACTGAGTTAAATTAGTGCTTCTCCTTTTGTAGTCTTGCTGCCTTGATTCTTGCTGTGTTCCTTCCAGGGAACTTGACCCTATTTTAACAGAAGTCACTCTGATGAATGCCCGCAGTGAGCTCTACTTGAGGTTCATCAAGAGACGAGTAATATCTGATTTTGAGGTGGGAGACTCTATGGCCTCAGAGGAGGTAAAGCAAGGTAACACCTTGAATACCAATACTTGCAGACTCTCCGCTCCTTGCAGCCAGAAGTGGAGATATATCTGAGTTAGTGGCAGAGCAGAGTAACACAGGATCTGCAAAGACACTTTGGGAGCACTCTGTGGAAGAGGATTGTGTAGCCTGGCCTCCCCAAACCTGTTTTCAGCACTGGTTGTTCCCTCTAACAGGGAAACCAACATTAGGAATGACTGCGGAGCACAATAAACAAGGTCCCCAAAGAGAGGGAGAGCCCTTTGGTCACTGCAGACACAGATCCTAAAGGTGGAGGCCACAGGGAAAACAGGCTCAGGGTTTTGGTATTCCATGGATCTCTGGAAGTCACTTTTGTCACCTGCAAAATTCAGCTCAGCAATTTCAGCTCCACAGTTGAGGCCTGTGATTTACTCCGGGTTGGGCTTTGCAGGTGTGTGTCCGTTGGGTGCCCATGAGATAGGCAGCAAGGGGATTAGGTGGAACTGCTTTCTGACACTTGGTCCCTGCTGATGGTTCTCTTTTGTGTTCTGTAGAGCATCAAAAATACCTGGACAAGCTCCTCAACAACAGTCTGTTGAGCTGCACCATGCAAGAGCTCATTGGCTACTACATCACCATGGAGGAATACTTCATGAGGGAGACTGTCAACAAGGTAGGGCTCAGACCGCTGCTTGAATAGCCTGTGCTCTCTGCTAGCAACCGAGACCTCTGCGTGTGCTCCACAGTCCTCTGCTGAGCATCCCTGGGGAGGGAGATGAGTATGCGGCAGGTCTGCAGCTGTTGGGAAGATCTTTTGTTTCCCTTGGCTTTGAAAAGCAAGTGGTTGTTTCTGAACTGTGACTCCAAACATACCCCTGAGTATCTTCCAGAGCCAGATCTTCCAGGTCTATGGGCTACTGAAAACTAGGAAGTGTGGTGCCAGCCCACACATGGTACAGTTCAGCTCAGGGTGAAATGGGCAGGCTGGCAGTTTGGGCTCATGGCACTGCTCTGAGAGGGCACCTTCGCTCGCTGAGCTCAGGGCACTGAGACAGCTTTCTTTGCAGGCTGTTGCCATGGACAGCTACGAGAAGGGCCAGCTCACCTCCAGCATGGTGGATGACGTGTTCTATATAGTGAAGAAGTGCATTGGGCGTGCTCTGTCCAGCTCCAGCATAGACTGTCTCTGTGCCATGATCAACCACTCCACCACTGAGCTGGAGTCTGACTTCAGGTAATGAAAATACACCAGGTTCATTGTAACTTACTTCCACCTCACGTTCTGCAAACAGTGTTTGCTGTCAGATGGTCTTCCTTGTGTTCTTTGCCTTTGAACCTCAAGTTTGTCACTCCCATGGAAGATGTTCATAGGAAGCAGCGTCAGGTGTGGTGTGGGAAGCTGGAGCTGGGCAGACTTTTCTCACAGTAGTGATGGTCACCTGTAGGGCAAACAGAAAAAGGGACCTCATGGCCCAAAACCCCTATGAGACCGAGTCACCACGTAGCATTGGAGTGCTACCCTGCTTGATGGTACACGGTCACCCCTAATTGTTCTCTGGGTTGCTTGTGAGATTCCTTTGTAACTTGAACTTGGGGTGAGCCTGCAGAAATTGTCCTGCTCCTGTTTTTCATCCCAGCATGGGAGTGGGGAACTGTGACTGAAGACAGCAGACAGCTGCAGGCAAGATTTTTGGGAAAGCTCAGAAATCGGGTGGTTGTGTTTTTCTTTCAGCCTTGTGTCCTTTAGATGCTCTCAGGAGATATTTGCCTGCCCTCTTTTGTCCCTGTGAAGTTCCACTTACCTTGTTCAGGTCACAGCTCAGCCAGAGTGCTGTCCCCTGTCACAGAGCACAACTCTGCTGTGGCTTGCAGTATTTGCTCTAAGCCCTGGTATATTCTGCTTGCCCCATAGGGAGGTTCTGTACAACAAGCTGAAGCAGGGCTTTCCAGCCACAACCTTCCAGGACTTCCAGAGAGGGGTGACCAGTGCCGTGAACATCATGCACAGCAGCCTGCAGCAGGGCAAGTTCGATACCAAAGGCATTGAAAGCACCGACGAGGCCAAGCAGTCCTTTCTGGTGGGTTTGGTGGCTGTTCTGATGTAGAATGAGTTGGGGTGAGGGGAAAGACAATGGAGAGCTCTTGGGAACAAGATTGGTGCGACTATCAGACGTTCAGAGAACCGGAAAACCTGCTCAGGCGTGGTGGCTGGCCTGACTTTGGATGTCTGGTAGATGCTTCTACCTCGCCTCATGTTTGTAGGGCTTCCACCCAGGCCTGTCCAAGTATGATCCTGTGACTGCCTCTTAGGCTGTTGCAATGATGATTCCCTCCAGGCTGGGGAAGAGTCTGTGCTCTTTTGAGGCATCCCTCAGTCCTGTTCTTCACAGGCTCTGCAGAAAGGTGGTGGGAGAGTGTCTCATCGACACCTTCCTCTAGATGAGAAACTTTCCTGGCCCAAGCTCAGGGCTCCTTCATTCTTGCTTATCAGATCAGAGAGTTTCCATTAGAGCAGGGTTGTCTGCTCTGCTTGGCCTGCAAGATCCTCCTGGTGCCTTCTCCTCACAGCAGCACTGTAACTCTCTGCATGCCTGAGCAGGCCAAACATGGCAGTGAGCATTAGAGACCCCTTGGAGAGCATTTGAAGGGCCACTGCATCGTCTTCTGCAGCGTAATGCATTCTTCCCCATGGTGGGATGCTCTATAGAGCTTGCACTGTGGAAAACACCTCACTGGGAGAGCAACTCTGGATTTGCTCTCTCCTCTCAGCCAGCCCTGCTGTTTGAGCAGACCTGTGGGCAGAGACCCTGAGAGCGCTGGAGAGGGGCTGGCTCACCCTGACTTGTCTCCCTCTCTGTAAGTTGCTGTGAGCACCCAGTGCTGAAGAGGCTCCTTGGGACATTCACTGTAGAAGGGGAGAAGGCAACAAAGGGAGCAGGAGGAACTGAACTCTTCCATTTCATTAAATTATTGGTTACAGGTTTCTTGAAGCAAAGTGCTTAAAATGTCAGTTCTCCCACTGGAATTCCTCATTCACCTGTCAGCTTGCCTCATTTCCCTGTCTGCACAAACCCCAGCCTTATACTGACATTTAGTTCAGCTTCAGCAGGTAGAGAACAGTCTGTTTGGTGAAGAACAGATACTTATCTGGCAGGAGGGGTGCTGATTCCTCCTGCCTAGATACGAATGCCTTCCTGCCTCCCGTGCTTCTCCGTACACAGCGTATAAACCATCACCTCCAGCCACTCCTGGTCTGTTGTTCTTCGTGACACTGTCACAGAAAGTCAGGGGTACAGCGTCTTCTGCCAGTCAGCCACACGTGGGGCTTTGCTGCAACATCGTGGACAGAATGATGAGGAAAAGGAGTGGATTAAACTATCTCAAACTTTGTACTAGCTGCAGGTTCAGCACACATGCTCGGTTACTGTAGTTCAGCTTCATGCAGCTCTGTGAATCTGCAATGCTTTGATCACACGGTAGGAACTCTGTCCCTTCAATATTTGCATTTCAGCCTGTACTGTGAACAGGGCATGGAGTAAACATATGGACTTGGTGCTGGGAAAGTCCAATGAATTCTACTTTGGTTTGTTTTGTTGTTTTTTTCCAGGTGACCTTAAACAACGTGGAAGTCTGCAGCGAAAACATCATGACCCTAAAGAAGACTTTGGAGGTGCGGTCTGGATTCTTTACTGTTTCTTCCTTAATCAAATTTGTAATATCCTCCCTTGGGGGGGGGTCAAGTAAACCATCTGGACTTTGCTATGCCCAAATTCCTGAGGTCTTTGCCCTCCAGCCTTAGGAAAGCAATTTTGAGCTGGCAGAGCAATCTCCAGCTGCTACAGCTGGAAATACCAGTTCCTCCAGCTTGACCAGCCTGGCACAGGCCGGGAGCCAGTGGAATAAAACGAGCATCATTGAGAGGCTGTGGTTCTCTGGTGCTGGGCTAGATAGCCCCTGGCTTCCTTTCTTGCTCTCCTCTCCCCAGCTGGAGCCAGCAGCCTGTGCCTTCACAGGAGCAAGAGTTTGGCGCCTGTCCTAGCCTGCAAGCGTGCTGCTGGGCAGCCAGAGCTCAGCAACATGAAGGGATAGAAACTGTCCGGGTTATTAATTTGCAACTTGCTCGTGGATCTCTTCCCTGCAGAGTGACTGCAGCAAACTGCTTAGCCAAGGCTTCGGGGGTGAGCAAGCACAGGCCAAGATTGACAGCTGCCTCTCTGACATGGCTGCTGTCTCCAACAAATTTCGTGACTTGCTGCAGGTGAGTGTCTTGCTGAGTTACTGCTGGCCTCCAACACTGGCTGGCCGGTGTCTTCAGGGAGAGCTCAGGCAGGAATCATTTCAGCCCAAGGCCTGGAGCATGTCTGACTCGGGAGTGCTGGGTAGGGGTGCAGGAGGGAGTAAATCTGAGGCATGGCAACAGATCGAGCCTGTCTGCACAGCCGCACCAGCTGGCGGCTGCGTAAAACGCACTGCAAGCAGCTGCAGAGCCAGAAGGAATGTTGCTCCATTTGTCTTCACTCAGCACAGAGTTGTAGTTGGTTCAGCATTTTCAGGAGAAGAAATATTAATAGCCTTTCCATCTCCTCCGTTCTCCCTCGTGGCACAGCATGTTGTCAAGTTGTCCGGAGCCTCACTAGGTAACACTGAAGATGGGCTCTTGGTAGAGAAGAGCTGCTCTTCTCTCAGGTTTCTCTTTTCCCAAATGGAAATACTCCCCACCATGGGGTAGAAGGTGCTCTGGCTAAATCCACTGTCTTGTGTGGCATGCTGGGGCCTGTTGCCCTAAAATTTCACAGTGGTCTCTGGCAGGGAGAGGAGCAGGAAGACCTAATACCTCCTGTGGAAAGAAACCGAAACCAAGCAAAAGAGAATATTTTGAACCAGGTTTGCCATCAGCTTTGTACTTCACAGAGGGGCCAGACTATTTTTCATTTGGCTTTGCAGTTCATTGCAGCCAGATGCCTTCAGACCAGTAATTGCCAGCGAACCCTCTTGAGGCTTGTGGTCAGTATTGAAACGAAAGAGCTCATCAGTAAGGAGTAAAACTCTCCAGTATAGCTCTAGTGCAGTATTAAAACTGGCTGCAAAGCAATCAAGAGGCTGAGCAGCAAGCTCCTGTACTGCCTGAGTCACACGCACATTGAATTTGCCTTGGAAAAGGACAATTGTCAGCAGGGCCCACTCAGAAATGCCAGTTTTAGTTAAAAACTTCCATCAAATGCCAAGCAGTATTGGTACCTGAACAGTTTCACGCTGGGTGAGCTTTCTTAACATCTTGCTGAGCCAAATGGGGGTGGTTGGCAGGAGAGGGCTTGCAGAGAGCTCTCTAGCATCGAAGCGGATAGAACAGCCTTTGCTGACAACCTGCTTTTCAGGGGAGATGGCGTGTGCTGGGGTTATGATTAATTCAGGGAACTAACTGTGGTTCCAGCTTTTATCCTCCTTTTAGCTTCTCCTACTGAGCTAAACTGCACTGGAGGCGGGAGGCATCAGTTGAGTCCAATCACAGTGTCCTCCTGGATGGTGCTGAGTGGAAAGGCTGGTGTTTGTGTCCTTTCCTACCCTGGTGAGATGTGAACTGAACGCCTCTCTCCTGCCAGGAAACCTCTGTAGCTGTCTGGGCAGGGGTGAGGGAAGCACGAGCCCTTCAGACCAGGCTGCAAGTCAGCACAACGGCAGCTTCTGGGCCAACGTCCTTCCTCTTCTTGTCATTGTGTCCTCAGAGCCCTCCAGCATTGGAAGAGTGTGGGATCTGGGACTTTGGGGTTCAGTTTCTTGGGCACATCTGTGGGTCGGTTTCCCCTGCTTTCAATGAGGGTGGGAGGCAGCATCAAGGCAGCCTGGCTGTAAAGGCTGTGTGCCGTTGGACATTAGCTGTGCTCAGTCACTCTCCTCTCTTCTTCCTGTCCCCCTCAGGAAGGTCTCAATGAGCTGAACAGCACAGCCATCAAACCCCAGGTGAAGCCCTGGATCAACCTATTCCTCTCTGTCTCCCACAACATCGAGGAGGTAAGGCTCAGCGCTCTCTGCTTCCAGCCATACTTCTGCACTCTCCGTCCTCTGCACAGCAGCACAGTCAGAGCAACTGCTGTCTCGTTCCCCTCAGTTGTCCACTGTTTCTTTGGCACAGAGCAACAGCAAAATACCCAGAACTTGCTCTGCCTGCCAGCCTGGAAAGGGGCATTTTGCTAGAGAGGAGCCTGAGGAAACAAGGGGTGCAGTGCTGCTCCAGGAGTGACCTCCCTTCCTGTCCTCTGGGCCATTTGGTGCTGTTCGCGGCAGGCCACATAAACAACCTTTTTTGTATTTCAATGTCAGGAGGAGTTCAGTGACTATGAAGCTAACGATCCCTGGGTCCAGCAGTTCATCGTCAATCTGGAACAGCAGATGACAGAGTTCAAGGTGAGAGAGAGAGGGATGTGGCAGCCTGCCAGGCTTTGGCCAGACCTCCACGTGGCATCTCCCAACTCTTTCCCTGCTCAGGGGAATGGTGGACAGAGATGTCCTCCGGTGCCTTGCAGGGCTCAGAGACCCAGTCACCCCCTTCTCCCGCAATTCTCAAAGCCTGCTTGCAAGCCCCATGGACCTGGCTCACTTCTGTGGTGCTCTCCAGTCACTGAGCCTGCAAGTAATGGGTCTTTACGTGAAAGCTCTCATAGGCTTGGGTTTTGTGGGCCTCTGCTCAGTTGTTCCTGACAAGAATGACACAGGTTTCTGCTTCCAGGCCGGACTTTCTCCAGTGATTTACGATACCCTCACTGGTCTTATGACCAGTCTCATAGCCATTGAACTGGAGAAAGTGCTGCTCAAATCCACCTTCAGCAGGGTAAGCAAAACACTGTCCTCTACCCTGTAGTCTGGCTTGACTGCAAACCTTCCACCAGGAAACCCTCAGTTAAGGGATGGGGCAGAGGCAAACATTGCCCTCAAAGAAGCTCTGCCACCACTGGTGGCCAGCTCAGGGAGACCTCGCCTTAGCACACACAGCGTGAAAGTGTATTTTGTGATGGGGCTGGGAGGGGCTTGCATCAATAAGGGGGGGGGAACGACTTTAAGGTGGGTCTAAACATAAGCCAGTTTAACCTGCAATAAATGGTCTAACTGGGACCCTCCTGCTCAGAGATCTCCCCCTGCTCCCCTGTGACTTTTGTTAATTGTGTGTTTGGCACAACCCCTGGGCCTGCTTGGGGAGTTAACAGGGCTCCCGCCGTCCCCACAGCTTGGCGGTCTGCAGTTTGACAAGGAGCTGAGGTCTCTCATAGCCTATCTCACCACGGTCACCACCTGGACTATCCGTGACAAGTTTGCCCGTCTTTCCCAAATGGCCACCATCCTCAATCTGGAAAGGGTAAGCTACACTTTTTGTCTGCTTTTACTGGGGGATTGCGGGAGCCCCAGCTGGACTGCACATGGATTTACTGGGCTCATCCAGACCTTGTCACACCTATGGGGTATAGAATCATAGAATCGTTCATGTTGGAAAAGACCTTTAAGATCAAGTCCAACTGTTAACCTAGCGCTGCCAAGTCCACCACTAAACCATGTCCCTAAGCACCACATCTACCCGTCTTTTCAATACCTCCAGGGACGGGGACTTAACCAATTCCCTGGGCAGCCTGTTCCAACGCCTGACTACTCTTTCAGGGAAGTAATTTTTCCTAATATCCAATCTAAACCTCCAACTTGAGGCTGTTTCCTCTTGTCCTATCGCTTGTTACTTGGGAGGAGAGACCGATCTCCACCTCACTATAACCTCCTTTCAGGCAGTTGTAGAAAGCGATATGGAGAAGCTGGAAAAGTTGCCCCATGCCTGATGGGCATTTGCCTGCAGGGGTTCATGGCAGGAAATACCGTGACGACAGCCGGAGTTTGAACTCCCATGCGAGAGCAGTTGGTGCCAACTTGTCTCCTGCAGCTCTCCTCTTTCTCCAGGTGACAGAGATCCTGGATTACTGGGGCCCGAACTCAGGCCCGCTCACCTGGCGCCTTACTCCCGCCGAGGTCCGGCAGGTGCTGGCTCTCCGAATTGACTTCCGCAGTGAGGATATCAAGCGGCTGCGCCTGTAGTTGGTCGGTGCTCGGGTCAGCACCGCGCAGGAGGTAACGGCAGGAAGGCCACAGCTCTGGAGCCTGCCCAGGTCCTGCCGTGGGGCTGGCTGTTAGACGGTGTGGGGATGGGGTGATGTCTGCCCTTCTGCTCATGTTCCTTGGAGCAAAGGGCTTTCCTCGGCTTGGGAAGAAGAGCCGCCATTCTTTTGTGGGAGCAGAAACAAGGCAGCAGAGGGATCTCTCATTTTGAGAGCAGCATGACACTATTTCTGAAAACAGGTGCTAGTCTGAGGGACAAGCTTGCACTGGCTCCCGACTCCCTTCATTCTGCTGCCCTGTGGCAGGCTGCAGGTCAGGGAATTTGGGGGCTGTTACAGTGTGGTTCAAATACGGGTCTGCAGAGTGCGCTCTGCCCGTGCTGCTGGCCGCAGTTGTGTTCCTTCTGTGCCACCAATTTAAGGGTCAGCTACTGGAGTCCTACACATCCTGAGCCCTGGTGGCGGTGGGGAGCGTTCTGTAGAAGGGAAAAGGAGTGATTTCCTTGTGGGGAGGGTGTTTGGAAAATCCCTAGAAAGCCGCTGTGGGAAGCGGGGCTGTGTCCCTGCTGGCTTGCTGTGCCCTGTACAGCTACTCTGTAAATAAACCTCGCCTGACTGAGCAGCACCCTCGGGTGGGGCGTGTGTCTGTGGGCCCGGAGGAAGCTGGAGAGATGCGGGAGAAGAGCTAGGCACCATTTCTCCTCTTCTACCCTGTGCCGGCACCAAGAGGATCTTCTTGCCCCCCGCAGCTGGCATTGGCACGTCGCGAGTACCCCGAAGACAAAACCCCGCTCCTGTGGCAGCGCTCCCCTGCTGTCCCCGTCAGCCAGGGCCGTGGAGGGCGATGTCCAGCCTCTGCGCACAGGTTCTGCCATGCCCGCCCCAGGAGAGCTTTGCCCCTGCAGTGCCAGGCCCTTGCTGTCCCGCAGGGAGGGAGGAGCCCTGCTGGGGACAGAGGGGCATAAACACATGCTGGGAACAAGCTTTTTTATTCAAAGAGAGCACAGGGACTAGTAACTCACTGCAGGAATAGTCTCTCAGCACAGGAGAGGGACTTGATTCTACACCCAGGTGCATGCTTGGTGCAGGAGCATTGCATGCCGAAGGGGTAGCGCAGACCCCTGCTGCTGGAAGAGCAGGAAGGTTCCTGCTAGAAGCAGCATCACAAATGCTATTCTTTTCCTTTTGGAGAACTGTGAAAACCCCAAATCAGCCTGCAGGCCCTAGCAAACTGTCCTTCCAGCAAGGCCGCCCTCCGGGGATGGTTTTGCCTGCCCAGCTTGTCACAGCTTCTCCAGCCTCCGTAGCTTCTGGGGCAAGTAGCAGCACAAAAAGGCCACATCAAAACCTAAGGCACCTGCTGGAGCTGGCTGAAGGAGCTGCCTCTAAAGCAGCGGGGATTTCCCTGTGTTGGAAGGCAGCTGGCTGCTCCCTCCCCTGCCCTGCATATCTGCCAGGAACAGGTCAGGGCTGAAGGCTTTCACACAGCCATGTCCTCTCCGGGGCAAGCACCGTCCTTCGGATCACATCCCACGACCTCCACAGCAAACCCACCCATGTCCACTTCAATGCTGTGGATGCTGAAGTTGCCCAGTCCCTAGGGGGGAAAAAAAAAAAAAAAAAAAAAAAAGGATTGGGGCAGGAGCCAGCAAGGGACCTGTTCTCACTTCCAGGGTCCCGGGGAGGGCTAAGGGGACAAGAAGCAATCTCATCCCCCTCGTGGTGGGCAAGATACTCCTAGTGCTTGTGCTATATAAAGTGAGCTTCTGCAAGCCGCCGCAACAGCGAACCACCTGGGAGCTCAGATCTCACCTCGGTTTTTGCTAGAACTTGGTACAAAGCCTCTTTCTGCCGAGGGCCTTTGGTTAAGATGTAAAGGAAGCCGCCACCGCCAGCCCCAGCCAAGCACTGCCCGTAGACGTAGGGCCGAAGAGCATCCATCATGTGCCTGACGGCCAGCGGCTCACACCCAGGGGCCATGCATTTCTTCTGCTGCCAGTAGCGGTCCAGACACTTGCCAATGAGCAGCAGGTTACCTGCAGGAGAGAGGATACTGAAATTATTTGCCTCTATTTCTTGCCCAAGGGGCAGAAACCTGTCCCTGCCTCTCCTGCTCAGCCCAAGCTAAATTCTGCCTTCTCATCTACCCAGTTCCTCCCAGCCCTGCCTGCCGAGCAAGCAAACCCAGCCCTGTCACGTTGCTGTTTATTTTTAATCCTCTACAGGGGGAGAATTTGCTTGCTTTAATGCTCTGGCTTCCCCTCCGCAGCATCCCAGCAGCCAAAGGCCTAACGAATCCACTGCACAGGCTAGGCACGGCCCCCAGCCCCATCACGGATGGCTCTTGGAAAATAATCAACCAGACTAGGCGTGTCTAATCCCCCCTTCCTCAAAGTCTTTGTTCAAGCCTGAATTTTGGGGCACTGCCTGTAATATGCCAATTTTCAGGCATTACCAGTAATATGCCAGGCATGGGAGGAGGATTTGAGGCTTCTGCAGCTGCAAGAGCCTGCAACCCCCCAGCTTTTGCCCCCCAGGACTGCACAGACTCCCCGGGGATGTTTGTGTTTCTTCAGCAGTTAAAAGGGCTGGCCTGGCCCAGGGAAGGGGGCTCACACCTTGCCTCAAGGCCTGGGCACACTCCTCGGCGTTGCTCACCAGCGCGTCGGCATTCTGCACAGCGGAGGGCAGCCTGGCGTACCAGTTCCTCACCACATCCTGCAAGAGGCCAGAATGTCCCTGTCACCACCCAGCCGGACCCAGCAGCACCCGGGGAGGCAGCGCTGCACCCACAGCCTTCACTGCCAGATCCCATCTGGGTGGCAAAGCTCTGCGCCAGTGAAGGGGACAGGCACCAAAGGCCGCGGAGGGAGCAGAGGCCAGACCCTGCGGCACCCAGGCATTACCTGGAGCAGGTTGCGGGCCAGGCGAGTCTTCCCTGTGTACACCAGCAGCAAGTGATTGTTGAGGGTCTGGGTAAAACCGTCGGGCACTGGGATCTTCTCCACCTCCACCCTGAGCGGCAGCTGGGCCTTCGACCGCCCGATTTTGATGCCGGGCACGAGCCCGCCCACCTGGTCCTGCCAGCCGCCGCCTGCAGGGCAGAGGGTCCTCAGCCACTGCCGGGCCCCCCACCCCGCAGGCTGGCTGCTCCCCCCGGCCGCTACCTGTCGTGAGCCTCTGCTCCAGGTGCAGCACGGCGTGGATGAGGGAGTCGGTGCTGGTAGCCTTCCCGGTTGCCCGGTACAGCGATGCCATCACTGCTCCTGCCAGGATGCTGCTGGTGCCTGCAGGGAGCACAGGCGGGGCCAGGGCAGCGAGGCACCACACATGCCTGTGAGAGCCGGGGCTCCCGGCTACAGGGCGGCGAGGGGGATGCCCGTTCCCGGTGCTGGCAGCAAGCCAGCCCTTTCCCTGCAGACTTACCAAGGCCAGACCCGTGGGGCAGCTTGGACCAGGTGTGCACCTCAAACCCACCCCCAAAGCTCTCCATCAGCTGGGCCCGCAAGGGCTTCTGCGAAGGGAACTGCACAACCTGGGTGCAGATGAAGGCAGCTTTGAGCAAGGCTCCTGGAAACACGAGGAGAAAGCAAAGCTGGTGCCTGCTGCGCTACCTGCTCCCTCACCCCATCATCCCCAAAAAGGGTCACCCTGCCACCATGGGGTCAGGACACCAAGGGGACATCAGGGGTACGGAGCCAGGCCGTGCGGCTGGTGGCACCTCACCTGGCGCGTGTGGCTGGCAGTAATCCTGCAAGTGCTCCAGCTCCCGGCACACCAGCTCCACCGCCACTTCGCTCTGCAGTGTCCCGCCAAGGCTGATGAGGCGCAGCTCCGGCTCGCCAATGCGCCGCACCCGGGCGCCGATGGGCCGGCACCCATCCACCAGCACCGCCACATCCACCACGGCCCCCCCGTGCTCGTACGTGATGGGGGGGGTGTCGCTCCAGCCGCCTGCCAAGGCTCACCATCAGCTCCCCGTGGCACCCCGACTTCTCTTCCCCCAGTGTCACAGGGGTGAGACGTGGATCGTTTGGCTGGGGGTTGCACTCACCAGAGAGGTCCAGGCGAGCCGGACATGCCACCTGCACCCAGTGCCCCAAGGGTGGCAGCTCCGCCTGCCCTACGGTGACAAACTGGCACGAGGACATCACCGCCTGCCGGAGGAGGATCTGCTCGGCCCCCTCGTAATGCCGAGCCGCTCTCACCAGCAGAGCTGGACTGGGAAAAGAGCGATGCTGAGCCCGCTGCTGCAGTTCCACGAGTGCCAATGCCTGGGACAGGGCAGCAGCTGCTCACCAGCCCCAGCCTCACCTGCTCATCCACTTCTGCCGCTCAGCAGCCAGCTCCCGGACACCACCGGCGATGTCCCCGCTCTCCAGGCGTCTGAAAGCCAAGGCCCACTCCCTGTTGGCAGCGGGCCCGCTCCGCAAGCCCCCTTCCCCTCGTGCCATGCAGCCCAGGACGTCAGCAATGCAGGCGAGTGCCCGGGCTGCGATGCCAGCGTCGCCAGCCGTGGAGGCAACTAGAAAACAAAAGGAGGTTGCAAAGCCATAGCCAGGCTGCGGGTCACCCCAAACCAGCCCCACTTCTGCAATAAGCCAGCTCCAGGGGAGAGGGACTCGCATGGCTTGCACCCACCCTGGCTTGCTGGATGCCCTGGGGGTGCACCCCATGGGTTCTTGCAATGGGGGGTT
Source organism: Nipponia nippon (assembly GCF_047370975.1). Taxonomy (NCBI): domain Eukaryota; kingdom Metazoa; phylum Chordata; class Aves; order Pelecaniformes; family Threskiornithidae; genus Nipponia; species Nipponia nippon. The sequence continues at coordinate 32,558,763 of NW_028262391.1, forward strand.
ATCGGAGGGGCTGGGGAGCACCAAACAGCCCCAATACCCAGAGGCACGAGACAGAGCTTGTGCAAGTCCAGCTCACCCTCATCCAGCGTGCCCAGCACGGCCTCGTGGTAGCCCTCGTGGACGGCGCTGCGGGCGAGCGGCAGGAGGCTGCTGTCCTGCCGCCCCAGCAGCACCTGCCGCACCTTGCGCTGGCCCTGCAGGAAGAAGAGGGCCCGGCGGGCACCCAGCTCGGCTGCCTTGTCCAGGCAGGGCAGCAGCTCCTGCCAGGACATGCGCCAGGCTGCCCGCCAGCGCACCAGCCGCTCGCCAGCCGGCGCCGCCGGGTCCAGCAGCCACAGCACGTCCTCCAGCCCCAGCGCCTCACAGGCATGCAGCACTGGGAAGAGCCGGGCACTGAGCAAGCAGCGGCTCCTCCGCGGCATCTCAGCGTCCCAAAGGTCCCCTTCCCTGATGGAGGAAGAGCGCATCAGCACCGCCCCAGGGCTTGAGGACACCTTCCAGGAGGGGAGGCGGGACATAGGATGGGTTGGGGTGGCACCTCCCACTGCAGCCACGCCCAGGGGAGCCGGGTCTCCTGTCCCATCCTGGCACGTGGCACCTACCGTATGCCTGTCCGATGGAAAAACTCAGCCCAGGGCACATTCAAGTAGGTGGCCTCTTCGGCAGGGCTCTGCAGGGAGATGGAGGGGCTGGTTATGCCCCAGCTCCACGGGGAGCCTTGCACTGCCTCACTGCCCCTGTACCTGCCAGTTGTCAAGGCGGCCGGTGAGCGTGAACACACGGCAGGGCAGGTCACGCAGCCGGATGTGGTGGCCTTGCAGGACGACGTCATGCAGGGGACAGCCCTGCAGGGCCAGCGAGGAGCCCGTGGTGAGGCCTGAGAGAAGGCAGCCGGGACCAATCTCCAGGGGACCCTGCGGAAGAGGCAGTGGGGCCCTCAGTGGCACTGCCAGCTCCAGAGCAGCCCCCAAACCACAGCCAGACCCCAGCCTTGGAAGGGGACAACAACCCCGGGAGACAAGCTGGGGCCAGCAGGAGCCAGGTGGCAGAGGGACACACTTTGCTTTGTCATGGGGCTGCAGGGACATGCACTGCAGCAATTCAGGCCAGGTGACAGCCTCCGGGACTCACAGCCATGACACAGCCCCCAAGGAGAGGGTCTGCCCTGGTCCCCAGGAAGGGACAGCCCAGCAGGGACAGCTTCCACCCCTTTCCTAGGGAGGGTGACAGCCACCAGGGTCCCCAGCACCAGCCAAAAGGCAGCCAGGAAGAGGAAGGACACCCCAGATCTCACAGCTGTGGGTCCCCCATCCCAGCCAGGGCCACCTCATCCTGCTGCCCATTCAGTACACTGAGAACTCGGGGTTACCCCCACCCTTGCCACGTACCTGGAGGTGACAGTGCTGGATGACACTGCCAGCTGCCAGCCGCACGGCTCCTTCCAGCAGGCAGTTGGTGACTGAAGAGCCGTCCTCCAGGAGACAGGGCTGCTGCCGGGGACACAGAGGCACGTGGGACCGGGGTCCGGCCACGCAGCCCAGAGCAAACCCCAAAAACTGTGTGTGAGCAAGGCTGGGGATGGAAAGACGTACGTCCACATGGGAATGGGCTGTTTTGCAGAAGCGGAGGTGGCTGGCAGAGCCAGGCAGGAGTGTCAGGCTGCGGATGTGGTCGCTTGCAGAGGTGGTCATGTAGTCATAGGACGCATCGGGGATGCAGGCTGTGGGGGAGCAGGAGAGCTGTCAGCACACAGACGACAAATGTGGGTGTACCTGACACCCGTGTAAGCCAAGGGCAGCCAGGCTGAACATCCCCAGTCAAAGGGGTAGGGAGAGAAGACCTGGGGACCCACAGCTGTGGGGAGAAACAGCCAGGTGCCAGGCCCTGACCACCCCATCAATCCCCACACAGGGGAAGAGGGCTCAGGGCTGGGTTGTCACATGCACCCACTGCAGCATCACTCACCCATGCTAAGAGGGAAGGCACGGAGAGCTGTCCACAGCATGGAGCGGGCGCTCCTCACGCTGGCATCACCGCCACCCTTCACAAAATCCTCCTTCGTCACCCCCCCTGCCATGGACAGCACGATGTCGAAGAAGAGGGAGAGCTGGGGAAAGAAGGGACCAGTTGGGTGCAGCCAGGCTGGCCAGTGCAGCCACCCTGACCCCCACCCTGCTGCTGGGTGCTCCCCTCCTGCCACATCTCCTGCCCTGGCAGCACGGGGGCAAACAGGCCCTACAGAGATGCCCAACAGTGGCACCCGTGGGGCAAGGGGTCCCGTCCACCACAGAGGGGCTGTCACCTGGATGGGTGGTGCCCCCGAGTCCAGCCCCATGTAGGTGCAGGCGTCCAGAGGAGGAATAACATGGGTGGCCAGAAGCTGCTCGGCGGCATCTGAGGAGAAGAAAACCACCCCGCAGACCTGCCAGAGCACAGCGGGGCTGAGGCCACGGCCACGGTGACATGAGGAATGGGGCTGGCAGGGCCACCGACGCCTGAGTTGTGCCATACCAGTGGGACGGTGCCGTCGGGCCCCGCACACTGCTGGATCTGGGCCTCTGTGCCTTTGTAGATGATGTTGCGCACTAGCCCCTGGGAGCGAGACAACCCCAACGAGCTCTTCAGGGCACCCCAAGCCACACAGCCGTGGCAGGGCTGGGACCCTGGCACCCAAGAGACCGAAGGGGTGGGGACCCCTGCACCTCCAAGGGATGCCCCTTGAAGGGGGAGCTGCTCCTGACCTGTTCATCGGCAAGGTAGACCCCATGATTCCTGGCATACGCTTGGCTCCCGGGCACCGCAATCACTCTGACACCCTGGAAACCATCCCAGTCAATCCCTGGGGAGAAGGACAGAGACCAGTGCCCGCTGGGGCACTGAACATACCTGCACTGGGCACAACTGCCTGAAAACTGGGCCCACGGCAGAGGTGGTAACAGCAGTGTCCAGCCTCAGTCATCTTGCTGCAGGCACAATGGATGCTCCCAACCACAGAAGGGTCAGCAACACCCGAGAATCCACACCCTCGTGGGGGCACGGCACAGGCTGAACCGTCTGTGCTACTGCAAGCTCCGACCCCTGTCCCAAGCTGAAGCAGGTGCTGGAGGCGAGGCTGGCACCCACTCACCTGGCGCCGAGGGCACGGTGAGGAGCATGTCGGTGCTGCAGACCCACACGCCAGGCGGGGAGCCCACGCAGAGCTGCTGAGAGAAGGGCCACATGCCCAGGGATGGCACGGGAGGGGCCCAGCCCTTGTAGGGCACTCAGCACTCTTCCTGCCCTACTGGGAGCCTGCTGAAGGCACCCCAAAGGCTTCAGGAGGAGCCAAATCCACCCCCATGCCAGGGTACCCCACATTGCATGGCACAAGCCCAGGGCACTGTCCCAGAGGCCACACAGACCCGGTGCGTCATGGTCCCCAGCAGACTGTCCAGGTTGCAGACCAGTGCTTCGGCCGGGGCGCTGGGCTCCTCCGCGGGCAGGCAGGTGAAGGCCCGGCCGCAGTCGTCGAAGGAGAAGTCGCGGCCCTGGCGGGACAGGGAACGCCGGGGGGTCACAGGGAGGGAGGGGGTGCGAGGCGGCTCCGGTGCAAGGGAGGGGTCACAAGCTGGGCTGCAGGTGGGCTCTCACCATGTGCAGGATGAGGATCCGGGCTTCCCGCAGGACGTCGGAGGTCACCACCTGGGAGGGCGGAGCAGGGGACACTCAGCAGGGAGAGCGCAGCCCCCCCGGGCCCACCACAGGCTGCCCCCCGCTCCCCCCTCCCCAGCCAGCGGAAGGCCCCTCACCGTGCATCCCGCCCGGGCGCTGAGGTGCTCGGCCGCCACCAGCAAGGCGTTGAGGGTGGCGCCGCCGCTGCCCAGGCGGGCCCAGGGGTCCTCCACGGCCAGGAGCAGCGGGGGGGGGCGCGGGCCCAGGCCGCCCCTCAGCCGGCGGGCCTCCAGCTCTGCCAAGCGAGAGGCCGGCGGCGCTGAGGGCTGGCACCCCCCGCCCCGCCGCGGGGAGAGGGGGAGCGCCAGCCCCGCCGCTTGCCTCGCTGGAAGGCGGAGACGCAGCCGCCGCGCTGGCAAGTGAGGAGGAGGACGCTCCACTCCGCCGCCATCGTCCCGCCGGACCCTCCCGCCCCTCCCCTGCCTGACGGCCGCGGCGCCTGCCGGGAGATGTAGTCCAGCCGCCGCCAGCGTCCCGGCACGCGCTGCGGGAGGCTCCTCGGCGGGGGACTGCATCTCCCAGCGTGCACTGCGCGGCCGGGCGGGCCCGGCCGGCTTAAAGGCACATACACACACCCCCTCCCCGGGGGGCTTGCAAAGGCGGAATGGGGGGGGGGTTGACGTTTCTCTGCCCCAAAATGGTCCCGGCGACGGCGGGCGCCCCTAAGTGCCCCGGGCCATCCCTGTCACGAGCTCGCCCGGACTCAGCCCGACTCCTCGCAGGGGCCTCTGCAGCGGGGTGGGGGTGCCCGGGTGCGGGCAGTGGGTGCTGGGGTGGGCGCCCGGTGGGTGCTGGGGTGGGCGCCGGGGCGGGCGGCTGGTGGGTGCCCCGTAGGTGCCGGGATGGGTATCGGGGTGGACACCGGGGGGTGCCGGTGCGCCGGTGTGAGGGCTGGGGTGGGTACCGGGGATGCCGGTGCACCGGGATGGGCACTGGGGTGCGGGACCGGGTGGGTACCGGGCATGCCGGCGTGCCGGGGTGGGCACCGGGTGGGCACCGGCGAGGGGGGTACCAAGGAGGGAGGCTACCGGCTGGGTACCAGTAAAGGGGTTACGAGGGAGGGAAGGTATCGGGGTGGGTACCGGGGCGTGCCGGGGTGCCGGTGTGCCGGGGTGGGTGCCGCGGTGGGTACCGGATTGGGTACCAGGGTGGGTACGGAGGTGGGTAACGGGGATGCCGGTGCGCTGGGCTGGGTACCGGGGCTGGGCATCGGGGATGCCGATGCGTCGGGCTGGGTACCGGGGTTGGGCACCGGGGATGCCGATGCGCCGGGCTGGGTACCGGGGTTGGGCACCGGGGTAGGTACCGGGGTTGGGCACCGGGGATGCCGGTGCGCCGGGGTGGGTACCGGGGTGGGCACCGGGGATGCGCCGGGGTGGGTCCCGCGGTGGGTACCGGGGGGCGCCGATGTGCCAGGGTGGGTCCCGCGGTGGGCACCGGGGACGCCGATGTCCCGGGGTGGGTGCCGGGCTGGGTGCCGGGGGAGATGCCGGGGATGCCGGTGCGCCGGGTGGGCGCGGCGCGGCCCCGCTCGCCTCCTACAAGTCCCACAAGCCCCGGCCGGGCGGCCGAGGACTACATCTCCCAGGCTGCCGGGCCCGGCCCCCCGCCCCGCACGGCACGGCACGGCCCCGCACGGCGCGGAGGGCGCGGCGCGGCGCGGGGGGCGGCGGCGGCGGCGGGGCCCGGGTGCGCCCGGCGGCGGGGCCGTGCCGGAGCCGAGCCAGGTACCGCGGCGGGGAGCGGGCCCGGGGCGGGCATGGGGCTACGGCCCGGCTCGGGGGGTCGGGCCCGGGGCGGGGGGATCGCGGGCTGCGGCCGGGGGAGGCTGGCCGGGAGCTGCCCCGGCGCTGGGTGCTGGCCTCGGGGAGCGTGCACTCGGGCTGCATTGGATTCAGCCCCGGGGTGCTGGTCCCGGGACGATGCGCTGGCCCCGGGTGCTGGCCCCGGTCCGGGGGTGCTGGTCCCAGGGAGAATGCGCTGGCCCGCGGTGCTGGCCCCAGGGAGGATGCAGCAGCCACCGCCCGGGGGTGCAGCCCCAGGGTGCTGCCCGGGGAGGATGCGCTGGCCCCTGGCAGGGGTGCCGGGGCTGGGGCTGCACCCCGCAGCCCGGGGGAGCTGCCCATCTCCAGCCATGGCCCTCGGGGTGCTACCGGGGGGCCCAGACCCGGGGGGATGCTGGAGATGGAGCTGGGGTGGCCCCAGAGAGGGACCGTGGCAGGAGCACTGGCTGCGGGTGCCCAGGGGCGTGGGTGCCAGCGGGAGTGCCACACGCCGGTGCCAGTGTGCGTGTAAGGTCCCTCAGCAGTGGTGTGACATGTAGCCGTGTGACACACAGCGTCCCTTGCCTGGGTAGTGGCAGCCAAGATTTCACAAACACAGCACGAGCATCCCTGGGGACAGGGTAGGAAACTGTCACCGAGCAGGGAAACGTCCCTTGCCTGCATCTGTGTGAGTGGGGTGCCAGCACAGGCGTTGGCGTGGGATCCGATTGGCATCCAACCCACTGGTGTGTGTGCCTGTCCCGGTGTTGTGGCGTGTTTCCCTGGCCAAGGCACAGCTGCCGGAGCAGTGTCGGTGCTGGAGCCCGGCTTTTAGGGACTGGAGATGCGCAGGGTCCCCGCGCACGCCAGGGGCTTGGGTGCTGCCGGCACAGGGGCAAGGTGAGATTTTGCTCAGGCTCCAGCCGCAAAGCCGGAGCATTTATTGCAAAGCTCCCGAGTATTTCCCTGGAGCGAGGGCTCCCCATCCCAGCAGGAAGATTTCATGGGGGGAGGATGGCACTCAGGCAGCGGGTGAGAGACTGGAGGAAAGGCCATGTCCCCTCTGGCTGCGAGCGAGCAAAAACCATGGCTGGGTGAAACCAAATAACATCAACCCCCAAAAACTTGCTGAGCTTCCCTCCGGGAAGATGGGTGGGCTCCGAGCTGGTGGAGGCAGTTTTGCCCCCCGTGATCCGGGGGTCCCCCACCGGGGCCAGGGGCTCCCCTGTATCCAGCGCCGTCCTGAGCAGCAGCGCCGGCCACATCCTGGCCAGGGCGGTGAGCGGGGACGGGAAGTTGCTCAGAGCTTTGGGCCTGGTTTTTCTTTTTCTTCCCCTTTTATTGGAGCCAGATGTCATGTCCGCAGTGGTGAAGCTTGGGGTGGGCTGCCTTGGCTGCCTTCCCCCCCTGCTGTGCGCGTGCCTATCTGTCTGTCTGTCTGTCCCCATCTGGCAGCGAGCAGCGGCCCCGCTGCCGTTTGTGTGCGGCAGCTGCCTGTCAAAAGCATTTCCCTCTCCTCCGAGGAGCTCATGGCGGGTCTCCGGAATGGCAAGACGCGCTCCGCTCGCCCGCCCACGCCTCGCCGGCACTGGAGGCAGGCAGGCAGGCAGAGAGGGAGGCAGGCAGGCAGGGAGAGCAGGCAGGGAGAGCCTCGGCAGCCGCATGCTGGGGGAACTGACTCGGGCTTGAATTTTCATGCCCAAACAAGCTCCAAACTGCCGCTTTTTGGCAAAAGGCTCTGGTGGCACCGAGGGCGCAATGGTTTCCCCGCCGGCTCTTGGCCCGTGCCGAGGACCCGGCAACTTAATGTCTTTCATCTCCTCCCGTTGCATTTAATTCTTGCAAGAGTGCAAACTGCTAATTGCTCTCCAGCGGCTCGGCCGGCTTCGGTGCTTCTCAATGAGCTGTGATTTATTGGAGCCCGCCAGTCCCCGGGAGCTTGGGATGCGGCAGGAGGGGCTGGGAACCTCCTTTCCCTGCCCTGCTGGGCTCCGCGTCGGGCTCCGGGGGATCTCTCGGCTCTGCATCACTCTTTGCTGTCGGCATCTCCTGAAAGCTTTTTCGGAGACTACAAGAGATTTGAGTCCCAAGTCTGCAGTGAAGTTCCCAGAGATATCCCAAAAATGCACATGGATGAATGGTGAATATATATAATGAATTTTATATATATATATATATATATATATATATATGCATGTGTGATATGTGGATCTTTATTTTTTTTTTTACTGGATGAATTGTTCAGCATGGGGGCTCTAAAATAGCCCCTGTAACAGTCGCTCTCGGGAAACCAGAGCAAGCTGCAGTCACTTTGCTCCGGGTGCCACCATGTCCCCGGCAAGGGACTTTTGATCTGCAGTGGTAATTGGGATAATTAGGAAATGCAAATGCTCCCCCTTCTCCCTGAGTGTCTGAGCAGAGACCCAGCTAGCGGAGAGAAGTCGGGTTCCCTCACCAGTGGAGCTGCTCTAGTTTTATCTTTAATGGGAGTCCCTGGCAGTAACTGAGCCGTGCTGGGATCGACAGCCTTCAGCTGGGGAGCCTTTTGTAACATCCCTGTGATGAAATCCCGTAGGTAAAATTTTCTTAACGAGTTCAATGGCCTCTCAGCACTGCCCACAAGCAGAGCGGTTTTACTGGGCTGCCCCACAGCATGCCCTGAGTTTGCAGGTCTCTGCTCAGCTGTGTCCTGGGGGAGAGAGGGGAGGGCTTTGGGTCGCAGCACCCATCAACCAGCCCTCAAAAGCCTTTGGGTTTCCACTGCCTCCCATCCCCAGAGCTGCTGAGCCCCAGGGAGGGGGACAGCAAGGCACAGGGGGCCCTGGGCCCCTGCTTGCCTTCTCCGGGCAAAAGGCCACGGCCAGCAGCGGCGGCGGCGCCTCCCCGGCGCGGCGTCCACCCGTCCTGTGCTCCTGCACATATTTTCCCGGTGAGGCATTGAGCGTGAACTTAACGGGCGCGGGCTGGTAAAACGAGCCGCAGTGGTGGAGGGGAAGCGGTTCTCTCCTGGTAGCTGCAGCCACCGGCGGGGAGGCTCCGGGTGCTGCCAGCGGCTTGCTGCGTGCCGGTGATGGAGGGTGAGCGGGGGCCCTGCCCTTGCCGGGGAGCATGGCTGCCTGCGGTGTGGTCATGTCCTTGCAGGCAGCTGAGGACAGGGGGAGACCAATTTGGGGGTATTCATGGGGTGCAGCCATGCTGTGGAAGGGAGGGAGGGGGGCACGGACCAGGCAGACCCCGCTGACCCCAGCCTGCGGCCGTGGGAGGACGAGATGGAAACGTGGCTGGCAGCGGGTGGCCGGCTCCCCGCAGGGCCCGGGGGCTTTGCACGGGGAGCTGGGGGGAGGATGGGGGAGAGGAGGAGGCAGCAGGGGGTGGTGAGCCCCAGGCTCTGCATCTTCTGCTCCGCCAGAGGCTCGCCAGCACCCCACCTGCTAGCCGGCCTCAAGCGTGGCCACTTGATGGGAGCCAGCTCAGTGGTACCTGATGCGGTGGTACCTGACCTGGTCACACCCAACCCATTGGCTCGGTGGTACCCAACTTGGTGGTATGCGACTCGGTGGTTCGGTGGTACTTTACCTGGTGGTTCGTGACCCAGTGGTTCGGTGGTACCCTACCCACTGGCACCTAACCCAGTGGCTTGGTGGTACCCAACCCAAGTGGTACCTGACCTGGTGGTACCCGATCTGGTGGCTTGATGGTACCCAGCTCGGTGGTACCTAGCAGGTGGGGCAGTTGGTACAAACTGGGGGCTTTGGGACGGGTGCCTGGGGGTGCAGGGCAGCACGGCTGGGTCTGCCCCTCGGCTCTGACCAGCTCTGCAGGAGTTCAGGCTCCCCTCTGTATCAGGCTGAGCAGCGAGTCCCCCTCCCCTCCTCTACTGTCCTGCCTTGGGGATGAGGCTGCTGCTCCCGGCACAGGGAGCTGGGTGTAACGAGGCCATGCAGCGAGCGTGGCCTTGGGCTTATCAAACCCCTGGAGCGCAGGCGCAGGGGCTGGGGGTCCCTTTTTCCCTGCAGCAGCCTGGGGAGAGCTGGGGGGCTGCGGGGGGCTGGGAGAGTCGGGGGAAGCGGCGCTGGCAGATGGCCGAGCAGCATCCCTTCTTGGGGACGGGGGCATCAGCCGTGTGGGCTGGTGCACATGGCTCGCCTGTCCCAATGAGTCTGTGCATGTGAGCTGCGGGGGCGGACGGCTACCTCGGCTGCTTCTGCCACTGTGTGTTTTGGCGGGGGGAGGATGGCCAGATGGGCTCTGCAGCCAAAGCCCCCACACCCAGCATTGCCCCATCGGGCAGCGCAGGGTGTTCGGGCTGGGGCAGGTGCCCACGGGGTCCCTGCTGTGCTGCGGTCGAGCCGAGGGGCTTGGGATGCTGCTGGACCGGTCTCTGCAAGCCCCATCCACTGGCAAGGGTGGGAGCATCCCTTTCTGAGCTTTCCCACTGCTGGGACCTGTCCTGCACTCCCAAATCCCATAGGAAATGGCCTCGGTGGTGACTGGCTCCATCTCAGCTCCACGCTGGGGATTTGGCCTCCCGCACTCTTTCCTGGCCCTGTCCCAGTGCTGAGGGATGAGCCTGAAATAACCCCTCCGGATGCTGGGCCCGAGGAAATGCTGAAATTGCTGCTGTTACCAGCCAGGGGTGCGAGGAGGGTTTAAAGCATGGGAAACCCAATTAACTTGGCTCCATTAGCTGATTGAGCTGGCTGATAAGAATATGATTAATTAAAAGGATGAAGAATAAGTTACCGGGTCCTCGCTGCTGTCAGGGTGCGGCGATGGCTTAACCCATGAAATTGGCTTCTGCTGTTAATACCTGGTGCCTGGACAACTGCCGGTTGTCAATCCTTCATGGCATCGGTTAATGGCAAGGAGAAGCATCCTTACACCAACACTGAATTCACTCCTTGTTCCCTCTCCCATCCCGCTTCCAGGGAGGGGAAAAAAAATCAAGGGGAAAATATGATCCCTCTGGATGGGCGACGCAGGAATGGACCTTTTTAATTAACCGTGCTTTTCTCGCCGGGTCTCGGTTTGGCTTTGGAAGCCAAGTAATGCAGAAGGACGGGAGCATCGTTCCCTCCTGCGCTGCCCCTGGCAGATTCCCACTCGCTGTTCCCCGCGGAGCAGCGAGCTAACTCGAGGTGACGGCCCCGGCGGAGGCGAGCGGGCGCGCTCTTCGGCACGCTCCCCAGCTAAAGCAGCGCCTGGGGGGGGCCGCAACCTTGGGCAGCCACTTGGGCCATGGAAAAAAGCAAATCTGAGCAGTTTTATGAATTTTTGTAGTAATCCCACTCGCTGAACCCTAGCCTGACACCGCTGGGTAAGGCAAATCACCGAACGGCATTTCTTTCTGCCGGGTGCTGCTCCGGCACCTGGTCAATGGTTTGGCGGTGGCAGAGGTGGTGTCCCTGCACGGGGGCCGTGGGACGGGTGGCACCCGGACACCCAGGGGTGCGTTTGCTGGGGACTCCCGGGGGAATTTTCAGCCCCAGCATCCCCAGGAGGAGCAGCCTCTGCTCCCCTTCTCTCCCTGCCCCAAGCAGGGTGACATCCCATCTCCCGGTGACGGCTCCTTCCCACGCCCACCCTGTCATTTACCAGCAAGGAAATTGGTGTCAACAACCTCAGGATATCTTAGAACTGAGCAAACAAAGCCGACAAGATGTAAAAAAGCCAGGCAGGGATGTGCCTGGAAGCATTATGGCCGATGGGGAAGGGGGAGGCATCCTCCAGGCCCCAGGGCTGTCACATTGCATCCTGAAATTAAAGATTATACATCCTGAAATTAAAGATTATATGATCGGAGAAATCATCCAACTGTAAAAGCAGCAAAGTGATTTGCCGGGACCTTTTAATAGCCTTCCTTCATTATCTCTTGCAGTCAAAGAGAAACTCATGTTTGATGAGTAGTTAAAAGACATATAGATGTGGTGCTTAGGGACATGGTTTAGCGGTGGACTTGGCAGCACCAGGTTAACAGTTGGGCTTGACGATCTTAAAGGTCTTTTCCAACCTAAACGATTCTGTGATTCTGATTCTATGAGGACATGGTCTTCAGGAGACAATTAAGGAGACCAGGAGATGAATCTGGGAACCAGAGGGTATTTAATGGTATCGCTGAGTAGCCGGGCTTTCTCACCATGGAAGAAATCCTGAAATCCTCTGTTATTTTAAGAAGGAAACATCAAAACCTGGTGCAAAGAGCCCCTGCAATGCCCCTGGCCGGCGGGGTTTTATTTGGTGGAGGCAGGTTGGTTTTGACTTCGGGAGCCAGCAGGGAGGGAATGGTTAATGCTGGGATACTATGGATGCTGGGGTCTATAAGGACCAGCACAGATGGAAATAGCCGCCAGCCCCTGCTAGGAAAGCAATGACTCAAATAAGCCACTGGTATTTAAGGATGCTTTAACGCGTGTGAGCTGGGCTGGAGGATGTTTTTTTCCCCGCCTGCGGTCGGGGGCAGCTTTGGGAGGCCCTGGGATGGGGCCCTACAAAACGCGCTCCAGATGCCGGTGGGGCCGGGATGAGGCAGGCAGGACCCAGGCTGGGCTGGGGAGCCGGAAAGGGATTTTCCCCGCTTTCACCGGGAACAAAAATACCACGAGCACGTGATAGCCGATTTCCTTTAGCCTTTCAAAAGCCCCGTGGGACGGAGCGCGGCGGGAGCAGGGGAAGGGGGATCAGCCCATCCTGCTTGGCGTCCCCGCCACGTTGCAGCTAAAAAGAGTCCAAAATTGCCTTTTACTTCCAAAACCTTCCAGTGTTGTGCATCTGGGGGGGTTATGGCTTCTTAGTGGGTTTATCCCAAACTCCCTTAGATGCAAACCCTCCCTTTAACAACCACCCCTGCTTTTTTCCGCTGGCAGCAACCCAAGAAACTCATTGCAGTTGCTCGCCATCCGTGCATGTGCCGCGTAGGCGTATTAAAACCCCCCTGAGCCGCGGAAAAGACTTGGACAACGATCATGCCTGGGGTGTGCACCCATTTTCTGGCTCTTTCCTTTAAAAGCTGTTGCCGCTTAGACAAATATTTGACAGCGGGTTAATGATTTGGGCAGGAGCCAGCCATGCCTGGCAGCGTGATGGGCTGGGGGGGCATTTTTTGGTCCATGCTTAGGTCTCCCCCATCCCAGCAAGGAACTTTTTGGGGGGCTTGGCAGCCTCCATCTGCAGTAGGAAAGCCGGTGTTTTCTGGAGGATGTTTTTTTGTAGGAAAGAGGAATCCCAGTGCCTGCCAGCTCCTAATTAGCACTGCCGGCCTCGGCGCTGGCCTAATTGGGGCCAGGGCTGAGCAGCAGAGATGATGCCGCTGCAGGGTTTGGCCTTAGGGGGGGTCCTGCCCCGGCATCCCCCTCCCCAAAAAGCCCCAGGGTGATGGATCCTGCCCCAGCTCAGTGGCTCTGTTAAAAGGGGATTTTCAGCCTTTTTTTTTTTTTTTTTTTTTTTTTGGCTGATGACTGGGGTCTGGCTTTGTTTCCCCCCAGCTTGGGGGGCTTGGCCACTCCTCCCGTCCCTCCCCGGGCGCAGGCGCCAGCACCTCTGCCCCGGCTATTTTTACCCGCCGGGATCACGAGCCAGCGGGTGACCTTCCCCGAGGGACGCTGCCACGCGGGGAGGGGACAGCCGCCAGCGTCAGTACCAGGGGCGCCCATCGGGCTGCAAAACGGCTGTTTCCCGGCTGTCTTGGCGGCGGTGGCAGCCGGTGAAGAGGGTTTTGGAGGGGCTGCTTGTGGCTTGATAGAGAAGGAGGATTGAGCTTACAGAAAGGAGCCGCTTGTTCAGCTCTGGAGGCGAGTTCATGGCTGAGCCTTTGTCTGGCAGAGATAGGGAGGGCACAGCCTGGGAGCTGCTGGGAGCTCCCCCGGCACCACTCGTGAGGAGCGGGCACGGACAGGCGATGCCAGCATCTCGGCTGTCTTTGCACCCCACGCCTGCTTGTCCCCTTTGGGGACGGCTTGTGCCTCGCAGCCTCGTGCTGGGGATGAGCTGGGTGGCATTTTGCAAAGCTCAACAGGGAATAAACAAACTCCTCGCTCTCCCCCCCCTCCAGCACCCTCCTCCTGCTCGATGCAGGCCCACAGCTCTGCCCTGTGCATTGCCGTCCCTTAACCCGCTGTGCCCTCCTTCCCACTCCAGGCCGGTATCGTCATGGCCGTGTTCCTGAGCCAGCGGTGGAGGGCAGCATGCCAGCAGATCAGCTAAAGCCCAGGGACGATGAGCACCATTGCAACCAAGAGCCAGCCGGGGCCGGGACCTGGAGGAGCCGCTGAGGCGCGGTGCTGCGGTTGAGGTCGGTGTGCCGAGCTGTGCCGGACCCCTGTGCCGCTGCGGTCAGCAGCGGATGCTCTCTGCCCGGCCCGTGGAGTCGCCGGGGGCCCTCGCCACGGCTGGACCACGCGGATGGAAAGCTGCAGCCCGGCAGGTAGGAGCCGAACGTGGAGGCTCATGGAGGGGCTCTGTGTCCCCCCGCCACCATGGCAGTGATTTAAAGCTCTTGGTCCCGCAGGGAGCCTCGCTGGCCGGCTGACGCCATCCTGCGCCCTATGCCCGAGCCCTATGCCGGAGCGGGCGCCCTCCCCGGCTCAGCCGCCCGCTGACCATGAAGTGCTCGTTGCGCTTCTGCTTCCTCTCGACCGCCTTCCTGCTCATCTTCGTCATGTCCCTCCTCTTCACCTACTCCCACCACAGCATCGCCTACCTGGACCCTGGCGGGCTGGCCGGCATCCACCGGGTGAAGCTGGTACCCGGCTACGCCGGCATGCAGCGGCTCAGCAAGGGGGGGCCGTACCCCCGGGGCTGCGCCTGCCGCCGCTGCCCGGCCGAGGAGGCCGGGGCTGCCAACTGGTTTGATGGGCGCTACGACGGCACCATCTCCCCGGTGTGGACCAAGGAGAACATGGACCTGCCACCCGACGTCCAGAGGTGGTGGATGGTGAGCGAGGGGATGGGTCTCCCCCACCATGTGTCCCCCAGCAGCATGCTCTGGCAGGGAGGACAGAGCTTTCTCCTCCACCCGTGAGGAGGGGGCCGCTGGCTGATGCTCCCCACCCTCCTTCTCCCACCCTGCAGATGCTGCAGCCCCAGTTCAAGTCCCACAACACCCATGAGGTCCTGAGCAAGCTCTTCCAAATCGTGCCGGGCGAGGATCCCTACCGCTCCCGCGACCCGCACCACTGCCGCCGCTGCGCCGTGGTCGGCAACTCGGGCAACCTGCGTGGCTCTGGTTACGGGCCGGAGATAGACGGGCACGACTTTGTCATGCGGTGAGGGCAGGGGACCGCTGCCAGGGGTGCTGCCTGCCATGGGCAAGCACAGAGGCGTGGGGCAATGCTGGCAGCACCAGTGGGTGCTGAGCTCCCACTGTGCACCACAGCGGCATCTCTTGGGGGTCTGCTGTGAGTCGGGAGATGCCAGGCGGGTTATCCCTGTGCCATACGCCACAGCCACAGCCGCAGCCTGGTCCCAGTTGCTCAGTCAAGGAGCCCATCGTGGGCCCCGCCAGGTCCTGGGATGGGTGGGAGCAGGTCCAGCCCTGCCGCCTCCCCAGGCCTGGCTGGGGGGACCCTCACCTCATCCCAGCACCCTGAGCATCAGCAGTCTGGGAAACGGCTCCACGGTGCCATTCAACAGCTGGTGGGGGATGCCCGTGTTGTCTGCAAGGGACAGGGTGGCTGGGAGAGGGAGTGCCACCTTCCCTGCTCTCTCCCCAGGATGAACCAGGCCCCCACGGTGGGTTTCGAGGGTGACGTGGGCGGTCGGACCACGCACCACTTCATGTACCCCGAGAGTGCCAAGAACCTGCCCGCCAACGTCAGCTTCGTGCTGGTGCCCTTCAAAACCCTGGACTTGCTCTGGATCGCCAGTGCCCTCTCCACCGGCCAGATCAGGTTGTAAGTACCCGGCAGGCACTGGTGGCACCGGGCTGGCTGCTCGCCTGCTGCGGGGGCAGCTTCCCTGGGAGCAGTGGGGATTCATCGGTTCCTCCCTGCCGGAGCGTCCCCCGGTGCTGGTCCCTTGGCAGCTCAGGCTGGGGTTGGGGGGTGCAGGACCCCCGGGAGCTCACCTGCTTCTCTGCTTTTTTTCCCCAGCACATACGCGCCCGTGAAGCCTTTTCTGCGGGTGGACAAAGAAAAGGTAAGGGGGGGGGGGGGGGGTTGTCCCAGTCGCTGCAATGAGCACCCGTTTGGCCATGGCCCCCGTCACCCCATCTTCCCGGGGTGCTGAAGCCAAAGGGAGCGTGGCCAGGGCTCTGGTGCTGACCCCAGCCCGTCCTCCCAGGTGCAGATCTACAACCCTGCCTTCTTCAAGTATATCCACGACCGCTGGACAGAGCACCACGGGCGCTACCCCTCCACCGGCATGCTGGTGCTCTTCTTCGCCCTCCATGTCTGCGACGAGGTGGGTGATGGCTCCTCAGGGTCCTCCTCTGGGCTGTTGGGTCCTGGATGAGCTGTGGGGTCCCAGATGGGCTGTGGGGTCCTGGCTGGCATGGGATGGGTTTGCTGGGATCCCAAACTTTGCAGGGTTAAGGAAGGAGGTGGCTTCCTTGGGTCCAACTGCAGCAGTTTCACTTGCTCCCATTGCCTAACACCACGGTGATGGGCACCCGTGAACAGTAGAAAGGCTGTGCAGGGGGATGTACACCTTCGGCACAGTGCCAAATCCCCCTGGCAGCATGGCGATTGCTTGGCCGAGGGGGTCCCCAGCCCGGCGGGGAGGTCAGGGCTGGCTCACCCCCCTCTTCCCCACCGCAGGTGAACGTCTTCGGCTTCGGCGCCGACAGCCGGGGCAACTGGCACCACTACTGGGAGAACAACCGCTATGCTGGGGAGTTCAGGAAGACGGGGGTGCACGATGCTGACTTCGAGGCGCACATCATCGACATGCTGGCCAAAACCAGCAAGATCGAGGTTTACCGGGGGAACTGAGGGCTGCGCCTCCTCCGGCTCCCCTGCGCCGGCTGGGTCCCGGCTGCCCGCGGGGGCAGAGGGCGAGGGCCTCCCTGGCAGCTTCGGGCGATGAGCGCCGGGTGGGCAGCACGGCCCCGGGCCACTGATGGAGCTGCCCCCGGCAATATTTGGTGCCTCCAGCAGCCAATCAGGTTCAGAGCTAAAGGAGACTTTTTGCTTTTTTATTATTATTATTATTATTATTATTATTATTATTATTATTATTATTAAGAAACCCAGCTGAGAAAGGATTTGTAAACACAATCAGCAACTGACTGGGCGGCAGGGGCATCCGCCTCCCATCTCTTTACAGTCAAACCAAATGCTGCTCTTTTTAAAACAAGACAAGAAAAAAAAAAAAAAAAACATACAAATCCCGAAGCCGGGTGACTTTGGGGAGCGCCCGAGCATCGCGTCCAGGCTGAGGGAGACATGGCGGCCGAGCAACCTCGCCAGTGGAACCAGCTGCTTCTTTCTTCCTTTATTTTGGTATTTTTTTTTTTTACCTGCCTGGGGCAGCCGCCACCGTCACTTCCCCGGGGAAGGCTCCCGGCACACAGGCAGGTCTCGGCACAGCCGCAAGCACATGGACCCATCGTGGGGAGCCGGCAACCCCGGGGGAAGCCGCCCATTGCCGATGCTCCGCTGCAGGCTGGCGGCTGCCGGCACAGCCAGGCTGGGAGATGGAGAGGAACCCTGGCTTGGGGGCCGGGCATCCCCACTCCGCTACCCGAAGATTGAGGAAGGGTATGACAGATTTCGGGGGTGACTGGGCAAAAGGCAGCTAAGAAACCCGCAGGAGCGGCAGCCTGGTCCCTCCAGCCGGGCTCCCTCGCAGGATCCTCAAGGGATGCGGGATGCGGCAGCAGGTCCGGCCCCACCGGAGGGAAGGAGATGAGATTTCCCTTCGCTTTTGGGCTGGGAAAAAACAGATTAGAGATAGCTTTAGTGGGTGAATGAACCGTGCTTTGCCTTTTGTGTTGCTATAAACAGACAGCTCTGGTGAGAAGCTGAAATCCCAAAGTCTTTGCTCCGTTTGTGAGGGTGGGGCTTGGTTTACATCAGTCTGGTACAGCCGGTGCCCTCGGGATACCCGGGGCTTTTCGGGCTGGACAGGCTGCCCCGGGCACAGGATGGGGAAGGAAACTGCCTCCCCAGAGGTGTAATTAAAACCACTTTCTTCGGGTCAATCAGGCGGGTGGGTTTTTTTTTTTTAGGAGATGCTGGAAAGCTCAAGAAAAAGGCAATCACGGAAAAGGTCCCCCAGAGAGGGGCCCTCCGTCTGCACAGCCAGCGATGGCGGCGGGTGCCCAGCCCGATGGCAAAGCCCCATGGTGTGAGACTGGGGCAGGGGCTGTGGGGCTGGAGCCCAGTGCGGGGAAGCCCTGCCTGCACCACCTGGTTGCAATAGTTATTTGAGGAACAATCACCATAGGGTTTTTTGGCGCTTTGAGTTTGGGGTTTTTTTTACCCTTTTGTATCTGGCTTTTCTGTAGCAGCCTCTTACCTGTTTCTCTGCTTCAGTTTGGTTGTTTTTCAGGGTTTTCTTCTCTTTTTTTTTTTTTTTTTTTTTTTTTTTTTTTTTGTGTGAGGTTTATCTCTGCAATCGTGAAACGTGAGGGTTCAGGTTGCCTGGAGCAGGCACTGAACATCCCCCTGCGCTGGGACCTTCGTCTTTTCTGTCCGCAGGGCTTTAAAACCACGTTTTGTGGCACGTTCTGGTAGAAGCAGTGCCGCCCCGGTGAGAACAGCCCACCCACCCGCGACTGCCAGGGCCAGCCCTGAACCCCGCTCCTCTCCCTGGGACACGGAGGCAGGTTATAGGGAACCCTGGTCTCCACCTTCCTAGGTTGGTTTTTTCTTAGGGGAAGACAATTTAAAAAACAAACAAAAAACCATGAACAACAACGAGTGCCTTGACTATCTCCTGTCGGCTATGCCGGGCTGTGCCTGCTCCCGCACCGGCGGTAGGGGCTCGGCCGATTTATCTGGCAGTCGCACCTGCTTCCCTCCTGGCGCCGGGCTGGATCTCAGCTGGGAAGTGCTGCTGGGGGAGACAGGGATGCAGCCAGGCCACCACGCTGGTGGCTGGGGAGGCCCAGTCCAGCGTGATGAGGCTGGACCCGCTCCTGTCCCAGCTGAGCAGGGCCAGGCCAGACAATCACGGGGCGAGCAGAGACGCCAGGTACCAAACCCCGGTACCAAACCCACCGGCAGCACAGCGCCAGCATCCGGCAAAGGGCGCGCTCACGTCTCCTTGCTGCCCTGACAGTATTTTTTTGGCTAACTTCCCCCCTGCCTTTTTTTTTTAATTATTATTATTACTATTATTATTATTATTTTTTATTTAAAGCTGTCCCGCTAGGACTCGCGACCACTTCTGTTTCTCTGGCAGAGCGGCTGCCGGCCACAGGCACGAGGAGCACGCTGCACGTCCGGCGGGGAGGGGGCCGCGGTCGCGGCGCCGACGAGCACCACTGTACTGTACATAGAGGAGATGTAGGCAGAGGCTACGGGCAGGGGACAGGCAGGGAGGAGGTGCCCAGGCTTGCCCACCCGGCAGAGGTAGTCTTCATCACGCGGTGCCTGATGGAGCACCCATCGCCTCCCGCCCCGCCGGGAGAGGGAGAGGCCAGTGCTCTGACCTAGGGCTAGGAGCAGGCGGGTAGCTTCGCCCGTAGCCTCTGTGTACATGGGTACTTCTGCACACAACTGTCTTAAAACAACTTTTTTTTTTTAAAAAAAAGTCAATAAAAACCATGCATCGGATCTGCTCTGTGTTTTCCTTCAGGTAGCCCTGCCCGCTATGCCTGCGCCGGCACCCAAGCCCAGGTGTCGGTGGGGTCAGGAAAGGGAGCGGGAGGGTTTGTGGGGCCAGGGAGGATCCTGATCCTCTCCCTCTCCTCCTCCGTTTCCTCTGCTCTCCATTGGGCTACAGCTGGGCCAGCTGCGATTGACACCCGTCCACTGGAGCAGGAGCTGAGCGCGGCCCCGCGCTGGCCTGGGTGCCCAGCAGCAGAGCCCTGACACAGCCCCCCCGGCCAGGGCCTGCCGTTAGGTGATGGCTCTGCTCACCCAGACCCCGCGTCCGTGTCTGATACAGCCCTCCTGACCATCCTCGGGTCCCACACGGCCCATGGCCCTGAGCCCCTGCACGGGCGCAGGGAACGAGACAGACAAACTCTTGGAGGATGTAATTCTGAAAGGAGGCGCAGGCAGGGGAAGCGACTTTCCCTGGGGTGACCCAGCAGAGCCAGGGCGTGCTCCAGCTCCCAGCGCCAAAGGCTGGACCCTGCAACAGCCCCGGCATCCCTGCAGGATCCATCCAGATGACCACGGGGTCTGGATCCTGAAAGACACACAAGGCTCTTGCATAACAAATCATCAAATTCGGGAGTAGTTAAAACGCCTCTTTATTAATATACAAACCTAGCAACATTGAAGCCAACCAATACATTAAATGAAATAAAGCACGATATAAATACAGCATACATAACAACATGGCCTCAGCGGAGAGCAGCAAACTCACCCCAACTTGTGCGCTTGGGAACAACTGTCTGTGTCCTCCGCCACGCGGTCTAGCAATCAGAGCAGCTTTGTCTCTCCTAAACCCCTTTGAATCCGAAACCGGCAGAGGCGAGACCACTGCTCCTCTCCAAGGCAGACCACCCGGTGCAAGGTTTTACAGTTTAACATTTCTACAACCCCAGATCTCAAAGGGATTTTTTAATCCCCCTGCGCTGCAGAGATGATCTGTTGGCGTCTGCTTGCCGAGACCCTGCGAGGGGAGAGGGCGATGGCTGTAGTGGATGGGAAACCACGCTACTGAGGTTGCTCCTTGCTCTGTCCCACCCCACCTACATCCACTGCACAACATTCACGAGCATAAGGCACTAGAAAAATGTTTTTATGGGTTCAAACTTCAGTTGTTCTTAAAATTTTGGCAGTAGCACACTTCAGAAGTCCTCCCAGCCCTTTAAAATCTGGTCTCGGGAGATTGATAAAAGCATGACGGGGCTTTGAACAAGTAAACTGGTGCACCTGATAACCAGGAGCAATGGTGGAGAAGGGACGTACTGGTGCAGTTCACAAGATGGCAGTCTCTGCTCGGGACACCTGCACTGGGTACCTGTCCAAGAAGCGAGGAGCCCTTCTCCCACAGAGCTCGGGTCTCCCGTAAAACCGGCAACGGCGGGAGCCGTCACGCGTGCACAGCTGGGAACAGAGCAGAAAGTGGCAGAAAGCAAGCACGTTGTCTCAGGAGGAGCAGCAGCACCGAGCTGATCTGGGCCAAAAAGGGTTTTCCCCAGCTTTTCCCGAAGATGCAGGAAACTTTACTATCAGTCAGCTGCCTGGCAGGCGGTCTGGAAACAACTGCGCTCCCAGCACAGGCATACTCCTTCCCCCCAAGCGCAGGCTGGGTCGCTTCTCTGGCAGAAGCACCTATCAAGCAGGGATGTGCCCTGCCGCAGGCCTGACCATGAGGTGCAGGAGAACCCGCCAGCAACTTCAGGGACATCAACCTGCCTCCAGTTATACTGGAAGAAAGGTGTAAGCGAAACCTGTCCCACTACGGGAAAAGTAGGGAAAATTATTTGTAGCGTGGAAGAAATCTCAGTGGTGCCACGGTGAAAGGCAAGATCGCGGGATTTTTCTCCGTGCCTACAGAATGGATCATGCCCTAGTTGGGATGGCTGACAACTCCCAAGTATCTGCTCTGCTTGTAGCAGGTGTCGAGCATCCCTGAGGGAAGATCAGCTGTTACCAGCATTGACAACAGTAAATATTAATGTGAACACCTTTCTCCAGTGCCTCTTTCATTATAATTTACCAATCCTCTTCACGGAGATACCTTATTCCAAACAGGCGATACCTCTTAACTAAGTAAATCAGCATAGCGTGCCACACCTGCAAAGCAGCGCTTTGTTTTGTGCTGTAACTCAGAAGCCAGCCTGACATTGGGAATCTAGCAGCACAACTTTGAGACAAATGGGAGATGAGAAGTCTCAGAGCCATCTCAACAAACATTACGGGCAGCAGAAGATCCCCTCCGCTCCCGCTTCTCCTGACTCCTGCCTGCAAACGTCAGCCGGTACAGCCGGGAAGCGTTCAAGCAGAGAATTTTGTTTCTTTTAATGCAACGAGACACTCACAAAGTACTCTGCAGCAGCCCAGGCTTCTTTCTTTAAAGAAAGAATAAAATCCATTATAGCATGAGTGATATACCGAATAAATTCATTTCTGGGGAAAACAAAGGGAAGGTATCAGCACAGACAGCTGTACAGGCACGGGGGCTCCCAGCTCATTTAGTTTAGCTCGATACAAATTCCAGCCTCAGACCAGCAGCATACCGCAACAGCAGTGTCCACCATCCCCAGTGCTTGCTCAAAAATATCTGCCGACCTCTGTGGCTGCTCTGTACACTCGGCACACAGCTCTCCAGGAAGAAAATCAAATGGCAGGCACAATCAGTGCCCAAACACCTCATCTAAAGCTTTAAGGCATTTACAAATATTTAAAGTTTTTCCTCCCTCAAATGCAAAGACTGCTCTTGCCGAGGGCTAGAAGCATGCTACAATCATAACGCTTAAGGAAAGTTTAAAGTGCAAAGAAAATTTTCAAATGTTTTTTAGAGACAGCATGAAGTCACCTGATGACATTAACCCCTCCTTCCCCAAGCCCTGTTCCCTGACTGAATGGTTGGTTTTTAATAAAAACCCAAACAATCAGTTAAGGAAAAGGTAGTTTAAAACAGAAAAGCATCCCCAAATGGGCAGAAATTAACCTGACCAAGTATTATAATAAAATCATTTGGGAAGACAAATCTGAAAGTTGTGAACATTTTGCTGGACGTTATCAGCAGCTAAGCGTTCTGTTTGAAATCAGAATGACTTCTGCCCTTGAAAGCAACTTCCCCCCCCCCCCTCGAAACATGGAATCTACCTTGTTTCTATAGATTTCTTCCCAAAATGTAACCATTTTGGTTGCAGTGTGCTGGAAGGACAAGGTTAGCCCGAGCACGCCGATGTCAGTGCTGTACCTTTGCAGTTAGACACCGCTTGCAAGCAGGTGCCAGAGAGAGACAAGTGTTTGGAGCAACCTGGTGCACACGCTCCCCACCTCTTCCGTGCAGCACGGTTTCCTTCATCAGAACAAGAAATGATAGAGGGAAACCTGTGTTGGAAAGCGAGTGCCACCTCTGCTCTCGCTTCCTCAATAACTCTGTCCCGATTCTGTCCAGAGCCATCGCTATGGCTCAGCACGTGTCCAGCACTGAGGCTGCAGAGGAAGATGCTCCCTGAGCTGGGAATCAGGGCTGATCATTTCTCCAAGGCTGGGCTTAAGTGGTTGAGTAACGGGCAAAGGATCAAACCGCTATCACACCTTTCCTTCCACCTCAGCTCAGCTGCTCTGCCATCCCCTTGCCTGTTTTTATTTCGCCGTGCCTCGCTCTCTGATGGGCAAAGGGAACTAATGCGCTCAGCTGCCTGAGGAAAGAGATTGAGAAGTACTAAGGAGAGAGGGAAAACCCTGGCACAGGGAGAGGGAGAGTTAAACGATACAATATACAGCGGCCACAAACCCGCCTGAGGCTTCGGATGTTGGTATCTGCACCAACTGAAAGCTGAGGAGCTTAAATCAATGGAGAGAGACAGATGTAGAGCCAACCTGGCCCAGATGATGAAGCACATGGTGGAGCCAGGAGAGGAACCTTGCGCACAAGAGGTCCTACAGCAGCACAGGCTGGAGGTGTTGCAGGAAAAGGAACAAAACTGGTGGCACCTTGAACGCAACAGCAGAAAGGAGGAATCCGGGCTTACAACAAGACTTGGAGATGCAGTGCAAGTTTCACATAGCTTCCCCTCCTTGCCACAAAATAAGAAGAAACTGTCCAACAAGGCACATCAAATCTGGACACTGAAGTCAGCACAGAGAAAACAAGAAGAAACTAAGTCTGGCAAAGACAGATGTGAAAATCACTATAACACACCCTCCTGAAACAGAAAACATCATTCTTAAATAGACTGATTTAATTTTATCCTCAGATCATTAAATATGAACAATAAAGTCCCTCTTCTCTAACACCAATTTTACTCAAGCCTTTCAGTACTCACTCAAGGACTAACAAAACACGAGAAGTTAGGAAAGGACGCAACAAGGGTAAGACAACGTAAATACCTCTGGAGAAATCATTTAATGGAAGAGGCTGCCACATGGGTTCCCTACACTACAGACAACACTGGGGCAAGCAAGCTCTTCCAGCGTACAGGAATGCTGTACATGCAGATGAATTCACCACTGCCACGCTAGCAAACCCACTCAGATTTTGTCTTCTGGGGTAAGAAAAAACAAGCCTACACGTGCCAAGTGCACGCCACCCACAGTGGCGTATCCCCCACGGGCCACGCTCTCCTTAACATTTGTCACTGATGGGTAATACGTTTATTCTAAAATGGGTTATGCTCAACCTATAATATTTTATCCAAAAAGAGAAATTATTTTCTCATACTAAATTCCAGTTAGCTTCCCTTCAAGTGTTTCTCTTGCAAAGGTGCCTGCATGAACAAAATCTACAGGACTGTTCCCATTCTGGACAGCAAGACTCAGAGAACTGATAACACCCTTGCAACTGCTACGCATGAGGTGCACGGGGCAGACCTGCTGCTGCTGCTTCGGCACAGAACGAGGCCGTTACCCCTCTCGCTGCAGAGGAGCGGGATGCTGTTTCAGTATTTCCCATCCAACGTTCATAGTCTTACCACGCAGAATGAGAACAAACGGCCTTTCTCAGCAGACAGCATTTTAAGGCATTTTTAAGGATGAGAATCGTGATGTATAATTTTACAGTTCACGTTATTTAACACCTTAGATGCTGACTGTGGCATAGCAGCTTCCAAGATCCAATTTCTAATTTTCTAATTTGAAGTTGTACTGAAGGTGGTAACTCCTGAACTGATTTTGTTCTTTTATTAGGCACTCTACTTTTAGTCATCAGATAAAGTGATTAGAGTCTTACATCACCGTTTAATACCTCTGGAAGAAAACATGACACTAGAAGGACCTTCCTCGGTCTCGGTATCTAGCACTATTTTAAAACATGCTATCCAATTGTCCCCTTGACGGGTACTCAAGCTGGTGAAGGCAAACTATTCTTGAACATTATAAGGTTAAAAATAGGTGCCAGAAATTAAATCGACTAAGCTTGAACAGCAGCCAAAGACTACAGGTTTGGATATGAAACAAGAATCAGAATTCATAGCAGGGAAAGCCAGAGTAGGCGTTAATGAGCTGCAAGACTGACAATTATCAGACCACCTATCTCTAAGTCTCAAACAGCAAACGTAACATTACAGAAAATGTTGCTATGTCTATTGGCATGATGGAAAATTATTTCCACTCTCTATTTTTGGTACTGAAAAGTCAATAGATCTAGACATAAAGTAAACCTGAGCAGACATAATGACAAAAGTAGCTCATAAAACACAATTTTATTGTCAGAACTGCTGTGGGAAGAGACGCCCGTATCAAAAGTTGTCAGAGGAACTAACAGGCACCTATAAATTAGGGAAAAGAAAAAATAATCACAAGGAGGAATATAATCTGGCTGCAACTTAAATGATACTTCAGGAATGAGTGGTTGGTAGAGGACAGCATGCTGCTAACTTTCCAGTTTGGTCTTAACTAGTTCTAACTCTGCAGAGAACAAACTGAATGGTTCGAGCTAAAATTTCTCTTCAGGAGTTGGATTAAGTACTTTAGCTCACCTCAGCTGTATACTTTGTTTTCTCCTGAAGAAGTATTATGCCTCACCGGTGATGACAAATGGCCAACAAACTCTAATCGGAAGGGCTATTCTAAGATACATCCTGAGGATCACGTATAAAACACTTTGTTTGGTCGAATGCCTGTTTCCCTGGCTAAGGAAGGCAGAGCAACATCCCATAAAACCAATGGAGGGACAACAGGATGGAGAAATATTTTTGAGCGACCTGGTGCAGTATTCCCAGGTGGCAGGCTGGTAGAGCAGAGGTCCTCCTTGGTACGCACATCCAGCACGGGAATAGTGGGATTGCAGTAACCCTCTATGTGGGAAAGAGATGCAAGAAGCGACCTGCTATTAGATGCCTTATGAACCTTTCATTTAAACAATTAATCCTGATACATCAGGCAAAATTTTCATTCACAGAGCAATAATAGGGGAATTTGGAATAAATGACTATCTCCGCCTTCAACAGCCATGCAGGGTAATCTCAGCTGAGAGATCCCGAAAAGCTGTCGTACTATGGTCACTACGTTTCAGAGACTGGGGAATTTTTGCATGTCAATTTGAAAGTAAGTTTGAAATCCCTGAAGAGGTCACACACTACAAAGGAATTCACCACTCACAAAGGAGAGCATGCTCAAAGAAGTGACATCTACGTTCAACCTACTACACCACATGCTCAAATCCTTAATTCTCTTACAACCCTTTCCTGACTCTCCTAGGTTTCACAGCTTCTGTATCACCCTGGATGGGGGAGCTTGCTCTGACAACCTGCTTTGAGGTGTAAAGGTTTTGGACTTTCATCTTCGCTGCCTTAGGGCCATCTAACTACTTTTGCATGCTGAGAACATCTGGATCGTGAACTGGCAGACCGAAGACTCAACCGAAGGCATGACCTGAAGCAACTAAAACAGCAGAAAGCAAACTTAAAAAAAGAACCAGGCAAGGTTTTGAGCTCATATTTACACTACTGATGCTTGCCATTTAACTGGAAAAGAAAGTGCCCAAAAAAGGTTCTGTATCATAGAGAAAATGTTCATGATGGCTGACAGGGCAGACATCAGTGCAAGGTTGTGTTTGAGCTCCAGACAGAACGAGGCTGGAGGAGAAAGACCGTGAGGAGTACGCGGGTGGGAGAGGCAGGGAAAACAGAGAAAACGTTTAACAGATCTTTTTCAAGTAAATAACGAGAATCTTTGCTTTTGATTGTGCTCACAATGGGAAGAAGAAAAAGAAGATGTAAATGTGTGCAATCCAATTCAGCATCCCCCCCCCCGCTTCTTTACCGTTTACCATCAGTGTTTGATTCAGCGCATCTTGACACTTGAAGAAGGGGTGAATCCCGGCTGCACTGTCTGAAGCATCTGTATGAGGAGCATGATGGCAGAGCTTTGCTGAAGGAAAGCAATTTGTAATCCCACTGCCACACTCCCTACGCTCCCTCTATTCAATCCCTTCAGCTGAGGTACTGCCAAGACAGAGAAGTAAAAAGTGCAACAGATTTGAGGAGAAAAACAGAAGACAACTTCTTGAGTCCGGCAGGAGCTGCCGAGATGCTTCCTTACCACCAGAAGAAAACCCAGTGTTTCTTGCAATACTGCCAGCACCACAGGTGAGACAAATGCTGAGTCTTTTCCTCTAATTTCAAAATAACCAGGGGCAGCTAAAAACACAAGATGTTGTCCCCTCCTGCTGCTCAAGTTCCCCAAACCAACCCAAGTTTTACATGAAACTTGTGTTCACTGCATGAACCTTGCCAGACAAGCCTGAGTCACATAATCAAACAGAAGTGAAAGAAAATCTCCAGATTGTATACTGTGCAGCTGAAACAGCATTTCAACACTGCTATTAACATTAAACACTAACATCTGTCCTTGTTAGAAATCAGTATTTTTGCTAATAAAAAAAACAAATCCCATTCCTTTATAGAAGTGAAACACACATGTTGATCTGCAATTATATATACAGAAGGCCATTTAGTTTTAGTGACCCCACGCAAAAAATCCAGTCCCAGCAACAACCAACTTACCAGCACTACTGTCATCTCAATGATCTGATGATTAAATCTACTTGACTCCCTGTTAGGGAAAAATAATGGTGGACAAAGGAGGGCAGTGACAGGCTGGACTATACCAAAACCTGTCTCTTGGCTGCTGCTCACACAACGCTATGTCTCGTGCCAGTGAGGTAGCTGATCGTTCTATTGCTGTGTGCATCGACGCACCGGCCCCTCTACAACGTGATACGCGGAAAGCAGGGTGAAGTCACAGCGTTCATCTGAACTACAGGCAGCAAATACCTGCTGTCCCACGCCTTATGCTGGAGGAGAGGGGAAGGGCATAGTCCTCAGGGGTTCACCCGAACCCTTCCCATCACCATAAGGCTAGGGCCTCTGGTGGGGTTCGCTCCTATATGCAGGCTTCCCACGGACGTCGGGATGCATGATCAGGACTGTGCTTCATCCACTGGGGCACAGGGGAGCCTGGCGAGCAAAGGGTTGAAGGAGGGAGACAGACAGGATGAGAAAGCTTGAGAATTAAAGTTTTAAAATATACAAAATGTAACACACTGGAAAAAGTTTAAAAGTTGCAAGACAAGAAAGGAAAAGAAAGAAATATATGGGGTGGGGAGAAAGGACTGGTAGATGGTGGAAGAAGACTCCAGCTTGGGAAAAGGAGCAGGTCAGGTCTAGTCAGCACTACTCCCTTTGGTAGCCACTCAGTTCCACCTCATCCTTACGGCGACGGTGCGTGAAGAGGGAGCTGAAGGGGTAGAGCTTGGCTTTGGCCTGGAAGCGCTGCCCAGCAATGTCGATCTCATACTCGCCCTGGTTGATGAAGTCAGTTGTTACCACCAGCTCTTCTCCCGTCTTCTCATCAAAGTGCTGCACGAAGCCGAGGCAGACGTGGCGCTCCAGAGTGTAGCTGTAGGCACTGCTGGTGGTCTTGCCCACGTAGCGGCCATTGCGGAAAATGGGCTCCCCCCACCAGGGCCAGAGGTCCATATCTGTGTCATGGTCCTCAAGAATGAACATGATAAAGCGCTTGTACACACCGTTCTGCTTCTGTTCCAACAGTGCCTCCTGGCCAACAAACTGCATTCCCTGCGGAGAAAAGGAAGCATCAGATGGTGAAAGGAACATGAACTGTAGCAGCTGCAGTGAGTTTCAGCAGACACGCTTACTGACACAAGGTGAATTTGCGCTTGGAACTCATGCCCTATCAAGACAGGCTGCTTCTATAGGCAAGAAGCCCAGCTCAGACAGAAGCTTTCCTGTCACGTTTGTTGTTCCAGATGTTAAAAGACACAAAAATATTTGTGAGGTGGGCCTTTAAAAAATTCATTCTAATTTTAACTGTAGTGAAAACATGCCACCATTCTAGTTTTTGCCATTTTTCTGGTTCCAGAAGTCTACCATGTTTTATAAACCAGAGGGAAACAGTAACAACATATGAAATTTTTGTCCCTAATCACTACATTCCCTTCTCTGAATTATTTGATACAAGCATTTCTTTTGGCTTGTGCAAAGATGTGAGAAAGAAGGCAACAAGCAAGTGACAGAGATGGCACCTGCCACCACAACAAGCAGGATACAACTCTATGCTGTTCTATGTTTCAATAAAAATGAAGAACTCCCCTGTTTTAGTGAAAATAGAGAACACCTCTTCTTGGCACCTATCCTCATATTTAACTTCATTAAATGCCACTTGGGGCACAGTCTGGCTTTTTGCTTCATCAGACTGGGAAGACAGCTGGGAGAAACATGAACTCTGAGCACCTGTAAGGTACACAGCACCCTCACTATATTGAGCACTGCACACATGAGCAACGCAGGATACTACACAGATCACTAGGAATGCTGCCCAGGAAGGAGGAAGACAGAATATTTTAGATATTTTTAGCACCTTTATGAAGTACAAGAATATAGGTTATCGTTACGCACTGCACACAGCTCCATCAAAAAACCGATATATCTACCCACTTGGATGGCAGTCTTTTCCGTTCAGTACTGCTCTCCCACCCACCCCTGTGGCAATAGCAGATCCCGCTGCAGGAGGTGATTTCAGTTTTCCACTGCACCTTTTCCAGCTTGACCTGGAACTCGCGTCCACACTCCATAGGAGTGGTAAAGGCATCCAGATCCTGGCCCCAGAATGCAAAGAACTTCTCAATGCGCAGGCTGCGGAGCGCGTAATAACCGGCGTTCCGAATCCCGTACTTCTGTCCCATGTTCATCACCTCATTGTACACGTGAAGGGCATACTGCAAAGGAAGTGTGAAACACAGAGCTGCAGAAAAACACCAGGAGAGAGCAACAGCATCTGACACACCACCATGGATGTTACTGTGCCCTGCCTCCAGAGCACGACGTCTTCCCAACTGGAATGCTATACAAAGCAGCAAAACTCCCCCTGGTGCCTGCAGGCAGCTTTCCCATGGTACCGACCAGACATTTCATTACCCTGAGTCAACTTGGAAAGTGTTTCCAATTATGCATGCAACCAGCTCTTTTAATTAGCTAAGGCTACAGTGTACTCTTACCTCTATGGGGATATAAAGCATGAATCCAGGTTCTCCTGTGTGAGTGATACTCATGACACGGATGCCATTAGCATAGCCCACGCTCATCTCCTGCAGAATCAGAGGGGGTGAAATCATCCAAACTGGAACACAGCACAGAGATCCAGAAGGAGCACAATGCATAACGCAAACCACACTGCCCAGCCTTCTCCCCTTCCTCACTGCAGTTCACCACCGGCACATACTTGTGAAGAATTTAAATTTAAAAATTCAAATAGTATATCCACATTATCCAGACTTCTTAATCATTTCATGACACTTGGCAATAAGCCTTGGAACTAGGTGAGGAAAGGCTTGTATTCTAGATACAAGACAGAAGCTGAACGGCAGCTATCTGCTCAGCCTTTTAACGTGACAGGAGACAATGACTCCCGAGTTACCGATCCCAGCTGCCCCTCTGACTGACAGCTTCATAATTGATTATATGAAATATGCCAAGATATCAAACAGCACCAAGCCTACAGTGAGTGGAATATTGAAAACAAATCCGTATTCACCTATATATTTAGCAAGCAGAACCCAAAGAGAAATAGTTAAAGTGAGCCTAGTGAGTACATTACCAACCTAGCTCAGTAATGGTAGTAAATCTGTATGTAAATCTAAATTCCCCTCTAACTACCCAAAACATAATTCTTCCCCTCCTTCCACACATGCTTTGAAAAACCTATCAGGGTGAGGACGAAGGAAGCACAGTCACTCACCTTGCAAAAGAGAGAGGGAAAGTGTTCTGGAGTTATCGGGGCATAAGACAACTCTGACAAGACATCCACAGCACGGGGGCCGATCAAATTGAGAGCTAAAGAGGGGAAGATAACAGTATTAGGATGAGACTGGAGAGGTCTTGCCCAGTGTCTAACTAATGTATACGCATGCCCCAATTTCTAAAGTCTAGTGTTTATTGAACTAATAGGTACATTTACACTTAAGAACGGAGGAAGAATCATTAAACTCCCTCTCCCGACAGTCCACAGGAAAGGAAAGCTTCTGCCAGCTCACGGCTTGCTAGAAGAAAGTCTCTGAATTGCCGTTTTCATGCAACTGTTTGGAAAGGAGACCCAGCCACCACTTAAACAATTAACTGGCATGCAGCACAAGACACCGTTTGTGATTTCAGGCTGTATAAGGAAATCTGCTTTCAGTGATTTCTTACCGGTGTACTTCCAGGTCACGTCTTCCATGGTCAGGTTGCTGTCATCGGGCAGGCGGTTCTTCAGCCAGGCCCAGCAATGGACTTGTTGGTCAGTAGGGGAAATCATGAAGAAGCTGGAACAGAAAAATTGAAACCAAGAAACAATGAATGGACAGCCACAAGACGATTCAGTTCATTCTTTGTCCATGAACTACTGCAGCCATTCAGCAGCTTCCAAGCTAACAGGAGACCAAAACAAGCTGGTTTGCGAAAACCACAGCTAAAGTCTCTGGATCAACGCCATCACATCTGTCATGACAAGAAATCCCAGCCTTCCAGCGTTAGCAGTAGTCTGGTGACAAGAAGTGACTAGAAGGGGAACACAGGCAGTTCCACAGAAAGTTCACAGGGTATCTCAAAAGTCACAATCATTTTGCAGAGGGTATTCGCGGCTCTTCACCACCAGTGATTCTGTCTACTCTGACAATCAGAAGAGTGTTTGGTTCACACAGCAATTTCTTGTTTCAGCAAAAGTCTTTTCACACACAATGGTGGTTATTATTAACAGTTTCCAAAAACAGAACTCCACTTGATACGTGAAAATGAGCTACTTGTTGTGTAAGTCTCTTTCATACAAACTGTGAGTTAAAGTACATTATTGACAGAGATAACATCTGCAAAAATGACTAGGCAAGGAGGAAAGCTACTGGTTTCACACAGAGAAGGACAATACTTCTAAGCAATACATGAATGCAGACAGAATAGGAAGAGAAAGAAAAGCTGTTTCTAATTGAAAGAGCAGCAAAGAATGCTTTCACACCAATACAGTGAAAGCACGCATAGAAAACGGTCCAGGGAAATAAAACCAACATTCAGCTGGGACATGCCCATGAAGAAGTTTTTAAAAATGAGAAGACTTTTTTATTAAATGCCAAAGAGAGTCCAAACTGTTGAGTCTAAGGATGAGAACCTGTGATCATGTCAGTTTGCGCCAGAAAGCACAAAAAAGAACCATGAGAGACTGCGGAGCTGAGAATTACAGTACCCATACTGCAAAGAAAGCTGAAATAATCAAAAAGTAGTATTTTCAGCATGTAATTCCAATGAGGAGATTGGCCAGGAGCCAATGAGGAACCGTTTGGCTTGCACTTTGAATGATTACCTAAATTAATAAACTCTAATAAAGTGCTGAAAACAATTTGTCTTTCAATTGAGAAATTAAACATCTGAAGGCCTAATGTTTTGTAGAAATCTGTGTTCATCTGTAGTCCCAGAAAAAGCATATTTTCCCCAATATTGGTAAATTCAGGAGCTCCCTCTCATTTGGGTTACTGAATTAGGAACATAAGTGGAGAACCAAGACTTGACTTTTTTCTTTACAGAGGGGTGGAAAAAGTTTATCATCTCCATTAAGAGGTTCTTAAAGGCGCTAAGACCCAAAGGGGGATGGATAAAGATGCTGTCTGCATACCCACCTGCGTTTGCTCAATCGTGCTATGCTGCAGTCATTCTCATAACCTCCTTTCTCATTAAGCATGCCTGTATGCACAACATGCCCAACTGGCACATCCAGGTCATTTGAGAAGAGGTACTGCAGACTCTCCAGGGCCTGGTCTCCTGTGGACTACACGAATTGAAAGGGAGAGAAAAGTCAGACAAGCTGCCTGAGCAGTACAAATCCGCTGGGGCAGTTTAAGATCGCATCAACATCCTGGCCCAAATTCTTTCAATTCGTAATGATAGTGACACTGATGTCTCGAGCGTAATAGGATACAATGGTGACATAGTGCCAGAGGTCAAATTCTATTTATAGACTAGGCTGGTATTTCTATAAACTGGACCTTCAACAGACAAAAAGCAATCTATGCTAAATATTGTGGTACGACCTGAATTTGGTCATGCAGCTTGACTTCCTCTATCTATCCTCAATAGGACACACTGAATTTTGCAAAAGCAGTCAATAATAAACTAAAGGCCACGTTTACCAGGCTGATGCTTTGTCACTTCCTAGGTACTTACGCTTATTTCAAACTTGGTAAAAGATGACATGTCAATGACACAAACCGCTTCCTTACAGCACTTGACTTCGGAACCCACAATATCAAACCAGTCTGGTTTGTAAAAGGTTTTGCTCTGATCCAAATCCAGCAGATCTAATGCAAAGAAGAATCAAAGGGACAATTCGTAAACTGGATGAACTAAGATCTTACATAGACCAATAGGGATGCACTAGGCAGAGGAAAATATGATCTCACCTTTCCCAGGTGGGACAAAATACTTGACTCTCTCAAATCCGTGCTTCTCCATCCATCTAGCTCCCTGTGCATCCAGACGGTCATACAGTGGTGAAGTACGCAGCTGCCTGCCAGTCTGGAAGTCCCAACGGGGAACCTTCAGATCACACAGGAGGGCTGCAATGGTCACAAAGATCCATTATTAGGCAAAGTGATTATTTTTATCTAATATTTTCTTCCAGATTATCAATAAACATACTTACTAATATCTGAACCATTAATGAAATTCCCTCAAAACAGTTCTGACCTTCCCTTTCCGTTTTTGGAAATTGGCAAATCTGTTTGGATCCATTGGTATCTACTCAAAATCAGAGTAACAATATTTGCACAGAATGCCTATATTTATAGATACTTATGGTCTCATGACGATACTGTCAAGATAACAAGAACTCTCTATTTTTCATGAAGTCATGTTGACTAGCATTAGTTACAGCTGATTCTTCCCTGACAGTGCACTACATCAGACACTTATCGTTTTGACAATACTAATGCTGGGGTAGGCAGCCCACAGCTACCAAGGATCATCTAGTTCACCTTCTTAAATATTGGCAGCTCAGCCTTTTCTAATTATTGAAGCTTTTCCAAATGGCTCCTATACCTTTTCAGCCAATACAGTATATTCTCATTTAGAGAACAAGTCACCCTAATAAATGTTTAGCATCCTCCCTGGTTACCAGTCGGAAGTAATAACTCAAGGATGCTTAAATACTTCTTTATAAATGTTAAGCTTCTATGTAGGTCATAAACTGCTTAAAATTAAAGATAAGCTGAATACTTCTTACTAAATACTTCTACTGGTTTTGCCTCATAGCTAATGATTTAATGATTTTATTGCCATTATCAGGTACTGGTAGTCCTGCAAGAGTGGGTAGAGGGAAGAATAGATTAGAATGGGAACATAACACCACAGAAATTGAATACAGTACTTATCTTGTAAAAACCATTCTGTAGCTATCAGAATCAAGATTTGTACTAGAAAGAGTATAAAGTGATTTTTCTGGGAGGAAGGTCAAAACATAAGGTTTTTATTTCCTGGATATAGCAGGGCTAAGAGGTTTACCCAACTTCTCTGCTTTCACCCAAACACGTTTTTAGTTTAGACTTGGTATTCAAATAATCGTTCCTGTTTTGCAACTTGTGGAACACTTCATGCTTCTGTTTGAAACTTGTAAAGAAGTTGTCCACATTGTCTTAGGACAGATAATCAGACAATAGGAGGAAATTAAGTATGGCTTTACACAGGAACAATGACATCTCAAATCTGTTCTGCAAGGTATTTATCGCAAACTTTGACAGGAGAAAGCAGAATGTGTCTATGAAGACTTCCTGAATGATGCGAGATAACTGGATCACATAATCCTAAGTTGGAAGTGACGGTATTTCTACACTGTAATGATGTGCAAAGAATATCAATGTTTGAGACAGCGTAATATTCCCAGTTAAGACCTTGGTATTGTTTTATTAGGCTGGAATCCTACAAAGATATGCACTAATTTCCCCATACCAGAGGCAAAGCACAGAAATAGGAGAGAGCACGGCACCAACAGCATTCCTTTAAGAAAAGTCAGTAAGAACACTGCTAACACAAAAAAACCCCACCCTCTTTCTTTTCTTCTGGGAAGAGGCTGTATTGCCACAAAGGAGGCCAGGAAGAAGGAAAATGGTTCTCAGAGGGATGACAGAGGAGAGAGAGTGCAGCAAAGAGCAAAGAGGAAAATCTTGGACATCCTGACCAGCACTGAATGCAGAGACCTCACTTACGCATTACTTCCATCACACGGTGACGGAGGAAAGTGCGACTGCTCTGAAGGGCACCAAAACGCTTCAAATCCAGAGGCCAGACGTTTTCTGATGGATACCCGTTTACCATCCACTCTGCCAGGTACCTGATGGAAAAAGTAAAGAAAGACTGAGATATCGGCCAATGTCTTAAGGGAAAGAGTCTAGCTTTGAAGTCAGAAGCAAGGCAATTTGGACATGAGAATTTCTTGCAGTAGGGACAGAGAAGAGAGCTAACATGGTATTCTAAATACTAGCAGAATCTGGAAGGTTTCCCTTTATAAAACCCATCCACCAGATTTCCAAATTACTGATTTCCCACTAGGATGAAACACACAGGGTAGCAGGAAGTTAAGGACAGGTGGTAAATGAAGCCAGAGCCTGGAGAGGTAGCCTGGCTGACACTGTGTCAAGTCCTTGGGCTACGCTACAAAAGGAGGTGCCGAGTACATTTAGGTTGGAGTTAGGAGGCTGATTGCTTTGTCATTTTTCAGTACCTGGTGTAGGCTCAGCCACAAACCATCAGTGACAGCATTCATTTCAGCACGAGGTGCCAGTCAAGTTATGTTTAGCTACACTTCTAGCAGTGAAGGAGGAAGGCATGCTCCAGAGCTAAAGGACAAAGGCAGCTCAGACCAAAGCAGAGCAGAAGGATCTGTTCACAGTCAGTAAACAGAAAAACAAAGGGGTTTGAGACTGATCATTCAAAGTTACATTGGCAAGCTAAGCTGCTTATCTTGAGGCTGTAGCAACAAATGGACAAATAGTGCTTTTACCTTCAGAAACTATTTTGATTCTTAGAGAACCTCACTGCAAAGATTCTCTGTATTTTATATGACAAAGAAAAAAAATCATGAGTTGCTTCGCTGGTGAGTTAAATTATTAGACAATGGACAGAAACTAGTGGAGTGGAGACAAACGCAGATACTAACACCTGCCACGAAAAATGAGCAGCTTGTTAAGAAGGCTGTATGGCAGAAGGAATGCTGGGCTGCCAAAACCAAATGGCAATCAGAGGGAGTGATGATCATTATGCAAGCAACCTTGCTGCTGGGATCACACTTATATGCCTGTCAAAGTATTTGCATTAACACAGGAACTGGATTTTACTGGGAAACAAATTACATCCCTAGCTCACTAGCAGAGGACAGTTTTTACCAGTACTGGCAGCGCTGGCATCACATATGTGGTGCTTCATCTGCATCAGATTCATTCTGCGTTCAGAGAAATTAACTGTTGTGTCAACTCGAATGACCTAAGGGCTTCAGTCAAATAATAAATTAAAGGGGATCATGGAGTACAGAAGATGAGGGAATATATGCTTTGCTAAGCTTTTATCTCTTCCTGGTAGATAAAAAAATCGGACCAGTTAGCTCTAAGGAAGCTTACTTGATCCCCAGCAGGGATCACTGAGATGTGATGCCTGAGGAGAGGTGTGCCAGACAGGAGGAGAGTCCAACACAGGTTTGGAATACACACAGGAGAACATAATCAGAACATGGCAACTGCTCCTCGCCTTCGCTCAAGTTGGAAACAAAAGAGGAGTCTTTGTCAGAGAGGAGGTGACAAATACTGACCAGAACATTCTACACAGAAGGATCACCTGAGCAGTCTCTTTTCTTGGTTAAAACCTTACTTACACATAACAGTGATAAACCACTTACTTGCCTGCTCCCCCACCATATGAGATACCAGCTGAGTTCATGCCAGCCAGAACGAAGTAGCCCCGCACGGTGGGTGACTCTCCCATGATGCAGCGCATATCTGGTGTGAAGGACTCTGGGCAATTCACTAACTGCATGATCTGCAGAGCCTCCAAATCTGGCATCCTGCGCAGAAGGGCACTCAGAAGCGGCTCTAGGACCCGAGACAAACAGAAAAAGACAAAAAGTCACAGCCTTCAGTCTCGACACATTTCAGCTACTTCACCTTCAAACTGGACAGCACGACAGAGGC
The DNA here is from genome assembly GCF_047370975.1 of Nipponia nippon. Lineage (NCBI taxonomy): Eukaryota > Metazoa > Chordata > Aves > Pelecaniformes > Threskiornithidae > Nipponia > Nipponia nippon. The sequence goes on from NW_028262391.1 coordinate 32,595,686, forward strand.
ATGCTGTTATCTGAACACATGGAAACTGCTTCCGTGTTTCAATACAGTCGCAGGATAAACCGTTTACCTGCTGGAATCAAACTACTCGAAATGGATCACATAGCATACCATAAAAGCAGCCATACTGATCCAGATCAAGAGCCCACTATTGTTCTCAACAGAGCAAGAGCGCGTTCAGCTTTGTTACGGAAAACAATAGGAACAGACATCAAATAGATACCTAGTGAGGAATAAGAACAAGCAAATTTATATAACACTTGTCCCACACACTATGCCAGCCTCCACTTACCATCAGCTCAGAGGATTTCCTAAAAACCTGATATGTTTTCCCTATTTAGTAGCTCCTAAATCAACCTCTCTTCCAAGTACTTGACCAGTCGTCCCCAAACTCATGAAAACATCCTACAAGCGCTGACAAGGAGTTCCACATATTTAGTATTTGTTGTATGAGGAATCACCTCCTTTTGTTTCGAAATTCACACTCAATTAACTTTTTTTGATGCCTCCCAGTTGGCATAATAGAAAAGACAGTGAACAGGAGATTCCCATCTATGCTGCCCATCTCATTCAAGATTTCATAGACCTCTGTTTATTTCCCTTCTGTCATCTCTTTCCCAGCCCACTCAGTCATTCCTCGCTTGGAAATTGTTCCAAGCTTTGATCAGCCTCTTGCTGCTCTTTCACCAGGCCTTCTCCAGTCATATGATACCCTCTGGAGATAGGGAGCCTAGAACAACAACCACTATCTGGCAAACCAAGAATTTAGTGTTGCATAATGATTGTGTTTTCTGCTCCTTTCCTAATAATTCCTAACTTGTCTTCTGCTTTGACTGCTACTGAGCTGATATCTTCACAGAACTAAAACAACCCCAAGGTCAGTTCAAAGCCCATCATTTTGTATGGTGAAAATAAGACCATCCCCGCACAGCCTCATGCACTTGCGTCACTTCACATTTATCCTCATTGAATTTCCTTGCCACTTCATTGCCCAGTCACGCTGGAAAGGTCCTTCGGCAATTCTTCACAGTCTGACATTTGAGAGTGTTAATAAAGGGATAAGCTATCTACTTTGTTTTTCTTGCCCAGAAGTTACCTCTACATAGCACTCCAGATAAAAGCCCTCAAGATTCAGCACTAATAACACTCCTCAGCTTTACACACAAGCAGTAAAATAATAAGATTTCACATTACCTAAGAAGTTACAAACAGAAAGTCTTTCTGACCTGCGCCTTTTCTTCCCTCTCTCATGCATTAGAATTCCAGAGTCAGAGCCTGTAGGTACAGATGTTTTTTTTTCTTATTGATAAAAAGAGGGATCCATGTTAGATTTGTTCGCTTATCCAGCCCAACATTTAAGCAACTGTACAGGCTATTTTAAAACCAAAAGGTGTTCCAACGAAAGAGATCAAAGCAGTAATGCAAGAGCTCAAGCCACAGCAACTGCAGCCCTAGAAAAGGATCAAATATTGGCTGAGTAAGCTCGGACTCTGCTCAACCGTTTGGTATGTTTGAACTGATAAAAGCGTAATACTGGAACATAGTATGCAGTTTCCTCCAAAATTTGGGCAATTTGTGGGTGCCAGCAAGCAGTGCCTTTTCATTTCAGCAGTACCTAGAAAACCAAAAAGGAAGTGGGTGCAGAGCTCGAGCAACTCATTAGTGAAGCTAAGATCTTCAAGCAAGTCTGTAGGCATCTATAGCTCTAAAAACCTTTAGCATGTGCCACCACAAAACTGCACCCCATCCTTGCTCCACTCCCTGGAGTTTAAACTTTTATGATAGCAATACAGTATCTCACAGAAATGAAAGTAAAATGAATCAGTTTAACCTGGGAAGCAGCTGGAAGAACATACTACCACTGCAGAAAGAAATCAGTGAAAATCCATCCATGCCTAGAGTCACAGACAGAGGCATGTGCATTCACAAGGGATGCAAAGAGCTCTGACACAAGGGAAAACTGGATCCCTGAAAAAAAGGCAAATTTGAAGATGAGAGGGCACACACAAACTTACCAGGCATAAAAGAGGGGGGGGAAAAAAAAAAAAGAAAGCAACGCATAGACCATGCTATGTTCTTCCCTACAGAAAGAGCCCTCCATGTAAAAGTACATAGAGAATATAAAAATAGAATCAAATAAAATGGGAAGAGAAAGACAGAACATTTGGAATATAATAAACCACCACTGTCAATGGTGGGATGAAGTCAGGGAAGCAACAATACCAAGTTCTGTCCACAAAGCAACTGCCACTGATGGAAATGCACTTGGCAGTCACCACTGAAGAGAGCTGCAGAAACAAAATACCACAGCTACATGGCAGGTCAACAGTGTTGATCTACAGCGACACAAGAGGAGCAGCATGTGGCACTGACAGTCAAAAATCAAATTAAATGGAAGAGCAGCGTTGGAAAGTTTATGTAGTACCTTGCTGCACTACAGGACATTCATATACACTGAGGGTTAGCGGGTGTTTTTAAACACTACACAGATATCAATGTAGTCCTTGCTAAAGGGGTTTTACGCAAATTACTGACAAATGAAGAGAAGAATGAATTTGAGAGAACGTTCATCTTTCCCACACCTTTCAGGTAAAGGCAGACACACGCTAGCTGGTCAACAACAGCCTGCATTGTTGCTAACTCTGCCTTCTGCTGAAGCCACATTGCTGTGGGAATCTTTCCTCCTTAACATACCAAAATGATCCCAGTCTTCTTGAAGGTTCTGAATCTCCAGCTGGTTCCGTCCCTCCGTGAAGAGAGGTTTGGGGTTTTTCTCAAAGCCTCCTGAGAGGATGCCACCTTGCCAGTTGCGTATGTAGATCCTGCCATCTGGGTCTACAATAGCTGCAGAGGAAAGAAAAGAGGTGGGAAGGGAATTGAGAGAAGGGATAGCTATCTCAGGCCGTTGTTCCACAAACGCCAACGATGGGGTCTGGTGACAGGCTGGGCCAAGCTAGCGGCCCCCTGACCTGAGAAGAGACAGTCTCGGTCCCCCAGCCCCACACTTTCACACCATTCTGGTTCTCACGTGACGCCTTGGCGGGCCAGTTTAGATTACTAAGCCAGCATTAACTCCCACCACAACCACGCACGTTAACTTTTGGGCAGCACAGTCAACTGAATTGAACCTGAAGAGCACCCAAGCCAAGAGCAGCGCAGTGTTACCAGGAGTGGGAGGACACAAGAGGGAGTCTGATCCCTTCTGGCACCAATAAGCTATTATACTGGCTTAGTTCCACTGGAACTGCACCCAAGACCAGAGCTTCCGCCAAGAGATGTTCTGCCCTCCCCCTCTTTCTCTTCCTATATTAAGAACAGTTAATTTTAATGGGGATGCACCACTGATTCAGTTTGTTGCAGGCCACCAGCACAAAGAAGGTGGGCAGCACTGGGGTGAGGACAAGCAGTCAGGTCTGGATTGCTTCTTCCAGTGGTAGTGTCAACTTGAAGCATTTATGATACTCCACCTGACATGTTCCATGGCAATTCTTCCCATGTACAGAAAAGCTGTGAATATATATACACACTCGCGTGCACACACACACACACACACCCCGACACACAAACTGAGTCAAGTAAAAGCAAAGCACTCAGGGACTCCGGATTCCCTGGAGAGTACAGACATTACTCACTAGGAGCAGCAACTCTTGGTAAAGACTAAGAGTAAATAAGCAAAGCTTTCTACTTCCCAACCACAGTTTTCAAACACAAGGGCTTTTCTTTAAGAGATCCAAAAGCCAGAACATGGGGGAGGAGCAATTACCTCAAGTGCTTTGGTTGCCCCTACAGCTCATAGACATGTAAATGCCATTGTAAAGCCTTAGCTTCAGTTGGAGGAAAGGAATAGATGGGCCATTTGGGGACAGCAGCCTGCAAGGAAAACATAGTGCCGAGGCTAGCACCCTCTCCAGCTCACAAATGCAACAAAATCCAAGTCTCAGACACACCTACTAGTCAAGCTAGAGTCAACATCATTCTCCTGCTATGACCGACTCTGAAAATCAATTTCTGCAGCGAAAGCTTTCCCGAGAGTAAGAAAAGAGATTCTACCACTGAAAGAGGATATTCAGAGCAATTCAGCTAGAAGGTACTTCACGATCCCAAATAAGCTGAGAACTGATAGCCCTTAGTTGGCCTTTATGTCATAAACTATGCATCGCCTTGGAATAGCAGATATAATTCACCAAGAAAAGTGAGATAAAGCTGAAAAATCCTTACTTGGTAAGTTGCTTGCCAGAGGTTCCTTCAAAGGATGTGTCAGGAGGTAGAAGTGTTCGCAGGCATGGAGTGGGATATTGACTGGCTCCTCCCCAGAGTGGCCCAACTCATAGGCCCACTGAAATAAAAAAGTGCATGTTAGAATGCAAAAGAAGAAAACTAACTCCAAGGGAAAAAAAAGGGCAGGACAAAAGCACAGGTCCTCTCTGTGGGTTTGCTTCATAAAAGGCCAAATAAGATTTGGTTCAGTCCCCTAAATCTTAAACAGACACACATTTTTTTCTCTTTGCTTAGAATTTGAACTGTTTAGGACAAAGACTGTTTTTCTGTTCCTCACATAAGATTTAGAAAAGTGGGGCCTTGATTCAAGACTAAGAAGAATCAACTTGCAATACAAAAGCTTATTTTGCTTTTGGACACCAAAGTCAACACGAGGCTTAGCCTCTAGAAGCAGAACAGTCAGGATTTAGGTGCCTGTACTGCTAAGACTCCATACTAACAAGACAGCCAGCTGCAAGTTGAGAAACAGCAATTGTCAGATGTATTTTCAGACTGGAGAAGACATGACACTAAGAAAAACAACCAAAAAAGGAACTTTCAGTGTGTGTGTGAGAGAGGGAGAGAAGGGTAGAGAGAGACTTAACGGCCTCACTAAGAGCCAAAGCAAAATTCTTCCTGTCAGAAGGGTGCACCCCCCAGGACAGAGATCATGTGCAGAGCTGTACCAACAAGCTGCAGGGTGCTCCTCAGCAGGTTAACATCCAGTCTTTGGTGCCAAGCAAACAGCAAGCACTGCTTTCCTCCTTCACACCCCTGGTGGTCTGAGAAGCTGAATAACATGACTTTGATCTACTCCAGTAAACTAAGCCAAAGCACAAACAGTAAAAAAAAAAAAAAAAGGGCAACCCGCCCCCCCCCCGGAAAACAGAAAAAAAACCTGAGGGAAGTGCACATGTTCTTAACCAAAGGAAAAAAGAAGGAAAAAAATTTAATAATTCAACCTGGCCAGCACAGTTGACAAAGTACTGGCATTGAATCTGTCCTCTGTCGGTCTCGACTCCAGTCACACGACCCTTCTGGACTGAGACATGACTGACACTTGTCCGTTCATGAATCTGGACACCTGAAGAGGACGTAAGAAAGTCAGTATACCACAAACTTTCTTTCTAATGTGTCAGGCTGCTAACATTAAACCCTTAAACTCAAACTAAATGCTTATTTTCTCTTTAAGACAAAATTTCTATTCTTGACCCAGTAATTTTTAAGTGAAACCCTGTTATTTCTAAAATGTCCTGCATACAATTTGTGCATAATTTAAAGGCTGAGACTGTGAAGAGTTACAGTACTTTTTCCCATGTGACAATCTGGGTGATAAATAGACCCTAGTATCAACAACATGAAAAAAAAAGAGTCTCAGCTATGGATTTCTTTCCATTACAATTCCTTTATGCAACAAAGTCTGTAGTTTCAGATGGCAAGACTGGTTCTTTTATGGGAAATCCGTCATTTTGTGAAAAAATCAATTAATAGTATGCAAAAAAAGCTGGACTAAAAGAAACTAAGAGAGGTATCTTCCCAAGTAGCTTCTTCCAATCTGAGGGACTTTTATCCTTAATGAGCTTCATCTCTGTTATCGTATCTAACCTTTCTCCCACGTTTAGACCACTCCAAATTTGCCAAAGTGCTGGGCAAACAGCATTTATTACTGCACTTCCAAACCCATTTCCAAAGCATATGGGCCCAATGAAATATTCCACAAGGACTGAATCACACCTTTTCATTTGTAGGCAATTAAAACTCTTTAGATACGTAATTTTGAGTCAGGTCCTACGAAGGATTGTTTTTATGATAAAAGAGTGTGTGCTTATTCAGAGAAATATATTATCAGTAAGGACAACAAACTGGTGCTTGAACTATCACAGCAGATCCGTAAAGACTCAGTATGTTAAAAAAAATTCAGCCTGTTTTTTGAGGAAAAGTAGATATTAAAGAATCCGAACCTTATAGAAATAACCCAAGTTTTGGTCTTCAGTGCTCAGTTAGAATACCAAAAGAGATGCAGAACATAATTTTCTTTTTTGGAAAGAAGGTAACTATCATGCAGGAGAGCACTCTATAGATAAAAAAACCTCATACCATTCCGTGAGGCAGCGGTTGCCAGAGCCAGACTCACATTGGCGGATGACACGAGTGCATCTTCTGGCACATACATGGCCCCCACAAGGTCATGGATGTTGATCAGTGGGTGGAGCTGTGCCACTTGCTTCGGGGTGATAATTTCACAAGGTATCCCCATTACACTGCCACAGAACATAAGAAAAATGCCATCACTCGTCTTGCAGGAGAGCTGGTGCAAACTTAGGATCAGTTGTATTTCCTGCTTATACGTACTTCAGTGATGAAGCAATGCGTTTCAGGGAGATTAGTCGATCCTGAGTCTGAGCCAGTGAAACAGAGCCTGTCTTCACGTACCCTATGACAACGACCAAAGTCAAGTCAGATTTGGACAGGATCTTGAATTCCTTTTAATCTCAGACCCATTGCTTTAATATAATTGCAGACCTGTTCCTTCCACTACTCAGGACCCTGGAAATCCCAGATCCCCAAATAACTTTAAACACTTAACAGCTAGTAATTAAAAACTGCATTAGTCAACGCAATCTGACTTGCATTCTAACTCTTTCTACTACATTTACTCAAGTTTATAAAAATATTCCACTTCACAAATGGTACCTATTAAAAGAGAGAGAGGTTACTGGCAAAAAAGTGATTTAATAGCTACTCAGAAGAATAAAACCTCAACAACTAAATGCAGATATTTTGTGACTCTGCTACCTGCAATAGATCAATACTAATCTTAATTACAAGCACAGTTATTAACCTCTGCTGAGTCTGATATACATCACAAGTCCTTGTCAGCAGAAAACTTTCAGTGACCAAGTTCTTTCCATCAGGTACATGACTGAGCATTTTGGAGGGAGGGAGAGAATTTCAACACCAGGTTTTCTTGTTATTTCCAGGGTGAGACTAGAGTAAGATATCTTGCTTTGCCTATGCTTTAGTGCTTCTGTTAATCTTCTCTTTTTGAGAAGTGAATCGGTGCAGAAAATGGGCCATTTGCTCCAGTCAGTACAATATACTTTTTAGTGTCCTTGTGAAAATTCACCTATGTTTGCCCAAATTACAGACAACGTAAAAAACGATCACAGTTTGCAGGTAGTCTGCCTTCAGTTTGCCCATCTGACACCCTTCTTCCCACTCTTCTGGTTACATTACTAACATTCCTTTGCATCTGATGCAGTCCAAATGTACCATTTTTGAACAGGAACCATCAACTCTTAAGACACTGTAAAATTACATTCAAGTTTCAGTGTCATTACTTTGATTCAGTTTCCCACAGATTACCCAATGATTACATTTTTAGTACCTGTTTTTACTCCCGTCTCTTGTTCCAGCTGCTGGTAGAGCTTGTTTGAATAGTCTGCCATCTTCAGCTCTATGGACACGTGCCTGGCTGTGCTCACGATGCCAGCACAGAAGCGAGTGGTACCAGCGGCCAACCTGCAGGAGAAGTTGCAAAGAAGGCCGCATCTAGCTGACAGGTGGAGAGGCAAGCGGCCCCCGTCCAGCTGCTCCAGCAGTTCTGCTGACAGCACAAACCAGACAGCAACCTCTCCCCCAGACACAGCAGACCAAAAGCTGTAAGTTGGATGATGCAGGGATAATGCAACCTCTAGAATGCTTCTCCTTTAGCTCAGTTTTGAAAACGCATTGTATTCCAAAACCACTTCTCTTTAATTAGTCCTGAACACTGAAATTTTTCAAAGAAAGCACTTCAAAAAAAAATTACCTTATGCTTAAGTCGACCTGCCTACCTGATTCTTTCTTTCTCCAAAGCAAGATTTCCCTCAAATGAAAATTAACTTGGATTTGAGTCTTGCATCTTTGCAGTTCACAGTAAGAACAAGTCCCTCTTACTGTGCAGCAACTGCCATAGATAGGTACACGTATTTCTTGTTCCTTTTTAAACCGCCCTTAAACCACTGTCCATCTAGCCATTTGGTGAAGGGCTGCTGTAGAGACAGAAACCTATTAAAAACTCCCTGCGGCATAGACAGGTGAAGACAAGACAATTAGATTTCAGCATCTCTCTCACAGCCTGCTTCCACAATACTTCTAAGTCATCTCTCCCACTGCTAAAGCAATCCTGCATTTTTCCACTTGCCTATGCCAGCCTTTGACAAGACTGCTTTTGGCCTAGCGTGTCCATATTCTCTCAGAAATTCAACCTAAGAATCAGTTGAGTAAAGTATTCTTTTTGCTACACCTCTGCGCAATCACAACCGAAACAGCTGAAGCACGATCTCACCATGCTGTGCTTCACATTAGATGTTTCTGCTAATGCAATGTTCTTCTTTTTCCTTGAGCACACACACGGACTGAGCTTGTACAGCACCTACCTCAGTGAAGATCTGTAGCGGAGTATTCATACCCCACTCCAGGCTAGTACAGATTACGTTTCCTGAACAAATGAAGCCTAGCAGCTCACCTCCCTCGGAAGGCCACCACTCACAAGGTCTCAGATGAGACTACCCAATTTCCTCTCTTTGCGACTATAAAGAACTTGACGCTACCTGCTTCCCAGCCATGCAAAGTCAAGGAGTCACAGCTAACTATTCTCGAAGGCAGCATCAAGTGGGAAGCTCTAAGCTAGATGGTAAATATTCTCAGTCCAGCACCTATTTAGTGTTAGAAGCTGCTGCGATAAACACCTCTTCAAACCCCCAAAGTCTTAGCACTGTCTCATGCCCAAGGTCCCCGAATTGCTCAACGAAAACACCACGAATCCACCTCCGAAACAGAAATCTAAACAGGTAAGGGCCGCACAGCCCATCTTCAACAGGATCTACGCACTCTGCCACGGACAGCAGATCCAACTCACCGAGGAGCGCACAAAGACTTGTATTCAGCCAAACAGTAACGGCCTTGGCCTTTTTACAGATAGGCGCTAAATCCTGCAACAGACAAACTAGGTAATCCGAGCCTTTAACCAGCTTACAGGGTGATGTTTTAGTGATGTCTGCTTATAACCTCCGCATCTCCTGCAATCTCTTTTGAGCTTTGCTAGTGGTGTAATACTTCATATGCATATCACATCCTACTTCTAGAGATGGTCAATAGGGACTGGATGACTTAACACAGATTTTTAGTTCTCTTAAAATGGTCCATCTTTGCCAGCTGCATTATGTTTTACACGATTACCTGTGATTACACCAGAGCAGATGTATATCTCCCGAAAGAACTGTGGTCCGTGGAAAACCCACGCCAGGGCAGAGTTCTCCTGACAGGAACTGCAGCCCGTGGAAAACCCATGCCGGAGCCCAGTACTGATCATCCCCCCACCACTCACCCCCTGCGCTTCTTGGGGCAGAGCGGGGGTACAGGAGTACAGGAGGAAAGTCGAGCATGGGAAAGGAAAGGTGGTATTTTAATGTTTGGTTTTTGTTTCTCACTACCTGAATCTATTCTAACTGGCATGAAATAAAGTAATTCTTTAATTATTTTAATTAACTCTCCCTAAGGCAAGCCTGTTTTGCCCACGGCAGTAACTGGTAAGCAATCTCCATGTCTTTATCTTGATCTTTCTCAGCCTACTATCTCCCTGTCTTGCTGAGGAGGGAAAGCGAGTGCCTGTGTGGGACTTTGGCCCTTAACCAAGGCTAACCCATCGCAATCACACAAGGAATATCCTTCACCTCGCAGGTCTGCCCTGTGCTTGGAAAGAAGTCCTAAGTGTTGTTACTAATGTTCAGTATAAGCTCATTCCATGGGTCCAAGTCCAGGTGAAGAGGTAGAAATAACACATTACAGCAGATGCTGCTACACAGATAAGTCCTGTTTCTTTGGTTTTGTTACCAGAAATCCTTACCTGCCCTGCTCAAGTAAGACTATATCCTTCCAACCCATCTTGGAAAGGTGATACGCCACGGAGGTGCCCATGATTCCACCACCACAGATGACAACCTGCGCCTGTGCTGGCAAGGCAACCGGGTGAGGCTCTGCTGTACTTGAGGTACTTCGCCGGGAGCAGGTCATCCTTCTCCATTTTGGGTTAGCTGCCCGCCACCGGACATCTGACAGTAATCGGAGAAACATCCCGGCAGCTATTTGTCAGTTTTCTTTAAAGCACCACCTAGATGTATTCAGACGTTAACTCAGTACCACTCCTTCTAGGAAGGAAAAGACGAGAATCATGTTACCACTTATCTTACTATATACAAGGCTGGCAGCGGCAAACATCCCATGGTGCGCCGGGTATAAGTGGACATGGGAAAGCTGATGAGTAAACAAACAGGAGAGCAGTGATTCAGTCCTGAAACAACAGTCTCGCTATTAAGATTTAAATTTAGATCGTACAATGGGTACAGAGCATTACATCTTCGTTTTTGCCGGCAGCGTAACCTGACGACAAGCAAAGAACCAGACGAAAGCTGGAAAAGAACGGCGAGAACGCTCTCGCACCAACAGCAGGTGGACTAGAGAAAGCCGGCAGGCACAGAACGTGCTCTGAAATCTTTCATAAAGGCGAAGGTTAATAGGGCGCAAAGAAGCTTGATCATCAACGTTGTCAGGCCTTCACCTGAGGAAGGAAACAAAGTCTGTGATGAGAGTAACCAGCACAAGGAACTAGAGACAGGCTCTCCGAGAAGGTCAGTGTTACCGCTACGGGACGCCCGGCTGCGGCAGCGCCATACCGCAGCTCAGCCCGCTGGCCCAGGAGGGAATTCAGTGCCCAGGTTACTGCTGTGGGCTTGTGGCTTCCCTTGGCCGCGGTCTGCCACACGCCGCAGGTCCGCATCGAGAAGGCGGCACGGCCGAACCTGACGGGAAGGGTGTCGGGGCGGGCTGGCAGGGGAGCCGCCGCCGTGGCCTGCTCGCCTCCCCCGGAGCCCCCGAGCCCGGGGAGCGGGGCAGGCCCGCGGCCGAGCGCTGGGGGCCGCTGGGAGGGGAGGTGAGGGCAGGGAGCGGGCCGGGGGAGCGGGCCGGGGCGGCGGGGCCGGCGGGGCGGCGGCGGCTCACCTGGGGCAGGGGGAGGCCTGACTGACCTTCCGCGCTTTACGGCCGCCAGCCGCGGCGCGACAGCCGCCCCTGCGCGCTGCGTCACCCGCCCCGTCGGCCAATCCCCAGCGCGGCGGCCGAGCGATGCCCCGCCCCTGTCCCCGCCCCCAGGGGGAATGAACTACAACAAGTGAAAACCTGCAGACTCTTTTTATTAAATTCTCCCATTTCATCTGTACAGAAAAAATGCACATTATTATGTTCAGAATCTCAGTAACATCTCAAAATTACACAGCATGAACATGTAACAAAATAAACCCAAAACAAGGACTGGCCAGGATTTATACACAGAAAGGGAAAACAATTTACAAAAAAAGTCTCGTTAATGTCACATTTAAAATAATAATAATAAAAAAAAAAGAGACTAAGTTCAAACAGCTTCTGCTGTACAACAGGAATCCGCTGGGTCTGTTTTGTACACTGCGGGGGGAGGCCTGCAGGGCCACCCCGAGGGGGACGCAGCCCCTCGCCTCCCCGAAAAACCCGCTCCGTCTCTGCGGCGCGTGTCCCGGCCCGACGCAGGCACCGGCCACGGCTCCCGCGCCCCTCCGCTCGGCACCAGGGCCCGCGGGCGACAGCCGCGCCTTCCCCTTTGCCCCACGTTCAGTATTTCCCAAGCCGGGGGCTACGCAAGCGCTGCTACTCAGTAAATACAGGGGGGCGGTGGGGTGGGATCGCAGGAAGGGATCTACTTGCTTTCCATCGGCTATGGAATGAAATTCGGGTGTTGTGGAAGGAGAAACCAGGAATCTGCCTTCGGCCAGTGAGTGGCAGGCAATATGTTATTACTCCCCCCTGTCCCGTAGAGGCAGCATTTGGGAACTCGGCAGAGTGGGTACAATGCAGGACTCCACCTGTATAGGACAAAGAGCGGCACCAGCCAAATTCTTTCCCGTACGCGCATGATTTGGGTCCCCTCTAACCACGATTCACCAGTGGAAGTGAGCCGGCAGGTTTGGCCTCCAAGCAGGGAGACTGCACAAAGATCAGTACCTGGGAGCTGCCTTGAAGATTTTAAGCCCCATAATTAAGAATGTACTTTTATACAAACCGACACTACAGCTGTTTGAGTCCACAGAGCTATATTTTAAATAGGGACAGAAGTGCTAGATGAAATGTTCCGGTTTTATACCACACTTATGCACTCACACACACCTCAAAACTACCTTTTTTTAAAAAAAAAAAAAAAAACCAAACCTGATAAAGTAAAAAAAAAAAAAAGTACTACAATCTTCTTTCAACTAAATAATAAAGTTGTGTTTTAACGAAAGTCACCATCCAACTTGAACACAATTCCTCTACAACATTACGGGATTTGAGTGATCCCTCTGGCTTGTCACATTTCTTCCCTCTGTACCTACCCACAGTTAGATTCTGTTCGTAAGAGATATTTCGCTCCTCTCCATTATTTTTCATACAATGCACTTACTGTGGATTCTTTCAGAACAAGACTGATTCTATTTGCATGGATTTTTAAGTGTCAGATTCTGGGTGAAATGCTTAAATTTTGTTACAGAATTATTTGAACTTCAATAGGGCTTTTCCAGCCCTTTGCAGTGACAGACATACAGGCAATCAGCTCGCTGGACGGTACCTGAAGTGCCAGGAAGTTTGCTCCTACCCAGATGAGCTCCTCCAGCAGCCTGAATGACAGAGGCGAGGCAGGAGAGTCCCAAGTTGAAACTTAGCAAAAGGACTTGATAGACTCACTAGGTAAACAATAAATAAGCTTATTAAGGTCAACAAGAATGAACAGGCTAGCAGGAGTGAAGTAACAAGGTGCACATCATGCACAGTCCCCCTTCCCCTTGTCATCTAAACAGGTGCCATCATTTAGGAAACATAACCTGTTAACCCTTGCAGCAGCAGGAGGGAAATGGAGAGCTGCATGCCTTGCTAGGTCCCGGTCATCCAGCCCTGCCATACACCCCAGGAGCTCAGCATCACCATGTCTAGAATAAGCTCTCCAAGAGAAGGTTTTGTGATGACAAGGAAAAAAAAAACAAAACACCACCAAAAACAACAAATAAAACACCTCCTGAACCGCATTCTGTGGAAGGCAGCCTTCTCCACCAAGAGGCGAGGGTCATGAAGAGGAAGGGTTACCCCAGGTTTTGCCACACCAACACTCTTGGCTGATCGCAGCTATTCCTAGCACCCTCAATTAGATCAGAGAAGTTACAAAGGCTTCCTCAAGTTCAAGGCAACAGCAGTATTTCTTACAACAATTTCTTTCTTTCCCCGCAAGGGAAAATGGTTACCTGCAGGCAAGAGGTTGTGTTGGCAACAGCACGAGCAGGTTATTTTTGGAAGAGTACTTGTGTGGGCTTCTGTGCTTTTGAGACCTCTAGATTTCTAGGTATACATGAAAAGGAGGAGGATGTTTCAAGACTGGGACTGGTAGATTTTTAGTCATGAAAAAAGGAAATTTCGTCACTAGCAGTGGCAGGAGGCCCCATTTTAGAACATTAAGAGATAAGGATGCTCAATGATAAAATGGCCTAGATCCTTTGCCAGTGTCATACCTTTAAAAGGTGGGTCTGCGTCCTTACAGTGAAAAAGGGCATCTGAGGGAATCATGCAGAAACTTATTTAGTATCCTACCTTTGCTTCAGAGGGCCTCCAGACACATACCTATAACACCAACCCAGAGCACTCGCACTGAAACCGAATTCCCAGGTGAGCCTGCTACCACTGTCAGAAACACCACCGACCACAGACTAACACCACCATAGACTACAGACTCCTAACACAGCACTCCAGGCACCCTCATCTTAACCTTCTCTAAATTAAAAAGCAAGAAACCCAGAAAGCCTTATATCTGAAAGTAAAGAAAGTCACCTTCAGAGCTGAACAGGGTTTACATTCAGAACTATGGCTACAAACCTACAATTTTCACTGCAATGTCTTTTGGAATTTAGTGGAAGATGCTATTTCTAGACAATAAACCATCTAATTAGGCTTTTCAAGCTCATCAGGTTACAAAATGCCTTCTCAAAAAAGTCACAACAGTTTAAAAAAAGCCCTCCAATAGCAATTTAATTATGCCTGATAGACATGTTGAGAAGCAGGACTGGTGCCAAGCAAGCAAGGCTGCACAAAGATCCCACTTCCCTTGCCGGCAGCTCTGCGAACACACCCATCTCTACAGCAGTAATTTCAGCACTCTGTCAAGTGAAACAATATACACTTATAATTTCCAAAATAACATTTGTGGTGTTACACACCTGCGCTACCTCAAGAGACGCAATCAACTGTTCCTCTTCTGCTTCACTTCACATTGACAGAGAGCCAGTTAAGCTCCATTAGCACCAGGGAAGAGGGATGAGAGAAAGAATTCAGGCTTAATTTCTGTTCTGCCTAACCACTGAACTGGAATCCTACCATGCACTAATTCTCCACTGAACCTTCATTGCTCAGACCTTCTCTACTGCTTGTCTTGTGTTCATAATACTTTGATATAAAACCAGAAGCATTTGTGAAAGACTCACTGGCATAGTAAGTCTACAACCAAATCACTAATAGTTTGCCGTCCATCCTCAGAGTGGGATGAAGGTATGTTTGCAAAAAGCTCCAGTTGCAGCAAAAGCTCACAGTATTTTGTATACACCATTCTATACACGCAGCATCATCGGAATCAGCTGGTACACACTCCGAAGTGTCTCAAAACCACCTCTGCTGTTCTTCTAGAGAACAACGCGGAGAACTGGAAGCGTCAGGTCTTACCTAGCAGTGCACTAAGTGGGAAAACCAAGTTATGGTTCAAGCATCATCAGCCTAAGTTGGGCAGTTTCAGGCACATGATTTTTACTGTAGCACATGCAGGTGAGCACATCTAAAAGGCGAATAAAGTATACCCTACTGTACACATGGACTCTTGTGCAGTCACTTTTAGATTTCACCAACACACTCAATGTTTCAGCCAAAGCACGTGGCTTATGACCTCCACGCCTCCTCGTACTTGAGGAACAAAGGTGATGGTAAGAAGAGGCCACAACTACTGGCGCAACTTTTCTAAAACACCTTCTTTGGGCTCTCGGGTATGAGTATCGCATTCTGGGAGTGCAACTATATACAGCGTGAGTACACACGCTGATGGCAACAACACGAAAGCTACTTCCCTTAATGATCCAGATGTTTCTGCCTTTCATACAACACTATCATCCTCCCATCCACTCCTGGTTGGCCTTCTGGACCAGCACCTGTGTCCTACATCCCAGAAAATGCCAGTTGCTATCCCTTATCAATTGTAGTTGTGGAAATGAAAAACACTCTTCAGTGCTACCACTCAATCCATTAAGACCCAGACAGGCCAGTCACAAACCACTACACTAGCCCACAAGTAACTCTTTTACAGATAGAGCATGTTGAGTGTTCAGTCGCCTTCTGCATCGCTGACAAAGCACCATATTGCCAGCATGTCAATACCATCTGTAGATAGTTAATTTGGAAGGGTAATAGCTTAGCAGCAGCAAGGTAAAACAAAAGGAGTGTTAGAATTTTACTGCATCATCGCTACTAAAAAAGTTGACCGCATAACTGATCAGGGCACTTAATGCCCGCTGACAGCAGCGCTGTACACTACTGACAGGCTCTATATGCCTTGCGTCTACACCGTGTCTTTAATGTACTGAAATACAAGTTGTACAGCTCACGTGATTATTTGATCCTGGTCAGTATTTTATTCTATCTTGCGAGTGGCAGAGGAAGAAAGGACATCTTTTCAGCCAAAAAAATCCACAGTAACAAAAGCAGGATATTCACTAGAAGATGACACCAGTGACTGGTGTCCTTAGGATGTCCAAGACTATGCTCTGAAGATGCTTTACATAAGATGAGCAAGATGTCCAAAACAAGGCCAACTGTGGTGTAAGATGCAATGTACCCTTTAATTTCCTGCCCCAATTTCACCCAGCCACAGAGGATGACTAGATTTCAGTATGAACCATTACCTAAATCATATAGTCGGTATGTCTTTCTTTAAAAATTTACTTAAAAACGGCTTGAGCTGCAGGTCATATCAGTCTGATTTGGAGAGTGAAGGCAGTTCCAACAGTACAATAGAGACTTGTCTACAGGCAGGTAAACGAGAGTCTGCTAACAAAGGGGTAACAAAAGCTGCTGGCTGGGCTGCCAATGTTGCACACAAACTTTCATAGGATGAAGATGCTGTGGATGAGATCCAGGATGGGAAAACTGAGCCAACACCTGCTGCTGTTCTAATTTTTTTTTTTTTTTTTATTCTCCTCTCACAAGAGGGGGTGGGTAGACTATACAGAGGAGGGCTGTACAAAACTGGGCACTGGGCAGGCTTTTCTTCAGCAGGCAATCCAGGCTCTACCTGTCCTTGAGCTCTCTTGTCACCCGCTTGGTGATGCGTCCACACATCAGGCCGATCAGGAAGAGTACACAGATGCCAACCGTGATCACAGACAGTATGTAGTTCTTGGACGGAGAGGTCATAACTTGCATGGCAAGGTCAGAAAAGCCTTCCGCTGGGGCAACCTGGAGGTCAGAAGGGAATAAATGAGCCAAGCTGTACTTTCCATGTGACCCTCCGCCTCGGCATTTATCAGGTTTAGTCTCTGGTACTGCTATTGCCTCCTGTCATCATCAGACTTGGCCTGCACCACAAACAAGCAGGCCTGCAATGATTCATCTGAAGGAACTGCTGCTCAGGAGACAGCTTTGTAACAGGAAGTTCTGCTGACCCTATTTCATTGTCCCAGACCTTCTCTACAGGAGACCAGGTCCTGTGTGCACAGAAGACAGTTTAATACTGCACTGTTGAGGATGCACCCCAGACACTGAGAGCATAAGATATACAAGTTCAAAAAAGGAGACCCGATTTCAATTTTTCTGGACCAAAATCAAAATGTTAAACTTCAGAGACAAGAATTTCATTACAGTTGAAGTTTTTCATGAATAGCTTGCAACAGAAAGATCCAATGCACAAAAAGGAAGTAGTTTACTCAAATCCTTTACATATTCACCTTTGCAGCATAGCTCCACATTTCAATACGATCATTAAGGCGTTTCTTGCATTCAGGTTGCAACCTCACACGCTTGTCTTCCAGAGCTTCCATTAAGCATGACATTTCTGTAATGCGGAGAAGATGGTGTTACAAAATAGAAACAGTGGCTTCAACAACATGCTATGGAAAGACTGCTGAAAAGGGACACTAATTCTACTAAAGGCTGACAGTTACACGGCTTTCTAAACAGACTAGCCAGCGTGACAGACTGTATACAAAGCCCTGTTGTACCCTTGAAGCTAGCAATTTCACCAAGATTGATGATTAATATTACATTTGAGGTACAAGGAATTTTGACTTCCAAAAAGAAATTACAGTACGTATCCAAGATGTAATTCATGTGATTTACATGAGATTTCATAAGTCTTATAAATTTGCACCTTCAGTGAGCTGTATTCTAAATTCTGTGCCACTATGCTTTAGAGAGAACTAAGATCAAATTCAGCTCAGGAAAAAACACAGTATATCTCCTTAGGCTTGTTAGGAGTTTCTTTTGATCAACAAAATGTTTTGGAAAGGTTTAACTTCCTGAGCTTTTGCACAGTCCTGTGCAAAGGAAATGGGATCACAATGTTCTGGGTGCCTATGGAGTGCCTTGGCTAATTCATAAGCTCTTTTATATGCTCATACAAGACACGGACATAAAATTTTGTATTTTATACTTTGTACTGCCTTACTTGAATAATCCCTAATTGGATGCTTTCTGCTTTGCACTGAAGAGTTATTTTGTTCATAGCAAACAGGCCACAAACTTTAAACTGACTCCAGACTTTTTAAACACAATTGTCATTTCAAACACTCAGAGGCACATCCCTCTCTAAACTACAGATTTCTGCATACCTTCAGTGCAAACATGTCAGAACACACATCAAAAGAATTATGACAAAACAGGAATAAAGGATATCCAGAATTTCAGAAAGGCATTCAGTAACCAGCACAAAAGATAATGATCAGGAAAATACTTGGCTGCTATTTTTAATGCCAGATAAACTCAGAAAGATGGGAAAGTTCAGAACTTTTTCCCCCCACTAGCTTTCCTTAAACAGCCATATGTACTATCCAGCTAGCTAACGTAACAGCAGTAACAAAGTGCAAAAGCTTGACCTCAAACAGGAAAAGTATGGGTTAGGAAATACTTAAATGATGTTTCAAGTGGTCTGAACTTGATGAACTCAGTCTTAGGGGACTTGGAACAGTTGATGAAGTCTCAAAGCCTTTAGCTGCTATGTGAACTTAGAAAATGTAGTGAAGATTACCTACCCTCTGTAATATTGGAAAAGAAAAACTGGTATATTTAAGCAGAGAAGAAAAAAGAGGACCAAAGGACTTCAGTTTAATTTTGTCTGTCAAAAATACTAAAACAAAGAAGCCTGGACAAAGACTGACATAAAGAAAGAAGGACCAAGGGGATTAGCTAAGAATGAATCTTGTGAAACCAAATTGATTTGCTTCTGTAACAGAAGCAGTTTAGTTCCAGGGAAGCTTTTGATGCAGTCTGATATAACACTGTCATAAGTAAGCTTGGGAGCTGTATCCTGCGTGAAGCTGATACAGGGTGGGAGATAAACCTCACTGCAAAAATGAGTCCATGTGTATTAAGAGCTCGTTTTCAACAGGATTTAACTGAGGAGGGATATCGCAGAAGGGTTACGGATCCAGAATCACACACTATTGTCAGTAATCATATGAATGATGGAATATAAAATATACTTATTAAAATTGCAGATAAGGCTGCAAGGATATTATATCAGGATTGAAGAACTGGTCCCACCTCGGACACAAGGAAGGACTTGTTATGGCCTCAAGTTGTGTCAGGGGAGATTTAGATTAGATACTAGGAAAAATTTCTTCCCAGAGAGAGTGGTTAGGCATTGGAACAGACTGCCCAGGGAAGTGGTGCAATCACAGTCCCTGGAAGTATTCAAAAAACGTGTGGATGTGGTGCTTAGGGACATGGTTTAGAGGTGCACCGGGCAGTTAGGTTAACAGTTGGACTTGAACTCAGAGGTCCTTTCCAACCTTAATGATTCTATGATTCTTGGTAGCCATCTTCTAGTGTTATCTACCACCTCTGCAGTCATTCCACTTCATTACCTGTAAAGGACTGGTGGAAAGATCTGGTCCTTAAGATAAGCTGCATTCTCTTACCAGCATTAAGGCCCCCAGGACTGAGGTTATATGAGTAAAGCATGAGCACTTACGGCGTCCTCTTCCTGGTGGAATGGCAGCACAGTGGTGTTTGATGTCTAGGGCACAGGCTGTGTGGAGCACTGGGTCAACAAATATATCTGCTTTGCTTTCTTTCAGCATGTTGAGCACTTCCTGGGGAGGCAGAAAGTACAAGTACATCTCAAAAAAACGAGAGAGAACAAAACTCATACTGCTCAATGTTTCTGAAAGGTGCACCATCTTTTTAAATCCAGGATCATGAGAAAAAACACCATTGTCCCTGGATGAGGCTATGAATGCTGGCTTAGGCTGGATTAAATGTCCTGTTTTATAAGGATTACCACAGTTAGGGTCAATAAAATACCCATATTAATCTAAAATACAAAGTCAATATGCCAGGGTTACTCAGTTAGAACTGAAATAAGGTGCCATAGCCACGGGGGCAACTCATACAGCCCTTGATCATAGCCAGTGCCTAGGCCATACCCAGCACACAGGCAGGCTGCAACAGAGACAGCAACAGAAAACAGATTAGTAACAAGAAACTTTGGCAAGGAAGGATTGAAGCCTGGAATTCCAAAGGAGGCATTGTCGGCACAATTTTCACTGGCAAATTGAAATTGAATTGAATCCCTGCAGGCCAGAACTGAGATGTGTAAGGAAATTTGCAGAGCTCTGGCTTCATACTAGCTAGAATATGGCCTGGGCTGTGATCTGGAAAAAGAACCGACTTCTGCAGGGACAGGATGCCTTTTAGAGCACATTCAACTTATTTCCTTTACCTTCTTGCACATTTCAGTTTTTATTTTCAGCAGATTCACTTTCAGACACTCTTCCACCTGCCCAGTCTGCTCCTGAGCTGCTGCTTCTTCCGCACACAAGCTGGAAATCTATTTTTAAAAAGGTATTTTAACATAAGTAGTTCACAACAATTATTCTGCCTTTTAGCACATCTGTATTTCAATATATTAGTTCATCACAGGGTGCAGCTAGAGAACACACAATAAGATACTTCCCCCCACCACGAATCCCCACAGCCAAATGCAACCTGGCTCATGCAATATGCATACCCTTTGAAACCCAACAGCAAGAAGTCAATAGTACTGTATTGAGAGGAAAGCAGGGAGGAGAACAGCATAGAAATAACGTTAAGATACGAAATAAGCAATACTTGAGACAAGGCTGATTCGGCTATCAAAACTAAAAGCTCAAATCTGACTGTATGCCAGTTAAAGCTGACAAGACCAGAGAACCAGCACACATTTTTTTACAACAGGAAAGCAGTATTTTTCCATAGTCACGAGTACTGATGAGATCCCAGATGAAAAAATTAACTTTGTGTTAGCACTGCACAGGAAACTGCAATTCTTGCACACCAGACAAAAATCATAAGCAGAGAACCTGACTAGCTAGCAGCAGTTCAAAGAGGGCTTTTGTTTAATTAGCAGGATAGTTCATGTTTTAAGAAACAAAATCTGTTTCATGAAGGGAGTTTTCATCCTGAAAAAGTAGCCGCTGAGCGACTTCCCCTACCTCTTCAGAACAGTGCATCTGAAGTTGGGGATCCAGCCGATAATCAAGAGCCGATTCCTGGATTATCACTCGAATTTGGTCCTCACAGTCTGGAGAGAGACGCTATTAAGCGGAGAAAGTCATTAACCCACTCAATGACCTTTATTTTCGTAAGTCAATCACCTTGAATTTCAACCTGTGTATTCCGTAATACTTGTATAGAAGCGTAAAAACTCGTTTATGTACAGCCTGTTACACACATTGAACACACCACAGGCCCAAGTTTCATTTGTTATTCAGTGACTGTTGCTCAGCACAATCCTGCACAGTTTCTCATTTGCATGCACCAGCTCTACTCACCTGGTCTGCATATTTCAACTTCAGGCATGAGATGACTTGTCCTTCCAACTCTGTATCATCCTTGGCCCTATTCAGGATATTTTGGCAGAATTTCGGTATGTCTGCTTTGCATGCCTTCCTGAGCACTGGATTTAAGCGGTAATCTAACCAGGAAAGATGACAGAACTTCACTAGAGTACGCATCTCTTCAGATTACAGAATGTAACACTCCAAAAGAAATTTGATAAAAATATCCTGGATGACATTGTACCATCAACAAATTTAATTTTGGGGAAAACCAGTATTTTTTGACAACAGAATTTTAACTTGTGAGGTAAGAGCTTCAGGATAAAGTGGATCCCATAAAGCATGCTGACTCTCAATAACCTGACTGAATAAAGTCAGTCTGTGCGCTGACAACCATGAAGGAGAATAAAACAAAGCAAATATTCTTTCAACCATGGAGACCACTCAACAGCTCAGGCAGGCAAGTTAAGTTTTTTTCAGAAGAGGATACCTGTGTTCTGTGTAATCTGACGCTTGGTAATCATTTGCTTGCATTTAGGATCCATCACTTCACTGTTCTTGTTTTGTTTCAAACACTGCAACATATTTTTTGAGTCTGCCTCTGGACAAAACCGCTACAAAAAGAAAAAACAAACCCCAAACCCCAAGGTCCATCACTAAGCACTTGAAAAAATAAAACCAACTATATTCATGGAAAAGAATAACCACCTGCCCAACCCAGAGGTATTCAGACACACTCCCTAGCCCCAACACCTCCTATTAAAAAGAACAGTGCGACTCTCTAAATTGATTATGGGCACGAATACCTCTGCTTATGGAGTGAGCATTAAGCTGTACAGTCTTGACTGGCTTCTAGGCATCAGCTTGAGTTGGCAGTATCAAAAGTAATTTGCCTTTATTTTCTATTCTTAAGTTACAGCACGCTTTGCAAGAAATACACACCAAATTAGGTCTCACACCCAACTACTTTCGCTCTCCTTTATTTTAGAAACTAGAAAGGGAATCTTTACACATACTGCTGTTCTGCATAAATGCTGGCTGGACAAAGCAACTGGTAAAGACTTCGCTAGTAACAGTCAGTACAAAGTAAGACTGTACAGAACAAGAAAGCAGAGAACAGTTCACTGATACTAATTTGCCCATTCCTGCCCTGAATTAGACAGTCAAAAGTGAAACAGCTTACCCAAAATTCAGACCAAGGTACTAATTTATTTTGTTAAAACTAATTCTGTGGGTGTTAGGTAAGGCTGTTGCATCTTCTAATCCTCACCATTTTGGTGAGATTACAGGTCTTTTTTTAAAAGCATGAGTCTGTACTGGAGAGCAATAAATTCTCAAGATGTTCTGCTTCAGCCACAATATGGAGTCAGGTCACTGCATCCAGACCACACATACTAGTGTTTCAGGGCTTGCAATTCTGGCTACTGTGCAAGAGTGTCTTGTATTAACATTCACTGCTGCTTTCCATGTGGTACCACTTTAAGCCAGCATTTCTAATTTTAAGTTTTGCATGACTTTGCCTGCTTTATCAGTTTGATGAAAGTCTGTGTGCACCAGGTCAGCAGTGAACTGAAGATGTTACTACTCTCTGTAATCATAATTTCTTCACCTTTGCTAAAAGCCAATCCAAATCCAAAACAACTAGATGAAAACTGTATTAGAAGCCTCAGCACAGACTTCCTCCTCAATTCTGCTGGCAGTTAGGAAGAAATTTATTAGTGCACAGGCTTTGATCAGATATTTGGAAGAGAAGAGCCCTGAAGAAATCTCAGCCTGATTCAGAGTTAAGAAACTGATTATTTTGAAAAAAAGCAATCATACTTTTGAAACAACACAGCAGTCTTGTAAACAAGCTTTTATGGGAAGCTCAAAACCAACAGAGCTCTTATATCCCAACCTCACCCTCTTAAATCAGCACACTACCATTACCTTGATCATCTGCTTGCAAACTCTCATGAGCGTGTAGTCCAGTTCTGGATCCATCATCTCTGTCTCCTGCAGTTTAAACACCTTCTGGTGGCACCGGGTACTCAACTGCTTCTTGATTTCTTTCAGGCATTCAATAATCTACAACACAGTATTACAACTATAACAGAGACATTGTTGATACGATCCTGTCATATGCTGCTCAAAATGCACATCTATGTGTTCCCCTAATGGCTCTCTTCACCTGATTTATGCAGTTAAGTTCATAAAACCTAGGCATTGGGAAAAGTCATTACCAATGCTGATTTCCAGGACTTGCTTTAAGCTCATCTCTTCTCACAAAGATTTAATGAGATGAAGAGGGCCCCCTGGACTTACTCCAAAACCCCAAACCTCATCTTGCAGACGTTACACCTAAGAAATCTTTAGCAACATTTGCAGGAGCCAGCTGCTAATAGCTTAAAACTAGCATTAGGTGAGGAATGAACTGCTCACATCATTGCATTTACCCAATATTAATGCTTGTGAACCAATAGGGGAAAAAAAAATGCTCAAAATACTAACGAAATATTTCAGTAGTATCAAAATGAAAATCTAACGCTGCACTCATGTTTTCTGAAATGAAAGTACGAATTAAATTGTAAATTATTAATAAAATCCATTACCTGAGCATTGCCATAGGGCACGTTTTGGCAGTAATTCTTGATGTCACTTTTACAAGCCTCATACAGTTCTGGTTCAAGTCTGATATCCTCGGTCTGCAGGATAAATTACAATATGAACTTTTATGTAGGACTCTAAAGACTATTTTACTTTGTTAATCTATTAACTAGAGCCCTCTACTCACAAAAAGCAAGCAACTCTCACAACAGGCAGGTCAGTTTCTTTGAATTTAAGGGTCCTGGGTGTGAGAAGTGGTGTTAGTGGGAAATCAACTTTGCAAATCCATGCAGTGGATCAGCTGGCTTTTTACACTGAAGAAAGGGTTTAAACCGAATTTTAGAGCTGGCAAGTTGTTTCCACTGCTCCTCCTATAAGGGCATCAACACAAATGTCCAAGACAGCCAAAATGTTTTCATGTGAAAGCAAAAGGACATATTAATAACCACTCATATATTGGGTGATCTGGAGGATGTGAATGAAGTTTCCTGCTTTTAGCGATGCCCAGCATTTGAATTCTGCCATACAAAGGCAAGAGTGCTGCATCTTCTGATATGAGCCTACTTAAGGTGAAGCTTTAACACTCAAACAATACCTACTGGACAAAGACCTCATGAATTTATTGCTGCAAGCACTGCAGCAGGAAGTTGAAAGGCAGCCTTGCCTACCAGAACAAATACTACTCTTGTTTATCCACTGAGCAACTTAGAGCAGCTGGAGTTGAGTTGCTTCATCTGGGCTTGTTTCCTCAGTCTGTAAATGAAGCTTTTATTCCCTCCTAGAGGACTTTAAGGATATCAGCATGTGTAGCACATTGCTATCTAACACTAAACATAAGCAATTCTAGCCGAAATTCCAGTGACCATTTAGCTTGCCTTAGCCTTCACGGGACTATATTTAAGGCGTTAAAGTAGACATTCATTACTTTCACTGTGAAGGGCAATTAAGCCTTTTGTTGTAAGAACAGCAGAAAAAATAAATTAGATACATCTTACAAATGAGCTTCCTTTTTTCCAGGGTGGACAAACCAGGAAGCTTTAATTCAAGGACATTACTAGAAGAGCAGGAAGATCAAGAGTTTCATGTATGTTTACCATCTCTAGCTCCTCAACACGCAGCTGTTTGCGGCACTTCAGAGAGACCCTGTGCTCCTTGGCGTCCTGCAAAGTATCATTGCGCACAGTTGTGCTCAGACAGATCACTACATCCACCCTGCAGAAAAGAAAACAGCTTTTTACTCATATGCCCTTCGCTTAGACCAGCCAAGATTGGTGTTGGATCACCACATCAGAGAAATTAACCCCAAGAATCCAAACACAACATGAAGTCTGTGTGCACCTACGCTTACTTGTAGCCTGGGTACAGCTCTATGTAGAGTAACTGGATCACAATTAAAACCCAAATCTGATGCTATCTAGAGTCTAGATCAGCAGGCAGGAAGATATTCAAAATCCCACCACACCCCTGCCCAGCAAGACCTCTGCTCTTCAGTTATGTGAGCACTTTAGAAAAGCCTTACTTAATCTCAGAAATAGATGCCGGTGAAATACCCACATGGCATTGCAAACAATCCTTTTGCATTATGGGAAGGGCATTTATATCATAAAATGCAAATAGTCTTGCTATCCACAAACAGGATTCACCTTGTGTGTAATTTAGCCTTACATCATTGCAGTAGGCCATTAAAAAACCCTTATACTGAAACGAACAAACCAACTAAAACAAGTGGGATATTTTCCTTTCCCAGATCAGCAACTGGAACAACAGTAGCCTGCATCTTAGAAGACGATGAATCTAGCAAGGATATAAAACATCTTGGGACATGCAGTCCACTAATTGTGATCATTAGCTATTTTCAGAGCAAGAAAAATAAAGAGGACAGGCTTGTATGCAAGAATAAAGCAGAAGAAATTTTAGAGAGGCCTGCAATGCCTCTACCTTAAGCATCTGCAGAATGCAGTCACTAAGGAAAAACACAAAACAATCAGCCGTTAAATGAAGTACAGCATTTTCTGTGCTATCATGAAATATCCTGTAATTTTATTACATATTTATACAATCAGATTGCTGTTTAGTCAGGTGCTACATACTTTTTTTTGATGTTGGGGCAAAGTTTCAGCACATCCTCCTTGCAAGCCATTTTAAACTTGTATGAGAACCTAAAATCTTTCATTTGAACCTGCAAGAGAGAAATAAGAAAAAAAAACAACTTTGGTCACCTGGAGGAAAAAATGAAAAGTGCTGCCCAAAAGAACACTTGTTGAATCATACAATCAGCAAATGCTTTTGT
This sequence comes from Nipponia nippon, assembly GCF_047370975.1. NCBI lineage: Eukaryota > Metazoa > Chordata > Aves > Pelecaniformes > Threskiornithidae > Nipponia > Nipponia nippon. Next base: position 32,621,978 of record NW_028262391.1, read on the forward strand.
CCACAACTTACTAATGTGGAAGCAAGGGGGACACTGCACTGCTGAAGAACTTGGGACCCTATCTACCACACGCCAGGAAGGGAGGAGGGTCTGATAATAAATCATCTCCAGAAGTGACCATTTATGACCAGGCATGCAAGTACAACTGTCTGAATTCACAAGAGCACTTGAAATACAGTGGGAAATCAATCTCAAAGAAGGAGGGGTTTCATAATTACCTAATTCCTGTCAACACCCTCAACAAACAGAACAAGCTTCCATTGATAGCAGAGAAAAGCACTGCTTACCAGCTGGAAATGAGTAACTCCGATTGCACATTTTTCATTCATTTCCTTCTGGTGTTTGTTCTGTATTAGACACTCCATCAGGTCCCCAGAATCAATCTGGTTATCTGCAACCTCCTGAAATAACAGATGAAAGGCTTAAAAATGAGCTACTCTTACAAGTCATGATTTTTATGCTCCTTTAGCCCACTGTGACTGGGAAATAATGGAACTTGCAGTGCCACACTGTATTGTGAGCTTACACTCACCATTAACTGACCACCTGAGATTTGTACCACACAAGTATTTATAGATACAGTTCAGAAAAGAATCATCTCAGGCACACTTTAGACTCAGGAGAACATACTGCAGAGACTCAATGCTTACATGAAGTATTACAGCTTAGGTGCCTTCATTGCTATTTAACTACTCAATCTAAGAGCAATGTAAGAAGTTATTTCAGCAATGCTGAGCAGCTGCACAGAGTAGAGTGGCTAGACACACTGCTTGCAGGCAAGGGGGAAGGAAAAAGTTTAGTTTTTAACTCACTGTAAGGAGTGATTTTTTTCCAGTTACAGGGCAATTTTCATCTTCAAACTCTAGCTTTTATGGTAGGGCTCTGACAACACCCAAACGAGATGGAACTAAGATGGAACTAAGAATTTTAATTAAAGACTTTTGTAACTGCTTACATCTAAATTTACTTTTGAAGCGTACCAAGTACACCAAGAACTAATACTAAAAACCTCTAACCTTTCCTACACAGTGTTTTTTCCCCAAAGATATTCATGCTACTACAGAGTACTCACATGACAGAATGTCTGGATAATGGGCTCACATGCTCTCATCAGCAAGGCTTCAATTTGAATGTCCTGCAGAAAACATGTAATATTTCATTTTCACAGTGAATGGACAAGAAAAAAGGCTCTGAAAAAACTCTGTGATTACAAGTTAAACTCAACCCAGTTCACAGGGTTTTGAAAGATGCAATCTAGACAGCTTTGCCCTTCAGTTCTGGAAATCCCAGGGTTCGCTCTTGCCAACAACGTGGCAAATGCAAGACAAGACTTCCAGCTTAAGGGAAGAGCCTGGTCTCCACAGAAACTCATTGCCTGGGTAATTCAGCCAATCTCCTCCAAACTGGATGCTCCAGCACTAGAAATCACCTTACACCTAGGCAGGAGTTAAAGATTAATGATAGTTCTGAGCAAACCATTTTGTAACCACTGGAAGGAAGCTTTCCCTAGGGCACAATGTAAATTTTAAGAGATACAGGGAACCATTTGGGGCAAGACAGTCAAATACACAGTTTCATAAAATAAGTAAAGCTGCTGACATCACTGAAAACCTCTAATGATGTACCTGGCAGTTATTTCTTGCAAAAATTTTGGGACAGTGGGAAGGAAGTTGCAATACAGTACTCAAAACTACTTGCAAGCAAGACCAAAAAATGAAGTCCCGTGACATATCCTGACTTGTACTAAAGGTACTGTTCAAGAAATCTTAGCTTCAGTACCACAATTTTTTTTAAGCAGGAGAAATGTCATCACTAGCCTAAAATCTTGAACCATTATTCAGTTCTCTTCCTTGAGAACCCCACATGAAAACTTACATTGTACAGGGTAAAATGGATGGTCTCTGCTTGATGCCAGAGCTGCATTTCTGCAGCTACTCTAACCTCCTTTTTTCATCGCTGTCAAAGTGACAAGCTTAACTAGACAGGCTCAACTCTTCCCTTTATCCCAGGCTGAAAACCGCTCACCTCTGACTCCAGCTCAGTGAGGTTTCCCACTATGTCTCTGCAATCAGACACCAAGTCATCAAGATGGTCCTGAAGGCATTCCAGCTCCTATAAAAACAGACATTTTAGTGTGTGATCCAAGAACCCAAGTTGAAAATTTGGGCCTGAAATATTGCACCACATGTAAAACTGGCCTCCTCCTTGTAAAGTCTTAAGTCTCATTTAATCCCACCCCTCTGCTGGCACTCCCAGAACACATATACATAGTAGTGGTTGAGAACATTGGTCTAGAATGTTACTGCTTGTTCTCAAAAGCTGTATGATGTGCTTTCACTTCTGGAATATCGCATTTAATTTGTCCTTCGCATAACCTTAATGAGAGGTTAATTACACAATCTACAACCTATGATAGACACTTCAAAAAGACAGCGGTGTATGCTCTACTGCATCTGCTGTAGAATGGCTCCTCCCCTACAGCTGTGCTAGGGCACAGCAATTTAACATGAAAGTATTTGTTGAAACTTTGTTAAGTAGCAGCAGATGTTAGTCCAGTTCTGTATAAACACGGGAAGCATGTCAGTATTTGCCAAATGGAAATGGGATAAAGTTTATGTGGGAAATGTCAAGCTTGTAATAGAATATTACAAATAAGACTCAGGGTGAGGTGTGGTTGCTTCATTGAAGTCCTTCTTGTTAAGTATCCCCTTCCACCTTCTCATTCCACTACGCATTTGAACCTACTGAAGCCATGCAGTAGGTGCAAAGCTTCTTCATATCCCCCTCCATCTCTCAGCCTAGTGTAGATTATGTTTCAAACTGCATGCATTTTTAATATATCCTCAGCTATAAAGAGACAGCTAACAAGATGTCCCTTTATCCCCTTTCTGCCCTTCCTACCCCTTCAGTTTTGCAAATGACGTAGTGGTGTTACTGTGTACAGTACCTGCCCTGTCTCCGTTTTTTCACTGCACCACTTCCCTAAGTCAATCATGCACTTGTCCTGGAGGGCTGGGTCCAGCTTCACATCCATGGCACGCTGATGGAGGATTCTCTGGACCTCTGCTCTGCACTCTCGCGATAGCTGCAAAGAGGGTAAAGAGCATTTAGCATGTGGGATCTCTAAATCCATAGAACGCAAACAAGATACTGACAGGTGACATACTGAGAGTGACCACAAATGCCATCAGCAATCCCAGAAAGTACAGAAGTCCTGTACTGCTTAGCATGCGCCTGCTCGGGCCCCCACAAGCAATCCAAGCTCCAAAAGAGTTTAGAGTTTTGTCATTTATTTTGGAGGAAGGCTCCTTTCATTCCACTGAAATGAATCTTATACTCTTAAACCTTCACTTTGCTTTTGAAATGAGATGTCAAAGCAGGTCCCTAGATTATCTGCTGCACTGCCCCCTTCATTCAAAGCTACAGACTGCTTCTGGAGAAGAAAGTCAAAATAGCTCATGCCCTCAACACCAAGAGGGAAGCCCAGGATGAAGCAGTATAGTCCAGCTGTAATTTCTTCCCAGCAATCTCCACTGCAGCACATTAGAGCCAGCATTTGCGAAGACTGAGGAAGAAGCAAACTGTAGAAAAATCAAGGGATACTGGCATGGTGCTTGTCAGACCTAAAATGCACCGGTCAAAGCTCAAAACTTCATACATTTAAAAATCCAAACCACTGGAAGTTACCTAGCAATTTGTGGACAGCACTGGAAAAAAGTGCAGATCTAACCTCTGATAAGTTTGCTTTCAAATACTAAATTTCAAGATGGCAGCTGGTCCCTTAGCCTACTTTCCACAAGAAAAATACATTTAAAAGCCTGTTCTCTCTCTGATAGATTATTTGCAGGCTGGCTATTGATTTCTTCGGTCAGCACTAATATAAAATGGAATTAAAAAGTCTCAACTCAGCAGACTAAGAAACCGCATTTTAAAAAATTATTCCTAAAAGAGAGATGCTTTCAATCAATACTTGACCTCTGCCACAAAAGGCCTTTTAAATCAAGCTGTAGAAATTAATTTCTAAGCCAGGCCATTGTGTAGACCCACCAACTCCTAGGGGCCATGTACACTGCAGTGCCAAAAGAAACAGAACCGAGTACTACCCAGCTGCTTTCAAGGGAGTGTCTGGATACTGGCACAAGAGGGCAGCAAACTTGAAAAGAGTAGCTCTGAACCAAACAAATGTGATTATGGTGAATGTCCAGATTGCAGGGCAGCAAGTCAGATCCCTACTGTCTTCTTTAAAGACAGCATAAGCACGTTTACCAGTACGGTATGCTCCAAAGAACTGAAAGGATGCTTTATATCAATAGGAAGAATTTAATGGGGTATAATCTGAAGTTGTACTCAAATCAAAACTTAATTAGAAACAGCCTAGGAAAGCTGGGCTTGGAACTCCCTTTTTGCATAAAACCAATTTTGCAGCTATGCTAGCTATCTCCAAGGAATCACATTCCTCTTTGGAAAGACAGGGGGGAGGACTTGCACTGTGTCTAAACAGATATACATAAGTTGTTGTCAGCACACAGTTCCCCCTGCAGGCAACTATCACATCTTGACGTTTGCCTTACCAGAACAACAACATAGACCTTTCAAGGCACAACTTGAGGAGGAGCTGGGCATCTGAAGCAGTGCAAGTACCACCTACAGTAAATGCTTTTAAGTAGCTTTTGTGAGTTCTTACAGTTTTCACACCGTGTGTCCAACTTCCAAACGTACGTACAACCCTTCTATCACAGATCAAAGAGCAGTAGTCGCACTCTAGCACTTACCCTCCTTCCTTGCTCCTCTGTGCGGTATGCATGCCTGTACAAGCAAGAGAAAACAGCCCCTGGAGGCATCAGCTCACTAGTCTCATTCCAGCCATGTGTATGGCAGAGACGGGAGGCATCTCCCTGACACTTGCGGTAAAGGACTGTATCCAGTCTGCAAACAGAAAAGTTATCACTAGCACTTTATTCAAACCTTTAACGTTTTTCCATATTCTGAAATGTTTTTGAGGCAGAAAATTTTACTTCAAGTTCCATACACCACCACATGATTTAGCAGCAGTGTCTAACCAACGGAACCAATAGGCAGCAAAATGCCTGTCACTCAATTTGGAATCAACTCCCTAATGTTGCAAAAATACACTAAGATCTTTAATTACAGATTAAATCTTCAACGCTTCTTGAAGCGCCTCCCGTTCTCTTCTGCAACATGCCAGCCAAATGCTGACACATGAGAAATCATCTCCTTGATGTCCTTGAGCAGCAGAAAGGCAGGTACATGCCATGTTTTGCTTGTATAGTATGTGTACTTTGTATTGTTGCCATTTTGAAATACCAGTTTCATAAAAATCTGAGTTAGATTAATTATTGTCTGCTCTGGGTTTCAGCTAACTGAAGACTCAGCATCCATTGCTTTTGCATACAAGAAAACTGCAAGTGCAGATATCTTAAGATGACATCTAATTACATTAAAGCTAAGTGAGATATTGCCAACTTTCCAAAATGGAAACTTCAGATTTCTACAACACTTTAGAAGGCAAACATCAAGTGGTATCAGTGGACACAATTATACAGATAACGATAAAAGTAGTAAGAAAACCATTTCTACTCCGTGCATCTATGCTAGGTGCACAGTTAATACAACAGTTTTTATAAGCCAGTTTTAGGAAACAGTGGTTAAACAAGAAAGACGAGCTAATGTTGCCAAGCCTGCAATATTAATTAGAATTATCTTTACTCCTAGCAAAATGCAAATACTCAGTCTTGCTTCCTCCAATCACCTAAGTTTGGCTCAAGTAATAAATTACCTGCTGGAAACATGGCACAGGCAGGAGAACAAGCAATGAAGGGAAACAGGAAGAGGAGGAAAAAAATTAAAAGTATTCTTGTCTACCTATGGAGACAGCTATCGAGATGACTAAATAAACAGTCACAAAGCCTGAATATCTCTGGTCCATGAAGCCCCCTGTATTTTAAAAGCAGAAGGTTCACAGAGCATGTCAGCTCTTAACTACCTGCAATGCTGCCCATAGATACAGCTATAGTCAGATTTGCTTAATGTTTGATTTGAATACCCTTTGCAGTAATTGAAGCCCATGACTTCTTGCCTTACACTCCTTGTGGTCACTGAGAACAATTATTCCACTTATTAAAGGAACACCATTTGATGCACTCTACTTCCTCACCTCTCAATCTTCTCCAGAAGAGAAGCCAAACACTTATTCTTTCCTCACTCGTCACGTTTATCAATTTTATACTCTCGTCATCTTAACCCACACAGACACAGCAGCTCTGTATATATTTAAAACAAAGTACTGCCATCTTTGGATGAGAAAGTTGGAAAAGCAGTGCTCCAAAGGGAATTACACCTGCTCTATAGGCTGTAATCACACCTAGAGAACTTGAAAAAAGGCAGAAATGGAAGCGGGGAGCCCCTCACACAGTGTCTCTTTGTTATACTTAGTAGCTTGGTTTTCTTAACTCCCATATTGTAGCACTCGGAGCAGATAAAACTGGCTGCCACCTGCACAGAAAGTGACCTCCGACTTCAATATGGCCAGAGAGACTTCTTTTAATTAAAGATTAATTGAATTTCAGAGCTCAAACTTGAGAGGCCTTTTAGGGCTGCATCATTTCTAAGTCAGTACCTGATTTAAGTGGGCGTCACACTTAATTTTTCTAAGCAGCTTTTGCTTCTACTGTTCTAGACAGGCATTAATGCCTTACAGACCTGGCATGCTTAAAAGTCCTCATTTGAACAAGCATAAGCTATACTGTTTTACAAGGAACAGCTAATGCATACAAACACTAAATACAAGCATCAAGTGAGGATAAATCTTGTTTTACAGTACTCACTTCCAATCGCGAGATATAAAATACTGGAGCTCTAGGAGCCTGTGTTCACAGTCCTCTACCATCTTCTCAGTATACAAGTGCTCCATCAGGCAAGACAGAATCCTGCAAACAGAAGAAAAAAGTTAGGCAACAGCCTGTTATAATCATGCTGAGCTTCCTTGTAACAGTTGGTGTTGCCAAATCAGTCTTTCCAGTGAACCGTAGAGAAGACATTCAAACACAGTGAAGATCTTTCTCTTCCTTCAAAAAGATTACATCTAAAACAACTGTATACCACATTTGTACCCTCTTAAATTCCATTGGTTCAGTTACCCCAGCAAGTCTAATATACGACAAAATCATAAGGAATATTTTATATAAAATCTGGCTCGGGAGACAATATATACCAGACCTGAAGATAAAGGAGACATTTGTTTCTGCAGTATGGGTTTGCTTAACTGGCCTTTCAAGGCTTGTTACTTTTCTTTCTGATATTGCTAAAGCCTTATGTAGTAAGAGAAATTAGCACATCAAATATTACACATTTAATCTGAGCAACCGAGATAGCTACATCCTTCACGAGCACTAAACCAGCCCTATTATAAAAATACTAGCCTGCTTATATGGCAAGAATGAAGACAGAGCTCGGTTCACACCTCCAACCCTGTATGAATTGCTAGTTTGGAGTCTGTCATTTCTGGACAGGTTTTAGTATCTATACTGGTCAGCCACACAACCTTCATGAACGCCCAACAAAACCAAAAATCAGTTGTAATTGCGAGCCACCTACATTGGGTCTCCAGACCGTATGTGCTTGCAGGCAGTCTGTATCACTGATTCACAGGCCTCATTCAATGCTCGGTCAATGCGGTAATCTGCACCAGGGTCAGTTTCTTGAATCAGTGTTTGAAGCTGGAAGAAAGAAATTGTGGACAAGAAAACAAATTATAATGATCAAAACGAGAGCGCTTGCAACTGCTCAGCATGGCAATTCTACGTCAATAACAACACTACCAGGTACAACCTCTGCTCTACAGTTACTTATTTTAAGTGCTTGTGCTGCCAACCCAATTACCAGACATGGGAGTCCAGTGCTGCTGAACCCTAAATATCCTTATGAAGCAGCCCAGTAACATTGGGTGAGGCCAGTCGCACACTGAAAGTCAACTGTAAACCTGGACCAGTTATATACTGATTTACAAAACAGAAATGGTAAAATTTGAATATTGTATTTTTGATCCATCCTCATCCCATAAGGCTGATGATACCAAATGCACAAATTTGTCACATTTCCATGAAGACTATCTACTGTTCTGAACTGAAAACCAAATCAATGTTTAAAGACCAGTTGCTTAACTACAAAGAAACCTTAAAAACATTTTTTTAATTGCCTGGAGAGGACACAAAAGTTTCACTGAAATACAGGATAAAGCGTCCTGTTCTGCTGGCCCACGAAGTATCATTTCCTCAAGTAAGCCTGCTCAAGCTTTTGGAAGCCAGGGTAACCACAATTTGGTCTACAGTACACAATTTATTATTTGTATTGTATTGTTTTTCCTTTCATATATATATAGATATATATATATAGCCTCCCCAAGTTCCTTACAGTCTCTCTCCCCACCCTGCTCATTACAGCCAGAGTCCAGCTCGGAAATTGTGAACATCTAGCGATTTCTCCCACACCAAAGATGCCAGGAGTGAAAGCTGTTGGGGTTCCCAGTATACTGTAAGACCAGCATTCACAGCCCCACAATTTGGGTAAATCTGAGTCTCACTTAATCTATAGTTTTGGGGAGAAGGGCAGCTTTCTGGGCCATAACTCGGCCCAGGACCCCCAGGCCCCATGGCATTTCCCACCAAGCTGTGAATTCCCAAAGACTGACATAGGGCAGACTGGTATCATCACTCAACAGGCAAACATTTTTAGCTGACAAATTTGTAGGGGAAAAAAAAAAAAAAAGAGAGCTTGCTTAGAAGGCAACTGCACACCAACATCAAATGGTCTACACTGCTAACATCTTGACACCTAGTGATTTTTATTACTGGTCCCCCAGCCCAACTAAATCAAAAGCACAGTTACAATCTTATCCTCCATCTTTCAAAGTCTGCACCTAAACACCATCCAGGAAACTTTCAGGGGCAAAGCCCTAACATCACAAAACACAGAGAAGAAAAAAACATCAGAGAACTAGAGAAAATAGAAGCTAGCGCTATTTATCCAATAGGAAACTTGTAACCAAGAGGACAGACCACTGGGAGGAACACAGGATTTCCTGCAACTCGCTCTTGGTCAAAGTTAATTAGGCCCAGCCTCAGTTTCTAAGGGCTGCAGGCAGCTCAGAACGCTACCTAGCAGACACAAGGTGTTGATTCAAAAATTCTTGGGATGTTTTCACTAAAAAATTATAATAAAAAAAGAAACATTTTATGCGACTGACAGTGGCCAAACAGAAGCCAGTACAGGATCCAGCTCATAACATGGAGCTGAACCGTAATCAGCAGGAGAAGCCAGAAGTGACAAGTCCTTTACAAACTTCTTAAGACAATGCAAGAAGGCGAAGAATATGGTCGTTCTGCTGGCATGCACGCACACATACAGCCTGCATGGACAGGCAATGCTCTGCACATAAAGTGCTGGGCTCGCTTCATGTCAGATGTTTACGTATAAAAAGGGATCAAATATGATTACTGGAACTACTCCCTCAAGGAGAAATGGGTGAATAAAAGCTCAAACCTGACACTTCCTTACACCCACAGATTAAATAAACTGGCCAGGGTATTATATAGGCAGGCTTCTTCCTTAGGTCTCGGTTTAAGTGGTATTTGTGTTGCTATCAAGTGGAAGAGGCCAAAGTGCCCTGGGTACGACAGCTCAGAAGCAGCAGATCGCCTCCTAGATTCTCTGCCCTGTTTTGGGCACTACTGCAGGACTCCCAGTCCCCATGCTCAACCACGTGCAAGATATGCAGCGGTGAGCCAGCTGCCCTGACTGCAGAGGCGAGGGAGTAATTTAGCACCAGTAATAAAAGTGAAGGTTTTATAGCATTTTCCTCACTCCCAAAACAAACCCTTGCAGCTGAAAAGCAGCTGGATAACCTTTGTAATCCTCTGAACTTTTATCCTGATGTGGAACTAAATTAACAATTAACTATCGAGTTATTAGTTGTATTAGAAATTGAAAGCAGAAACATCTGCCCTTTCAGCAAGGATTATAGTTTTACCTGCTCAAGGGACTGAACAGAAAAAAACAAAGATGAGACCAGAGCAACATAAAAGTCACATATTTGAGAAACAGTTTCCCAGCAGCTCTAGTACAAAATATTCCTTCCACTGAGTAACACCATAGGTGCTAGACACTGCCAGTACAGCTGGAGATGTTTTAAGGGCCGATGCTCACAATTAAGGGACATGTATATCTGCTGTCTGATGACCTACAGCATCGCAGACCCTACATGGAGGATCTCCGTCTTTGACGAATAACATAACAATGATATTTGCAGAAGACCATTTAATGACTGGCATGTATCCAAGCTGTATATGCTTCCCCAAAGCAAAGAGCAGCTTGTTTTACATGGGAAGACAGGCTCCTGACACAGTATCTCATTCTGATGTGGTTTTTTTTCCTTAATAAAATGCATGCCCCTATAGAAATACATCAATAGTATAAATAACAGGAGCCCTATCCTTTGCTTCAGAACAGGCAGAGGGCTCTGAGACAGCAAAGCCAAACTACAAACAGCACTTAAGAGGGCACATTGCCAGAGCGTACCTCTGATATGCTGGGGTGAGGAAAGTACTTAAGCCTACAGTTAGGCAAGATGAGGCTGACCAAACACCCAGGAGTTTTTTTGAAGTTAGGCTGAACGATTTACATTACACAGAAAGCCACTGTTCCTCTACCATTCACAGAACTTGGGCATTTTGGCAAGTTCACTGATCAAAACAGAGACAAAAAAACCACACAGCTCTTAGACGTTTGGGTCTGGGCATGCCTCTTGCACAACAGCACGGTTCATCATGAGCACAGACTCTCGTATGCAAGATCATTCTGGTTGAGGTGTCTCACTAGAAATGAAACCGTTCAGATCAAGAAATCGGGGTTTGAGAAGGTTTGAGAATGCATTTCATTGACAGTTTTAAATACAAAGAATCACTCGTATTCTTCCTGCAGGAAAGGGTATGAGCAGATGCTCCTGCAGGAAAATAAAATCATGGAGGTTCTTCGGTTATGTTTTGTTGTTTTGGGATTCTCTGTGTTGTTTTTGGCAGATGGGCAAACATCTTCCTTTCATAAGGCAAGCAGAATCAGAGCAAACCTTGACAGACAGGACAGTAAGTAAAAACAGATCCAAATTAGATGCTTCCCGTTCCAATTTCCTCAAGCAAACTGTCTAGGCAATTGCATCTGAAAAATTTCAGGACTAGTCCTACTGCTTTGAGCTAGCCAAGAACTTGAAGTGCTGTATCAGTGTTAGCTACTGACACTACTAAAAGCATGGGGGCACAAGTTTTTGACTCCATATAGAAAAGACAGTGTCTGGAAATGGGCCCAAAGCTCTGCAGCCAGCTCTGCTTGGACAACCCCAAATCAACCATGTTGTTTTCCTCTGTTTCCACAGGTGATAAGGTGGAGATGCCACAGACCAGTAGTTTCACCATCAATAGCCACATCAAAGTTCAATCTGAGAGCATCAGCACCATGTTCCTGAAATAAGAATTGCCCAAGAACATCAGAAAGCAAGGACCAACAGTCAGCTTTGGTCTAGCTGGACTTGGGCTGAAGCCATGTGGACCAAGCAGTAGCCAGGAAGCAAGCAAGCAGGAGATGGCTGAAGCAGCCATCCTATCTGCAGATGAGGAGCTACTGGAGGTACAAAGTGATAGGACATCTCACCAACATTACATTGTAGGCAAAAAAAACAAAACAAAACAAAACATGGCATGCTCTTTGATGCAGTCTGCTTACTAGTTTTTGGAAACTCCAACACAGGTCAATCTTTCGCCCATGAATGAGTTTACTGAAGCAGCACTTTGAGACCATCCACATGTCTCAAAGACCAAACTATACTGACACATGGCAATGAAGAAGCTGAGAAATCAGCTTCAGAAAAGCATCAGTGGCTTAGCAGAAGCATACGTCAAAGGTGCTCTCTAGGTATCCAAAAGGAAATGAAGTAGCTCCAGCTACTATGAAGGGCTGGACCTCTAACTTGCCTTCTTCACGGCCTGTCATATGGGCCAATCTCATACAACAGGCGAGTTTGAGTCTCTTGCACAAGCTGCACAATTTCTGGAAGGGTTTCAGGCAATATTTTCTTCCTTACAAAGATAATTTACTTACCATAGAAGGTAAAAGCAAGAAGCTCATTCTAACACAGTAAATCAAAACAGAACAAAACCAGTGACAGCTGAGACAACCATTACCATTCACATACAAGAATATCAACAACAAATTATTTAGTACCTCAGAAGTCATAGGCAGCTATGTAATAGCACCATGCCAGTCCTCAGGTACCCAGAGCATTAGAATGTTTATCCTGTTCTTGCAATCATCTATTTCCTCTTGCCCATAAAAATATGGACAAACTAATCATATTTTATAAAAACAACACTGAATTTGCTCCTGCTGTCTTTTGCACAGAGAACAGAACACAGGTCATTCAGCTTGAAGGGGAGTCACGGACAAGCCCTGCCATTGCATCAACTTACTGTACAAAAATAAAGCAGAAGCTTAAGTATAAAATAACTGAAAAAAACCCTACAGATTTCTACAGGCATTCTTTGTCCCCAAAAGTCTGAAATCTCATATCACTTTTGGGGGTCCCCTGCCTTAACTTATGACTTGTTCTGAACATGCACTTCATGATCTGGAAGTTATTCCCAAGATGAACTGATCTTCCGACAACTTGTAAATAATAAAGTTTGAGGCAGCAAGTTCAATTTCATATTTAAACAGAAACAAGTATTAAGTTTTTCACACTAATGTTGCAAAGCATAAGTCATGCACTACAGCTTACCGCAGAAATGACTCAAACTGTACAGCTGCTGCACCAGTACACCTGGTATTTACGCAGAAATAAGCTTCATCACAAAAGCATCCTATCCCTTACAAAAATTTAACAGATATTCATTTATCTTTGATAATGTACACAAACTGGCAACATTTGGGGCTCAGGCTTTAAGCTACATTTACACAGAAAATGGACTACAGTGGTTCCATATATTGCAGGAGGTCAAGAGCGTACATCTCCCCAAATTCCTACATCAGCACTAACACTCCCTAGCCATTTGTAGCATTGATGTCACTTTTCCAGGCTCATGGGTCATTAAAAGCAGTTATTAAGTACAAAAATGTATTACATTAAAAAGCACTAATGAGTTGAACAAATATTAAACTGTTTTCAATTTAAAGAGACTACAAACAGGATGCATCTGGGTCAAAATGGAGTTTAAAAAACACAAAAGAATCATCCCATTTTAAAGAGGTATTTTGGAGAAGAACGACATTTCCTTCAGTGGCTGCAACTACAACGACGTGCAGCAGTATGTTGTACCTACCTGTCCCTGAAGTTTCATTTCCATCGTTTAAGCTGAATGAAATAGCAAAAATAAAACTGAGTGGAAAGGTGCTTTGAGAAGATGTAGTGCATTTCCAAGGACAGGGCACAGGGGGAAAAGGGAAGGAGAGGGAATGTTTTAACACTTATAAAAAAGCAAGTTTCCCTACATCTTGCACCCAGGAGAGAATTCCATGACTTGAGAGCTGCTGGAGAAGAACTACTGGAGATCCAATACAAAATCCAAAGCAAAACAATCCAAAATATGTTTTTTGAGGAAAAAAAACATTACTAATGTGCTGCTAGATACCAAGTTACACTTCGTACCATGACAATTAGACAACTGCCTCCAGCATTCACTGGTACCCAGCAGAGCCAGACTGCCTTCAGAAGAATCTCCATCGCAAGGAAAAACATTAACAGACAAACCAGTGCTTCTACCAACTGACCAACACAGAAGCAAAGTGATAGAACAGCATCTTACTGCCTGCTGACAATTCAGCCCAACGTTTCCTTTTTCGCCCCGTACTACTTTCATCAGGCAATGCAGGGTGCGACCCTTCCGATGCAGGCCTGAGCAGTGGTGTTCAATCTCCCCTCGGCAGCTCAGGATGATTTCTGGGCTCAATGAGAAGTCTTCCATTAGCATGCGCCGGTAATCCAACATTTCACCCTGGCACTCGCTGCTCACTTGTCGACCTGTGCCAAGAGAAGACAACGTGATTTAGTATTAATGCTTAGCAGGGCCCTTCCTGACCTGTGCTACCATCACGTTGGAAGAACAGGGACGATGTCCACACTCTGGACAACACCACATTGCAACAAATGTGCTAGAGCAGACATGCTGCGGATTAAACCAGTTGTTATGGTAGCTCCCAGCAATTCAATTGAACCTGTAAAATAGCCAGTCTATGGATTCAACACATGGATTTGAAAAAAGGTATTCCTGAAAGATTAGGAGAATCTTATTTTGGACTTCACATTACAGGAGGTGGTTTTGAAGAACAGCTGAAAACGCTCAGTGGATGTGTAGTTCTGTGGTACAGGTCAGCTCTTCCCTGTATGCTCAAAGGCTCATTCTTCCACTGTAGAAACAGAAGTCACCTCTGATAGTTTACCAACTTGATATGTAATTGGGGGAGGAATTTGTCCAGACAGCAAGTTAAACATTTTCTGAGGAAAAGGTTTTCTAGAGCAATAGCACATACTTGCTCAGGAAACCAAAACACAGAATAGAATATATTACCAAGAGCATATACGGAGTGTCTACCAAACAACTGCAGTTGCACAGAAATCTAACTTTAATCAACGCTTAGATCTGCTATAAGCTTTCCTACAGTCCCCATGTAGACAGTTTGTTCGGTTTTTTAATCAAAAGGAACATGTCTTTTTTGCTATACCCTCCCCTTCGCCCCCATCACAATCTATTCATATATGTAAAACGCCCCATGCAACAGAGGTCCTATACCCCAACAGGGGCTCCCAGGCATTATAATACAGACACGTGGAGGTGTGTGGAATAATTAGTGTTCCTCCCAGGCTGTGCTTTGTGCATGAGCCACACACTGCGGAACCTGTTCCACTGTGGAAGTTAATAACTGAACAGTACCTTTTCTGCATGTAATTCAGGAAAGCACCTGCCTTACTGCAGGGAGAAAGGAAAAAACCCACAACTTTTCCACAAACAGCCCACATCATTTCCACATCAATCAGAAGCAATGAGTTATTCAAACTCACAAATGCACAGATTGCATATGGTGTTATGGCAGCCTTTCCCTCCCGTGCCAGGGGCACGGCAGCATGCAGCCCTGCTGCTGAATCAGAAACCACTCAACTGCATGCCAAGGGGAAAACAAACAATTCTCCAGTGCAGATATGGAGGATATAATGTGTTGTTTTATATGTTATGGCAATTTCACAGAGAACCTTTAGCATGGTCCTGCTGCATAAGGCCTTCTAATGCCTTTGGGACAGCTGCTGGTGTTATGACGTTTTCAGCTTACACTAACTTAAAGGAACAAAAAGAATATTCTCACACTTATCTTCCTTCTATATAGGAAAAACTAGAGTTAGAGAAATTAAGGCATTTACCCAAGCTACTGAACTGCAAGGGAAGAACGTTACTTAGAAGAGGCAGAGGACTGAGTATCCCTGGCTTTCCCTGAGTGATGATAAACACGTTCTCTATTCTATGTTTTAACCTAGTAGCATATTTAATGCTTACTACATAAAGGAGGAAAAAAGCTGCTTGAATTCACAGTGAATAGAAGGATTTGCAATTACACATCATCAGTCCAAGTGGGATTTGCTATTTTGCATTTTAAACTTCTTGCCTACGCAACAGGAGTCAGCATCAGAGGTTTTACTCAGCTATTCTGATCTTCAAAACAACAGTGATGAAAGCATTACAATGAGGAAATTTGCCTCTGAACCAAAGTCTGGAAAAGGTTACTTGGGGAAGGGGACTGTAAATACACGCTGAACCTGAAGGTCCCAGAGAAACTTAACATCAAGGTCCCATCTCTTGATTCAGCTCCACTTACCTCTGTGCACAGCAGACTCTAAACACATCAACAGATAGGAAAGCCTGGCTTCCCGAGACCGGGGAAGGTTCTCCACATTACAGCGGTACTTCTTCAGATCACTTTTACAGGACTTTGCCAGCGAGTAACTGACTTTGTAGTCTTGGGCAATCAGTTTCTGGCGGGTTGTCAACGCATCACGACACTACGGGAGACACATTGGGATGGCTGTATGAGCTTCCGCGCACTAGTGGCAGAGAGCTAGACCTGCTGCTGTTAAGTTTTCAAGTTGCGTTTCAAAAGACGACTGATGCTTTAAAATTCATGCGTTTAAGCTGGACTGCAGTTAAATTTCATTTGTCTCATAGAAACCACACAGTTAACAATGCACACCGAGGTCAACAGATCAAGGGTTTTAAAGGCAGCAGCTCTCTGCAGAGCACTTTTTAAAACTGCACATTCATCCAGCTTTTTGTGAAGAGCTATGGCTGAGACCGTGACTCATTCTTGGTAACTAGGATCAGTTGCTGACATTTATCCCAGCTGTGGTACACACTCACCCCATGCCCTCAAGAAACGATGTTTTCCAGTTGCATTTACAGAATAGCGTGTTCTTTGGATTTGTTCTGCAATGCGCCGAACAGATGACAGTAGATAAAGCAGTCCAACCATGGGAATTTCTAGCCATTTTCCGCAACTGGTGAGGTTCATGAGAACGCACTGTAGCCAAACCTGAACCCAGCAGCTGCAACAACAACCCTCTAAATTTCGTCCAAAAAAGGACCTGTAAAAACACTGCTACGCTTCGTAACTTTTGGTTTAAATTACATGAAAATTAAATCCAAGAGCAGCAGATAATTCAGAATAGCTCAGGCAAATTTGTCCATTCTCAGCCTATTTGAAAGGAAGGAAAACTGCATGTGCAGGGTGGGAAGAAGAGGGAGCAATCTCGGCACAAGGAACAGAGAAGCCCTATAGCCTTCTCCCCTTCCTTACATCAGGTTTTTGACTTTTCTCCCCCTCCTTCCATACCTAGTCCAGGACCTGCAAAGCCCTGCCCCAAGATATTCCCAACCCCTCCTTCATGCTCCCATCTCTGTGCCACCACTTGGACCTTGAGACTGGACAGACTTAAAGCTCTGGACACAGGGAGATACAGGCTCGCAGATACCTCATCCCCCAAAGCAGGGGAAGTTCAGGTACAGCCAAGAAGCCCAGCCTGGCGAGCAGTTTTGGATTAGACAAAGAGAGCCACCCACTAGGCAGCTACTGTTGCCTACACATGTGTGCACAGCAGCCAATGCCATCAGCAAGGAGGGACTTTTTACTGGGTAACAGCTTCTGCAAACCTAGTGACTTTGCAGATGGTCCAACCTTGGCAGCTACAAGAATGAGAACGAGATTTTGTGTTCCTCCTGCCCTGCAAACTGCGCCCTCAGAGCATCCACCCCTCTCTCCCTGCCAAGTCATCTGCTACAGCTCTGTCTAACCTCTCAGCATCTTACATTCATCTTAGACAGCTGATCACGGACAAGATCCCTCAAAAACCACCACTGTCCCGGTACAACCAAAAACAGGGTAAGCAAAAATAGCAGTCCATTACAGTGATGCGCTTGTACAAAATGAAGCTTTGTTTCAAGCCCTCAGGGATCACACTCTCAGTTTTGAATTTGTTAATTGGAACCAAGCTTTCAGATAGCTAACGCATTTAAAGAAAAGAAAAATGAGTCTGATCCCTTCAGGCCTCTGAATCAGGCTCCTTCAGCAGAGCTTCTCCAAGGAGGGCTTTCCAGATACCCATTTTCGTATCCTTTCAGACAGATGATATAATTCCATATAATCCCAAACACTATGATGCTGCTTCCAAAATCACTGAAGGCATTGCTGCCTTCCCAAAACACCTACACCAATACAAACTCTTCTCAGGACTGGCTTTCCAAAACAACTTTTTTGTTGCTGTTGAAAACCACATCTTCAGGAAAAACATAAGGAAAACTTCAGTAACTGAACTGTGCATCTTTCCCACAGAATTTGCTGCTTCAAAGTCAGACACTCATAGCCTTGAAAACAAGACTGAAACACACACAGCTTCCTGTGCTGAGGCATTTGGGCATTTTGTTTCTAATCTGTATGTTATGACAGCATTTATCCAAGGCTTACCCCAGCATGGTGCAACTTCTACTTTAAACACTCAATCACAGTGCTACCACTTGAGCTCCATATCTACCTTCCCAAATTACCCACCCAAAAGCTCTGATTTATTTAAATCCTTGATTTTAAAGGCTGTAACTTAAGTACAATTAATTCAAGCCACCAGCACGTAGCTGCAAACACAAACATATCAAAGTAAAAGCATCTGTTAAAGCAGGCGGTTATCCAATCACATAGATGATGGATTTTCCTCAACACTGGAAAAGAATAACGTAGCCTGGATTGATGAATGATCTGATGATTTCTGTGTTAAGGATTTGTCTCACTAAGACAGATACCTACCTTTTCACTCATTGATTCTTCAAACTTGTGATTAAAGAGGCACTTGTAGACTCGGCCTTCCCCAGCCTGAGTCTGTGAAACAGAACAGTAACATTTACCATTAAAGATAAGACTTGTAATGCTTAACGAGCAGGCTAAACTACACCTAGAGTTTTATCTAGAGATAGAAACTAGAAATATATTCAAGTTAATATTTCAAATGTCAGTGATAGCTTCTAGACTATAAAAATATTTTAAATTTTATTGCATTAAAAAAAAATCTGGTCATATTCATCACCCTTTTAGAGAGAAGACACTCAGCTGATACAAGCTAACTCAGACTGAACAATGCAGCTTTCCAGTTCATCACTCCAGAGATAAGGAGTGCTGCGAGTAGAGTCAGACCAGGCTTACCTTGTGCAACGGCTTACTACTGCAGAAGGAAGCACTCACCTTTGCTGCCTCCTCCCCATTCGAGTCGTTCCACTCCCTGTCACACCAGCTCTGATGCCCATAAAACCATTTATGCCAATTCAGTTCGTTAACCCACTGGAAATAATGCTTGTTTGTTGGGTGACTGAATTTAATACCAGATTTATTGCAAAATGACAGCTACAAGGTGTCTGTTTTCAGTATTACACGATCTCACCCAGGCTTCACTCTACTGTTCCATTCCTTCTTCCAATGGGGTTTTGGGTTTTTTTAATGGATTACTGTAGAAGAGAAGGCAAGAGAAAACTACTCACATTTTCACAAAATCGTTCTCTATCATCTCGGCATGCAAAGTAGAGATGCCGGTCCAAGTGGAAGTCATCCGAAGAGAGTTCAGCTACACGAAGAATTGCTTTCTTACACTGATCAGAAACCTGAATTCGAGGATCAGTCTCCTCCGCCTCTTTTACCAGGCCTTTTTCCAGGCATGCCACCACCTCTCCTTGTGAGTGGGCATCCTATAGGAGAAGAACAAGACAACATCTGTAACCAAGCACTTACATCAAGTGATCTGTGATTCTGGATAAGCACCACATAAATTAAGCAACAAACTGTCTACATATAGACTTCCAAAAGTTCAGCCTAAACTGCATTTACAATCAGAGGAGGCAACAGTTAATATCTGTACTATCCACACACCTTATACACCACCATCCTGCTGATGGTCACCATGAAATCCCCTCCTCCAATGCTCTGGGTTTGTTTTAATGTGTCTAATGAGATTATCACTAGTCACACTGCTCAGAGCAGTTTACCAAAACAGCCAAATTATCTTTAATCTGACATAGCTCTCTTGGCACCATGGCAACAGCAAGCAACAGCATCACATTAAGAACATACTTGGAGGAGAGAAAAATCATAGTTCCTCCATGCTGAGACAAGCCTTCAGTTTGGGTGGTGATAATTAGTGATGCTAAAAAGGCCACAAAGGAGCTTTGACCAGTGTAGGCTTCTCAATGCTAATTCCTCCATTAAGAGAATTAAAAAAAATTCAAAGCATTCAAGAGCAGATGAAGTCTCGGACAAAGCAGGTCTGGCCCAATACTGTACGCCACATCCACTGTCCTGCAAGCCTGAAGACAACTTTGGACTATGACCAGCGACTGCCAATAAATGCAGAGAGCCTGTGCTTTGTATGAAAGCTCGGAAGAGGCAGGGCAAAGCTGACCAAAGCTCCATTTAGTTTCCTACATTCTTTTTACGTGTTTAGAAAGGGAACCATACCCCCTCTATACCTCTGTAGAAGATCTGATTTCTTCTCTGTCTAACAAACAAGAATTCTTCCAGAGCAGATCTCTCAAGGCTTCTGCAAGATTTTCCTGTGAAAACCACCATAATTTATGCTGCTCTGCTGTGATAGGATATTACTACTAACCTTGTAGCAGACTATCTGGAGTGTACAATGAGGCACGCATGTTTGCATACATCTGAATCGCTCAACCTGGCGTTTGCAGTAACCATGTAGGAGCTATCCCTTCAGCTTGCTCTGTCAAGCAGACTCATCCATTGCTGTTGCAGCAGCATGAGCAAGAGAGCAGTCTCCATAAAACATGACCATGACTATTCAAAGCTATGCAACTCTTCAAAATCTTTTTGTTCTGACATGTCTCCTCAGGCAGGCAGCCTTTGGTTTCTGTTTTAACTCTACTACACTTGGAGCACAAGCAGAATTGGTCAATTACAAAGTTGCAAACACAACCCAGAAGTATAATCTGTTTAAGAGGGCTAAAGGTAGTTTTCCCCTTTAAAAAAAAAAAAAAAGGGGGCAAAAATCCCAAAATCCACACACACCAAAACTCCTTATTTTGGTTTCCTCTTTCAGTGGGAACTGGCCAACTCCACATGCTGGCCAGATACCAGCATCTTTGAAGAAATATAATTATGTAGCAACAGTCCCTTTAGGACTGAACCCAAAAGAGATCTGAGGAATACTACTTAGCAGTACGTTCGCCACATTACTTAAAATTGTCATTTATCCACAACCATGCCAAACACAAACACTGTTCTGCAAATCCGTGTGGTCAGTCATAAACAGTAATTACAACTGAGGAGCTGGCAAGAGTAAATGATTGAAAACAACCATTTTAAGCTCCTCTGGCAGTTTTTTGCTCCAGCCCAGGTAAGGCTGCAGCTGGGAGGCAAGGCAGACCCAGATTACTCCCACTCACCTGCAGCCTCCCTTGCAAGCCAGCAAGGAGAGCACAAGGCAAGCTTTTCCTGCTAGGAAAACCAGAAGTTTCCTGGTTCCTTGCAGCATGGGTCTAGATTCCCAGAGTCATACTATATGTGAAAGTAAGCCTATTTTTAATAGTCTAGTGAAAGCGGATTTCCATATGCTGGATGCTGAATGTTTACTGTTGCATTTCAGGGACACAACTTGAAATGACTAATTTATTGGATTACTTCACAAACACAATTTTTACATTTGGGTAGATCATCCTGCAGTGCTGGCTACTCTGCTGCCCTCTATTAGAGCAATTTTAAAATACATCAGACTTAACAGAAATAGAAACACGCACAAATCAACACAGCTGGCTCCTGAATGATGCAGTCCTGCCCTTTCCTCCTACCTCTAAGCATTTACATGCCTTCTTGTGGTGCCATTAGTGTTCCTGTGCCCACTTGACACTGTTTGGGAGATTTGCTGACCTAATCCGGGGTTCATTTTCAGGAGATCAGGTCCCTGAGTGCTAGTGCTGACCAGTTAAGCCAGCTTAAGGAGGTCCTAACTCTTCATTTCTTCAGAAGTGCATGAAGGCAGCCATGCTACTGGCCAAACAGAGTATGGATGGGACTTTATGAATGTCGTTTAGAGAAATATCACTTCAAGCTTTAATTATAGGCTAACATCTACTATATTTAAGATTTAAGTTGCAACTAGAAGGCCAAGGGCAATCAAGAGAGACTTCAGGGCCTTGGGACGACTGGTTAAGGGATCAGGAGCACAAGTAGTGTTCTTCTCTACCCTTCCAGTTGCAGGGAATGATGAGGAAAGACACAGAAAGAGCCAGCAGATCAACGCCTGCCTTCAAGCCTGGTGTCTCCAGCAAGATTTTGGGTTTTTTTGATCACAGGTCAGTTTACACACCACCAGGCCTGCTGGCAACAGACAGAGTACACCTGTCTCAAAGAGGGAAAAGGATCCTAGCACAGGAGTTGGCAGGGCTCATTGAAAGAGCTTTAAACTAGATTGGAAGGGGGAAAAGGGGTAAAACCAGGCTTGCTAGCGGTAAGTCTGGGGGTGGTACACCAACATTTGAGGGATGGCGTGCTAGTGAGGTCCTTCGGTCTGCCATCTCAGTGGAGGCAGGGGATGGAGAGCCACGTGGCGGCAAAGACACAAGGGCCATGGATGTGTTAGAAACTATGAAGCACCTGACACTGTTCATGTAGGAAAGAGGGCTTCTCCCCCCAGAAAGGTGGCAGGATCAATAGCCCAACTGAAGTGCATCTATGCCAATGCACACAGCACAGGCAACAAACAGGAGGAGCAGGAAGCTGTTGTGCAGCAGGAAAACTATGACGTAGTTGCCATCACAGAAACACGGTGGGATGACTCGCAGAACTGGAGTGCTGCAATGGATGGCTACAAACTCTTCAGAAGGCCTAGGCAAGGAAGGAGAGGCAGTGGGGTAGCCCTGTATGTTAGGGGCTGTTTTGATTGTCTAGAGCTTAATGATGGTGACGATAGGGTTGAGTGTTTATGGGTAAGAATCAGGCGGAAGGCCAACAAGGCAGATATCATGGTGGGAGTCTGTTACACACCACCCAAGCAGGATGAAGAGGCAGACGAAATATTCTATAAGCAGCTGGGAGAAGTCTCACAGTCGCTAGCCCTTGTTCTCATGGGGGACTTCAACTTACCAGATGCCTGCTGGGAACACAGTACAGCAGAGAGGAAACAGTGCAGGAGGTTCCTGGAGTGTGTGGAAGAGAACTGCCTGACACAGCTGGTGAGGGAGCCAGCTAGGGAAGGAACCCGCTGGACCTCTTGTTTGTGAGCAGAGAAGGCCTGGTGGGTGATGTGACGGTTGGAGGCCGTCTTGGGCACAGCGATCACAAAATGGTAGAGTTTTTGATTCTTGGAGAAGTAGGGAGGGGGGTCAGCAGAACTGCTACCTTGGGCTTCTGGGGTGCAGACTTTGGCCTGTTTAGGGGCCTGGTTGGCAGAGTCCCTTGGGAGGCAGTCCTGAGGGGCAAAGGAGTCCAGGAAGGCTGGACATTCTTCAAGAAGGAAATCTTAAAGGCACAGGAGCAGGCTGTTCCCAAGTGCCAAAAGACGAGCCGGCGGGAGAGAAGACCGGCCTGGCTGAACAGAGAGCTTTGGCTGGAACTCGGGAATAAAAGCAGAGTTTACAACCTTTGGAAGCAGGGGCAGGCAACTCAGGAGGACTACAAGGATGTCGTGAGGTTATGCAGGGGGAGGATTAGAAGGGCCAAAGCCCAGCTGGAACTTAATCTGGCTACTGCCATAGAAGACAACAAAAAATGTTTCTACAAATGCATTAGCAACAAAAGGAGAGCTAAGGAGAATATTCATCCTTTACTGGATGTGGAGGGAAGCATAGTGACAGAGGACAAGGAAAAGGCTGAGGTACTTAGCGCCTTCTTTGCCTCACTCTTTAATAGCAAGACCAGTTGTTCTCGGGGTACCCAGCCCCCTGAGCTGGAAGACAGGGACAGGGAGCAGAATGAAGCTCTCATAATCCAAGGGGAAATGGTGACCTGCTACACCACTTCGACACGCACAAGTCTATGGGGCTGGATGGGATCCACCCAAGGGTACTGAGGGAGTTGGCAGAGGTGCTGGCTAACTGGGGAGGTCCCAGTCGGCTGGAGGTTAGCAAATGTGACACCCATCTACAAGAAGGGCTGGAAGGAGGATCCGGGAAACTACAGGCCTGTCAGCCTGACCTTGGTGCCGGGAAAGATTATGGAGCAGATCATCCCGAGTGCCATCATGTGGCACATATGGGACAACCAGGGGATCAGGCCCAGGCAGCATGGGTTTATGAAAGGGAGGTCCTGCTTCACTAACCTGATCTCCTTCTATGACAAGGTGACCCGCTTAGTGGATGAGGGAAAGGCTGTGGATGTTGTCTAGCTGGACATCAGTAAAGCCTTTGACACCGTTTCCCACAGCATTCGCCTGGAGAAACTGGCTGCTCATGGCTTGGATAAGTGCACTCTGCGCTGGGTTAAAAACTGTCTGGATGGCCGGGCCCAAAGAGTTGTGGCTAATAGAGTTAAATCCAGTTCGCGGCCGGTCACAACTGGTGTTTCCCAGGGCTCAGTACTGGAGCCAGTTCTGTTTAATATCTTTATCAACGATCTGGATGACGGGATCAAGTGCACCCTCAGTAAGTTTGCAGATGGCACCAAGTTGGGTGGGAGTACTGATCTGCCGGAGGGTAGGAAGGCCCTACACAGGGATCTGGACAGGCTGGATCGTTGGGCCGGGGCCAACTGTACGAGGTCCAACAAGGCTCAGTGCCGGGTCTTGCACTTGGGTCACAACAACCCCATGCAACGCTACAGGCTGGGGGAGGAGTGGCTGGAGAGCTGCCCAGCAGAAAAGGACCTGGGGGTGCTGGCTGACAGCCAGCTGAACATGAGCCAGCAGTGTGCCCAGGTGGCCAAGAAAGCCAACAGCATCCTGGCTTGCATCAGGAATAGTGCGGCCAGCAGGACCAGGGAAGTGATCGTCCCCCTGTACTCGGCACTGGTGAGGCCGCACCTCGAGTACTGTGTTCAGTTTTGGGCCCCTCACTACAAGAAGGACATTGAGGTGCTGGAGCGTGTCCAGAGGAGGGCAACAAAGCTGGTGAAGGGTCTAGAGCACAAGTCTTATGAGGAACAGCTGAGGGAGCTGGGGTTGTTTAGCCTGGAGAAGAGGAGGCTGAGGGGAGACCTTATTGCTCTCTACAACTACGTGAAAGGAGGTTGTAGCGAGGTGGGGGTTGGTCTCTTCTCCCTAGTAACAAGCGATAGGATGAGAGGAAACGGCTTCAAGCTGAGCCAGGGGAGGTTTAGGTTGGATATTGGGAAAAACTTCTTCACCGAAAGGGGTTGTCAGGCATTGGAACAGGCTGCCCAGGGAAGTGGTTGAGTCCCCATCCCTGGAGGTATTTAAAAGACGGGTAGACGTGGTGCTTAGGGACATGGTTTAGTGGTGGACTTGGCAGTGCTAGGTTAACGGTTGGACTCAATGATCTTAAAGGTCTTTTCCAACCTAAACGATTCTATGATTCTATGATTGCACAATCTCTTAGTACAGACTGGAGGGAGAAACAAAACATGCATACAGCTGCACTCAACCATCTTTTTCTAAAGCAGCTGGCAATCAGAAGTTTGACAGGCTTGTCCTAAGGACAGCTTGGACACACATTTGTGGTACGTGCATCACTTTGTGGCTCTACGCCATGCAGAGCTGCCTGTTCCCACCTGCACTCCACATACCACCAGTCCTGCGGGGCCAGCTCAGCTTCAGAGGCACCAAAACCGAAGGCTGGCATCCCATGGTGTGAGCTCTCCCAGTTCTGCTCCAGCACTGACTGCCCAGTGCACA
Organism: Nipponia nippon; assembly: GCF_047370975.1. Taxonomy (NCBI): domain Eukaryota; kingdom Metazoa; phylum Chordata; class Aves; order Pelecaniformes; family Threskiornithidae; genus Nipponia; species Nipponia nippon. The sequence continues at coordinate 32,647,413 of NW_028262391.1, forward strand.
CAAGGGTATAAACGCCTGCTGCAGCGCTGCTGTGGAATGAATCCCAAAGCAGCTTTTCCTCTATCCAGCACCCTGTTGTCGGAAAACCTCCACCTTAGAGTTGAAGACCTCTAAGTTCACTCCACAAGTCCGGACTTCCCAAAACTGCTGCAGGGGCTGACAGAGACTAGGCCTCATTTCTCCAGTGCAACATACTGAAATACAAGAGATTAAATCTAAAAACCACACTCATTTCTTGGAATTGTTGCCTCACCACTGCTATCAATCTTAAATGGAGAATTTTAACTGAAAGTTGCAAAGAGTGCCTTGAAACTGAGTAGTTTTATGAAAGGATACATTTAGATACACAACGGATATAAGCAGCTTTCCAATACTGTCCTACAGCACTTTGAGCCACAGAGAAATGGAACTAAGTTCTAAATATGCCCAAGCAAACACCCTTCAGCACAACACTTTAGATTTTAATTCCTATGACCAAAATGCAAACTCCAGGCACGTGGCTTTTGGCCAAGACAGAATTTTAAAAACCTTGTTCTTACTATTCATTTTCCATCAGAGATTCCCACCCCCACCGCCCCACTACAGTTCAGGCTTTGCAATTCTTGTTTATTTTTTTTGTCATTTTCAGAAGCTCCCCCAAAAGAGACTTTATTCTGTCTGAAACCTGACATACCTCAAGTTCGTGACTGTTCTAGCTGCAGACTTGCAGAGAAAAGCTAGAAAAGTGACCAGAAGAGAGTCAAGAGTCGAAAGGAGCAGCAGGCAGGAGGGTAAAACCTGTCTTATCAGCCCAGCACCTTGCACTGACCGGCCGTGCTGACTTGCTGGAGCCACAGCAGTCAGGCTATGGAAAATCACCCAGATCTATGGCGAGTTGCAGTTTGGCACTCCACTCAGCTAACCCGGACACCAGGGTTATGGGGACAGTTAATTCCCAGTACTTCAGCAGATAGTGTAGTATTATAGCAGCGTACTAAGTAAACAAAGATTGAGCTGAATGTTATCAGGTCTTCCCATTTAGCCTCATTTCCCCTCTGTGTCCAGTACTTCTATGAAACTAGGGAAAGAGCGAGAGCAACTGTGCTCGAAGCACTTAGGGGTGAAAAAAGGCAAGAAAACAACAGTGTCCTAATGTATAGAATCACAGAATCGTTAAGGTTGGAAAAGACCCTTGAGGTCATCGAGTCCAACCATTAACCTAACACTGCCAAGTCCACCACTAAACCATGTCCCTAAGCACCACGTCTACCCGTCTTTTAAATACCTCCAGGGATGGGGACTCAACCACTTCCCTGGGCAGCCTGTTCCAATGCCTGACAACCCCTTTCAGTGAAGAAGTTTTTCCCAATATCCAACCTAAACCTCCCCTGGCTCAGCTTGAAGCCGTTTCCTCTCATCCTATCGCTTGTTACTAGGGAGAAGAGACCGACCCCCACCTCGCTACAACCTCCTTTCACGTAGCTGTAGAGAGCAATAAGGTCTCCCCTCAGCCTCCTCTTCTCCAGGCTAAACCACCCCAACTCCCTCAGCTGCTCCTCATAGGGCTTGTGCTCTAGACCCTTCGCCACCTTCGTTGCCCTTCTTTGGACACGCTCCAGCACCTCGATGTCCTTCTTGTAGTGAGGGGCCCAAAACTGAACACAGTATTCGAGGTGCGGCCTCACCGGTACCGAGTACAGGGGCACTATCACCTCCCTGGTCCTGCTGTATCATTTTTTAGGAATCTGAAAAATACTATTATCTGGTAAAGCACTGCAACAGATGTGCAACTGACACTTATGTAGCCTTCATTATGGCAAATAATCAACTGCAGTTTGGACAGCATGGCTAAATCCAGCACCCGGGCAACTATAAACTACCCACTAGTTTGATACAATCCCAGACATTGCCGGGATCAGGAAAGCAGCTCATTCTGATAGGCAGCCCAAGAAGAAAAGCTCCATTGCAATTACCAATTTGAATTTCAAATTAGATCCCTGTTGCATGAAGTCAAAGCAAGCTTTCAATGCCAGGAGACCAAATTCGCTATAAAGCACAACAGCCGACTGGAAAGGTGACTGAAACTACTATTAAATATTTCTGCATTATCTGGAAGGGGAAAAAAAACCAAAACAAAACCAAACCAACTCCACAACACAGGCATACTACAAAACTTAATGCTTTCAACTGACACATCTACAGCCTTTCTGCTGTATTCAGCAAAATGAAGTCTACAGTCAGATCGAGACTTCTAAGCTGAACTTTATTGCTCTTAAGAGCAGAAAACCAACAAGAAACATGGAAAAGAAAGCACAGAAGACACCACATCAGAAGCAAACCCAGCAGGAACAGAATTCAATTAGGAAGTAGAAAGCAAGCTAAAACAAAAAAAGGAAATATAGAAAAGGAAAGCAGTTAGCTAACAGAGGGGCTTCAAGAGGCTGTGTAATTCCAGAATAGCTACTAAAGTGCCTTTTACAGTTAAAAATGCCAGATTATCCCAGTTAGTATGATGAAGCTATCATACTGCAATCTACTAGCTGGCTGATGTGGATGGAGTTAGTGAGCAGTGCTTATTTCCATTAAAAAAAAAAAAAAAAAGAGAGAGATGAATCTCTTCCCCCCCCCCCCATCTTCCTCCTCAGGTGTCCGGGTCCTATTTATTAAATTCACAGTTACGTTCAGTCACACAAAAGGGTAATGACTGTTTCTCTACAGGCAACTCTCAGAAGCTACAGCATGGAAATAAAACCTGAACCAGCATCTGATGGGAGTAAATTAGATGAGACTTCTCCAAAGCAGAAAAGGAACAGAACACCGACAAAATAAATGCTTGCATAGCCATTTATAGCTGTTTCCATAGCAGTATAAAATACTTCAATTGCTCTAAGTGCCAAGGATGACAGCATAACAAAAGACATCATATGACAGGCTGCGATGCCTTCACAAACCAAGGCAAAATATTCTGGGTTGGGTACCAAGAAAGTGAGGAATATGCATAAACTGCACTAAGCCCCATAAAAGTTTGGTTCGTGACTCTCTTTGCTATGCCACAGAAACTTGGTGACCCAAAGTTTGCACAGTTAGTTAGCCACCCTGGCCATCTTCACCCTTCACCTATCTTAACCTCTGCAGCCAACACAGTGGGTTATGCACAGAGGCCTGCCAGCACCGGTTTCACTTCTGCTCGATGAGATGTGGCTTATGCTCACAAAATCCACTCTACTATATCCTTCAGTGCTACCATAAGTATTTTAATTTATTTTAATTTGGTCAAGTCACAGGTATTATGCAGACCTGACACCTAGGACTCCCATATTACACTTCTGATTCCATACTGATTGTTAAAAGCAATTTCTCACTTCATGATGTCCTTCAGTCCAGTATTAAGAGAGAGCCGTTACTTTATGGAGAAAGCAAGTTACTCGACTGCTACTAGTCTGAACCTGTGGTACCTGCAAGCACCTCCCACTTCTATGGTTGATTTTATTCTTGAAAGCAAGTCCTCATTTTTGTGCTTTCTCTTGTTCATCTAAGTCTTCTGGAATACACTAGCACTTCAATTTAACACATTACGGATGTGAAGCTGCTTACAGCAGCTAACAATTCAAACATCTGGGAAAGCTTTTTTTTTTTTACCAAAAAAGTGGATATTTTTTGTTACATATCTCCTCACTAATAGCTGATTTAAGAGACTAATTCTTAGAAGTGTAAGAGCTATAATTTAAAAAGCACTGTAAAAAGTTGATAGGCTAATTTTAACTTTATCCCTAAACATAAAAACTTACCATAAAAGAAGCCATTCATTCCTGCGGCACTACGTAATTGCTAATTGTAATCAGTATTAGTAAGTCTGTACTACTAAAATGTGACACTAGGTACCACGTGCCCTTCAACCATTTTTGTGTGGGCAGGGGAAAGGGGAAGCGAACAGACAAAAGCTCTTGATCCAGTCTATCAACTACAGCCTGAGAAAGCAGAAAGGGTTATAAGCACAGGCCACATCACCTTGATAACCTTCCTGCATCAGACCCGACCAGACTGTGAAACAAGCCTAGCGATAGGTCTGCTTAAATCTATTGTTTGGATTCATCGTATCGAGTCAATCCTGACAGAGCGTGATCAAAAAGACAACTAACTACCAGATCACCTGTAGTGCAGTAAGGAAAGACAAATGAAAGTCGTCTCTGAATAGCAGTCTCTCATAGAGGAACGAATGCATATTTATTAAAAAGGAACTATACAGAATCAGGACATCACCCTTTTCAGACAGATGAGATATGCTATGTATTTTCTCAGTTGCAAGTATACTATTGCAGAGTCTCCACATAAGTTTCCTTAACTGAATGACTTTTACAAGCCTATTGACAATTTACATGTTCTCTGGATACCTTTTCTCCAGGTCGAATGCTGCCACATTTCAGGAGATTGATATCAGCCTTGCAGTCATCCATGAAGCCACAGATCAACCGATAATCGCTGAAGATAATGGCTGTCATTTTAGTGATGTACTGATGGCACTGGTATTCAGTTATGTTGCCTCTGTGATCCACCAAACATGACACCAAGAAGCCTTTACCAACTGGTTCATCTGCACACTCCTTGATCTGTTTAAAACAAAACAAAAAAAAGAATAAAAATATAGTGGCTGCAGCTACCGAATTTAACCTTTTTTAAAAAAAAAAAATCCTCAAAGAAACTTGCATCTGTAGCTTCAAAATCTGCTGGCAAAAAAACCCTCTAGGCTTTAGTTTGACTTTCAGTAAGTCAGAATACTTGAAAATATTTCAGAAATGAGAAATCCCTCATGTGTGCCAGTATCTGAAGAAAGCATATGCAGCGACCTTGAGGATTATAAACCCTCTTGCTTAATAATCATCTTTCATAAAAATCACATTGAGCCCCTGCAATCAAGTGGATTTGTAGGAAAAATGCTAGTTTGACAAACGTTTATTTAGAAAACTGAGCATATTACAACATCACTAAATCATACTTGGACCCCCATTAGCCACCTGACCTCGTACAATATAACATTTTGGCCAGAAGTGAGACTGACTCAAAAGTCAACACAATATTTATTGAACTGTTTATAACTTGCTAGAAGCTGAAAATTACTATAAAGGAAAATCCTCATCAAATTCATTTTTATCAGGCTCTTATAGGAACTGATTATTGGTACTAAACCATTTTACTCAGTGGTCTAAAAAAATAAAAATCGCGGCTAACAAAAGCTGAAAGCTGTGCAGGGACTGGAAAAGCAGTGTACATGAACAGACAGGTCCCCAGTATAAATCACAGCCTGCACTGCTCACAGAAACAGACAGTAAGGCCAAACCCATCACCTTTGGAAGTAAAAGATGCAGGCAGTTTTGACAGCATCTTTCCAAAGGAAGTGGAAAACATGGTTACCTATCAGTTAAGGACACTCCCCAAGGAATCTTGCGATACGAGCAGTGCAATGCCTTGCTCCAAGGAGTACTGAGATTACACAGGCTCTTTTTAACCCTGGGAAGCCCGTGTTGAAATACTTGCCCGGTTCTGGTGTCCCCTGTTCAGGAGTATGCTGAAAACTGCAGCCATAATGATGCAGAAAGCACGCTTGACAGCCAGACGCTAAAGTTCAGTGGTGACAGTTTTTCAAGCAATAGATACATGGATTGACTTGATTACATCAAAGATTTGTTCCTGTACAAATACTGAAGGACTCATCAATCTAAAAGGAGATCCATGGCAATCAATAATCCAGGCAGGTTCAGACACCAAGCAAGGGCAGCGCTAAGGGAACAGGCAGGGAACCATTTTATCAGCTCTCAAATACCAAGTTGGAAGCTTTATACTGGAAATTCTTAAAAATGGAGAGCCATCTCTAGAAAGATATATTCTAATTCTAACAAGAATTAACTCAGGGCATCCTGTAACAGACTCATACAGGTCAGACTAGATGAATAAAGCAGATCTCTCTCTGCCTCAGCTTATGAGGCCATTACTTTCTATATAACAAATAAAACATGCAACATTTTAAATACCATTATTTGAAAGCAGACGTAGGCTGGTAGAACATTTTGTATTTAATCTATATAGCTATTAGAAAAACATAGTTACTAAGGTCAATGTAATTGTTATAGATAAGGCATAAAATACGTTTTGAAGTGAAAACACGTATGATTCATTGCAGGGTGAAAGGGAGAGAGTTGAGTAAGCTTTCTCCGAGAAAGCTGCATCTTCGGTTTGGCCCAACTTCAGCTCAAGTACCGCAAGCCAAACCAACACACAATGGCAACACGCTGTTTTTGGAAGAGCCTGGCTTTGGAAACAGCCCCAGAGCTCCATGGCCTGAGCCAGTGAACTGCATAAAAGACCAAGCAATCATGTCATTGCCTGGCCACTTCTGAAACAACCACCATTATCTGGCAGCCAACTATAATTCTAGATTAAAATTATTGCCAGAACTTATAAAATCACAACAGTTGAGAAGAAAGTTGATATTTAAATCTATATTTAGCTGATAAAATGAAAGGGGGACTTTTCAGAATGTACCCGGTTGGGACAGTCACCAATTCCCAAATGACTTTTACTAGAAATTATTCTTCTAGTTATATTTTGTTCTTAATACAATGCAATATTTAAAATCAGAGCTCAGTCACCAGCAAGAAAACACCTACCTGTTAATGTGAGTTAAAGAAAAATATTAATAGGCTAATACTGTCTGTTAGCAGTATATTCCCACTATGTACATTAGTTTTAAAGAGTGCTTTAGAAATACTTTTAAAAATTAGTGGAATAGTTTATGCACCTGCCTCATTTTTAAGTATCAAAAGATCAAACATATGAGATTATTGTTACTTATTCAAATTTTTTTCTTTAAATAAAAACCACTCACCAAATGGCAAAATACCAGCAGTTCATGTTATCATTCACCACAATTACAAGAGGAACACTGGTGGCTAATGTACAGCTAAAATGCTATGCTCTTCCCACTGCTTTTAGACATCGTATACCAGATTTAGAGGGCATCATTTACAACAATGCCAGACTGTCACTGTACAAAAGTGGTAATTAAACAGACTGTTAAAAGAGCATTTTCAAGAATGCCTTGGTTGTAAAAATTCTGCAGCAGCTCTATGACATAAAAACAGAAAAATACAATGTTCCCTATGATTGCAAAAAGTGAGATTTGTCGGATTTTGCAGTGTTTGCTTTTGGGAGTTACTGAACTCCAAACACAACGTTACCCTTTGATGCAAGCTTTTCCTTCCACTGTTAAATATTCTAGCATTCTTGTAGTAACTATTTTCTTGATCTCTCCTTATACTAAATAATGTTTTCTCCCTAACATTATTTTTACCGCAACTCAGCTAGTGCTGCGAAGGGGAGCAGAGTACTCCTCAACTACACTACTAATTCCCAAACTTTTGGAGCCAGGCTGCTGTTGACATCCTCAACTTCCCAGATCTCTGTGTGTTTCTCTCAAATTTAAACATTGTAAAGAATGAGGAACCACGTAGGTGGTTCCATCAAAATGTGAGGACTTGGGGAACCACTCATCTTAAACCTGCTCTGAGCACTGACATATTCCTTTTGTCTAAGAAGCAAGTCTGCACCACTGAAAGCTAGACCTATTAAACTGCCAACGCAAACTGGGGTTGGAGAGACAATGTGACTGATTGTCTTTCAAGAAAACCTACTTTAAAAGCCACAAAGAGGCCATCATCTAGAGCAAACCGCATTTGTTTTTAAAAAGCAAGTTCATAGGTAGGTGAAGTTATTCTGGTGGATATACAAATGATGTTTTTCACAGCACAGTTTAATGATTGAATTAAGTCAGCTGAAGCCTGTACCACTGTGAAGAGCCTTGGTTCCACTGCTTCCCCAGAAGCCTAGCTGACAACTACCCCAACCAAAGGGAAAAAAAGCTCAGCTCAGTCAGCTCCTGTGTGGCTGAGCACACAGCCTCAAGAGCTCTAGCATGAGCACAAGGAAAGAAATGATTAATCAGGTAATCTTTGAAGCTGGACTGAGGTGTGTTGATGCTTGAGATACAGAGGACTAACTCCTAGTACAACCTAAAAAGAAGAAATTCCTAACAGAGTCCTTGGAGTAATCAAACTTTGAGCCTCGAAGAAAAAAAAAAAGTTGATTCACCATTTGATGTCTGTGTGCTTATCCTCTCTGCTAGCAAGACACAATCCAAAAATAGCCTTATGCTAAATTCAGTGGACTCCCTGCTACACCAACACTGCTACAATTGTCCAACACTTGATAAAGAGAGGACAAATTCAAGCCACAACAGATTTCTGACAGAAGGTCAGGTAAGAGCTGATGGGTTGTTAGTTTATCATTTCTTTCCCCTGCTCCTTTGCCTGGGACCAGTAAACTGGCTTCTTCCACAAGGAGATCAAATTAATTACACCTAGTAATTTGGCATATAAGACTAGCACTTCCCCAAACCCAAAACATTATTTGTACACTAATTCACTATCACAAAGAAATGAAAAAAAATCTTTAGTGCCCCAATAGCAGCCATGCCTTTCTTTTGGCTTACCTCTGCAATAGTGGACTTGCAGACTTCTCTGGCCACGGATTCAAACTTCGGATCTGTAGTCAGGTTCAGCTTGTAGTTCCACAAGAGCTATAGCGAGAGCATTTGTAGAAAGGGGATTTAAAAGCTTCCCATGGAGAATGACAAATATTTTGCTTCAGAAAAGAATGAAACATCCTTTATTCCCAATCTGTATCATCATCCTTCTATAGTGCGACAATCAATGCAAAGTCCTTGACAACAATTTTATCTCTTCCTTTCTGCAATAATTTTCTCACCTTGAACAAACTCAGACTGTTAAAAATCTCTCCATAAGGTCATGAGCTGACTCATTAAAAGGAAATATATCTAATGAAGACAATTTCATAACTGAAAGGATAAAACAATGAAAGCTGCAACTTGCTACCTGCTGCATATTTAGCAACATCTTTAGCCCACCACACTTTTCTGTGCCATGGCTTGTCTGCCTGATGTAAACTATCTAACAAAAATGATGAGCAGATTTCATGCTGAAAACCTAATAAAAGCCTAGTAAAAAAGGAAGGAGGACAATGCAGCTGGTCCCTTATTCTCTTCCTTCTGTGAGAGGCTGCAACCAGACAACTTTTTGGATGCAGGTATATTTGAAACCTATAAAAGGTTCTCTCTCTTGCTAGGCACAATGATACATTAGAGGTGAGACTGCAAAACGCCTCGGTAAGGATGACTGTTCTTCTAGGAGACAGAGATTAGCTCACGTAGGAGCCTAGATGCATTTGGTCAGTGTGCAAGAATCAATCTTGGGCAAGTCACACTCTGCAGATATATATACATCCCAGATGTCCTCCTGAGGCACCGTAAAGTAAAAACACAGGGTAAGACAGCAAAACCTCAGCAAATTAATAGCTGAGATGTTGCCTGAGAAAAGCTTTATTAGCTCATCTGTTTTTATCTAGGAACTTAAGTTGCATTTAAATATTTTATAGGTGTTAACATAAAGATTAAATAGTTTTAAAAATTCATTTCAAATACTGTGCCTTTGTGACAAAATCAAATTAATATCAAAAAGATAAACAGTTTGGTCAAACTTTATTTTGAAGTTTCAATTACACACAACATGCTAAGAAAACACAGAAACATCCTTGTACACAAGGAAAGCAGTTTTACATCCTCTCCAAGAGGGTGGAAGCACGCACAGAGAACTAAAAATGGAATCAGCACAGCTGCATTGTCTTCCACACCTCATATCATGGAGTTCTGAAAAGTTTAAAAAAAAAAAAAAAGGAGATGATGGTATTTCAGACAGAGTTAAGAAGTTGTAAATATACAGGTTTAATAGATAAAAGTGAATGAACAGGGAACCTGTCCTCGCAAGGAGTGCTATAGACCTCTCCCAGCCAGGATCAGAAGGACAAGAATGAGGTCCAACACCACAAGAATACACCTCTGCATTTGTAATCTCGAACTTTGGAGAGTCTCGAAATGAGAAGCTCTCCAAAAGAACCTTCCCACAGAGAGAAGGAAGGTTAAACCTGCAGCTTAAAAAAAAAAAAAAAAAAAAAGCCAGATTTTAGCGCTAGGCGGTATTTTCCCAGGAGATGATCAGCAGTCATACTACCAAAGACTGCAGAGAAAGGCAAAGAAAACATTTGGACATGAGACGCCTCTTTGGTCTAGCTTTTGATCACTCCCCTTCAGTTTCTGCCTGGGAAAAATGAGACTTTGCCCACACCTCCTATTCCTGAACTGCTTCTATAATCCACAGCAGCCTGACCTCTGCCCTGTGGCAGAGAGGCTGTCATTTAATCCAGCAGAGGAAAGGTCCAACTTTGGTTTCTAGAATTCTCAATCTCTTCTTCATTCAGGTAATTTCTGTTGGCACATTTAAATGTCAAGTAGATATATTTTAACTACTGAAGTTTTCTGTTTTTTAAAAAAAAGAAAGAGACTTAAAGAGAAACATGATGTGCCCTTCATCTGATCCAACCCTGCACAACAGAGAATTACAGCTGCCTTGAAGTCAGGCAGCGCCAGTGCTAAAGGTTAATTTATAAACACAGTTGGAAATTACTAGTTGTACAGCATGGCCGGGTTTCATTTCTGGAATGTATCTTCCAATAATAAACCAAAATACAGCTTCTCAAGCATCTGAAACCAAGACCGTCATTGAGGCATGCACTTGTCTGTCTGTGTGTCCAGGGCTAACCAAACAATTAAGGATCTTGATACGGTGTGTTCCAGCAGAATGCAAATGAGAGAAACCAAAGGAAACCTAATACCAACCTTAGCTCTGAGTTTTGGTTTTGTTTTTTTTTTTTTTTGAGAGTCTCGGGATTTGAAGAGTCAGCTTGACAGTCTGAAAACTGGCTAACAGTTTGCTCACTGTTAAACACAGTGCTGAGAGGAAATCTGTTCTAAAACCAGTCAAGTGGTTCAAACTGCCTCTAAATATCACACCCCCACAGCATTTTCCAAGAGAGTCTAAGAATTTAGCAGCTGTGAAAGTAATACAGAAGGCTTCAACAGCTGAAATTAAGAGTTTAAATTCAGTACTGCTCACATCTTTCCCAGAAGGAGCACATCATATTGCTCCCAGTAACTCATGGGAACCACCCCCCAACTATAAAATAGGAAAGACGTCTGCTATCCTCCTCTGATACAGAAGTACAGTTTATAAAGCTCTTAGATATGTTCCACTCTGAAGTCTGCAATAAGACCACAGTGGCCACACTGGGTTAAAAAAGTCGCCTTGTGTTCTTCCTCCACAGGCCCGTACAGAAACCCAAATATGTCCTGATTAATGCCTTTTGCAAACTACCAAACTATGCAAAATACCTAAGGTTGATAAGGGATATGAGGTGTAAATGCCATCGCCAGAGACTGAATAAAACAAAGCAATACTTACATGATTGCAGTCTGAAGAGATTTCATTATCTGGCTGAAAGGAGAAAAAAAGGAGTGTCAGTTCACCACTGATGTGATGCATTTAACACACAGAAGAGTATAAACTTATAGAAACTAACATACTGTCAACTCATTTTCATTGTAAGACACAATTTGACACAAGCAATAGGAAATTTTAAAAGCTGCATAAAAAGAGCGATGATATCTAAGTACCAAAAAGATCAAAATAACAGGTACTTCAGACACAATGCTGTCTTAACTCTACAGAACGTAAATGGCACAAGAGCAGCAGCATTTATGTAGATGCTGCAAAAACATAATGAATGCGCTTGTGTTTGGCTCAATTGCCCAAACTAAGGCGGCAAAAAAGCACCTGTGGGAAAACAAAGATATAGTAGTAGAGTTTTAAAGAAAAATAAGTTTCATGCAGACAACTGAAGGAGAAAGGTAGGGCTCGCTTCGCTCCCCCAGATCGAAGTGTTCGTATTCCCCATTTGAGAAGCAAAGTCTTTTCTTTCAGCTGTACATAAAGGGGCCAGTTCAAAGCAGCCCTGAGATTTACGCCTTCAACCATGAGAAACTGGTAACATCCAATATTCATACATCGTTTCAAAATATTCACTATATTCTTTATTTTATAGTAATGAAGGTACTGCTATGTCCTCATGACAATCCAGCTGACAAGTCCTAACGCACAGCCTCCACCAGACCAGCCAGCACGTTCGTCAGAAACACCCACACTCCACAGGGAGCTGCTCTGGAAAGCGCTCCGGCTGCAAACCATCCTGTCCTCCTTCCAGCCCGAGTAGCTCTCACAATGGAGAACTCCTGGAATAAAGTTAATCATACAAATCCGTATCTCATCTCCATAGCAAAACTGCACAAACGCAGGATGGAAATCACCTGTCCATCATACCCACAGAAAAATCCACCCTGACTCACAAAGTCTCTGCTTCCACTGATACTTAAGATGCCAGACATGCTCTAAGAGTCACAGACACTCAAAACCACTCAAAGCTTAAACACATCATTGACACTAACACGTTTGACCTCAGATATTTGACATAAGAGAACTAGTATTTCATCAGTTTTGGAAGCAAGCAGCCTACATCCCAAAGAGTTTTTCAGTGCAAGCATTTGCTGCTGCACAACACGTTATGCCAACACTTTCACCATGGCTGCTTCGGAGAGCACGAATACAAGTTTATGGGAAAAAGAGAGCATGGGAAATGTTTCCAAGTCCTTAATTACAGCCATTATTAACTAAAGCACTTTTATTTTGTATAGCAGGAAGTGGCAGAAATTACATCTCCACTTAAAACATAAAAAACAGAACAGTACCTGCAGGATCGCAGTAATTAATTGCAGTTTGGTCAGACTGCCACCGTCTAACACCGTTATCTCCCAAAGCAATCATAAATTTGAAAATTAGGATATCTACTTTTTTTAAAAGGCTACCAGATGCCTGCTTGTTACCCTCAGACTGCAGAACTGATTCTCACAACTGAATACTAAGATGACATCCAAATTACACTACTTTAAAGTAGCCTCTAAGACCAACACTATCAAGGTGGTCTTCCCTTAATTTTCTGCACCCATCCTAATCACTCAGCAACAGACAGAGGTTTTAGACTAAGCTAATTTCAAAAGCTGAGAGTCCAAATGCCCTCCACTGAAGTTGCTGTCTCAGTCCTTTAGTCAAGGATAGTTTCTTTATAAAAATATATAGGCTAGCACTGTAATTCTCCTCTAGAGGACAGGACTTACTAACATATCCGCAAGCAGAAGAATTTGTAAGGGCCAGAGAGCACTCTCCCAAAACCCTTCTTGCTTGCTTCAGTCATTTTTGCATCCTCCAACCTAGTAACCTTTGCTTCAGATCCACCAAAGATTAAAGCTCATTTTTTCTGGGAGATGAAGCCCAAGAAGATAACAGACTGGTTCTCACCGACTTGCGAAGCTTAAACAAGCTTTTCTTGAAATACACAACATTAAAATACTGCACATTGAAATACCAGCCTTCCATGCGCTCTGCAGCAAACCTCAGCTCTGAGAAATCAAGCCTTATTCTTCCAAGAAGAGTAATGGAAGTTAAATGGGATCTTCACTAAGCTTTAGTACTGCATACATTCACAGTTCAGTACTTAAATATGCAAAAGCATAAGATCGAGCCAATAATCCTTTAAATGTGGAACAAGATGACCACCTGCTAGCTAAAAGCTGTGATCCTTCTTCCCTCTTACTATTGCAAGTGTAGGAGATGTGGGTTCAGTGGAAATGCTGACCTGCTTCTCCCAATTTAAGTGAAGCAAAAGGAGAAAAATAATCTTTTTTATCTTGTGTCTGACAAACTGAAGGGCTGAGTTTGAGGAAGGGGAAGAAAAATCTCCCCATCAGTTCTGCCTTTTTAAGGAGACAGCCTGTGGCCCGCTATCTGCCACATCCACCCAAGAAACCTTCCAAACAAGAGCAGTTTCAGAACAATATGCTTGTGTAGTAAGAGTCATGAAAAAAGGTAAGTTTCTAATTACCACTAAGAAGCTGAGGAGCAAGAAAAGCTGCATTGTGTCAGTCCCACGTGGTGAGCTTGAGGAACACGGATGCTCAGAGACCCTCAGGGCAGGGGGAAGGAGGAGAGCAGCCCAGACTGGCACCACACGCTAGTCAAGGCATTTTAGGAGAGGAAGCTGACGGCAAGCAGGACGTTCCACTGATTAGCGAGGGAGAAGGACTCCTCTTACATCTCCTAATTGAAGAATTAAAAACAGACTTTACAGAAAGTACATATGCCTCTGGGCTCACAGAAGCTTTTGCTGTTTAGCAGCTTCGGTGGGAATATGTTGCCTCCCTTTGCAGTTCTCTAAAAAGCTCTCCCAACTCCCTCACGCACTAACACTCACATTCCAGAGTATGAACACCACTTCCTACCTCCCAGGAAAAGCAGAGTTTAGAACAAGTACCAGCTATAAGAAAACCTGAAAAAGTATTTCCTTCCATTCAACCACATACAACAGACACAAATCATGCTGCGTTAGTATTGTGAACTCTACAGAGAAATTCAAAGGTTTGTATGAAGTCATATCACCACCAGACTATGAGGTCGTCAACACCGTTGTGTTTAAAAGTGCCTTTTCTCATCCACCAGATCTCAACTCACTGAAACAAGCCACAACAGTCATCCCTTTCTAAATCTCTCTGCTTCAGCAGCAGTAAAACTACGTCAAAACTATACAGCAAATGAGCAACCCACCACCACCACGCAGACTCAAGGAGTCAAAAGGCATTGGTGTTTTAGCTTCAGAAACGGCCCATCATCATGCTGGTTGCCAGCAACACTTACCTAGTCACAGCTATATCATGAACCAGTGCCATGCATCGCCATCTAGTGAAGAGCAGACTGCCTGGGGTGCAATTACTGTCACCCCCGCAGCTTGAGTCAGAGTCCCTTTCAGCTGTGTATATAAAACAGACTTGATTTGGTCTTACTTGGTCACATCATAAAAAAAATAATTCACACCATTGGATTCTGAAAAGCAAGGTAAGAATCCTAATCAACTACTGTGGATGAAACTCAAGGTCTTGAGAGAAGTCTCTGCAGGGATTATTTTAATCACCAGCAGCTGCTTGACCTTCCTTTCCTTTGCTTCCTTGCAAATGTCATGCAAATAGAAGAGTCTGAAGTCAAGCGCACAAGTGCCTTTATTCCCAGACTGGATTGTCTCCTTAGACAGAACAGGGGATGACAGCAGATGTTTCCACTATTCTTTTAAGGCAAGAGTAGCAGCGCACTTGCTGAAAAGTAAGGACCAGGCATATCTCAAATACTAACTACGAATAATCTTCAGGCATTGAAGACAATGGACCTTGGACCCACTCAAGTGAAAACCACCGAGAACCAGCATGGAGCAAAATAAAAAGGCAACTAGCTTGTGGATGGGAGGAACCCAGTAGATGTTCTCTCCCTAAATTCAGGAACAGACTGCGAAAAGATCAAACAAGTCAATTAGGAAAGGATGTTAATTAAAGCGTCTAGCTTCCCGTGAAAGAGAAGGTAGGCAGAAGTCCAGCCAGACTGCGGTGTTCACCAGTTTATTGTACTGTCACACCTACGATACACTACAGAGCACAGTGCATATGGATACGCAGTACAGGCAGCTCATGGTTCCTAGCCACGGTGTTGAAGTTTTCCACTCTGACCTAAACACACTTATCACTAATATCTGTAGAGATATGGTAGAGCAGGCCTGCTTACCCAGGAGCTTCTAACAAGGAGGCTATCAGGCTGATAAAGGGAAAATTTCTTCTTAGCTATGTCCTTCCCAGAGATAACAGCAATCCCCTTCGTACTGAACACACCCAGCTGGGACAGGAAACTCGGAATAAGGCAGTTCAATCCACAGGTATCAAGCTAGTTAGACTTACGACGCCAGAAAACAGCACAGGCATAGAAGCAAAGCAGGGATCAAGGAGAGATCTGGGGGAGCCACCCTCCTGCAAACCTGATCCCTTCCCAAGGCAGCCACTAGAAATGATTCTGCAGAACAGTCTGTGGAAACAAGACCAGATACAGTAGTCTAGGCAAGAATCAACACAGCTTTTGTAAAAGAAGAAAAACCACACATCACACAAACACCCATGCTTCAAACCTACTGCAACATCCTGGAGTTCTGTGCCAACAAGCATATGGCTACAGTAAACCGTTTTCACACATCCTGCAATCCTGAAAGAGTCATGTGTGATAAAAAAGTTAAAACGAGTGATAATTTAAGTTCAAAACAGATGAGAAGACTTCGTAATTTAATTACACATTTAGTAAGCAATAAAAGTTAAACTTGTTAAGCTGAGCTTGAAATAGTCTCTAATGACAGTGAATTGTTAGTACTAAAAACAAGCCCAGTCTTGTCATGTCAGCAAAAAAACTCTACACTTATCATTCATGCTTTGAAAAAAGCCAGTTTGAAGCACGGTACTGTGCATGTATCATGACCAAAGTTATCAAGCTCCTAGCTTCCATAGACTTTGCTTATTTCACATAAACAATTTCCCCCCCCCCTTACAAACAGAGCACCAAAATCTACAACACTGCAACTTATTTGACTGAATAATTATTTCCACATCAGTTAGGCACTCCTAGTTTACGCAAACTTAACAATACAAGTTATACACAAATACCTAACAACCACCTCCAAAACATACACAGAACTTTGCCTATGAAAGTCAAATTACCAGGACCAGCAGCAATTTCTTTAGCCACCCTGCACACACACACAAAGCACAAGTAGCAAATCACCCCAAACACCAAATTCTGCAACTGTGTTTTTCACTGTTTTGACTGAGTTCTAGATTCCACAAACATTTCCACCTATGCTAACGTTTTATATCTTCCATGGGTATGACACCATTAAGACAAGTATGCTCATTCAGAAAAGATGTCACAAAGCAAGATCAAAAAAACCCCGGCACAACATGTTGTGGGTCCTTCTGGCCCAGCGGCCAGGGAAATATGAGCCAAGGATGAAGCGGGCCTTGTCCACTCACAGTTGGAAGATCCAGTGCTCAGTATCTGCTTCGAACACCAAGAAAGTTCAGCAAGTCTTACCCTTTCCTATGTAGCTTTGATAAGAAGTCAATAGAATTTTAGTAATTGTCATGTTTTGCTTGTTTCACATTTGCTTGACACGAAACAAAGTCTTTGGCAGGCTGCGTGCCTTTCCTCTACAGCAGAGATCCCTCCCTGTGCAAATGCATAGGCAGTAAAACAGAAAACGCTGAAGTTTTATTTCTGATGCACCGAAAGCGACCACGGCTCATGGTACAGTTAAAGGAAACGCACAGATTCCATTCACCTAACAAGCCAAATATCTTTGCTGGTTATTTCTTACCAGCAGATCACTTTCTCCCAGCTGGCTGTTCCTGTGCAGAGCTGCAAGGCGGGTGCTGGGAGGCTGCACAGCTGCTCGGTGCTGGAGGAGCCACGCTCTGCACGGAACAGCCCGCTTGCACAAGCTATTCTTGTCCCTGCTGCTTCTGCCTCCCTGCACAGGGGACTCTCAAGCCCTTAGGCCCTTTTAGCAGGGACCTTTCAACGCTGATCCACACATCAAAGCATGTTCTAACACTCGGCATGATCAAAGCAAATTTGCCCCAAATGTTTCTGTTTGTTCTTCCCTTAGTCCCCTCTCTTCCACCTCTTGGAGGCTTTTCCAGCCAGTCCCGATGCCTTGCGGAGCAAGACAGACCCTGAAATTATGCATTTGCCACAGAAGTTTGGCAGCGCTGCTACCAGATACAATGTTTCCTATAACACTCCTCCACAACAGAGCTCTGCTACTAAGCATAGCACCGACACTGAGCTGCAGATCCAGCCAGGAGGTTTCAGGATTTGCTCCTGGAAAGCTCTCTCACAACGCTGGCAAAGAACTTAAGAGACCAAAAGGCATGCAAGGATGCTGGTAGTGTCACAAGAGAGGAGGAAAGGAGAAGGAGAGCTGTTAGAAAGAGCCAGGTGAAACCACAGCAGACTGCTTAACCGCCTGATACCCCACCGATTGAGGTGCAGGGAGTCTGCTGTCTTCCTCACCCCTGCCACTGACCCCAGCTCATGGCAGGGTCCAAAACTCAGCAAATCAACAGAAAAGCTGTTCACCGTTTTCCAGTTTTCTGCCAGGCTAGTACAAGGGGGCTTACGGAGGAGTCCCACCAGCACCAGTCAGATTACTGGGAAAGCACAGCGGCATCTCCACCTGCAGCATCAGCCAGCCCATACATCTACTTAAGCTACGCTGAGACAACCTAACTCTCAAACCACCTTCCTGGACGACTCTCTGCCTTAACTCCAACCAGAAACATCCCAGAATAACTGGAGAGTATTCCAGGAGAGAGGCAAAATTGACAGCACGGGTTTCGGCAGTACTGTACAGCATCTGCTGGGGGACACAGAGGAGAAATGAGTGAAGAAAGGAATGGAGGCCCCAACAAATAATTCCAGTGCAACAGCTAATGAAAAAGCTTTTATCAAATACGTTCAGCATCTCTTAGTAAGTCAAATTTCATCACTTATTCTCGATACAGAGACCTCGCATCCTTTGACTGTACGTACTCTATAGTACCCCAGGCTGAGCTTAACTTTACAGAAAACTTCCAAAAAGCCATGAAGAGTTCACAAGCAAGATTCAGTTTTACACAAAAGAAGGTGGTTGTACACGGCGTGGTAGAGCCTGTGTGTCCCCAGAGGAGCATGCTGTCCTAACCACGCTTTGCTCCTCAGAGAATAATGTTTTGGACACACACGGCCCGGAACTAAAGAAATCCTCTCTCAATTAGCTTCGTACAGAAGCTAAGGAAAAAGTTCATACCAAAAGCTCCGCGTCCCAAGGCACACAAGAAGCGCAGCACTCAAGCACAGGTTTCCGAGCAAACACTGCTTACTCATCTCCCCGCTCCCACAACTTAATGAAGTGTAATGCTGCAAAGCAAAGCAATCAAGCTCCGACATTCCCCACTTGCAGGCAGCTTCATTACCCTACCATTGCTCATGTGCTGGATAGTAGCTCTAATCGTTACCAGGCTCCCCCACCAAGGGCTCTTGCTTCATTCAGCATAAGCAGAGAACAATGCTCTAAATGCTCAACCAGCCGATATTCATGTTTGTCTTTGTTATTCAATGTGTGGGCTCATGACTCCAATTTTCCACACTGAAAGCCATACGTGCTCCCCAAGATCCTTCCCCAGGAGCATTTTCCTCCCGCTCTGCATTCAACACCGCGCACGTGTCGCATCCATCAGGCGCCTGTCCTCACCGAGGCGCAATAAGCATCTCCTGCCCATCATTTGGCGGGCACGAGCAGCGCTGCTTTAATCCTGATGATTTACATTCACACATTCCACCTCCGAACCAAAATAAGACGAGCATCCAAACAGGTGGGAAGCAGACTCAGCTATTTTTAACTCCTGCCAGCTCTCCTATTTAGAGGCAATAAAAATCAAATACCTCACAGAAGCCGCTTCAGTCTTAACCACAAACCACAAGAACAATCGTTTTATTTTTAAGTCTTCCTTCCTTCCTTCAGGACAGTGGTGAGAGCTCTACTCTTCCCCCCCACCACCACCTGCCCCAATTTTTTGAGGATACAGACAAAATAAACCTGGAGTTACCTCTACCACAGCTGTCAGTACTTCAGATCAGAGCAATGGAGGCACAATTACATTTAACATAAGTACTTTCAAAAAGTGCTGGACATTACACGTGGATAAACAGGCCTGCAAGAGGTCTTGCACAACAACCACCACTAGTCCCTCGCTGTTACAAGAAAAGGACTATTTTAGCTTTCCGCGTGGCTTATGCCCTCCTGAATTCCCACACAATATTCAGCATCTCCTTTGTTACCTTGCAATGCCAAAGCAGGGGGCACGATGTACCACGGGACCCCGCATGCCAGCTTTGCAGCGCTATGACCCTGCAAGGGGTTTCCTGAAAGCACAAAGTCTCCCAGACCTCGGCTGTCAGTCCAGCTGCCTTCCTGAGAGATGAAGTCCGATGGGGAAGTCTCCCTCAAAAGCAAGAGCAGCCTTAGCACAGGCAGCGTTCAGCCACTTCTAACAGCTGGATTTGAAACAAAACACTGGAATTTTCTTCAGAACATCCGCGGGGCCCCAACACATCACCCGCTTCGTCCCTGCAGTAAGAGGCAGGTGAAGAATGAGAGCCCTGAGCGGGCAACTCCCTGCTGTTAAAATAAACCATTTCAGCGTTAACCACAATCACCAACTTTATCATTCCCTGTGTCAATTTTATCACAGTACTATTCAAAACATGAAAAAAACCTATGACAAATGCTCAACAACCATGCCCAGCCACCACCCTCTCCTCGGCTGCATCCATCCCCTCTTTCTTTATCACAACACTCACAAGCTCAGTGAAAAAGCTGCAGGTACTGCACAGCTGCCGGGAAAACCCGATGGCGACCTGAGGCTCCCCAGTGCTAGGGTGACAGAAATTAAAACACTGTTAGGACATGTTCCAACGTACGTTCATTATGTCAAACATAACACAGGAGCTGAGAAGAGCTGTGCTGCACACAAGCTCTTGACTTGACACCACTTACAAGGGCCAGAAGTCTGGATTTTAAAATACTTTAAGAGATCAGCCTATGTCAGAAAAAAAGCTGGACTTGCTACATTATTCATTCTCCAATTCTTCCAAAGAAACTTCTCTGTTGAAAACTTTCTGGTTATTCAAAATAGCACATCCCGTTACACCAGAGAGGCAAAAGTCACAGAGAGAGGCTATTATAAATTCACTTAAGGAACAGCACTGCCTTTGTACACAGTGGGAATACATGCAAATAGGCACAAAGTGTTAACGCATATTAAGGTCCACAGCACAGCCCACAACGGCAGCTCGCAAGCAGCATCACTCTGCAACAGAGAATTAGGACACGGCCTTGGCAGGCCAGAGGACTGCTCCAGCGCCATATGAGTTTTCCCCCACGAGATCTGTTTTGCTGGATTCTCACCATCACCCACTGAACTCAGCAGGAAAAGTCTGTAGGCTATGTTCAGGGAGTCCTACGAACAGCATGGTACCCTGCTTCCATTTCGAGTCCCTCCCGTACGGGAAGGGCTGCCCATGAGATGCACATCCAAAATAACCCCTGCTCCCTACACTACCCTGCGCTTCAGAAGGCAGTATTGAGCTGTGCTTCCCAAAT
Organism: Nipponia nippon; assembly: GCF_047370975.1. Taxonomy (NCBI): domain Eukaryota; kingdom Metazoa; phylum Chordata; class Aves; order Pelecaniformes; family Threskiornithidae; genus Nipponia; species Nipponia nippon. Next base: position 32,668,524 of record NW_028262391.1, read on the forward strand.
AACAGCTAACTACAATCTACCACCAATTTTATGTCCTTTAGGCATAAGGACAATGAAGTCCTTAGACTTTGAGGACATAAAGTCCTTAGAAGGCACTCAACAACAAGTTTCAAACCTCTCGTTAAGGTGGCCAGGTAGGGCATCCATCCTGTTACACTCACAATTAAACAGCTCTAGTTATCTGTTTTGCAGTTGTCCTCAGAAACATGAGTTATGATTAAATGCAATCTGGGTCAGCCAAAAAACACTGGTCAGGATAAGCCAACCAAAGCCTTAGTCATGAAGACGCACCAACCACCAGCCTCTGATAAAGAAACTGGAGAAATTCAAGAGAGCGCAAGCAGCCAGAAGTCGAGTCCCCTCCCCTCACACACCGAAACAACCACTGAGTCCGTCTGATGGATGGTACCATCAAGCAACAAGACTGGGCAAGATGCACCAAATTCAAAATTCACAAGGATACTGGTGAAATCACGTCACAGGACTGCTGTGTGACAGGGGACCCGTGGTGGGTGCTTCTGCTCTTGAAGCCATCGAGACACAGCTCAGGAACCTGCTAACACACTGCCGCAGCAAACCCTTCCTTTCCTCCTCTGGGAGCCCATCACCGACTTCCGACAAACAAGCCTTTTCCGCACGCGCGGACAAAACAGGTTCTCAATTACAACTGCATTCACTTCAATATCTTGAAGCTGAGGCATTGAATAGGAACTGGGGAAAAAAAAAAAAAATCATTTTTTTTCCTAATCATTAAAAAGGGGGGAAAAAAAAAAATCACTTATTCTCAAGTCTCAAAGGTCATAACGACCAGGAAAGCTAGACTAATGTATTAACAATTTTTCCATGTAAAACAACTGTTCTGATGCAGCATTTGAGTACTTCAGTTCTACTTTAACAATACTCATCTTCTGCATTTTAATTAAGCTTCCATTTCTATCCAAAAGCAACTTGATGCATGGAAAAGTAATTCAGTAGATAATGTCTTGCCATTTTTAAACATTATTAAAAAAAAGATAGAAATATTAAGATGCAAGCATTTAAATAATTACAGATCATATCAATTTAGTCAGGAAACATACCAAGCTTAGTAATAAAAGCTAAAATTAGCTGCAAAATAGTATCACCAGACTAGAAAGCTCTAGAAAGATTACTAGAGTGTTCAAGCAAGACTGAAATTATTCAAATCTAAGCTTCTTGCTTATTTAAATCAATCTGCCTGGGAGCCACACAAATCGCTGTGGTAAATTGATTTCCCTAGCATCTGGTTCTCCTTTCGTGAGAGCCATGACCAAGAAAAAGGAAAAGACCAGAAAGACAAGATGAAATCAGCTGATTCACAACATCGTTAGGCATTCTGCATTCAGGCAGATTATACATCACAACATTAAACCAAGTTATAAATGTCTTGGCAAGTAAAGGCAGCTGGGCACAGTGACTCACGCTGGAGCTGCTAGGTGCAGTGCTCAGTCGCAGACCTCAGCACCAGCATCAAAATCAGAAATGCCATTTTTCTTCTTGGAGACTCATGCGATGCGGCATGGCTAATGCACTTTATTTTACTTTACTACCTCATCTCTGCTATACTTCAGCAACGTACATCTAGATGTTATATGTGCAAGCGTATGAAACAGATTTTCAGCAAGCCTACAGTGTTAATGCCTTTACAGATGTGAAAAATACAGTAGTGCTTCATTCCTGCTTGGCCAAAAGGTAGAGCACGCCATTCAAAAGAAGTCTTATTGAAAAGTATGACATACTCGATTAAATAAATGCTTACAGTATTTACCTAAAGAATTGTGCTGCTATAAATGGCAGCTTGTTTTTAAGCTTGACAGAGAAGCAAGATAAAAAAAAAAAAAATCAAAAAACCCTAAAGCAGCCATCACACAGCAGTTTCTAAGACTTACCCTTCACTACAGGCTAACCATGCGGCCTTCAGCAAGAAAAGCCATTTGAACTTTTCCTCAAGACCAAGTTTTTGTGCGCACTGAATGAAAGTGATTGCTGTCTGCTCATTTCTCACAGGGGAGCTGCATTTCATATGAAAAGAGTTATCCAGAAACATTTACTATACACATCTGCACCAATAAGGAAATGAGTCATCAACCCACTGGCAGGCCTGATTCATGGCACACAGCGCGCTCGGGCTATTTAGGAATCTGTGTACAGAATACAGGGGAAAGGCAGATGCAAGCCACGGGTCATTTTAAGAGACTAGATATAAAACACAAACTCATTTAAATGCATTTTTTTCCTCCTTTGCTTGGGTATAATTTCTTCAAAAGCACAGGACCAGTGTGGTATTGTACACAGCCACAGAACTTTTCACCTGGATGAATCATAATGTTTTCTTTATATAACTGGAAGAAAAGCAAACTCTAATGTTTATTTTAACCCTGGATAAAATCACTTGGATTTTGTTCAACAGAAAAATCAACATGAATAAGCCTTTACAGTCACTGCTAAGGCAAGGTTTCCATGGGATTAGTAACAAACTACCAAATAAAAATTCTGCTTGCCTTCAGAAAATGCAAACAAAAGCCCTGTTACAGGACCAAACCAAGTACCTTTTTTCAGTTGACCACACTGATTAAAGGATTAAAACAAAGAAAACTGTACATACATCTTCTTATTTAAACTCTGCACTTCCTCACGAGGTTAGACACGGGTTTAAATTAACCTTGTTCCCAGGAGAAGCCTGGGGCATTGAGCTGCAGCATGCTTACTCCATAGGTACTGGTCTTCTCTGCCACAGAAGCTTGGCTTTTAATGCATTTTGTATTTTTGAGAGCTCCTTTCCAAAAAGCACTAGGGTTTTTCAGCTTGAACTGCTCAGCTCAATAGCTATATAGAGCCGTTAAGCCAAGCATTTTGCTTGAAAATTCTGACCGTAATGGTAATTCAGAGGATTTAAAATGATACCGCGGTAAGCAGCCCGATCAGTAACAGTTTCCCTTAAGCCAAATGAAGAAATTATAGCTGACTAGTTTTGCACAGATGAGCAACTTTAAAAAAAGACATGTTTGATGCTGGATTTTAAAAGTGAGCTTGAAGAGCTTTCTGGAAAGCAATGTTAGTAGAAAGATGTCTTACTGGTATGCAGGAGAGCCAGACACCTGCCCGCAAATCCTTCCAATGACTGTTTCCATAACTCCTACTTAAAAAGCTATGAATAAAGACAAGCTGCAATTAAAGACTGAGCACACCTACAGCTCCTCTGCTAATAACGACGGAGAAAATAACGGGGGAGGGAGGGAGAGGGAAGAAAAGCAATAAGCCACGCTACACCTCCGCTGCAGACAACTCTGTGCCAACACACAGCACACCGCTCCGTGCAGTACCACCACCAATATCACTGCTGAACAATTTTCACCTGTCAAAATACAGGAATTTAATCAACAATTCAACTGCTCTAGAAACAGCTGGTTATTATTCCTCCTGATTATTTCTGACAAACAGTAAAATCAATTACAAGGCTCAGGAATACAGACCTAAAAGCCAGCCACCTGCACCAGCCAGGGCAGGCTGGAAGGGCTGCAGGCAAGTACATGGGCAGCACTACACCTCCTCCGTGCTATAACTTGAATTTTCAATTATATCTAAAAGAGACCTTCAGAGCTTAAGCATTTAATAGGCAACAATTGCCACTTGACAGAAAACACTTTCTTCTAGCCTCTGGTCAATGGCAGTGGTCTGTATATAGTTATGCACTATTACCCTATTTGAAGCTACACACTAAAGCAAGGTTTTCCTACCATCTGAAGCCCAGCTGTGGCTGAAGAAATAAACATGAAGTTATAAATCTCTGGTCTCTGCAGGCACAGAAATGCACAACAGACAATACCTCATTTTCAGGATTACTTCCAGTATGCTAAAGCCCAGACAGTCCTTGCTGCAGAACCTGGTAACATGGGCAGATTGGTTTGCCCTGACCCCTAAGCAGAACAAACCTATTCTCCCCAGCAGATAACACTTGAGAACAGGACTTTAGAAGTCTGATCTGTTCTTATCCAAGTGGCACAGGTACACGATGTGGTTTGCATGTCCACAAAAAGGCAGCGGCATACTTCTGGGGACATCTAGGGGAAAAGCTGACAGCAGTACCCTCAGGTAAGCAGTTTTCTGCTCAGTGCAAGTGTTTAAATTCCTTGCATGCAGATTTCTATCTGAATGATAAGAAAAAAAAAAAAAAGTTGGGGCAGTGCAACTTTTGCAACAACAAGGTGAGATCTGAATGCCTTAAGCACAGGTCAACATTGCAACCAAAACCACCTATTTTGGTCTCCCACAATGTCTTTGGCTAGCCTTGAAGAGTTCTTGCTCAGGGTGAGAATTAACTCTGCTAGGTGAAAAACCTTGTCAATCTCCATACAAAAAGAAAAATTAAAAATTTACCCACCAGGTTACCAAATAATTTATCTGTGCATTTTAGGATTACCATACAATACAAAGTAGAGAATAGGCTGGAGATTTGATTGTCCCATGATAGTTTCCAGTGAAAGATAAAACCCATAATATCAGAGGTATTAGATGCATCAAACAGATCTCCAGAAACCAGTCAGATATTTCCAAGTAATGCTCTGAGAGGCAGGAGCATCCCTGGTAGGTGTAGGCAAATACCTGGCACGGTAGCAACTGATACTACCTCAGGCTTTACACAGCAAGAGCAAGGTACTTTTTGGTGTGTGCGCTGTCATCAGCTGCATTTTGAAAATATGTAGCTCACGGTGAGTGCTAGGCTTGGCACCAACACAAGTGGTTCACTGCTTTTTGCCCAGACAATCTAGAGGGCAGAGCAATTACCCCCATCCTCATTGCCCTCAAAAACAAGAAGCAAGGACAGAAAAGCCTTAGAGCAAATTAAGAACCGCCATGTTCAGACAATTTTCATTTAATCACAGGCCAGGCATTCCAAAAGCAACATTTTCAGGCTTCCTGAAGCCCGCAAAATTGAATTTAGTAAATTCAGGTTTACATTTCTAGCTACAACACAGCGTCTACCAGATTACCCAAGGCAACCAGATTAACAAGGATCTTTTTATAATGGATAATCTAGCAAATTACCAAACTAGCTTTAACACCGAGATCAAGCAGAGAAGATACTGTGGAATAACTTTAGTTTTAACCTGTTTCTGCACAAGAAGACTTCTTCTGGTTTACGGTTTGTCTTGGAAAAAGGATGAGCTAAACCAATTAACTCCAAAATAAAACGCTGAAGTATTACGCGTAACTACAGCAGTGTAACTGTACTGCGAAGAATCCCCACTTAGACAAGCCTATCGTCTTTACACCTCTCAAGCTGCTGAAGCAGTGACATTTCACTGTCACCTGCGTTTAGCAGAGAACAACAGAAGGATCACTACCACGATGCACAGAGGGGCGATACAATTAAGTGTCCATCTAACCCTTCTCAGTGATAACAAGCTTTGCTTGTACCTGTATTACAAAGCAAATGGGTTTTGGTACTTTTTAGGTGTACTTAAGCAAAGTCCTTCAGGTGAAGTCTATCACAACTCAGGAAGCAGATGAACAGCTGGTGAATTACAACATGCATCAGTTGACCATGCAAGCAAAAAAAAAAAATCCAAAAAATCCAAACAAACTCAAACCACCTTCCCTGCTTTTCCTTACGAACTTCTGTAAGGAGTTTTCTGCTAGTTTCTTGATTTCCACTGAGTTGAAGCGTCTCACAACAGCCTCAAGGGTCAGTGCTGCTGGGGGGGAAGGAAGACGCAGGATAAGTGCAACATTAACTTAGGTCAACCAGAGCTATCATGGATCCGCTCCCTCAAAACCAATCCCAAGGCCCAGCTCAACCTGAGAGCAGGCCAGAAGCTAGCAAAAAAATCTGTATATTCTCTTCTCTACAGGACCAATGAGATTATCAATCTGAAGTCCTGGGAGCAGCTCTTACCATAAGAAACCAAAGGCAGGCACAAATCTGTGATGAAGTTATGCTTGCGGGCTGACAGAACAGCTTGGCTGACTCTCAAAGGAGTCATTTTTATAAATAAAAAAATTCCCATTGTGCCAGAGTGGCTGCCAATTCTTCAGGCAAATTGGATGAGAAATGAGAGTGAATTATAGATTAATATCAGGAAATCTCAGGACTTATTCCAAAGTCTTCGCCGTACTGCACACATCTTCCTGTGCTAGATGCACTATGTTTCTCTAAAAAAAAAAAAGCACAGGCAAAAAAGCTAATTTGATCCTTATCAGTTATATTTGTGATTGCATTTTAGAGCCCAAGACTTGCAAACCTAGCATTTTGCAGGCAACCACCAAGTTGTTAGAGACATACAACAACCAACCACAAGGGAGCCCGTACACCAAACCCAACTCAAACCGCAGCAAGAAAGGCTGTTTTGCTCTGACTAAGCTCCCAGGCTTGTTACCACAAGCGCTAGCACTGTAGTTTCCCACAGATTCACACATTTGCAAGTAATTTAAGACATGTAAGGTTTCTGCCCATTTGAACTTGCAAAGCTGCTTCTCAGAGTACAAGTGATGCTACCCCTTTTCAGCAACGACGGTCCTACGTCCTCAAGTAACCAACTGTTACTGCACAAGAAGACAACAGCCTTCAGAAAACTAAGTTGTTCCACTTGTTCTTGCAAAACTGGGAAGAAAACGTATTATTAAAGCATATATTCTTCTCTCGTGCTTTCCAGTGAACTGTCCTTGACTGATCCCAGCCTCCCCATTCCTAAAGAAAAGCCAAACAAGGATAACCTGCTGAACATGGCATCCGCAGCAGTAGGCGGATGAGAGCTCAGCAGCTACATAAATAAAAATTGCTTCTGCAAACAGAGACTAATTGTGGCTTGCTTTTAGGGAAGGGGGAGGTGGGTGCAACACGATTTGTCCAGTCTAAGGGGACAAACACTAACTCTGCTATTTTCAGCTCACCAAGTTATCACGAGTGCTCAGTTCGACTTCAGAACTGGAGGAAGAGATTCTGCATGGAACTATCAAACATCTGGAATAGCAAATTTCCCTACACATCGCTTCAGAACCAGAGCAGACAATTGCACAGACTTGGCACTTAAGTTTGCTGACTTTTTGCAGTAAGACAGCCCCTAAAACACCCAGCTAGTTTCCCACACATTTCTGGAAGACTGCCTCCTTCAATGGCTCTGCTGCGCAGTGGGAAACCTTGTCAGAACAAGCGAGATCTTACTAACGCAGGTGGGGCTCATCGCTAGAGGCCAGTTCTTACTGCCCTTCGAGATAAGCAAATCAGAGTTCACCCACCAAGTATTCAAACAGAAGACTTGATCCTTCTTCCTCATCTTCTATTTAAAGTTCCAGTGGAAGTAGGATTAGCAGAGTGAGGCTTTACACTGTAAAGACAGGAGAGCCAAGAAGGGTGTGCGGCGTTCAGGCTTTACACAGCAGCGCTGTAACGGAAGGTACCAATAGGCAGGTTTGCTGAAATGCTTTAATTCTTATAGGTACAGTATTTTCTGAAAAAAATGAAGTACAGTCTATGCAAGAACACTCTGAATTTAAGTCATTCATGCTAGTTTTTCAGAGGTCTTTCCTTTTAATTAGGCTCATTAACAGCCTCCATGCTATTTTGAGCTACAAATTTTTTACAAAACTAATTTTGTTACTAAACTGCCCCAACATAGTTAGCACAAAATTTCAGGCAAATTCACTTCCAGCCCCCGTTGCTGGTCCAGTTTAGTGCCGTTTAGGGGGGAGCAGTTTAGGACTGACCACACACACTCCCACTGTCTTCACTGGAGCCAGCTCGCAGGAGACCAGTGAAAACGTGCTTCGGGAAGCCAAGCGAGCAGAGAGCTGACTCCGTCTGCAACCAAACCATTTGGTTATTAACTCTTTGAACCGACTTACACAACTAAAAGTCATTTTTCCTCCACTTTAAAATAGACCCAGTTTTGTTGACAGTTCGATGTTTCAACATAATACTCTTACAAAGCTTAAGTCTTAGTTGCAGTTTGGAGAAGAAAAGGGCTTTTGAGCACTTATTTGCTTCATTTTTTCCATTTCAAATTTGCTCAGTTTGCATAAAAGATCTCTCTCTTAATTGCCAGCACTAGAAACAAGCTATGATCCAAAAAAATCAAGTGGGGTTTTATTGTACCTTATACAGCTTGTACCAAAATGTGTTACTAAGTCAGCTGTTGCAGTCATTGGTAACAGGGAATGTTGGCACAAAAATGCTGAAGAGGAAAGATAAGATGTTTTGTGACATCAAAATAAGCAGACGCCTCAAGGACAAAGGTACAACCTCACTTTCTGACCAGACCTTTACTAAATTAATCATCTCTACCTGTTAGATCAAAGCCACTTTAAATATAAATTGTACAGCAGCATTTAATGAAAAACTAAATTTTAAGTGATGACAAGCATTAATAAATATGCTAATTTCTTCATTTAGTTGGCATTTGTAACACTGGTATGAAGAAATGAGTTACTTCATGAAACACTAAAATTCCTCCGGGGACATATTTGAAGTAGCTCATCTTGCCCATTTTCACAACAGCCAGTTTTGGTGAACCAGGCTGTAAATGCACTCAAATGACTCTCTACGAGGGGCAACAAGCATCAGCACCACAAAATTAAAAACTGTTCTCTTCAAAGTGAGACAAAGGAGCCATTTGATAGCAGGTTGCAGTAGCTCTCTTCCTCTGGAGGGAACCACTCTGCAGGCAGAAGCAAACGCAAGGTAGACAGTGCCGGAGCTTTAACAGATGCCGGGGATTTCCCAGCCTAACACATATTAACACTTAGTATTTGCAATCCTGATCTCCAGCATCAAGCAGTTAATTTGCATGCTAATTAGAAACAGGTCACCAGAAAATTGCACCAGACAACCTTTCTGTATTGACTAGAAAGGACAATGAAGCATTTCCATAAAGTCTGTATCCCTTTTAAGCACATTTCCATCTGTCTGTGAGCCACCCAAAAGTTCACTGTAAATCAAGGTGCTCCTTTTGTTGACCGAGAGCATCCATTTCAATACATGCATATCTCAGATCACTAAAACTGGTTTAAGATCAGACATCTTTTGAGACTTGCAAAACAAATAAGCAAGTCTGAGCAACAGTAGAGAAAATAAAGGCAAATGAGTCTAACCTGAAAGTCTCCTTTTACCACAGTACAAAATTAAACAGAATTAAGTCTGAAAGGAAAGCACAAGTAAACTATGCCAGAGAGAAAGCTTAGCGACTGGTTAAATTTGTGCAGCTCTGAAGTTTGCATGCTCATCCAGTTGCACTGGCTGGTCACATTCACTGGCAATGGAAGGATTAAGAAGAGAGGAGGAGGCAAAGAGGGTGTTACGCACATTTTAACTACCTGGAAATGCATTCTGTAGCATCCTTTCTCTTTGAACCTTCTTTTATACACTAATACTTACAGTATTATACTTAAATCAAATGCCCCTTCAGCTTAGTTTTAGGGGTCTTATGTTGCCAAGTCTAATAAAACTGAATTATTGCTGCTGTTTCTCATACATGGGACTCACGGGCACCTCAACTTTTGAGAATTCATTGCATTTTCTTCAGAACCTCCAGTACTGATCACTTGAAGTCATTAGACAATAACTGCATGGTCTGAAAACAGAGAGCAATACTATTACAAGGCTATACCTCTGTTTAACACTACATTGTATTTTCAATTTTCTGTTGTTATTGCAAAGTCATAGGCAACGGACTTGATTTAAGACTTCCAGATGTTAAACTTCATGCACATCTTTCATGCTTTAACAGGCGCTCTTAAGTGAGCGAGACTAGTTTAAGAAGTCTTGCCCACATTTACCATTTCGCCTGTGGGACTTGCTAGATCTTGCCTGCCACCCTGGAGACCAAACAAGCTGAAGCATGGCAGTTCAAACTGGGCTTAAGGATCCACCCTGCTCCACTCTTTACACATCCCCTATCAATCTCCAGCTCTCTGTTCACACTGGCACCCTGAACGCCGTCACAAATGCAACTGTTTGAGGAGCTGCACTGCTCAAGCTAATGGCTGACCAAAGGTTTGGATCTACCCTGCGACCTCCGGCTCAATCAGTAATTCAGTTCACAGCTCAGTCCTGCAAGCAGCTCAACTGTCATAACTAAGCACACAGAAACCAGCCATAGCACAGCCTTCAACAGCAAAGAAAGCATTTCATGTAAACACATTCTAGTTGAATGAACTAAAGCTCCAAAGATGTGGTCCAGGATATCCTTGCAGGAGAATGTAAAGCTTCTGTGAGATCAAGAAAAGGATTTTATATCAGCTCAGCTGGCTGCAAGGTTCTCTTTGATTTTTAAGAAGCAACAGCTTTTGAACTACTTGCAGACAGCCCACAAAGGAGTCTGTGTACAGCAACACATCCAGACATCCGATTTTAACACAGAATTAAGCAGATTTCTGAACACAACCATCGATATACCAAGCTGTGGACCACCAGCTGTGTTGCCTCTTTAATAATACTTACATCAATGAATACAATTGCCAGTAGCTGACCCATTAAAAAAAAAAAAAGCGTTTGTTTTAAGTACCTAAGAGGTTGAGGAAAACTTAAAATTCAATTATGTTATTAGCCAGGGAACTACAAAAAAATTAAGCAGTAAAGGATGAAAACCCAGTACTATTACTGTGTTAACTCATCACTTTTGCTCCTAGGGAGTCTGAATGGCTATGGCTTTTTCTACATGTTTCTTAGGATGACATCAACCAGACACACGATTTTTCACCAGTGCAGCTGTGCCACTGGAAATCCAAGCAGACACCAAATTACACAGGGGAAAAAATCCTTCAGCCAGTACATGGGATCTGCACAAGGAATTCACCGCAGTAAAACTACAGAATGTGTTTGCCTATTCTCAAAAGATTTACCAGTATATTTGAAGGCTTTGATATGATCCACAGCTGTACAGCAGTTTCTTTTCCTTTAGCAGCACCAGAAGAACCTAGGTGAAAAGGGTATTAACAACAACAACAAAAAATCAGTAAGCCCAGTGGTTAGAAACCCTGTCCATATTTGATCCCCACCTTCTTGCCAGAGACTAACTACAAGATTGCAGGAAAGAATCATTGTGATTACAATCGTTTACTGACGCTGTTCAGTAAAGGCTCTGTAAAGGCTGCAAGCCAGATCGGCTGTGCCTTGTATGAGCATGGAAAGCACTGAAGAGTGATAATTGTCAAATAATTATTTGTTAGACTTCTGCATATAAAAAAAGCCATCTTCGACTGACCTGCTGTTTAGATCTTGCCCTTTTCTATCCACCACTGGATGAAAAGTTCCACTCCAGTTGATATCCCTTGCCCACCTCTGTCTTTTTAGATCACTGCCTAAGGTCATTTTTAGTACGGGAATGTGAGCCATCATCTGAAGCCACTCCTCAGAGCACACAGCACTGACTTGCTAGTTAATTTTATCTCTAGTCATGCTTGAACAATCTCTTGATAACATAACAGGGATTTTTTCCTTTTTTAAACAAGAGCTGTATCAACAATGAAACAAAGCAGACAAGAGTTAGGCACAAAAGCAACAGCATTAAATGGAAGATAAGAAAGCAAGGAAAGCAAACTCTACAATTACACTAAAGCATAAAATTCCAACTCTCCCACTCATTTCTGAAGGAATATGGAGAAGAAAGTTTGTTGGCTATTTTTCAATCTTGTTATCTTTCTGAAAACTTCAAGGAAACAGTATGCTAACACAACATTACGCAACTGCTTCTTTCAGATAGCACAGGATAGAGGATCTCAAATTTATGGAAAGGGTGTGTTCGGTTTTCTGTAAGAGAGGAAAGAGCTGGATTCTGCCTCAAAAAGTCCCATGATTTCCATGTCATCTCTTAACCCTGTTTGCTAACTGCCTGCTCCAGGGACTTCTCTCTTACAAAGTTCAAGACCCAGCTGGGCTCTGGTTTCTCTGGCTGCAAGTGACAACATCCCTCTCAAGGCTTCTACCAGAGTTAACAAATTTTTGGGGTCTAATAAAAAAGCTTTTGAGCAGACTGCTCATACCTTGGGAACCAGCTCCTTTAACTGCCTCCCAGTTTCAATTCTGAAAAGCTCCCGGGCAAAGTGTTCAGTCGGCCCATTAACCACTAAATCATTTCAGTGGGAGTCAGTGAGGGTTTATAATCTTCGGCAAGACCTACAACTTGGGGTTTGTGGGAGTTTTTAAGTTAGCACCACCTGATGTTCATTTATACAGAGAATGCTCTACTTCAGATTCCCTTAATGAGACCACTAGGCTCCTAACTTTCTTTTTACAAGACATGCTTCTTCTCATACCCCTTTGCCATGGAGGTAAAGGAAGAGGGCAAGCCTTCAAGTGGCACAGCATTAATGCATCTGACGGGCTGCCTAAAGCCTTCACATGCATCATCATTCCCTCGCTATGCAAGTCAAAGCAGGTTGCACAGATACTTTTCCATTGATACAATCAGTGCTGCTACCAACGGAGACCAGAAGCTGCAATGGGTTGAATATACACAAGAATAAAAGCCATCTGTCTGACAGACTTGGCATTTCTTGCTGAATACTGCAAAGAGTTCATGAAACAAAACTCAAGAAGATGGTGTTGCAGGCTGTCAGCTGAAGGGTTACCTTTCCTAGTCTCGGTTCTGCATTCATTATCCATTTGCACACACACACAGTGATGAACTATGAACACGCAATAGTTTTGCTTATTAGCTCAATCAGAAAAGACTAAACATATTCCAACTTCCTTAACATGAACCAATTTAAAGACAGTACTTTATCCCTTCAGGGTAAGGCTGCCTGCCTAACATTTTTATTTAATATTGAGTCCACTGAAATTCATACACAATATTCTGGAGAAAACATAAGAGGCGGTCCTTATATAGGTCACTCTAAGAACATATATACACCAGCAAGTATTTACAAGAACTCTTTCCTCTTTTAGAAAACCACATACATCTGCCTTGTCTGGGCTACACCAAGCATGCGAATCAGGTTCCAACCCCAAAGCAAAAAACAGACCACATTAAAGCAACACAACTAATTGTCCCATTACATTTCAATACACTTATAGAAAAGATTATTCTAAAAACTCATGTTCTCTCCTATCTGCTCTCTCAAGCCCATTTATTCATCTGCACTTCCCATCAAAAATTCACAATGAATACTTTTGGAAGTGCTTAAGTTTTCAGCTTTAATTTACAGATGGCCTCCAAATATATAAAGCTGTGGTGAACGAGAACTCTACAAACCAAGTGCCTGCAGTTGTTTTGATTATATGCAGAAGATTTAAAATATATAGAGAGCAGGGTTTTTAAAAAATGATCTGCAAGCAGTTTGAGGTCTCCTGGGGACTGATCAAGAACTTAACAGAGTAATTAGCCAGGGTTCATTAAAACATGTTTCCATTAGCCTCCCTAGATATCTAATCTGAATTCATCTACACAGCCATGTGCCACAGGTGCACAATTTTAACCCCCTTAAGCCCAGCTTCCCATAGTATGGACATCTTTTCCCATCAAGGCCTCATCAAGTCTTTGCCCTATTTCTATTACATGGAACTGAAATATTTTCTTCTCCTGACTTCAGTATCAAGCTCCTCCAAAGGGTCTTGACTTACAACTTCAGCCACCAAGGCTTTACCTGGATAAGCTGACACTGTCCAAGTCTCTCCAAGGATGAGTGTATCTGGAGCAGGGACCACTGAAACACGTAAAGCTACTCCTAAGCACCACCATTTACAGCCAAACACGCTGAAAACAGCTCCCATTTACCCTGTACAAGAACTGCTCCATGTTTTGTTCAGCCTCCCTGGCCACCACTGCCTTTAGCAGTAAAGCAGACAACTGTTAGAAACTTATTCTGTGAGTCACATCAGTGCTCACTTCATCAATTGCCTAGACCTCCAACTATTACCCATCACCATGATTTACATTAATAATATGCAGTGCATAACCATAATATCATGCCTCAGTTTTACCTCCCTATGTATGGATGCTCATGCTAATATGCTCTTTTAGAGCATCTTTCTCTATCCCATCAGCTCCAAGACTGTTAACCAGAGCACTGAGCACCTGAAGCAGCCTTACCTGGCCAGCAAACCGTCAGCCTCTCCTGAAAACACTCTTCCTAGGAGTATCACAAAGCATGACAGAATAAAGCGACACATGGCTTTTCAGAGCATGCTCTCCCTTGAAGTACTCTGCTGAGGTTTTAACACATCGCAAAGATCGTATAAAAACTGGGACAAGAGCTAGATATCAAGGGTTAGCTGAGGCATGCAAGCCTCCAGGGAATGCTGACCTTACAAACAAGGCATCTGTAAAAGCACAAAAAAACTCCAGGAAAGGTTCATTAGAACCTTTTAATCCTCCTCCCCTGACACACAATAAACAAAATGCTTGGTTCAGAGAGGAAAAGCATAAATGTACATATAATTAGCCCATACTATTACTGTCATTATTGAATGCCATGGTGTGCAATGTTAAAGACAACAAACTAAATTTTCTATCAGTTGAAACACATGCTATCCACTCCTCCCCTAAACCAGCCTAGTACATCCCCGAGACTATCCCTTCTTCAAAAGCAAGCATTAGAACAGAGAAAAGCTCTGTAACCAAACAGCTTGGAAACAAAGGAGGCAAATCCACTGCAGTAAGATCTTAGGGTGCAACAGCTGCATCCAGTACTTGAAAGCTATACTGAACACACACCCCTTTACCTAGAGAATTCAGTCCCGGGGGAGGAGAGCTGACTGCCTCGTCCAGAAACTGTTATGTTGGAACATTTCTGAATGAGTGACCAGACAGGCCAGCTTATGCCATAAACAGAAGAAAAAAGACTGCTAATAAAGAAATCCAAGCTAAAGCTGTTTCCCCTTATGGGGAAAGGGAAACCCTGAATCCTCACACAGTGATTCAGCTGTAGCTGTTTACACACCTCTAGCATATATTCCCCACCTGCTGTAGACCTCGCTGCTCGGTCAGATGGGCTAATGTGCCCCTTCATGCCATTCCACAGACAGCGCCACTGCCTCTCTTATCTGCTATAGCATTGCCCCAAATTTATAGCATAAACTATTCGAAACACTCACTAAAATCACCATTTGGGACATGGGTACCTCAACACTAAGTAAATGGTCAGTCTAAATGAAGTCAGCTGGGGAGTCTTTTAAAAAAAAAAATCAACAGATTACTCAAAATTGTTAAACATTTCAGAAAGGAAATTTTAGCTTAGGTTCAGTAGGACATTTTGTAAAAATTCACACACCTTATAAAAAATTAGGCCCCAATCACATAGGTAACAAGCAGTCAACTATGACACATCCATATAAGAGATGTGCATCATTTTAGTTCTGCACTCAATTTAGTTAAGCTTGGACAAGCCTGACATATGCTAAGATATAAAGCTATTAAGCTTAATTTTACATTTAGATCCCACACACCCTATGCAAGTAACCAAGCTCTGAACACAAAGCAAGCCTGAAGGGCTAGAAGTGCAGTCGCCCTGCTCCCTTCATCCTAAACTGCTTCATAGTATGTTATGTCATGTTTTTCAAATGCAAGTGTGACCAATAGGCCTTCCTCTCCAGTCCGCTGGCAGCTCTCCAGGGAGCAAGGGTTACTTTGATAACTTTTATCTGGCGTTTTCCTCAATGAGCACTTTCTTCTCAACAGCGAGCGGCAAGTTTCATTGATAAAACTACCCAACTGCGTCCACAGTCCTACGGCCAAGGGCAAGATGGAACGCTGCAATATTCCCGAAGTCTTGAAGGATATTCACCACACACGCACCCCAGGTTCTTACGTTCTCAAGCAGATCCACAGTTTGTTGCAGATTACATGCTACTTCATAAATATGTGCAAGAAACTTTGCAAGACACATAGTCTAGAGAATGTGAGGACAAGCCGCCTGTGCCCTTCCCGCCTCCACAGCTGCTCCCAGGGTCTGTGTCGCATTAAAAGGAGGAGTTCCAGTTTTCATGCGGGATGACTGCCTAGGGCAATCAAATCCTGAGTATTTACCAGGCACGTGAATATCAAATCTAAGAACAAATAAGCTCTTCAGGGCAGTAATATCCTACTCCAGACCAGACTTCTCTTTGTCAAGAGCCTCAGGCATTTTGGTACAGAAATAGCATGTTGCTGTTCTTGTAGTCCTAGAATTCCTTTTGGACTAAAACAAGTCGCAGATTTGCTCCAGAAGAAGGATGAGGCAGCATTTCAATCCCACACAATGTTTTTAAGACTGAGATGCTACAGGCAAAAGAAACTCTTCCATATTTTTCACAAAGCACTTTCCATGGATTAGAGCTGGCAATAGACAGTAAGAAAGGATGTGAAACACCAAGTAACTCAGATCTATGCCCAGTGCACTGTTATCTTTTGATACAGCAAGTCTTGCTGGTAAATGTTAAACGTGTTCTTTTTTTTTTTTTGTAAGGAAGGACAAACATAGCTCTCTCTCATTCAGGTGAGAGACTAATTTAAAAAAAAAAAATGCCATTTGCTCACCATTAAGAGATGCTACTCATTCCCAAGATTATACAGGCAAAGCTCAACTGTTATGGAACATGTAATGCCGAAAAGAAAAAAACAAAACAAAACAAAAAACCCCAAACTTCACCTCTGTTCAAGGCACCGAGACAGACTCACTGTTTTGCCCACGCTTTCAGGCTGTATACTATTCTACTGTTGCCAAGTACCGTAGCTGAGGAAACCAAAGCAGAGTTATTTTAACCACAGCTCCCAAAATGACGCAGGATCATAACACGGGTTCTCATCCAGGTCCAGCCCAAGATGTCATCAACCTCTGATACCTCTCAGATTTACAGGATACCTGTCAGATTTACAGTACCTTTTTCAGCTTGGACAGCCAGACACGGAAAAGAACAAATGTCAGCAACCCAGTAAGACAAAAAAAACAGACAAGGCTGCAAATTAAGGGCATATCCATGGGGGTAATGACAGGAATGGCAACTGATATGGAAGAAGTTCTTTTCCGCCTTGCACCAGGGCTGTAGCAGTCCTCAGAACAAGACACGAGATATGCTTTACTAAGGTGGCCACTAACAACTACCCCTACCTGGAACACCAGGATAGAAAGGATTTCTGTCCTTTCCAAGTCACTGTTATTCTGGAAGATTCACCTGATCATGTACCTACCTCTTCCAGAAAAAGGCAGCATCTTTCTATTGTTATCGCATCCAACCAAAAACATCGGAACTTCAAGATAAATACTTCCATGGTCAAACTCCCAGCAATATGCCATGCGATCCAAGAAGAGATTCTAATAGAAAACTCTTATTTGCTTCTCTGTGAAGTCAAACATTCTTTCCAGCTACTGTATTCGCTGTCATCAGACCAAATCTGTGATTTTATCAGTATCATGGAATATTAGTCTATTTCTAGGAAAATAAGTACTTTCCACACACGAGCAAGCTAGAATAATAGTTCCTGTACCTTGCCCTGGAAGGACTTAATTGAGATGATTTGGCTAGCATAGCTTTCGTTTGATATTTGAATAACAAGGGATATAAAAAATTCCATGTTAAAAAAACACAACAAAAAACCCAAAACAAACAAAAAAAACACACCACCAAGAAGAGTGTCCGCCTTGACTATTAAGGATGGCTACATGCCCAGATGCTCAACACAAGCCTACTGCTCTAGTATCCCATAGAGTCCCAGCCGGGAAATAGTGGCAAAGAGCACTGCCTGCCTGAGACTGGATCCTCTCAGCTTCTAGAAGCAGAGAAGATAACCCTGATGTCGTCGTCCTTCCCTTTGTTTCCAGGTGGCTTCATGACTGGGAAAGTGGCTGTGCTGTTCAACTCTCCATCTTTCCCAGTCTCTTCCTATAAAGATGCTGATCTACTGACAACCCACGAGGCTCACCTGTCCATACGGTTTCAGACTCACCAGTGTACACAGAAGGAATCTCACTACTGAAGTCCTGGATTCATGTCTGATCATGTAGTAAAACATACCCAAAATAGTGCTACCAAGGGATAGGACCCAAACTGATGAACTTAGAGAGGGCAAAACAATGAGCTCTGTAAATATGGAAACAAACAGCACTGTACTCGCACTACCCAAATTTTACTCATCTGCAATGTTTTGACAGCTCTGAGGCATTATTTTAGATACCTTTCAAAGATGGCCTCTTGATTCACTTCATTTTATAGCTTTTAATGCTATGAAAAGCATGCAACATACAAAGAACTTAAGGAAAACCATGCCAAACCCCAAAAGGGCTGTTCAGAAGTACTTTCAGCAACATGGTTCCCAAGGCAGTGAACTGTAATATCAGCCAGCCTCCACAAGTTTATTTTAAATGGTTCCTGAGAACAAAAGTTCAGTTGGGAAAGACTCTTCTGGGCCAATTTAAGATCAGAATAATCAAGGTATATGAAATAATACTCCGCCTTAAACTTAAGGCAATAGAGTTTTTAAGATATACAGAGGTTTTCAAACATTTTAATATCTAACCGGCTATAAGCTACTCTGCTATCTTGCTCTTAACATCTTTTTTTACCATTCTACTTGAATGGCTCAATATTAGGTTCACAGAGGGGCTTTCCCCCCCCCCCCCCAAGCCAAAACTTTGATCTCCAAAACAGAATCCCAATTCCAAATTAGTGGTCCCACTAGGTAACGCAGAAGTGATCACAGTCAGAGATCAAACTCCATCTACCAACAGACCAAAGATCACTTTAAGATGGCAACAACATGCTGCCATGTTATTTAAAGTTATAAATGAAGCACAACTCTAAGTTATAGGAAGGGTTTTGCCCATTTCCATTGGCCCTAAGCCACTTCAGACAACACACTGCATAATACATCTGTGGTAAGCCAACAATCAACAGGTAAAGTGACTGGAGCACCTTCTCTTTTAACTACACAACAGAGAAATCCAAGTTCAATACTCCTCCCAACTGTATCCCAACACCACACAGCCTACCTGAGCTCTCCGGTATTCTTAGAAAGTTCTCAGGAAATGCCTTTTGCCAGTATTCTAAATTTAAGATACTGTGAACCCTACTGAGTACAACAGACATTAGAAGACAACATTTATTAAATAATCTTTGAGGGCATCGCAAAGTCATGATGGATTTCACTGGAATGTCTCAAGGGAGGAAAGTATTTGGGGAAATTACTTTGCGAAGAGCTGATATACAAAGAGAAGAATTTAAATTCCATCAGTACTTCCCCTAGCAGAACAAGTTTAGACTACGGTTTTATACAACAGGAGGTTGGAAGAGTTCAAAAATGCCTGGAGGAGGGGAGGGAAACAAAAAACCCTGTAGTTTGTGGCTTATTGTATGCTTTTCCCCTTTGTGTAGGCCTTACCAGTGAGCTGCTCATAGAAAGGAAGCCAATGTAGCCCCAAAGCACGTGAAAGGGGTTTGATGTGGACAAGCTCAAGCCACACTGCCGAGCACCTGACCTAGAACAAGCTCTGCATCATTGCACGTAAGTCTGCCCTATACACTGCCGCTATGCCTGCAGTCAGAGATGAGAGTATTATCCGTGACGGTTCACCATATGTTCAGTGCCTGCTAAAGCAAAGGTCACAAAGCAAAAATATGAAACACAGCAAGGCTTTGTTTGTGTTCTGTGAGGGAAGTGCAGAATCACATCCCTCCTACAACTACTATTTTGTACATATATTTCTAGTTAAGGCTATTAAGAATAACATTAGAACGAGCACACACCTTTAGAGCTCTGGTTCAGTTGAGGGAAAAGTATGTTCCCTAGTACCACACCTTCCCAGATGATGCTGTTATCTGTTACCATTGGGATTCCTAGAGACAGGACAAGCATTTGCCATGGGAGTCCCATTCCAGCATACAGTTTAATAAAAATGCAGGGAAGACTTACACCATAAACTGGTGTTTCAGCTTTTTCTTTTTCAGCTTTAAAATATAAAGTTGCTTCATATGGCTAATCAGAAACAAAGTAAGTGAAGACAGCTGCTGATCACTGCCTGGAAGCCTTCAGTTAAAAAAGTAAGTGATGTTACTACATTCACAAGATCTTTGACTTCTTCTGCAGATAGTGACTCAAACAGCTCCGTGTTTTCCAGCAGCGACTACTGTTAAGTATTTTCTAACCTGTACTTCCCTCCAGTAAACATTGACCTGGTATGTCTGCTTTTCAGGCAGGGATTCAGCAGGACTTGCAAAAACTTCATCTCGTTGTTTTAAGCAGAAAAAATGGATCACTAAGGTTGCCACAAGAAATCTCCCATTCAAACCACACTTTGCAGCACACTTGAGTTTCTCCATTTCCATGCCGACTAAAAAGATTTTCCTGTATGTTGTTCTACACTACTCATTAAGAACACAGTTCCGGTTGCCAACCATAACACACAGACTTTTCCACACTTCTTTAATGATGCCACCTGCAACATACTTACGTTACTGAAAAGCAGACTGAACCTTTGGTTTGAAGACTGGCAGCAAGACAGACTGCATCAGCATACTTGTTGCTTACGCAGCATTGACTCTACAGACTTCAGTAAGGTAAGATGAATTTGAATAGCTGTGCTACAGTGACAGACCCAGCATCTCACCCCTCACATGTCTCAAATATTGAAGCACCGAAAATACAGTGCTCGTAGCACCAGTTCAAAAGTAACCATCAAAAAAAAGCAGCAGGGTCAACACAATGTCATACGAGAGTAGCAATACAAACTGCTTGACAAATAAAACTCACGGTCAACAGTTCTCTCCACCTGCATTTCCTCAGAACCTTCTGTCAATGGAGACCAGATTTTGGCTAGCCTGTCTGATTTCAACAGTAAGAGGATCACATTAATATCGATTTGTTTACATCACCATGAACACGCTTGAAGAATTGCAGTCTCATGAACAATTCATGTCGTCAGTTATGACAACTGTGGTGTTGCAGTGCTTTTACTTGAAGGTGGTTAGTTTTTCCGATTTTATGGCATACGTAGGTAGGCCACACAGACACTGACACTATCAAATTGATTTTTTGCTTATGAAAGAGCTTACTGTAAGCTTCTTCAGATCTTATTTCAACTCAGCTGAGAACAGTGTAACAAAAGTTGACTCAGCTCAAATCAAGCCTGGACTGTTAAAGTCTACAAGCCAAGCAGGGGTTTTTTTGAGGCGGTTTTTTGTGGGTAGTTTTTTTTTTTTAATTCTATCAAAACTTTTTGTAGGGCAATTACTTCAACATTTAAAAGAACGCATGCTCCGCCAAGTTTGTTTTGCAGTTCACTTGGTGGAAAGTATTTTACCCTACACTAACAGGACACTGTTAGAAAAGAAAGTCTCAATTAGCAAACTAAGGAGCATGATGAAGGCTGGTGAGCTTCCTATTAAAATTCAAGAGATCTAGACAGCAAACTTGCCACCAGATTAAACTAGGCATTATTTTTTAAACAAAAGACGGCACATTTGCCTGAATGATTTTGCATAGCAGGACTGGAATAGCTATTTGTTATTAACCTACCCTGTTACATCTAAGTACTTAATTACATCAACATAACCAGCTGTGTTCTCTAGAAGAGACTCAAAAATCCTGAGAATCAAATAAGGAAACTACAAGTTTTTCACAGAAGAGCACACAGTTCTACCACTGACTGCAAAAGAGTAAAATACTTCAGGTACGTAGAGAAATCATGAATACTTATTACATTAAATACTACCTTTTTGTCACCTCAGCTGTTATTATGCATTGTTTCAGGCAAAGACGCAAATAATAACAAATGCAGCAAATAAACATTCCTGTTCTGCATGATTAACATTCATTTGTCCCTGTGTTGTTACCTGGCAAAAGAGATCTTGGATGTGTACCATTAATCTTAAGCCACAGCACTGACAATAATAAAGACATCAAATGGACAGTTCGACTTAAGGCAAAATTTTAGACATTACAACCAAGTAATGCACTCTAATGCAAACACATGAAATCTAAGCTCATGAAGCTGTTAAGAGCTACAAGATACGCTTATCTAAAGAAAAAAAAAAATAAACTCAGGCACTACACCCCAAAAAAGATAGCATGGGGCAAACAGACACACGTCTAACTCCTGAATGAAATTCCTCAGCTCGGAGCTGCAGACGTTCAGACAGCAGCGCGCCAGGACACAGCTTTTATGAATGCTACCTCTGCTCATGAGTAGAACAGTATGGGTTTTCATATACTGTCTTGATGAAGAGAGGTTGCAATTACACTACAAGCTGGTACCTGGGGAAGGGACGATCTCTGCCCCTCACCTAACACACTGCTATGGATACTGATAAACTGAACATCCAGAAACTGAAAATATCCCATGATGACAAAAAATGATCAACAGAACTGGAATTTTTTAGCACCATAGCAACCAACTTCACAGACCTTAAAACTAAATTAGTAAGAAGATCAAAAAAACTATTTTGAGGCAAGATTTCAAATAAAATGGCAATTATCTAGACCTTTTATTCATCCAGTTCTTTGGGGTTTATTATTAGGAAGAATAACTGCAAAGCTTTTTCAAAAGTAAGCGTACACTTGTTTCCAAAGACCAAAGCAAGCAGAGTCCACCGAGAAAGTGGTGCTCGCATGCAGGAAAGCTACACTATAAAGAACATCTAGCCATTATCTCTATAATAGAAAATAAAGATAGCACATAATTTGCCTAGAATAATCTTTCCTCGAATCATTCCGTTCCAACTGTGACAACCCAAAGCAGCACCAGAGCTAGAGAGATCTCCTTTCCTCCAGTATGAGGGAGGAGAGGATGCAAGCAGGGAAAACACAATCTAGCTGTACCGGTCTACTGTCACAACTGGCCGAGTCTTTGCTTTTCAACATATTCGGCTATTTGGCTCAGTAAATCACCTCCCCACAACTGGACCTCTGCATGACACAGCTTTCTCAGTTCAACCTGAGCCAAGCTCAGACTGCGCAGCCTGCATCAAACTTTACTTCTCCCCTTGCATTTCCCTTCCTGTTCTCCTCGGTATTCAGAGCTGCAGCAGGCCAGCAGCGCCAGCTCACTAGAGGACGCAGACTCTAAGATAATCCCTTTTATTAAGCCAAATGTCGCAGGCCAAACTGATGCATAACCAGTTACCACAAGTATCAGCCTGCCAAGAACAGCATAAAACTAAAAAAAAAAAAAAAAAACACCCCCCCACACCCCAAAAAACCCACAAATAACTCTCTCAGATAAGCAGAAGTGCAGCAACTGTTAAGATCACTACAGATATGAAGAACTAAGAACTTGTGCCTAATGCTGTGTTCACAGGACAGGAAGTCCAGGGCCTCGCAGGAGAGACCACCTTCCCCTCTAGTCAGCTCAGACGCGGCTTTAGTAAGATGAAAAGGGTACTTTTAAATACTGCTGCATCCTGAGATGAAGCCAAAGGCTGATGCCAAAGTAAGTAACCCAAACACAAATCAGACTTTTAAAGTGTATTTAGAATTTTACTTTAAGACTTAACTATAAAACCCAGGAGGAAATTGGGCTTACGCTATCTGAACACAGGGAAAAACAAGAACTTCAGAACAAAAGTGTGGCTAACCTCAGTTAAGAAGCCAAGCCTCAGGAAAAAAAGCTTCAGATTGTGTTCCAGCCTTGTCTCCATCATTTTCTTTTGTTGTTGCTCATGTTTTTTTCAAAAAAACTTAATCATCTCAATCCCTTCCTCCTAGGTCCAACCATTCCCTTTCATTGACTTTGATAGATCCATCTTCCGTTTTATAAATTTTAGAAGCAGGAGGGACCAGCTTGACTATTCAAATTAATTTGCATCTGCCACAAACCACTATAAATTCTTCGTTAAATTCAGTTTGAGACAGAATGGTACCTGGAAATTTCTAATAGAGATGCACAGGCTTCAACTCATACAGAGTCTAGCATCCAGTTACAGCCCAATAACTAACTCTATCTCTTAAAATTGCAACACTTACTTAAGTTAGCTCAACTTCAACTATGGGTAAGAATTCTCCTTTTTTTTTATTTTTTTCTTTTCTTAAGGAGGTAAGAGTTTTTAAACTCCCGTGCCCTGTACAGATGGCTTTGAATCATCACCAGGTCAATATGCCTTAGAAACAAGGGAGAGCATAAGCAAGGCCCTTGGCAAGGCTTAAGGTACATTTTCCACGTTTCTGATCATTGCCTTTAAAAAAAAAAATCCCTTTGCGTGTCGATATCTGAACCAGATGATAATGCTGTAGGCACTGTAAGAGCATCATTGGAATACTAACTGCCTACTCCTTTGCAATAGTAATGATTAGAGAACCAGAACAGCCTCCATCCCACAACTACGTACTTACCACCCTGAGAAACAGGCAGTTCCCATTCAAAACAGCTCACCTGAAAGCCAGGGAGAATGCCTGGAGGTTTTGTGGGACAAAAACAAACTACAAGCACCAAAGGAGATGGCCAATTCAGTAAACAGTGTCTTCACTATTTGCATTTCCTAAAAACTAGCCCACCCCCGTGCTATGTTTAATCCACAGCCCTCAATTATTTACAGCTCTGGACAGGTAAACAGTCATTTGCTGCCACAGCCCAGACATCTCAAAAAAGGCACTTTAAATGCCAGCCTCCACTTGTGCATGGGAAAGCTGTGAGAGATGGAAATAACATAAGTAAGTGCTCAAATATGAGATAATGTCGCATGTTGAGTCAAAACAAAACCTTCGCCCTTCAACTCAATAAATTACAGAGATGGGGGGGGGGAGAGGGGAGCTACCATGACAGATGACACTTATCCTCCTCAATGCAACCAAAAAGCTTCAGGGGAGCCTTCACATTTCCAATCCCTTTACCACGAAAGCAGAAAGCAGACTGAGCACACACGACTTTTCCTACAACTAAAGTATTACCACCAGAGATGCAGACTCCAAGCATGCATTACCATCTGGTTTCCCTTTTCCATCTATAATTTTAAAACTTAGGTAATTTCACTGGCACTATTTTATCAGACCACTTAAGGAGATGAGGTACATACAGAGTGAGGAATAAAACATTTATATGGAAGAAACATGCCAGTTCCCAATCCACCAAATGTTACAT
Source organism: Nipponia nippon (assembly GCF_047370975.1). NCBI lineage: Eukaryota > Metazoa > Chordata > Aves > Pelecaniformes > Threskiornithidae > Nipponia > Nipponia nippon. The sequence goes on from NW_028262391.1 coordinate 32,693,520, forward strand.
GCTTCCTAGTCTGTAACTCACATCAAATGATTTTTCTGGCCTTTTACACTGACTACGCACCTGAAATAACAGGAAAAATACTATTCTTAAAATACAGAGCTTTAAGATTAACTTGTTTTGTTCTTAACCCAATCCTCAACATTAAGAGAGCCTTATTTTTTCCAGAAAACAGAGCATTCAGGCTCAATTATACTGTCCCTGCAATAAAGGTGCTACCAAAGAAACGGAAGCATTCAGGATAAAGAAAGTAGCAGGAGGCCAAAACTTTGATCTCTAATCCCAACTTAGTCACGACCATTTGATCTCAGAAAAATTATTTAGCCTATAATGCATTAGCGTTATATAGCCGGATATAATGCTGTAAATATTACACAATCTTTACAAGTGCAATGCAAGTAAAGTTCAACAATTATGACACCAAGATAATTCACTGATTAATCAGATCTAAGGTATGTTTTAACAGTAAAATTATGCTCCACTAATAAGCCAGATAAGAGAGCGACACTGGTTAAGATATTTTCATACCTGCTAAAGTTTCCTACCTCAAATTCAACAGCTCAGTCATGCTTTAAATGCAAATCATCATTAATCATGCAAAATTTTTTACCTAGCAAATATATTAATATTTCGTGGGTTTATTTATACTATAACTCCATGAAAATTACTTTAATAGGCAGCCCATAAAAAAGGGCTTAAAGGCTGCACTCCGTGTTGAGTGAAGTGCAAGCTCTGAAGTCTCTCTAGAAACAGGCTAGCAACCAGAATCATTTCAGAAAAAACCACTTTAAAACACATTTTTGAAAAACAGAAGTATACACCACTCCGTTCTACTCTTTTTATATCTTGGCATAAAGTTATTTGGATAACAATTAAAACATTGATGACAAAATTTAAGTGACTCAAAACAGTAACATATCCAGTGCACAAATAATTTTAACTAGAAGGAAATTAATTCATCTGGAAAATGCACCAAAACAGGTGTTTGATCTTATTTTCTGATTATAGTCAAAGATGTTTAAGCTGACTAGCTCTGACCACTACCTCCTCCAATTAAGGAGCATCCTTCCCTTTCTTCTACTATGAAAGGAGAGCAGAAAAGCACAATTGTCCCTTGATTTCTATCTTTCAAACAGTTGAACAACCTGAAATGCAGAAGAGTTCTGCATCTGCAGAAGCCGACTCTACAGCACATCAATTAAGCATTTCATTGACTTGGAAAATCAGTGGTAAAGTATTTGATATCAGTCTAGAGGTCTGATTTTTTTTTTTTTTAAAGAGTTCTAAAAATATACAGTGCTTAAATATCTGTGTTGATAACACTTTAAACTGACAGTCTACAAGTAACCTCTCAAAACCAAAACTTTAAAATTTATGATTTTGGGGTTTGTGTTTGGGTTTTTTGTTTTACTGTTTTCTTTTGTTTCAAACTATTCTTTACTGAATATTTGTGTTAAACAGCTTCTCTCAACATTCACCCTACAAGCTAGGCTCCTGTACCAGTCAACCACAGACTCAACACTCCTGTTTCTTTAGATACAGGAGAACTACCCAGCAAAAGCAAGGGAGGACTTACTTTAAAGACATCCGCACTAACAAATCAGCAGATACTGAAATAATGTGATCACGTTCACACTGGCTAGCAAAACAAGCACATCTTTTCTTTTCTCTATACTTTATGGACTCAAAAGGAAGGTTTCAAGTAGTTGTTTCCTGTGGTTATTCAAATTTAAAAGTGCCCTAGCTTTCTGCATCACACTAAGAAGAAAAATCAATGGATAATCTTAACAGCAATGCTCCTAGTTTCAAACTGAAAGCTCCTCCACTCTAGAGGAACATTTCTATGAGAAAAGTAAGCTCATCTTAAACACCTATGGAAAAATGCATCTAAAAATCTTACCTGTTACCTGTAGTGAAGCAGTGTCCAAATACTGTCCTCACTGATGCTACCACACATACAGCAACTCCCCCAAATCTTCCATTTACTATAGCCCGACTTTTTTGAAATGGGCTTGTATGACTTAGACTAGTTCCCCACCCATTTTAAAATTTAATTGTCACTTTTCTGGTATTGTCCAAACAAGCTGTCAGATGCTCTAGGGTCAAAATTCAAAGTTACATCAACAACGGTAACAGCTAATATGTCACTGATTTCCTCTGCTGTCACCTCCAATGCAAAGGAAACGTCTGAGACAACATCTGACCCCATTCCCTATCACCCAATGTGCCACCCAATGTTTACAACTCACAGCTTTTACTCAGAGTCTAAATATCAAGAGTTAAACAGTAGGGATAGACAGCAGTCAGTTATTTTAATTAATTTCTCAGAGCAGCACTCTGGGAAGTCATTTTTACATCAGGATACAGCCCATCACATCTGTGCTATGGCAGGCGAACTGTTGAGCCTAAGACCAGCTGCCAGTGCTCTTTACAGGCTGACAGACAAATAAGGACAAAGCTGCAAACAGGCACCTTCAGAGAGAAAACTCAATCCAAAATGACCCCAAGATGTCCTATCGATGCCTGGGATGTCACCTCAAGGAAAAATTCACCCTCAGCACTGGATATCAGACAGCATTACAGCTAGACAAGACCAACAGCCAGCAAACATCAAGGCAGGCTTTGAAAGGGGAAAAGGAAAACCACAAGCAAGACATAACATTCGAAAGACAGTGGAGTTCTCATGAGATATGCAGAGCCAACATAAGGGCTTGTACTTGCTGCAAATAAAGTGTGATGCAAAGCATCCCTTTGTCTTTTGCTTCTCCCTGCACATCCCTGTGCCCTAGCCCTGCCCTCATCCCTCCTCTGTGTTTAGCTTGGTAAAATGACAGAACTATTCCAGCAGAAAGCTGATAAACTAGACGATAAAAAGGCCCACCTCACTAAAATGGCAGAAAACCAATAAGCACTGGAACTCTGAGAAGAGAAGGGAGGGGCCACACAACTGTAAAGAAAGGAACAACAAGAGCTTGCCTTTTTGGCAGGCTGGTAGCTTGCGAGCTGTAAGCGCAGCTTCTGAGATTGTCTCAGAGAGGGTACCTCCCTACCAGGGGGTCCAAAAGCTCCCAGACAGGTGGAAGAAACAGTAAAGAACGAGTTATTCATAGAGTAAATATCAGAGCATTTTATAACTGTGATAGATATTGCATCAGGACTCATTTAAAAAGTCTGCCATGAGTGTCTTACTAAACTACCTGTCCAAAATTAAAACATGAAGTTAGACAAAAAAATAGACATTATTTTTGGATTTTAAGCCAGGAAGTAATCACTGACAGTTACTGGTTCAAGACTCCCCTGGATGAGAGTAACCATTAAGTCACTGCCATCTGCTGTCTCTGCAATAACGGATGAGAAACGAGCACAGGTTTTTCCCGACTGCATTTCTACTTGATAAAACACCATTAAAACTCACACAGCCTGACATTCCTGGACTTCACAGCAGAGAAGCCAAGAACCAAAGAGCCCTCAACACCAAATCATCTCACCAAAGATACGTCCCCCAAAGGCTTCTTCAAACTGAGCAAGAACCACCAAGGAATGAATGAAAAGATGGGGCTAGAAAAGACTCTGAGGTGGCAACTCAGTTTTTTCTTGAGTTAGACTTAAACCACTCACAACAGATGTTTGGGAACAAAACATTGCCTAGCCAGCCTCCCCACATAAACTAAGCCAGGTCTAAAGATTGCATATATCTAGTTTCGTACATGCATAAGTGAGCACTGGAAATCAACCACCTCTGCAGCTGAGCTCTACGTGAAGGTGGGAATCTGAACCTGAAAAAAAAAAAAAAAAAAAAAAAAAAGGCGCCTTCTCGGGTCACTGCTGCTTCCAGCAGGGCGCCCTTCCTCAGCACCAGGCGGGCAGGGCTCTCCCCACACCTCCGAAAGCGAACAACCCTGTGAGGCACCAAAGCCAAAACAAAGCCGTCCCGCCGAGCCCTCTCCCTCCCAGGAGGGCGCTGCTAGGGCGGCAGGGCTACAAATAAGGCGGGGTGCCGGCAGGAGAGAGGCTCCTCTCCCGGGCCCCTGCCCCGCAGGCGGCTCCCCGAGCCGGCCCGCTCCCCTCACACGAAGCCCCGCAGCGGCGGAGGAGCAGCAGCGCGGGAAGCGCGGCCGGCGCCGGCCTGCAGGCAAACGGCGCTTTTTCAGACAAAAATCCTGAGGTAAATAAGGAAGGGCGGCCCGGGCCGCGCTCGCTCCGCTGAGGAGCGGCGGCGGCGGGGCCGAGGGGCGCGGGCGGCGGGCGGCGCGGAGCCCCGCTCTTTGTTCGCCGCCGCGGGTAGGCCCGGCCCGGCTCGGCGCCCGGCCCTCACCTCGCGGACGTCCTGCAGGCACTCGAGGACGGCGAGGTTGTTGGCCCAGCTGTGCTTGGAGCAGAGCCGCACCACGTCCTCCCGGCACACCGCCTCCTCCGACAGCTTCCACCCGCTGCCCGAGCCGCCGCCGCCGCGGGGACCTCGCGGGCCCGCCGCGCCCGGCCCCACCGCCTGCCCCGCTAAGGCCAGGCCGCCGGCACCACCGCCGGGGCCCGCGGCAGCAGGGCCGCCCGCCGCCGGCCGCGCCGCCAGCGCCAGGAGCAGGAGGAGCGCGGGGCCCGGGCAGCGGCTCCGGACACGTCCGCACGGCGCCATCTTGGATCCGCCACCTCCGGCGCGACCGCCCGCCCACCCAGCGGCACGCACGCCGTATGCAAATCAGCGCGCCGGTGACGTCACCGCGCCGCGCCCCTCCTCGCGCCACGCCCCTTTCGGGCGAGGGGCGGGGTTTTCCCTAGCCCCGCCCTCAGCGCACCCCGTGGCTCCGCCCCGCCCGTCGTCGCCTCGAGAGGTCGAGGCGCCATCACGGCCCCCGGCCGCCATTACAGCCTCCAACGGCCACCACGGCCCCCAGCCGCCGTCACAGCCCCACAGTGGCCCCCACAGCCCGTCAGCCACGCAGGACGGCACTTGTCAAACTGCGTCGGTGGCAGAGGACGCAAGGAGCCATGCCCCGGGCACCCTCATGCCTCTGGGCAGACAGCCCGGCCCCTCACCTCCCACAGCAGGCATCCAGAAGTTTTTGCCCTAAATCTTTCAGTTCCCACCCGTGAAACGGAGCTCGCAGCAGTGTTCTCCTCAGAGGGACGCTGGGGAGAGTCATTAAAAGCCTGAGAAGCTCTTGGCTGCCCCGGTGATGGAGGATGGAGGAAAGGCCATGAGGAAATGGTCCTCAGAGGAGGGTTGGACTAGTGTACAGTAAAGAAAACTTGGGGCCACATATGGAACAATGAAGAAAAAATTTTGAATAGCTGCTGAAGAAAAAAAAAAAACTTGAATAAAATAGTGGAAAAAACCACAAAATACTGAATAGTGACTGCCTGCCAGCCAGCCAGGATGCGCATGGGCAAGGGCTCACATTAACAAAACAGCATGGGATCATGCAATTAAGGGTTGCATAGTCCCAGAGATGGGCAGCAAACCCCACTGACACAGACAACCTCCGTGCTGGGGTTTCCCCACGCTGGGTGCTGAGTTACCGGCTGGGGTGATCTGCCCATGCATGGATGCACCCACAGCCCCTCGTGGGGTGGGACACCCAGGTGGCAGGAGGGGACAGGATAAATCCCACGACCTGTCTCTAGGGAGCAGGCAGCCAAGCAAGGGCAGAAAAATCACATTTTGGGGGTCATTTTGGCACTGCTCGTTTTAGGGTTTGGTGGGCTGGCTTCACCTCCTGCCCTTTCAGTGCAGGGCCCTCTGTTTCAGGGCTGGGATTTGACATGTCATGCTCGATCGTGGCTCCAGGCTTTCTTCATGAGGATGACGAGAAACGGGCACTCCTGTAAGAGAGATCTTGTCCCCAAAGCAGGATCTGCAATGGCTGATCCCGTTGTAGATGGGATCTACAAGTTCCTCCTAGGGTAATAGGGGGGAGTTGGATGCTGAATTTGGTGATGGATCATCTAAAAGCAGTGTCTGCAACTGCACAGCCCCCGTTGGAGCAGCATTTTGGTAATGCCGCAGCCCCTTCTGCCCCGGCAGCCAGACCTCTGAATTTCACAGTAAAAAAATATCTGTCCGGGTGTTGGGCCAGCAGCAGCAGTGGGCACAGGTCCGCCACCAGCTCAGCAACCACAGCTTTTCACATGCCCTCCCAGTCTCCCACCAGCAGGATCTCACCAGGCCAGCTGACAGCACCCTCCTGGAATGCGCTTGCCCCAAAACCTCAGCTTTGCTTCCAACAGCAGATGGAAACGGGATGGGGAGGATCCCATCTCAGTTCCTCTGCCTGGCTGACACCAGGAGCAGTTTTCCCAGCACAAGCTGGCATCGGTCCAAAGTCCGAAGCTTTTGCCTGGATGCCAGGGCACTCCACAGGTCTGCCCGGCTCAGTGAGTCAGGGTGAAGCAGAGCTGCAGGGCTGCTCCCATCCTGCCCCAGGCTGCCTCATCCTGCCTGGACAAAGCCCTTCTTTTGGGGATGCCACCAGCTGTCTTACCCACACCAGGAGCTACCAGAGCCCTGTGAGCAAGCTGGAGCCCACCACGGCCACCAACCTGCAGCCGCCTCGTCCCAGTTGAAATGAGGGCAGGAGAGGGAGGGGGGGGTCAGCTGGCAAAGTCCCCACACTTCTTGCGTTCGAGTGTCATGCTGGGACACGGCGCTCAGGAAAGCGGCTTTGTGCTGGCACCCAGGAGCCATGCAGCTGGGGACACTTAAAAACAAAAGCCAGCAAAATCCAGCCTGTGCTTGGCAGCCCATTTGGCTTAGTGGAAGTTATTTGAAGAGCTAGCCCAGTGCAAGAGCTGGCTCCGCTCCTCCATCCATCGCAGGACAAGGATGGAGGGGAGCAGCGGAGCCGGGTTATGGCTCCCTTCTCCTTCCCACGCCCTTGGGAGCTCTCCGGAGACTCATTTTTTGATGAGCAGCCCACATCCTTCTGCCAAGCATCCTGTGCTCAATGGAAACCTCCCAACCTTGGATTTTACCATCCTGCGTAATCTGCCATTAAATAAGCATTTCATAAAGAGCCCTATGCTCACCACGTCCACGCAGCAAGTTAAACAAGGAAGAGGTATTTCTTTGCGCATAGCGACATCTCTGCCCGCGCAGTAACCCCAGCGGCTCATTGCAACGGCAGCCCCTCTCCCTCGGCACAGCCTCGGTGGAAATTCCCTTATTGCCACATTTTAAGCATTTTACTAGCAAGGCTCTCAGACTCTGGGTGCTGCATTAAGTGCTTGCAGTCGTCTGCTTTTGTGGCGGGCAGCACATTTCAGCCTCACCACTGCAAGCAATAAAACGCATTTATACAGCCCCCAGCTTTGCAGACGGAGGCAGGGGTGAGCTGAGCTGCTGGGATGCCTCTTGCTCCTTCCCAGCAGTGTTCTTGCCCACCAGCTCACCGCTTCAGGGAGAAGAAAAGCTCTTCCTTGGTCCATGCAGAGGAGCTGCTCCAATTTTTAATTGGATACAGACCGCTCGCTCCCATGCAGCCACGGGCACCGCTCTGAATCTCGGCTCAGCCTCCACGCAGCGCGCTGAGGCCCTCTCCCTTGCACGCAGACTGGCTCAGCTGCCGCCCTCTGACTCTACGGGTCCCCCAAAACTTCAGCGCTGCCTTTCCCAACTGGTGATCATCCCCACCAACAAACGCTGTTGCAGAGAACCTAGTCAGGTTCTTCGTGACCACTACCATCCAGCGCTTTTTCTTGATGGCTAAGGCAGCAACGCTAGCCTGGTATTTCGTCTTGTATTTGCATGACATGCACAGGTTCAGCCCCGCTTTGTTTCAGCTGTTCTCGTAGGTCGGAGTCCTGCAGCACCGTTGCTCATCCACGTTAGGAAATAACCAGATGGCTGTGGCAGTATTTAGCTTCCGAGGAAGCTGTGGACAAACAGGAGACTATTCCAGCTATAACCCTGGGAGTGTCAAGCGCAAGGGGAGCTTCGTGCCTCTCACGCACAACTCTTCATCCAGCCCGATGTGACATCTGTGTTTTTCACAAAAGAGCAATGCTGTTCACACATCTTTGCTTCACAAAGCATCGGAAGCCCCGGGTCGTTACTGCAGAGCCCGTTGTTCCCCCCGTATTTATGCAGCTCTGTGTTGCAGTTAGCACCTACTTTTTTTAAAAAAAAAAAAAAAAAAAAAAAGGGGGCAATTTTCCAACCCTTCTTCCAGCCTGCCACAGTTCTCTCCCAACCCTGCTTCTGCCTTCCCAAGAACTCAGTGCTGCTCCCAGCTTGACGCTGTCTGAAGCACGGGGGGCTCGCTCCCCCTTCTGCGACCTCTGCCGCTAGCGGAAGCACCAAATTGGACTTGATGAGAGGATAACCCCCTGGACCCTCAAATTAATTATACTTCACGGGGCGGAATAATCACCAAAATTAGTTCAAGGCGTTTTTTCTCTTGACCAGCACAAGCTGGACAGGGCCTGTTACCTGCTAAGTTTGTCCCAAGGATTAGATAAGCATTTTAGGGCATAGTTCCCCAAACTCATCTATTTTTTTGCTACTTAGAAGCACTATTTTGCAAGAGACGGGACGGGAGCAATGTCCCACGTCCCCTTGGTGTTCTCAAGGTGCTGCTACGGCTCCAAGACTTTATCAATGATCTCCCCAGTACCAGAGCACGAGTTTCCTATGGGTACCCACCCGCAGCACCCACGGCTCTGGCTGCCATCTGAGCAAAGCCCATCTTCTTTAGCAAATAGACGTGATGCAAGCACAAGGCATTTCTGCCTTCCCAGAAGTATCTCTAAATATCTATCTCAAACACAAACGAACAATGATAAATATTATCTTAAGCAACAGAGGCTGTTTACACCAACACGCAGGCTGAGAGTGCTCGCAGGGGATGACAGCAGCTCAGCAGAGGGGCAGCCCCGCTGCCAAGGTGCCGCGAGCCCTTCTGCGCAATTTCGCGGGCAACTCCGCAACGTTTAGGGATGCAGCTAGACTGAAAGGGTGTCTGAGCACTCCACTAATTCACATTAGAGCTGGGGAAAGCCTTTACTGCAGATTTGCTAATAGAAAGTGCATCCCAGCAGGGGACACCTTGCTCCTTTCTCCCTACCTCTCTCGGCAGTGAAATCTTTCATTCACATGTACTCGTTCTGGTATTCAGTGCAAAGCAAATCCAACAGAAAACGAATTTTTGCTTGCTCCTTCCTTTGTTTCCCCCCCTCTCCTGTTCCTTCTCCCTGAACTCCTTTTCCTCATATTCTCCCTCCTTCATAAAGCAGCGGAAAGCCAGCTCTGTTAAGGACTTTACTGCCTTGGTAGAAAATCTGCTAATCTGCATTAGCAGAAAATCTTGCCACTTCCCCTTGCAAACCAAAAGGAGAACGAAATGAAATCCCACTGGGATGCTCTGGCTACGTCAGTGTAACAAGGTTCAGATTAAGCTGCTTGTTTCACTTGCTGCATTGCCTGGTTTTAATCCAGTTTCGTTCGGGACACATAAAATAGCCGCTTTCCCGCCCTCCGGGAAGCAGCAGTCACAGCCAGAGCCAAGGGAAGCGCTGGCAGGTCCTGCCTTGCGTGCCCGCACACCAAGCTGTGCTCACGCTTCTTTAGCACTACCTTTCGTCAGCTGCAACATTTCTTGTTATATTTGTTGAAATCTCACCCCTGAGTCGCTACAAACTGGTTTTCCTGCCAAGCTGCCACCACAGCCAGGTCTGGCCAGTGCTGTGCTGTCCCTCAGGCCTGGTTTTACAAGAATTAAAATTCAGAAAGGTGCTCCCCTGCAACATTCTGGAAAGAAAAAAAAATTTAAAAATGCCTATGCGCTGCTAAGAGCGAGGCCAGTCTGCAGGAGCCACGGCGCTGCCTGGCTTTACCTATCGCCTCACATCAGATTTACTACAGGAATTGCCGAGGGGCCGCCCTGCTCCACGATAACAAGATCTTCCCAGAGACAGAGGCAGAAATAGCCACACAGTGGCTTATTGCCTAAAACACCAGTGAGACAGCTCAGCCTCTAACGACAGCTGCCCTGCATCGTGCAGGCACTGATTTTTCCTTCCTTCCATCCCAGAATCTGCCCCATTGACTCCAGAGAGAGATGAACACATATTTAATTAACACATTTGACCTTTTTTCAGTCCTCGATGCTGATGGCTTTCTGCACACAATTTAGGTGCTCTTTCCTGGAGCCTGCTGCAAACCTGTGACCAGTGTTACCAGGTTCTTCACATCTCAAATCTTTGAAAATTGTCTTAAACTCTGGATTTGAAAACTGAGAGAACATGGAAGTGTCATCTTCCATTATTATTTTAATAGCATTTAAGTTCCTCTTATTCCTGTAGGGCACTATAAAGTAGAAAACAAGTGCTACCTAGAAAAAAAAAATCAAAAGCTGAGAGGCCTTTTAATTCCTTTTTCTGTGCATGTTTAAATTTTTCCAAATTTCTTGCGGGCAGAAGGGGTTGGAGTTGACTGAGCATAAATGGTGCCTCAAAACGGCCGAGAACAAGCAGCTCATTGCACTAAGTTGGCAGAGAGCAGCCTGCTCCTTCTGGTTTTAACTGGTGTTACCGGAAGCCTTCTCACAATGTTATTCTTTCTACTAACCCTCATCATTGTTAAAATGCCAAAAAGTCTCACGTCAGTGAATTTATTTCCAGTTAATTTATTGCCACTTAAAAGGAAGTCGCAGGTGCGCGGCCTGACTTTGCCCAACCCTTTCCTTTCCCCTCACCTGCTCAGAGCAGCACGGTTCAGTGAGGACTCTTCATTCACTAAAAGCCTCCATTATTTCAGTCTGAAGCTCAGCATGACTTAGAAGTAATAGAAAGCACGAGAAACCTTACCTGCACATGGGAATGCTTGTTTATGTTCACAAGATATGCAGTGTATATCACCGAGACATTTTTAAAGTACAGCAGCACCAGTTATATTTGATAACTATAAACGCTTTATTTTTACAGTATATAAAAATATAGGAACAAAATACTATACAGAAAAATATAAAGTTAAGCAGAGATCTTAATCTCATTTTTAAGGGGGAAGACAAACAGGATCATACTGTGCAAGCTCCCGACTTCAGAAAATAAAATTGTTCTGGCAGTTTAAGTGGTGGCACACTCAATCCGAACAGGACGGATGCTGCTGACCACAGCCAGAGGCATGCCGAGGGGTAAGTTTCCAGCACAGGGAACTGCCTTGCAGCTTCCTACATCCTTGTGAGTTTGCTTTCGTTAAACATAAAATGAAACCTAAGTCCTCTTTCATGATCTGACCTGGAGATAAACATTCTCACACCCCTCGGGATATTTATGGTAAGGGTGCTGAGAGCCCGCCTGGCCAGCACACATCTCCTGACCTCTGATCCCACCCGATGGGCTCAGATTTACGTAAACCAGCAAGTCTGCAGCACATTTGCACACAAATACAACTGGAAGCTAGCTGTGACCGGCTGGTGAGCCGGCAACTATGACTTAAGGAAGGCAAAGGGTCAGTGAAAGCAAGCTGATGAAATCCCTGAGTTTCCACCAGTTCCTCAAACGGGAGGGGGGAGAAAAAACAAACCATGCCACTTAAGAAAAGCAGCCAGTATTCTTTTCCAAGGTACTGCCCGTTTCAGTACATTGCTGTCTTTAAGGAAGGACACCATGGACTTCAGCAGCCAACAGTACAAGAATCATCTCCTCCTCTTTACCTGTACTTCTCTAGTTTCATTTTCCACAACCAAACTGTCCAAGTTTGCTTGCAGGTGAAGCAGAGAAGAGAGAAGGGGAAGGAAATGAGGGCAGAGAATTAAGGAATTACAGTGCAAATTATATGCTTATGAAAAAAATCAACAAAACAAAACACAAAAGAAAGGTTCTCTGTAGATTCTTCCAAGGCTGTTCTCTCCATGGCCACAAAACAGGGTCTGTCCTCATCAGGGAGTAACTGCAAACTGACCCTAGACCTTCAAAAGAACATGGGAGTATGTTTCCTAAAGCAGTGACTTGCTTTTACACTGAGTATCAGCAACGCTAGCGAGATGCCAGTATTGCCACCTTTTCATCACCCAGTGATCACAGCAGGACTCCACGAGAAAGTGCAGTGGGAGTCTCAAGTCTTCAAGTTCCTCTTACTTTGTTGATTCATAGAAGAGATTTGCAAGTCCCTAGCTGTATTCACACTGGAAAAAAGTGCAGCAACACACGCTGGAGACAGTCCAAGAATTATTGCTGTGCTGAGGCAGCTTGCAGAGTTTCACTGAAGAAAATTGACCAAAGAAGAAATAAGGGCAGACCTAAAAAGGAAGATGGCGGAAGAAAGGAATTGCTCCAGGCACCGGCACATCCCAGTTCCTGCCTACTGCCAGAAAGGTGCTGTGGCAGTTCCCATCTCCTGTAAGCAGCACAGGCAGGACAGCAGGGCCTGGGACCGAGCGGTTGTGTAGGGTCAATCAGCAGCATATTTGGAAAGCCTCTCTGTAGCAGCAGGCATAGGGACCGCTCTCACTGCCACTTGTAGATCTTCACCGTCTTCTCAGTCAGAGTAGCCAGGAGGTGAGTTTGGTTCACTTCCAAGGGGCAGATACCCAGCACAGGCAGGTCAGCCTGCAGCTTCTGCAGCAAGGAGCCACTTCCAGCATCCCATAGCTGTGGGATAGACAAGGTCAGAGACTGCAGGATTCACCCCTCCCATCCAAAACAGAGCTTCCTCTCTCTAGAGAAAAGACTTCCCTTGAGTTACTTACAGGACCCCTTCTCTACTTTCACACTGCTTGGATGGTCTTTAACAGACCCTGACTGCCCTCTCCTCTGACCCTGGCTCATGAGCTCTTGTGCAGCCTCTTGTCCACCCTCTGCATCTGAGCTGCTTTTTCATACAAAGGGCAACCCTTCTCCTCATCTTCCCTGTCATTCCTGAAGAGCCTGCGTCCATGCCTCACAGCACTTACATTAGCTATCCCACCAAGTCCCCGTTACACCAGTTACAGTGCCCAGTTGTGCCAGTGTGCCCAACTGCATTCCTCTGGTGGACATCAGGGGCTCGCTGCCTGCATTCCTTTTGATGGATGTGGACCACAGGCCTTGGCTAATATTGAGCGTCCCACGCTATCAGAAAGTTACACCTGCTATAGCAAGTACAACAGGGTAATGTGTGTGACAAGACAGTTCCCACCAAAACACACTGATGCTGTGACTGACAAGGCTTCTCTCCTAAGAATTGCAATAAAACCCTCCGCCACACTGAAAGGAACGAGAGATACCAGGGCAGAATTAGATGCCTCATCACCAGCACACACAAAGACGCTGCCATCCTCCTCCGGGCTCTGAAAAATGGCATTCTTGGTCAGCAACTTGCAGGTGGGCCCAGCACTGAAAGTCTGAACCGGATTAGAAGAACACACCACATCTTCAGAGGCTTCTGTCAGCGGGCTGCAAGTCAGTTCCATCATCACACAACGCACACATGGGTTATTTTTACCTGCGTGGCAGAAATAAAAACGTAACCTTTGGAAAACGTAATTGCAGATGAGTTTTAACTGTAGGAATACAAGCACCACCACCCTGCAGCTGCCTCCTTTTGCCCTCACCCAGTTCTTATCTAAGTGCAGATGCTCACTGCTCTGGCTAGGGCAGGTATTACATTTCTGCTGTGCCCTCAGCACCAAAGCTGCTGTTGAGCTCAACAAACAGCAGGCCAGCACGGCAATGAAAAGCACATTGCAGATGCACGCGGTTACGTACTAGGCCTGTATGTCGCGAGGCAGTGCCGTGTGCTGATCTCTGTTTGAATATCGATGCATCCTCCAGGTTCCAGTGGCAGGTGATGAGGCCGGTAGGAGTTGCCAGCTTTCTGTTCCCAAAAGCAGGCTCCTTCCAAGGTCCCAGCTAATATTCCACCATAAGGCAGTGACGCTGAGGCCATCCGGGGCAGATAGGACAGCGATACCATGGGGCACCTGAAAGTGTAATTGGCAAGAGGCAGTGCTGCCAGCTGCAGCCATGCTGGCAGTCTGCCTCACCGCCTCAGAGCTCCCGTCTCTCCAACCACATTGCAAAGAAAAGGCCTAAGCAGGCTACAAAACGGTCCTTCAAGCAAGGAACCCCAATGGGTTTGTCAAGGATAAGTGAAATTCAACTTAACTACTGAGCTTTATGTTTTAAAGAAGCATCAGACAGCACACATCAGATGCATGTAAATCAGCATTTGATTCCCTGAGTAGAAGAGATGGAAGTACCAGCATCTCACACCTCTTTGTAATTTGTCCTTTCCAAATTAAATACTAAACCCAGCTCCAAAACAAATTCAGTTCTCCTGCTTAGGCTTGACCAGTGGGTCTATTTCCAACCACTGTGTGCCTTAAAAAGATGCAGGTGCCAAGCACTCGTACTAAGTTATGAGAGACTTCTCACAACTGTGCTAAATTTGAATTTTTGAACAAGAGAATCATATAAAACAATTTAAACTATTACAATTGCTGTGTGATTTAGGGAAGAAGCTATTTTCAGCTTACTGTATGTTAGTGAAGCTGAGAGGAATGAAAAATCCTATGCCATACCTGGACTTCTGAGGGACTAGTTCCTGGACATGAGAGTTTGTGTCTCTCAAATCATATATCATGATAGAGCCATTGACCAACCCGGCGTAGATGTAGTTTGTATCATCGAGACACCAGCAGCAGCTCCAGACAGGACGGCCAGCATTGTATGTCTGCACCACAGTATTTGTTGCCAAGCTGCAGAAGAAAAGCAAAGTGTTGGCCCATTGCACAAGCATCTACTGATGAGAAAATAGCATAATTAAGGTAAGCAATTCTAGCTTTTTAAAGTCTTTAGACAGAAGCATCTCTCTTTAGACTGAATTCTGAATTAACTCCTCCTTTACTCCAGACATGCATCTGGAAAATCTAGACAGAATAATCACTTGAATATCGTCAAGTGATTTATAATTCTTCTAGGCCAATGCTTCTTTTTCCAGATTGATCTTTGGAGACTGGGAAAGGAAATCTCAGAGCAGGGTCTCGGCTGCCTTACTGGAAAGAGAAAGCTAAGTTACTTTTCTGGAAACAATTAGGAGAAGTGACTCTAGCGTAATCCCGTAATATCGCATATTCCTGAGACCACAGGGCTCATCTCTTCAGATTACATCTCTCATTAATTATTCCCTTCTTTTTACATGAGAGGAACAGTGCTTATGCCTCAAAAGAATCCAGTTTAAGCAAGAGTGAGACAGTGAGTGGGGTAAAGACAGTTAAAAGCCCATTTATAGCATTAGTTCTTTAGAAACTCAATTTGTAGAAGGAAGAAGAGGGGAGTACACAGAGGGGCACAACCCAGAATAGCATATGAAGTTGCAAATACATTCTAATCTGACACCAAAGGGCGGCGTTGTCAACATAGGCTCAGCACATTGAGAACAGTGGAAGACAGAAGACAGCACGTATCAAAGTAACTCTGGATATCCTTTACAAGACGTGGGTTTCTCCCTGGGGAAGGCGATTATGCTCAGAACTCCAGAGAAGCAAGTAATTGCTCCCAGGTTAAGTACAAGGGGAACAACCACAAAGACAAACCTGGCTGGGGAAAAACTAACAGGGAATTTGATATCAGAACAGTGACTGGTTCAAAGCAACAGGAAAAAACCCAAAGTTATGGTGCTGTTTTAAACACTTGCAAGCCAGAATAGGAGACTTAAGGACATCTTAGATAATTTCTTTTGCTAGGATGACTATGAAATCAGTAAATAGAGAAGAAAGATGACCAAAGGGGAGCTTTTCTTTCAGAGGGAAACTGAAAGAAGTATGAAGATGCTGCAGAAGCAAGTACTTAACTCCAAGACATTCTGGGATCAAGCACAAAGGCAAGAGGATCACAAGTTCCAATGCAGCCAACCAGGCAGTGAGAGGCAGATACGGGAGTCAAGTGTCTGAGCAGATACTGTGATGAGAAGCTGCTCTCCAGATTAAACCATGAAAAGAATATCAACCTCATCGGTTAGAAATCTGGCACACTGACTTCAGCATCAGAGACAGTTTTGTTTACTTTTAACTAGTCTAGCAAACATTTCAAAGTAACAGGAAAGCAACATTCTTTAAATTTTTGCTGCAGGATTAAGTTTTCTTCATTGCTTCACTCAGGGGAAAGAATTGGGACTAATCAGTCATATAACAGACACGTATCCTGCCTAACCCTATACTAACTGACAGGCAGACGTGCATAAATGTGTTAATAGCTCAATAAGAATCAATGAGCCAACAAAGTTTTGAGACAGCTTACACTTAAGATTGAAGAGCAGCAGAGTAGCAAGAAAATACACTCATAGCTGTAAATTCTACCAGGACTGGACACAGTTTTCTCTCAGCCTCTGCATAATTAGCCTCCAACCTGCTGCTTTAAGTCTCCGCTAGCTCTAGAGAACCTATGTTCCTCTAGCACGTGCTCAACAACGCTATCTACGCATTTCACATCCCAGATTAATTCCATGCTCTACAAGAAGTTTAAAGTCAGAGAAGCCAACATTAGTGCAGGGAAGAAAGTGCCCAGCCTAAACACCCCTTGTTTCTGTTTTAGGCCATACGAGTTCCCATGCTTCACATTTCCCTGCAGTAACAGAAAACCAAGTGGACAGTGAATTTCACATCTATACATTACACTACTTATGTTCTCAACACAACTTGGCCAATCTGTGCTGAATTACTTGTTTTCCACCAAGTTCTCCATGGGAAAAGAATCACAGCCAGGTAGCTCCGTAACACCTCCACCTAGAAGGTCCGAAAGCACGAACAAGTCTTCCCCTCTTGTTAGTTCCCACATGCAGGAAGAATATGCAGACCTGATCTCATCTTAGCAGCATCTTTTGGAAAGCAGACAGCAAGTGCTGCAAGACATTTTAGCAAGACAGAACAAAATCCAATCCAGTCTCTTGCACGTAGCAGAACTCCACTGGGACAGGTTGCTCTCCCCAGCAGGGCTCACCTGGTAAGTTTGAGAGTGTTGTCCAGAGCAGCAGAGAGCAGCAAGCCATCTGCTCGACTGCCAAAAGCCAGTCCCCGAATCTGTTTACTATGGATGGGGATGTACTGACTGCTCTTCAGGTTGGCCACGCTCATCATCTTAACACCGCAACCTGTCACAGAAGAAGGATAAAGCAGGTTATCGTGAAGCGGCATACATGTAGAAGTAGCAATTCTATGCCAGAACTACATTGCCTGTACTGAAGCCTGTGGTGGGATGAAGACATAAAAGTTATTTGCTGTTCTGGGTAAGAACTGCCACAAATCATTCTTCAGTTCAAACAGCAACAGGGCTAAATCCCTAATGATCCCAGCCAGCAAGAGCAAACTCAATATCAGTGTTAGAATTGTTGTTACAAGAGGCTGCTGCTCTTTAGCCAGTTTCTTCAAAGACCTTCTTGCTTAGATAAAAACACACACACTAGGATTACATGGCTATTTAAGAGAACAAGTGCCACTACAAAGAATGCTTACAGGTGAACTTAACCTGTGTGCTACAAGAGTCACCACAAAGCCTCCATTCAGAGATTCATTCCTTGGTTCCAAAAGCCAGAAAAATAAGGTCAGTTGAATGCAGAAAACAATTTTGTTATGCCTAGGTAAGGCATATTAGTCTCCGAACCATTAACCAAATAAAGTAAGTTTCATCATTCAGAAAGCACTGAAGTACTTCGCAAATAAACTCTCTCAGACTCCTAATGCTACATCTATTTCATTGAAAAAGCAAGTTGGCCCTGGTCCAGATGTCAGGTCACTTGCCCCTGGCCATAACAGTGCGACAGAAACAGGGCTGCCCATGACTTCTTGGCTTCCTATTTCCTCACTGGGAAACAGTGCTCCTATCATTCATATTAAAAGTTTCTTGCTTTTGTTTTTTCTTTTCTTTTTTTAAAGAGTACTGACAAATCAGCTGCATGTGGATCAATCCACCTACAATTTGGGGAGCAATGTTTCTCACTCAAGCACTGGAAGCTTCTCCGCATGCCCTAGTGCTCAGGCCCCTTGTTCTTTCAGAAGGGCCACCTTTGGAAGCAGTACCAGACACACCTTTTACCTTCTTGTGGATGCGGCACTTCAGCAGTAGGGCCAGAGACCCTCTGCCAGGATTCTGCTGTAGAGGTGATGGGGGAAACAAGCCACCTCACTAGGCAGAAGTTACCAATGCAGGGGCCAGATGAACTACAGGGAGTCTTACGAGTATTCCCAGTTTACAAGGCACATGGGAAGGTCAAGCAAGAGAAGGGGGAGCAGGGAACAAGTAGAACATGCATGTAACTTTCACCTATGAACCCCTAAATTTTGACTTGCTTAATTACCAGGAATAAAAGTAGACTGTGGAGAAGGCTGTGATACCACAAGACAACTCAGCGAGTCACAGTACGCCATTACTCTGCAGTTCCCAGTCTGAGACACCACAAAAACCTTTTCCAAGTGGTATTTGCGCTGACTTTGGCTGGAGGGGAGGCTGCCTGGGAGGCAGTTGCGGGAGCTGCCAGGTTGTTGAGAAGCACTCACATTGTGCTGGGCCACCAGAGCCTTCAGCTCCTGCAAAGAAAAAGACCCAAAGAGGTTTAATGCATCACTGGCAATGGAACCTACTGTGCTATCTGTTCCAGATGCTCCAGCTGTACTTGTTCTCGGATAAAGAGGGAGAATGTGGTCCAATTTCCACGCTGTTCCTGAAATGCTGGATTTGCAAGTCCGCTGACTATGACAGTGAGCAACAAAAGCATTCAAAATGCTATGCAAGTTCTGGCAGAATGTACTCAAAGTCTGTTATTGTATGTATTAGATCCTGTGAGACAGAGGGCTCTTGGGCAACACATAAAAGCCAGTAACAATTATTACCAGATCAATGCTGTTTAGAAAAGAATGAACTGCCAAGTATTACATGCAGCTAAACCACAAGAGAAAGTCAATTAGAACCATTTTCCAGAATTTCCAGAATACCCCATAAAAAAAATAAAAGCCCAAGTTTCAATATAAAAGGTGTTGCAGGAAACAAGTCAGTCTATTTAATGAAGATGACGCTGTTCTTGTAAGCCCTGGGCAGCAAATTCCAGGAACGACACAACTCTCAAGAGCTCCATCCCTGTTTTCTGCTACCTCCTCCCTGCCTCTTCCTCCACCTCAACTGATGAATTATCAAGGACGCTCAGCAGAGACATAGCCAAGGACAGCTTCCATCAGCCACAAGGTATTCTAAGAAGCCCTTTTTCCACAGAGATCATTAGGGGCGAGGTGGGTATGCGAGTAGTCACTGGCATATTGTGAGTCGACTAAAAATGCTCCCCAAAAAAGCATGTTGACCAACTTCTTGTAATCCAAGGGCAAAACCAGACAGTACAGAACCCCAGAGATATTAGAGGGAGTGTATATAAAGAAAATTGCTACTTGCTTTCTGTTGTCTGAGTGACATAGATTATGCTTCAAATACTATGTAATTTTTAAACAATTAAGGGCCACAAGAGTGATATTATGAATATATTAGTAGATTGCAAGCTAGCTTCAATATTGAACCAGTCACTACCACTTAACTCATGTCTACGCAAAGGCAGCAGTTCTCAAAGAGGCAAGATCAAAGATCAAGCTCTACATTAATAGTTATCATCAAGACCTATAACTTTTGGAAACTGCTCAAGAGGAGAACAGTTCTGGTATTGTACAGAGGTCTGATCTGTTTTGCATCAAGTGGATTGCAAATTCCCCAAGGGAATTAAAAAAAAAAAAAATCAAAGCTGAAGACTCAAGATGATCCCATTAGAGCAAGCAAAGACAAAGCAACCTGGGGAGGAAGAGGTGTGGGGGATGCTTATGATGGAAGCTACAGCTTTGGGCTTAGAATCGGCTGTCAGTGAAAACACAGGTAACTTAGAAGAAAGTGACTTTTAATCAAAAATTTAATAAACTCATTATTTCTGAAAGGCAGGAGGATACTACCACCACTGAGGGTCAGAAGAGATTAAAATTATTTGTTGCTCTCAGGAGTTTATAAAACTCTCCTTGTCTCCTGCACTCAACGTTCAACTTTTACACAAGTTATTAAAAAGGAAACCAGGCAATTAAAACCACAAGGACTATTAGTACAATGTTTACATTTAAACACAATGGACAAACGCAGCAGAATCAGGAAGTCTTACTGGAGACACATTACCAAGGTGAATAGAAATGTTGCATTGCAGAACAAATTCCACAAATTGTGCTCAAAAGAACACTCTTCTGGTAGTGTAAGCCTGTACCTTCCTTTAAGGTGTTTGCAGAGTTTTCCTGACGCGTGGTGTTGGAGGGCACACCCGTCTCTCTGCACAGGCTATGACTGCCTCCTAGGTTTCAGCTTGCCATTGTGGTGATAAACACAGTCACACAGGTTGGGGAAAGAAGAGGATATACAGAAGTCTTCCTAAGGAGTATGCATGAGAAGTAGAAGCAGGAAAGCACAATGAATAGGAAAAGAAAACCATCAGCTACAACAAATTCAGAACAGTTTTGAGTATTAGGTTACAGTCTTAAGAGCTGATATGAAGCTTTAAAGACAAAGGCAGTTATCGAGTGACTGCCACCCTCTGGCTGTGCTCCCACAGATCTTACAGAAGTCATGTCTGCTGTCTTGCCCTACACAGCCCTAGCCTTGCATTTAATAAACACATGACTGTACAACCTCAATCTACAGTGCAGCACTACAGGCATTCCGCCTTCCACCTTCCTGTGGTTCAGATTCAGTCAAAGGGACACAGAGCATTTTTAAATGGCTTCACTATAAGTAACAGCTGAATGAAATATCAGGTTTTACTTATTTCTTCTAGATCTTCCCCAGACATCAACTGGAGGTGAATACAAAGATGAAAGACTTATGTAATAAAACCATTAGCCTGAATTTTTCTAAAGGTGTTAGGTTCACAAATTTTTATTGGTATTTTGCCATCCAATTCTTTTTGGATGCTCTGAAAATCCTATTTAAAAAAAGCTTTCCCTATACATCGAGCAATATAAATTGACCTCTGCAAGGCTCACAGTTACACTTGCTTTCTTCTCCACAGCAGCATGCAATCTCCTGTCATTTCCCTGCCAGTCCTCCCTTTACTGCTCCATATGCAAACAGAGCTACTGTTTCCCACTTGCAAGAATGAATCTCCTACCCCAGTTGATCAAGTGGTATTAATGCCAGAAGCCAGAAATTGTTTTCTTATTGTTAGCTTTTACTGAAGATTTTGGCAGATTCAGGAGGAGTACTGCAGTAGCTCACATCTGATTCCCATGTTCTTTGTCCTCATAAAGGTAAAACTTCAGGCAAAAGTAAGGCTTCAGTAGCACTGTTTTCAAAATGCAAGTCTGAACCTGCCATGCAGCATATAGCTCAGCACAGCACACACTGCAGGGTTACGTACAGAAACACTGTTGAGAGCTTTCTGCCAGAGTTTTAGTTAGTTACCTACCCTCTCTCCCCTCAACTTCAAGTTCCTTTCCTCATATATTTTCATATAGCTAAAGACTTAAAAAAATATCACTTTTCTAGCTTCACTCATCTTAAATACTTCAATAACAAAGTACAATGGACAAGACTGTTAATGGACAAGAGCAGGGAAAAATGCATACAAACCTAAAAAAGGTCATAACTAGTGACATGACTGCTGATGAGGCACAGCTCTCAAGCGCATTAGAAACAAAAAAGGGTTCACACAATGACTTTTGGGGGAGGCGGGGGGGGAAACCGATGGCATTTGCTTTCCGTAAGACTTCAGACAGCAAGGTTTGTATGCAACCAACAAACATCATAACTATTCCAATAAAGTTCTATGCAACTGAACTTTGCCATACCAAATGTCCCCCTGAGTGCATGGGCATTTCATGCATTTCTTTTGTAATCCCACAGCACTTTGTTTTCTATATTGCCTTACAGCTTTGTATGCCAATAAAACATGTTTTCTGGTGCCATTAGTTACATTGCTTGTTGAAAGGACCAGGGCAACAAACCCAAGATGTAACAAGGCAAATTCAGATTAGATGTTAAGGGAAAAAAAAAAAAAAAAAAAAACACCTCTCAATGAGGATGGTGAAAGAATGAGGTGTCAAACAATGAGGTGTCCAGCGAGGCCGTGCAATCTGCTTGCACACACTCAACACCTGGCATGACAGCGCCCTGAGCAACCCAGCCCAACGCTGAACTTACCCAACTAAGGTCCCTTCCGACCTAAACGATTCGATGCAAGCAGTTGCTTTACTAGATGACCTCTCATAAGACAAGGACCTCATTAGGCATATGCTCAAAATATAACCAAACAGCTTAAAGACTTATTCCAGACTTCCTGCTGATTTTGTGCTCCCCAGCAAGTTGTTTTACTTTCATTTTGTTCATAGTATAAACAAGCACCTTAAAATTGCTTCCAGCATTCACATTAACCACTACAGGACAGTGATGAATGCAGTATAAATACTGAAACAGAGCTTAAAGGACACAGGGTACTTAATCTTTATAACATGTGGCTTCAATTCACTTAGACTGGATACTCTATCATTTAACACCAAAAGAATTGCAGGAAGACATTATGGACACGCAGTTTTATCTTATTCACATTTTTCTTAAGCTGAAGTTTAAAGTGGACCAATTTTCTTATTAGCTCTGATGAGCATACAGCTTCATGCAAGAATTTAGGCAAGCAATTTATAAAGCCTTATCTTACGTCACACAGGAAGACTTCAGCAAAGAGGATGTTGCTTAATGTACAGACATGAATAGCCAAGGCTATAAGAAAACCCAGAAGTAGAGAAAAGCATAAAATTAAGTCAGTTACTAGACAGTGAAAGATTAGATATCATCTACTTCACACAACAAAAGTAGCAGCAAACTGGCTGTGAAACAGGCTATTGGAAAACCTAGCACTGGTAGAACATGCCAGATCACTGGTGCTTCCAACTGTGAGTTAAGTCCACAATTTGTAAAATTCCTGCAGAAGCAGCTGTGATAGGTTACAAAATATCACGGTATTGCATGAGCCAGAAAGGAAGCAGTCATTTAGCAACCAGTCATTTATTTTCAGTAATTTGTATTCTAAGGGGACAGAGGTGCCTCTTAGCAGCTGTTCAGCCCATGCATACAGCCTACCCTACTGACAGGCCAGGTCTCATGGTACCAGAAGGTGCTTAAGTAGAATGTTGCCTGACCTTCACACACACACAAAAAAACCAAACAAAAACCAAAACACCGGTGTTTTTTTGTTGTTTTCTTTTGTTTTTGCAAATAGCCGTACCTCTTCACAAGCTACTTCTCAAAGGCTCCTGACTAACTAGTAATAATAGGTCCCATTACAGGTTTACTATAGAAATTTTCAAAGCTTATTTTGATGCAGCTAAGAGAAAGACGACGAGAATAAGTTTGCGCTGTATTACCAGGCCTTTCCAGGCACCACAAAAACTGAGGAAGAACCTGCAACATCAGCAGCCAAAAAACTCTACTGCTAAGCTGTACTTGCAATTTCCATCAAGTCTTCGAAGCACAAAAAAAAAGTCAGTGTTATGTAGCATACATGATTATGCCAGCCTGGGATGTTTAGGATACTCCTGATGATTCACCAGTTCAGTTTACGAAATCTTGCTGCTTATTAAAACTGGAAGACTGTCTTCTCTCCTCTAAGGGAACACACAAAAAACAGGCTGAAGAGAAAGGGAATCCCTGTGTATTAGTAGCATGAGACTCACCTGAACTTGCTTGCGGAGTTTGCTGCATTCGTCTGTCAAAACCTGCAACTGGAGACGGCTCTGTGCAGATTCCAGCTCTGCCTGTCTCCGCAACAACTGCTCCTTTTCCAAAGAGCTGGAGGAAAAAGAGAAAAGCAAGAAAAGCAATCCTCACGACTAGGCATTCCTGAGGATGCTTCTCTGGGCTGTCCACTCCTATCCCCAGACTTCATCCCAACACAAGTCCTGTTCAGGTAAATTCAAAAGTGACAGTAAAATCTGGTACCACACTCATCCAGTACATTCACCTCGAGGTGTTCTTGGTTATGCAATTGTACTGAATGACTCATTTAAGTGTTGTTCCATAGAAGCATCAGCCTTTCTCCTCACCCTCTCCAAATGTGCTAATTTAAGAGAAGAAAGTGAAAGAGAAATCAAGTTTTTTTTCCCTACAGAAACAGTTCAGCAAATTCTATACCATCAATGTCCATGTAATATACCATGTCAGTAATACAGCAAGTTATAACACAGTAAGATCTTCAAGCTTGTTTCTACTACTAGTAACTAATTTTGTATTTCAGGAAATACAGCTGTATCAGAAATAGACAGATATGGGCAAATTCTCTGTGAATGCCCATACAGAAGCCGTACTTACTGCCTCACCTCGAGCCTAAAAGTGCATACACACAATTTAGCAGCAGCAGTTTTGATAACATACTTCAATTTCTCTTTCACATATGCTTTACATATGAAGGAATAGCTAAAGAGTGGGAAGAAACACCAGTATTCCTTAAAGTTATCTGCACAATTGGTCTATAATGTTGATCACTGCATTCTGCACTTCAAAAGCTGCAATATTCCAGTTATTTCAGTAGTTCAGGTGCAGGGAGATCTAGCTTGCCTAAGCACCTTCTAAATATACAGACCTAGCCTTGCATGTTTACCAAGCACAGAATTCTGTTATTTCCCTATAGTGTCTTCACACAATTTTTTTGCTGCAGAAGAAACAGGTGAAATGCTTTATTTAACCATCGCAAACACATTCAGAATTTTACACAAGTACCCAGAGCCGGAAGGCTGGCTTTTTTGAATGTGAAGAACAAAACCCATGATCTTAAACCTAATTCAAGGCTATGTGCAAACAATATCGATGCACGCATCGGTGTTTACATTTGTCCTCCACTCGTGGCTGTGTGCCACAAAGCAGCCACTGCCAGCAACTTAACTGGACTGACAGGCAGTCACCGCTGTCTGCCTCCCAACAAAACCAGGAGGCAGAGGAGGTGTAGGGCAAGTGGGGAAGGGCTGCAGCAAGATTCTGAGACACAAGCAGCAGTTAGACAACTACCTCTCCATGAGGGATGACAAGATTTAAACACCCAAATGCCTTCTGTGCTTTTGAAAGAAAAAAAAAAAATCTTATTTGTCATTTGTTTTGCAGTGTCAATCCAGTAAAAAAAAAAAAAGAAAAAAGCGTGATCCTTCTAAAGGTACAGTTCAAACACCATCAGGCAGTGGCAACCTAGACAGAAGAGCAATTTTCCCTTCATGACAGTTACTCCTCAATCATTTCTGATTAATAATTACCAGGATAGTGAGGTTTCTGTTGAAAGACTGCAGTATAGTTACAGACATGTGAAGAAGACCTCAATTAAATTCTATTCACTACAAGATTCAGGAGAACTCGGATATCTGCGGCCTTTTAATTTCAAAATAGTATCTGTGACAGCATCTTATTGAAAAGAAATTAGTCCCCATTTTCATACCTGCTTTTCCCTTTTTCAATAAAAAGTCTACATTTAAGTTGGAGGGGGAAGTAGAGTCATAGTAATGCTTACTGACCTTTTGTAAGTAAAGCTACATGAAGAGTTTGACAAAGCAAGATGGAAAGTGATTCATATGAGAGATTGCTCTGTTTAATGCATGCAGAAAAGGTCAGCTATTCAGCCCCCTTGCATTTCTAACTATGCTTCACTTTTCTCACCTAATGATGAATTAGCAATATATGGCTTTTTGGCAACGACTCTGCACGTTCTCCTGTGATGACATTTCAGGATACAGCACAAGATAGCTTTTGCTATTTCAGTGCCGCAAAGCGCAAACTCAAGAATTCTGTTCCAAAAGAAAATTCTCCTTCCGGGTAAGACACATGCAACCCAGCACGGCCTTGGTTTGTTAAGCCAGCCATACTCACGATAATCCCCAAGGAAATGCACAAATTGCTTGAGACAATACAGGAAATTAAAGCAAGAAATAGAAGCCAGACAGCAGCTTTCAAAAGCACGCAGTCAGCGAGGTCGTATCTTTACATGGAGACTCCATACCTTTTCATGCGTTCCTGTTCACTGGTATCCAGCGCTTTCAAAGTACGAGCATACAGGATCACAATGTCAGAACGTTTTGCTTTCTTATTGCACTGGAAATAAAAGACAAGTTCCGTTCATCTACGAGATTTTAACTATCCAAACCATGCATCCCTACAGGTTGCTAGGCATTACTTTGAGAAATCCTTCCAGCTTTGAAGGGAGGGGTTGTCTACTTGAAAACAAGTCCACAAAACCACAAACATACAAGTGTGTTTGCAAGACACTCCCTCATACAGACACCAGAGCTCTAACTGGGGCTACAACAGTTTAGGTCGTGTATCCTGTGCACCTTTAATAATGCATCTCCTTGCTTCCCACTAAATTTGTTCTGCTAAAGCACCAGCAAAGCAGCATGGTCAGGTAAGTTCTGGGGTGGGGGGAGCAGGAAATCAGACAAAGGGGCAGAAAAAAGATCTAAAACGAGACACCAGCCCAACTTCTATTTTGAAAACATCAAGACTGGCTGCTTGGCCAACAGACAAGGATTTGGGAACCCCTGAGTATACTCCCAACTCTGTAATTTACATACTATATTCCTTTGATCAAATCCTATAGGTCCAAATCCATAAAAGCATTCCAGTGTCGGTATGAAACACTGACATCCCACTGATTTCAGTGATACACAGGGAGTCAGATATTTCAATAGTTTTGTGCATCTGGCTGTGACCATTTAGTACTTTAGATTCACCTTAAAAAGAAGGGATAATACCTCCCTGAGTTGGGACTTGGAAGAAGTTATAGCATCTGCAAGCTCGCTGTTTTGCGAATATACTTTGTTGATCAGAAAAGAGGCAGTAAATACTCAGATGAAGTAACCTCTGCTGAATGTTAAATTACTACGTGCACTTAAAACGCAGACTTCTCTATTATTTAGTAGCATGAAGATATCACAGGCAACAGTTTCAGATCAGACAACCCCCCTCCCTTCATGAGGCACTGCCTTGCAGAGCAGTAAGTGGCTAAGACGGCTTTCCTGGCAGCCAGCAGCTGTCACTGGCAGGATCAGGAATGCTGCAATTCACAACAACTCGCACTCAAGCCACTTAGTACACAGAGCACCGCGCACAGCAACTCTGTGCTATTCAATTAGAGAATGCCCAGTTGCAAAGGACAGCGACTGAAAATGAAGGGAAGATTATTTAGCTGCAAGGTTCTCTCCAGAGCAAGAAGTTCTCCCAGGAAGCTTTCAGTAATTACATCACTGGAAGAAGGAGCAAGCATCCCTTACAAGTTGTTAGGGTTCAAGAAGAAAGCAGTCTCAAAATTCCAAAGAGCAAAGATGCTGGGAAGGTCTCTGAGAATTCTGTCTGGGCCTGGACTGCGTGAAGAAAAGCTTACACAGAATTGACAGGGATAAGAAAAATAAGGTTTGGGCCTTTGCTATGGCAACAGTGATTCTTTAGGTTTAATCACAGTGCACATCAACATGAAGTTTCCTGTTGAGAGGGGGGAATCCTGCACAAAGTCAAGCAAGACCATGGAAGCTCTCAAAATGACAAAGCCAAGGAAATCCTGGGCTTCCAGCCACCCTCTTGGAAAGCAGCAGAACTGAATCCTATTTAAAATGTACTCGTTGACCTATGCTTTGTCAACATTCCTTTCTGGAGAAAAGGAATAAGGAATGGAAGCACATCACAGAGAAATGGAGACCTAAGTGAAAGAGATCAATATTACCCATGGAAACAAAACCGAAAAGCGCACCTTAAAAAGCAGATCTACCACTTGCAAATGGACATTAAAGGATGCAACTTGTTTCTCAGTTCACTCTCTGCAAGCTACCTAAACAACCTGACCTGCTTAAAGGCTGCAAAAGCAGATACAGTTCAAAACAGAAGATTAACCGACTGAAAACAGTTCTCAGATTTCTTGTCCAATAACGTATTCTTTATGCTTAGTTAATTGCTTCTAGGAATCTGTCTGCCATTCCCACAATCCAGGACCACACTGCAGCGTTCTAAAACCAATCACAGGTTTAGCACTGGAACTCTCAGACTTCTGAGTTGCTACTCACAAATGCTCTACTTCAGGAGAAAAATTCGAGTCAGAATCCTCCCTTTAAAGCAGTGCTAGTTGTTCCTGGCCTAGTTACATCAAAATAATGGTGATTTTTGTTATTTCTAACAGCAGGCAAAGGTGGATTCTTCATGCAGCAAGCAGTTTTAACAATTATGGTGCTCACACCTGCAGCAGAAGTTATGCGATAGCAAGTCCTTTGCAGTGCACATAAATGTCCATTTTACCTGGGGGCACTTCCCTGCCTGTCCCTTGAGCCACCTCTCAATGCAGGTGTAACCAAACAGGTGCCCACACCGCAATGCCGAGAGACGGTGGTCCCCAGCATTGGTCCACTGCTCAAAGCAGATTGCACAGGTATCCCCTTCTTCCTCATCCAGGAGTGCAACAGGAACTGATGATTCCAGTTTCTTCAGCGGAGTTCTCTAGGATTAAAAATTAAAAAAAAAAAAAAACAAAAAAAACCCAAACCACACAACTTTTTTTAGACAAATGCAGCATTTACCATATTTAATCTGTCTCCTAAAGCATTTAGGCCACCTTACCTGCTTTTGCTGGACTTCAGCCTCTTCATCTTCATGACTTCCATGTTCTGCAGAAGCTTGAGACAAAGCCTGAGGTGGCTCTGCTTGGACCTGACTGGAAACTACAGAAAGCGTTGCTTAAATGAACTGATACATAACGGGGAAAAGGAGTTCTCCTTGACTTGATCTGAAATCATCGGGGCATAAGATAAGCAGTGCAACAATGGCACAGGTTACATCAGATTGGTGTCCTGGTTACTGAAGTTCAGGCAGTCTGTGTGTAAGCCCTTCTAGCCATCAACAGTAGCACTAAAGAACTTCATGTTTTCTTTTATAGAAAGCAGTAGAATTTCAGTGAAAAAGGAGAGGTCTTTTAAAGACAGCCATTGTTGTCAGGATTTTCTGACCTGCTGGAAACAAGCATATCTGCACACAGGTCTATAGTTAGGTTGATGCAAGATTACACCCCTGCATCATTACGCCTGCAGAAAGACAGACACCGATATGCAGCAGTTATTTTGCCAAGGGATCTAAGCATGCATATTTCATGTGCCAAGAAAGCATTTACCGTATGCTATCTGTCCATTCACCCCAACTTAAGCAGTTTTCCAGCTGGTAGTTATCTGAACTATCGATTCTGCTGGGCCATATGTTTTTGTGGCGGGCCTCTGTCAGCCCTTCTGTTGAAGCATGGGCACACAGAAACACTATGTTTGGATTACCACCACTAGCACAGTAAAAAAGAAGCAGAAATCCTTGTCTCCTCCCATCTCCTGACAAAAGAAAAGTTATTAGTCACGGTTAGTATTCGAGGCAGATGTTCTCGATCCAGTGGAGAGGTAGCACCTAACCCTGGCTCATGTCAATAAAGTTTTCAGCCTCTATGGTTCAGGGCTGAACAGAAACCAGCAGCTTATATAAGCAAAAAAGGCAAGGGGATTCCGGAAAACCCAACAGAGAGCATATGTTCACACAATATTAGACAGCACTTAACAGCTTGAGCTCCTGTCACGTGTAAGACTAGCTCAGAGCAAGCAGAATGGATCTGTTCAGAAGACACTTCATAAATATACCCTCAAAAAAAGGTGTCACAGTGGGCTGGCCAATCAAAACCAAACCTAAGGGCAGAGAGTGACACATAAGGACATTCCTTAGAGACTGAAGTAAAAAAAAAAAAAAAAAAATTGTTCTCATTCTCTGGGCATCAATAACCTTGAATAGCAAGTTAACTATTTGTCACTCTTACATAAACTGCATATGTTCATCACAAACAATATCACTGAAGTGCATGGTAGCCTGTGAACATGAGTTTGGATAATGGATTGCAAGCCAGAAAAAGCAGAGTAAAGAAAAAGACAAGCCAAAAGCCCACCATCCTAAATATCTCTACCTCTTCAGATAACTGTCACAAGAAGTTACAGGAATGAAAAGAAAACTCTAAGCTGAAGCAGACTGAAATCGCAAATAATTAAAAAATATTGAATCAGACCCTCCTCTGAAAACTGAAAGCACTGCTGATCTCCAGAGATGTGACTTGATGTCTTCAATAATACCTTTTGATAATATAGAACAGCAGAAGTGTGCTAAGTAATGACCTCTAAATTTGAAGTTATTCTGAACATTTCCAGGATTATTTACAAGCAGCAGCCTGCAAATAGCAAAAAGATTGTATTTAACATTACAACAGCAATCACCCATTGCTGCTACTGCTCTTAGGAACTGTTTGCCAGAAAGCCTTGTGGTAGCAACCTGCTCCCATCAGCTGTGGGCATAATGCTCTCTTCGCACCGTCTGTTGTGAAGCTCAAAAGGATTTCCCCACTGAGTTTTGAAGCAGCAAGATGAGTTTCTGAAATGCCTCTACACAGCTCAAATATAGCACAAACCTCCTGAGCTAGCTGCTGGAGGTGTCTCCTGGGCTGACGGTAACAGCGGTGCTGCAGCCTCCACGGCTTCCTCCTCCTCAGCAGAAGTGCTGCTGTCAGAGTCGTTCACTTCTATTGTTTCATCTGAGCTGTGTTCGTGGCTGTCCCTCGCAATATGTGAGCGCTCCAGACGTGGAACTGGTCCCGTAGCTGGCTCTTGGGTCCTGCTGAGTTGAAAGTAACTGTCCAATGCTGCCCTGAGTCCAGAAAAGCAAGAAATAAAGCCCACAGTTATTTCAGGTAAACTAAAGACTCAGCCTGTTTCTCCATGCTTGTTTGCAGCAAAATTCCTAGGCTCTGACTGCAATAGGAAGGTATCAAAGCTATCAAGACAGACTTTCTCTGGTAAGAGGGGGCAATCCCATACAATTGCCCACTTTATGAACAATCAGCGGTATCATACAGCAACCATTCATTTTGCTCAGCTCAAAGAAAATCTCTCTCATTACAACAATGATATTGTCTTCTTTTGGGGTGGGGTGGTGGTGGAAGAGAAGAAAAACAAAGAAGCATTGTTCAGTAATAGCCTAAGGAACTCCTAATCGGTACCTCCAATACTAACTCAGACCTGGTTCCCCCAGCCACTGGTAATATTAGATGCATGAGGCTCATTCCATTGCCTACTTTGTGCCTAGTCTTTCTACTTTCCCTTCTTCTTTTCTACTGGAACGTCATCCCTGGACAGAAACATCCTCCCCTCTCCCTCCGTCAGTTCAGTTATCATCTCAATTATCCTTCAGATTCGAAGCAGAAGTTTGACAGGTTGCCTTCTAGCCCCGAGAACTATAGCGACCTTCACACGCAATCCAAGGGCAAACAGTAGAGTTATGTTTAATCATCTGGGAGGAGAGGAGTTCTTGGTCTCACTGAATTTAAAGGCAATGCTCTAGTTAATTATAATTTCACCCTTGGCATTTACAAAAGCTACAAAGATGAGACAAAAACCAAACAAAGCACAAATGGGGATTTCTTTCTGGCTGGAGCATCCTCACTCATCATCCTTTAAACCCATCACAAATGGTATTAAACACAGAATTTTTACTTTCTTTGCCTGGAGGTAACAAAAAAAAACCTACAAAAAAATATTAGTCTGCATGTTTGTGAAAGTTTCTGCGGCAATTGTCACCAGAAAACCTAATCAGGCAATGCCCAAATCAAACACAAAATGCAAAACAGAGCACAAGCTCCACTGAGCTAAATGCTGGCTGGAACTGCCGAGAGTCAGCACTGCTGCAGGGAGCACCGACAAGGATCTGGCAGAGCAGCAGGAACGGTGCAAGCAGAGGCTCTGCAAGCAAGATGGAAAGCATAGAAGGGCTCAGAAGTCAATACCACCACTGCCAACATAATTAATGGGGGGATTCACTTAACAAGAGCAAAGAAGAGATCGGAAAGCTCTGTGCCATTTTGAGCTTAAATGGTATGTGAGCTGCCCAGAATTTGGCCACAGCCACACACCTGGACTAAGCTGGGCTCTATAAGCCAGGAAGCAAGGCAGTTTTAAACTGATGCCAGACTTGGTAAGAGTGCAGTTCAGACCCAATTTCATTTCTGCTTTACCTGGCACTGACAGTCCTTTGGGAACCACCAATTCTCTGTTGCCTGTGAGCTCTCCTCACTCGCTGACGCTGCGTGACCCGTGGCACAGGCAATGCCCGATGCGGATCAAATGCCCCTTGTAGCCTCTGCAGTCCGTCAAGAGCCGAGGCAGGATTCAACTGTGGGTCAAGCTCAGCAGCTGCTTCCCTCGTTGTACCAGCATTTGGTATGACCACAGCGTCATCAGCAGGAAGAACTGTAACGCTGCTGCCTCCTCCTTCACTGCGCACCGGAGCACGGGACGACAGCGCTGCGTGACCAGAGGGCTCTGCGGGAAGCATCCTGAAGTTCTCTAGAGAGTAACCAGCCGCTGACTGGAGATCAACTTCCATCTCTTCTTGAGCCATTTCTGCAAAGAGTTGAAGACGACAACTAGCATTTGCAAATCTGCACCCTGCTTCTAGCCTGACAGTGGCAAGAATCAGGTGCAGCAGTCAGTGACTACAAAAGCCTTTAGAATTCAGACTCGAGAGACAATTTGTACTTTTGCCTTAGACACGCAGCAGAGCTAACCCATCTCAAGTTGATACAAGTATGTGAGCTGGCATGGCATGCAGCACCCTCCCAGAGGCCTCGACTCAAAGTCTCTGGCTCAACAGCAGCTAGCACCAAAGGTACACTGCAAAATCATCTTAAGTAAGCCTTTAGATGAACATGGAACATTAAGGATTTCTTGCTGGCATCATTTACTGGCCAATAAATTCATGTGGATCTTGGAGAACAGAGTTTGGAAATATTCTAGAGATTCTCCATGGTGAGCAGCACTGCACTAACACCCACTTATACTGCCAGGAACAAGCTCTACAATGCAGTCCTTTGTCCGTCACATTGCTCTCGGGAGGTGGGTTTATTTTCAAGTTTCTTCAAATAAAATTCCATTACAGTAACAGATCACTGCAACCCTTTCCCACAGCTCACTTAACAGGCCTTTCAGTTACTTTATATTCACCAACACCATGCCAAGCCAGAAAGGGTATCACAGCAGAACCCACAACTGAGACGTCATGGGTAGCAAGTTACCTACAGCATCAGCACTTGTGGATCCGTATTCAGCCTGAGACTAGATAAACATGAAATTTGCAGTAAAACCTCACATATAGTATTTAAGGATGGTTGTCCTGCAAACATCTTTGGGACAAAGATTTCCGGTTACCTCCTAAATAGAAGTAGTACCTGAGGTTTGGAAGAAAACCAGAAGGAGACAACAGCCTGTGCGTGGCTAATTATTTTGCTGCTGTCAGCCACCAAATTAGAACACTTTAGTCACCCTGTTCTACAGGCAATCTTACAACACAAAAAAAGTTCAAGATTATTTCATTAATTGAATAAA
This sequence comes from Nipponia nippon, assembly GCF_047370975.1. Lineage (NCBI taxonomy): Eukaryota > Metazoa > Chordata > Aves > Pelecaniformes > Threskiornithidae > Nipponia > Nipponia nippon. The sequence goes on from NW_028262391.1 coordinate 32,726,894, forward strand.
TAGGCACACCAAAAAAAAAAAAAAGTCCTTTTTTGGAGGAGGTGCGGATTAAATTCTGCAAGCTGCTGAAGGTCATTCACATTCTCAAAAAATACTTAGGCAATCATAAACCTGAAAGGCCTTGGGAATTGTAGACCTTCAGCATTATTTAAGAGCCCAAAGCACACACCAGAACTTATTAGGCTAGGTGCTGTGCAAACAGAACAAAGGCTTTTAGTACAAAGGATAACTAGAAAATGTATACAAGAATTACTAGAGGGGGATGTACTAATGCTGACATATTTTTATAGACCTTTTAAGAAGTTCCAACTTATGAATCACTTTATAATTCTTGTCCTAATTACCAATTCAGCCCAAGTTAGGCCAAAAATAGATGTAAAGCGCCACCTCCCACCAGAACAGTCATACAGTCAAGATGTAATAATATTCAATGATCAAGTACAGCTTCTCTAGCACTAAACTCACCTTCATGATAAAATTGCCACCTATAAGCATAACAGACCCTTTAGTTTCCCCATAAGTCAACTTTGAGACTTAAAAATACAGTCACCATTGTGGGTTAACTAAACCGACATATATCTTAATTTAAAAAAAAAAGACGTTAATGTAAGACGTCAGCGTAAGGTGCAGAGGCCCTGCTCTACGCCTCCGGGAGCTATTATGCTGCACCCGCTTTGACATAAAGTTAACCAAAAAAAAACCCAAACGCCGCCCAAAATTAAGCACACGCTCCACAAGCATGGGTTTATTTTTGGCTTTTTACAGGGTTCGCTTATTTTTAACTAAGAACCATAAGCGCCGCGGGAGGGGGGAGATTTCTCCTCCGACAGCCGCAGGCACCCCAAGCACTCGGGACGCCGTCCCCGAGCTCCCCGCGGGCGCCTCGCAGCCCCTCAGGCCGCGGCCCGCCACCACCCAGGCCTCCCCCGAGAGGCCAGGCCGCGGCAGGACCCCGCACCGCTCCCCAGCAGCCGGCCGCGGAGGCCCAGCCGCGCCCGCGGTGCTCGGGGGACGCCGGGCCGGGGGCACCGACCCGAGCCGGGGGAACGGTCCCCGCCGCGCCTCGCTCACCTGCCGGCGGACCCAACCGCCCCGCTCGGCCTCCGCGCCGCCCCACCCCCGCCGCCCTACTGGTCAGCCGCCACCGCTGCGCCCGCTTCTATTGGGCGAGCCGGAGCCAGCCAGCCTTCTCATTGGACAGTCTCTCCGTCCGTCTATCCGAGGGAACGGAGTTGACGGGGGCGAGGGCAGGGGAGGCAGAGCCTGCTCTGATTGGTCACAGTGCCGTAGGGAGCGCCCGGATGATTGGGCGGTGAGACGGCCGACGGCCATAGAGGGCGGAGCAAGCGCCGGGGAGCGCGTTTCCATTGGGGGAGCCGCCGCTGCGGCGAAATGAGCGGGAGCTCGAGGGGATTCAAACAGGGGTCGAGGTGGGCGGGGCGTTGCCATGGCGGCGGGGCCCGCCGCGCCCTGAGGGAGCCCTGAGGGAGCGCCGAGGGAGCCCGGCCCCCGCGCCCCGCGGGCAGCGGCGGGGCTGAGGAGAAGCTGGCCGTGTCGCCTCCCTCCGGTCCCCCCAGCCGCCGGGGTTGCTGCCGGCCTCCCCTTGTGTCCCCTGGGAGGGCCTTTCGAGGGCAGAGCCTGTGGCAGGGTGCCCTCACCCGCCAGCCGCCTCCGAGACGAAGCCAGGCACGGCCCCTTGGAGAGGCGACATGAAGGTCTCGCATAGAGGAACGAATACACGTGTATTGAACGATCAGTCTCTGCGAAGGCAGGGAAGAGGGGCGAGTGGCGTGCTTCAGCCTGCGGGAGGAAGGCCCGCTGCTTCCCCTTGGTTTGCTTCCCGAGGCACCTGGCTGCTTTCGGTCACCCAGCCCTGCTTTCTGCAGTTAACTCCCCTGGTTTCTGCTTTTCTCCAGGTCAGACAGCAAGTCCACAATCTCTGCAAAACACAAGGATGGCATTAATCAAACCAGAATAGCTGTTGTAGGCTTTTTTTTTTTTCTTCCCCTGATGAGAAGATAGCTTTCCCTCACTGATAACAACCGGGACATGAAGCCCCTCTCTCCTCAGGCCGGTGCGACTGGGCAGCCATTAGCGGGGGACAGCCCCGAGCAGACACCGGTGAGTACAGCCCAAAGCAGCCATGTATACAGAGAGATGCCTGGCAACAGCTGTGAGAAGACATCCTTCCAGCTCAGCACCACACAGGCATGGCTGGGCATTGGCTTAGAGTAATAAAGACATGCTGCATCCTCAGTGCGGCTTTGCCAACGTTTCTGATTATTTTTTTGCTGTTTTCACTTCAGCCGGGGTGATTCCCTGCAGCAGGGTCTGCTGCGGGAGCTGCTGGTGGGAGATGGAGGCACAGAGAACGTGGCACACAGCAGGAGCTGAGTGGTTTCTTAAGCACAGTCTCCATATCTCTTGCATGGAAACCATCTCCATAGGATGGGGTGGTGAGTCTGAAGGAAGCTTTCTCCCCTTGGAGAGGTAAAGTGAGGGAAGAGTACAATCTCTGTGCCTTTAAGCACACCAGAAAGGTTCCTCTATCTTGTCCTGCTGTTTCTGTTAAATCTTCCAATGGAGACCGATTATTTATCTGACCAGGCCCAGACCAACTTCAAAGACAGTGAAATCTTCCCCACTGCGGAGCAATTCCCAAGATTGCAATTTATTGCTCAAAGCCCAAGGCAGGAAATATTCCTGCACCGTGTTGTGGCTGCTCCTCCAGCTTACAGGATCTGCAGGACCTGAGGGGGGATTAACCCACACACCCCTGCTCCCAGTTCAGCACTTGTCTGAGAGAAAAAGCTTACTCTTATGTGATGCCAAATGAACAGCCTGGTGAGTATTGTCAAGACATGGATAAATGTTAACTGTGTGAGCCATCACACCACAGGAGAAAGAGAGGTCTAGTATTAGGGGACTCGTTAGCATAAGAAGGTAGGTCAAAGAGTGATCCCAAAACACAAAGCCAAACAAATTCATATAGAAAATAAGGGGCAAACTGACTCCCAAAGCAGCTGATTGAGGGATACAAAGGGCCTGTGGAGCGGGGAGCAGGTGTCCTGGACGCTTACCCTCAGCAGAAGGGCGTTGGGAAGGGTCAAAGGCCCGGCACTGGTCAATGACTTTTCGCAGGTCTGCAGGACAATCTTCCCCAACAGGGTCCCGGTAATGGCGGTTGCAGATTTTCTCCATGATCTCCTGGGGAGTGCAGCCTAGACAACACACATGCAAACCGGAGTGTCAGGACAGAGCTCTGCTGCCACAGGAGGGTGCTAGGGAGGAAACGCAGTGCGAAGCTATGCCAAGAGCCTTCCTGCAGCCGATGGCATGGAGAAACCAGCAGAGAAGCCACCCAAACTGTGTCTGCAGTGAACCTCCCCGTATTTGGCATGACACCATTGTGCTCCAGTGGAGCAAGGAGATGTGTTTATGCTTCAATGCACAGGAACATCAAATAGAGACAAAAATTACTTGCATGTTTGTGGTTTAAGCATGCCACTGAAATGCTTTACTGTATTGGAGTCCCAGGAGAAGTCATCAAGCTGTCGTGCAGAGCCAGGCACACCAGGCACTGCCACTGGGACCCGCACACCATGGGATGCTCCGGGAAGGAGCAGGGAGCATGCAATGCCAGCAAGCAGCTGCACCGGGCCACGCGGCTTTTATGCAGGGGTTGAGACTCCTGTGATGTCTCACCTTCAAACGGGATTTTGGAGGTCGCAATCTCCCACAGCACGATCCCGAAGCTGGAAGGAGACAAGCAAGAGTGTCAGCATTGATCCTACCACCTTCTACTCCTGCCTAATGGAGGGGACTCTTAGGCTATGCCAACCACAAATGGCTGCTTATGTGTCCGATTAAACCTGGCCTTCTTCCATAGCTCAACAGCTATGCCAGACATCTGCCTGCTTACGGGCATCTCTCCCGTGAGGGACAAACACACCTGTATATTTCACAGGGCCTCTTGTAGGGATAGTTGATGTCTTTCAGGTTCTCAGGGGCGACATAAGCCAACATAGCGACTCGTTTCCAGTGCTTCGTGACTTTCCTCTTGATGGATGACTCTGTTTCACACAGCTCAAATCCCGACAGCTGATTGAGAGTGAGAGAGAGAGAAGGAGAAATGGTAGAAATGCAGTCTGCAGAAACCTGTGGCACGGCTGAGGACTGCCCCGAGCTGGAGAAAATGGAGCGAGGCACCCTGGGCAGCAAAGGCTGGCATGCAGCCATGTGTGCTGCCCGGCACGTGGCTCTTTCTGCAAGTAAAACCATAGGTGCAGGCAGGTGAATTGCCCTAGCTTCAGCTCATCCCAGGGTGGATGGCTCGGAAACACTCATTTTGCAGATGATAAAACAGAGATAATGATTAACAGAGATACTAAGTGTCTAAGGTGACAGGAGAGATGACTCTGCCCCAGGTGCTATTCTGGACCATCACAATTCCCTTTGGTGTTGGTGGAGGAAGACATCCACAAAAACATGCAAAACTCCCAAAAGCTTCTCCAAGCGTGGTCCTTACCTTCACACAGTAATCCCCGGCCACCAGGAACTTGCTACTGCAGATGCAGCCATGGAGTCGGGACTTCTCCTCTGTCTGGTGCAACCTGCAGCCGGACAGAACCAAGGGCAACACATGCCGGTGATGGACCCATACGCACCTCGGGGCTCCCTCCTGCTGTGTAGGGGATGGACTGACATGCACCCAGAGAAGCCAGCAGCTCTCTGCCTGTCTTGGTGGACTGACCCTGCAAAGCCAACCTTTCCAGCAGCTGCTGAAAGAGCCACAGTGGGCAAAATAACGATAAGCAGGACCCGTAAGGAGAACTAGTCATGCTGTAGGGCGCTCCTGAAGCTGCCCTGTGGGTGCGGGGAAGGGGATTTCTCCCTTCCAGGCCTTTGCAGGCTTGAAGCAAGGGGAGGGGCCAGTGACCAGGGGAGATGGGTTCTACTGCATCCAAATCCACCGCCTACCTCTTCACCAGCCTCCCACGGGAGGCTGTCCCAAGGTGGTAGAAACAGTGTCTAACAGGATACCGCTGCTTCCTGAGAGATACCAGGAAGCTGCGCACAGCTTGTGGATTGTCAGGTGGACTTACTGATTTAGGCAGGAGCTCACCTGTAAAGGCCTCTGGCAGCTCCTAGGGCCATCCGAATGCGGACCTCCCAGGAGAGGTGCCGTTGCTTGGTCAGCACGTCCCGCAGTGTCCCGTGCTTACAGTACTCCATGACAATGGAGAAGCAGGGGCTCCCATCTGCAAGGCAAAACCTTGAGCATCCCACCTTGTGCCACCTCTTGGGAGGGGACCACGACAAACCATCTGCCACCAGCTAGCATTGGGGACAGGCCGGGGAGGGAAAGGGTGACATTAATGCGACACCTCCTACCTTTCTCCTCAATGCAGATCCCGTACATGCGCAGGATGTTTGGAGACTCAAACTTCTTCAGGGTCTGAATTTCCTTCTCGAAGATGTCTCTCACCTTCCTGCAGAAAGGGACAGCATGGTGAGATCCTCGGAATAAGGCATGACATGGTGCTGTGCCACCCTGCCCTCCTGGCTGCCCTGTGTTGCTCCCACCCAGGACAACTCACACCGGGTCAGTGGTCAGCGGCCTCTTGAAGGTTTTGATGGCAACGGGGTACTTGAGGTACTCGCCCTCGTAGAGGTCGTAGCTCTCGGTGTCCTGCAGGTGTCTGTAGAAGGTGAGGTGGTCCCGCTCGATCTCGGTGATGTCTTCTCTTTTACCAACATTGACCTTCTTCAAGCCTGCTCCCGCCATGCACGGGGAGGGAACAAGGGACACGTTAGGTAGGGCTCGGAGTGAAAGGACACGGTGCACAGGGTGCCTAGAGGTGCAACGCCGACTTACAGTCCATCACGTGCACGATTTTGTTCAGCTCATTTTGCATCCAGTCTACCTTCCTCTCCATACATTGTCTGTCGATGTAGATCTCCCTGGCTACGTCTTCAGGCTCCTCAGTACCTGGGGAGAGAAATGTGCAGGGGTGGGGCCACTGGATGAATGTGCAGGACTGATGCGGTTAGTTTTTCTCGTGGTTTAAATGTCCCTTTGGCTCTTCTGGGCAGCAGCTGGGGAGAGGTGCCAACCGCCGGTCTCAGGGAGAGACACTTACTTGCAATCACCTGGTCCAAGAAAGCCCTGTCGTCCCTCAGGTCCTCAGCATCCTGCCTGCGACAAGTCTTTGTCTGGAAAGCCTGCAGGAAAGCCTGCTTCTGCTCTGCCTGCAGCAGCAGCGAGAGCCCCTGGGCAATGTCCTCCAGGCTCTCATTCACCCAGACGAACTCCTCGCCAGCACTGTGGGCTCTCAGGAACTTCTGGATCCAGCTGGTCTGGCTGTATTTCATCACCAGCTTCTGGGCTTCCCCCAGTGCCCGGAGCAGCTTCCTCAACAGTTCTTCTTCATGGTGGGAGATGTGCTTCGGCAGCTGAGCCCTGAGGATCCTCACGGGCTCCAGCAGGATCTGGATGCGCTCCACGAGGCGCTGGCACTGGTGCTTACAGCACTTCACCTGCTCGAATTGGGCATGGATGGCCTGGGCCACAGAGAGGACTTTCTCCACAATGTCCATGCTGGCAGCAAAGGGCTTGGCCGCTGGGGACACGGGCTGGCAGCGTCTGGTGGAGGTGAGCCTCGGGCACCACTCAGGGATCAGCTGGATGCGGCTCTTCCACGCCTTCCACCCTAAGGAACAGCCTTAACATCGCACACCATTCTCCAGGTCTCCTATAGCCCCTTGTATCTCCTCTGGCTGCTTTGATTTCTCTGCTTCGCCTGGCCCCGTGGCCGCTTGTGCAGACCGGAGTGGGCACTCACAAACAGAGACATCGGTAGCGGCAGTATTGGCACATCTCGCTCCGCATTAGCAAGAGGTGCTTTGGCTTGATTTATGTAAATTAATTTAGTGTTAGCCATATCCAGAGAGAGCTTACACACAGACCATCGGGGTCAGCAATGACCCAAAGAGCAGTGCTTCCTGGCACCGGACCTGCGCCACCCCAGGCTCCTGCCCTCAGACCCTACATTTTTGACCATAAAGATCCATTTCCATTTCTAGCCAACGTCACTCTCTCTGTTATCACCCATCTAATAAAAGCTTTCACACCTTCACAGCCCCGGCGTCCCCGACTCCTCCATACTTTCTCCCTGTAGCCCTGTATTGCCCGCTTAAGATTTTAAATCAAACTCTTTCTATGTGCTCAGCATAGGGACGGTTCCCGTTCCCCAGCCCACGTCCAGGCAGCAGGGACAGAAAACTGCCCCAATTGCAGGGAAACTAGCAGCAGCCACCCGTGCCGTTGATGCAGCCAGCACTGAGAGAGGGGTGCCGAGCTCTACCAGCTGGAAATGAGACAGAAACGCACCCAGAAACAAGCTGCAGCCACTCTCTCTTCCTCTTCAGGCTCTCTCCAGCACGGCCCCCAAGGAAGAAGCTTGTCCGCTTGCTAAGAGAATCAGCTGGGTTTATCTGGCCCCGCTTTGCTCGCCTCCGCCTCGGCTGTCTCTGCAGACTGGAGCGGCACGGCAGGACGAGTGAGAGTTTATAGGGTGCCCTCCCTGGCTGCAGCTCCTGCGGGCAGCGGAAGGGGCATTGTGCAACCCGCCGCAGCTTCCCAGGCCACCCTGGCTCACTGTTCTAAGAAAGCTGCTTGGAGTGGCGGAGGAAGTGGCCGGGTGGGCTGTATCCCCCCACCCCCCCCCACCCCCGTGCTGGGTTTTGCCAGCTGGAAGAAGGAATTGCCTGCAGGAAATAGGGGGTTGGGGGGTGCTGTGCCCCCCATATTGACACTTGCTGCTCTTTTGAGCACCCCAACCCTTTCTGCTGTGCCGTCAGCTCCAGCAAGGCTCACCCAGGGCACCGTAACACCCTCGGCATCAGCTCTGTGCCCCGCTGAGCTTCCCCCACCGGGCACCTGTCCCACATGAAGGATGCTGGTCCTTTAGGATCTTCCGCTCCCCTCCCCATCCCTGCAGCCCCCCAGCATCAAAGGAAGTGCTGGAAATGGTGCCTGACCTCTGCCGGCAGTGCAGGAAGCTTTGTGGCTGGCTTCGTCAGAGGGCCAGGCTGATGCTGGGAAATGCGGGGCAGCATGTGATGCTGTTGCCCAACTTCGGAGAAGTGAGCGGTAGCCCCGACCAGCTTCTGCTTACCAAGATCTCGGGGTCATGCGGGTTTGCTGTGTTTTCCCTGCTGCAAAAAGCATCTCCCTTGCCACCACCGTGGTTGACGGTATGGCTTTCGTCAGCGTGGGGAGCCGAGAAAGGTGACCGCAAGGTACTGTGGCACCGAGGGCCATCGGCACCTGGGAAGAGATGCACCGAGGGTGGGAAAACATGGGAGCAGCCCCGATGGATATGTTTGCCAGACCCTTTTTAAAAGGCTTTATTTTTCAAAATATACAGTTTATTTACAATTGTAGTGTCTACAGTTTTACATATAACTTTATTCCAAACCTTTAAATATCCGCAGTAAACATTAGAAAAAAAAAAATCACAGGATCAGCAAAAAAAGGCATCTCATAGCAATTCTGTTCATTGGAGTTTGCGTTTCAAGTAGCCAATGTCTACAAAAAACATGAACTTGATAAATCTGGCAGAGATACACGAGTTCACTGGTTAGAAAAAGGCAAAATCCAGACCTGCAGGATCCCCACCCCAAGGGCTGCAGGCCAAGAAAACCCTGTGCTGGGATGAGGCCAGGAGAAGGACCCGGGATACGGAAGCCCCTCGGCACGAGTTAAGTGATGGGGTTAACTGCAGCATGTTGGGCGCCCCGGGGAGGGGGCACCCTGGGAGGGCCAGGGGCTTGGGGGGGCTCCGGCGAGGTGCCAGGGCGGAGGAGGGAGGGCAGCATCGGGCACTTCATCTCTCGGGCAGCAGACCTGCCCATGCATCCGTGGCCTGGAGAGGGAGGGCGGCGAGGAAGGGCCAGGAGCCACCCAGGGAGCCCCTCAACCTCCTCCTCCCCTTTTCCCGCATCCTCACTCCCCCCTGTCCTCCTTGGTAGTGCCACAGCTGGACCACAGCGCACCACTGGGATGCTCCGGTGTGGGACCACCGCTGTGGCGCAGCCCCCGGAAGGGGGCAGGGGCCTGCTAGCCTTGCCGAGGGCTGGGGGAGATGCCAGCCCCAGCCCAGGAGGGATGGAGCCAGCAGCCGGGCACTGCATTGGGGCTGTCAGTCCTCTTTCTCGAAGGTCTCCTCGGGGATGAGCGTCCGGAAGGGGTGATCCCAGAAGCGGGTGCTGATGCCGAAGCCTGCGGGCAGGGGAGAGAGTGCTCAGCCCGCGGCACCGCTGTCACCGGGATGCCGCCAGGGACAGGGCGCAGCTTGCTTGGCGTTAACCGAGCTGGTGCCACTGTCGCCAAGATGGGCAGCAGCACGAGGCGCACGTGGCTGGGATGGGAGGTCACCCAGCTGGGTGCAAAGGTGACAATGGCCGACAGGCGCCAGGGCCAGGCGGTCCCTCCAGAGAGGCTGGTGAGGGAGGATTGCCCATGTTTCTGGGAGGGAGGAAGGCAAGGGGAGGGGGAGGAGGAAGAGCAGAGGGAGCAGAAGGAGCTGGCTGGGCCAGCTAACAGCCCGATGGATGATAGCTTATCAGGATGGGGCGTTTTCTCCTAGGAAACAGGGCAAAGGGCAGGTTGAGCAAGTGCCAGGCTGGGGAAGGTGCGGGGAGGACCCGGGGAACCCCGGGGCCTCACCCTGCGCCCGCCAACGCCTGCCGGCAGGAGGAGATGCTGCCCCGGGCGGGGACGGGCACCCACATCCTGGCGCCGCGGGGGCTCTGCCTCCGCCCCGGCATCCCCGGGCGGCACTGGTGCCCGCCGGCGAGATGGACTGCTGCCTTCGCCCCCGCGCCTCGCCATCCTCAACTTGGGGGCCAAGAAATGTGCCTCATGGGGCTGCAGCACCTCGTACGCCGCTTCCCCAGCGGCGCAGTGCTTGGGTTTCCCCATCCCAAATCCCAAATGCCAAATGTTTCAGAGCATCAGCTGCACACGTGCAGGCAAGGCTGGGCTTTGACAGCCCTCATTCCCGTCACCATGCGTGGGAAAGGCAGCGCTACCTGCTTTTTGGTGTTCAAAGTGGTGCTTGACATGATACGCCTTCAGCCCGTACAGGTAGGTGCCTTTTTTCGGCGAGCCGTAGTGGAGGTAATAGTGCATCATGTCGTAGATGACGTAGCCGCAGAGCCCCCCGACGAACACCGAGAGCCCCAGCACCTCGGGCAGCAGGAGCCGCAGGACGCCGTAGAAGAAGCCGATCACCAGCGAGGCCGGCACGGGAGGGAAGACCAGGCGGGAACTGTCAAAGGGAGACTGGAAGCAGAGAAGGACAGTGGGACAGGCAGCTCCTAGCTCACCCCATGTCCCCAGCGCATCCCTGCCAAGCACTGGGGACGCCCATTTGGGAAAAGCCAACACCAAAGCAGCCCCCAGAAACCCTCCCCAAAGGATGTACCCCGTGGTGAGAGCAGCCGGGCACCCATGCCAAGCTGGCCAGGCAGCCAGTGGCTTTGGCTGGCAGGTCCCCGAGCTCCACGGGGACGTTTCCTCCAGCGAAGCTAGAGGGAGCCCATGGCTTTTTTGGTGTTCCTCTTGCCCAACTGGAGCTCACAGGCTTAACTCCAGCTCCTCTGAGCCCGTCTTGCAGCCCTTGCTGGTATTAGGTAAGGGCCCTGCTTGGGGCGAAGACACCACGAGTCACGTCGAACACGCACAAACAGGCTCTGCCTGAGCAAAGGCCACTGTTCCCACGGCCTGGCGGGTGCCGGCGGAGGCGTAAGCTGCGACTCACCTTGTGATGCTGCCCATGCAGCAAGAAATGCAGGGTGATGAGATAGTAGTTACTAGCGGGTGGCTTCATGTGGAAGACAAAGCGATGGATGAGGTACTCTAGCAGGGACCACAGGAACATCCCCAGGAGGAAGATGAAGGGGAAGTAGTATTTGTGGACGGGGATGGAGTACTCTACACAACGAGACATGCAGCGGTCAGCAGGGCAGGCGATGCAGGGGTGCTCTTATCCATCACCATCCTCCCATCGGCATCCAGGTGAAGCTCAGCTCTCCCTCCCTCTCACCTCTCATCCACCTCCTTCCCCAAGCTTCCCCAGGGAGCTATCTTCCCAAGCACCGCTCCAAACCACATTTTCCTCTGATTCCCATTAATTTACACTCTTTACGGAAACAGTCAGCTCCTCACTGCCCCTGCATCCCAGATGCCAATCAGGGCTTGGACACGCACCCCGGGGACAGCCCTATCCTTCCAAAGCTGCTTCACCCTCCAGAACAAGGCAGGAGGGACCTTGTCTGCACAGGCAGCGCTCACGACAGTTAAACAGTGTTGCTGGCATTGGGTTTTTTTTTTATTTTTTGGGAAAAAGAATAGGTTTGTTGGGCGCTTTCCCCCGCAGAGCATTTTTGAGCCACCTCCTCCTTTCAGGGCTGGCTGCCAGTTCTGTGACCTCGCTAGCAGAATTCCGATCCCCCCCAAACCTGTTCATTTTTAGAAAAAAACAAAACAGAACAAAACCCTTGGCAGCAAGGTGCTGAACGCTGCAAGGAGTGGAGGGGGGTGCCGGTGCAGTGGGTGCTCCACCCCACGGCCGGGCACTGCTGGCACCGGGTGGCACCTTGCAAAAAAAATAGGGAACCCAGCAAAAAAAAAAAAAAAAGGCACAACAAAGAAGACAGCCTGCCCCGGCCACGCTTGTTATTCCCGGGGGAGCAGACAGTGGGAGATTCAAGGGCAGGCGCTTCGGGCAAACAAGCCTCGCACTGTGCAACGCCAGCGGCGCTGAGAGCCGGGTTTGTTCGCCCGCCGCACCGGCATCCAGCCGCGACCCGGGGTGGGCGTCGGCGGGGGGTGGCACACGCCGCAGCGCTGGCGGGGCTCGGTTTTGGGGATGGAGGGAAAGGAGGCAAGAGGGAGCGGGCTGCACTCTGGGCCAGCGGGCTCCCTCCCTCCATTGATCCCCCCAGGGGACCGAATTGTGAGGGTGAGAGGAGGGGATGGAGGTGGGCGAGCTCAGGCTTTAAAGCAGCGCAGGCGGCTTCGTGCAGGGGACATGCCAGTGGCCGCGGGGACAGGGGCTCACCCGCTGCTCTTGCATGTGGCTCATGGTGAGCATGCATGGAAGGAGGGATGCGGAAGGGATGCAGAGGTCTCCCCCCCACCCATGGCTGTCCTGCCCCTGGACCCAGAGCGGGGGCAGCGAGCCGAGCCGAAAGGCTTTGCTGCTGCTGGTACCTGTGGTGAAGGAGGAGAAGAGCCGGGTGTTGCCCTGGGCGAGGGAGGTGTAGCTGACCCAGCTGAGATAGAGCACCACGGGGGCCCACACCATGAACACCACGTACCTGTGGGGTAGAAGGAGATGCCTGAGGGAGCGTCCCGCGGGTGGCGAGCCATCCCCCCCTCCCTGTGGAGGCACCGGCCGGGGCACGGCGCAGACCCCCGGGGGCTCACCACGCTGTCTTGGAGAGGGACTCAAGGAGATCCGAGTGGAAGAGGCGGATGGGCCGATCCACGGGCTGGTGCACCCACTCGTCGTACTTCTCCCCCAAGTAGCCCACCTGCCACAGCAAGGGCTTCTGCCAGTCCACCAGGTCCTGAGGGAACAGACAGCGGTTGTACCCCATGGGACCCACACACCGCCCCGGTACTGGGCACAAAGCTGTGCTGCAGCTGCGGGATTTCGGGCTGCAAACCCCTTCCCATGCCCCACAAGCAGCTGCTTCTTGCTCCAAGCAGCCTTGAGCTCCCCACAAGCACCAGTGCGGGGCAGACAAGCAGAGCCAGACACACATCAGTCCCATCTACCCACGAACACGGGGCTGAGCTCGCCCCCGTGCCACTGGCTACCTGCCGGCGGTTCAAGGTGAAGGCAGCTGTACCCAGACCTGGCTCAGCATCAGGCCCTGATAACTGAGGCTCTTTTCCCTCGCTGGGAGCTGCCAAGATTAGATAGCGAGCAGCGATACTCCCCGCTTGCTAGCCATGCCAGAGAGCCGCCGGTAGGACGCAGAGCCTGTCACCGTGGCATTGCCCTGGCCAAGGGCTGTTCTCCTTGCGGAGAGGACACGCAGGGCGGCCACGGCCGTTTGAGCGCTCTGGCAGCGGGGAGCAAAGCAGAAAGGGATGGGGAGCAGGGATACAGGATGGGAATGCAAACGCCCGTTGCTGCTCCAGCACATGGCTGCATTCAGATGGCTGCAAGAGCAAGGAGGGACCTGTGCGGGTGCGCATGTCTGCATGGGATGAAAATAGAGAGACCCAACCGGCAGCACCGCCTTGGCTGCCGCTCAGCATCCCCGGCCGCGTCTTCTGCTGGCCTGGCCAGATAAAGTGGTTTCTCAGTCCCACCCCTGCCCCGGGACAGAAACCGTGCTCGCCCGGCTGAGCCCCGGGCTTGGCAGCTCCCCATCGGCTGTCGCATGGCGCCGGTGCGGCAACCCAGCGCCCGGGGCTGTGCCTGCGGTCATTTGGCAGCGGAGGCGGGGGGGGGGCGACAGCTCAGCTTGGGGCGTTTCAGGGCAAGAAGCCAAGCTGGCCACAGGCATTTCTGGGGCTCTGCTCCAGGCAGGGACAGATGCGATCAACCAGGAGGGGAAACAACCCCAGCCCACAGCGGGTGCATGGATGGGGATGGAGATACCCTCCATCGGGGAGGTAGGGGAAAAGTTAGAGTAAAAAGGTCACTTTGGGATGGCAGATTCACTTTTAAAGGCGGTCAGCAGCAAAATATGAAGAGGGGTGGGTGATAGCTGTTCTCTTGCTCAAAAAAAAAAAATCCTTTTGCAAGATAAAAGCACGCTCACTGACTAGCCGGGGCTGTGCAAGGCACGGCGGCCAGATGGTGATGCGAACGGCAGGGACATCCAAAGGCACCTTGGGGACAAACCCCTGCTCCCATGGCATGCTCGGAGAGGAGCTGGCAGGGCAGGGAGCACCCAGCGCACACGGGGATCGCCCTGCCCGGGCCGGGGGATCCCTCAGTGCTCATTATGAGTGCTCAGTCAAGAAGAAAAAATGAAAAAAATAAATAAAGCAAGAAAAAAAAATAAACCAAGCAAGCAAGGTGCGGCTTGGCAGCACGTCCCGCTCAAAGGGCACAGCTGCTGTCAGAGAAAGCCATCTCTGCCCACGCTGCCATGGCAGGAGCCTCCCAGCGTGGCCACGCCTGGGCAATAAAGCGCAAGCGATGTCGTCTGCACCAGGAGAAAGGGCAGGAGCAGCCGGACCGGCTCCTTCCCGGCATCCCTCCCTTCCCAGGGTCAGCAGAAAGCCAGTGCTCCTGCGGGGAAGAGGAGACCTGGTCTCCCCCAGGAGCCCTCTGGCAAACACCATGCAGGAGAAACCCCCGGCTCTTACCTTCTCTACGTCCACCGTTTTACAGCGGGGATCCATCCGCGTTGAGGTCTGGGCTGCAGCATCCACCGCCTTCTCATCCACCGTCTCAGGGAGGCTCTAAAAAGAAAAGGAAAACCCTGTGGTGAAAGACCGGTGGCAGATGCAGTTGCGGATGGTGGTGGCCATGCCACCCAGGGGCACGGGCAGAGCTTGCTCCTGCCTGCTAAATAAATAAGGGAAAAAAATCTGATGAATTTAAGTCAGTCAGTTCCTGCAGAGCAGGTTCCTGAGGGATGGGGCTGCTGGCGAGCTGTGCTGCCCTTTGAACCATGCACAGACCATCGCGCGCTCGGGTCTTTTCGGAAACCTCCCCCCAAGCCCACTTTTCAGGCCACCCCACCGTGCTGCCAGGAGGGCACTGGGTGCCGGTGCTCGGGCGTTGCAAGGCGGAAGCTCCCGGGCCCTTGGCCAGCGTTTCCCCTTGCAAACGGGCAGTGCTGTAGCACAGCTCACCTTCCTGCAGGCCAGCAGCCTGGCAAGCACCAGCCTGAGCCAGCGCTGCTGCCAGCAAAGCGAGGGGCATCGCTGGGTTAGTGCTCACAACGCCAGCGCCAGGCTCCCTCCTCCCCATCCCACAGCTCTCCAGCAAAACCCCAGCTTGGCATTTCAGTCCCCAAGGAAGCTGGGCTGCCAGAGCCGGGGAGCTGGGCACGGGGTGGAAAAAATGCAGCAGGCGGGAGCTTGCCCCGGGGAAAAAGGCAAAGTGCCCTTTGCAGGGCAGCGCTGGGCCAGGCATCTTCGCCACAGGCTATGCAAGATGGTGTGGGGGTTTGGTTTGGCTAGAAAGGGCACACCGAGGCCCAGGGGACCCGCTGGTACGGCAGTGGCAGGATGAAGCCCAGGCTGCGGTCCCGCTGCCAGGCTTGGCTGAGAAACAGGAGGAACCTGCCTTGTCTGATGTTTGGAAGCAAATGCATCGCCGGCTGCCAGCACCGGCCTCCTTCTCGTGGCCCTGCCAGCTCCAGAGCTGGCCCTGCCGCCAGCGGGGGGCTTGGCGAGGCCACAGCGTGCCCGTGCAAGCCCTGAGCTGGCCATGGCCCTCAGCGGCAGTGCCAGCAGCCTGCCAGCTCCCCAGGCAGGACGTGCCAAACATGCCTTTTCTCCCGCTTGAGTTACCCATTAACCTGGCAGCAGGGTACGGCACGGCCTGGCAGCCCCAGCACAGCAATGCCCGCCGGGGTTTCCAGCTGTGCCACTTGCAGCGAGAAAGGGTTTTCTCCTGGCAGCCGCGGCACAAGCGGGGCTCCTCGACGGATGCTGTCTCCGCTGCTCTGAGAGGGATGCGATTCCCTTGCGGGATGTGAGGGCATCGCATCCCTGTTGGAATAACCGCCGCCCCGCCAGCAGCCGCAGGAGGAGCTGGGATGCAGGAGGACTGGAGTCACCTCGCCAGGGCAGGCAGGACTTTACTCCGTGCTGTACCAGTGATGCCGAGGCAGGGCCTGGGTGCTGTTTGCCGACAGCGGGCACTCCTTGCCAGCTGGGCTCGCATCCCCTTTCCCGGGCTAGCTAGGTTTCAAGCCTCATCTCACCGGTACAGGAGCTGCGCTACCCAGCCCGGAGGCAGCCCCTCGCCCCAGTGGAGTGTGCAGGGGATATTTCCAGCCAGGCTGGACGTGAGCAGGCATCAATTTTAAGGCAGGCAGAGCGTCAGTGCGAGCTGACGCTGTGGACCACCACACCTCCCTCTGCAAGGCTCCCCACCACTATTTTCAGCTTTGTATGCTCCGTCCTTCAGCCAGACATCCTGAAACCCTGGGGGAGGTGGGATGCCTTGAAATCCAGCCGAGGATGGTCAAGTTACAGTTTTGCCTCTTCCCCGCAGGTGCTTTGGAAGAAAATTTGGCTTTAAGAGAGAGGCGGCTTCTCCATCCCCTGAGAAATGAGTCTGAGCTCTCTACCTCAACGCTTGCACCGCAGCCTCTCCGGCAGCAGGAAGGATGCTTAAGAAAGGCAGGCTGACGCAACACCCTGGCACCTCTCCTCCCCTTTCCGAAATGTCCACACACCTCCAACTCCCCTGGCCATGGATGCCCGAGCACCACGTTGTGGCCAGAGGCTTCCTCGTCCTCCCAGGTCAGGGAGGCGTACGGGGGGGCTCGGACCCCACCTCGCCGGCAGCACCTGGGCTGGAGATGACGGGTGCCACCAGTGAGATACCATTGCCCCGAGTGCTACGGCAGCTCCCTTCCAGCGCCCAGCCTCGCCTGAGTCACCTCCTCCTCCTCTTCCTCGGCTGGGGAGCAGGAGGAAAGCTCTCCTCTTCTTCACCCTGGGGCTGGCACCGAAAGGACCGGCAGCCATGGCGCAACCAGGGTGTGAGCCATGCCTGCGTGCCCCGGCTGGCTCCCCAGAGCGGTAGCATGCTCCTGCCTGCCCCAACCGCACAGGGGCTGCATGGGGACTGATCCCCACCAGCACCCAGATCAGCGCTGAGGCTTCTGCCTGTCCTCCTCCTCAAAATAAAGGCGGGTTGGAAGGAGGCTGAGAGGGTCTTTGCAAGCGCCAGGCTCTGCCCGTCACCCGTGGGTGATGCTGATGCATCTGAGTCGTCCCCAGGCAAACAGGTCCTGCCAGCAAAGATGCGCAAGAGGCCTGATGTAAAGAAGGGAAAAGTTAATGCCTACAAAGCGCTGCCTTCCCGCACCGCCGCCCCGGAGAGTGGGAACACCGGGGAGGTGCCGGCTCTCCTGCTGGGAAGCAGCGGGGCCAGACAACCAGGGCGCAGCGCAATGCGGTGACCGGGTGACCTGGCATCCGCCTCCGAGCATCCCACTGCCCTGCATGGGTCAGGCAGGGCTGGGGGGAGCTCGGCGTCGCTCCTGTGCCAGCTACATCGCCCTGGTGCTGCCCGGCATCAAGGCTCATGGTGTTAAAAGAAAAACAAAATGCAGCTGTGATAGGAGCAGGTACAGACAGGAGGGACGGTCCGGCGTGGGGTCTGATGTGCCTGGGACGCAGGAAGGAGGAAGAGCTGGAAACCTCCCCCTGGCTCAAATTTGTGATATCCACATGGGACAAGCTGCGTTGGCAATGCAGGGCTCAGGCATGTAGCACGAGGACACCCCACAAGGCACGGGGAGCCCAAGCGAGGTCCCTACCCACGGTGGCATGCTCCCAGCATCACCATCCCACCAGCATCACAGTTCCCAGGCAGCAGCTGGCAGAGCCCCACGAGGCTGCGTCTCAGCCCATTAAACCCTGGGTGCAGCAAGACTATTAAAAGGAGGTTGAATTTAAGTGGTTCTAATGATAACAATAAAAAATAGCTTCTCCTTGTTACAACACCTCCAAATAACGTGCGAGCACCTATGTTCGAGGGAGCTCAGGCTGGGACGGACGGAGAGCCAGAACAAGCCTGACATGCAGCAATGCGGGCGAG
The DNA here is from genome assembly GCF_047370975.1 of Nipponia nippon. NCBI lineage: Eukaryota > Metazoa > Chordata > Aves > Pelecaniformes > Threskiornithidae > Nipponia > Nipponia nippon. Next base: position 32,744,719 of record NW_028262391.1, read on the forward strand.
AGGAAGGGGAGGACACCAGCCCCGAGAGGGACAGGGGATTTGCCGTGACTCATGGCCACATCACGCACCCCAAAGAGGCTGTGATGAAAGTCTCTCATTGCTTAAATTGGAGGGGTAATTAGATGATCCAGTTTCCCTCTAGCAAAGCTGTTAAAATCCACTGTCTAGTTTGGGTAATTATTGCTTCTTGCTTTGATCTCCCCTATAAATTCTGTTTGCATAGATAAAAAGTTTTGGGGGTTAATTTGTCCTTGGCCAAATGGGGCTGGGTGATGGATGGAGCCAAGCCGAGCTCCCGAGAGCCGCATGAAGGGGCGCGGAGAGACGTGCCGGGGGGGTGAAGGCTGGCTCTCATCTTCCTCTTCACCCCTCCTGCATTAACACATTTTTTTTCCCCCTTTCAAAAATCCTCAAAGTCCCTGGGCATAAGCAGGGGGGATGCTGGATGCCCGCAGGACCACAGGCTCCTGCGTCCCTCAGCACGGGGATGGTGCAGCCCTGGGACCTCCGAGGGGCAAGGAGAGGCATCGGCAAAGCTGTGGGGGTCCGGAGCCAGACCAGGGCCAGGCAATGCCTCCTTCAAAGCGCTGCTTGGGGTATGCCTGCCCGAAAGCAGCCAAAGCAAGAACCCAAGCGCCACCGAGGGCGTCGACTCCTCCCATCTCCCTCCAAAGGGGATTTTTGGGGGGCAGCAAGTCCAGCAGAGCAGCTCACACATCAGGTGCATGCTGGACGCAGCACGGCCAGCCTCACCGTGCAGCAGGCAGCTTTTTCCCCCCTCCCCCTGTGCTACAACCCGGGATGGTTTATCTAGTGCCAGGTAGCGTCTGATCTCCCAGCGCCCCGGCATTATCACACCGTGTATTTGCATTGGGACGGTGGCAATTCCCCTCGGCGCAGGCTGCGGTATGAGAACTCGTTTGTCCGGTACCTTCCTTCGCCCCAACCCGTCGGGCTCGTCACGCCTGCGAGGAGGCGGCAGCAACGAGTGTCCCAACAGAGGAGGTGCCATCGCTGGGATCTGGGGAAAGAGCAGGCATCGCACCGAGGCCGAACAAAGCCCCGTCTGTGGCGCTGCCGCCGATCGGGGCCGAGGCTGTGCCGCGGGGAGGAGAACCAGCAAGTGCAAACAACCAGCTCGGAGGGACCGACCGGTCACTGACCCTGCTGGGATGTCCCAAGGGGAAAGCGGCCACTGGCCTGGCAAAAGGGGCTGGGCCGGGCCCACTGCTCCAGCATCCAGCGCCGGTGAGGGCCAGCAACGGGGGCAGCAGTGCCCGGTGCCACGTTGCCTCCTGGAAGTTCACCTGGCAGCGGTGCTTCCCTGGGGTGTTTTCCCTTCTGCCTGGGCAGCAGCTGAGCGCGGGGCTGGCACGGCGAGGACGGCGCTGAGTCATGGCCACCCTTGCCCCGCGCCCAGACGGTTAGGGAGGCGGCCGCGCTCCTCTCCCCAGCGGCGGCCACTCATTGCTGGCAAGCCCCGGCACCCAGCACCCCGGTCCCTGGCCGAGCACTGGCAGTACCAGGAAGGGTGCCCTGTCCCATCACCTGCCCCGTGCCACATGGCCCCACAAGCCAACACCGAGCTGCACGTCCCCACCTCTCACACCCCTTTGGAGACCCAACACCTCCACACGGTGCTGGCACGCCAGGGTCACCCATGAGCCCTGCCTCCCGACACGGCCAGGGTGGGATGTCACCATGGGGTGGGACCTCATAGATCCCAGGCTCTGTGCTCCCGGGACATGCTCTGTCACATGCCCTGAGGAGCCTGAACCCTATGCGCCTCGGGATCCTCTGCACCTCAGGCCCCACAGACCCCAGTCCCACAGACGCTGACGGCCCCACAGACCTCCCGGAACCAGTGTGCCCCATACACCCGGGACCTTTGTACCCTGTACACCTCAGGCACCACCCAGCAGGACCCCAGGAGCCTCAAACACCCTCTGCCCCATACACCCCACATGCCCCATACACCCCAGACGCTCCACAGCCCGGACCCCAAGCATCCCGTGCAGCTCCAACCCAACACACACACCATGTCCCATACAGCTCAGACCTGCACCTGGGTGCCCTATACAACCTATACGCTATGTGCACCCCAAAGACTCCACGTATGGCTCAGATCCCACGCAGTCTGGACTCGGGGTGCCCTATAGACCGTACACGGCTCAGATCCCCCACAGCCCAGCCCCGGGGTGCCCTATAGACCCTGTATGGCTCAGATCCCACACAGCCCGGACCCGAGGTGCCCTAGAGACCCTGTACGGCTCAGATCCCGCGCAGCCCGGCCCCGGGGTGCCCTAGAGACCCTGTACGGCTCAGATCCCGCGCAGCCCGGCCCCGGGGTGCCCTAGAGACCTTGTGCAGCTCGGACCCCGCGCACCCGGGACTGGGGGTGCTCTACAGACCCCGCACTGCTCAGATCCCGCACAGCCCGGCCCGGGAGCACCCTACAGACTCTGTGCACCCCGGAGCCGGGACAGCCCCGCAGACCCCGCACGGCCCGGAGCCGGGGCATCCCGCAGAGCACCGGCCGTACCTGCTCCTCGCCGGGCTCCATCTCCCCCACGTAGTACTGCTCCAGCCAGCGGCGGGCGTTGGCCGAGTGCCGGTGGGGCGGCCCGTCCAGCTGGGCGCTCACGTCGGTGCCGGCCCGCCGCCTCAGCAGCTGCTCCCCGCCCGGGTGCAGCCGCACGAAGCCGCTCAGGTCGTAGAGGCGGCGGCGGCAGCGGACCAGGCAGGCGCCCTGCTGGCAGCGCGCCCGCACCTCCGCCGCGCTGAAGGAGCGCGGTGCCGCCATGGCCCCCGCCGGCCCCGCCGCCCTGCCCGTCCCGTCCCGGCCCGGCCCGTCCCGGCCCGCTGTCGCTCTGCCGCGCTCTGGCGGCACCTGCTCATCTGCATACATGCATATCCCGACCGGCCACGCCACGCCCCCCCGCCGCCCGTTGGGTCGCGACGGGGGAGGGGCGGGGTTTGGGGGGGAGGCCCCGCCCCGCCTCAGGTGCCCCGCTGGGGGGGAATTGGGGAGGTGCGGGGGGCACCCTGGGAAGGGTGGTAGCCCCGGGGGTGCCCCCCGCACCTCCCCAGTGGCCAAGGAGCCCCAGCCCCCGGAGAGCGGGGGACCCTGGGGCCATCCGTGTCCCCCCTCCCCCGGCTGTTTGCAGATTTATTTCGCTGTTTAATTAAATTTCCCACATGCAATCACCCTGGGCGGGCGGCACTGCAGCCCCAAACTCCCCCTCAGTGAGTTGCGGGCAAATAAATCGCGATAAGAAGAAAGGAGGAGTTTTTCTCCCCATTTTTTTTGGAAAGGCTTCCCTCCAAGCAGACGCTGGGATTGGGCGGGGGGGTGCTTTGGGGTGACACCTTTGAGCACAGGGGCAGGCCACGTGCCGGCAAATTTTGGCGTCGCCGGTCGCGCCAGGCCGCAGCCGGTGATTAAGGTGGGGTTTGCCAGCTCAGGAATGGGGAGCCCACCCCGGTCCCCCGGCTTTGGGGCGCTGCAGGGTGCCGGCGGGCACGGCATTAAGCGAGGCCTTTAATCAAGACGGATGCCGAACCCGCCATGGTGGCTGGCATCGGCTCCACCTCCCCACCTGGCTCCCGGCATCACCCCGCCACCAGCTTGGGGGCAAAAGTCCCTTTTTTTTGGGGGGATGGGTTAATTTTCCACCCCGATGGGAGCAGCAGGGTTTGGGGGGGCACGTCCCCAGCTCGGGCTGCCGTGGTGCATCCTTGGTGCAGAGGGGTCCCATGGAGGGGTTTTTGGGTTGGTGGTCAAAAGCATCCTTTGGGGGCCAGGTGGGGGGGCCGGAGGGTGGAGGAGCCCCGAGAGGCTGCCAGGAGACCCCAAAGGAGGTGCCAGGGGGTGGGATGCCCCGCTCTCCTGCGGGGCTTTCCCAACGCCCTCCGCAGCCTGGGGTGGCGCCGGTCCCAGTGGGTGAGCTCAGCCCTCCAGTGCGGCAGGGTGGCTCCCGGGTGGGGATTAAGGTTTTTTGGGCGAGGTGGGGACAGAGGCGGATCCAGGTGAGCCAGGGCGTTCAGCCGGGGGCCACTGCACCCACATGCCAAACCGGGTGGGCACCCCAGACCTCAAGCGTGCCCGGGGTGGGCGCAATGGCCACCACCCCATGGTGGGGTGGCTAGGGGAGGCAGAGGGGACCCCCGGCCATGACCCCACCACGCCGTCCCCACCAGCTGTGCCACCTCCCTGCCGCCTTGGCCGGTCCTGCCAGTGGTGTGGGTCCAGGATGTCCTTCGTGGCCCAGCCCTGCCATGGCATCCCGCAGCCACGGCGGTGGTGGAAGCAGAGGCCCCAGCGCTTCCCGGTCTATCCCGGCCTCTCCCCGCAGCCATAGGGGCTGGCGAAACCAGGGAAAGGCATTTCCTTCCCTTCCCACCCACGCCTCGATCAGCCCTCGCGGGCAAGGAGGGTGAGGGAGGGCAGGCTGGGCGCCATGGTGATGGCCCAGGAGCTGGGGGGATGCACCTCACGCCTGGGTTTTGGGGTGTCCAGGTCCCTTGGGTACTCTGCGCTGCAAAGGGCCACACTGGGGGCTCGCTCGTGGTCCCAGCTCAGGGCAGGGAGGGATCTGGCCTTCGCCAGCCCCGGGTTCCCCAGCACGGCACAGGGTGCAAAGCTGCTGGGTGCGCCGGTGGGTCTCTGCTCCTGTCCTCTCCCGAGCACGCGGGGTTTGCCGTCCCCAGCTCCACCACGGCAGGGCTCGGGGACATCAGCGAGCCTGTTGTGAGCTGACACCCCACCTGCCCTCATTCCAGGGTGCTGACGGCTCCCGGGCTGCGTGGTGGGGGCTCTGTCCCCCACGCAAGGGAGAGGGGCGTCCCCAGGGTGGACAGGGCGACCCCCAGCTCTGCCGTGAGGATGGAGATGGGGGAGCAGGGGGACCCGTCACCCCCAGGAGCAGGGATGCACCGAGCACTGATGGCAGGGGGAGAGGGATGGTGCTGGACCCAGCTGTACGGCAGACGCTGCCATAACAGCACCAAGTCAGCTGCAGAGGGCTTTGCCGATGGCCACCGGTCCCCACCACCGTCCCCGTGCTGTGCCGGCCCCCGGGGCGAGCAGCATCAGGGAGCGGAGCCAGCTGATGATCAGCCTGGCCGAAACAAGAGCAGCCAAATGGTTTTGGCTCATCAGTTCCTGAACTGGTTTACCCACCAGACAGACGGACAGACGCTGGGGCCGGTGCAAGGGAGACAGCAGGAATGCGCCGCTGGGCTTTGGGCAGGATCAGGCCCTGCAGCGCTGGCACAGGCGGACGCAGGGTTAATGGGGCTGTTCCGCAGAGGAGGAGGGGTCCGATACAGACACTTGGAGGAGCCGCAGCCACAGGGAAAGGTTTCCCTTGGCACCTCCTCCGATACCATCATGCCTCGTTTTTCTGCCAAACTGATCACAGGGGATTAAACTTCCTTCTCTGTATATATGAGGAGCCTCAGCGGGGACGGGGAAGGCACCCCACACTCGTTACACCCCTGCTAGCTCTGCGGAGCCCAAAAAGGGTTTAGAAAAGCTGACGGTGGCCCAGAGGGCAGAGCGTGGGCTGTCGTGGGAACCTTCTCCTCCAGCCATCCTTGGGAAAGCCAGAGTGGATGCACTGCTCGCAGCCCTGGGGATGCGCTCAGCAGGCAGGTGAAGCGAGTCTTGCCAAAGCAGCTGCTCGGGGCTGGGCCAAAGGCCCCCCGCGCTCGGCATCCTCCTCTGCAGCGACGGGCAGAGAAGGGTGCCAGAGCAGGCGGGAGGTGTGGTGGCCCCATCGCCGAGCGCTGCCGGTTGGGGATGCGCAGGCAGGGCTCTCTGGCCAGCAGCAGCGGTGGTGGTCTGAGATGGATCTTCCCTCCCTGGAAGTGCCCGGTCGCTCCTGGAGGCCCGGCAAACCCGTGGCACCACTGACGCCTCGAGGACAGCGGTTTCACACCCGTCCCACGCGGCCTGCGAAGCACGCGCTCCTGCCTCGCACCGAGCGGCCAGTTTAGTTCGATGCCCCCCAGTTCCTGCACTGGCAGAAACCACGAAGGGGTCACCCGCCTCCCCGGCACACAAGACGGACTGTGGCCTACGGCGCTGCCCTTCAGCTGGATGCTCTATTTGATTTACGCCCCCGGAGCCGGTTCGATGCGCGCTGGCACACTCTGTGCTGAGACCTGCTTCCCGACCAGCGTCTGCCTCCTCTCCCCCTCCTGCTCCCTTCTCTAAGGCCTGAAATTCAGAGTGAGATTTGGCCAGATTTGGGAACTTTTGGCACTTTACCAAGTTATTCCAAAGAGCAGGCAGGTAAGAGGACAAGCAGTTGGGGGGCAGAGCAGATGAAGGGGCTGGTGTGGGTCACCAGTGCAGCAGCACGCCCCATTTCTGATCATTTATTCCAGACAGGGACTGCCGAGCACAGCGAAGGCAACGCATTTCTCTTCTCGCCAGGCTGCAGGCAGGCGAGAATAAGGCATTCCTGTTTCCTTGCAATAGTCACTTCTGCATTGAGCAAGACCACTCCCAAAGCAACCACCACACATGCTGCAGGGTGTGAGACAAATGCTCGCAGCGTCCGGGAAGAAATTCCACCTACCTGTGCAGGGTTGCACGAACAGCCATGGCAAGTGCTTTTCCGCCTTCCTCTGAAGCGCCAGCCGCCCTCCACCTTGGAGGTATTCAGATCCTATGGAGATAGACTGTAATGAACTGTAATAACACACATAAATACCACAATCTGACAGTCCGTCGCCTTTAAATAACAAGTCTCCTTTCCCTTCCAACCTAATGCGCACTCAAGCACGGAAATGAAAATACTTCCGAGCTGAATGGCCGTCACGTAGGAAGGCGGAGGCCGGGAGCCCTCTCCCCACAGCTCCTGGCTGAGCACACCCTCGCCCGAGGGCCAGCGCAGCACCCACCGGAGCACCCGCCGCAGCGCCGGGCAGGACCCCGGTGCGCCTGCCTGCTTGCCAGGGGCACAGACGGTGCCCGGGGCCTTCCCAAACTGCAGGATGCGGGGTTTGGTTCACCAGCAGCTCAGACACCGCCCGGCTGCGTTTTCGCAAGAGGTGCATCACGACCTGCAGGCACTTGCCAGGCTGGCATGGCACCACAGTGCCACACGCTGTCACATCGTCCCTGCACAAACGCAGCTGCTGCGAGAGCCAGGGTTGGGGGGCCCAGCAGCAGCCGGTGAGCCCCCCAGCTACTGCAGGTCTCTGCTGCCACCGGGCACAGGTATCCGGAGGGGGACCCCCACTTTGGAGTGCGGGGAGAGGGCCAGGGGGTGCCATGCTGACCGCCACGCTGGGAGGGAGAGCTGCCAGGGGCTCCCCACAGTGGGAGAACTAGCACAGCAACACCAAGTTCTATCAGAACAGCACTTAAAAAAATAAATTTAATGTTTTAATGTTTTAAGATACACCATCTGTTTATTCCACAGCAGGATCCCACAGCCTGAGTTAGCGCAAAGGTTGGGAGCGGGCACGGCACGTGGCCCTGCTGAGCAGGCAAGCGTGGGAGGAAGGGATGAGCGCCAGCGTGGGGTGGGGGGTAACCCCAGCGCGCTCATCCCTGACCACACATTTGCCCCAAACCAAAGCTCAGGCTGAAGCCTGCTCTGGAGAGGCACAGGGTGTGCACACGACCACGCAGGCAGGGGCCCAGCAGCGTCCCCGGGATGGGAGGGCCCAGCAGCCGCAGCCCCAAGCAGACGGATCGATCCGGTACATTCTCCAGTTGAAGCTTCACAAGGAGAAAAGGCACAAACCTTTTGCCTCCGTGCATCCCACCACCCTTCCAAAACCCCTTTTCCCCTAGAAATTGCTGCCTCTCCGGCTCAGGAGCCTCATCACTCAAGCACACCGGCAGCAAATCTCAAATTATTCATTGATTCCCCCCCTAGAGCCTGGAGAAAACAGCCAAAAGGAGTTGCACAGAGCAAGCGTCCTTGTGTTTTCCCAGTAAGGAAGCCAAGGCTTTCTGAAACGCCCTCAGGTGCCACCATCCATGGAAACACTGCGTGGATCCCAAATCCAAAAGGCAGATGCCTTTCCCAGTCACCAGGACGTGTCACTGACAAGACAGGGACAGGCAAGTTAAAGTGCATTTTATCACCCGGTCCGAGCAGGAGATGGAGACACCTTAAGAATAATGGTACTAAAACTGCTGGAAGAAAGCAACTAATCCTAGTGACCTTGGGCACACGGCTGGGCTTCTCACACCAGCCGCAGGTACTGACCAGTGAGTAGGAAGCTACTTAGGAAGTAATCCTGAAAAACGTAGTTTCATTCTCTTGGTTTAAGGGGTAATCTAAACGATGTAAACAGCCATTCAAGATAAGGACCCTGTGGCTTCCAAAAGTAACTCATGTCACAGTCCCATGGACTATTTGCTCTTCGAGTGCAGTTTACAGTTTGCCTTTAGAGCTCACTGTTGTTTGCAAATTATTTCTGCCTTAACTGTGCAAAGACAACTATTTTGCTCACTTTGAGCCCCTGTAAGGAGGCACCTGGAAAGACACTACGTAGCTGGAGCAAGCGTGGTTCTGCCAGGCGAGCCTTTTCCAAAGGAGCTTTTTAACACCTCCTCATCCCAATGGAGACTAGCCAATATTCACACACCCTTCTGCAGGAGTGTGCAATTTTTCTGGTCTGGCATCCATCGCCAGCAATGGACACAGGGAGTTTGGTCAAATCAGTCTGAAAGCAACTTGGGAAGCGTAGGAATACTGGAAGCACTTGTAAACATCACTGCAGCGCACCGCCAGGACATCCTGCTTCAGCTCCCCATGGCATCTCCTCCAGACACTGTGGAGCAGAGCTGATTCAACATGGTTCGGGAATTAAACATTAAGTCCAGTTCACGGGTGCCCTGCTGTCACCACTGCTCAGAAGGTGCTCTCGAGCAGGCAGTGGCATCCGCAGCCTGTGGGACACACCTCCTGGGTGCGAAACCACTCCATCATATGGCTGGTGTGGCCTCCGTGTCCGCAGGTCAGGCAGAAATTAGAGGAGCCTCGCACTGCCACGTGGCAGATAGCGCACTGGAAGGTGAAGCCCTTGCAGATGGCGCACTGGGTGCCGCGCACCTCGCTGCGGCAGTGGCTGCAGTACACGCCGAACTCTGGCCGGAGGAAAGAAACGGAGAGCAAGACTATTAGTGCTGGCAGAATCATGGACAAAGAAGCCCTGCATACAGCACCCTCCGTTTGACAGATGAGTCCCCTGAACCCAATGCCCAAGAGATCTGCCTCAAATCTCCTTCAGGGTGGGAGAATGGTGACTTATAGAGGTCTTAGTTTGGTCTCCATATGGGAGCAAAGACATGGGCAACCAGCGTGCCGGGGCACAGACTGGCCCACCGATTCCCCTGACAGCTAAACTGCTGTTGGCTGGGAACATGCGTCAGATTCCTAGCTCGGGACACGCTGACACATGCTGCGGAGGTGAAGGCTTCCCGCCGGTCTCGTCTGCCTCACATCACTATGAAGTGTAGCTAAGAGTAAATGAGAACGGCCTTTGTTTCTCATCAGGGAGAGAGCACAGAGCACGCTCGATGGGTACTATATCAGTGTTGTGACTATTATCCACGGAGGGGCAATGGCAGTGGTCGGAGTCACCAATTTTCACTCCAGTTACTCCCCAGGAGGAGACGCTGGTGACAAGGTGAGACTGTAACAAGAGCTAAGCAAGCAACCGCTGATTCTCTGGCATCTCTCACCCGCTTCTCTCCTCCCAGGTTAGAGTGCATCTTTTCCCAGAGGCCTAGGGAGAAGATGGAAGCTGTCCTTACGTGGCAGTTCTGGGCAGCTATGCTGCTGAAAATATTTTGGGAGAAACGTTCTATTTGCCCGTTTCTTGGCTAGCTCACCCACAGTTAAGAGATTGTGCAATTTTACGCGTGCAGCTAAGAACACTTCAGCCCAGAATCAGAGATTAGGACAGTGCATGTCTGGGCTCTTATTCAGAGGGAATAAAGAAGAGCCATCAGCATAAAGAGCTGAACATTGCTCGCGTAGCAGTATGTGTGTTTCCAGCTTTGCCGGAGAGACTTTACAGTCTACAAATCCCTTGAACCAACATCTGCAAGCATCATCTCCACCCAGAGCTGCGAAGAAGCTAAAACCATTTGCTGGCAGACCTAACTTCTGGACAGATCCAATGGACGCTTTTCATCCCACTGCATGTTCCGAAGCCCCTGAGGCAGAGCTGTGTCTGCCTGGGCAGCCGGAGCAGACCGAAGCAGGGACTCACCAATTCCTTTGTGGGGATCAGGAGGACAAGAGACAAACTTCAGAACCTCAGCCCGCTTCTCTCGCAGGCCCCAGCGATAAAGGATTTCTCCATAGCACTTCTTAAAGTCATCAAATTGCTGAGTATTGGCAGGATCCAGGAGCCTAGAGGAACACAGAGCAGTGTCATCCACCTGATTGACTCTCTGAGACTCTGGTTGCAATCCTCTTCCCAGTGACGGCTATGCAACCAGCTCACATTGCTAGAAGAGCAGCAGATTACTTCCCCTGTGTTGCTGAAACACTGCTGAACACTAACTGGTCTGGCCTTCACTTATTCTACACTCAAGGGTGTGATGAATGGGTGGACTACCCTCTGGGGCCCCCACCATGGCCACTTACAGATGTATCATATGCCACCCCAGCAGAGTCGATCTGCAGTACGAAGCTTCTCCAAACGACTGTCTGAATGAAAAGGTCTAGAAGCAGGTGTGCTACTTCCCTTCTAGTGCTCACAGCATCAACAGAGACCTGGCTAGAGAGTTCCAGATGACTTGGGCACAGAGTGACGCATCCCTGAATACTCCCAAGGCACGCTATAACCTACCTTTTGTTTTTCTCATGCTGGTCTTTCTCACGCTCCCGATGATCGGGATACATTAGGTTTCCATAGCGGAAGTCATCCGGAGAAGACTCACACCAGGGAGTGGAGGCCTGCTCTGTGTCTTTGTTTGCTGCAAGCATCAAAAGGTTGTGAGCATACCTCAGAAAGCACAGCACTCATGAGCACGACCTCGTCAAAACCGGGGTGGGGAAGGAGACATGGAAGACCACACATTCGCACACCCCAGTTTTCTCTCTAAGACATGGTCGTATCACCTTCTGCATTCCTACAAACACTGCCCTGACTCAGAAAACTAAGTGCCAACCTCTACTTGCCAGTGCTCCTACTGCACTTCTGGTGACAGGATGGGAATGGGGATCATCAGGCAGAGAAATCTAACATGGAGGAATCCCTTTTGCCTTCCACTTTACACAAAAAGTATCCAGGGAATCAATCCCACGGAGTTTGCTTGGGAATGTTATCCCTGGCAGGCCTGGGCTCCTCTTTCCTAGACAGGGAGGACTCTCATCACCAGGGCTGCTGTTACGTAAAGGGGCATCTGTATGTAAGGTATTGCCCTGGGGGCAGGGAGAAGACTGCTAATAACTGCTACAAGACAACATCAGCTCCATTAACTCCCATTCTCCACTCTTCCCCATGTCACAGATGCCTTGATATTGCACTGAAAAGTTACAGCTTTGGTGCTAACAGGGCTGATGCTGCCCCAAGGCCACGTATATCACTAGGAATCAGGCAACAGCTTCAACTCTGACACTGGAGCCCTTAAGAGTGACTTGTCTTTGACACCTTCACAGTCAGCAGAAAACGTCCTTAGGCCCGTGGGTATTCATGCCACCGAGAACCGAGCCTTCCCAACCGCTGCTGTTTTTCCAGTGGGAAGAGAAAGCACAACATTGCTTTTTCCCCTGAACTCTGTGGAATTAGCTGGCTGATGACCCTGCGAGGCCACTCTCGATAATCGCTGAACGATCATGGCAATTGGGAGAAGTGCCTGAGAACTGGAGGAAAGCAAATGTCACTCCTGTCTTCAAAAAGGACAAGGAGGACCCAGGGAACCGCAGGCTGGTCAGCCTCACCTCGATCCCTGGGCAGGTGATGGAGCAGCTAATCCTGGGAGCCATTTCCAGGCACACGAAGGACAAGGAAATTATCAGGAGTAGTCGGCATGGACAACAGCCTCAAACTGTGCAAAGCGCTAGGGCTGTGGAAAGCTTACAGCATCAAGGCAGCATCGAGGCAGCCACCCCTACTGTTTGCTATAGCCAGGCTGGAAACAGAATGGTACAAACTGGTCCCTCTCTTTACTTGTCTCCAGCTGGAAAAGGTAGCAGTGGGAGCTCTTGGCTCTGGGTTAACCTGCGATCCAGGGGCCTAGCTCGGTATGTCTAGGGCGTTTGTAACAGTTTTTCCCAGTTGGCAGCATGCTACAGAAGTCAGAAGGGGCAGGACTGCTGGAGCATTGACACAGTTACTGCAAGCCCTGCTCAGTTCCAGCCATGGGGTCACATCACGTTGGCCAAACCCTGGAAAGCTGCTCTGGCAGAGCACCTCTGCAATCACAGCCTGTACTAACTCCCTTCTTTCCCCACCACAGGCACCATCCAAAACCTAGGCCAGAAAGGAGGCAGATTCCTCTGATTACTACCCAGGTCTCAGTACCTATGCTCCAGCCTCCAGTGCCAAGTCCAGGATCTGACATGCTGGAACAGGAACCAGAGGAAGTAAAGCTCGGCTGTTGAGGGGGAAAGGAGAGGAAATCATGTCATCTACATGAGAGATGTTCAAAGATATCCAAGACAACTAAGAAAGCAACGGCGGTCATACATATCGGCTGTGGGAGGCCAGGTTGGAGGCACGCTGAGGAAAGGGGCCGTAGGAGTTTGGGCACCCCTGTAGCCTGGATTGGGCTTCAAACACGCTGCACAGCATGGCCAGGGTCTGCACATCGTGGAGCTGCGAATAATGAGCCAGCCTGGGAAATGAAAAAGACAGACAGTATGAGACTGGGAAGACTTCAGTGGCAAAAGCATTGAGACTCCAGGGCAACTAATTTCGAGCTTGTTGCATAAATCAGTTTGGGTGACATTACGGCCCACGGGAGGCATGTGCGCTCTGCAGGACCGGGTTGTCTTTTCCATCACACCTTTGAGGAGCCAAGTCCTCCTTCTGAAAACACTCGTGGCCTAACAGGTGGGAGAAAGATAGGAGCTCTGGGAATCCAGCAGTACTCGTGGCCTGATTATCCTGAGTTTGTGCAGCTTCAGGAACAAGGTCCACAGAACTGATTTTAACTGGATGTAAAGCTGGAGCCATTAGACTCACCCCCAGCCACAATGTCTTTTTGACAAAACCCTCTACAGGCAAGCATGTTGCATCTATATTTCAAGGCAAAACCTCAACACAAGTTTTCTGGATGGCCGTGAAGTTCCTGGATTGCTCTGAGAGCGACGAAGAACAACCTATGCTCCCCTCCCACTGCTGCCACATAGCAAGAAAGAGCTAGGTCAAGCAATAGTATACAAAGTACACTACACAAATCCTGTGTCTCCAAATAGGGCATATCAACAGATAACATCAATTACTAATTATGTCCCCTCCTGAACAGATTCACTGGCAGGAGGACAGCTGTTGCTAACACTTGGCTTTGAGACCAGTTGGAATGATTTTCCAGTAATGCTACATGGCAACAGCGAATCTGAAGGTGGACAAATCAGCTGCAGCAACACACTCATTTAGGAGGTGGGGAGCAGAAAACCAAAATCCCAAGTCAGGCATTGTGGGCACACTGGAAAGCAGAGCTCCACCTGCACCTGGCCTATTGCTCAACGTTAGCCAAAGAAGACTTGGGTGCTAGATGGGAGGCCAAATGCTGCCTCCTCCATGTCATAAACACACTTGCAGCTTCCCTTCTTGATGCATCTCAGGCTTGAGAGAGGAAAAAAAAAAATGCAAGCCGTGGCACTATTCCAAGTCCGAAATGGTGCCCTACAACATACATAGTTACAGAGGGCTCTGCTTCAGCAACCATTCCCCAGTCCCTCCCCAGCATTCAGACACCTACAAGGACTCCAGTAATTGGCGTCCAAATGGATGTTGTGCCCAAGGTATCTCCAAATCTGGGTCAGACTTCGGTCCAAGACAGAGATCAGTGGCTACCATGGCCAGTGACCAAACCTGGTAAACAGGAAGGAAAAGCATCAAAGCTACAATTAGAAATAACCAGACTCCCAGGGCATAGGTGTGCACAAATTCACTCACAGACAGATAATAATGGAGCTTGCCAGCCTCCCCACCCCCCACCCCCCCACCGCCACCGGCAGCAGGGAACAGTTTCAGCCTCTGTGTCACAAATAATAATATAGAGTAACACAAAACCGAAGCTTTCCCTGTCTCACTTGCTTTGAGTTTGGGTTAAACTTTGAAGAAGAACAGTCTATAGTCTAACAGACCTGTCAGTAGTCCCACAGCTGCTCACTGTGAAATTAGAGAGAAAGAAACAGGAGAAAAACTGAAACAAGGACAGGGCTGAGTACCAGAGAGCACAGAAAGGAAATGGGAAAGACACCACTTGCTACACTGCTATGGAGCACATCTTACACGTAACCTGCAACTCAAGCCTCCATGTCTGCTAGGAACAAGGCAAGCTGCAATACAGGCTAGAGTTACATAGGACAGGGAAAAACAAGCAAGAAACAGAGGTATCTCAGAGAAATCCTGCTGAGGTTATTCCACCAAAGCTCTGGTCCAATGTGGACAAACCAGCCAGCAAGATGAAGCACAGACAAAGGGGAACTAGACCTACCTTCTCTCTCCTGGTCTAGCAGAACCCACCAAGAAGCAAGACAACAGCTTGAGTTTGCTTCTGCTTGGATCAGGTAAGCCTATGCATGTTCCCTGCCCAGGTCTAGGAAGAGCCAAATGCTCAGGAGAGGTGCACAGGCTCCTCTGGCAGTGCCAGCCCGCTCCCATCTCTTTCAGGCACTCCTGAGTCCTGTCAAATGTTCTGTCTCTTGCGACGGACTAATCACATGGAAAAGGATGGGCCAAAATAGCCATTTTTCTCCTATTGCTAGCTGAAGGTAAGGGCCAGCTCTGTTCTAGGGCTGGGTCCCAGGGCTCAGACTCTCTCGGGGAGAAGCTAGCTGCAGTTAGCACCCAGCACCAGTGCAGATGAATACCAAACAATGGGAACGATTACATAAGTAAGACAAAATCACCGATCAAAATGCTGACAGCAGCTAGGCAACTGTGTGCACAGTCACTCCATTTGCTGACTCAAAAGTAGGCTGCATTCCTCGCTTTGCCTGCAGGAATTCCCTGAAAAATGTGCTTCCCTCAGTTTGGCAAAGGGCATAACACAATCTGCCTGCAGCCCTGGGAAGGACTCTCTCGATGCCAAGAGTCAATGAGGTAGAGACCACCTCTGTGGCTGTTCCACGGGCCTTGGTTCACCAACCAGAGACTCCCTGGAACAACTGCTGAACCCTGGTGGCTGTTGGCGTACCAAGGTGACAGCACAAGCCATTTGAGGGTAGCACAGCACGCTGAGGAAGAGGTCTGTTTCAACATAATACCTGTACGAGATCCCTCCGTCCCACAGCCAAGGCTGAGGCAGCATTCTTCTGGCAAGTCTCCTGGATATTATTCACGTTCAGTCTAAAAAGAAAGGAGATAGCTCAGCTCTGGTTGGCACGTTACCTACGAAGGTAGGGAGGGATGGGGGAAAGTGGTACTGGCAGCAGTGAGTAGCCCAGAACTTCCACATTAATACAAGCCTGCAAGCATGGCCAGGATCTCATCCCTTCCTACCCTGTTATTCAGGGATGACTGCCATCCTTCTGGCAACTCCCACTATTCATCTTCCCTAACACACTGCACATCAAGTCCAGCTTCGAACCAGCTGGGACTGATCCTAAGATGTAGTGCTTCCAAGGAGATATCAGACCAAACTTGTGCCAGGATAGCACGAAGCCAAGATTCATTCTTGTCCCTAGAAGCCGGTGTCATCAGTTACATGGTCTTGTTCCCATTCAGCCTGTTGGTCTGCTCTGACTGACCTGGAGGGAGACAGCGGTACGCCGTGGAGAAGCAGACTGGTCTTCAGCCTGTTCCCCAGTAGGATAACGCACCCACCAGGAAGTCTCCGAGAGTCTGGCAAGGTGGGCTGAGGAAACCCACATGGGCATTCCTGCTTATCATCAGAAATCTTCCTGAGACACTTGACACTTTTATTGCTTAAGATCTTACAGCAAATGGAAAAGGGTCAGGCTGTTCACACATGAGATATCCAGAGAAGAAAGGTCCAACAGGTCTTTTTAAAGAACATTCTTTTTAATAATATAGAAAAGAGAGAAGGCAGATTTCTTCTCTCTTTTTTTCCTCACCCTCCTTTAAGAAGGCAAGACTGCTTCTTCCCTGAATGTCCACAGACTGGGAATTCTGTGAAGGACCAGATAGTATTACCAAAGCTAAGGAAGCAAAAATTCAGGAACAGAGATTTTGTAACTATCTGAATTAGACAGTTTGGAAAAAGAACCTTCTTGTTTAAAAAAAACAAACAAACCAAACAGAACTTCTCCATCCTTTCCATTAAAGCAGAAGAACTTGCTGTACTGACACTGTCATGTACAACCAAGCCTCCAAGTTAATGGGTCACTCCAAACACTTCTGAAATTAAAAAGCCTTATGAGCTAACAACAGTCTTATAGTATGAGAATGTGCATTTATTGGGATTTTTAAGCCTGTGCATTTAATTGTGGAGTTTAACATGAGATTTGAAAAAGAATTTGTACTGATAATTTCTCTCTTTAGCCGACGAAAACCTGAACCTGCAGTGATGATGCTGGAGCACGGGTTCAAACTCTGTGTACAATACCCCATCACACTTTTCAGATTTATAGGAGACAAGTCCCCTCTCAGAGGCAGAGAGGGATACCATAAAAAAGCAGCAAGGCAAGAACAGAGGAAGAAGGTAAGGAAGCATTCAGAGATCATTGCTGACTGATTTCGGGATTAAAGCACAGCAATGCCAAAGATGGCTGCTTTCATTTGGGAAAAGGTGCCAGCCCATACTCACATGTAGAGCTCTCCTAGCAGCTTGTGGACAGGCAGCAAGCAGGAAATATCTTGGATAATAACTTTCCCGGCGGCTTTGATGGGTCGATTGTTGGCATCTGTCCCTTCTCGTTTGCTTTTCCACCTCCTTGATTTCTGCAGAACAAATGACAACGTGTTACTGGGGAGGAGGACAGAAAGATTCTCGGGCCAGGGAACAAAGCACTAGGGTCAGGAATAATGCAAGCAGCACCCAAACCTGCCTTTCAGAAGGCTCTGTGTTACCCTGGAAAACATCCATGACATGCCCAGGAGAACAAGCATCTCCATCTGTAGGAAGTGAAAAGCAGGTCAAGGCAGCGAGCTCAAGGTCAAACTCACTCAAAAAGTATTTTGTGAGTTCCCCTGTGAAAGCCAATAAGAGAACAAATCAGCATCGGGATGCCAATCAAACCTGGGCAGGTTTGGCAGGAGGACGGTTCAATTATCATTCTCATTAGAGGTCTGGTCTGGGAACCCTCTGCACACAGACCACCGCTGACTTCAGCTGACATCAGCACAGAGACATGTGGGAGGCAGCCTCTGCTTGCCCTTAGCTTCGGGGCAAGCTGACAGCTCCAGACTGTCTCTTTTGGTCTCTTCTTTCAGTGTTTGAGTACACCCCTGTTTAGCCCCAGGACAGGGCTCCCACCTCCTGCTTTATCAACAGCTTTAAACAAACAACTGGCAGATGATAAAGCAGGGCCCAAGTTTTCCTAGCAAGGATCCTTAGCTACCATGCTCACAGCTACTTACAGCTGGCTCAGGACATAAGGGGGGGGGGGGGGGGGGGGGAAAGAAAGGAGAGGAATCAACACAAGGGAACAAAACCAAGAAGCCAAGATTCCCAAATACTCCCTGTAATAGACACAGAGGCCATCTTAACGCCAAGCTGCATAAAGCTACCTTGGCTGTACGAAACATCGTAGAGTATTTGGCTGGTATCCTGGCCTCTTCCAGCTCCTCGCTCTAGGAGGGTGAGGAGGAGGGATGGGAGGCTGTGCGGCAGCACGACAGGCAGAAGGCACTGGAGCTCTATCGAGAGAAGCACTGGCTGCTACGCAGGGTTCCTAAGTGCAGCGGAGGACGCTTTGCAATGCTGCTCCCCTGTGGCGTGTTCTCTCCCTGACACACGGAGTCCATGCTCCTACGCAGAAGTGTCTCCTGGTCATACTGTTATGGAGGGTGTCCTGAGGCACTTGTGGTGGGACTTCCTACGCCCTATCCGAAGCAGAACAGCCCCTTTGAAGGGGCCAGCAAAAGATGGCTCTGCTTGCTGATGGCTCTGCAAGGCAGGCAGCACTCACACATGCAACACATCAGTGCTCCTAAAGAGCGGGCTGGGCTACAGGAAGAGCAAATCTTTGGCCTGCAAGCAGGGTCACCTCTACTGTGGATATCAGGCCAGCTCTGGGATGGCTGGGTGCCAAACTGCCTTTGACCATGATCATGCAGTCCTGTGAGAACCTGGGCAGGCTTATCACAGACACAAAGTGCCCTTAAAAAAAAAAAAAAAAAGAAAACAAAACAACTAATAACCTTAAGAAATTAATTCTTCCTTCACTGCCTGCCTGGCCCAAGCTTAGGTGAACGTGCTGAGGAGGTCTTGCCATGCTGAGCATACTACTAGCACGTGCCACAAGAAGCAAAAAGGATGTTGCTCCCGAGTGTCACTCTGGACACCGGGTGACCAAGGCTCAGAGGCTCAAGCACAGGCTTGACAGTAAGTGAAGGTGGCGTTTCAGACTTCAAGGAGGTGAAGGTGAATTTTTCCAGGGATGCCTACATGACAGAGCATCACCAGTTCCCCTGATCTTCCACCGCTCCCCAGAGCAAAGAAGAACAGAGTGGCCACGCTGCCCAATATTCAGAGGTGCCAAACGCTGGTGGAAACAGAGCCGTCAGCATTCAGTCCTATGGAAAAGCTGGCTGACTGGGGCATGGTTCTGTTCTCTGCCACATCCCCTCAAGTCCTAATTCATCCAAGCAGAATTTGCCTGCAGTATTTATCTACTGCATCACTCTGAAGCTGAGAAGCGCTATGCAGTGGAAAGTGGCTAGAACATGGTCGGGTGGGAGACCAAACTCTCTTCAGTCCATCATCTCCTGATCAAGGCACTGTCTGGATCAGCTCTGGTTCTCTTGCTGTCGGGCAGACTATACCTCTTTTCATAACACCTAAAAACACAGCTAGCCTTCCCGTGCTGAAGGATGTGGCCTGTATTACAACAAGGTTCCCAAATAATAGTCGCACCTGTACCTCATTCCTTGTCAGGGCAGCCAAATGCTGTCTTCTAGGTGCAGCGAGGAGCTGCTGATGCTGCCAAAACCAATATTTGAGCAAAGCTTGGGAGCCCCAGCACAACAACATGCCATCAGGGCAAGAGCTCAGGCACTGTCCTGGAAGGGCTACCAGGCTTCTCACAACAAAAGCTGTTATTTGTGCTGTGTCTGAGCAGGTATTTGAACCCACGCTTGCAGATGCAGAATCGCATTCTGCAGGTCTATCACCAAGGGCTTCTAGAGCTTGGCAGATAATTTGGAGAGCAACTTGCCACCTCCTGACTGCCTGTAAACCAGCTGCCCCCAGGACTCGCAGCCAAGGAGAGTTCCCTCTGACCGAGGCAGGTTCTCTGCCCCGTCACCGGGAACAGATTCAACGTGCTCCTGCCCTCTGCAAGAGACTGAAGAAGCCTCCCAACAGGCATTTCAAAGACTAGAAACATGGACAACACGTATCATTTTCCACAGGTAATTCAGTCACTTTTTTTTTTTTTGGAGGAGAATGACAACAAATGAGGATGAGAATGGAAAAGAGATCCCATGAATGGTTCCCACTGCTTGCTGTTAGCATATCACCAGACAAATGAAAACACTAAATGTAGCAGAACCCCCTGAAAACTTGGATTCACAACAAAATCGTCCTGTTTTCTTCCTCTTAGCACTGTTTATTTGCTGGCAAAAAGGGAAGCCCTAATGCTATACTGGTGCAGCTCCTGGAGTAGAGTCAGTCGATGGCCATATGCCCCGCCAGTACTACACTTCCATGACCACTACTTCCTGCCCCTCCAGCTGTGACAGAAGAAAATCATAAAAGCCACATGTACAGTCACCTTTAAAAATGTCTGGTTTTTTGCAGCTCAGGTTTGCCTCAGCTACAGCAGCAAAGTGTTAGAAAAAAACTATGATCAGAAGTATGGGAAACATCATGGATGAGGTAAAGCTCATCACCATTGACAGCAGCTCTACTTTGAACCAAATAATTGCTGGCGTTAATTACAGGAGCAGCTCTCCGCCAGGCAGTATTTGAGCACTTTTAACAGGGATTGCCAGAGGCAAGGAGAGCTCTAGCTTGGGTCTGTCTGGCCAAGGTCCACCACAAGGTTCCTCTCTCCCTTCTGCTTCACCTGTTCTCCCAGGAGAAGCTCCCACTATGATGTTATCAAGGCTCACGGGCATTAGGATAGAAGAGAAAATCAGTCTCTTCCTAGGGGCTGGAGCACAGGTCACGAGGGGGAGCAGGGTACATAACGGTTGGAGCTGAAGCAGAAATCAACATGCATGCACCAAGCTAACTATTGACAGCTGAAGGTCAAAGACACAGGTCGGCTGTGCTGCCCCCAACATTTCTAGCTCTTTCTGCAGCCTAGAATCCATGCCAAGGAGAACTCCATCTACCCAGCTGCTCCTGAGAGTTTAAGGAGAGGAAGAAAAGAAAGAAAATAGCTACAGTGATAGTAAATTAAGACTCATCAGTTCCTCAGAGCACCAGAAGGAAAGAAACCAGAGCATTTATGACAAATCATGGGGTTGGAGGTGACAGTGGGGAACAGCACTGAATAATGACTAAAAAAGCCAGCCTGCACCTGCACTACCATACCCAAGGCTGTAATTTGCTGCAATCTGAGGTGATAACGATGGCAGTAAATGGGTTACATGTAGAAACAGATAGCCCAAGAATAAGCCACCAACTGCTTCGTAGCAACCACCATCATCACTGCATACTCAGCAGAAGTAGTTACAAAATGCTGCATGCCTGCTCGGAAAGGATGCTGAACAGTTGGGTGTGTGTGTCTTTGGATCCTGCTGAGGCAGGCAGTGCTGTAAGTAGCATCGTAAAATGTAAAGTGCCTGTTTCGCATAAGCATATACAAAATTTCAGGGTTCGTGGCGTAAACTGGTGTTAGTAGGGCAAAGGGAAAGGTTGCGGACAGAAGGGAACAGACGATGCCAAAGATTAAGCTGCAATAAGGCATTTACAAAGTAAAGAGTTAAACCTGTTCAAAGTCAGGTTCAAGCTGCTTCTCATGTCGTTTTTTTTTTCCATAAAATTTTAAAATTGCTGCCTCCCTGCAGAAAGCTATGCTCCTTTATTCTGAACAACTGCCTACAGATTAACTCCCCCATGCAGGTCACGCAGCACTGCCTGGATTTTCTCTTCAAAATAATCAACATTTACTATTTCCAGCACCTCCCACAGTACTGGGCACCTTCCACAAAGGGGCTAAACAATCTGAGGCACTTTTGAATCAAGTGGCCCACAGCAGGAGTATTTCCTTATAGCTTCCATCAATTAATAGCTGGCACCTGCCTTGAAGCACTGGCATTTCTGAAGCGGAGGCTAGTCACTAGCTAGAAAGGAGGAGGAATAATTCCTTCTTCTAGACTTGCTAAGATCTTGCTTCCCTGAGCACCTCGAGCAATGCTGAGCTCTTCTTCCAGAAGGAAGGCACCTGGTCTGCACAAATAATCCACACCTCTCTTCATGCATGTCTGCGTCTTCGTCTTGGGCACTACTGCCCACTTTAGAGAGCGTGATTAGCCTCCTCCAAAGGTTATCCACAAATACAATCAATCCTTCAAGGCTTGGACTAATCCATGTATCATTTTTAAGTATATGTTACACAAAATTATAACTTTCTCACATCACTACTTGCTCTTCCTTCCCAGTCAGTGACAAGGGAATTAAACCGTGGCCCTTTGTGCACCACAGTTTACCACACCACAAGCTGGCAAGTTCCTTGCTTGGTTGTCTTTCTTTTGCTCTGTTCCTGATCCAAGACAGAACTTCATTTCTTGCCTCCACTGCTCACATCTCTTTATTAGCTCTTTGCAAAAAGCCTTGATGGAGTCAAGTAAATTACTTCTGGTTTCCTTCACCTATTATTTGCTAGTATAGTCTTAGAGCTGTTGTAATTAGGAAGGCTTGATCTTATTATACCAAGTTAAATTAGGTGTTACAGGACTTTATTTTATTCCCTGGTGTCTTATGAATTAACAGCATGAAGGACAGCAGCTGTGAAAAAACAGTTGTTCACACAGACATTAAGAAAAACGGACCTAAAGAGATCATCTTTAAATTGAAATGGAGTTTTCTAAGCTTTGCCTATGCTTGGCAGATGAGCAATGAGAGAGTAATTGCCCAAATTTACAGCACAGCTTGAGCAACGCTGATATCATCAAGATGTTCACATGAATGATGTTCAGGCCTGAGGGACACGTGGACCTGACTAATGGAAAACGACTGTCAGAGTAGTCTCGGAAAGGCAGGTGCCGGGACGGGGGGAGTACCTGCCAGGGTGGCTGGAAGTGCAACCACTCGAACTGCATGCAGGGTGGTGTGATTCCAGGGGCTGGGAGAAGATCACAAATTAAGGAGAAGTTCTATTTATTGTTCCAGGAAATAAGACTTTATGATGCATTGCACCGAGAATAGGCAGCTCATTTTAATGAGATGACAGATCATTGTCAGCAACTCAACCAGTTTGTTTCTTCCACAGCTCTTAAGTGATCCTCCCTCTCCAGCAAGGCTTAATCTTTTTCAGAAACTGACGTGCTCTAATGTCAGTCTCATCAGTTGGTTGATGACGCATAATAATCATTCAGCTCCTCTGCAGTGCACTCTCTGTTTCTTAGAGGTTGATCTTGTCTTACGCTTCAGACTACCCCTCGGCATCCTTTCCTGACTGCTAGGCCAGGTAACATAGGCATGTTGTAGGTCAGTATTTATACCCTGCAAACAGCGTCTGCTCCTGTCCACTTACACGTGCATTCACTCTTACTGAAGCCCTAGGCCCTGTGTGGAGTGCAAGTCCCCCACCTCTGTGCAGGTTACTCAAAGGCAGGCAGGTGGCATTTTATTCTTGGGCCCTCAGGCAGAAGACAGGGTTATATCAAGGACAGTATTAGCACAGCGCACAGTACCGGGAAGTCGTTAATTGCTTGTATGGACCAACGTCGCCGGGCAGAGCGAGGAGACATCTGTATGTGAAAACGTTATACCCAAGAAAAGGGAAG
Source organism: Nipponia nippon (assembly GCF_047370975.1). Taxonomy (NCBI): domain Eukaryota; kingdom Metazoa; phylum Chordata; class Aves; order Pelecaniformes; family Threskiornithidae; genus Nipponia; species Nipponia nippon. The sequence continues at coordinate 32,767,960 of NW_028262391.1, forward strand.
AAAGACACCAAGAAAATTAAAGACAAAGGTAAATAAACTGAAATGAAAAGTGCCCTGAACCAGCAGAGTAAAAGATACTGTTCCCAATGGTTCTGTTACACAACGAACAGTTGCAAACCACGATCCCCCCTTTCATCCACACACAATTGTACTATACATTACCTACGGCCCTGGCAAAGCAAGGGCTGCTGTGTCTGTGCCCCCCACCAGCCTCTGTGGAAGACTTCGGCAACCAGAAATCTGAATAAAGTCTTCTGCACAGAGTTGTACTACTGCAAGAAGCACTGAACCACTTCATGTGGCCTTGTTCATACCATGAACTGACAGCAGAGCAGAGGACAACACCCTGGCGCCCCACATGTCAGGCTCCTACTCTAACCAGTTTTACTCCTCTTGGCTGAAGAGGAAGGCAGCCAAGTGCAAACTGCATCATTTTTAAAACAGCTGTCCAGCGCCATGGCACAGAAATCAGCAGGAAGCTAAATAAACACTCCTGCTTACTCAGATATCCCTTTAACATCCAGCATCCTCCAGGACTTCATTCATTGGAACCTGCTGTAACTGTTCATTTTCATTTTAAACAATAAAAGCCACATGTCAGGATATTAGAAGGGATGCAGAGACCCTGCTACTTGGCAGGGCCATGTGGAAATTGTCATTATGGGTTGAGGAACTCATTCAGGTTGAGTGAGCAATTAAATTCACCGATTGACTATGCAGAATAGCTCCAAAGTAGGCTTTCATTACAAACTTGCAGACATTTCATTAAGTACTCAATGCAGTATTATAGCAACAATAAATGGAATCTCTCAAAGCACGTTACTGTGCACTCATTTGAAAAAAATTTTCTGTTATAGTTCAGTAAGCGTCAACACAATAAAAATTTGTGTCATGTGCAATGTATTTTACATTTATTTCCAGCTGATGATAGGCAGTCAGGACCATCAGCCATGCCTTCAGCCTCTACCTTCCCTTGCATCTCACTGCTGGGAGAACCCTGCAGTCAGGGAGCTGAGGGGTGAGGCTGGCTGCGGGGCCCCGCAGAAAGAGAGAGGAGGACACTGCAGCCTTGTGCTACACGTTCTTCCACCAGGCCTCACAAGAGAAGGAGAAAAGGGTTAGTTGAAGGAAATTCAGTATAGTGGAGAAGTAGCAAACTAAGCTCAGTCTCCCCCCAAAGTCCTGCTCTCCTGTAGGCAGCCGCTGCTGCCAGCCTACACTCCCACGTGCTGTGAGTCTGAGAGGTCTGCAACCAGGTGGGCACCAGGCGAAGCCTCAGGGATGTTCTGAGAAGCAGCAGTTTCCAAGCCCTGCCAAACTCCCTAATGGGAAGCATGAGGACACTGCTGTCACCACCCCTGTGTACAGCTGTCCCCAGGTCCCCACTGGCATGACCCTCTAACTGGGGGGAGAAAAACACAGCCATGACACCTTCTTTAAGAGATATCCAGGTTTGAAACACTGATGGCATTTCCACGGTATAGATACAGCTTCTCCTTTCTGCTGACTACTATTCTGGGTTTTTTCTGAGGAGTGAAAAAGAGGGAGGAAGAAAGGAGGAGTGTGCATGTGCGAACAAAAAGTCAGAAAGATATATGTGTGTGTCTGTGTGTGTGTATATATACACACACATTTAAATGAGCAGAGAAAGGCTCAGTGCCAGATTTAGTTCCATTTTGCTTTACTAAGGAGATCTCTGCTGGATTCAGCAGCTCCCCTGCCTTTCTGGGAACATGACATATTTCCTGTCTAGCAATGGGCAAATTCCATTTGTTTGCTAATGGTAGTGATGCCAGTGTTTGCTACATGGGATTTAAATACCTGGTTATCGCTGACAAATTCAGTTTTGGGGCTGAAGTTACATGACATGAGAGTTTAACAGACAAAATTTCAATTTGTATTTAAGATAAAACTCAGTGTCTGGGCTTTTTAAAATCCTCACAATGAAATGACATAAAAATATGTAGCATTGATCTAATAGAGGTCATGATATCAACTCCTGAAGAATCAGAAAACCTTTGCTGAAGGGAGATACAGGTTTTTGGTTTTCTTTTTTTAAACTATTTAATCTGCAAGAACATTTGAGCTAGCTCCCTGCTAGGGCCCTTACACTTCTTCCAACCCAGCAAGTGAGGAGATAGCTTGGCAGGGGGAAGGCGAACACAGGAATTTTCTCTGTATTTCAGCAGACATGGCTACACACATGCTTTGTTCTCTTGACTTTTCTTCCCCCTGACAAAAATCTTGTCACCATCAATACAAGGGCTGGGGAGACAGGTCACATGAAATTGCACCAAGCTGCTTCCACATGTTATTTTTAGCCTTGTCTGTCATCTTAGAGAGCTGCGTGTCAGAGACAAGCATGCTGCAGAGAACAGAGGTAGCTCTTTAAATAAACTCTCCTGCAAAGACTAGAACAGGCTGTAAAATTCTTGTACCAGGCAGCACCGTTTTCTCTTCTCATCAAAAAAGTTTGTGCATGGACAAAAACCAGAATGGGGACTCTGAGAGTCTTCAGGGGTCTGTATGGAGGCAAAGCTTGCAATGGGGAGAGAGGCTCGCCCCACAGCTGGTAGGTGTGATGACTAACTCACATCACATAAGCAGGACACAGTCCCAGAGGGGTCAGCTGTCACATCCAGCACTACTGGAAAATCAAGACCTCTTTCAGTGCCCAGGAAGGATGAGAACTCAAGGCTCTGACTTCCCTCTGCTCCCAGGATGGGAGTTCCCAAGTTCCACTGCAGGAGAGTGCAGACAGCTCTTGGCTTTCCTTGGGGTACCTGGAAGCTCTCCATTGCTGCAGCAGATGAGCACCCTCAGCATGGACAGAGGGCAAACTACTTGAATGCCCTGAATTCTCAGGCTCTTGGTGGAAGCTTACCATATTTTTTGCAAGCCACTTCACCCCCTGCTGAAGCACAGAGAGTTCGTTTCTGAGCAAGCTGCACGGCTTATTACTCCCACAGCATCTGCTCTGGGCACACCAGGCCCTCAGCTGCTTCCAAACTACCCTATGGCCACCCTACAATTACCAACGGGTCTTCCTCACCCACTATATCCCAGAAGGAAACAATCCCACTTTCCCCCAAAGCCTTACTTGTAAACAGCAACAACAGCAAGACCTACACCTAAACCAGAAGTACGTGGATTGGAAGATCTTTGGAGAATCATGTAGCAATGATTTTTGTTTGAAACAGTCCAAAGGGGCATATATCCCTGAAAGAGACATCTGTAATAGAAATAACCCAAATATAACCCATAATCTAGGAGAGGGTGTCAGTAAGCTGCAGAGAGCCACAACCCTTTGCAGTTACATACACGATGGAGTGCAGAGAAAAGCAGAGGTGCCGATACGTACTTATCTGGAGACTACAACTTCTTAAGTTTAAGATTTTAACACCATATAATGCAAAGGGAGACAGGAAGCTGTGATCGTCAGTGTAGAGAGATATCAAAATAAACAGGTCAAATGCTAGAGAGGATCAGTAAAGAAGTTACTAATAGGAGATAAATCCATGTGACATTTTTACAGAGCTGCCTGTAAAAGGATGCCTTCTTGAGAGGAATATGAAGCTTCTGTTACCAGCAATGCTCACAGCTATATGAAAGGAATACAGGTCACAAAAGCTGAAGTGTTAGGAAAGGCTTTCTGGTCTGGTACTTACCCTCTCTTTGTAGTAAAAGGAGCTAATGGAGACCTGCTCCTTCTCGCTGCGTGTCGGACTCCCGCTATATAAACGCAGATTGCCTGGAGTCTCTGTGCGGATCTTCATTGGAGTAATGAGGCCACTATGGTATGCTGATAAAGCTGACAGGGACCTAGAAACAAGGGAATACACTTTCAGGAGCTTTCACCCACCACATTGCCTTGGAGGCTCACACTGACATCTCCACTAATGCAAGCGGCTAGCAACGTTTCGGGTGTGTTGAAGGAAGGGGTCTCTGCTGGGGGTGAGTGACATAAGGGACCAGCCTCTCTGTGTGGAGGGCACAGCTAACACTAAAGGTCAGTACTTTCTGAAGGCCAGTAGCTCCAGTGTAGGGTCTGATATTCTCCTGCTTTCCTACCCATGACAGCAGCACATCTCAAATGCGACGCAGGGTGCTCACCTGGGTGTGGGCTCTGTCGGGGACACTGCACGGTGCATGGTCATGGGTCTCGTGAAATACACCAGGTACCCTGAAGAGACAGGACATGGCATAAAGATCATGCAACGAGGAGTAGATTACCCAGGGGTGGTTTACACAGGGAAACCTGGTCATTTAAGGTATCAGAGTCAAGGGGCTGGGTGCCTATCTGCTACCCTGAGCACTTCTAAACTACAAGTAGACAACCACATTTTCTCAACCCAAATCCACTCCCTGCAAACCCATTAAAGAGCATGTTTTGTTGAGATTATTGTTTTAAAAGCACCATCTCAAGTGGCTTACAGATGTTAGAGAAAAGACAGTAAAAGAAAAGGAGCAAACATACTCATGTTTTAACTCTTCACCAGAACTTGTCAAGCACTGATACTCCAGAGGCAAGTGAGGTCATGTTTGGCTATGCAGAGAAACCACTGCAGCTTGTATGACTCTCCTCTTCAACAGGATAACCCGAGCCATCTGAAGCCAACTCCAAAGCACACTCTCACAAGCCTTACCCCATTTGTTAGCATCTCAAGTGTCTTCAGCCACCCACTCTTGCAAGAGTTTCAGGGCTTAGCAGGTTTCACTGAGCTTATTCAATGCAATACTACTCTGTTTTACTTTTGCTGGGAATTCAGCGAGCCCTATATGAAAAGCAGCTTTCAAAACATGCTTGAACCGGGATGCGGTCAGGTCTGGAGGAGGCAGGCTTGCATCTGAAACAGCTCAGTGAAACTTAACAGCTCTTATTCAGACCTTAACCTGGTTTTTAAGGATGATCTTTGCACTGTACACATTCTCCTGGAAACCTGGATGCGATTGTACCTCATCTCCCATCTAGGAGAAGTTTCCCAATGACCTTGGGAAAGCTATTTTGGACAACAGAAAGGGTGCAGAATGAGAAAAGAGTGGTTAGTAACAAGAATGTGGCTTCAGCAAGGGGTAAGTTCAATCCTAAATCACAATAATTTTGTGAAGACTGAGAGCCAGAATATATCCAGCAGTTTGATGCTGGTAGGGGAGAACTAGGCAAGGAAAACAGCTATTCCCAGTCTTCCGTAAAAGGTCTGTCAATGCCTCTGGCATACCACAAACCAAAGGCCATCTCTTCAACCTGGATTTCCAAATCCTAAAATTCCGCATGCAACACCAACTGCAAACAGTTGCTAACTAGTCTCATTATCTAAAAATTTATCACAACTTCTCTACTTCAATACCATTTCTTACTCATTGCACAGCAGTGACCAAAGCCTTGTCTTGTTCAGAGGCAAATGTTCCCCAAGATATTAGAAGAACCATTCCCCTGGTAGCTGTTGTAACATATCAGCGATGCGGCTAACCTGCACCACAGAACCTGGCTCCAGAGGTCCGTGGAAATGGGATGTTAGAGTCCTGGTAGGAGCCATAGGCATTGGAGACCCGGGCGAACGTGGGCAAGGGGGGTGTTACGGAGTTTGACAAAGCGTAGGGATTGCTGGACGTGCTGTCCTCTTGGTTCTGAAACAGAAGTTACCCAAGGTCACACTCCTGCTGCCACAGGAAGGAAACCCAGCTGGAGCACTGGCCATCGCGGTGCCAAGCAGCCTTATGGAAGGTTCTTGTTCTTTGAGCCACAGCAGATCAAGCACAGAGCATGGTTACTGCTCTGGCTGCAAAGGCACTTGCAAGCACATTTACCTTTGAGGAAAGGGCTTCTCTGGCTGCTTGTCCAGAGATTTCTCTCCCACCACAGCCGTGTTGAAATACAGAGTTTAACTTGGGGTGAAACAGTGGGGAAATCTGACCTTCAGACTCTGGATATGACTCTCAACACCTCAGTGATGCAAGTGAGACAAAGTCTCCTTAAATAGGAATACTACACAACTGTGGGGGGGTCCAATGCAGGTTGGGAGTCTTGAAGTGAGGAAGGGTAGGTGGTGTGAAATACTGGGGGACCTCAGGCCTATCCATAGGAATTTTGGTAGAAATCTGCATTTATTTGGAAAAAGACTGCTACAGCTTAGGTTTAAAGGAATTCTTTAAAGGCAGCAGCACCTGGCTTGAGTCATCAGATTTCCATACAATGAAGAAAGTTCCCACTCTTACAACATTACTGCTGAAACCAAACAGAATTAAGCCTTTCCATGTAAAAAAAGCCCTTTATTTGTGATGAATAAACAAAGCCTCTTGGAAAAGAAACCTGAGGAGACTCTCCAATCTTTTCCGAATGCTAAAAACACCCACTCCGGTACACTTCACCCACACACAGACCGAATACCTGACACTGAGATGCTGAGTAGGTATCACAGATCTCCCAGCTACGGGCAGAGTGTGACTTGGATTTATCTGCAGTATCATCCCTACAAAACCTCCCTCAGCACAAGGCTTCAGAAGAAACAGACTTTCACAGTTTCTTTTTATGAGGGAAGAAAACAAAGACCCTAGAATAGGACTAGCAGGATCTTTGACTAGAACTGAGGAGGTAAAGACATCTGCCACTAACTTTCAGACAAGAATGAATCCATCAGCTCCTGGAGGCCTCTTATCTTCTTGCACAGATGATAACCATGCCCTGGCACTCAGTGAGATATACTCCAAGCTGGGAAGCTACCATGCACCACTAAGATGCTCCTACCCCCAGTCATTCCTGCTAACCCGAATTATCAGTGAGCATGCAAAGTTCCCCAAAGCAGCAAACCTTCAGGGCCTGATTTTTGGTAACAAAACACATCTAATCATCTGCTCAGTTTTCTTCAACATTAACCAGAAGTGCTTACACAAATGTAACGGCCAGTCACAGGGGTCTATTTACACGTCTAATGAGGCCAGACTCTCACTGCAGAGTCAGAAGTCTGGGAACAGGAAGAAGACAACAAACTAGGGCAGAAAGCCCACGCAGTTTTCCATACCACAACAGACTCCAGCCAGGAGACCAGCTGACGCAGGCAGGGCTCCAGGCAGCTCTGGTTCCGCTTAACTTTCTGCAGAGAAGTGTCTTTCAATATCTGGAATACATAAAAGATGTAACTTGAATCATGGTTACATCCACACCTTCCCTGCATCCTTTTTTGTCTGCAGAACAACTAAGATGCCAGGATCCAGACAGGCCAAAGACATCCACTGAAGCCACAGTGACCCACTGGTGTGCTGTCTGCTTTGAGGAACGACTGTGAGCTTTGATCAGAGCACTGACAGTTCACCTAGATTCGGCACACTCTGAGCCAGGATCTGGGCTGCTATACTACTGTAGCCCATACGTTCCATACCAGTTTGTGGCAAATGGAATCAGTTTTCTTTCAGGAAGGAACCCAAATTGATCCATCTACCTGCTGCCAGGGAAAGGATTTAATCAGCAATAGGACTTCCTACACCAGATGATCAAACACCTGGTCTGGAATTAGCAGGGCCTGTGTAAAAAGTCTCCTCATTTTTAAAACAGTTTGTGCTGGAGAGCAGGAAGCAACCTCCCAGCTCAAAAATATTATCTTTCTGCAGCTGGATGCTTAGCTGGTCATTTTGGGGTTGGGGGCAACTGCATGAGGAGAAGGATGTTAGGGATCCTCAGGCAATACACATCACTCAGGAGTACAGTAGCAGTGAAGAACACATATTCAAAAGCACCAGCGGAGAAAGGCCAATACTAGGCTCCAAGCCCAACAAAAACCTCATCCTAGGAGGTCCACAATGTATCAGTTCAACGTGACTTGTTGACTATGTCTTCAGCAAGGTCAGATGTTTTATTGTGCCAGTAAGCTAGACATCAAGCATCCAGAATTTGTATATTTATAAAGACAGCATACAGTCCTCACACACCTTCAGCAGCTTTGCCTTCATGGAGGCCGTGATTGAGGTCGGGTTGATGAACTGGAAGGATGGTGCAGCATTATTGGGATACTGGACAGGGAACATCACCAGCATCCTGACTCTGTGGTTGCCACAGTGCACTGACACCGTACAGCTACGACTCACCGCATCCATCTGTGTAAGGAAAAGCAATTGCTCTGTAGTTAGATCTCCAAGGACCTTTAAACTTATAGTGGCTTAAATTCATGCTGAGGGGCTGATTCCTCTGCACACCCATAAGACGAAGTCATGCTGTTCTCAAGGGCAGTGAACACAGTGACAGCAAAAAACCCCAGGCAGATGGGGACAGACTCAGCTCGCGCCAGCTCGTGCCAGCCCAGCATCCCAGCATCTGGAGACCACAGCCAGCCCTGGCTGCGCCAGGAATCAGGCTCTTCTCCCAACAGCCACTGCACCCCAGCCCGCTTCACCTGACCATGGAAAGCTCCAGACCTGGTGCAGCAGTAACAGGCACCATCTAACATCATACAGCTTTGTCTCAGAAAACTACATCAGGATCATGCCATGAGCGGTGAAACCACAGGGGTGGGAAAGGAGACAGGCAGCTGCCTCAAGCCTCCCGTCCCAGTACAGCGCTGTGCCTCCAGCCACCTCTCCACCACGCAGAGAAGACGGTTTGGCGTGCAAGGGAGATGCCAGAACTGAGGGAGAGAGTGCAGGATAGGGAGGGCTCATCAGATCAGGTTCAGAAACAGCTGAAATGCGATCAGCTGCATGCAGTGGAACAAGTCACTTTCCACTCTGCAGTCTAGGCAGAGAGGAAAACACCATCCAGCCTTCTCAGGACCAGCGCCAGTGTACTTACTGTGCCGAAATACTTCCCTCACTCACAGTGGCTGGGATTATCCTCTTTCTTACTACCCCTGGCCAAGAGGATCTCTACAGCTCAAAATAAACCTTGTTTACAGGCAGCAGTGACTGCAGCAAAAAAGGTTCCCCTCAAAAAGCTCTGATGAGCCAGCCTGCCCACATCCCCTCCTAACAAGCCAGAAAAAGGAAACTCTTTACCTCCACATTGACATTTCGGATCTGCACGTTGATCAGTGAAAACTCCTGCTGCAGTGTCTGAGGCAGCCCCAGCTGGTCTGTTTTCTTTCCCACCAGGGGGTCGTTCAGGAAATCTTGTTTTAAGGCTGACAGGAAAGATGGAGAACAGGTTGAGACAAGCTATAATAGACAGACTTTTGGCACACGATGCCAGGAGGCAGCCAAGACAGCAGGCTTTCCTCTGCTCTTCTGACACATAGAGGTATGAGTTTTACCTGGCAAAGACCTACAAGCTGGAGGGTCTCAGCTGTTGTTTAGAGGCAGGCTTCTGAGCCTTGCTCTTCAAAAAAACAAACCTGTCTGCACACAGGTTTCCCAGAAAGGTTACAGAAGCTGCCTGTACTCTTACAGCCCTAAATGGTCTGTCTCTACTCATTTGAGACCCCTTCCTCCCTAAACAGTATTGCCAGAGTCACCAACAGCTGAACTGAAGCCTCTCAGTTCAGCAGGAAAGAACTGCTGCCAAAGCAGTCTCCAGGAGGAGCTCTGGTCTTTGGGACTCACACCCCACCACTCTTGGCTTTCAGGGAATGCTTCCAAAGCAGAATAAGACTTTGGGAGAGAGAAGAGGGTATTTCTGGCCCTAGTAGAGGCTTAATTAATTCATAGCAGCCACTTGCCTTTAATGTTTCAAAGCACTTTAGTGCTGTAACGGTCTTTAAAGACTCATCTAAATGCTGGGTCTAGCTGTCTGGTTCCAACAGTTTTCAGGAGGACAATAACCCCTGAAGGCCAGAATACATCTAAACAGCCAGGCAAGTGCTGCAGGACACAAGGAATTATGGTTAAGATAGCAAACTTGACTTAGTTTCAGAAGAATTGGTCTCTGCCTGTGGTTGTGCCTGGCTTTTGCCTCATATCTTGCTATGTACCCCCATTAGGGCAGGAGCAGCTCCTTCTGAAGGGGGTTTCACTGTGGCACCACTTCCTAAGATGACCAAATGTATTTTTTGATGATGGTTCCAAGGACACAAGGGAAGTCCCGATTATTCAGCTGTCATTCTCATGCTTGCAATATCATATTGCACAGGCTATTCCTAGCAAAAAAAAAAAAAAAAAAAAAAAAAAAAAAAAAGAAGACAAGAAATGCAAAAAGGTGTCCTTTTATAGGCATTTGCCTAAAAGTTACTGATTTTGCTGCTGGGACAAATATATCTGGCGTTACTGCTGCCCAGTGGGTTGCTGAATTTGCATAGGTAGGACGCTTAGCTACTCATTCCTGTTTGCAACTTTATTGTAGTGCTCAGGCATACTTCACAAAGGGATCTGAAAAAGGGATTAAAGGAAGATCAGTGGCTCTCAGGGAAGATAATTATTTCTAGCTCAAGACACCACACAGCTTACTGAAAAGCCACCTCTGAGGTTCCCAATATGGGCAGTACCCTCCCTTTGTCTTCTCCTCCCGTTCCCTTCCAATTAGTTTCTAATCCCCAAAAGCCCACATATTTGTTTAGATTTCTAAAGATCCTTCATAGGCAGCAGCCAGTGAGGAGAGCTGTACGCTGAAGACACAGCTGGTAGGCTTTCTGATTTATCTGCAGAGCGCTGTTCTCTTCAAAGATCCCCTAAAGTGCTTTACTAATGTAACATGGAGACTTTGTCTGCAGCTGAAATGCAGCCACCTCCGGGGTGAAACATCAACAGTCCACAAAGCTTTTAGGCTAGAAAGAACCGAAATTCCTACCCAGGGACTTGCTTGCGCATTGATCCTGCAGTCACAGTATTTGCAGCAAAATCTACCCTGCTACAGAAAAGCCACTTTCATTCCCTGTGGCCACAAGGGAAACCTCAACAGTCTGAACCAAAGCCAGACCCACACAGAAACCACACAGGACGTATGAACGTGACCTCATCAGGGACAGTGAAAGAGTTAACTCTCTCCTGTGGAAAAAGAGAGGTCAGGCAGCCGGAATGAGAACACTTCATGCTCCCATTTGGAGCAAGAGAGGCTGTGCTTCCCCACACAGTACTGCTCGTGGTAAGCACACGTAATCGGGGCTTTTTCTATCTTATTATAAAACCCTCATGTAGACAGAGGTGCTGACAATTTTTAGAAACTTGCTCTGCTGCCACACAGGACAGGCAGCAGAGAAGAACTTCACTGGGATTTGCTGGGCAGGAAACTTCCAGTTAGAAAGAGATGCCTTCCCTAAGGGACCTCACAGCTGCCTCCCTTATTCAGAGGACAGATATTAGACCACTTCCTCCCCTTCACTCCAGTTTGTTGGCAAGTCAAAGGGAGACTCAAATTGCTTCCCAGTAAGCCTCTCGCATGGGGATCCATCGTAGCACCCTGCTACAATACAGAAAGGAACTGAGAAATTAAACCCAAGCTGACACAAAGGCATGGCAACACCCATTTCTTCTCCCTCGATATTAGACACAGAAATCTCTTTAGATAGCTTTTTTGCGTGCACATCATCACCATGGGTCTCAGCTGCGGCAATCTTTTCTATTCTGGTACTTACACTCTTCAAACACTAACACCCTGAATGTTTAACCTGGCCAGAGCCTTAACCACACAAGCCCTCCTTCGCATTCCCTTCTTGTATGCCTTCTCTTCCATAAAGCCAAAGCAATGCTTTTAGTTAAAGCCTCTGACCCACTCCCATCCTCCCATCTGGTACTCAGAAGTCAGAGATACCATCCTTCCCCCTCTGGTCTGCCAGCCTTCAGCCACCTCTCATCAACACATGAACAAAAATTCACGAGCTCTCTCCATACTACTTCTGGTGGATGGGAGAAGACGCCAGCAAGCATCCCCATGTTAGATCAGTTCACACAGTGATGCTTCCCTCTTCTGTGGGCTCATCTCTCAGCTTAAACTGAGCTACCTTCTTAAGAGCCAGAACTGACTTTCTGATTGCCTTATTTTTGGCAGCAGGCCACAACTATGACCTAAAGAGAATGCAATTAAATGATATTAGTGACAAGGAAGAGCTCCGTTTTACAGCTAGAATGACACCATTGTGTTAGAGGAGATAAAACTTGGGAGGACCATCCCGAGAAACCCCTGTGTTTTCCCTCCTCCCAGATGGAAATCCATTAACCTTTGAAACAGCACCAGTTTGTGCTTTGCCTACGATGTTATTTTCTTATGCCAAGATGCATCTTCTTCCCAACACAGAGAGCTGGTGTTTGAAGTGCCATCGCTTGTCTCACCTTCCTCATCCCCATGCCCAGAGTTATGCTGGGGCTCAGAGTCCTGGGGGTGAAGGGTCTTGTCTGGCTCTGGCAGATGAGAAATCCCATCGATGAGGTCCTCGACTCCATCCAGGATATCGTTAGCACACAGCTGAAAAGAACACACACACCCACATGCTGCACAACAGAAACCAAACCGTGGAAAGAGCCACCGCTAAACAACCCGTTTCTCCAGGGAGCTGGATTTGCAAGGTAGGTCTGTCCATGCAACAGTCATAACTAAGACCTCAGCATTGTTTCTGTGACAGAGACAGACGATCTTCCACTTCCCAGCATCCTCAGCTCTGTCACCTCAGACAGTCTGGCCAAATCTCCTGCTCATTTACAAAGCCACTTAATTGACAGGGCCAGTCTAAGTAACAGAGGTTTTACTTTAATCAAAACTAAAGCTTATATGACTTTAATTCCTTGAATTAATTTGTCAAAACTGGTTTAATTTTTTTTAGATCAGCTATAATAGTAACACACTTTCTGCCTTTGATGTTTACACTCCAGTAGGATCTAGAGACCCAGGTACATACTAGGGGCCCTAGTGTTCTAGGTCCTGTATCAAAAAGAGACCATGAAAACTTGTATTTTAAGTTCAGCACAAGAAAACAGGGAAGATGAAGAGAAGAAACACAGGGAGGAGAAAGGATGCGGGCGCAACGTAGCAAATTACAGCATTGGTCACCAGCAACATGCCGTCATGTGTGTAGTTTGATCCAGACACAGACAAGGACAAAAGAGTGGGAGTCAGCAGAGGACAAGTAAAGGCTCTGACATGAACAATTGGTTTAAAGACAGGAAAGAAATAAAATATTCACAAATATATCAGGTAGGAGTAAAGGGTCATTTTTCACAGAGAAGGTTTGTTACAGACCTGCAGGACTCCTGCAGGATCTGTGCTGGGAACACATGCTTCTGAACATATTCATTAAAAACCTGGAACAGGAGGTGAATAGCAACATGACCAGGTTTGCTGATGCCACCAAGTTATTCAGGGTAGTAACAAGAGTGGCTGACTGCAAACAATCACAGAAGGACCTTACAGGAGTAACTATATTAAAATGAAAGATGAACTTCAGTTCAGATAAATATAAAGCAATGCATACAGGGGAAAAATGGCAAGTTCGAGCTGACTGAGGGAACAAGATGTAGAGGCCAGACTAAGCTGCTGTTTTCATGCCCAACAATTTAAAAAACAAAACGAGTACTGGGAATTCTTTGGAAAGGACAAAGTTCAGATCCCCATTCCAAAAAGTATATACTAGAACTGAAAAAGGGTCATGAAAGGCAGAAGGACAATCAAAGTTCTCGTACAAGGGATGAAGTAAATCAAGACCTTTTGAGACTTGAAAAAGGAGGCAGCTGAGGAGTGAGTAGCACAGACAAAATGGCTGCTCATGTCATCTTCAATGGAATGAAACCAGCAGGTTGCAAAATAAATGAATGAAATGGAGCTGTTTTTCCACACAACATGCAGAAAAGCCATGAAACTCCTTGTTCATAGAATGTTTAAGATGACAAAAATTCACACAGGTCCAAGAAAAGACAAAACAAGTCTATGGAAGTGAAACTCATCAAGCTCTGTCAAATACAAACACACCAGACTCAATGAGCCTCTAAGCTGCAAACTGCAGGAGGCTGGGAGGGCATCTGAGAGAAGCATCACTCCATACTTGCCTTGTTCTTATCCTCTTCCAAGACATCCACAGCTGAAGATGAGATAAGGGCAATATGGGCCATCATGGCCGTATGAACCTCTGGTCTGACCCAGCACAGCTGTTCTAGTAATTGCATCAGCAATTTGTAACTGCTGCCAGACAGCAGAACGACAGGATTCTCACTGCCTGCACCAGGCTAAGAGGCAAAGGAAACAAGGGGAGGAAGTGGAGGGCACAATCCCTACATTTACCTGATACCTGAAATGCCAAGAAAGAGTCATACAGTCTTGCAGCCATAGAGGTGGCATCTTCAGAGGCAACGCAAGCAGTAACTGATCTCCACCTTCCCCAAACGACTTCTACACTTACTGTTATACAACAAAGCAGCCTTGCACTTCCACAGAAGCTTTTGAGGCACAGACACAGAGAGGCCTCATCACAGGTCTCCCTGGGGATGTTTCTGGGCTGGAGCTGAAGAGGAAGGTGAAGCAGCAGCTGGCTGCTGTGTCTGCAGCTCTAGGATGTCAGAGGAGTGACTGGGAGTGCAAGGAAAGGGAGGTGAATGCAGCCTGTAAGAAAACTGTCTCCAGTTCAAGAGCAGAAGTGTTTACGTACCCTCTGCAGCTGAGAGTCAATCCGCCACATCCGCAGAGTCTGATCACGGGACCATGTAACCAGCTGGTAGTCTTTAGAACCTAAAAAGGGCAGAAACAACTTATAGACCCTGCTGAAAACAGAGACTATCTCAGCCCTGCATTTAGTGTAAACAGATTTGAGCAAGCCAGCAGGGAGATCCAATGGATAAGGCACTAAACTGAAAGGCAGAGTGAGACCTGTTCTGCTTTGCACTGACCTAGGTGCATCAGCCTTTATGTCTCCTTGCACCATGGTTACCACACCTCTAAATGGGGTATAATTTACAGGTGAAAAAGCACAAAGTAAGTATAATGAATGTGATGCAAGTTTTCTAACTAGGAATGAACAAGATCTAGTACAATACTTGTTTAAATAGAAGAAATAATATAGTTGAGAAACAGAGCTATTTTTATGATAACCGTAAAGTCAAAATACCTTTTAGTTCATCATATCTGTTTCAAGATGCAGTTGTTCTAAAACATTTCTAAGCTAAGAGAAGCTGGTTCTACCCTCCCCCTTCTTCCTTCTGAAAGACTTCGATGATGCCACGACAAGTTCAGGTTGTAATGAAATACATCTAGCCACATACTATCTATCAACAGATAAAGGTACACAGACTTATTTATGCCCATGTTTAGACCTTGTGATACAGTTTAAGTTTCCCTTGTCAAACAGCTGCTATGCTTAAGAATTTGCTGCTGCACAGCTGCTTCCTACACCCCTCTGCTGAGGCACAGGGGCTGTCTAAATACAGCACAGCAGACTCTGTGGAAGGAGATTTGCGCTATCTTGGTTGCCTCAACATTGAAGCAGACTTGGAATGCTTGTATGATTGATCTGTGTTGCTGGAGACGAGCATGACTTCCAGCCTCGGATATATCTCTATTAACTCAGCTAAGAACACAACTATGGTTCAAACCTGCTTGACTGTTCATTCACAAGCTATCTCAGACTGCGCCTCCAGATCCTAACACAGTTCTACATCGCTCTCCCCTTTTTGAAAGAGGAAAAGCAAGGTATAGAGAAGAAGGTAACTTAACTGAATCGCCCCAGCAGCTGGTGGCAGAGGGGTGGACCAGAACTTTTACACAGCACTGCAAAGCAGTACCACAAGTGACATCAAAGCCAGACATGCTTGTTCTCTTGATGGCAGCTGAGGTGCTGGAAACAGAGCTGTGCTCTGTGTGGTTATCCAACCTCTAATATGGAATCTCCTATATTTAGCTGCCTACACTAGAAAATTTAGTCAGGATTGAACTCTAACAGCAGCCTCTCTATCCCACGCTCTTCCTTCCCTGCCTTTGCCAGCACACAGATAAGGTGGATTCGCTGGGTCTGAGGTCTGGGATATGCAGGAGGCTGCTGATCTAGGCAGTGATGTGAGGGGTTAACCGCTTAGCCTGCAGCTCTGAGCAGGGGGAGGGTGCCTACACTCGCGCACCCATCTAATAGTTTGTACGATTTATTCTGAAAGATCCATTTAAAAATAGACTCACAGGAGAGTGGAAGCAATTAGAGTCACCACTGACCCACTCAGCGTTCGGTAGAGTTGCTTTGTTAGCATGGAAACAACAGGGCAATGCTTCTGGGGGCAGCGCCATAAAACAAGTACAAAACAGCTGTAACTTGGGGGGGGGGGGGGGGGGCGGCGGGCAGGAAAGCAGCTAGGAGCTACTCCAAGGAAAGACAAGAGTCAAACGGCGATAGCATAAGCATTGACGGCGATAGCATAAGCATTGCAGCCAGGCCTCCACAGCCCTGGTTAACCAATGGCTGCAGAACAGGGGAGAGAGCACATCCAGCCCTGAACTCACCTTCTTTCTGCTTCCTCCACTGAAACTCCAGCACCACATCATCATGTCCCACGAACGTGTGGACAGGCGTGTTCAAGTCAAAGACATTCCAGAGAAGGAGACTGTTCTCTCGCCGGAGCTGGGGGACCATCACTGTCACCAGCCCATTGCTGAAAGGCTTAAGAGAGAAACGCCCTTCTGGTTAGCCTTGGGGAATTATGCTCCCATGCTGCTTTTATCACACACTAATTTCTCCCTTTTTCCCACCAACAAGAATGCGTGGGTTTCAAAGGAGCTCAGAACCAGGCCTAAAACTGGGAGGGTCCAAGGCAATTGCTGTGCAAAACCAGTGTCTTACAAGGGATAAGATGTAGTACATTGAGATATTCAATGCAGCTCACTTAAGATTAATCATTTCTTCCTGCTGCTTCCTCACTTTTCAGCTGTGAGGCCGAAGGGATTTCACCCTTGACTTTTCACATGGGATCCTTATGGCAATTTGCCTGGAGCTGCAAGAACTGCTGCCTGGGGACTGAGCCCCAGCTGCTCACGGTCACGACGCTCAGAGGAACACTGGAACCCAGTCCCACACCCCCCACCATGGGGACGGGGGAAGTGGATCAAAGACTCAAGGCACAGCACTGGCTTCAAGCCATGTTCAGACGTCTGGGGAAGAGAATGGGTATGACTGACGTTAAGAGCCTTAGCTTCACATGGCTGGGTGCTTGCTCTATAAAAGGCAACAGTTCTTGGATTTGATATGCTGTAAGAGCCCAGTGTGGCACACTTGGAAACCTTGGGAGTAGAGGAGGCACTGAGGGAGGGCAGAAGACAGCTGCATTGCTCTGTGCAACAGGTACCAGTACTGGAGCCGAGTGGAAAAACAGGACAGTGAGAGCAGCAGCCACCCTCTGAGCCTCCTGCTCCTAGAGCCAACCACCTGCACTTGGGGTTTTCCCCCCCAGGAGGACAATGCCAAAGACTGGGATCTCGCACTACTAGTCATTCCTTTTCCCAAGTGCCCCCATTGCGGACATTGTTTTTCTAGGCCTTTTAAGCACCAAGAGGGATTTTTAAAATCAACTTCATCATGTCCAGCAGTAGAACTAGTGAGAAGCCCTTCAGCTGTTCTTTATTTAATGTCTCTTTATGCATTCACTCTCACAGCACAAGTGGGGCTGGTGGGAGTTTCTCACTCACCGTGTATCTTGCCTTCCAGACGGGAACCTGGCAGGGAAGGATATTGAGGTATTTCCGAGGCTGACGGTAATCCCAGAACTTCAAAAAAAACCCCAAAACACAAGCAAAGGCAGGAGTCAGCTGGCTATACTTTCAGGCTGCAGTTTTCCATGTGGCTTGCAGATATAACAGAGCGAAAAACATGCCAGGGTGCCAACAGCTTCATTAGTAATCCCATTCATTAACAGCAGAGATGGCCCCAAAGGACAAATAGCAAGCTATCAGCATCTGGCAGCATCCCTTAGACGACGAGTGACTTGGGGTCATATTCACAGTGATCATAGCTTGAGTAATTAGAGCAGGGAGACAGGCAGCCTGCTTGGGCTTTCAGAGCTACAAGGTACCCTGCAGGCTCCCAGCCAATGTGCCAGTCCAGACTGGAGGCAGGCCCACCCTGCTGTTACTGCTAATTTTGTAATGAAGAATCTAACCTTTTGCTTTGCTAGAATACACATTTGCCTCAGAGCTTAGCTAAATGTAAATGAACTCCATTTGGCTGACATACAAAGCACACTTTCCCCCCAGGTAAAAGGCCCTGCATAGTAATGCTTGCAGGCAGTCTCTTATTGATAATCCAATTCAAAATGAGTTTGGGAACCCCGGGGACTGGAGTACGTCTCCTCCCAAGTTGCTGTAATCAGCTTGAGGCTGGCAACAGGCAGAGGCGGTTGTTTTCAGCTTCAGTACTGCCCAAACCACCACAGATATGTGGCAAACATATGTGCACCCATCCTGCAATGACTTCTCTGCCTGTTCTGTAAGTGCGCTCCTGGCTCAACACACACAGGCTGCCAGAAACAAAAAAATAAGGATCCAGATCTTGCCAATAGTAAGCATTCCCCAAAACTTCAGTAGTAGTAGAAGGGGATCTGCTCCACCATCCTGACGTCTCCCAAGCAGGAGTCCCAGAAGCAACACTTACCCTGACAGAGTTGTCCTGGCTGGAAGTGGCCAACGTATACTCATTGTCAGGATGCCAATCCAGACCGTGGATTTTAGAGAGATGAGCTGCCAAGTACTCTACTGCAGTGCTGGGTTTCTGCAAGGAGAGACATTTTCCTTCTGAGCACAGGACCCCTAAAATTTGGTCTAGTTCTTTGTCATAAAAAGAAACACTTTAACAAGGGCAAGAGGTAGAACACCCTCCTGCTGGGGAAAGGCAAACACCTCAGCAAAAGCAGTGGAAGGAAAGGTCCTGGGAAGGTGTGGCAAATTCCAGTCACCAAGTGCAGCCCTGAACCATGCTTTATACTCAGTAAACCAGTTAAGTACTATTAGATCAAAAGCAAAATGTTAATGGGCACAGTTTCTGGGGAAGGCGGCTATCTACATGCTCTCTTGAGGCACGCGGGCTCCCAATTCTCTCTAGTTTACACCAACCCACAAGAGAGATTTGGGATAAATTAGTACATTTTTCTCAGTATTTATCTGTGACCAGAGGGCTGTCTGTATTGGCTAAGTGGGAATATGCACGGGCTGCTCAAAAGAGCCTCAACTCACCCTTTTGTCCCATATTCGGACATCCCCATCATGGCTTGTTGCTAAACAGTTGGCATTTTTCTTGTTCCATTTCACCTGGGAAGCTCCAGCTGTAGCACAAACAGAGCAGGTCAAAACAAGCAATTAAAAAGTAAATGGCACAGCAGACCCTTGACCTGGGCTTACAGCTGCTCTTCTTAGCACAGGAAAGGCAGTTCAGGGGAAAGATGTCTCAGAAGCCAGCATGAAGGATGGCATGAAAATCACTTAATCACGATTCCTCAGCTTAGTGTTTGTGTCCTGAAGACCTCAAAGCAAGGGTGTTCCAGTCACATGCTTAGAGATTTTCATTGCAATTTCTAGCCACGGGTTGTACCTGAGTAAAATACTCAGGTCCATTAGCTCAGATGGAGCAACTTCCTCCAGACAAGAACTGCAGGTTCATTGCCCCTCTCCCAAATCCCTTCTGTTTTCATTCAAGCTACCTCCAGATGCTCAAGGATCGATTCATTTGTCTCTTCAGCACCCTCTATACTACCTTATGCTATACAGGGAATCAGTGTTATTGATCTATTATTAAGACGGAAGTGTAGGAGAAGGCTGCGCTGCAGGTGGACCTTGTGTCCAGCCAGCTGGAGGTAGACTCACTGGCTGGATCAAAAGGTCCAGCTGTTGAAATACACCACAGAAGTCAGACGTCAATAGCATTGTAAAGAAACTGGATGATGGTCCAGATATGATTATACAATATCGCGAGGGACTCAGTCAAGGGCCTAAAATCAGAAGTTGGTTGATTATTTCTAATAAGAAGCAAAATACAGCTTCATTTGATGTGGATTGATCAGACATTGCAAGAGAAATACATGTTCTGTTCATTCTTATTCTGCCAGTATTTTCAAAACATTTTAAGCTATCAGAAAGGTGAGGCCCATGAGAAAGCTAAACAGATCTCAGCCTGCTGCTATGCCCTACCTTCACTACCCACCTCCTGCTGCACGGTGAGCAGATTCATCCTGACAGCGTGGCAAAAAGCTAGTCCAGGGGAAAAAAAGCTGCAAACAGGCTGCCAGTTGATTGAGTGGATCCACTCACTGAAGGGTACACAAACGTCTGGACCAGCACTAAACAGGATCGGGCATGGAAGGAAGGAGGCTTTCTGGGGAGGCAGCTGCTGGGCTGGCTCAGCTGACCCGTGAAACCTCACCCCAGGCACCAGAAACGAACGCTGCTTCTGATTCAGTAAGGTTTTTGCATCGCTGCAATAGAGACGTTTGCTGGCTGGGAGGGAAGGGGGAGCCACTGCAGACGTGTAGCCTAAGGATATCTAAGCAGCAGAGCATAAGAGCTATGTGTTATGAGGATTGCTGTAATACTGGGGACAGTAACTCAGGAGAAGGACATTTTGCTCGTCATCTGTACTTCGCCCAGTTCCAACACGCAGCAGGTGAGGACTGACATACAGCACCTGCCAACAGGCGGTATTACAGGCGGCTGGACAGTCGCACTGCCAACGGCCATGACAAGTGCCTTTCCAGAGCAAGCGCAGCCCAAAGAGAGCACCTTCATGTCACCGCTGCGGCTGCCTGCACGTTGAAGGTACCCCAGGGAACCAGATACAGCCAGTTAATGTACCCAGCCCCTCAGTAAGTAAGGGGGCAGGCTGGCAGTCAGCAGCATTCACCACTGCCTGGGGTGCGATTTAGTTTCTCAGCTGATTCAATCAAACGTAAAAGGACACGGAGAAATTGCAGACAGACAACACAGGACAAGCAGTGCAAGAGGGTGGTTTAGCAGGGAAGAAGCTACTCATGTCTAGAAGGCACAAATGCCATGTGGCTGTCCACCAATTTTAGGACAGACAGTCCAAGCACACCACTGCCCTCCGTGCCTGGGAACCTCCAAGGGCTCCACATCCCTTCTTGCACTCTGCTCCTCTGAAAGGAGCTGTGAACTGGAGCCTCTTCTCAGGCTGCTACTACACAGGACAATCACACGTGGTGGCATTTCTGCACTCTGCCACGTTTAGCCTCGGAGCACAAAGGGAGGGAGGAATAACAGCAGGGGCATACAACAATAGGCTTGTTTAATGTCTACATCACACACACACGTCATACTTACCGACCGCAGAGAGGGAGACTGTAGGCTTCCTGGTGTCTCTGAAACACAGCATGGCTAATGTGAGTACCCACAGCACAGCCCAGCAGGTCCAGCCTCCCCAGTGAGCTCCTTGCTATTCCAGGGCTAATTATATTGCTGCCTCTTGGGAGCTAACATGCCTTCCGCTTACCAAAATACACCACATTAAATGGAATAAAGAAAGAGGTGACCAGCTGGAGGACAACAGCCATTCTAGCTTGCCACCACATACAGCAGCAAGTTTAGGACACAGGATTGAGCTGAAGGGGACTAGAGGGAGGAGAAACATGTGCCAAGTGTGGCATGTTGCAACTGGGCAGGCAAGGAAACACTGGGCTCACAAAGTGTTGCTGCAGGAAGCAACAAAACAGCCTTTCCCAGGAGGATTAAAAGGAACAAACAGAGCTGTGGAAAAACTTGACAAAAGCCACTGATGTGTTTGTCAAGCCTTTGCAGACCCTGATTCAAGGCAGATGGGGCAGTGACTTCAGAGCAAAGACTTCACGTCTAGCATATAAAAACAAAATTAGTAGGAAATAAGCCCAGCTGTGTGCAGACTCTACAGCCCAAATTCTGTGGTGGTAGAAGCCAGTGTGGCACCATGACAACTCCTAGCAGCCAGGACACAGATCAAGGCAATAATTTGCTCTTTGACCTTGCTCCTCAGGAATTCACCTGCCCTTTCATGAAAAATGCCAGTGAAAAGGAGGAATATTGTCTTTAGCTTTTTGAGTTTGCTGAAAAGCAGAACATTTTCTGGAACAGACTGCACCGCTTCTTCTAAGAATTTCTGCCTAAACAAAAAGTGATTTTGTATGAAAAATTAAGTGGGGAATTTCCAGCTACCCTTACCGCAGGGCTACCTCCCTAGGGTGTCATTAGAGACAGGTGCTTCAGCAGGATGTTCATTTGCTGGAGGCCAGCAGCCCCAGGACCTCACTGCCTCAGCAAGTGCAGAGACCTTACAAGCACAAGTGGGATGCAGAGGCTAGTCAGAGGCTGCCTAAGCAAGCATTTCTGGACAAGTGATACACGCAGACACAAAATGATAGAAGGGCACAATAGAGTTAAAGCAGGGCTTCTGATAACAACCTTCAGAGAAATCTATTTTTTGCTTGGCACTAAGATAGTATCACAGGAAAACACAACCAGCAGTTATTGTTTCTCTATGTCTTTTAATTACACATTAATAATATATTGCCATTCTCAAGCACCATTTAACCAAGGATCTAAGTGCTCCATAGGAGCTAAACAAGCCTCAGGGTAGCCTGGTGCAGTGGGGTTATATAATTATCCTCCTATTATAACTGAGCAAGGGAGGCAGAGAGGAACAAAGTGACTTGCCGGGGGTCATAAAGAGTTGCTGTACAGCCAGCAAGAGA
The DNA here is from genome assembly GCF_047370975.1 of Nipponia nippon. Taxonomy (NCBI): domain Eukaryota; kingdom Metazoa; phylum Chordata; class Aves; order Pelecaniformes; family Threskiornithidae; genus Nipponia; species Nipponia nippon. Next base: position 32,790,496 of record NW_028262391.1, read on the forward strand.
ACCCAGCAGTCCCAGTGCCACCTCCTTGCTTCTCAGGTATAAAATGCATGGTTATAATATTAGCGGGTTTGGAAAGACCCGTTACCCTGAAATTACTCATGATAGAAAGCATCAGGAAGCAAGGGAAGGCACGATCAGGAAAAGGTTGCTGAATACCAGTCTTCCCACCACTGAGGGAGAGCCAGCAGCAATCACTGAATTTAGTGGAAAATGGCTGCAGGATCATGAAATGGTGCTCATTCACTCCGCTAAAAAACCCACCAGGTTGAGGAACACCCTTGGGCTCCAGGAAAAGCTCCCAAGGAAAGAGTGAGTGAAGTTGGTATTTTTTCCAATCAGGACCACGACCGTGGCTTAACTGTACCACTCTACTGCCCTTCATTGACTCTGAACTGGCTTGAAAGTAGGGGAACCGAAGTCATCTTTGAGCTTATGGGAAGCAGATGAAGGCCCTGCAAGCACAGCTGAAGAGCAGCACCCATCAGCACCGTGCTTTGCCCTGCAAGCTGCTAATTATGGAACGAAGTCCAACTATTTCCCTGCAGTGCAGAAACATACTGATTCTTACTTGATGTCCCAGATGTAGATGTATGTGTCAACAGAACTGGTGACCAGCAGGTCTGGCTCAAACACCGCCCAGTCCAAGTCGCTGCAAATGCAAAAACATAGTAGGTCAGCAGGGAAAAGCGCACACAGTTTGCATCAACTTCTCACAAGCCCCCAGTACGTTTCTCTGACAAATTCATGACCACTCCATGACATCTACTGAAACTTTTAAAGTAAAAAGTAAGATCTTAATCGTTTCTCTAAGTAAATTCCAAGAAGCAATGAAATCTTTCTAAGTGAATTCCAGTGAAGCATCCTCCTAGCCCTGAACTTCACAGCTATTGTGTGTGTGCTCTTTCCTCCACAGAAAAAGGGACACTGTCTCAGCGAGTTCCCAGTTACCACGCATTCTTGGCATCAACCCCTCACTCTGGGATGCCTTCCTGTTGGGCTCACCAGGTGCACCTGGGACACAAACAGCCTCCAGTCAGCCATTTCAAGGGCTGTGATTACTTTCCACAGTCAGGAGCTGGAGTAAAAACAGTCCTTCCCCTGCATTTCCAGCCCAGCACTAAAATACACCCCTAGAACCGGAGGCAGAAATCTCCCCAGTACCACTGTAACACACTGTGAACCTGATCTTTGGGATTACCTGCTTTAATTAAGCTGCTATCACACAGAAACACGGCTGGGATTCAATTTAACAAACATGCTGCTATCTGCTTCCCAGATGATGGCTGCTGTTCATTACTAGGACAGCAGTCTAAGGCAATGACACTTGAGCCATCAAAGGCTAAGTTGATATAGTGGGGGGAGCAGTGAGAGAGTGAACAGCTTCACATCTGATGTCATTCCCAAATGGAAAGGCAGGACAGAGGGGCGGACAGTACAGTCCAGAAAAGTGAGTAAAAACAGGCTCAGAGCAGAGCCTGAGCAGAGCCAGGACCGAAACATTCACCTTCTATGAAACAAGCCATTATTTTCCACCCAGCAGTCCACAGCATCGCTTGCTCCTCACCTGATCACACGTGTGTGTCCTTGCAGCGACGTGCAAACTTCACCATTACCTTCCTTCCACTTATACAGGTCAACTCGCTGATTGCTCTGAAATTAGATGGAAGGAAGGAGACAGTGTCAGGCGAACAAGGTAGGACAAGAATCCATGTGTCAGGACCAGGTTCCCCTCTCTTTGAACAACCTCAGTTACCAGTGAGTCACACTGGTTAGCAAAGTCCTTGCCCAAAGCAGGAGAGCCAAGATGAACCTACAGGCTGCAAGGACTCTCAAAAGTTTATGCTTTAATTACACCCACTTAAAAATGGAGATAAACAAGAAGGGGGGGGGGGGAATTCACACTGCAAAATGTTTCCATGAAATTATGTTCTCAGAGCTTACATTTCCTAACAACATGCTGTAACTGCAGGCAACAGGCAGCCAAATTCTGTCTGCAGGAACACCCTGCCAGTCTGTTCAGATGCACAAGTGGAGTTTTCAGTGAAGAGGATGATGGATCACCACTGGTCCTCCTCAACTCTCCCTCAGTCCCTTTCTGGGATAATCAGGGCCATTGCCAAACACGAACAATACAGTCTAATGGCTTCAAGGTCACCTCCTCAAGGGTACGTCCATCCTTGCCAGCCCAGGAAAAAAAGCCTTAAGTGCTTATCACTAACTGTAAACCACAGGAGCAAAACAGATGAATCAATGACAACATTATTTAGGGCTTCTTCACTCATTCCAGGAATAAATCCTCCCCCAAATGCAGCCGCACACAAAGTTACTTGAAACTAGTTATTGTGCTTTAAGTTCATGTTCTGCCTCAATCAAGGTTCACTTCAGCCCAGGCCAACTCTAATCCTTCTGGGGCAGGAATTGCCTTTTTGGGTGCCTATATAGCACCAAGCACTGTGGGTTTTGGGCCATGACTGGAAATTCATGTTGATTTTGCAAAAACAGAAATAACGTGACTTCAAAATTTGATCTTCATTAGCCCCTTGTTTTCAAACAAGGGATGATGGAAAGGCAGATGAGAAACAAGGTAGATGAGGGAAAAGATAATAGAGAAAAGACTTATTTTACATTTTTTGTGACAGATTTCTGTGGTGGTGTTTTTGGTCTTTTTTACCCCAAAGCTGCTTGATATGAATTTGAACTTGCAGATGGATAAAACACTCCAGCCTTCCCTGAAATGGAAGGTCTCCTCCCAACTCAGCAATAATATATGACATTTCTCTAATAGCTCACAGCAGGGCTGCACAAGAGCTCGGGGCAAGGAAAACTCCTTGCATGTTTCTCATTGACAGAAGGATTTAAGGGGGTAGAGTGAAATTACCCAACGGGGTTTGTCCAGGACCCCAGAGTGGAGGCTACAAGATAAGGACCACCAGAAGTTTCTCAGACTCTTAGTGGGGCATCTCGCATGGAAAGTGTTGCCTGTAGCACCAGGTGTGAGAGAATGACAGCTCCTCCCAGCACGATCTTCTAAAAAATGTGCTTCTTGTGATAAGTATCAGTATACGCTTCCAACAATTTCGTCACCCTCTTGTTCAAGCATTTGTGACCACACAAAAGAAATAACAAGGATCTAGGATGGAAAACAATGGCATTTCTGAAAAAACAGCTTAGAAGTCCTCAGAAATGTGCTTGAGCCAGAGGGCAGACACAGCCAAGCACAGCAAGAGGACATGTTTCAGCTCTTCTGGAAAGAAGCTAAAAAAATAAGAAGCCCTTATCCAAACACAAGGACAGATTTCCCCTCTGCCTGCACCACTTCCAATTCACAGCACTGCAAACCAGGTGAAGCTGTTGGCAAACAGGATGGTAGCCTTTTACACTCTCTTTCCATCCACAGGGATGCAGAGGGATAAGACCCTCAGGGCTATCTGCAACACTTGTGTGGTATACCTGAACATATGATGACCTCAACAGCGAACTCATGGGGGACTGACAGCCAGCTTGAGTCCAGAAGTAGCAAATCACATCTTTACAGTGCTGAATCCAAGCTGATTTAACCTTCCCAATGCATCTTTGCCCCCTTAGGTATGGCCCTCAAACACATCCACACTGCTTCCAGACCTGATCTGGGACACAAAGACACATGCTGTAAATCCGCTTTGCACTTCTAAACAAGACAGCCTAAATTCTAGTCCTAGGACAGGGCTGTACTGCATCAGTACCAAAATGCCAGCCACCTGTGAGATGGCTAGAAAGGAGGTGTTTCTGACCCAAACTGGAAAAGCTGCCTGATCTCATCTTGGGGATTCCTCACCTGACGTGCGCCAGCAACTACGTCTAAATCACCAGAGCATCTTCATTTATAAACAGGAGCAGCAAGGTTTGACGCCAGCTACACCTAGTTTCAGTCTGGAACAAGATGGGTTCCTGTGTCCGCTCAGGGCAGCAAAAGAGTGCTCAGACGGACGAGATGGGCACAGCTCCCCTTTGCAGCAGAGTCCTGCTCAGATCAGCATTAACTGATCACTGGATATTGCCTTCAGAGTGTGTTTGAAAAGAAGTTTTCTTGCTCTACTTGTGGCCTGCACAGCACATTTCCTGATTTGGTTTTGATTTTCACAGACTGTATCCAGAAGTGGCGCTGAAGGACACCTGTTTGTAAGTCTTACTAACTCTCCGCTCAGAAGCGGACAGCTGCTGAAGGCACCTTTAAGATGTCAGTCACGTACCAGAGCTGGGAGGAGACAGGCTGGGGAATGTCAGAGAGCAAATAGGCGAAGGCTCCTAACTGACAACACTGATCCACTTTTAAGACTGCCTTTAATTTCAATCGCAGCTAGTCCAGGAAGCAAAAGGAAGAAAAATCCCCAGAAACCACCTTCAGCTAAGTGTTTTATCAAAAAAAAATTAGATAAAACCTCTCTAGCCCCAGCTATTCCAGGACTTTCAGGCTATAAAAGCAGATGCAACATGGCAGCAAAGGCACCTCGCCATGAGAACAGTCTGCGCCCAGCTAGTGCTGGTTGCTGCAGCACTGTGGTTGATGGCTAAGACTGCTGCTAGCAGAATCTCAGGGCTCTGGATGAACAAGAGCACGATAGACCGAGTAAAAATCAGAGCTAAAAACCGCACTCAAGTCTCAGATGGCCACTACTGCTTCTTCAGATCAGCCTATTTACTTCTCCACAGGCCGAATAAGAACTCCTTGCTGACTTGGTCCCTGCCCACCTGCAAACCTAGATTGTTACAGTGGTGAGCCAGTATTGACTTGTGCTATTTACAGACTGCCTGGTGCACCACATCCCACCAGGAAGGCAGGGACATGAAAACAAAACAGCACAGAGCAAGAAATTCAATAAGTGTGCAAAATCTCATAACAGAATGGAAGTTAGAAAGAGAGCACATCCCTCCTTTCTTCCAGAAAAGGACCATATGGATGCCCGATTTATTTGGCAAGGCGTTTTATAAAAGATAAGCAAGCAAAACTAGATTCAACACTGACTGACCAATAACTGAAAACCATCAAGCCAAATAGCTCCCTGGCAGTAAATCAGAGTTAGGCCTTGATCTTGCAATGTGACTTGCAGGGGCATGCCTGTGCCAGCTCCGTACAGCCTTCCAAGTCTGCAGAAGTCCACCCGTGAAAGACCAGGGAAGATGATGAGCTACAGCTTTTAAATGAGTGAACTTACCGAAGCTGCAAAGTAGTATGCGTAACTGTCGTGTGGGTTCCACTGCACTGCCCCGATGTCCCACTTGCTCTGTCGGGAGATCTTTCGATGACCCTCATTTGGTGCATCCAGGTTGACTATGTAGAGGAAGCGGCGGCTGCAAGACACACAGATACAAAGAGGCTGTATCGCACAGGACCGATCTCAAAACCCCAAGCTCACATGGAGCTCACAGCCTTATGACTAGGAGACCACAAAAGAGAAGCATTTGACAAGACAGATGAAAACACTATTCCTGAGAACGCTACATTTGACCACATACTTCAAAAAGGGCTACATTTAAAAAAATATATGAAAAGACACATTGAAATTAGAGAGGATTTGCAAATGTAATGGGTAGCTCAGGCCACAGAAAACCCCAGATAACTGGGATACAAAAGGAAGCACTGGGAAATGGTGCAAACACATCCAAATACGCTTTGCTGGCCTAATGCAGCAGCAGAGCCAAGGTGGCACAGGGCTGGGGGTGCAACACAATAGCTTCACAGGAGCCAGCACCAGTCTGGAGAGGTTGCTCTGAGCAAGAGTTAATGAGCCTTGACAAACACAATATGATTCTACATGGCTGAGTGTTTCCGCACCACGCTGTTTGGGGGGCTTGGTTCCGCAGACAGTACAAGTACACCTGCACAGAGCTAGCTCAGCTGCAGCAGCTTATTAATGTGGGTAGACACAGCACTGCACTGATCTGGTTATATTGCTTACCTGAGCTAACCCTATATGCTGCAGAAATATTATATTTGCATGATGCTAAACCTGAGCTTATACATCCTGCTGGATGTGGCCAACTCCCCACAAAGCTAGGCAAGGTATCATTCCCTCCACAACGCGATTCATCTTACAAGCACAATAAACCGCCCAGGAATAATCGTGAGCCAGCTGAACTCTAATGAAAGACCAGCACCAAAACATATTGAACCATATATAATTAACCACACCAGCATCACATATGTCAGCTGCGTAGCAAGCATAAGCTGCTCTGAGCGCTGTGAATTTTCCCAAGAGAAGGAACACAAAGAACATCTTTGCTGCCTTTCCAGACCAAAGTCCTCAGGGCACCCTACTCTGAAGAGCAAAGATCCTGAGCCCTCTGAGGCTCTGACACAGCTTTAAAAGAAAGGAGGCAAACTCTGAATGGCTGCTGAGCACGCAGGAAAAGCCTGAAAAGCAGAGGGCCGTGGACCCAATGTTGAATTGCCGACAGGCTGTCCCTAGCTCTCTGTTGGCCCCAATAAGCAAGCTGTGAAACTGGGCAGGTGTAAGGAGGAAGAGGCATCAAGCTAGACCCAAAACAGCTGCTAAGCTGGTTATTCCTGCGCAGGGCTGCTGGACTAAGGGTTTACATGGAAGCGAGCGGGCCTCTGAGTTGTACCAAAGGACCTGTTTCCTCCAAGGCTGACCAAAGGTCAGCTGCACCCACACGATCCTGAATTTCAAGTGAACATCCAAATTGGTGTGGTAATTGTGTCACTGACAGTGGGACAGGAATAGCTGTTAGTACTGAAAGGCAGCAGCTGGGCAGGCAACTGGTGAGCTGTTTGAAGACTTGCCGGGGAGGTGGCTACACAATGCCAAGCCCTCCTGGGAGCTCTGGCAGCTTGGAGTCTATGGCACCTACTGCTCTTGTTGAATATCATTCTGCACTGAACCAGCAGAGGAGCAGGTGAGAGAGCTTGGCTCCTCTGCCCAAATACACCATGGGAATATTTGGGGCAAATTTTGTCTTAAGGAAATGATTTAATCTGTATTTCAAGCAGAATCCAAACAGTACTTCATGATGCTCCACCTCCCACAAGTGGATTTGGGAAAGCGTGCATCAGGAAAGCCTATATTTTATTGTGCTGTTGTTGCCGGCTTTCCACTCTGTATCCTACTGGAAATGTGACCCAGAATCCTCTTCATCAAGCCTTGAACAGAACTCAGCTGCACCTTTCTGAAACAATGCATCAGCCCTTCAATTGAGGTCAGCCTGAAGGCTGCTGATTTGGCTTGTGGAAATGACTGTCAAACATTTCTAATGGGGACTGTCACACTCACCCCGAGAGTACTGCGCGCTGTCCCAGGCAATCCACTGACATCGCAGTCGCCTGTTAAAGAGAAACAGAGAACAAAATTAAATTATACCTCTCAGGTCAGCTTCTCAGTCAAACACACAGCTTTGGGGAGGAGTTCAGGAAAACCTGTCAGCTCATCTTCAAGGCTTAGACTGCTACGGTAAGAGTCAAGGCTGATATCTGTCAGGGATGGCAGAAGCAACATCCCCTTAAAGAACCACAGATGGGTGACGGGGTGCAGCAGTTAATTTTGGGGTGCAGGATAGCACACAGAAAACATCTTTGTTAAGAGTAAACTGAAGACAAGACCTGGCAGACGCCATTACAAGCACTGAGACCTTGCTCCCTTCTCCCTGCTATGGCAATCACAGCTCCAGCCTTTCAATCAGCAGTTTCTAATAACCCATATTAATCAGCCTCTGCTCCTGCTCAGGAGCTTTCTCAGTCTCTCTCTCTTCCATTGCAGGGCCAGATTTAATTACATATGTACTGGGAGATAGAAGTGCAACCACTTGTGTATGGCTGGTCTCCAAAAATGAGAGATAGCTAAGAGACATCAGAATTTACTTTGGCACTGCTTGTAAAGAAGGCTAAGGGAAAACTTAAATGCCATAAGAAGAAAAAAAAAAAACCCGGACTGTTTGAACATTGCCTTCCCCTCTTTTTGTTCGGAATGGAATTGGCCAATCATCTCGTTTAATTGCCAAGAGAATAAAGGAAAATTTTACTTGGAAAGCTGAACAGTTCAGCCCATAAACATGGATATGACTTCAATGCAGTTTTTAGCGTCCACAGTACAGAATCAGAATATGCCCCATATTCTTCAAACTAACTGCTGTCATCTTCAAAGCTACCTCTCTGAAGGCTCAGGATGTCTCTGCTGCTCTTCAGGATTCTGCTAAGTACTCTCAGCGTGAATGTAACAAGACTTCAGGATGTCCCACAGCTACTACTTATAAGCATCGCTAAAACCAGACAGACAATGTGGCAATCCCACTCCATTTCAATCAGATTTGGCAGGAGAATAAACATCACAAAAACCTATTTTTTTCAACCAGGGCCCCACCCCCTGCTTGCATGTACCCCAGCTAAGGGAAAAACAGCATCACGGGCTCATTCTTCACTAGAGACCAAGAGTCCACATGGGAAAGAGCTACAAACACCACAGCCAGGAACAGAGTTTCAGCAGGAGTCCGCAGTAAACCTCAGGCCTACATCTATACCCCAACCATGCTGAGTTCCACCGCTTTTGCTGTTCCAGGAATGACCTGCTTTCATTGCTTTTTCCTACGTAGCAAATCCAGTCTTCTGGCAAGGTTTTCCTAGTCCTAAAACTAATACTGTAAATAAGAAGCCAGTTTTAAAATCGCTACATGGTAAAGAAATAATTCCAGCTTCGTAGATTTCACAGCACCTTGCAAAACAACAAAGTGGGTTACTAAATTTATAAAAAAGGCAAGCAGGAGAAGGAAGTTTTCCCAGATGATACACATTTCACTTGCAAGGAATTAAAATGAGATCACTAAAGCAATTCCTGGAACCAGAACTTTTTCATGTGATGAACAGCTAGTCAGCCGACATATTTCATACAGCTGTGGCTATCTTTCCTCAAGGCAGAAAAAACCCCATCAATTTAAAGTGATTGATAATTTCATATACGAGTTTATTTTTTCTGGTGTTGGCAGCAGGATCTCATAAATCCTTACAAATTGTTTTTAATAACGAACATTGGTAAACTGTTTTTCCAGGCACATCATAAAATGTAATGAGTAATTAGAATGAAGTAAAAAGCTTCGCATGTCAGGCTGCTGCTCTGGTAGGTCACAAAGAAAGTCGTTTTATGGCAATAAACAGTTCCCTATAACACTACAGTCTTATTTAGGCAACAGGAAAAAAACCCAGACAGCTGTCACTTAATGTGCTTGGTATACTGATATGTCAGCACAACCTTCCAGAAGGGGGGAGTTGAACCTGAACAAGCCAACCTGAAAGCAGTTTTTATCCCAAAATAACAATGAGGATAGCTAAAATTGCTGTTTATGAGTAACAATTATGTGAATAAGCACGGTAGGAGTATCGCACATTTGAAAACCAGCTCTGAGCCCACAGCCCAGGCAGCATCTTCTCAGACTTCAAACGTCTACTTTGGCATTTCACTTGATTTCTGCTAGGCAAGCCAAGGAAAACACCTTTTCATGTCTGAACTTACATTAGTTTTGAATCTAGCTTCATACTCTCCACCTGAAAGGCAATGGACCAACTCAATTTGCCAAGGCTATACTGGTTTTCAAAGGCTGCAAACTCTTCGCAAGAAAGACCAGTTCCCTGCATAGCTAACTTCCCATCTACACGCCAAGTTGCCACAAATGGTATTATTTCACTGTTGGACATGGTGAGCTTTACTTTCCTTTTGATAGCACGGACAGCCTGACAAGAGCCTGTGGGTCACGTCTAAATCAGAAGAGTACAGAGACTGCCACCTCTGTCAGCTTGTACAGAAAGATGACGTTTGTAGGCAATACTGGCCCCAAACTAGCCAAAGATTTTATGAATTGTCGGGTGCTGTAGTTTTCACACGACACACTCTGGCATGGTGAACAAGACAACTGCAGTGCTTGGAAACATGTACGGGCTATAAACGCAACAGCTGCCCACCCTTTTGACTCTTGTTTCCATTTCAGTTGGTTTTAGGGTAGGGATTTTGGAGACAGTGTGGCCTACAGGCAGAGCTCAAGCCCGGTATGGGATGATTACAGCCAAGGTGTTTCAATTTCTCAAGCTCAGGTTTCCCATCCGCAAAAATGTTCGTGCAGACTCCTAAAAAAAGCTCAAGCACGAATATATAAATGAGTTTAACCTGAAGCAGCAGTCTAGCAGCCCCAGCCACTGAAGCTCTCTGGTTTCATACGAGAGAGCAAGCAGGTCAGAACGGCTCTAGAAAGATCACACCAGAGTAAACCAAAGCGACCAAAATACCAGTGGTTAACCTCTCTATTAAGGTATACGCCTGCACAACAGCGAGATTGAAGCCAACTGCTGCAGAAGAGGATGGAAACACCTGTTCTCTCCCCCCTCTGTTCCCACACACCAGTCATTATGAATAAGCAATCAAATCATGAGGCCACATATCTCCTGAGCCAGATGCAATTTGAATCTGTGATTTAGGAAGACATACCTTCATATCTCATTACCTGAGCACAAATCTTCAATAGCAGACAAGGCTGCTTTAACATTTCTTCCAGGAGGAAAACGCAACCGATACAAAGCTTTTAAGGTATAAAGGCAAAAAACCTTGTTAGTTTACAGAGGGCAGGCTGGGCGTAGCACAGAGGATTCAATGCCCCTGTTCGCAATGGTGAATGCCGAGCTGACGTTGCTCCCGCACAAGAGGACAAACTAGAAGACGAGAGAGTTTCCAGAACTATTTTTTTAACCTTTCTGCGTTTCCTGCTGAAGTGGTTCATAGTTCACCCACCACATCCAGCTTTGTTAAGCAACTGCCAACGTCTTAAAAAACCACGTTTCTTAGAACAGCTTCTAGGAAAGGACGTACGCAAACTCTGAGGGGAGTTCTACTGTGACCAGCAACTTCAAAAACAAAAGCTGACCTTTTAGCTCTTTATGAAAAAATCTAACCCGCTTTTCCTGCTAATCGAACAATACTCAACAATTTGTATGGCGGCCGAGAAAGCAGCTACGATGGTCTCGGAGGAAAAACGAGGAAAGATGCGTGGGAAGTGGCAGTATCTTCTACTAGGCCTACTAATATAGTCAAAAAGCGAAATCCAAGCTCTAATTAAGACTATAAATAAAGTGCCCCGTGAATTGAGGCGTTATCTCCGCGCAAACGGCTCCGAGACCGGCTCAGCCCCGTCCACAGCCGGCGAAAGGCCCCGCGGGGCCGCCGATCCCGCCCGGGCCAGGTCCTCCTCCCGCTCCTCACGGGCACGGCCGGGCACGGCCGGGCCCGCCCGGGGCGGCCCCCCCCCCCCCTCGAGGGCCGGTCAGGGCGGCAGCCCCCCGGCAGCAGCGGCGGCAGCTCGCCCACCCCCCCGACCTGGGCGTCGCGGAACTCCACCACCACATTCTCGCTGCTCCAGCGCGCCGCCATCTTGGGCCGCCCCAGCAACCCCCGACGCCGGCGGGGCAGGGGAGGAGCCGGCGGCCGCACGCCTGCGCACAGTGGGAGGGCGCCGCGCGGGGGCAGCTGGGAAATGTAGTCCTGCCCCCCCCCCGGCCCCACCGGGGCCGAGTGTCCCGGGGAGCCCGCGGGGCCTCCCGGCCCGCCCGGCGCAGCGGGGCCCGCGTCGGCCCGGCCTCCCCGGAGGAGCTCGCTGCGGCGGCCTCCGGGCGGCTACAGCCCCGCCGCAGGCCCTTGCGGAGCGGGCTGTGTGTGTGGAGGGGGGGGTCGAGGCCCGTGCTCCGCGGGGCAGCGCCCGCCCGGGGAGCGGCGTCCCAGCGACCTGCGGGCCGCGGCGGCGAGCGCAGGCCCGGGCCGCGGCGGCCGGCAGCAGCGCAGGGGTTAAGGGCGGCGGGCCGGGGGCGGGAGCATGCGTGCTGCCGGCCTCTATTGTCTCCGGCGCGGCGCCGAGCACCAGGCGGCTGGCGGCGGCCGGCAGCGAGGCCGTGCCCGGCGCAGCGCAGCGGAGCGGGGCAGCGCCGCCCCCGCCGCCCCCCGCCGCCCCATGGGCCGCAGCTGATCGTCGCCCGGCTGCCGGCCGCGCCCCGGGCAGGAGCCAGGCGGGCGGAGCGACCCGGCCGCCGTCCACCCCCCCCCCCCCCCTTCCCCCGCCGTCCCGTCCCCCCCCCCCCCCGGCCCCGGGGCCCTCGGCGGCCCCCGCCCGGGCTGACGGTGACGGCGGCGGCGGCGGCGGACTCGGGGCGCCCTCGCCCCTGCGGGCCCGGCGGGGGGAGGATGCCTGGGGCGGGGATGGGTTTTCGCCCGTAGCTCCCCGCGCCCCCCCGCTTCCTTCCGCCCCCTCTCGCCTCCCAGCGGCGGCGGCGGGGGCGGCGCGGCCCCGTTCCCCGCGGGGGGCTGTCGCTCGGCTCCCTCCGGCCCGGCGGTACCCATATGGGGGGCAAGCAGAGCACGGCGGCCCGTTCGCGGGGCCCCTTCCCGGGGGTGTCGACGGATGACAGCGCCGTGCCGCCGCCGGGAGGAGGCGGGGGGGGGCCGCCCCCCTTCGGCCATTACCGGGCGGGCGGCGGCGGAGGCGCCATGGGGCTGCGCAGCCGCTCCGTCAGCTCGGTGGCCGGCATGGGCATGGACCCCGCGGCGGCCGGAGCCGTCCCCTTCGGGCTGTACGCGGCGGCGGCGCGGGCGGCGGGGGAGGCCGAGCGGGCCCCGGGCGGCGGCGGCGGCGGTCCGGGCTCCGACTCCACGTACGCCCATGGCAACGGTTACCAGGAGACGGGAGGCGGTCACCATAGAGACGGGATGCTGTACCTGGGCGCCAGGGCCTCGCTGGCCGACGCGCTGCCCCTTCACATCGCACCGCGGTGGTTCAGCTCGCACAGCGGTGAGTGGCGGCTCCCCGGAGCCTTCCCCCGGCTTCCCCTCCCCGGGCGGGTTACCCGGGCCCGGGGGTGGCGGTGGGCACCCTTCACCCGGCAGGGGGGGGCTGTCGCCCCGGCTTGGGCGGCTGGTCAAGACCCCTTGTGTCAAGCCTGAAGGAAGGACCCCCGTCCCCTCCTCGGCGTGGACGGGTGGGTGGGTGAGGGAGCACCGGGGCCGGCGTCTGTGTCAAGGTCAAGGGAGGAAGGGGCTGTGGGGAGAGGAGGCTTTCTAGAAGGGAAGTGTTTTGGCTCGGGGCTGCGAAGCAGTGGATGTGGCACCCCCACCTCGACTTGGGGGAAAGTGTTCTGAGGGTGCTGTAGCTCCAGACCTTGGTTTTGAAGACCATGCTGAGCTCTGCTTTTGAAGGTGTTTGGGGGCTGCCGGTCAGGTATGGTGGTTCCCATGCCTTAGAAACTGGGGAAGGGGCAGAGGAAGCCTTTGAAAGCGAGGTGTGGGAATTTTTCTCCTTTGTTTCGTCTGATAAAGGGCCAGGGAGAGGCCGAAGCAGGTTTTCTCATTCAAGCCAGCTGGCACCGTTATGGAGGAAGCAGAGGAGGAACTGCCTGCCTCTTTAGTAAGGCTGGGGAGCCGGCTGGGCTCTCTTGCAGGAAACCTGCCAGGCCGAGGGAGGGGGCAAGGTTGCCTCCATCCTAACCCTTGCGGCTGGACCCTTCCGTGTGTCCTGGTGTCTGGAGAGGAGCTCCGGCTGCGAGCAGGGCTGTGTCACTGACCTAGTTTTGGCTGGGTACAGGGAGCGAGGTGGGAGGTCCTCCCTTCCCCTCCTGGCTAGAGGGGAAGTCATTTCAGGGATGTCTCCTTGGGTTTCCTGGAATAGTCTGGGATTTCTCTCCCGCCCGGCCCCCTTGCAAACGCTGTAAATGTTCTCCTTGCATGACGTGGTCTGGGAATTTCATAATACGCCTTGGGACAATGCCTCATTTTCAGGAAGGCTTGAAACTGAACCAGTGGACAAGAACAAAGTGCAAAACGAGGCTCGCGAGGCCCATTTTCCTACTTCCATCTTGGGATTTTTCCCCTTTACCCAGTCTCCGGGGGCTGCTTTTCTCAGTTAGATCGAAGCTGTATGTCTCACGTTGCATTCTCAGTGGCAGAACGCCCCGGGCCCTGTTCCTATTGATCTGGATAAGTCGGGCACTTGCAGTCCTCCCTAGCAGATGGAGAGGGCTGGCTGGCATGTGGCGCCGGAGTTGAGACCGAGCGTTTCTCCAAACTTTCTTGCTCTGTGACCTTGCGCAGACTGTGCTGCTGCTCTGGCTTTTAAACACAGAAGGAAACGAAGGTGCAGCATCCTTCCAGGTATTCCACAAGCCTCTGTGCGAATGAGTGCCACGGGGCCTTCCGCTGAGGCTGGCGCTGGAGCGAGGAGGGTTTTGTTACGGAAACACCACGCAGCTGATCTGTACGTAGAGGTGGTCAGTCAGAGAGTATCGGTTACATTAAATGATAATTCTCAAACTGCGATGCTGAGAGGCAAAAACGTGTTTATAAAAATAAACCAGCTGCAAAATGGAGTTAAGCTTTTTCCGGCTGCTCATGCAAGTTAGCGCAATGCTGTGAAGTTAAACCCCGCGCCCTTGGAAGATTGCAGCGTGAGCTGTGGGAAGTGCTGCAAGAACTGGGTTTCTCTGGTGCCTCTTTTGCGGCCCTCCGAGAGCGTTTGAGCTGTGCCGAAGCATGCGCGGGCAGCAGCGAGAGCCATTCAGTCCGTGCTGAAGCCTCTCCTGGCGGTGGTTCTTCCTCATCGCTAATTAATAGCAAAAGGAGCGGAGGATGCTTAGAAACTGTTTTGAAAACTTGTCAGAGCTCATTAAACTTTTGTGTTCTTCCTCTTAGCGTAAGAGGTTAATGGAAGATTTGGAGACCGAGGGGAAGAGGAAGTAAGCCACCTCAAGACTGCTAAAATTCCGTGCTAATCTCCCATTGCAGCTGGTGAACCTACAGCAGGGCAGTCAGGAGCTACTCGCTTCTTCCCCCCTGCCTCCCCATCGACCCACTCCTCTCGCAGCGCTGAGCCACTCCATTAGCCACTGGAAAGTGCTGAAGCAGCAGCACTCCGGTAAATGGAGAGGAGCCTTGACATTGCTGTGTGTGACTGTCCCTGCTCCTTGCGCAGGATGACTTGAGGGTGGGGATGAGGGGACCTGCCTACGCACCAAACCCACTCGGGAGGATGCGTGCTTGGGGGTCTTGGGGATCCACCTGAGTTGCTATACTGCCGCGAGAAGAGGAGCCCCCCAAACTCTGCGGCTGACAGGTCTGGAGAGTGGATCCTTGCCCTGCCTGCCCCTTTCCTCCTGCCTCTGCACAGGCTGGAGACGTGGATGGCGCCAGTCTCGGCACGTGGGGAAGGTTGTGTCCATGGGCTTGCTCTTCCAGGAGTATTTGGGTTTTGGGGAAGAGCTAGGTGCCTCAAAGTGCAACTTGTGCTCTGCAGGGACCTCATGGGACAGCGAGGAGCCCTGGCTCAATGCCGGTGATAAGGCGCTCTCGTTGCAGCAGCGTGTCCGCGATAACAGGAGCAGGCAGATAGGCTTGGCGCCTCGCTGCTCCCTTTATCTATGATGCTGCTGCTTTTGTGTGCCTCTCCGGCTGTTTTGTGGCTCATCTGCCCCGTCAGCAGGGATCCCGAGGAGTGAGCTGGGGCGGCCTGAGCTCTGTTCCCTGGCTGGTGTCACTCCTTCACCTCTCTGCAGTTGAAGGCTTACAGAAGAGCTAGGCGTGCCCGGGGAGGGAGAGAGGAGGGCTGCGCTGGGAAACCTGTGCAGAGGGAAGTTGCAAAGTGGTCCCCAGGCCCAGTACGTCCTGCAGCGTCGTGAAGTCGTCCCCAGGGCCAGCATGCGCTGCAGCATCGCTGTAGGGTGCTGTGTGTTGTGACGGTCGGCAAGAAGAGCCCGCTGCCGAATCCCTCCGGGCTCTGCCATGGCTGCTGGGGTGCGGCGATGGCAGGAGCAGTTACGTACTGATGGCCTCTTGCCCTTCCAGGGCCAGGAGAGGAGAGCTGCTGCTCTTATGAATAGCAAAGCCTAAATGCATCTTTCAAACGGGGTGGACGAGGGGGCTCTGACCTTTGTGGTGGAGCTTGTCCCTCCCTCCAAGGGGACAGCATCTCTCTGGGTAAGTGGATCCCGTTTCCTGAGGGGGATTTTCCCAAGTGTATCCTCCATCCACACAAGCAACATAACTGCTCCAGCTGAAACTGCTCTGGGATTTCCCTGTCTGCCCAGGGTTTCTGAGATCCGCTTCCTGGCCTATGCTGGTGGAAGATGACAAAACATCTTTTGCAACTTTGGAGTTTGCTTGTAGCACTTGACCTTGTCCCTGTAGCTTCGTCACCATTAGGTCTTCTCGGCAAAGCCAAGACTAGTGGGAAGAAGGGAGAAAAAGGAGACGTGTGGTTTAACGCTGCATGTCTCTGGCTTTGTGTGGTTCTCTTAGCATCACTTGTGTTATTTGTCTTCATCAGAGGATCTTGGGGAGTTTGCAGAGGCTATAAGTAGCTTAAAGTTTATCTAGAAATCCCCCCCATCACCCAAAGCCCTTGAGTGTTTGAAGCTCCAATAAATCCATATCTCCCTGTCTGCTGGCTAGCCCAAGGAAATGCCTAGCTCATCCTTCTGTGCAGAGCCATCAGGAATGTTGCAGGCTTTCTGTGCGCTGACAAACAAGCTGTTTGTCCTGGATGCTGGCAGCAGCAAGGTTGGGAGGTCTCCTTTGCCAAGTGAGCTGCTTCGTTCTCAGCAATGCCTTGTCCGGAGCAGGAGGGCCCAGCCTGAGGCAGATGAGTGTCTGGCGTGGAGATGGCAGCCAGGGTGCTGGGCTGGGTCCTCCTCCAGGCAGCGTTAGAGAGTGAAACAAGCTGGAAGCGCTCTTTGATCTGGCTCTGGAGGAAGGGAAGTGAAATAGGGATCGCTTGTTGGAAGGCGAGCTGAAGGTGTGAGTGAACCCCTGTGTCGGGCAGCCCCGGTCTCTGCCGAGCGGGGGAGGAGGCAGGTCTGTGGTGTACCCTTGCTGTGCTCCGACACCTTCGAGTCCTGAGCCTTTTCTCGCCGGTCCTTGGTGATCTTCACTCCTGAGCTAGTCCTGCCATTGCAATCTCTACACCAAAACCAGAAGGCTTAATTCTAGCTGGCTAGTCAGTGAGCTGCTGGAGGGAGTCCACTTTCAGCCCTGACTTTCCTGCCACCAACTTTTCAACACGCAGACATCATACGTGCTTCCCTCCCCCCTCTACAGGGGCTAGGCCTGGGGAAGGGCACCCCAAGGTCTGCAGGAATTTGCCATTGTGAATCTATTTTTGTCAGTGGAAACTTCCAAAGGAGACCATCCTCAAGCCATCTTTTTGTGGGTTTGGTGCTGGTGACTGCCTGGCAACTGGGTCGGGCACCCACAGCATTGTCAGGCCTGCATATCGTTTGGGAAGCAGTGCAGGAATGGTCCTGAAGGCCCCCTAGGCCAGAGAGATTCAGCCGTTGGCCTCTCCAGGTCTGGAGGTGTTGCTCTTCCACTTCTGCCTTCTCTGAGCTGGCCACAGGACAGCATATGCCCGGGGCCAGGGGAAGAGGCAGCAGCTGCCTTGGAAGAACGAAGCACTGAATACCAGAAGATGGGAGACTCAAGGCAGCTTTAATGCGTACCAGACCCACAGCCTGGAGATGAAGTTTAAGTGTGCCAACGTTGGCGTTGTGCGTGAGAAGCCAGCGGCGGTGGTTATCTTCAGTCTCCACAGTGAGAGCTAGCGCAGGCTTTCACCGCGCTGCCTTGCTGCTCCAGTGCCCTCTGAAGTCTCTTGGCCGCCTTGCCCAGGAGCGAGGCACTAATTGCTGTGTGTGCTAACCGGCTTGGCTGGGCTCGAACCTCTCTAAACCTGTGCATAAATGGGCGCAGGGGAGCTGGGCGCCCTCTCCCCCTCCGCGCACACGTACGCTCCAGAGATGCTGAGAAGGATGCTCTCGTGCTCCCTGGGCTGACCCACTTCCCAGCCAGGATTGTCTTCCCGGCCCGTGACGTAAGTTTATCCCATGCTGGTTTGTTTTGCTGAGATGTTTGTTCCAGTGACTGGAATAACCGTAAAGACTTCTCTTATTTATTAATGTGCTATTAGGGCTCCTTTCCTCTCTCTCCCTCTCTCCCTCTCTCCCTCTCTCCCTCTCTCCCTCTCTCCCTCTCTCCCTCTCTCCCTCTCTCCCTCTCTCCCTCTCTCCCTCTCTCCCTCTCTCCCTCTCTCCCTCTCTCCCTCTCTCCCTCTCTCCCTCTCTCCCTCTCTCGTTCGCTGGCCGGAGGATCAATCAGATGCAGACATCTTTGGTGGAAGAGCGGTACCAGGGCTGGCGCCCAGCCAAGGGAACCGCGGAGAGTCATGGGAAAATGCTGCTAAATGCTGAAAATTAATTTCAAGAGAAATGCAGGGAGGGAGAAAAACCCACTTTGGGGGGGGGGGGGAGATTTTTTTTTCCTCCGATGTAATCTCCTGTGTGACAAATCAGGCAGGCAGCAAAGAGCTCTTTGTCTGAATGAATTCCCTCTGCAGGAACCAGTCCCATGGCACCCCAACCGGTTGGTGGGCAACCACGAGGTGCATCTCGTTGCCTCTGGTGCTGGTATGCCAAAACCCCAGATGTGCCGAATACTTGGGTTTGAGTAAATGTGAGCTGGCTTTCTCCTCGTTCCCTTGAAAGTTGAAACCACAAGGGCTTGCGAGTGACTTACACAAGCAGCCAAGTGATGCTGTAAAGCAGCGGGCCTTGATGCAGAGTGTTTTAACCACCTGCTCTGGCATGGCTGTGCATTGGGGTACAACAAGCCTCTCTCTGTAGAGGGAGACCCATTTTTTATTTCAGATACAGCAGGAGTGGTTAAAGTTGGGCCTTAGAGTCCCAGTCCCACCGGGCAGCTTTCAAATGCAGGCAAACCCACTGGGGGCTTGGGTCTGCCCCCAGGGATGCTCCTGCTGTCCCTTGCGGGCACTGCTTGGCGAAACGCTTTTGCTCGGTGCTTTCTGGTGGGAGGCTGTCGGGAGGTGCAGCTGCAGGAAGCCCTGCTGGCCTGGGGCCTCTTCTCCTGCCGCTGCGCAGCGTTTCCCGTGGGCAGAGCCCGGCTGCCGGCGGGTTTCCTGCCCTGCCAGGCTGTTGGCAGGGGAGGGGAGTGCCTGCGGCTGGGGCTGCTTTTTTCTTGGTGTGGTTTAGCTTTCCAGCCCACTGTGGGTCCCGCACAGCCTCGGGTTTGAGGAGGGTGGCAGGGAGAGCTGGGGAGCTAGCAGGCAGGTCCTCGTGGCTGATCTCTGTGCTGCCGGCATGGGGCTCGGTCCGTCGGTGCTCCCCACCATGGTCCCCGCGCCTGCGCACAGCTGGGTTTGTGCTGCATACGACCGGCTGAGCTTGAGCAGATGCATCGCTCAGTGCTGGCGTCGTCCTTCCCTAGGCCCTGGTGGCGGGTCTATGGGCAGCTGGAGGTGTTTGGTACAAGTTGTATTTTGCCAGGAGGGATGGTGCCTCGCCATTGGAGAGGCTGCAGCGCACCTCCGAGGTGGAGCTGACTCCTTTCTCCTCTCCTTCCTCGCGGAGCCGAGCTGCGCTGGCCGGTGTCGGCAGCAGGTCAGCTCTTGGGACAGCTGCGGTGTCGTGCTGCTCGGGAGGGCGCGGGCTGAATTAGCTCGGGAAATTCCTGGCTCTCTGCACTCATGCATGCTCGTGCAGCTGTGGGCCTCCCATCAGCGGTGCGGAAACGAGACTGTGTGCCTAGTGCAATGGTCTTATGGTGCTTTGTAGAGGAGCGGAGAGATGCAGTGGAAACATTTACCCTTTTGCTAGTTTTAGCAATGCTAGCAGAAATTTCCCAGGGCTGTATATTCCCAGCAAGCGCCCTCGGCTCGTTGAGGCTGTGTCAGGTTATGGCCACAGTTCCTGAGAGACTGTCGCCTACCAGGCACAGAAACAGGGCTGGGACAGGCCCAGGCGAGGGAGGCATGGCAACACAGATGAAGAACTGAACTGAAAGCTGCTCAGAGCTGTTTCCTGGCCCTAGCAGGCAGGACGGCGTGACAACAGCGAGTATTTTTAGAGGCCAGCTGCCTGCAACGCAAGAGAAGGAAAGCAGCAGTCAGGCAGGAGAACCAAGTGATGCTCCCCATGTCCCACATCCCTGCCTAGCATTTTGTTTCCTCCTGGGCCGGGGCTGCTGGCATTAAGGCATTTCCATGTCCTCCGTGCTTCTTCGCCTGTTGCTGCCTTGAAAGGCGGCTGGCTTCGTTCTCCCCTCGGCTTTCGCCATGGCTGTGTGTTTCTCTGATCACGGCTCAGCGGCCTGAGGGTGGTGTTGGAGGCTCCCCTCTGTGCATCCCAGATGATTGCATTACAGCTTGGTGTGGTGGGCGTTTTGGGGATTGTGTTTTGGAGAAGTCTTTGTCGCCAGCAAGGGAAAACCCGCAGTTTCTCCTGCAGCCGGCGTAATTGCAGTAATTCATTTGGGAGCTCTCCCTACAAGGCAATGGAGCTGCATTTTGTCGGAAGTGCTGCAGGGGAATTAGATCCACCTTTCAATCCATCCATCGGTCCGTCCAAGGCCTGTACGTCTGTAGCTGGGGAGAACGCAGGGGGGTTCATCTCTAGCCAGATGGCTTAAATTACCATCTGCAGGTCAGTATGGGTTGAGGTCGGTTTTGGGGCCAGCCTTCTGTTAAGCTGGTGCTGAGCAGGATGGGGTGAGGCTGAGCACCCTGCCTGAGCTGCCTCGGCATTTCAGGTTATCCCCACCTGGATCTTGCTGCTTTGAGGCTATTGTCCATCTGCTTATTTATCGCAATGTTGATTTCATAGCCCTTAAAGTCTGCTCTTTGCCTGGATCTTACCCATCTGAGGGTGGTTATAGACACCTTTGATTTCTTTGCTCCCCATATGCAGGTATGAAGCAGACAGCACCCTGCAGCAGGTCCTGGGGGGTGTCCTGGGTGAGTGTTTCACAGGGGGACTCTGCTTCCCAAGGCTCCGGAAGTGGGGATATGCTGTGCTCCTCTGCGTGTTGCCTTGGTGTTTTTCCTTTCTCCTGGGGAAGAGAGAGCTTGAAATCCCACAGCTGGGATTTTTGTCATCTGCAGCCCCACTATCCCCCTCTTGCTCCCAGTGGTCGCTGGCCACGAGACAGCTTGGCTCTTCCTGTGTTCAAGGGTGGCACGTGTTGAAGGGGAGGCAGGAGCAGAGAAGGTGGGACAGCCAGGCAGGGTTGTTCCTGCCTGTGGCACAGTGTGCAGCCCCTCCTGCCTCCGCTAGCAGGATCCGGCGTGGGCAGACCCTGCTGCTCGCCGAGGGGTTTGTTCCTCTGAGGCGTTGTGCTTTGTGTTTCAGAGGTTCAGCTCCTGGAGCTGCAGAAAGCCGGCTCTGTCTGCCAGCCACCTCCATGCTGCAAAGGCAGCCGGGAAGTGCATGGGGCAGGACTGCTCCGGAGCGAGAGCGAGTCATGTGGTGTGGCCCCATTCCCAGCACAGGGGTATCTCCCAAATCCCCAGCCACTGGCTGGGCAGCTCAGTGCTGTCAAGCATCCCCCCCCTCCCACACCATGCACAGCAGAGGTGGGTGATCATCCTTCAGGTCTGCACCCCGCTTTTTCCATTCCTGCTGTCCTTGTAGCCTGGGGCATTCACCGAGCATCCCTTGGCAGCTGCGGACCCTCCTGGGGAGCAGGGAGATGCTCTCTGCCATGCATTTCTTCATACCGTGCAAGGAGCTGGGGGCAGGTAAGGTTAGGGCTTCCTCTGCAGTGTGCTCCTCCCTAGGGTTTTTTTCCAACAGTGTCTTTCTTCCTGCAGAAATAGCCAGTGCTAACTGGCCGTAAGCATTTCACAGCCATGCACTGCCTGTGGGTGTAGCTCCGTGTGCCTTTCGTGCTCTGTTTGCTGCCCGCTACATAAAAATTGCTCTTTCTCTACCCTGAAAAGCAGTCCTTCCCACACACCCCAGGGGCTGGGGGGCTCATACCCCCAGTAACTCCTGCCACCTACATGATGTGTCCCATAGCCTGGGCACAAAGTGCCATGGGAGACTCTCCACCACTCCGTTTGTGCGGTGCAGCCGTGGGATGCCCAGGGAGGAGCCATCCCAGGAGCCGGATGGGATTGCTTCCTGGGAGGAGCGGGTACGTGGGTGAGATCAGTGGTGGGCTCTGCTCCCTCTGCCAGCATCGCAAAGCCAGGGCATGTCATCGTGTGTCTCTGGAGCGTCCCAGCGCGATCAGCTGAGGTGTGACGGAGCCTCAGCAGCATCAAGGCAGGAGTTTTCTGCTTTGGAAAATCCCGGGGGTTAGGAGGGAGGTAGCCAGGGAGCTGCTGCTTCACCCCACGGGGTCAGATCTGGTTGCCTTTGGGAGTGGCTCAGGTCAGGCTTTTGCGCTTAAGCCTTTCCGAAAGCGGGAGTTCCTCTGGCAGCTTGGCAGCGGCTGGAGCCCGGCGGTGGGGACTCCGTGGGTGCCTCCCGAACGGATGGCTTAGTCAGAAGTGACTCACCCCGCCGGTCCCCTCGTGACGTTGCCTCGCTGCTCACTCCCAGCCCCTGCTGAGGTGAAACATCCAACTCTCTCCCTTTCTGCTCCAATTTCCGAGTCACTGCATCCCGCTGTGGTGCTGGAGGATCCCCTGCGCTCCTTCATTTCAGCACTGGGACCCCTCCGTTGCCCTGTTGGCTCCGTGCATCTTGCGGATGATTGCTGCCTGCAGCAGGGCTTGCGGTTGGGCTTCCTCCTTCACACCAGAAATATTCGGGAGATAAAAAGCAGGCACACAGGCAAACCCTTTGGAAATTCCCAGGCGTGCCTGCAGGATCCCTCTCCTCTCTGGGCAGTGAATTTGAAACCCTAAGCATCCTTTGAGAGGTGGGGAGACAGCTCTGGGGCATCCCTGCAGCTCTTCTGCACAATGAGATGGCCCCAGGCTGGTTTTGCGACTAGCAGGAGCCCTGAATGAGCTTGTAACTCAGTAAATTCAAGCCTTGCAGCCCAACGGCAGGAGTCTAAGGTGTTAATGCCTTCGCTGGGCTGTCACCCAGGACCCCTCTGCTTAACTTTGTTGTTCTCCGGGATGCTAAAATTAGCTTTGGGCTACACGCTCTTCCTTATGAAGACTGTTCCCAGCAGCTGGGGGAGTGTTTCTGCAGTAAACTAGGACTAGCTGGAAGGTAGGGTGACCCCAGGAGGTTGCCTTTCTCATCCAGATCTGGGGGAACTGGTCCTGCAGCATAGCCTGGGCTGTAGGAGGGAGATGCTTTTTACCTGCAGCATAGGTATTTTTGTTCAAAAATTGCAATTGCAGCCATGAAAAGGGCAATACTCAAACAGCAACAGGCAGGGGGGATGCTTGGGGTGCAGAGGCTGTTTGCATGTCTTCCCTGAGGATATGTGTGCAAGGAGGGTGGCTCTGGACATCCTGTGACCGTATAGCCAGGCATCTTCGTCTTCCTGCTTCTCGGTGTCCGCGGGCTGTGCTGGAGGTGTCTTGTAGGGCTTTGGTGTGTCTGTCTGCTGAGGCTTGATGGCTTTGGGTGCTCTGGAGCAAATGTCCTTGTGGGGTTCCTGCTCTCATGTCTCCTGCCCCTTCCCAACTCTCCAGCTTCCCTCAGACCCGGTATTGCAATCTGTTCTGCTTCTTCCTGTCCTTCCCCACCACCCCCGTAAGAAACCAGCTGGCTAGAAAAAAAAATATCTCTGCCTCCCGGCTTGCAGCAAGCCAGCCCTGGGCTGCTGTGACGTGATGCCACCCAGCCCCTCCTGCATCCCTCTGGCCCTAGTGGCTTCCCCACATCAAATCTGGAGCACCAATGCCTTTTCCTTGCTGCTGCGTCTCCTCTTCACAGCTTGAGTTGGGTGGGAGTGGGCAGACGCGTCTCCAAAACCCGCTGCCTTGAGCATTACAGCAGCGCTGGCCTTGGCCAGCTTTGTGGTCTGTGGCACGTCCCTGCCACCCCTTGGCTGGTGTGTGGCCAACCTGACAGCAAACACCTGCGGCGTGGGGGCTTTGCCAGGAGCCACCATGAACCAGGGACAGCTTTTCTTAGATATTGCACAGGAGTGGCTTCTTTTTGGGGTTCTGCTTCACGTTACAAGAGTTTGTTTTCTTCCGGCTCAGCCATCTGAACGGGCTTGATCAGCAAGGAAACGGTGGGATGGGATGGGGATGGGGATGGAGCAGAACTGTCCCTTTGCTGAGGCAGCAACCTGCACCGTTGGGTTTCTTGCCAAGAGCTGCCATCCAGGGACATCTCGGCCCAGCCACATCCCAGCTGCCTGGCTCGTCCTCTGGGGCTGGCCTGCTGGTGTCCCCCAGCCCTGCCTCCCTTCCGCCCCCAGGAAGGTGGGATGTCTTGTTTCCACCCTTTCCCCACCTCCCTGCAGCCTTGACTCAGGAGGAGGGAGTTTCATATGGCCCTTTTTTGGAGCCGGTAAATGAGGCTGCTTAAGTGCTTTACTCCTTCCTGCCTACGTGTCCCCGCTCGTGTCAGCCCTTGTGCTGCACAATAGCCAACCACCGTCACGGCGTTCACCCGGCGCCTTGTGTCCTGCCCGGGTAGCAGGCAGCGGGGCTGTGTCGGGCTCCAGCTCCTGCATCTGCCCCTGCAGCTGATGCCGTTTCCTCCTGCAAGGGGAAGGGGGTTTGGGCCTGATCCTGCTGGGCACCCCGGCCTCCAGGCACTCAATGCAAGCATGTTGCTGGCAGAGGGAGCGTGGTCCTTGATGGGACGGGTCCTTGGTGCAGCTGCGAGCTGCCTCCTGGCCCTGGTGCAAGGTGGCATCGCTGACTGCATCACTCAGAGGCCAGCAGAACGTCGCTTCCACAGTAGGTGATGCTCTTGGAAGAGGACATCCGTGGAGGTCCTCAGCTACCAGGTCCCTGTGATGCCCAAGTGCTGGAGATGTGTTCTGTGCACCCCATACGCCATCTCCAATGTGCTGTCCTGCAATCATCGCTTTCCAACAACAAGGCTGCTTTAAGTCAGTAGGGGATTTATTTTCCAGGGGATGTAAGGTCTGAATATCTTGGCTCTGCAGATTTCCTTCACTCAGCTGGCAAGGAGGAAAACTCCTGTGTGATCCCTTCCCTTCTGGGGCTGTGCTGGAGCCCACGGTGGGTAAGGGAAGTGGAGGACATGGCGTCCTTTCTCCTTACTCAACCCCACGTGTTTCTGCTTCAGACTGACCAACTGGGCCCATATACATGATCTTTCTGTCTTGCCCTCCACTTCAATCACTAGTGGTTTGGTTTTTTAAAGATGATCTATGTCTTCCAGCTTCCACCTGGTGCTGGTTCAGCTGGCGATGTCAGGGAAGCTGTGGGGGGAGGTGGGATGCTCAGGGTTTGCTCAGGAAGGAGGAGGCACCAGGACTCTGCTTCAGCTGTGTGCTTGGACCAAATATTCCTTGCATTTATCTTGCGCTCGGCTGCATCCTCACCTGGTGTAAGCCAGCTCCTTTGGCCGGAGGCCTAGGATGCTCTCTGGAGACATGGAGATGGGCTGTGCAGCTGAGGTTTCCAGATCTCCCGTGGACATTAGGCAGCCTGGGGCTTACCCCTGAGCTCCCTGGTGATCAGGGTGTCCTGTGGGGTGGCTGGGAACCAGGGGAGGGACCCCTGCTGGGGTGGGAGTGTTTTGGGGAGTTTGTGTAGCCACTCGGGCACGCAGGGCTCCTGGTTTATCCCACTGCAGTAGCAGGGTCCTGGGCAGCTGGGGATCCCTTCGATGAATGCTACTCGCTATGGGGCGGGTTGCTGGGGTTGCACTCACTTGCTTGTGCCTGGGCTGCTGCTTCCCCCTGCCTTCAGGGCACGTCATCCCCCACCAGCATCTTCCTCCTGTCGCTGGAGGTGCTGCACAGTGGTGAAGCTGTTGCTCACCACGTTTCGGCTATCTGCTAGCAATAGAGCCAGGGTTTCCTACTGCTGGGGCAATGCTGCATCTCCTGGTGGCACCGTAGCCTGTAAGTGGTCCATCTGGAGGCACACCAAGCTAGTGGAGGGTTTGGCGAGTGAAGGCAGACATGGTATGTGCCTTCCCCTGCGGCCAGGGACAGAGTCGCGGCTCCCATGGACGCTGTCCCACCCGTCCCCGAGGAGAGCAGGATGTGGTGTGGTTGACCCCACTGTAGTGCTCGGTGGCTTCCCCAAGCCGTTAAGGTTGCTGTGGTCATCACCTGTAGGCACAAGTGATGGGAATTTCCTATCCCAGCTTCAGAAGCAGCTGCATTTGAGATGTTTACAGATGGGTTGGAAATATGTCTTGACCCTCCCGCCACCACCAAAGCCCCAGCAGCCTGTGTGGTGGTGTTTTCGGCACCGTAACAGCTTTTTCAGTTAGCATAGGACCTGGTGGAGGCTTTCCGAGGTTCCCAGCTCTGCTTTGCCCAGCTGTCTAAAATTAACGATGTAACCTTCCTAAAAATACTCGGAAGGCAGTAGCCCCTGGAGAGCACCAGCACTGCTTGCTCCCAGTTTCTAGACCAAGCCATCGGAGAGATGAGATCACCTGGCAATGTGTGTCTCACAGCCCTGGAAAACCCTTGGCTTTCTCAAACTCTCCTGCAGGATACAAGAGTCCAGGTCTGGATCTGAACCTGCCTTTCTGGGCCAGCCCGCTTCCCACAGCACCCTCCTCTTCCTCGCTTGCTCCTGGCAAGAGCTGGTGCCTGCCTGCACATCTCTGCTTGTGGAGATGGTGGCAGCTTCAGGTTTAACACACCGCAGGCAGGAGCATTGCCAGCTGCCCCAGGCGCCTTGGGAGGGAGGAAGGGTCCATGGCCTTTCCCCGGAGCATCCCTTGAGCCTCCCCGTGGGCGTGGGAGGCCCAGGCGAGGAGGAATAGCTGGGCCCTTCCTCTCTCTCATTATTTTTTTTTTAGGCATGTGGGAGGAGGGCAGAAAGGGCTCGAGGAGGAGGGAGGGAGCTGAATTTTCCATGAGCAGCTGTCAAAATGTAATCTCCTGTGTCGCTCGGGCTGGCAGCTTAGGCAGGATAAATTAACGGGGATTTCGGGGAACGTGGAAAATACCATGGCCCGGAGGGGGCCGGCCGCGTGGGGAGCGACCCTTTCATGTGTGGAACCGGCTCTGGGCCCCAGCGCCTGCCTGAACTGCGGAGGGATGCTCCGAGACACTGGGCTTGGCGCCTGCCACTGTTGGGTGCCGGCTGTCCCCTGGCTTCAGTGGTTTTCCATCCACCACCTCCCCCCAAAGGTCACCTGGAGAAGGGACGAGGGAGCCTGACCCCCTTCTCTGCCTCCCCTTTCCTGCTGGCGGTGGGCTCCCCACGGCTCCCAGTGCCTGCTGTGGAGGGGGATGCCAGCAGCTGCTCTTGCAATGCCAAGTATTTGTGCTGACAGCTGGGGTGCAGGGCGACCCCGCACCCCGGGGGCCTTTCCACGCTGGCTCCTCACTCCCGCTCAGACCCAGGAATTTATGCAATTGCATTTTCATAATTTTGTGTTCCCCCCCCCCCCCCCCCCATCTTGCGAAATGCAGAGCCAGGAAAGTGTGTGTGCTTCTGCGCTTGGCTCAGCCCCTGGACCCGCGTGGCAGCCAGCGTCTGTGGCTGGAGCACGCCGCGCACGTGCTGGGGTTTGAGCCCGGGCGCCTCTGTCTGAGCAACGTCCCCCGCGTCCTTGCCACGGGGCTGCGGCAGCACTGGGGGTCCCTGTCCCCCAGCCAGCTGCCCAGGGAGCACTGAGGAGTGTGACGAGTGTTTGTGCTGGCTATTTATAAACGTGCTAAAACTACCCCAGCTAGCAAAGAGGCCTGGAGATGGCAACAGCCACTCACCGGAGCCTGCAAAGGGCCCTGCTCTTTCTCTGGCTCCTGCTGCTTTGCTGGCAGCCGGCGTTCGTGCCCCGGCAGCTGTGGGCTGGGCGGTCTCATCCGGGGCCCTCTCCCTTTGCCCCGGTTGCATGTCTCATAGGATCCCTTTGGGTGCTGCTGGAGCTGGCAGATCTGGGGCAGCTGTTTAAAATAACACATTGGCACAGAAAAAGGGGGGAACAGAGGAGACAAGGTCTTCCCGTGCAGTGCACCAAGGACGGTACTTAACCTCTGCAAATGGCTTGCCCTGACACCACATTTGCAGCCAAAACACCTTTACCAAAGGGAGCCCTTCGCAACTGCCCCATGCCAGGGGCTCCCTGCTGGAAACTGGTCCCCAGAGCTTCCCTGGTAGGGACCGGCGCCCGCGGTGCTGGCAGACCGTCCACGTTCAAGCAGGATCAGTTCAGCTGGGGACAGGGGCAGGCAGGCTGCCAGGGGAGCCAGGGGACGGGGAAGGTTTCTTGCAAGGGGAGGCTAGTTGGGTCTTGCAGAAGGCAGGCTGGGAGGCTATCCGAGCCCGCTCTATAAATACACCAGGCGGGTAAACACTTGGGAGGAGAAAAAACCCAACTATTTCAGCTAATGGGCACTGCTGCCACAAGGTATAAATCGGTCAGGAGTAAAATTAGGCTGGAGAGGAGAAGGCAGATCGGTGCTGCTGCCCGCGAGGCTCCGGCTGCCAGCGCTGCCCTTTCAGCTGGGGCTTGCTGCAAACGGGACCAGACTCGCAGCGGAGACCCCGCAGCACAGCCCGTCTGGGGCAGAGATGTGTCCCTATGGTGGCACGCTGCGGGCCAGCCTGGCACTCTGCTGGAGAGGCCCCTGGGCGCAAGGGCTCCTTGTTTTAGCATGTCCCCTTAGAGCCAATCCCCCGCAATCCATGATGCTTGTGCTTGCTGTGCCCTCCTGGGAAATAACCTCCCTCCGGAGGGGCAGGAGTGGGCATCCCTGTCATATGCTTTCATCCAGGGAGCTGGGAAGTAATCTCTACTTATCACCGCTGCTAATGAGAGGGTGCTCAGGTGTTGAGCAGTTATCCTGGCTGTTTGCATGGCAAAGGTCTGAGCTGCCTCCCATTAAAGCCACCCGCACTTTCTCCCTTCCAAGAAGCAAAAAAAATGCCCTCGCCACGTCCACGTGGTGGCAAACAAGAACCTGATTCATCCTTAGGTAATTTGCGTATGTTCCTTTTCTCTTCTTTCCTGAGCAGCCTTTGCATATATATGAAGAAAGCTCTTAAGCGGCACTGCAGTCAAACCTGATCTGCTTTTAGAAGACAGGTCCTTAAATTACCCTCTCCCTCTCTGCAGGCAGGGAATTGCTAGATATTCTGGTGCAAACCCATGGTGGTGGTGGTGGCACGCACATGTTTGGCTGCATTGGCTTGAGCCCCGCTGTGCTGGACGGTGACAAACTGCACGGCCTCGAGCTGGCTGTGGTGGGAGGGCAGGAAGTCCCGGGGGGGTGACCTGCAGGGCTGGTTGGGGATTGGATCCCCAGGAGTTTGGGGCTTGGAAACCTGAGTTTGGGGCAGCCTCACTCGGTGGCGCTGGGGATGATGCTATGGTGGTCTGCATGGCTCGAGCAGGTGGTGGCACCGGTGTGATACCCTGGCACCAGCCAGGCCTCATCCTCATGCCCAAGCAAGGATGCGGAGCAGATCTGGACATCACAGCCAGCTTCATCCAAGAGTCCAAGTCACCAGGCAGGTCCGGGTGGCAAGGCAGGACCAAGGCCAAGCTGGGACGTCAGCCTGCAGGGTCCCCCTGCTCCTGGGGCTGCTGGCTGGCATTGGAGGGGCTAGCACCCACCTCACTCCTGCAAAAAGCTGGAGAAAGCAACAATTTGGGCTCGTGGCTCCAGCCTGCCCGTCCTCTGCTGCGGCCCTACAGAAAAACCTCCTTCATTGCAGCTTTTCTGGCTCAGCTGTGTGGGGCTGAGCTACGGCAGCAGGGACAGCACCGTCCTGGAACGGGGACGTGCCCCTGCAGTTGCCAGCCGCAGGGAGCTGTGTGCCCCGGGCTGCTCCTCGCCCTTTAAGGCCTGGCAGCAGCTGATGGCCACGTGTGCTCTGCCTTGGCACACTCTCTGTGCCCTCTGCGCGGCGGGCACGGGAAGACCGCTGCACCGGCTTGGGCGACTGTCCCCTGTCCGGTGGCTGTCCCCCACACCAGCACTGCTGGCGGCCGGCAGAGGATGAGTGGGTGTCCGGCGGGTGCTGCGTGGGGTGTGTGCCACCATGCAGGCAGCAGGTGAGGGGCTGCCCGCTGCCGTGCCCTGCCATGGCCTCGGGGACTCCCCGGGATGCGGGATGGGCTCTTCTCCTCCTCCCCTCGCTAAGGGCTCATCTCTCTGCTCTCCCTCCAGGTTTCAAGTGCCCCATTTGCTCCAAATCTGTGGCTTCTGACGAGATGGAAATGCACTTTATCATGTGTCTGAGCAAACCTCGCCTCTCCTACAACGGTAAGGGCCAGCGGCCAGCTGTGCGGGGGACACGGCGTCCTGCCGGCTTGGGATGGCTCCGGGCAGGCTGGAGAGACGCTTGCTGCAGGCTGCATGGGCAGGCGGCTCGGCTGGGCTTGCCAGGAGGGCTGTGCTCCAGCAGACCAGTGCAACTCACGGTCCCTGCTCCGCTCCGCTCCTCCAGTATGGCTCAACCCCACTGCTTTTGCCGCAGGACCCTTTGTAACACAGCCCCTTCCCCATGTTGTTCACCACGGTGTGCCATGCCAGAGGGAGCCGTCCTCGTCGGGCGTCCTGCCTGGCTCGGGCAGGGGACGTGTGTCCTCCTGGGCTGCCCCTCTGAAGGGTCGTTGCCTTCCTCCCATCCTCGCTGGCCGTGAGGCTTACTGGGCTGAGCACTGGTCTGCAAGCTCATGCATCTCCCATCCTCTGTCCTGACCACTCACACAGAGTGACGCTCGCCCCTCCTCAGGGGTGCGTTTTTGGAAGCCAGGGGCAGGGGGTGTGTTTGCTGCAGCCGCCCCAGCCCCATCTCCCCGCTGTGCCTCCACCTGAGCCTGCTGCCAGCATTTGCCGGCGCTGCTGCCGATCGGCTGCCCCATCCCAGCTGCCTCCGCAGAGGTGGCTGTGGGCTCCCCTCCATCCTGGGAAGGGGGATGCCGCGTTGGACTGTGTCTCACCGCTGCCCTCTCCTCCCCTCCCAGATGACGTGCTGACCAAGGACGCTGGCGAGTGCGTGATCTGCCTGGAGGAGCTGCTGCAGGGGGACACGATAGCCAGGCTGCCCTGCCTCTGCATTTATCACAAAAGGTACCGCCCTGTGTGAGGGGACGCAGCCAGGCGGGTGGCAGGGGGACAGACGGGGACATCTCGAGGCTCAGCGGCATGGTGGTGATGCGCTCTCCTCTCTCCAGCTGTATAGACTCGTGGTTTGAAGTGAACAGATCTTGCCCGGAGCATCCTTCTGATTGACCCGCCAGGCGTGCTTGCTGACTTCTCTCTAAGGTGAGCCTGCCGCGGGCTGCTTGAATGTAGTTTACTCATGCTGGGTTTGAATCCTGGGCCAGGAGGGTGGGGTGGAGCGGCCGTGGCTCCTGCTCCTCACCTGGGATCGTCTCTCTCTGCCTTTGCAGGGCACCTTGCTATACCTGCTGTACCTCCTCTCCCCATCCCCCCCACCCCACCTGGAGTTTTGGGCTGACTTCTTTAAATTCCTCAAGAAGACAAAAATAAAACCCAGAAACTTGAATCCACTTGGGACAACAGCGAATTTTTTTAATTTTATTTTATTATTTTTATTTGTTTTGTTGTTTTGGGGGTTTTTTTGGTTTTTTTTTTTTTTAATTTAAAAGATTTAAAAAAAAAAAAGAACATCCAGGAGAAGACAGTGTGAGAAAAGCAGAGTGACCTGCTCTCCCCTCCACAGCCACTGGTCACCAGGAGAGCTCTGCCCGCCAGGGAGGCCCCGGGAATGCCCTCGGCCAAAACCCTGCCATGATGTTTGGCTTTTCTCCCCGAAACGAAGGGGGAAGCTGCCGGGGGACAGCCGGCCAAACGGAGCATGTGGCATTTCTCACCGGCAAGCCCCCCACCTCCCACCCGGACTCGCCCGGGGGCTCTGCTCCGTGTTTTTGCACTGACTAAACGGGAATTTTCTCCTCTCTCCCGTCTCCCTTTTGGAGATCTCCACCCTGGCCCCAGCAGCGTGAGAAGGGGACTCTGCCCCATGCCAGGAGCGGGGCCACTGCTCCCCCCTGCCGAGCCGCAGGGGTCCATCTTTCAAGTGTTTACAACGAGAAAAAAAAAAAGGAAAAAAAAAGAAGAAAAAAAAGAGAAAATCGACAAAAAAAAAAGAAAAAAAAAAAACAACCACAACTGAAGCTTCGTGTTGACTGGCGTGTTCTTCGATTTGAGCTTCCCTGCCCCGGTGATGTTTACAGACTGGTCACTCTTTAACTCAGCTATAACCACTCAGAGACTGGAGAGCTGCAGCATCCCCGCCGCCCCCTCCCGCCGCCCCCCCGCCGGGCTCCTCTTGCCAAAACTGCCCCCCCCCTTTCTTTCCATCACCTTTGAGTCGAACCCTTTCGAGGAGGGTTTGGGGGAAGACCCCCAATGGACTCCTGGACGCCCCCGGCCACGGGGGTGGCTTTCCTGGAGGTGCCAAGATGGAGTCGTTTCATGGCAGTGACCCCCCCCCAGCCCATCCCCATCCCCTCCCGGCACGGCGGGCGCGTTTTCGTTGGTGAGACCTCCCCTGCCGGTGGCCGTGCCCCTGCGGGAAACCTTTCTGTATTTATATATTAAAAAAAACGGGGGAAAAAAACTAAGAATTCAGAGCTTGGGGGGAGCTTCCTTCATTAGTCAAGGTGTTTTGATATGGTATTAAAACAATGTTCAATAAAATATTCACTGTTATTTTATTTCACTGGCTTTCTTGCTGAAGCAGGTGATGCCTGCAGGGTGCTGGAGCCCCCTGCCCACACTGATGCCCCTTCCCAGCATCCACCTTGGCGTGGGGGTGGCCGTGGCGGTGCTCGGCACGTCCCAGAGGGCTCCCAGCCCTCCAGCACCGGCACTGCGGCTCTGGGGAAGCGGCTAAAGCGGGTCCCCCCCGGTCCCCCTGCCCTGTGGGTGTCTGTGTGCGCCGCTTGGGACAGGGACGCCCTGGGCAGGGGCTGGGGTGTCCTGTCCCCCCCAAAGACAACGCGGCATGTGGAGGCTGCAGGTGCCAAGGGGTTTATTGGGGGGTTGGGGGAACAGGGCGGGTGGCAGCACAGGGCAGCGGGGCCCCCCCGGCCCTGACTCTGGGGGGCTGCCGTCCCCCTGCCGGCGAGGTGCCGGTGCCCCCCTCAGAGCACCTTGCCGGGGTTCATGAGGTTGTGGGGGTCCAGCGCGGCCTTGATGCGGCGCAGGGTGTCCAGCCCCTCCTGGCCCAGCTCCTCCAGCAGCAGCGCCCGCTTGCCCAGCCCCACGCCATGCTCCCCGGTGCAGGTGCCCCCCGCCGCCAGCGCCCGCCTGTGGGACGGGGGGGTCAGGGGATGGCACAGGGCCATCTGTCCCCCTGTCCTCATCCCCCCGGGGGGTCCCCATCCCCACCTGCCCAGGCGCTGGGTGAAGGCGTGGACGCGCCCGGCCTCGGCCGGGTCCTGGGCGTCGAAGACGAGGAGACAGTGGAAGTTGCCGTCGCCCACGTGTCCCACCATGGGGCCTGCGGGGCCGCGGGTCAGGCGGGGCGTGGCAGGCAGGACGGCAGCCCCCTAACCGCCCCCCGCGGCCCCGCTGACCGGTGAGGCCGGAGTCCTGCAGGTCCCGCTTGGTCTCCACCACCACGTCGGGCAGGCGGGAGATGGGCACACAGACGTCCGTGGAGTAGCCCTGGGCCGGGCAGGGCAGAGCCGTGGCGGCCACAGCTCCATGGGGCGCTGCCGCCATCATCCCCGTCCCCGTGCCCGTCCTCACCTGGCAGCCGGGCCGCAGGGCCAGGGCGGCGTACCAGGCACTGTGGCGCATGGCCCAGAGCCGCCCGCGCTCCTCCGGCTCCTCCGCCCAGGCCGGGCTGGAGCCGCCGTTCAGCCTCACGATCTCCTCTGCCGGTGGCCGGGAGCCCTGCGATGGGGACGGGACCCGCAGCAGCCCCGGGCACCCGGCCCTTGCCCTGGGACCCCCAGTCCCCAT
Source organism: Nipponia nippon (assembly GCF_047370975.1). Classification (NCBI taxonomy): domain Eukaryota; kingdom Metazoa; phylum Chordata; class Aves; order Pelecaniformes; family Threskiornithidae; genus Nipponia; species Nipponia nippon. Next base: position 32,824,323 of record NW_028262391.1, read on the forward strand.
CCTGGGCACCCATCCCTGCTCCCCCTGGCCCTGGGCATCCATCCCCATCCCCGAGCCCCCCCAGACCCTCAGTCCTCCAGTCCCCAGCTCTGGGCACCCATCCCTCGCCCTGCTGACCCCCCAGGTGCCCCACATCCCACTCTTGGGCACCTGTCCTTCACCCCAGGACACCTCCGATCCCCCCGTCCCCTGTCCCTGGGCGCCCATCCCTGGGTGCCCACCATGGCCCCCAGCCCCAGGCGCGCTGTCCCTGACCCCGGTCAGCCCCTCCCGGTGCCGGCGCCGTCCCTACCTGTCTGCTGCTGCTGCTCGGCCAGCCCCCGCCGGGAGCCGTGGAGCTCCAGGAGGAGCGTGGCCGCTGCCGGCAGCTCCAACCCGCTGAAGCGGCCGCAGGCACCCGCCATCACCTCGTCCAGGAACTCTGGGCAGGAGGAGGCCGCACTGAGCCCCGCCGCCGGCCCCCAGCCCCTTGACCCCACTGCCGGCCCCCTGCACCCACCGATGCGGGCCACGGGCACGGCTGCCTGCAGCACCTGGACGGTGCAGGCCACGGCTGCCCGCACGCTTGGGAAGGTGGCGGTGGTGACGGCGGCAGCCTCGGGCAGGGGGTGCAGGCGCAGCGTGGCCTGTGTCAGGAAGCCCAGGGTGCCCTCGGAGCCCACGAAGAGCGAGGTCAGGTCGTAGCCGGCCGCCCGCTTCCTGCGTGTGGCCAGTGAGCACGTGCCCGTGTGGCCCCTGCCCAGCCCAGCCCGGCCCCCGGCGCCCACCTGGCCTGGCGCCCGGGACCGGCGGTGTGGAGCAGGCGCCCGTCCGGCAGCACCACGCGCAGGTTGAGTACGTTGGGCCGCATGGTGCCGTAGCGCACTGCGTTGGTGCCCGAGGCGCCCGTGGCCGCCATGCCGCACAGCGAGGCGTCCGCCCCGGGGTCTGCGGGCAGGGGACGTGCAGGGGACAGGGATGGGGACGCGACGGGTGGCTGGTGCGGGGACGGGGCCGTGGGACGTCCCCATGCCGTGCCCGGACGGCACCCTGGGAGCCCGGCCCCACGGCAGCCCCAGTGCACCCCTGGGACCGTGGGGAGCCCAGAACCCTTGGGACTATGGGCAACCCCGTATCCCTGCGGCCATGGTACCCACTCCCCCATGGACACCCCTGGGACCACGACACTTCAGTGGGGACCCCCAGCACCCTTGGCACCACAGCACACCCATGGGCATCCCCAGCACCTCTGGGACAACAGCATCCCCAGCCCCACGGGCATCCCAGCACCCCGGGACCATGGCACCCCCAGCCTCATCAGCGCCCCTGCTATACCCCTGGGACCACAGCACCCCTGGCCCCATGGGCACCCCAGCACCCCCAGTGCTCCCAGCACCCCAGCTCCACAGGCGTCCCCGCCACCCCCAGTGCCGCCACCCCCTGCCCTGGGCCCCCCCGGCTGCTCCCCGGTGCCCACGGTACCGACGGGGAACCAGAGCCCGGTGCCACGCAGGTGGCTGTTGAGGGCCTTGCGGGTGACGCCGGGCTCCACCGCCACCGAGAAGTCCTCGAGGCTCAGCTCCGTGATGGCGTCCATGCGGCTCAGGTCGAAGCAGACGCCGCCCTGGCACGGGGGCACCGGAGGGGCTGGGCACGGCCGGGCACCGAGAGCCCCGGGCAGGGGCTGGGCACGGGGTGCCGAGGGGCCTGTACCTGCACGGCATTGACGCCACCCTCGAGGCCGGTGCCGGTGCCGAAGGGCACCATGGGGACGCGGCAGCGGTAGCAGAGCGCCGCCAGCTCCTGCACCTGCCCCACCGCCTGGGGCCACACCACGGCGTCCGGGGGAGCGCAGCTGGGGGACAGGGCGGTACCGCTGACCCACGGGCCTCCCCCTCCCCAGGACCCTTCCCCTCCCCACACCCTTTCCCTGCCCAGACCCTTTCCCTCTTCAGTACCTTCCCCCTCCCCAGGACCCTTCCCCTCCCCACACCCTTCCCCTCTCCATTGCGCTTCCCCAAACCAGGACCCTTCCCCAACCCAGTCCCTTCCCCTCCACAGACCCTTCCCCTATTCCATGATCCTTCCCCTCCGCAGACCCTTTCCCTCCCCAGGACCCTTGCCCTCCCCAGACCTTTCCCTTCTCCATTGCTCTTCCCCTCCCCAGGACCCTTCCCCTCCCCACAGCCTTCCCCTCTCCATTGCTCTTCCCCTCCCGGGCCCTGGGCACCCACGTGTGCATGGACTCATCGTGGCCGTGCTGCTCGCGCACCGCCATGGCCGTGGAGACATTGGGGCCCCCGACCACAGCCCTCAGGGCCTCCACGAAGTCGGGGGGCAGCGGGCGCTGTGGAGGGGGCGAGGGCCCCGTCAGGGCTGGGGCGGGAGGGAACCCACAGCCAAGGGCACAGGGCCACGCCGGCACCCCCGGCCCTCTGTGCCCTCCATCCCTCCGTGCCCCACGGGACCCCCGTGTCCCCGGCCAGCCCCACCTTGGAGCAGCAGCTCCGTCGCCCCAGGGCCACCCCCGGCCCCAGTACCCGCCGCAGAGCCATGGTGGGGACGGCCATGGTGGGGACGGCCATGGTGGGGACGGCCACAGCCAGGGCCAGGACGCTGCCCTCCCCGCCCTCCCCGCCCCATGGCCCTTCCCCTCCCCTCCGGCCGGCGGCACCGGCACCTTAAGGTGGCTCCGGCTGACAGGGCCGGGACAAGCGTCCCCTCCCAGCCGGGGGCCCTGTGTCCCCAACCCCCCTGCCGGGGGTCCCCACGCCCAGACCGCTGTCCCCACAGCTCACCCGCTGTCACCATACCTGCCCTTACTCCCCCCCCCGCCTCGGGTCCACCTGGGTGTCCCCACACCTGAGTGGTGTCTCCACACCTGGCCATGGCCCCACACGCCCACCCAGGTGTCCCCACGCCAGGCCACGTGCCCCTGTGCCCGACCAGGTGTCCCCATGGGAGCCCACATGCTCCCACACCTGGCCTCGTGTCCCCACACCTGGTGCACAGCCGGGTGGCCCCGAGCCTGCTCAGGTGGCCCTGCACCTGGACACGTGCCCCTGCCTGGCTCAAGTGTCCCCAGGGGAGGCCGCATGGCCCCAGACCTCCTGCCCTCCTTGGCCACGGGTCCCCACGCCCAGCCAGGTGTCCCCTGCCTGCTCTGGTTCCCTGCGCTCAGCCATGTGTCCCCGCACCTGGCTGGGGTCCCTGCCCTCATGGGAGGCCATGTGTCCCCGTGCCTCCAGCCTTCCCAGCCAGCTGTCCCCATGCCCCCCAGCCTCACGTCCTCATGCCCGGCCACATGTCCCCACCAGCCAGGTGTCCCCATGCCTCCAGCCGTGACAGCCACGTGTCCCCATGCCCGGAGAAGCGTCCCCGCGACCACCGCGTGCCCGGCCGTGTGTCCCCCCACCGTCCGGCTGCCCCGCGCCCCCCTCCCGCCCGTCCCGGTGCCGCAGTGAGGAGGCAGCGCGGTGGGGGTGGGCAGCGCTTTATTGCCGGCCTCAGTTGGCCGCCAGGATGGAGTTGATCCAGTCGCGGAGCATGGTGACGCGGGCGTAGACACCGGGCACGTTGGGGTCGCAGGTGCTGCTGCCCCAGGAGACGATGCCCACCAGGGTCCAGGCGCCGTCCTTCTGGCACACCAGCGGGCCCCCGGAGTCTCCCTGCGGGCAGCGGGTGAGGGCAGGGTCTGGGGGCAAGGGGGGCGGGGGGCAGGGGGGGCCCGGGGGCACCTACCATGCAGGAGGAGGCGCCGTCAGCACCGGCGCACACCATCACGTCGGCGATGCGGTACCCCCAGTACTGCTTGCACTGCGCGTTGGTGAGCAGGGGCAGGGCCACCTGCTGCAGCACCGCCGGCGTGTCCGAGGCTGCGGGCGAGCGGGGCAGCGTCAGCGCCGGGGACGGGGACAGAAATGGGAATGGGGCCAGGGATTGGAAAGGGGATGGGGATTGGGATGTGGACAGGCATGAGGAGGAGGATGAGGACGAGGACTGGGATGGGGTGGAGAGGAGGACAGGAATGGGTCAGGATGGGGGCTGGGGACGTGGATGAGGAAGGGGACGGGGATGATGATGGGGTTGAGGATGGGGATGAGGATGGGTTGGGGACTGGGATGGGGCTGAGGATGAGGACAGGGATGAGGAAGGGGACAGGGATGAGGACAGGGATAGGGATGGGGATGGGGACAGGAAGGTGTGGTACCGTTGGGGTCAGTGAGCCCCCAGCCGGTGGTGACGCAGGTCATGCCCCCTGGGAAGTCGTCGGTGGCCTGGGGCAGGCAGACGGGGGACACGCGAGCCGACAGCCGTGCCGGAGTGGCCAGTTTGAGCAGGGTGATGTCGTCGCGGATGGTCAGCATGTTGAACTTGGGGTTCTTGAAGACCTGGAGCAGGCGGCACCGCTCCCAGTGCCCGCACCCTCGGCCAGGGTGTTAGGCACCGAGGACACCACAGGGACCAATGGCGACCGACGGCAACCAATGGGGACTGACGGGGATCCCGGGCAATGGCCCTGCGCGTCCCGGGCTGACGGGGTCCCTGGGGTGCAGATTCCAGCCCCTGGGGCACAGGGGAGCAGGGCCGCAGCGGGGACTCATGGGGACCCCAGGGAGCAGATGCCAAGTCCTGGGCTGATGGGGGCCCAGGCAGCAAACCCCAGCCCTGGGTGGCAGGGACACCCCAGGGACACCCTAGTGACCAAGGACACCAACAGGGACACCCCAGGGACACCCCAGGGACCAGGGACACCAACAGGGACTTGGAGGGACGCCGGGGGAGGCAAACTCCAAATCCCCATCTGAGGCGCACCCAGGGAGCAGGTGACAACCCCAGGCGCCAATGGGTGCCAGGGAGCAGAGAGCAGACCCCAAACCTCAGGACGACGGGTCCACCAACGAGCCCATGTCCCAGCTGGGGTTGCTGCTGGCCGGGGACCTTGGGGCTGCCCAGGGCCCGCTGTGGGGCAACCCCCAGCCCAGGGGCACTGGGGAGCAGGGACACCCCGGGTCACATCACCCGCAGGAACCGATGGGGACCCTGGCTTCCTGACCCCCATCCCTTGGGGGTCCTGGGGATGGGATCCTGACGCCTGGTGTGAGGGGGAGCAGGGACACCCCAGGGGACCCAAGCCAGGGATGCGGGGCACCATGGACACCCCAGGGGACCTGACCTTGAGGTTAAGGGGACACGGGACCCCCTGCAGACCCGACCCACAGGACAAGGGGGACCTGGAGCCACAGGGCTCCCCGTGGTGGCCGTGGGACCCCGCAGACACACAGCCCCCACACTGGCGGTACCTTCTCAATGGTCAGCCTCTGCTCGTCAGGGGAGGGCGCGTCCTGGTCGTACGCGCCCACCACCACGGTGTCGGTGGTCCTGGGCACAGGCAGGCGCTGAGCACCGGGCACAGGGATGGGGGGGCCCTGGGGGCCCCGTGCCCGTGCCCAGCCCCGGGGGGTGGGTGGCAGATCCGGTGCCTACCTGACGCCGCAGTGGGCAGCGGTGACCACCCAGTTCTCGCTGATCAGCGACCCGCCGCAGAAGTGGAAGCCATTGTAGCGCTGGTGGGGAGAGCTGCTGTCAGCAACCGGCACTGCCGGCACCACCGCCGGGGTGCTCTGTGCCCGGCCCCCGCCCCGGCACCCAGCCCAGCACCCAGCCCTGCTGCGGGCACTCACCTGGAGGGACACCTGCCATGGCCAGGACCCTGGCACTGCCGGCTCCCCGTTGACAATGCGGTTGTAGCCGCGGATGACGGGCGTGATGGCGGGCACGCCACAGCCTGTGGGGCACAGGCAGCCGTGGGACGGGGGCTCTGGCCGCCCTGGCCCCATGCCCCCCCACTGCCACCACCTCCCCAAGCCCCGAGCCCACCCCTCCGAGCCCCACAGCCCCACGCACTCTCCAGGGAGAGGGTGGCACGGGCAGAGCCCGCCAGCGCCAGGCAGCTCAGCAGCCACAGAAGAGCCATTGCCACTTGTGGAGACAGACCCTGCCTGGGGCTTGGCGCCTCTTATACCCGCTGCTGGGCATGGCTCCACCTCTGGCCTCGCTGCCGCGGCCTTGGGAGATAGCGTGGCACCCAGAACGGTGCCAGGACGGGGCCTGGGAGCACGGCACCTGGAGCCAGTGGCCTTGGCTTTAACATGCTCCTTGGTCCTGTTGCCTGCACTGGACACCAGTACTGAGTTCCCCAGTACATGAGAGACAGGGACATACTGGAGAGAGTCCAGGGAGATATGGAAGCGACAGGAGCATCTCTGATGGCAATAGAGGGAGGGTGCAGTAGGACAGAGGTACGCTCTTTCCACTGGTGACCAGGGCCAGGACCAGAGGCAATGGACCACCTAACAGGCAGGAGGGTTCCTCTGACTATCAGGAGACACATTTTCACTGTGGGGCGATCGAGCACTGGCACAGGTTGCCCATGGCAGCTGTGGAGTCTCCATCCATGGAGATACTCAGAAGCCACCTGGACACGGTCCCTGGGTGGCCCTGCTGGGGTAGGACCAGTGAGCTCCAAGGTGCTTTCCAACCTCAACCACCTCATGACTCGGTGACAGACTGACCCATGCACCAGGCCAAGGAACACATTAAAGCCAGCACTTAGACCCCACCAGTGCCGTCCCACGGTCCCAGCCAGGGACCGTGTCCAGGTGGCTTCTGAGTATCTCCATGGATGGAGACTCCACAGCTGCCATGGGCAACCTGTGCCAGTGCTCGATCGCCCCACAGTGAAAATGTGTCTCCTGATAGTCAGAGGAACCCTCCTGCCTGTTAGGTGGTCCATTGCCTCTGGTCCTGGCCCTGGTCACCAGTGGAAAGAGCGTACCTCTGTCCTACTGCACCCTCCCTCTATTGCCATCAGAGATGCTCCTGTCGCTTCCATATCTCCCTGGACTCTCTCCAGTATGTCCCTGTCTCTCATGTACTGGGGAACTCAGTACTGGTGTCCAGTGCAGGCAACAGGACCAAGGAGCATGTTAAAGCCAAGGCCACTGGCTCCAGGTGCCGTGCTCCCAGGCCCCGTCCTGGCACCGTTCTGGGTGCCACGCTATCTCCCAAGGCCGCGGCAGCGAGGCCAGAGGTGGAGCCATGCCCAGCAGCGGGTATAAGAGGCGCCAAGCCCCAGGCAGGGTCTGTCTCCACAAGTGGCAATGGCTCTTCTGTGGCTGCTGAGCTGCCTGGCGCTGGCGGGCTCTGCCCGTGCCACCCTCTCCCTGGAGAGTGCGTGGGGCTGTGGGGCTCGGAGGGGTGGGCTCGGGGCTTGGGGAGGTGGTGGCAGTGGGGGGCATGGGGCCAGGGCGGCCAGAGCCCCCGTCCCACGGCTGCCTGTGCCCCACAGGCTGTGGCGTGCCCGCCATCACGCCCGTCATCCGCGGCTACAACCGCATTGTCAACGGGGAGCCGGCAGTGCCAGGGTCCTGGCCATGGCAGGTGTCCCTCCAGGTGAGTGCCCGCAGCAGGGCTGGGTGCTGGGCTGGGTGCCGGGGCGGGGGCCGGGCACAGAGCACCCCGGCGGTGGTGCCGGCAGTGCCGGTTGCTGACAGCAGCTCTCCCCACCAGCGCTACAATGGCTTCCACTTCTGCGGCGGGTCGCTGATCAGCGAGAACTGGGTGGTCACCGCTGCCCACTGCGGCGTCAGGTAGGCACCGGATCTGCCACCCACCCCCCGGGGCTGGGCACGGGCACGGGGCCCCCAGGGCCCCCCATCCCTGTGCCCGGTGCTCAGCGCCTGCCTGTGCCCAGGACCACCGACACCGTGGTGGTGGGCGCGTACGACCAGGACGCGCCCTCCCCTGACGAGCAGAGGCTGACCATTGAGAAGGTACCGCCAGTGTGGGGGCTGTGTGTCTGCGGGGTCCCACGGCCACCACGGGGAGCCCTGTGGCTCCAGGTCCCCCTTGTCCTGTGGGTCGGGTCTGCAGGGGGTCCCGTGTCCCCTTAACCTCAAGGTCAGGTCCCCTGGGGTGTCCATGGTGCCCCGCATCCCTGGCTTGGGTCCCCTGGGGTGTCCCTGCTCCCCCTCACACCAGGCGTCAGGATCCCATCCCCAGGACCCCCAAGGGATGGGGGTCAGGAAGCCAGGGTCCCCATCGGTTCCTGCGGGTGATGTGACCCGGGGTGTCCCTGCTCCCCAGTGCCCCTGGGCTGGGGGTTGCCCCACAGCGGGCCCTGGGCAGCCCCAAGGTCCCCGGCCAGCAGCAACCCCAGCTGGGACATGGGCTCGTTGGTGGACCCGTCGTCCTGAGGTTTGGGGTCTGCTCTCTGCTCCCTGGCACCCATTGGCGCCTGGGGTTGTCACCTGCTCCCTGGGTGCGCCTCAGATGGGGATTTGGAGTTTGCCTCCCCCGGCGTCCCTCCAAGTCCCTGTTGGTGTCCCTGGTCCCTGGGGTGTCCCTGGGGTGTCCCTGTTGGTGTCCTTGGTCACTAGGGTGTCCCTGGGGTGTCCCTGCCACCCAGGGCTGGGGTTTGCTGCCTGGGCCCCCATCAGCCCAGGACTTGGCATCTGCTCCCTGGGGTCCCCATGAGTCCCCGCTGCGGCCCTGCTCCCCTGTGCCCCAGGGGCTGGAATCTGCACCCCAGGGACCCCGTCAGCCCGGGACGCGCAGGGCCATTGCCCGGGATCCCCGTCAGTCCCCATTGGTTGCCGTCGGTCGCCATTGGTCCCTGTGGTGTCCTCGGTGCCTAACACCCTGGCCGAGGGTGCGGGCACTGGGAGCGGTGCCGCCTGCTCCAGGTCTTCAAGAACCCCAAGTTCAACATGCTGACCATCCGCGACGACATCACCCTGCTCAAACTGGCCACTCCGGCACGGCTGTCGGCTCGCGTGTCCCCCGTCTGCCTGCCCCAGGCCACCGACGACTTCCCAGGGGGCATGACCTGCGTCACCACCGGCTGGGGGCTCACTGACCCCAACGGTACCACACCTTCCTGTCCCCATCCCCATCCCTATCCCTGTCCTCATCCCTGTCCCCTTCCTCATCCCTGTCCTCATCCTCAGCCCCATCCCAGTCCCCAACCCATCCTCATCCCCATCCTCAACCCCATCATCATCCCCGTCCCCTTCCTCATCCACGTCCCCAGCCCCCATCCTGACCCATTCCTGTCCTCCTCTCCACCCCATCCCAGTCCTCGTCCTCATCCTCCTCCTCATGCCTGTCCACATCCCAATCCCCATCCCCTTTCCAATCCCTGGCCCCATTCCCATTTCTGTCCCCGTCCCCGGCGCTGACGCTGCCCCGCTCGCCCGCAGCCTCGGACACGCCGGCGGTGCTGCAGCAGGTGGCCCTGCCCCTGCTCACCAACGCGCAGTGCAAGCAGTACTGGGGGTACCGCATCGCCGACGTGATGGTGTGCGCCGGTGCTGACGGCGCCTCCTCCTGCATGGTAGGTGCCCCCGGGCCCCCCCTGCCCCCCGCCCCCCTTGCCCCCAGACCCTGCCCTCACCCGCTGCCCGCAGGGAGACTCCGGGGGCCCGCTGGTGTGCCAGAAGGACGGCGCCTGGACCCTGGTGGGCATCGTCTCCTGGGGCAGCAGCACCTGCGACCCCAACGTGCCCGGTGTCTACGCCCGCGTCACCATGCTCCGCGACTGGATCAACTCCATCCTGGCGGCCAACTGAGGCCGGCAATAAAGCGCTGCCCACCCCCACCGCGCTGCCTCCTCACTGCGGCACCGGGACGGGCGGGAGGGGGGCGCGGGGCAGCCGGACGGTGGGGGGACACACGGCCGGGCACGCGGTGGTCGCGGGGACGCTTCTCCGGGCATGGGGACACGTGGCTGTCACGGCTGGAGGCATGGGGACACCTGGCTGGTGGGGACATGTGGCCGGGCATGAGGACGTGAGGCTGGGGGGCATGGGGACAGCTGGCTGGGAAGGCTGGAGGCACGGGGACACATGGCCTCCCATGAGGGCAGGGACCCCAGCCAGGTGCGGGGACACATGGCTGAGCGCAGGGAACCAGAGCAGGCAGGGGACACCTGGCTGGGCGTGGGGACCCGTGGCCAAGGAGGGCAGGAGGTCTGGGGCCATGCGGCCTCCCCTGGGGACACTTGAGCCAGGCAGGGGCACGTGTCCAGGTGCAGGGCCACCTGAGCAGGCTCGGGGCCACCCGGCTGTGCACCAGGTGTGGGGACACGAGGCCAGGTGTGGGAGCATGTGGGCTCCCATGGGGACACCTGGTCGGGCACAGGGGCACGTGGCCTGGCGTGGGGACACCTGGGTGGGCGTGTGGGGCCATGGCCAGGTGTGGAGACACCACTCAGGTGTGGGGACACCCAGGTGGACCCGAGGCGGGGGGAGTAAGGGCAGGTATGGTGACAGCGGGTGAGCTGTGGGGACAGCGGTCTGGGCGTGGGGACCCCCGGCAGGGGGGTTGGGGACACAGGGCCCCCGGCTGGGAGGGGACGCTTGTCCCGGCCCTGTCAGCCGGAGCCACCTTAAGGTGCCGGTGCCGCCGGCCGGAGGGGAGGGGAAGGGCCATGGGGCGGGGAGGGCGGGGAGGGCAGCGTCCTGGCCCTGGCTGTGGCCGTCCCCACCATGGCCGTCCCCACCATGGCCGTCCCCACCATGGCTCTGCGGCGGGTACTGGGGCCGGGGGTGGCCCTGGGGCGACGGAGCTGCTGCTCCAAGGTGGGGCTGGCCGGGGACACGGGGGTCCCGTGGGGCACGGAGGGATGGAGGGCACAGAGGGCCGGGGGTGCCGGCGTGGCCCTGTGCCCTTGGCTGTGGGTTCCCTCCCGCCCCAGCCCTGACGGGGCCCTCGCCCCCTCCACAGCGCCCGCTGCCCCCCGACTTCGTGGAGGCCCTGAGGGCTGTGGTCGGGGGCCCCAATGTCTCCACGGCCATGGCGGTGCGCGAGCAGCACGGCCACGATGAGTCCATGCACACGTGGGTGCCCAGGGCCCGGGAGGGGAAGAGCAATGGAGAGGGGAAGGCTGTGGGGAGGGGAAGGGTCCTGGGGAGGGGAAGAGCAATGGAGAAGGGAAAGGTCTGGGGAGGGCAAGGGTCCTGGGGAGGGAAAGGGTCTGCGGAGGGGAAGGATCATGGAATAGGGGAAGGGTCTGTGGAGGGGAAGGGACTGGGTTGGGGAAGGGTCCTGGTTTGGGGAAGCGCAATGGAGAGGGGAAGGGTGTGGGGAGGGGAAGGGTCCTGGGGAGGGGGAAGGTACTGAAGAGGGAAAGGGTCTGGGCAGGGAAAGGGTGTGGGGAGGGGAAGGGTCCTGGGGAGGGGGAGGCCCGTGGGTCAGCGGTACCGCCCTGTCCCCCAGCTGCGCTCCCCCGGACGCCGTGGTGTGGCCCCAGGCGGTGGGGCAGGTGCAGGAGCTGGCGGCGCTCTGCTACCGCTGCCGCGTCCCCATGGTGCCCTTCGGCACCGGCACCGGCCTCGAGGGTGGCGTCAATGCCGTGCAGGTACAGGCCCCTCGGCACCCCGTGCCCAGCCCCTGCCCGGGGCTCTCGGTGCCCGGCCGTGCCCAGCCCCTCCGGTGCCCCCGTGCCAGGGCGGCGTCTGCTTCGACCTGAGCCGCATGGACGCCATCACGGAGCTGAGCCTCGAGGACTTCTCGGTGGCGGTGGAGCCCGGCGTCACCCGCAAGGCCCTCAACAGCCACCTGCGTGGCACCGGGCTCTGGTTCCCCGTCGGTACCGTGGGCACCGGGGAGCAGCCGGGGGGCCCAGGGCAGGGGGTGGCGGCACTGGGGGTGGCGGGGACGCCTGTGGAGCTGGGGTGCTGGGAGCACTGGGGGTGCTGGGGTGCCCATGGGGCCAGGGGTGCTGTGGTCCCAGGGGTATAGCAGGGGCGCTGATGAGGCTGGGGGTGCCATGGTCCCGGGGTGCTGGGATGCCCGTGGGGCTGGGGATGCTGTTGTCCCAGAGGTGCTGGGGATGCCCACGGGTGTGCTGTGGTGCCAAGGGTGCTGGGGGTCCCCACTGAAGTGTCGTGGTCCCAGGGGTGTCCATGGGGGAGTGGGTACCATGGCCGCAGGGATACGGGGTTGCCCATAGTCCCAAGGGTTCTGGGCTCCCCACGGTCCCAGGGGTGCACTGGGGCTGCCGTGGGGCCGGGCTCCCAGGGTGCCGTCCGGGCACGGCATGGGGACGTCCCATGGCCCCGTCCCCGCACCAGCCACCCGTCGCGTCCCCATCCCTGTCCCCTGCACGTCCCCTGCCCGCAGACCCCGGGGCGGACGCCTCGCTGTGCGGCATGGCGGCCACGGGCGCCTCGGGCACCAACGCAGTGCGCTACGGCACCATGCGGCCCAACGTACTCAACCTGCGCGTGGTGCTGCCGGACGGGCGCCTGCTCCACACCGCCGGTCCCGGGCGCCAGGCCAGGTGGGCGCCGGGGGGCCGGGCTGGGCTGGGCAGGGGCCACACGGGCACGTGCTCACTGGCCACACGCAGGAAGCGGGCGGCCGGCTACGACCTGACCTCGCTCTTCGTGGGCTCCGAGGGCACCCTGGGCTTCCTGACACAGGCCACGCTGCGCCTGCACCCCCTGCCCGAGGCTGCCGCCGTCACCACCGCCACCTTCCCAAGCGTGCGGGCAGCCGTGGCCTGCACCGTCCAGGTGCTGCAGGCAGCCGTGCCCGTGGCCCGCATCGGTGGGTGCAGGGGGCCGGCAGTGGGGTCAAGGGGCTGGGGGCCGGCGGCGGGGCTCAGTGCGGCCTCCTCCTGCCCAGAGTTCCTGGACGAGGTGATGGCGGGTGCCTGCGGCCGCTTCAGCGGGTTGGAGCTGCCGGCAGCGGCCACGCTCCTCCTGGAGCTCCACGGCTCCCGGCGGGGGCTGGCCGAGCAGCAGCAGCAGACAGGTAGGGACGGCGCCGGCACCGGGAGGGGCTGACCGGGGTCAGGGACAGCGCGCCTGGGGCTGGGGGCCATGGTGGGCACCCAGGGATGGGCGCCCAGGGACAGGGGACGGGGGGATCGGAGGTGTCCTGGGGTGAAGGACAGGTGCCCAAGAGTGGGATGTGGGGCACCTGGGGGGTCAGCAGGGCGAGGGATGGGTGCCCAGAGCTGGGGACTGGAGGACTGAGGGTCTGGGGGGGCTCGGGGATGGGGATGGATGCCCAGGGCCAGGGGGAGCAGGGATGGGTGCCCAGGATGGGGACTGGGGGTCCCAGGGCAAGGGCCGGGTGCCCGGGGCTGCTGCGGGTCCCGTCCCCATCGCAGGGCTCCCGGCCACCGGCAGAGGAGATCGTGAGGCTGAACGGCGGCTCCAGCCCGGCCTGGGCGGAGGAGCCGGAGGAGCGCGGGCGGCTCTGGGCCATGCGCCACAGTGCCTGGTACGCCGCCCTGGCCCTGCGGCCCGGCTGCCAGGTGAGGACGGGCACGGGGACGGGGATGATGGCGGCAGCGCCCCATGGAGCTGTGGCCGCCACGGCTCTGCCCTGCCCGGCCCAGGGCTACTCCACGGACGTCTGCGTGCCCATCTCCCGCCTGCCCGACGTGGTGGTGGAGACCAAGCGGGACCTGCAGGACTCCGGCCTCACCGGTCAGCGGGGCCGCGGGGGGCGGTTAGGGGGCTGCCGTCCTGCCTGCCACGCCCCGCCTGACCCGCGGCCCCGCAGGCCCCATGGTGGGACACGTGGGCGACGGCAACTTCCACTGTCTCCTCGTCTTCGACGCCCAGGACCCGGCCGAGGCCGGGCGCGTCCACGCCTTCACCCAGCGCCTGGGCAGGTGGGGATGGGGACCCCCCGGGGGGATGAGGACAGGGGGACAGATGGCCCTGTGCCATCCCCTGACCCCCCCGTCCCACAGGCGGGCGCTGGCGGCGGGGGGCACCTGCACCGGGGAGCATGGCGTGGGGCTGGGCAAGCGGGCGCTGCTGCTGGAGGAGCTGGGCCAGGAGGGGCTGGACACCCTGCGCCGCATCAAGGCCGCGCTGGACCCCCACAACCTCATGAACCCCGGCAAGGTGCTCTGAGGGGGGCACCGGCACCTCGCCGGCAGGGGGACGGCAGCCCCCCAGAGTCAGGGCCGGGGGGGCCCCGCTGCCCTGTGCTGCCACCCGCCCTGTTCCCCCAACCCCCCAATAAACCCCTTGGCACCTGCAGCCTCCACATGCCGCGTTGTCTTTGGGGGGGACAGGACACCCCAGCCCCTGCCCAGGGCGTCCCTGTCCCAAGCGGCGCACACAGACACCCACAGGGAAGGGGGACCGGGGGGGGACCCGCTTTAGCCGCTTCCCCAGAGCCGCAGTGCCGGTGCTGGAGGGCTGGGAGCCCTCTGGGACGTGCCGAGCACCGCCACGGCCCCCCCCACACCAAGGTCGACATGGTGACAGACCGACCCTTTGGGTCAGGGACCCCCAACAACCCCCTTTGCACCCACGCCCTCCCTGCGCTGTGATGTCTTTTGAGGTGACAGGACACCTCAGCGACTCTCCAGTGGGTCTCTCCCCACAGCAGGCACACGCAAACACCCAGGAGCTGGGAGGGTTTCTAGGTAAATCTTTATGCTGCTGGGGGGCAGGGGGCTGAGTTTCGGGGGGCTGCGACTCCGTAGCTCCGGGAACCAGCAGAAGCTTCCCCTGTGTTCAAAAGGCACCAATTTCAGTTTGCGTTTCCGTTAGAGCTGGTCCGGTAGCAAAACCCGAGACGTGAGAACGCACACGTCAGACCCTTCCTGCCCCCAGCCCCCCCGTCACCCCTTACCCCCCTGGGCACCCTTATCCACTGCCCCTGGTGCAGGGGGACAGCACATCCCATCCCTCCCCTGCTGCTCCCCAACACGGGCTGCCCTACTGCGAGGAGTAGCTTCCACACAACTGAAATGCGCTGGAGACCACTCGGGAGCCCCCCCAAGAGGGGAGCAGCCACAGCATCACCCCAAATTGCCAGGCACAGCCCTGTCTCAATTCAACAGGGATCCTGCCTCCTGGCTCGGAACGCCCACCAGTTTTGTAGAGAGAGGATACTGCGGAGGGAATGGGCACAGGCACAAATTCACCTCCCAGCTTTCCTCCATCATGGGCACAGCTCCAAAACCAATCCTGGCCTCTGGCCGGAGGGAAGGGGGATGATGGCCGCAGCCCCTCACCCCTCTACCAGCGGAGCCCCAGGCCCCCGGTGAGCGTGCGAGTCTCTATGTACATGTCCGCTTACACCGAGCAGAGAGGGGTCTCATGGAGGGGGATGCGTGTCTGGGGAGAGGGTGGGGGCCACGGGGAGGGGACAGCAGCCCAGGGCCATCACATAGCCGCCAGCTGGCCCAGCACCATCCTGAACTGCTGTGTGCTGTTAGCGAGGTCCTTGACGCGCTCCACCATGTCCTTAGAGGCAGCGGGAGAAGGATAGTGGAGGGCAGCTGCCTTGGTGGTCACCACGATCTCTTTGAGCATCTCGCAGAGGAGGTTGCTGTAGTGCATCACCTTGTGCTGGACGTCCTGGGCCTTGGCCTGGCGGGACAGCGTGTCCCCGATGAAGACGAGCTTGTGGGCGCTGAGGATGACGAACTTGCTGTGGGCCACAAAGATCTTGGGGGGTTGGTTGGTGCTGACAGCGGTGAAGAAGGCGTCAACGGCGTTGGTGAGTGTGGTGAGGTTGGCCTCGCACTGCTCCAGGTAGAAGAGGAGGAGCTGGCGGTCGGCAGGACACAGGGCCCCGCTGCCCCGCGCTGGGCCGTAGTGCTGGGGGGGGCTCCAGTTGGACAGGTCGTTGTCGATGGGGCGTGTCACCTCCTGCTCCAGCCGCTCAAACTGCTTCAGCTGCAGGAGGGATGGGTGTGAGGCAGGATGGCCATCGAGCCAGTGCCCGCTCCCCTCCCTGGAGCCACCAGCACAGGTGGCCATGGCCACCGGCCCTGGGTGATGGCTGTGCCCCAGGGAGAACAGCAAGGGACAGTGCCAGCCCCAGGACAGCCGTGCCAGGCTCCTCTCCAGGAGCAAGGTGCCGATACCGCTCTCTGCTGGCACAGTGTTGGCATGGGAGGCAAGCCAGAACCCACCACGGGGACAACCAAGCAAGAGGGGGCTGCGGTCCAGACCAGCAGCAGAGGGTACAAGGGGAGCAAGACCCAAAGCCCCCTGCCCACCCCAAGAGCTGCGCCCAGCGGTGCTTGCCCGCCCTGGCTCCGTTACCTGCTGGTGCTCCAGCTGGTCCTTGCTCTGCCGGATGATGTTGCCTTTCTCCAGCAGCTCCTTCTGGGTCTTCTCAAACTCCTCCTTGCCCTGCAGGGAAGGAAAGGGTGTGACATGGGGGTCAGCAACACCAGCCTTGCTGGGAGCAAGCCCCTGCCTGCCCTGGGACACCCCTGGTTCCCACAGTCCTCAAGCCGGAGGGTAAAAGCAAGATGTGGGTAGCAGAAGCACCACCACAGTCAGAGCTGCCCAATGCCTGTGTACCGGAGAGTCACTGGCACAAAACCCACCCGTGGGGAGCAGCCCCCCTGCCCGTGCCCACCTGGAGGTGGACATAGTCGTAATCCTCCATCCAGCCACTCTCACTGTTCTCGTAGGGCCCATCAGGCGACTCCTGGGCCAGCAGCTTGGGCGGGGAGGGCAGGGGCCGCGACTGGATGCTGCTGGCCTTGTCGGAGGGGTGAGGGGGCCCGTGGCCACCGCTCTCCGCCGCCGGCTTTGTCCGTTTGAAGAGAAGGGAGGCGTTGCCGTGCAGGAAAGAGGCCAACTGCTTGGTGTCATCGGGGACGCCGCGCGAGTGCATGACGAAGTGCTCCAAGTCATCCGTGCCTGGCTTGCCACCAGCCAGGGCGCTCGGGGCCCAGTGGCAAGCATCCAGTGCTTGGCCATGCCGTGCCAGGGCCTGGTAGACCTCCTCCATCTTCTGCAGCTGCTTGCTGAGCTTGGTGTAGAGGGAGCGGTCGGAGGCCTGGGCGGCATTGCCCACCGCCCCCCGGGCAAACTCCAGCAGGTCCCGCAGGGCCGTCCGGACGCCCTCGGCCGCCCCGCGGATGCTGGCGGCATTGGCCTCCATGTGCTCAGGGCTGCGCCAGTTGGCGCCGATGAAGGACATGAGGTAGGAGACGGCACCGCCGACGCCGTGCTGGAGCTTGGCCAGCATCTCCATGGCGGCATCCAAGTCCAGGGAGAACTCCTTGCTGGCTCCCTTGGCCGGCTCCTTCACGGGCACCACATCCAGCGAGGACGTGGAGATGTTGCTGCGGGTGCTGCCCGTGCTGGAGGCCGAGAGGCGTTTGCCATCAGCGCCCTTGGCCTCGCGGTCCACTTGCGGTGGGACGTCGTAGATGTACTCGCCCTCTGTGTCCAGGGAGCCCTTGCCCAGGGCGTGCAGGTCCCGGGGCACGTCGTACACCTCCTGGGAGGGGAAGGCCGACCCCCCCAGCTTCTTGAGGCTGGGGGGTACGTCGTAGATCTCGTGGGAGAGCGGCGGCTCAGGGGCACCTTTCCCAGCCGTTGGTGGCACGTCATAGACATCCTCTGGCAAGTAGGGCTCCTGCTGGGCCAGGATGAGGGGGTGGCGTGAGGGGTCGAAGGTTTTCTGCTTGGCGAAGGCGGGGGGCACGTCGTAGGTCTCCTCCCGTGCCGGGCCATCCGGCACGTCCTTGCTCACTGAGGGGGGGACGTCGTACACCTGCAAGGGCAACAGCAGGCACTGTCAGCGTCGCCAGGAGAGCCAGCCTGGGTCACGTGTGGACACGCAGGCAGGCTGTGCCGTGCTGTGGCGCACATAAGTGCCAGCCCCGGGTGCACGAGACAGTGCTTGGGTGCCCACCAGGACAGAGCCATGCACCCCATGGGCACCCCTGTTCCCAGGGAGGCTGGCACAGCCCTGCCACAGCACCCCCAGCCTCCCGCATCCCTTTTGGGACAGGAATCACAAAATCCGAGAGCAGCTCAGGTTGGAAGGGACCTCAAAAGATCATCTGGTCTGAGCTCATCCCCTAGATGAGACGATCTAGCACCCTGCCCCTTACATCTTGAAAGCCTCCAGTGCCAGGGACGTCACCATGCCCCTGAGGAGGTTGTTCCAGTGAATGTTTGTTCCCACTGCAAGATGTGTCTTATATGGAGAAGCTGGGAGCTTCCCAGCAGCACTTACAGTTTGGTGCGGGTTCTTCTCCACACTGGGGGGCACGTCATAGATCTCCTGCCCTAGGTCCTGCCCATTGGGACCCTTCACTGCCATGGGAGGCGTGTCGTAAACCTGGAGGGGACACACACGCAGGACAGCGTGTCAGGGATAGCGTGGGCACCCACCTCCTCCCAGGGACCAGTTGGGAAGGATGAAGGCACCAGAAGAAGCCCCAAGGCCCATAACGTGCCCAGCTTTGGGTATAATTTTCTCAGGTTTGGATCCCAGGCTGTGCCAGAGCATCTCCCGCACTGGGGGATGGAGCCAACGACCCCCCTCCGTGCCCCCTGCCCAGCCTCACCTCCTGGCTGAACTGGCTTGGGACCCCCCCTCGGACAGGTGGCACGTCGTAGATCTCCTGGGAGCCCGCGGAGAGGAGGTGGCGAGGGAAATCGTACTCATCCTGCTCGCCCTTGGGGGAGTCATAGACGTATGCTTGCCCCATGCGGGTAGGCACCAGCACCTGGCAAGAGGGAAAGGGCAGAGGTGGGCACTGCCGAGCATCCCCAGCCTGCCCCCTGCCAGCCCCCCCAAAACCCAGCGATGGGGCTAGAGAGAGGATGGGTGCCGGATCCTGTACCAGACTGTCCAGCACCGGGCAAGCCGGTGCCCACGGGAGGGCGCTCCCTGGCCGGGCGTGCACACTTCTCGCAGCGACGGGGGATGATATCACCAGTTATTTATAGCGGCGAGTCTCGGCGAGAGACAAAGCCCAGCCGGCACGGCCGCGGCGTGCAGAACGGACCAGCCGATTCAGGCACCAAGCCGTGGGCAGGGATCTGCCAACGCCCACAGGGCGTTGGTAGGTCCCTGCCCATGGCTCGGTGCCCACCTCGCCATACCGTGGTGACACAAGAGCGGCAAATAACCAAACCCAGAGTGTTGCGGCACCCTGCCCAGCCGGTACCAGGGGGCAAGAAGGGCTGAGCAACCAGCAGAGGTGCCAGGCTGGTGCTCCTTTTTAGGATGCTCCCCGTGCCCTGGCCATGATTTGGCAGCTGCCCCCCCTCACGGGCTGCTTCCCAGAGGTGCGAGTCAGAGCAGCCTTCCCGGAAAACAAGATACCGAAAGCACCTCGCTCTTCTTCCCCCGGATGACGTGCCAGGGAAGTGGCAGAGCCGGGAGGAGCCCAGCACTGGGATCCCCATGTTGGGGATAGATTGGTAGGTCACCCTTGCCTCACCAGCAAACCCAACCGGCAAGCACTGGCAGGCTCCCTGGCGTGGCCAGGGCACGCTGGCACCAGCTGCCTGCCCCTGCCTGTGCCCCCAGGAGGGAGGAAACATCTCAGCACCGCGCCAGGAACCACAGCTACCTCCATAGCTGCAGGGTCCGGCCAAGGGGCATCTCTCAGCGGCTCTTGGGTTACCAGCACCCCGTGCCTACCCCAGGCACGGCTGCTGTGCCCTCAGTGACACTGGCAGAGCCCATGTGAGAGACCAAGGGGACCCAAGTGCCAAACGCTGTGCCCCGAGGTAGGTAGCCCACATCAACCTGGGCACCCCAGCCACCGCAGGGACCCCCCTACCGTGCCTGCTCCTGCCAGTGGCATGGGGAAGGACGTCCACACCCCACACCCCCCGCGATGAGCACAAGGACCTTCTGCTCCAAGAGACAGCAGCAGGCAGGTAAGCCCAAGCCCACAGCCCTTGCACCGTGGACCACAGAGCACCCCGCAACCACGCTGCCACCCCCCCAGGACCCCCATCCTACCTTTCCCTGGGGCTTGTGCCCTTCCCAGCTCCTCATGTCCAATGACGGGGGCACCTGGTAGATGTCTTGAGCCTGACCGGCTGAGGGAGGAACCTGGTAGACGTCCTGGGGGGGGCTGGCAGAGCCCCCGGGGTATGCCTCTGCCGCTTGGCCCAGGGAGGGGGGCACCTGGTAGATCTCCTGGCCGGGGCTGGGGAAGGCGTGAGGAGGCGTCTGTTTCGGGTAGGCGGGTGGCTGCTTAGCCGGGGCAGGCGGAAACTGTCCGGTGGGCACCGAGCCCGGGTAGAGACCCTGCTGTCCCTTGCTGGGGACCGGCATCAGGTAGACATTGTCCCCTTGGGGGGCATAAGCAGGGTGCATGGGTGTGTACTGCGAGGCGGGCGACAGTGGGGTGTAACCCCCTTGGTGGTGGTAAGGCAGAGCCGGCTGGGGCACCGGCGGCTGCGGTGGTGCCTGCCCCTGCGCCGGGCCAGGCGCTTGCTGCTGCTGCTGCTTCTTGTCGTACATCCCCACCAGGATCTTGAGGCGGTTCCCGGGGACGATGCCCTGCCGGCCGTGGAGCGAGCAGAGCCACCAGCCATCCAGCCCCTGCGTGTTGCGTTCCAGCACCGTCATGATGTCGCCCTTGCGGAAGGAGAGCTCGTCCGGGGACTCGGCCACGTTGTCGTACAGCGCCTTGGCCAGCACGTTCTGGAAGAGAGCCCCGCGCCAGGGCGGTGAGACGGGCCCCGCCGGCCGGTGGGGAGTCATCCCGGCGGACGACGGCGCCCGGTGCCGGGACGCAGCCCCGCGGGCCGGGGGCTTTGCCGAGCGGGGATCTCCTCACTCCAGCCGCCTTTTCCTTCCCCCGGAGTTCAACGCGTCCTTCCCGGAGGTGGTGCTAGGAAGGGGCCGGGCGCTTCCGCCTCCCCGGTTTCGGGGGGCCCTCCGCTGCCCTTCCCTCCCCTTCCCGCCGCCACCGGGGAGGAAGTGCCAGGGTGGTGAGTCAGCCCTGGCCCTGGCCCTGGCCCTGGCCGGAGCCATCCCCGCGCCGGCCGCCGCCGGGCCCCGGCCCCTTCCGGCGCGGGCTGCCGGCCGCCCCCGTGGCGGGCAGGGGCCGCGCCACGACGCCTGGCCCGGGCCGCGGCCCGGGGGCACCTGCCGCCGCTCCTGACCCTCCGCCGCGGCTCACCGGTGCCATGGCGGCGGCGGGACGGGCCGCGGCCTGCCGTGGGCTCCCGCCACCGCCCGGGACGGCAGGACCGGACCCGCCGGCCCTCCCGCCTCCCCGCAGCGGCCGGGCAGGGCGGCTGCGGCCGCCCGCTGCTGCCTGCTGCCGCCGGGCTTCCCTGCCTGCTGCCGGCGCCCGCCCCGCCTGCCCGGCGGCCCGCGGAGGCCCTGTGGCCCCGGCGGGGTCCCCCCGGGGGTGCCGCCGGGCCGCGGGGCGAGGCCTCGGTGGGGCTAAGCCAAGGTCACGCCGGGGGGCTCGGCCTGCGGGGGGGGGGGGGGGGGGGGGCCCCGCCCGGGCCCGGGGGGCCGGGCCGCGGCCTTCCTCCTCCCCCTCCTCCACCCCGGGGCAAAGGCCGGGGGGGCCCCGTGGGCCGCCACCCCGGGGCCCCGGGCCCTGCCTGGGGGGGCCCACGCGTGTCCCCGGGCCCCGCCGGGAGGTTCCCGTTCCCCCCCCCCCGCCCCCCGCCGGTCCCTCCCTCCCCGGCCGGCCCCCGCTCACCAGGTAGTTCATCTTCCCGCGGGGCTGCTCCGGCCCTAGCGCCGGTCGGCCGGGGGCCGGGGGCGGCGGGGCGGGCGGGCGGCGCGGTCCCGGTCCCGGTCTCGGTGGCGGCGGCGGCGGCGCCGCAGGGCTCCTCACAGCGCGGGGCCCGCCCGGGCCCGGCCGCCCCGCCCGCCCCCATTGGCTGCGCCCGCCCGGCGGGGGCGTGGCGGGGCGGGGCTGGGGGCGGGGCCGCCAGGGGCACCAGCGGGAGCGGGGCCGGGGGGTGCGGGGGTGAAGAGCGCGCGGCGGGCGCGCCAAGGCCGTGTAGCGGGCGCGCGAAGGGCAACGGGCGTTCAGCGGCCGTGCGACGGGGGTGCAACGAGTACGCTGCGTGTAACGGGCGTGCGGAGGGCGTGTAACGGGTGTGTAACGGGTGTGCAAAGGGCAGCGGGTGCGCAACGGGCGTGCAAAGGGCGTGCAAAGGGTCAAGGGTGCGCAGCGGGTGTGGAAAGGGTGTGCAAAGGATAACGGGTGTGCAACGCGTGTACAAAGGATAAACAGCGTGTAACAGGTCTGCAAAGGATGCGTAACGGGTGTGCAATGGCTGTGCAAAGGGTATTGGGCGTGCAACAGGCGTGTAGTGGGCGTTCAAAGGGTGTGCAAAGGGCAAAGGGTGTGTAACGGGTGCGTAACAGGCATGCAAAGGGTAACAGGTGTGCAGCGGGTGTGCAAAGGATGTGCAAAGTGTAACGGGGGCGCACTGGGGGTATAACGGGGGTAAACAGGCATCTGATGGGTGTGGAACAGGGGTGCACCGGGGGTGTTGTAGGTGTGTAACGGGCAGGGGACACAGGAGCGTTACCGGGGTGTGACGGGCAGGGGGTGCGAGGGGGGTGTTGGGGCGTCACGGGGCGTTACAGGGGTGTAGCAGGCAGGGGCGTGCGTTACAGGCGTGTAATGGGCTTTGGGCACAGACGTGTGTGTGTAACGGCTGTGTAGCAGGGGGAGGTGTGTGTGGAAAGCGTGCAACAGGCGTGCAGCGGGTGTGTAATGGGGGCTGTTCTGGGCGGGGGGTCCCAGTCCCACCTGGGGGCGGCATCGGAAATGACCCCCGGCTCTAAACCCTTCTCCCCTCCCGTTGGTTTGCCCATGGCGCCACATCCCGCCCCAGCCCGGGAGCTGCTCCGGGGCGGCGGCACACCGCGGCACGCCATGGCACGCCGTGGCACACCACGGCACACACGGCACACCGTGGCGCACCATGGCATACCCCAGCATGCACGGCACACCACGGCAGCTGGCACGCTGCCTGCCCGGCCTGTTCCAACAGCCTGGCCACGTGGCCCGCAGGCACCTCGACGGCCGGCGAGCCCGGGCTTGATGCCGCCACACGCTGAGCCGCAGTTCCCGCCCGCAGCTCCGGTGCTGCCGGCATCTGCATGGAGCTGGGAGAAGGCTGGGAGGGCAGCAGCGGGGCTCCCTGCGAGCTGGGAGCTCGTGGGAGGCACGTGTGCGAGTTGCACAGATGTATGAGCTGCGGGACGTGGAAGCTGCACGGGCATGCATGAGCTGCAGGACACATGAGCTGCACGGGCACACACAAGCTGCAAGATGTGGTGAGCTGCGTGGGCCTGCGTGATCTACCAGGCACGCAAGCTGTGTGGGCGTGCATGAGCTGCAGGACACGGGTGAGCTACATGGAAGCACACGGCCTGTGGGATACGTGCAAGCGGCAGGGATGTGTGTGAGCCGTGGATGTGCACAAGTTGCACAGACACGCATGCTGCTCACCAAGCGAGCATGGCCTGGCGCAGTGGTGTGCAAGAGCCAGGTGTGCACCAGCAGCGGGGGCACGGGGCTGTGTGTGAGTGTGGACAGAGCAGACAGGAGGCAGGGGTGCCCAGACAGCGAGCGAAGCACACGCACGTGGAGGCAGCACACGAAGCGTGCCCAGGGCCACGTGGGCGCCCGCGCGAGCAGGCGGCGAGCGAGCCTGCGTGAGAGCCACGGGGCCGGCGAGCGAGCGGCGCGTGCCGAGGCAGGCCAGGAATGCACCTCTGCCCGTGCACGTGCCTCCCGGCCCGCGTTCCCCCGCCACGGCATTTCCTCTCGCCCTCAGGGGCTACCTTCAGACCACGCCAGCGTGCGGTGGCAGAGTCGAGGCCAGGTTGCAAACATGTGCCCTTCCCCAAAAAGCAGGGTTTGTTCGGCTCCCTGAGACCCACCGCCACCACCCCCGGCACCAGTGACCTCCCTGCACCGTCCCCTGCTCAGAGGCAGGCTCCCCTCTGCGTTGCTGGCGGACAGGGAAACTGAGGCACAGCCGAGGGTAGGAGATATCCAGCAGCAGGGACTGTGGTCACACCCGCAAACCGCAGCCACCCTGGCAGGCGCGGCTGAAAAGACTGCGGTTTCCTCTTGTCGGTGGCAGCGGTGACAGTGCAGGGGCTGAGCCCTGCAGGCATTCCCAGGATGGGCTCCGAGCTCCCCAGCCCCACTCCCGCCACCGCAGCCGAGCCCACGAGGCCACGGTGTGTTTGCTTCGGAGACCCTGAGCCCGGCGAGGGCCTGTGCGGCCGGTGGCGAGAGTCTCTCCTGGGATCCCTGGGGTGTCCCCAGGGTGAACCTGCCACCGCACGGCTTTGGGTGGGCACCGAGGGGCTGCGAGCTTCCCGCTTCAGTACTTAAGAGCAGCAGGGATTTTATTTTTCCCCCTCCCCATGGCGATGCTGAGATCAAAGCACCTCCTGTCAGTACTCGATCCCGGCCATTTTTGGTGCATCGGAGCCAAAATTGCTGCTTGCATCTGCTGAGCGCCCTGAGCTGGCAACAGCTCCCGCGTCCCCTGCTTCCGCAGCCAAGCGCCCGGGGGGCGACAGGCACCAACAGGTCTCCCTTCTCTAAGAAAATGAAATGCCAAAAAGAAGATCAAAAGTGGAGCGTTACAGGGCCCCTGCGGTGCTGGGGATGCTCAGAGCCGGGTCGGTGCAGCTGGAGCATCCCCGTGCTGCTGGCGGTGGGGTACGGCGAGGGCCCCACCGGTCCTGCACCGTGGCTCTTCACCAGCTCTGGCGGATGCAGGACTGGGTGTTTTGGGATGGATGCTGCTCAGGATGCAGGTTGCCCCAGCAATGGTTGCTATGGGAAGCACTTCATTGGTGAAATTTCCAGACATATTCTGTGTCCGTCATTGTCTTCGGGGGAGTCCCCCCACGTCCAGCGAGCCAGGCACGGCCGGCTCCACACCGGGCAGGCTGCCGCCACGTCTGCAGGGGACTATCTGTGCTGGGCCCGGCTTTTCCCAGCTTTTCCCGCTGGGTCCTGGCATGGGAAGGTGTTGGAGGGCCCCAAATGGGGGGTTCGGGGGAGCACGGTGGGTGTCCATGGGACCGGGGGAGCAGGCTGTGCCGTGCCATGCCATGCTCTGTTAATTGGCTAATTGCCGATTAATGCTCTGTGGGCTCAGCTGTGCCCCAACCATCAGATGGGATGTGTTTTGGTGAGCCCATGCCGGGGCACAGCTCCGGGACAGCGGGACATCCTGGGAAAGGGGGTGGCACTGCGACACTTGTGGGTCTGCAGCCATCCTCAGCAGGGACCAGCGGCTCTGGACGGGGCTGCCTGCTCCTGCCTGCAGCACCTGCCCACGGCCCCGCCAGGTCCGCGCTTCGGAAAGCTGCCTCCCACCTCCTGGAGCAGCAATAGGATTACACGGGACTGAGTCGCCTAGCAATGAACGGAGAAATAAATCCTATAAGGCAGGACGGGATTTATTAGACTTCAATATTCTGGAAATAATGAGGACATTTCTTTTGGCTTGTAATATCACGGGACCCAACAGGATCACAACAAGGATTTATCCCCATGCCTTTCCGTGGCGCTGGGTCGGTTTTTAGCTGTGGAGAGGAGACGGTGGGGGAGACCGCTTGCCTTTCCGAGAGCAGGATGGCGGGGCACCCCCTCATCTCCAGAAAAGCCGAGGCGGAGCGCAGACCTCGGGCTGCCCCAACAGTAGCAGCTCTGTTCATCTCCCCATTCATCCCCTGGCGAGGGCTGGCGCTGATCCTCGCCCCTGGCCGGGGCTCACTGCTGGGAGTGGGAAGGGCTGGCTGTGCCACCGCGTCCAGCTGAACTTCAAACGCCAGTGCCAGCACCCACCTGGGGTGGGGACCCTCACTCGGATGGGGTGGGAGACCTGCAACCGCCCCGTTACTCCCCATCAGCCCTGAACCCACCGCAGCCAGAAACCCCGCTGCGCTGCTGGACAGGACATTGCTGCGAGGAAAAGAGATGGGAGAGGCTGAAAACAGCAGCTTGGAGAAGAGGATGCGATGCCCTCAGCATCGCTTCCTGGGCAGCAGCTCCTCGTGGCCCCGGTCCCTGCGGAGAACTGCTGCCCCGGCTGCAGGGAGATGGCTCCGGGGCCAGCCCCGTGCTCTGCTCCCTCCTTCTCTCGCCTGTGGCATGGCACAGCGTCACACTTTGCCCCACGGTGGCTTGGCTGGCCCCCAATCCCATCACGGTCCTTGGGATGGCCCAGCGGGGGCCCGCGGGATGCACCCCCTGGGCAGCCAGCTCTCAACCTCCTCCCACGTCGAGAGCCGGTCGTTTATTCCCACATCCCTATCACCGGAGCAGCTTTAAACGCACGATGTTACCTCCCCGTCCGTGATTCCCCCGGCCCTGTAACAGCCTCCCCAAACCCCACGAACAGCCCCATGAAGGCAAGCCCACGGGTGCGGGTTGGACGCAGCCGGTTTTGCCGCGGCTCCGGAATGCGGCCGCTGCAGCAGAAGCCCCGACCGTCGGGGCACGCAGACACAATCGCTGCCTTGTTCGGGGCCCAGCCGCACAAGGGGCCCCTTCAGGCGGCTGGGTAAGGGGGAGCTCCTCAGGGTGAGGTGATGCTCAGGCCATGAGGGACTCCTTGCAGGGCCAAAATTATCCCAAGCAAATGCCCTGGGTGGGTCCTGACCCACATGAGCTTCCCAGAGAAGAGGGTTCAAGGTGGGGATGTCTTGAAAGAGGGATCCGCATCTCCTGGGAGCTTTTCTCCCCCCAGAAAGCTCAGGGCCGGCGAGGATGCTGAGGGCTGGAGGGTACTGGGGCCACCCCCCTTCGTGGGAAGGCGGCTCGGTGATGGAAATAGCAAGTGGAGTGAGGTTTTGGCTTTTTCTTTTTTCCTTCCTAAGCAGCCAAGCTGTGTTTTCTGGAGACCTGTAAATCACTCCTCATCTTCAGGAAAGAAAGGCGAGGAATACATGATCCAACCAAGCAAAAACGCGGGACACTTGGGAGCGCGTGCGGAGGAAGCCAGGAATCAGCCCCAGGCTGGAGGCTGCCTCCCGGCCGTCCCTCCGAGCCCGTCCCAGCTTGCCGGGCTGGGAGCTGGCACCGCAGCCCGGCATCCTCCGAGCCGAGCTGGGCACGCCATGCTGCCGCGAGCTGGGGAGCCCGGCAGAGAGGGGAGCCGAAGCTCTTGGCCACTGCCGTTAAACCACACTTTTCCAGCAGGTCAGGTTGCTTCCAAGATTTCAAAATTTTCCACATTTGCTCAGCTGAAGGGAAGGAAAAAACCCCAGAGAAGAGAGGCTGGAGCGCTTTTGGAGAGCAGTGCTGGGCTGGCAGGCAGGATCCCTTACACTGGGGTCACCAATTTTCCCAATTTACCAGCGTGCCAGTGGAGGCTGTGCTGGCCAGATCCTACTACCACACTGCTAGCGTGCATGTAAATCCAAAGCCATCCCCCACGAGCCCGATGCTGCTGCAGAGCTCTCTGTGGACACAGCCTGGAGCTCTTTAAGGCTTTTAAGAGCAGGGCTGGGTTTGGTGCCTCTGGCCTTCGGGATCTCCAAAGGTTCCCCTGTTGCATCTCTGTTCAGCTCTTGCTTATAACAACACACAGCATTATCTTCCATTTCTAGACCCCAAGATGCTGTTGAGCTGCTGGAGCAGAATGAGCCCCAAAACGCAGCCGCATCAGAGGCCCAACACCGCAGGCAGCACCCAGCAGCAGCCGGGATGCCTGTGCCACAGCGAGGATTTCAGCTGGCAGCCCCCAGGGAGCCAGATGCTGCGGGGACCCAGCCTGGTGCGGGGGTGACACGACCCTTCCCTACCTCCGCACTGCGTGCGAGGCCCCAGGACCACAGTCACGGGGGGACACAGGGCAGAGAAGATCCCCAATATCCCCTCCTCTTCTTAGCCCCAGCAGAGCAAAGCACAGCAAAAGGCAAATCATTTCCCCTGCTGCCTGCTCAGTGCTTACAGTGGGCCCAGCCCTCCAGCCCCGCTTGCGGCCGCCCTGGCTGAGCTGCCACCCGTGCATCTCGCCGTCAGCGAGGATCTGCTGCAAAACAAGCCCTGGGTTGCCTTGGGGTCCCTGCTGGGAGGGACCCTGCAGGCAGGGCAGGACGCAGCTGGCTCCCCAGCCCAGCACATGGGGAGGAGAGAGGGGGCTAGAGATGGTCCTGCACCACCCTAAGCGGGCCAGCAGCCCAGCTACTGGAGCAGCACCTGCCTTACGCTGCAGCCCCCTCAGAGGTCCAGCCCAGCAGCCGAGGCTGCTCGCTGTCAGCCAGGAGTCCCCAGCTGAAACCTCCCTGCAACAGTGCCCCGGACAGGGACTCCAGTTGTTTTTGCAACCAAAACCAAAGCAACTGGCTTGGAAGCGTTTGGAGATGAAAACATGTCATCACCCCCGTTGTTTTGTTTCTGTCCAATTTCAGGCTTGTTTAAGCAGGTCCGTAACAGCTGATTCTGTACCTAACAGGGTGCCAAAGGCTGCAGCTCCCCCAGAGCACGTGGTGTTTTGTTCTCGTCTATCCTGCAACGCGGCCGCAGAGCAAGGGCTGACTCAGCAGCTGACACGCGAGCCCAAAGCTGAGACCATGTTCAGAGCTGCAGGCAAGGGGCCAGCGGCAGCGGCGGCATCACTCGCCCCGTTAGCAGGAAGGACGGGGCTTGTGCCGCTTTCCCCCCGGTGCAGCGCCGGCACGGGCCGCCCCACGGAGCGGGCTCAGAGCACCCCGTGAGGAAAGGCCGGTGAGCACCTCTGCTCCGAGGGAGTGCACAGGCCGAACATCGGGAGCTGCTGCTCTCAGCCAGCCAGAGTAGAAGGGATGGCCGAGATGACGGTGCATTGCTGGCCTCCAGCTCCGGCTTACTGCTCCACGCCCAGGCGCCTCAGTCTGCCCTCCCAGGCAGCTTCACTTGCTGAATGTCCCTGCATGACCAGGCCTTGGGTGGGTTTCCTTACTCCTGTAGCACTGCTACAGGAGGACTACGCTGTCCCCATCACCCCCCAGTACTGCAGAGGGAAAGCGATCCAAGCACTTGCCCTGACCCTCAGGCTGCTATCAAGGCAGACACCGGCCACCTCTGAGCAGGGATTTTCATGATCGCAGTCAGACACTCATTATGTGACCCTTCATTTCTTTGTCCTCTGCTTCCCACACAAACAATGCTGTCGGCATGCAAGAGTGTCGGGATGGAATACTTTATTCATGTGAACGCTCAGATCCTGGCCCGTCCTGCCGGCTGCAGCAGCTCCCATCTTCTTGACAGCGTGAACAAGGAAGGATTTCTTCATCACCTTGCTTAAACCCCCCCAGCATCATCAGACCCCACACACAAGTACAGACAGCTCAGCTTTGCCCAGGCAGGAGCGCAGCACGAAGGGGCAGGGAGCGCTGCGGGGCTGGCAGAGCAGGGAGAAGGGCTCCAGCCCCGAATCCCACAGCTTGCACACGCACAGCAGCCACGAAACCTTCCTGCAGCTCCTCTCTCAACCAAATACACCAGCCGAGCCTTAACCCAGGCTCCAGCACCCTCCCAGCCTCGGGGGCTCCTCCTGCTGCCAGAAGCACCCGAGGTTGGCAAAGGATGGGTGCTACCATCTCTTCTCCTTGGAAAGCCGCCTGCCAGAATCATGCTGGTCTCTTCTGTCACCTGCTGGACCATTTAACCCTCAAAGTGCCCCCTGCCCACTGACAAACACCCTCCCCAAACTATTACAGTAAAAGGAAAAACCTGTACGTTGAGACATACAGGCTGAGTCTTGGGTAGAGAACAGTTTCCGTGCCTGGTGGTCTGGCGGTGGCTGGCAGCCCCCAGCCAGCGCTTGGCACAGAAGGGAGCAGGATCCCCCGCGGCCACCCCAGCACATCAGGGCTTCATCCTGCTCAGTCTGATGTCGCGTTCGATTTCGAACTGCCTGTGATCCACGCGCTCCAGGAATGCTTTCCTCTCGATGTACCTGCAGGGAGGCAGAGAGGCAGAGGCTGTAAGCACTGCCTGCAGCAGCCAGTGCTGCCCCCAGCCCAGGGCAAAGCCGATCAGAAGGGACAAGCTCTCTTCCCATGAGCTGATCACTGCACTGAGCATCTCCTACAGACACCAGAACTGCTCCTCAGCCTGATGGGTGTCTCCTGGGGAACTCAGGGGTGAAGGGTCCCCGTAGGCTGGAGCCATGGGCTACCTGCTTCTGGTTCCAGCTCTTCTCTAACAGCTGAGAAATGAACCTGAACAACTTGAAGGGGCTCAGGGCAGGTCCTCAGCAGGAGAGGCAGCTCTGAGGCTGCCCAGGCGACCCTGCCCACGCACCCCCCCAGCAAAGAATCTCAAACCCAACCACAGCAGCAGGACCCAAGATACAAGCTGATAACAGGCACAGGGAGCAGCAGGGATGCAAACAGCATCACCCAGCAAGCCTGCAGCAGCTCAGGGATTCAGGCCAGGGGTTTCCCAGCCACCGACCAGCTCCTAACCACCTCTGAGTATTTACTTCTCCCTTTCAGCGAGGCACCTGAGCGCTGCAAGGAAGAAGGCAAGCACGCCTGCGCCTGGAAAAGCACCTTGTCGCTCATTAATGGCATGCAGCTGAATTTTAATGTACTTTGCTGCAAACCCTTGCCACAGATAGCTCGGGGCTGTGCTACTAATTAACCTACAGAGGGAGTGAAATTGCAATTCAAAACAGGAGCTGTAATTGAATCATCACAATTGTTTTGCATTTGTTCCAGGGTGGCAAACACTCTGCTGTCATGACAAGGTCATTACGCTCTGCACTGGCGCAAGATGCATGAGCCACTGCATTCGGCTTCTCTCTGCCGGTCACTGCTTTTCCTGCACCACAGCTCGTGCCTGCTAAGCAGAGAAGCCTGCTGCTTGAAAGCAAGACTAAAGGCTGCAGGGAAGATGAGCATCACCGGCTCTGTGGGTTTTCCAGGCTCCCGGGTGGCTGGCAGCATGCACGAAGGTGCCTGAAGACCCAACTGCACGGGAAGGTTGAAGCCCCCTCCCACCACCAGCAGTGGTCCCTCTAGGACAGAGGGGCTGCGCTGCCTTTGGTGATGAGGTCTCTGCTTTATGCTACAGCTGTCGAACCGGGGCTGAATGCGCTCCCAGGACCAGAGGGCCTTTGCCCTTGCTGCAAGGGATGGCCCTGACACTCCTGCCCACCCAGTCATTGGAAATGAATTAATCCAAATTCATTTCAGCGAGTGACTCCCCCCGAGCCGATGAACAGCCCTGTGCATGCCTGCTGCCACCCCATTCCCATCGCAGCCCGAGCCCATCTCGCGCTGACACAACTGGGTCAGCTCATCTCCGCCGGCTGCGAGGGGCAGGGGCCCAGCGTGGTGTAACGCAGACGATGTGCTGGCTGCGAGGAGGTATTTTTCTGGCCCCCTGCCCCTCGCCGTCAGAGGAGGGCCGTGCACCGAGGCCCCCTCCCCACGCCGGCTCAGGAAAGGCGGGCAGGGGAGTGTCACTTCCCTTCATCCCAGCAAGCAGGGAGGTGACCGGCTCCTGGGGCCGGGCTGGGAGAGGCCACGGGAAGGAAGTCGGGGGGGTCACGTTGTATATTAGTGTGTCATATTGCTGGGTGTGTGGTTTTCCTCCCCCTCTGCTGCTAAACACCAGCCGCAACCACAGCCGGGAAGGTGAGGGACAGGGTTTAACCTGGGAACACCCCGACTGCTTGGGCAGCAACAGCCCAAGCTACCGCATTTGAAACTCCTTCAGCCCCTCTGCGACTCCTTTCTCCCAGCCCCAGCAGGGGGTCAGTGCCTTCCTCCTCCTCCTCCATGGCTGCTGTGCCTCTCCAGCGGGCAGGGACTGGCTCCTGGGGGATCGATACGGATCATGAACCAGGAATGCGGTCTCACGGCCGCAGCCAGTGGCTCTGCATGGAGGAGGAACTGTGACATTACCCCCTGGCGTTGTCCTTGGCCAGCCACAGGAAAGCGCCGCAGGGGCCAGAGCAGACCCCACAAGGCACGGCCTGTGCCTGCACCAGGGTTTATGGGGCAGGCAGCCTGGGAACAAGCCCGGCTGGCTTGTACTGCTTGCACACGGAGGCTGGAGGACGCAAGCAGGGGAGCAGCAGGTCTGCAGCGTCAGTGCAAGCCCCCCTGCCCCACTGTGCCCCGGACCCTGCGCCTGAGCTGCGGCTCCGTCTCCGTTCCCAGCCTGGCTCCGTGCAGCCAGCAGCAAGGTGCTGCCAAACAGCAGTGCAAAGTGCACGAGCGAGGCACAAACACCCGTCCCGAGCTTGTCTAAATAACCTTTGCTACCTGAATCAATACCTTCCTGTAAATTATCAGCCTGCGTGGAAACAGGGCACCTGTGATCCACAGCAGAGGAAGGTAAATTTGTTGGGAGAAGAGGCTGTCTCTGCTAACGAGGGAAGCTGCAAACCGCTCTGGGGAGGGTTTCACTGGTGCTGCCTGTCCCCTCCGCCAGTCACCATCAGTCACCCAGTGCACCCGGAGCAGGGCTGCTCCCCCACTGGGCCTGCCCTACAAAGGTGGCCCAATTAAGAGGCCGCTACACATTTTCATTTATAAAGCACATCAGAGAGATCGACAGCAAAGGGGATAGCTGCCTCCGCTCCTTACTTCAGCCCCTCCTGTCAAATCCAGGACAGGCCCTCAGGATCTGACACAACCAGACTGCACAAGCCCAGATCCTGCTGCTGGGGAAATGCAAATCACCGTCTGGGGCTGGTGATACGAGGGGCAGAAAATCAGAGGCAAGGGTGGACACAGCCATGGGGCGGCACGTGTCCCCTCTGCCTCGGGAATCCTGGGGCCACGCCGCAGCTGGCTGATAACTGGCATCAGCAGCAGAAAGATGCCATGGCCCCATTGCTCAGCTGGTCACCAGCGTGCTGGCCGAGCACATGTTGCTGCTGGAGAGGGGCCGGGGAGGTCCAAGGTGTGGGGAGCTGCAGGCTGTGAACAGCGACTTCTGCAAGGTTACTGCGAAAAAGAAAAATACAGCCTGCCTTCCCTTCTGAGCAAAAAGAAATGCCTCCCGCCTTCCTCGAGACACATGGACCATCTCCGTAGTGCACAGGCACGCGTGGTGTTGGGTAGGTGCTTCCAGGAGCGAGTTGTGGCTTTCCTTGTCAGGCAGACGTTTTTAATTACAAAGCAGGACACGCAGGGACCAGAGGTTTCTAACACACGTCGGCACCAGGGATAAAGGCAGTGCCCCACTCCCTCCTGCCTGGGTTGAAGGGTTAACAACTGCTCATTACGACTTTTATAGCGATGTGTAAATGATTGCCTGCTGAAGGGTGAGCAGAGCCTACATTATTAAAGGAGAAGAGGCAGCTGCGGAAGGGACAACAGGCAAAACGACCTGAAGCTGGCAGCAGCTGTGTCTGCGTGATCTGCCCCCCGAGCAGGCTGGCTGCTTCCTAACGGTGCAGCACGCTTCACATCACGGGCGCTTACAGGTGGCCTGTAAGCAGAAATGCAGTGGGCTGCGCGTCCATCAGCTCCTCCCTTCTCCCTTCCTTTACCTTGAAGGTGGATGTAATTCACAGTGAGCAGATGCTCGGTTGATCCCCTCACATTACATGCCTGACTAGCACAAACAGATTGGTAAGGAGTGTCTAAAGTTATCATGGCTTCATGTTTCTTGTTTGTTTAATGACAAAAATCACTTGCCAATAGCCCAGTGGATTTTCTACTCTGGGATGTGACAGGCAGCAAAACGGAAAGCTGTCCAAGCTTACAGATGCTCTTAAAATTGCTCTGTTTTGCTCATCTTTTCGATGTGCTGATTCCTTCTTCAGCCTTCAAGGACCATTACGTTAGCATCCCTGAAAGGTTTGCCAGGCGTGAAGAGCGAGCTGTCCTGCTTGTATGGGGTAGGAAACAGCACTGTCCAAGAAAGGTCGACATACTAGGTTTGAACAAGCAAGAGATGCCACAAAACGCTCATGCAGGGCAGCCTGGCCTGTTTGGGGTGTGTACAGTCCAGCTGAGAGTGATGGATCCCAATTCAGGCTGATTCCACTGACTGTGGAAAGAAACAGTGTGTCCCAGCAATTGGCAGGAGGTGGTCTGGCAAAATTTTAATGGTGATACTACCACCATCAGCCCAGCCCAGAGCAGTGAAAGCCCAAAGCTGTTACCACACTTGGCAGCCACTCAGACATCTGCATAGGGTGAATTCTCACTCCACATCCCATCAGGACAAACCAGCCAGGTGCCACAGACAGAAACAGGACCCTTCCCTGGAGCTGGGTTCTCCCAAAGCAGCCTGCAGCTCCTGACAGGGCTTCATGGGAGAAACTCACCTTCCTCTTCTTCCTCCATCAGACAGAGCCTGGTACATGGCCTGGCTCTGTCTCCAGACTCCTGGCACGGGCCGTTTCAACGGAGAGCCTTGCATACAGGACTCTGGCTGTAGCATTCGCCATGCCGCAGACAGCATCGGCGATCATCTGGTGCGCACGTGCTCTGCCACACCTGTACGCGATGTAAATCACTCACCTCCTTGGATTTCAAGGATCTTGGAGGAACACCTGCCCCCCTCCAGCACTCCTACTGAATTGCTCTACTTGTTTACAGGCTGGATGGGGCTCTGAGCAACCTGATCTAGTTGAAGATGGCCCTGCCAATTCCAGGGGGGATGGACTAGATGACCTTTAAAGGTCCCTTCCATCCCAGAGCATTCTATGATTCTATGATTCAAGGGCAAGCGTTCCAAAGCAGATCAGGGCAGCTCTGACGGAGAAGGGGCACTGTGGAAGGGTGCAAGACCAAACTGAAAAAACCCAGCAGTTATAAAATACCTATTTGAAATACAAAATCCAATCTGTTGGAATGCAGAAGCTCTGAGTTTTTCCCGCAGAGTAAAAGAACAGCTTACGATAAAAATACATTTTATGAGCTGTCCACTAAGCCGGTTACGTTTTCCCAGAGCTTAGCAAAGCACTTGTAGTGGAAATACCGCTTCTGATCTTATTATCCTTCCCTGCAGTGCATGTTATTAACTTTCTGTTTTATTTACAGCATCGCCATTTACTTTTACGATACTTCCATTAACTTCATTGGAGTGAACATTGCTTGATGCACACAATCAACGCCCAGTGCTGCCATAATCTTTAACGCACCTTGCCAGCTGTTCTGGGTTTGCATACATCTTTACGCAGGAGGAGGGAGGACAGACGCAGCTACAACATGTCATTTGAAGAACGGAACAAAAAACATACCTCCCAATTTGAGACTTTTTTAAAAAAAAAGAAAAAAAAAGAAAACAGTGCAAAGGCAATTGTGTTTCCTCATGGGAGCACTGCATTAGACGGGTTCACGCTGCATTAGACCGGTTCATGCTGCGTCTGAGCCACTAGTAGGAGAGAAGATAAAGCACAGCCAGGCTTTGCTTTAGCTGGACTTGAAGAACTCATGAGGTTGTTAACGGAGAGCGATAGGTGCTTGCAGGCTTACCTGCCTCCCTGTGATACCTAGAGCAGCTACTGGCTTTATATATCCCTAGGATAAATCCTTAAGAAATCCCATGGGTTTGCTGAACTCTCTGTAGCAAGCGATGGGGTTCCTATATGTATAGGCAGTGGTGGGAAATGCTGGACTACTGCTAGGTAAAGTCCCTCTTACCCATCTTTCCCTCGATTATGGATCGCCAGCTCCTCCACAATCCCCTCCTCCTCCTTGAAGTTCTCCCAGTCCAGTTTAGATTTCTCCAGTGTGCTCATCTTCTGCTTTTTGGAGCCAATCTTCCCCAGGAGGCTGCTCATACCGCTTGGCCTCTTCACCCTGACAGAGGTAAGGGAGCAAACGTTACTTAAATGCAGGGAGACAGCATCAGTTAGCAGTTAAAAATGGAGCTGAGAAATGTCACGTGTGAGAGAGGTGGCCTTGATGGTGGTGAGCCACTGCCACTAAACAGATGGCCACCAACTTCAGGCAGCCTGCAGGCAGCAAGGTCACGCTTCCTGCAGATCCTGCTCCGCCGTTCCCCTGGAAGCAGCAGAGTTCATTACACACATATCTCAAGTGCTCGCTTTTTGTGAAAGGGCTTTTTCATTTATCTTCTTAAGAGAACAGAAAGCTTTCAGGCCAAGAGAGATCATTAAATCATCTAGTTTGACCCCTTGTATATACCAGGCCAAGTCATTCCACTGATCACCTCCGTGCTAAGCCCAGTTCTTTGTCTTCTGTTTAAAGTGTTGTTTTCTGGAAGGGATCCAGCCTCAGTGCGTCACCAGTGCTGACAACACATCTAGGAATTAACCATTTCCTTGGTATCAACACGCCTGTTTTCAACTTGATTTTGTCTAGCTTTAGGTTCTGGTTGCCGCGGCTTATTCTAAATCGAAGAGACTTTGGCGCCCAGGTGAGTCTCATTAGTAACGTACTCCTACACCATAACGAACTTACATCTGAATTATTTTTTTTTGACAAACAGATGGAGCTCTTTATGCCTCTCATTAAAATGCATTTTGTCCCAGCTTTTACGTCATTTCTAAAGTTTTGTCCCCCTGCTTACGTTTCAATAGTCCTTGAAGATGGGGGCACCAGAACCGCGTGTAACCCCCATCCTTCTCCTGATTTCAAATCTGTTTCTGTCCAAGGGTTGCCTAAATCCTGTTAGTTACACCATCATGCGACACGTTGAGTCCCAGTGCACGTGCACTGCGACCCTCCACCATCTCCCAGGTCCCTGTTTAGCAGGAAGACCACCTTGGTCTTTCATCGCCTTGTTCTTAGAAGACCAAAATTCCACCCACGTGGCAGGGCCCCCGAATCTCCCCTTGATGCTGGGAAATGCACACACAGGGACTCAGGTCAGCCGGGTCACCCTCCGAGGAAGACAATTCTCAGGGCCAGGAACCCGTAAAACAAACTCCTGTTAACCCCTTCTTAACCCCCCAGGAGAGGGGGGCAAACAGCATCCCATTGAATTTGGTGTTTACACACATTCCAGAGATAACTTCAGATCTGCAGGGCCCTTGCCTCTGCAAGAAGCCAGAGAGGAAATGATTCTCGTTCCTGAGAGATGGAGGAATTTGGGGAGGGGGGGGCCCAAGGAAGGCAGCCAGGTGAGCGTGGCAGACTGCTCTCCGTCAGTTCTCTCCAAGCACGTCCTGCCCAGGGGTAGCCGTTCTTGGGAACACATCCAAAGCTGTCCTTATCGGATCATTAGCATGGTTTATGCTTCCATAATTTGCAAGCCTCTAAAGGAAAATAATTCCACAGTTTATATGGAATTAAATCAAAGAAAATGACATGTTTGTATGCCTCAGCCAGAAGATTCTCAATGCAAGAATGGCTGGCCATGGTCACTTGGGGTTGCAGCTTCCTGACACAAATATATTTGGGCTACAAACCCTGGATTAAGGGCATCTTGGCAGGCTCTGTAGCCACAGGACAAAGCTGCCTGCCCCTCCTCATACTGCCCAGCCAGCGGAGCAGAAATATCCTAGGACCTGGCCCTCTTATTCCTTTCAGTCCCTGCCCACTGCTAGAGAACGTGCCAACAGCCCCCACTTTCACTCTCCGGAGACACAGAGCAAGCTGGATGCTCTTTTATTCACCTTTATCCCTGAACGTCTCATCAAGATGTCTACAGCTCTCACACCACAATCACACAATACAACCCTGATTCTCGCTCGGCCTCCCATTCTCCCTTACTTTTCAAGGCATGATGGCTCCGAGTATCCTTATCTGCAAGTAGCAGGAAAGTGGTGCAAGGGGGATAAACGTGCAAAGATGTTCTCAGCTCAAGATAAAACTGGAGAGATTTGGTTCCCACATCTGGCTATCCAGGACTACATGAGAGCCTTGCACAACCACCCAACCCAGTATCAGATGCGTGTTCAGGTTGCAAGGGAGTGGGAGGAGAGGAGACATGACAAGTAAGAAGGTGAAAACAAACAAAATATTGGGCAAGCATCCCCTGTGGCAGTCCCTGCTGAGCAGCTGCCTGGAAGGCAGAGCCTGGTGCTCGAGCACGGCAGTTCCTTACGCTGCACTGGGAGGCCTTGGGTTTTAGCAAGGGACTTAAAGTAAAGATGCTCTGAGACAGACTTAGAGAAGTGCTATGGCTGATCCAGCTGGCAACGCTCCTCTCCCCCCAGCCTGACAGGCAGAAGATGGTTAAATTAACACAAGGTATTCAATTTCTCTGAATACGCTTAATGTTCCAGACTCACTTGTGCTTACAATTCTGCCTACCTTTGAAGTGGGAGAAGCAGGGAGGCAGCAATGGAGGGTGTTGTCCCTTGTCCCTACATGTCTCCTAAATGTTTTTTGGGGCAAAGAACCCCAATGGCATAAGAGCCATCTCACCTGTCCAAGGGCACTCACAGCTCACCTGCATCCACCAGCCCTTCTGTGGGTGGGAGCTTACAGCCACTGTACAGCTGTACTGCAGACAGGCCTGACTCTGCAAAAGACATAGCATGCACCTGGAAAACCCACTTGAAGCCATTTCAGGATCTCTCCTGGGTGTTAGAAGTATGCCTGTCCCACAGAGCGACAAGCAGGCTCAGAGGCAGGCTCACACATGTCGAGACTGATGCCTTTTCGGCTGAACCTTGGGCTGTCAGCTGCCGGTGGGGAAGAGCTGAGTCAGGACAGCGGCCAATCAGCCAGGCTGGGCTGCAGCACACATCCCTGCACGAAACACAGACTGGGACACGCTGACAGGCAACTGCTGTCCCTGAACCACAGTGGCGGATATCCATGAGCGAAGGGAACCAACAGCAAGATGATTCGTGGCCAGGTGGAAGCAGAGGCGGTGCCGGCTTCACAGCAGGGAGCAGGGGCTGCAGGCTAGGCGAAGGTCGCTCGTCACACATCTTTTCTCCCATGGGAATTCCTGGCATAAATTAACAACCTCTACATGCACACATCCATCTGTAAGTGCTCAAGGCCTCTGTATCTGCTCTTGGCCATGGATCTCAGGAATATCCCTTAAAAGACACAACTCACCCCATGTTTGAAGCTACAGAGTCTAGGTTATGAACATGGACCTCCACCAAGGGCTTCCAGATAGTCACGAGAATACTCCCAAGTCAATGGTCCCTTCAAGACAAGGGAACCTAACCAAAGAGGGCAGGCTATGTTGCACCCTCATGTTGATGACTACTCCAAAAATACTGCTAATATCCAGTGTCAGCCCCATGCTGGAGGCAGGCCCTGGGCTGGATGACCTGGCTCTGCTCCTGCCTGGACAATTCTGGGCTGTTTGCAGCAGGACCAAGCCTGGGCCAGGCACGGGCTGAAGGACATGTTCGAGTCTGCTGCTGAGTCTTCACTCTGCGCTGAGCCTTTCATCACCCTGAA
Organism: Nipponia nippon; assembly: GCF_047370975.1. NCBI lineage: Eukaryota > Metazoa > Chordata > Aves > Pelecaniformes > Threskiornithidae > Nipponia > Nipponia nippon. Next base: position 32,863,380 of record NW_028262391.1, read on the forward strand.
TAAATCCAACAGCAAACCTGGGGGTGGGAATTCCTATGCTTCTGCCAAAATGAAGTAAATGAGAGACATTAAAGTCCAATTAAAAACTTGCATGGCCTTAAATGCCTCATCTGTTTAAAAAGCAAGTAAAGGGGCCTGATTAATTGCATTCAGTGCCAACAAGAGGAATTATTACCCTTTTTGTACTCATTAAGGGTATCTGCTGTGGCATCTTTAATCACCAAGGCATTTAAAAGAGAGAAAGTAATTTGCTAAGACATAATGGATCCCAGGGACAAGAATCAGGACAATCGCCTATTTAGGACAAGACACACTGTTACTTTCCATGATTAAAAAGCATGGCCCAAATCAGCTCAGAAACCAGCAAATAAGCGTGCTGGTGAGCTCTGCCTTGGCGGGGGGAGTCCCCTGCACTCATCTGGTGTCTTCAGGGCAAGGACATGCCTGGGCATCACCTGGCACTGTCACACACCGGGACAAACAGCAAGCCAAGGGCTCCCTTGCTGTCCCACCACGGGCGAACATGCATTCCCATCCTTAACAACGAGGCTTCTTCCCATCTCAGTGTGAGCCTGTAGCTCGACCGGGAGCTTGGAGAATTGCTGCTATACCAATGATAAAGTGGCACTGTCACATGTAATCCCTGCTGTCTTGTAACATGAAGGTCGGCAGCATCCGGGAAATGTGTGCCTGCCTCCAAAGAGGCAGACTTCATCACAAGCTTTATAAAATAATCTTCAAGCAATAGGAAAACAGGGCTACAAAGGTCTCGTAGTGCATCCCGCCAGCCAAAGCAAGGTGAGTTCCTCCCGCACCCACCCAGGGATGGGTGCTCTGAAGGCCTCTGACACCAACCCCACATGCACTAGAGGTTTTGGTACTTCATCAGCCTTTCACTTATGTAAGTTTTCCCCAATGACTAAATTTCCTCGCTCAGCTTATGACTTGTTATCTTCTTCCTAGTAGCTACTAAGAACAGATCATTCCCTCACTTTTCACAGCAGCCTTTTATGTCTTTGAAAGCTTTTCATATCCCCCTCCTGCTCAGCTTGCTCTTTCCTAGACTAAACAATCCCGGGTCCTTTCAAGCTTTTCTCATTCCTCATGGTTTCCAGCCCTCTGACCACTCCCGTTGCTCTCTCCGGACTCTCTGCTATTGGCCCACATCTTCCTCGAAATGCAGCATCCAAAACGGGAAAGAAAGGGCTCCAGCCACGGCTTTACCGGCACCGGGAGCAGGAGGAATACTTCAGATGCCTTGTGAAGCATGCAAATCCTTACACGGCCTCCTATGACGTGTTCCTTTTTCACAACCGTGTGACAGTGTTGACTCATGTCAGCCTGTGATTCACTGAGATTTTTGTCTGCTCTGCTGCTGCCAAGCCAGTTATTTCCTTCCTCGATTGGTGCAGATGATTACTGCTACCCGAAGGCAGAGCTTTGCACTGGTCCTTCTGTGCTGTTTCTCCTGCTTGCCCTCACGTTTCCCTCGACACGGCAGATCCCGGATGTCTTCGCAAATCAGCCTCTCCTATTCACAACACCCATGCCGCAGCTGTTGAAGAGTAACACTGGGGAAAGTACCTCCCATCTTTCTAAAATACCAATAGAGACAATTTAGCAGCTGAACCAGCACCAGTTGGCCAAACAAGATCAAGCTGATGGCCAGAAGCAGGCAGGGACCAGGAGGGTCAGACTGCAGGAGGAGCTCTGACAGTTCATACCGTCTGACTCCAATGAACGAAGGGTGCCCAAAGGACACCTACTCACATATTGATCAAGGAGCCAGCAGTGTCCCCAGCTCCAGCCTGGCCTCCACCCTTGGGGATCACAAACCCTCTGCTGCTGTGTTTCTGCTGGCTCCGCGGGAGCGTGCAGACCGCAAACCCTGAGCTGCTTCTCCATCCGCCTTGTATCATCCTCCTTGTTGTGGATAACAACAACTTGTGTAGCAGGAAGGTCCTACTTCTGTCTTCTATCAATACTTTTAAGAAGGGCTCAATTCATAAGAAGCAAATGCTGAACACAAAATAGGATGTTACTGATGCTTAGCTAACACCCCAACACTCCCCCACCCCCCTTCTCGTTATGTCACGTTTTGGGTAAACAGTGTGAGCAAACGCACTTAAGAGGACAGTCACTGACGTACACAAATCATGAGCAGGATGCTTGGTTTTCCCCTCTTGATGAAATCCAGCCCCCCGAGCCCCTGCTAAACAGAGTGGCTAATAACCTGTTTTGTCAATGAGGATCTTGTGATAAAGTGGCTGCTGCAAGACTTGGACCAAGCAGCACATTTTTTTAGATGGTGCTGATTCTACCATGGCATCCTGCACACCCTGTGGCTACGTGGTGGAGGAGACAAGACAACAGAGCGGGACATCTTCTCTGGCCTCATTGCAGGCTTTTGCACCTCCCAGAGCAGAGACAATTTGGTGCTGGGCACTCTATCATCTTCCAGCATACATCCAAAACAGCTGGTGACTCTCGGAGATGACATGATTTCATCAGAAGGAAATCTTGCGAGGCCAGGAAAGAACCCCTATCTCCTGCCCCAGCCTTTGCACACAGATTACCAAAGAAATCACCTTTACCATTTACCACTAAAAATGGCAGGTTACACCTACAGGTGTAACCTGTACACAGGTTAACAACCTAACACCTATTCCAGGTGTAGCCTGTAAAAGGCTGGTGACGCTCTCAAGGAAGGTTCAGAACCAGGATGGATAGTTTGGTGCGTTAGATGACAAGACCATTGCAATGGGCAAGGGCCCTTACGCTGTCTGGCACAAGAGGACAAGCAGGAGGCATCTGCTCTCAGGTCTTTCAGCACAGCTGAACAGCTTTGCAAATCTTCAAGCAGAAGAACCCAACTCAAACATAAGCTCTAGCACAAACCGCTTCCCTGCTGGCTGCCGGCAACGTAGAGCAGCACGACAGATCCCACTGTCAGAATAGGATGCCGGCAAGTAACTGCCCCCGAGTGCGGAAAGGTGGTGTCTCAGGCCACACAGCCATGAAAGTACCATGTTCATCATCAAGCCCTGGCTCTCCTGCAGCCCCTCTCCTTCCCAGCTCCCTTCCCCACCGGAGCCTGCGATATTTCCTTGGAGCACAGTGACGGCAGCGCTGTTCCTGTCACCCCAAGCGCTTCGATAGCAGGGACACAGGTGAGAAACTCTGCCACTCAGCAAAGGGAAGAGCACAAGGTTTCATAAATAGCAGTATCTATTCCTGCCATAAACTGCCGTAAAGCTGAATAGTTTCCTTAACGGCAGGAAATGGTTCTCATGCAAACTAACCACAGCTGGGCAACTGATGCAGCCAGTAAATACTTTCATTATAATGAAGTGGAAGATTCCTGCCCAGCGCACCACCCGCCCCGCTGCCCTCCCTTCAAACAACAGCGTGCATGGGTGGGTAAGAGACATTGCGCGAGGAGGATGTATGCAGAGACCCGGCTGGTGGCCCGTGCACCAGCTCTGCTGTTCACTCCCAGCCTCTCCAGACCATCTTCCTCGACAGAGGAACGAGAACACTGGAGGGGAGGAAGACGGGCACACGGCAGGAAGGTAAGCGTGGTGCCATCTGCTCCTCAAGGTCAGGGTGGCCCGGCTGGACGGAGCAGGCAGCAGCAGAAGGACGGTGCCTGGTATTGCCAGCTTGCAGGAACCTTCCCCAGAATGATAACAGGTCTTCCTCTTCAGACCCTAAAACCGACCAGCTCTTCCCATTCCTCACCCTGTGTAACCAGCCAGGGACAGAAAAATCTCCCAGGCCAAACCCAACTGCATTTCTTTTTTTTATTTTCCCACTTGGCATCGTTTCCTAAACTGGCACTCAGATGGATGTGGAGAGCAGCCCAGCTCATTCTCAGCCCTGCCTGTCACAACAGGTATTTAAAAAAACAAACAAGAAAGCCTCCCTGATGCCAAACAAACAAACATTTAAATCCCAGGTGGGGAAAAAAAAAAAAAAGCAAGCGAGGAGGAAATGAAGATAAAAGCAGGGTGGATGCTGCTGGAGCGCTGGCGGGGTGGTGATGATCCTGTTTGGATGGCAGCGCCCAGGCCTGGGCAATCGCGGGGCAGGCTGGCAGGGAGAGGACTGCCCGACTCCCACCGCAGGCCGAGGAGCTCGCTGCCAGCTCAGATAGCGGTGCCTCTCCATATGCTGAGCTGGTAGCAGATACCCTAAAGCACGCATAAACCGAGCCAAAGAACCTGCCTGAAACGCTCTAGGAGTAGCAGTGATTTTTGAGGCAGGGTTATAAACCCGTATCTTTGTAGGGAGGATCATAAAGCTTCTTGCACTCTGAAGAGCCACGTGCACCAGACCACCATGGAAAAGCAGCCACGACTGAGGCAAAACCCATTTGGTGGTCCCACGGGGCACAACGGAGCAGGCAGCACAAGCAGCTACGTCCAAAGGTAGCAAGAGATTCAAGTACACTGGCAAAATGCAATTACCCTGCCTGCGATCCTGCCAACAGACTGAGGCAAATTTATTTCTACTGCGTGGAGGGCTTTGCTGACAGGAGCAGTCGGCAGCTCCCGGTGAGAATACCCTGAGTACAATTACCCCGCAGAAGGTGGCTGGTCTGACTGCAGCAGGGCCAGCCTGAAGTACTTACAGTGACGACAAGGAAACGTGGGTTATAACTCCAGCCAACAGCGTGAGTTAACTCTTCTCAGGCTTTTGTTCAGGCTTGCCAACCCAAGTTAACCCCAAGCTGCTTTGCCATCACTGCTGTTGCAATGCAAGCTAGCAAAATCTGAAGAGCTAAGCTGAGCCCCAGGTCCCTCCTGGTTTTTGATGCCACCCCATGTCCCCCAACACCCCAGGACAGTCTCACAGTGAAGACCCCTTGTGCTGGTTTTGGCTGGGATAGAGTTAATTTTCTTCACAGTAGCTAGTATGGAGCTATGTTTTGGATTTGCGCTGAAAACAGTCTTGATAAGACAGGGATGTTTTAGTTACTGCTGAGCAGTGCTTACACAGAGTCAAGGCCTTTTCTGCTCCTCACCCCACCCTACCAGCGAGGAGGCTGGGGGTGCACAAGAAGTTGGGAGGGGGCACAGCTGGGACAGCTGACCCCAACTGACCAAAGGGATATCCCGCACCATATGACGACATGCTTAGCATATAAAGCTGTGGAAAGAAGAAGGAAGGGGGAGGGACATTTGGAGTGATGGCGTTTGTCTTCCCAAGTAACCGTTACACGTGACGGAGCCCTGCTTTCCTGGGGATGGCTGAAGACGTGCCTGCCGATGGGAAGGAGTGAACGAATTCCTTGGTTTGCTTTGCTTGCGTGTGGGGCTTTTGCTTTACCTATTAAACTGTCTTTATCTCAACCCACGAGTTTTCTCACTTTTACCCTTCTGATTCTCTCCCCCATCCCACCGCGGGGAAGTGAGCAGGAGGCTGTGTGGTGCTCAGTTGCTGGCTGGGGTTAAACCACGACACCCCTACATGACCACTGATGCTCACAGCTTCTTTCCACTTGTAGGAAGTCTTTGACACCGACTCTGCTGGCCTGAGGAGGTAATCCAGGATCACAGCACAAAGCAGAACTACTGTTAAAATAAGCAACCTGTCAGACACATACGGAAGAGAAGGTGTAACCTCTCAAAAAGCAAGAGTGACAGCTCTCCTTCCCGCACACCTGCCTGCCTTCCTACCGCCAGGGTCTACAGGCAACAGAGTTTAAGATGGAGATAAAACACACTGCCAGGCAAGGACAGCCGGACTGCTACACCCTGGCAGCCCTGGCCGAGATGATGCGGTTTCCATCAGCGTGGAGAAGCAAGGGCAGATGTGACAGACTGAATGTACGCGTGATGCTGCCTTGGTGAGGGCTGCTGCAGGCAGTGGCAGAGCTTGCCACGGGCACAGCTGATTCTGGATGTATTTGTGTCTAAATATAGTCAGTGGGGGAACAGAGATTTGTCACAGGGGAAAAAACATGTCACTCCCACCTCCCAGCGGCAGTGAGCAACAGCCCGCCAAAGGGCAACGCTGCAGTATTGCAGCTACTGTTTTATCACTGGATTTGTTATTAATCCAGCACAGTGAGTTTCTGTGGGACTTCACAAGTTGCGAAGGCTGCTTTGCTCTGGCAGAGTGCACCTCACCTTCAGGAGGGAAATAAGCGTCACGGTACCAGCTTATGAACAGCGTAACCGACACGAAAGGTGGCGAAGGGGCTTGCAGAGCATCATGCCATGGGGCTCCAGCGGAGATCCCAGTTAGTGACTTCTTTTCTGGTGCACTCTCCAAGATATACAGATACTTCATGCTCACTTCCACACCATGAATTGTGCTGCAATAGGCCTTTCCAAAGTGCAGGGCTGGAAAAACAGACCTAAGGGCTGCCTTGTTCCAAAACAGGACTGCACAGCTGTAGTACCCCTTTGTTCTCCAGTCTGTTCCCCAAACTGGGAAAAAACCCAGGTGTAAATACACAGTAATGGTGCACACATGAACATAGTTATTCCAAGAATAAAAGCAGAGTTGGGTCTCCATGTGCACCAAGAGGCAAATTTGCTGAGCAGGGGAGAGATGGAATGCTTTGGCTCAGGAACGGCGGAGAGCAGCAGCAGTAACACAGGTGCACAGCTCTGCCGGAGCTGGCCTTTCCTCAAGCAGGTCCCATCCCATAGCATCTAGGTCTGCACCACCTCTCTGGAGGGCCTGGTTGAGAAACATGGGCTGGAGCCTCATTTTACAGGCTTTGGAGGACATGCTCATCAAGAGATGATCAAGCACATCAGCTCTCGGGGAGCTGGCTGGCTGAGGCAGAGCCCCTGACCTGCAGGTCCCCTTATCAGCAGGAAGGGCTCATTAGGGAATGGACCAGGGTTTCCTGCTCAGGACCGAACCCTTTGTGAAGGGACTGCTGCCATGGAGAACCCGCTTCCTAACAGCCAGAGGAAGCAAAATATTTTCCTTGGGCCTCTGAGACAGAGTTGCTATGGGGTGGTTGTCAACAAAATAAAGTTGCACTTGTGGAGCTGGGCAGCGCACGCCATGCACGGGCTGTTACTGCAGGATAAAGGTGCTCCCAGCAGCATCACTGCCTGCCCCGAGCGCTGGGGACGATTCAGAGTGGCATAAGGCCCCTCTGTACCAGTGTAACTGCAGCTGCCCTCCGGGCTGTACTGGCAGAACTATTTGAGCAAAAACAAAATCTCGCACCCTCCTAATCAGTATGACATTGTGCGGAGACCACGGCTCGCTCTGGCTTCTCTCCAGCCCGGAGCACAGACAGAGGCTGTTTCAGTAGCAGACTCTCCTAATGTATTTGCAGTGGGCCAGCCAATTACGTTACAATATCTGCGTATGGAGCTCAACAGGAGCTTAATTGAAAGAGCTGTAGCATTCAAATGACTTTTGATACTATGAAGACGTTAACGATTCCAACCCAGCACTAACCAGCCCTGTCTGATGCTCGGCTGATGGGTAAGGACCTGTAACTCGGGGCTTGGTCTGCAGCCAAAGCTACACCCCTGTTAACTCAGCACAGCACCGCAGCTGCGGCCAAATGCTTCCCAGCTGGAAGCTGCAGCAGCTCCTCACATGAGCTCTCCTCCACCCAAGGCATCCACACAATACAAAACAGACCTGCTCCTGCCACTGAAGGACCACGTACATGCACCAGAACTCCCAAAACTGGTCCCACATGGACTAATTTGAACCTGCAAAGCACTGCTTGCATTTATGCTTTTTATTGAAAAATATCACGCATTCTCTTCATATATATTTTATGTTGCTCTTAAGTTCTGTAAACATTTTTGGATAATAAATGTCCCAGTTTCAAACTGATTTTGCTACACCAGCAGAGAACCAGTACACTGACCCCACTCCAAGGTGGTGGGCTACATTTAATTTGGTATCTTAGTGCTGCCACTGAGAAGTAGCAAGAAATGCCTTTTATAAAGCTGTAACCATCTGCACTGTGTACGTGCGTGTGGGGGGGAAGGTGCCCTGCCTCTACTATTCTCATTTCTGATCCAATGCACAGAAATCAGCAAAAATGCACACACACACAAACCGCCAGCAAGCTTACACTCTTACGTGGCTGTGAGGCATCTCACACCCCAACAGCAGGCAAGAGCAGAAACTGAAAGTGAGAAGGCATGATGCTTTTGGTACCCACGTCTAACAGGCTGATGGCCTGAAAGCTGCCAGAAGCTACTGCAAGTCGGTAGCTGTGGCATACAGCACGCTTGCTGGGCGACATCTTGGATCACACGCTGGAGCATTTTAGAGTAACACCCTGTATTAAGCCCATATTTAGCCATGGAAATAAGTGTGACTTGACTTTCAAACACTTGCAGCTTTCACTGACTTCACTGGGTTCAGTTGAGACGTTTCAAATAAAACAATAACGACCACAACTCTGGGCTGGGATCAAGCACAGACCATTTTTATCCTAAAAGGCATTTGAGAACATTCAGTGCTGCTAGAACCAACAGCACTAAAGTTATTTCACCGTGCAACCTTAAAAACGTTGACAGCTTTGTCTGCAAAATGACACGGATTAATTGGTGACCAATCCTTAAAAAAAGAATAGTTAGAAAAAAATTACTGGCAAACAGAGGAGAAATTCTTCCTCTCTCAGAGGCTCACTCCTTCCTCCTTTGTCTAACAGCAGATCTTTTGTTTGGGGTTTCAGTTGCAAGCAGCCCCGAGGTACGCGGGGAATGTCTTGGTTATGACGAGCCCTCCAGACTGGTGTGCGGCCTTGGTTTTAATCGGCAGAGAAACCACTCCAAATCACGCCTAAGAAGTACTGCTAATGGAATTGTTCCAGCACTAAAGGGATTTCAAAGTGAATGAGTGCGGATGGCAGAGCAGCTGGTGCGACTCCCAGGTTACTCTTTACTGCGCGGTGTGCCATGCAAGGAGGATCTAACACCCCAGCCACCCTAGCCTTGCGAAAACAACCCCCGCTGTCCCCCCGTGGCCATGCAGAGTCCCTGGCTTGGTCCCTGTGATTTGTAGACGGCCCCAGCGTTTAGTCCCGATTAGCTTCCCACTGTATCAGATCAATGCCAGGCTTTGATCAAAACGAGGAGAGAAAGCCAGGACAGAAGTAGGGAGGGACCCTCCTTCCTCCCCTAGCAATTAATCTGACAGCTTTAAGAATAGTTCTGATTAAAACAAATACACCGCCTTCCACTGGCAAATGTTTGCAAAGCTCAGCAGCCTAGGTCAGGGGAAAGTTCCCAGGAAATTAAATCAGGGTGAAGGAGCGTCAGGGCTCCCTAGCACAAATGCATTGCTGCAAAGAGCAACAAATGAGAGCCCAGTGGAGCAGTTGCTTTGCAGTGTCACGCAAGTTAATAAATAGCATGAATCTAATATATTATCTTCCAGTGGAAAGCCTGGCCTGGCAGCATGTGGGACTGTGGGGGACAATAAACATTTGGGCACTGCTACAAGCAGCCATAAAACAAGAATGAGGGTTTGATCACATTTAATTGCTTTTGGGAAGGGTAACATCACCAGGGTATCCATCACAATTACCTTCCCTTCCATGAAACTGTTCCATCACAGATTAAGAGCTGGTCAAATGATCCAGATCAAAGAGGGTATTTCAGGGGGTAGGGAAATGAGGGGAATACCCTAAAAGCTTTAAAGATGTTTGCCATATAAAACCTGAAGTCCAACCCATGAGAAAACAGGCAATAAAAAGTTAACTGATGAAAGGACACGCTTTTCTTCTCAACTACAACTTTCTAAGGCTGGTGGCTGCAGAAGCAGCTCAGCAACAGACCAGCGGACAGAGCAGAGAGCCCAAAATGCATGTAAGAGGAGAAACTAAGATTATCCCATGCTTTTTTTCCAGGGCTTGACTGAAGTGTTTTGAATGCCTGAGGCTGGCAAGGCTACCTTCGAGTGCCTTCCAGCTTTGGCAGCAGCCACTTAGAAGAGCTGCCCTTCCTCTTCCCAGAGACCCACCTCACTGGAAATAGATTTCAAATCCCCAGAGGAAGAACATGGAAACAGCTGACTTCTCCCAGCCACAAGCTCAGTTGTCACCTTCCAGCTGGAGGCAGGCAGAGGGGTAACAGCAAGGCTTCCCTTCTGCCCACGCAAAGCAGCAGGCTCCCAAACAGATTCTGCAGCTAACGTCCACCTACCAAAAGCTGCTTGGGAAGCCACAGCTCCCACTGAACGTGGGGACCGCAACCCAGCAGGGCTCCCGTGCAGAGGGGGCTGGCAGGGCCGGGGTTTTCATGACACATCGCCTCTGGAATTCACTGGTGAGCGTCCCACAGCCTCTGCTTGGTACGATGCCAGAGCCTTTTCTCAAATCCTGCGTGACCTACCAGCTGCTGAGGGCAAAACAGCAAGGCATACATCATCCAGAGAGGAGACAAGATCAGCAGGCTGCCGATGAATGAACAGACAAGCGCTTCACAAAACTCACTCCTGTACTCTTGGTTGGAGTGAGCCGGTTCAGGTCCCTGGCTCTCCCAGACAGCTTGCGTGACCCGGGGCAGGTCATTCAGGCCTTTTGTAGCAAGACTTTTGTCTCAGGAGGCAGAGAGCTATGCAGCAGCGCTGAGCAAGGCAGGCAGGCTGCCAGCTGAGGATTCAAACTCCTTCAGGGAACTGTAACAGTTACGCGGTAAACGCATTAACCATGGGAACAGCTTCCCAAAGGATGTGGTGGATCCCGAATTCTAAGTCTTTCCATTGCGAATGGATGCCTCTTTCAAAAATGCAGGCTGTAGTTCAACCGCAAGCGCTTGCAGGGAGCTCTCAGGGAAACGCCACGACCCCAGCGAAGGCAGGAGCTCAGACCGGGTGCCCGAGCAGCCGCTTCTCACCTTCCAACTACAAACCTATGAAATCCCTGCCCTTTGCACCTTGCCATGGCAATTCAAGACTTTTCTTGGCTCTACCCCTTTGTGTCTCTGCACAGCCCAATTTTCAGCTGTTTCTGTGATCTGCCCCAGGCCAGCTAAATTCCCTTTGGTCTGACCTGTTGAACAATCCTTTAAACCTTGTCACCCCCTCTAGCTGGTTTTGTTTGTTTGTTTGTTGTTTTTTAATTACACATCAGATCTCCTGGTGAAAGTTTCTCTGTCTCTTTGCTTCAGATTCTGTTCTCCCAGCACCAGTTTCTTGGTGAAAGTCCCAGACGACTGGTGAAAGCCTTCACAGCACGCAGTACCCAACGACCCACACTGCTAGAGACCGGTCCTCCACCATCCCACCTACTCTTGGTTCCTGGAGAGCATTCCTCAACAAGAGAGAGATGAGATCGAGTCTCACCCAAAGCACAACCCCTCTTTTTCTTTGACTTCATCTGTGACAATGGCACCAAGGGTTAAGGCTATCGCGCTCTGCCTAGGAGCTACCTTGGGATACCCTGACACACGTACTGCAGCGTGCTGAATGATGCTGAGCACCCAGTTACGTGTCTATTCAGAGTCCTCTCTTGTCAAACCAGATGCCTTAAGCTGCTCCAAAACATTTGGTGGTTTCTAGTGGTTTGCATTGGAGAATCTACCTGCAAACAATTCTGATGCATTTTAGAGGCTACCGTTAGCAAAGGGGGAGAAAAAACACATTTGAAGGGAGGAGAGAGGTAGGGATAACAGGGGAGAAGCAGGGATAACACTTCACTTTACTGAAGTCCACCTAAACCAGCCTGTGCTCGTCAGGAAGCTGGACCAGCCACGTGCTGTGCACCCTCCTGACTGCAAACCACGCTACAGGGCTCTCCAGCATCAGGACCAGGCTCTGCAAATAGCAAGGAGGTCACGCTGAACATCCCAGGAGACCAGCACAAAACAGGAAACTCTGCAGGAGCAAAAAAATTCCCTTATCTGCCTCAATCACAGTAATATTTGGATAAAGTGTTCTTGTCCATATCTGCATTGTAATCTGGCATTTCAGCAGGCCTGGTCTCAGATCTCTAGCGGTGCTCAGCTGATCCACATGTGCACCTTGGTGGAAAGGTTTATCATATCATATACAAAGTTGTTCCTCCTTTTCTTATCTCTTGGCTTTTGACTTTCTAGTTCTCTTCAGCATCTATAATCAGAGATTTGAAGAGTCGATTTATAGCCAATAAAAAGTGACAGCCCCCTCCAGGATGTCTCTGCTACAACTCTTCTCCTTCTGAGACTCTCTTCCTTCCATTCCCAACCTAAACCATCTCCGTGAGCAGAAAAGCCCAAGCAGGGTAAAGCCTTGCCAAGGGAAGAAACTCCCCCATTATTCTCATCCAAGAAAGTGGCACAAAGGAAAAAAGACCAGAAGGGATGGCTCGCATCCCTGGGTCATGGCAGAGAGCTGGAAAAGGCTCATCTCCAGGAGGACAGAGTGCCAGCACTTCTTTTTTTAACTTAGCCAGCAGCTGCAGAATTTAAGCTTTATTAAAAGCCTATTTTGCCCTTGCTGCTGCAAAGGAAACCTCCTCCCTCCTCTCCCCTCCCAAATAAAAGGCCAAGTCTGCAGACAGACATCCTGTAATGTCACCTTAGAAAGAGGTGGCAATTTGACTCATCGCAGTGGGACGCGCAGCATGCAGCGGCGTTACTTGCACTTCAGGTTACAACAGGAATATACTGCTCCCACGGCTGATCCTTGCTTTGAGGTTTTATTATGAGCAATACAACAAACCTTCGATATTCTCTGATTACAAGTGTCTGGAGCAAGAAAGGAAGAGATAGGCAGGGAAACCAGGCAGGCTGGATTTTGAGGCTCTAGGCACCACTCATTACCCACAGTCTCTCACTTACTTTGTTTGCAGCATTGCTGCACGCAGAAGCTCTCTCTCCCAGAGATACATGCTGCGTGACAGGTCAGAAAGACCCCATTTAAGTGCCCTTCCTACAATGTATTTTGGTGTAACGCGAACAAGAGGCCGCATTATTCGTCAGGTCAGAATAACAAGAGACGGAGAGCACTGAACTAGATGCCATTTACTGAACACTGTTCTCCAACAGCTATTCTAAGCCCACCTCAATTTATAGATTAATCTGCTGGATCAGTAATTTAGGCCATTTGATGGTTAGCATTTAGAAGTGCACATTTCTGGGAAGGCTGAAAACCTGCTTGTGATTTCCATAATTACTGTGGGGTCTCCGGTGGCTTGGGCATTTGTCAGAGGCAGGTGTTCTGCATTAGCCACGTTCTCCCTTCTCTCCCCACATCCAGGCTCATATCAGCAATGAAATACCAACTGTTCCTGCAGCATCTACTCTAAAGCAGCAGAGCAAGTGTGAGTCTTGTCCCCCTTCCCTTTTCTAGCCTACTGCATCAATTGCTACGCGATAGTAAGCCTTTGGGATGATGTATATCCTAATATACATCATGGGGTGGGGGAGAACGGAACCAGAAAGCATCCAAATAATCTGTGCCCTCCCCACACCCCAGGGAGGGTGCCCTGAGCCTCCCAGGACAAGGAGCATTCCTCCCCTGCATCCACACTTGCGGAGGACGGTGCCAGGGGCTGGCCTAGCCGAACAAAACAGAGCAAGATTTCAAGAGGGAAAGAGCAAGCCTGCCTCTGTTCACAGCTAGCCCCTCCTTTCGCCCAGCCCTTTCTGACTCAGACCCCAAGCTGCCGCTATCTTTCAGGCCTGGGCTGGGATTCCCTCTGGAGTCTGTCAGCAATGCTCTTTCAAATGGCAGTGGGAATCCTCCCTAAGCAACTGGACTAACTGTCCTTCCTCCAACACCGAGCACATCGGCTCCAAAACCCTCCCGGAGCCCACAGTGCCTCTGCAAAGCAGGCAGTGAGCGTTGCTTCAGCTGGCTCTCAGCGTGGCCTGTTTCATAACACAAAAGGAAGCTCGAATCCCTCAGGGCTCAGATTTTTTCCAAACTGGGTAAACACATGCAAACACACATTATTTGCATGCACAGCAACTGGGACAAAGGATCTGTGGCCAGGTAGGCGTCTAACCGGTGGTCCAGGCATGCGGTAACACGTGTGCAATCCTAGAAATCTTGAGCTAAAAGAGACTTACCTCTAGACTGACTGACTCTGTGCTGCTTCCAAGTCTCACTTCAAGATTAAAAAGCAGCCTTTGTTGTTTGGAACATTATCATTTCAGAAAAAAAGCCCCCACCCAACCACCCCCCACCCCAAAGGTTTGGTTTGTAACCCAAAACATTGGCGCCTTAATACCAGAAGATACAAGCCCTCCAGTCATTAGGCAGATTATATTTATGAGCCCTATGTGCAGGTGATCAGAGACTTATTCCTTAAGGGATTGAAACAGCAAGACAGCGCACCTCAGCAAGCAATCTCGTTTAATAGTCAATTAGCAGACATGGGCTCCTCTGAGCTACAGATCACTGCAGACAAAAATATGCACCCCCACCAGCTTTCCTCTGCTTCTGCTATTAAATCAAGCCGGCAGATCTGCTCATTCAGCCCACAGTTAACTGGCAAGACTGGGATGCATCTAAAAGTCACACAGCAGTTTTATCCCAACCAGGACAGTAATATTCTTGATAATAAGCAATTTTTTTTTAGACTAGAGGGGGACTGGATGGACTCAGAAGCCAAAAGAAAAACCCCAACTCTTTCAATACAAAGCTTTGTCTCCGAGCATGTAATTAAACCAGGGTGAATTACAGCCCTCCAACAGTGACTCCCCTTGCGGATCTGAATACCTAAACCCCACATCTGGGAAAAGGAAACAGCTAACTAAAGGCAGATTTGCATAGCGTTGATGTTTTAGCACCAGCCTAATTACGGACGAGGGCAGGCCACCTACATCCAGCCACATTTTGGTAACAAGCAGCGCTGTGAACCAGAGCACACACCCAAATTTCACAGGCACATGGACATCAGTGTAACCAAGAGCACATGGGAGCTCTTCTCTAGAGCCGCCAACCCCAGTGCTGAAAAGCCATGAGTCAGCCTCCGCACCCCCTCCAGTCGAGGTTAGCTTCTGCTAGACATTGCAGAAAAATAAGAAAATCAGAAACAGTATTAATTTGCCTCCTAGTTTCTAAGCCTTCAGTTAAGCCAGCCAGAGTGGCTGTCCTTTCCTTCCAGCCATTAGAGGCAGAAACTTTCTTTTCCTTGCTTGAAAGCTGAGGTTCTTACCTGATCGCTTTCCCCCAAGACTTGAGCATTAGGAGGAAAATTTGCCAAATATTTTAAGACTTGGTGGTTCATTCAAAGCTAGCACCGCTCCCTCCCACAATCAATCCAACATGACACTGTGTGACTCCGGATTTGCAAGAAGAGGCTTGTGCTAGCTGGTTAAGAGTAGAGGAGAGCTCTTGTCCACAACCCAGCCCGGAGAGTCTGATGGAAAAGCTTATGCCACCACATCAGTGCTCTTCACTGAGGCCCTTTTCTAAGAGTTTCAGCAGCGAGACTAAAGGCTTAAAGTGTCCATGGACTCTGAAGGACCATGTTGTGACCATGGACCATGTGAACGACCCTCTAAAATCCTCTGTGCTGGAGGAGGTGCGGTGCAATGTCATGCTGCAGAAAAACAGGGTTACTAGTGCAATCCTCTGAGAAGCAGCAAAAGCAGGGTACGAAAGCTGTCAGCACTGGCCCAGCAGTACTGACAGAACAGAAACCCCAAAGATTTCGGGAAAACACTCCTCTGATGCAACGCGAACAACTCATGGACACAGCAGAGAGGCAATACGAAAAAGTCTGCGCATCAAATTGGGGTTCCTCCTAGCTTGTGGGTTACCACAAACATCTCTGCAGGTTGAAACCTACCCTGGGGATCCTGATTTACTTTCCTGCCTTGAAGAGTGGGGAGAACACAAAGATGCCCAAAGCCTGATAGCCAGCCTGGTGACAACGTGCAAGGAGAAATCAAAGCTTACTTTCTCCTCTTATCATTGCCAGGTGGACTCCACACAGAGGTAACAAAAGCATAGCAAGACTGCCTAAACGCCCTTTTTCAGCAGCAGAGCTAAACAAGGCCAATGCTGAATGGCAAAAGGCTGCGGAGCAAAGCTGGCACTGGAGACAATCATTTTTCACAGTATACCCTCACTTGAATGCTTGCAACACGAAGAATAAATTCTGACGGAAGAAAAACTGACAGCCCTTGCTATTTAAATATATGCCTAAAGGCACAGCTTAGAAGCGGGATTCTTATGAACAAAAAAACCCCTTCAGTTTTCTCCTCTCTCATAGCAAAATCCTACAGAAACATCTCCCAGGGTGCTTACCTGAGCAGACCCTGCCACATTCAACTCTGTGGAGAACAGAGCAGATGGGAAAGTCTGCGTCGGTACAATCCCAAATAACCACTTCAGAAGACAAGTGTTTATTTTACCTGGTTCCTCTGCTGTATGAGTTTGAGGCAGAATTTCCCTGCTGGCTTCCTGACCTTGCACATTTGGTTGAGCTGAAGGCGTGAAGCACCAAGCACTTCTTTCAAACACAGGAGGAACAAAGGACTGCTGGGGCACGAACACATGAGCAGAAGGACCAAAGTTACAGGTGGTACTGTATATACCAGGAAAGGTGACCTGGATCTCAGGGTTAAACCATTGCAAGGAACAACGCTGCACTCCAGAAGAGGACAGCCACAACCCCTCAGCCCTCCACGGGTGTGAATGAGGCACACCCTGGGAGCTGGGGGAGAGAACAGCGGGACGGAGAGATGAAGTCAAGTCTCATAGCTTAACTCGGAGGCAGGGCTGAGGAGAGCTGATGTGTACTGGCTCCTAGCTACACCCAGCTACCAGGATCATCTCTTCACCTTGCACTTCTTGCCTTCAGGCTCTGGGGCTGTTACAACTGGATAAGCTAAAAAAGCAAAGGAATCGAGGCACCGTAACAAAAATCCTTGATCTGGATTAGGCACGCAGCTGAGTTACTGGCACTTCCACAGCACGGCCAGGCTTTCTCAGCCAAGCCGCACGTACAGGTAGTGTACAATCCAAATGAAAAATCAGACAAATAATAAAGGGTACTTTCAACTGCAGGGTTTCCCCAAGGCCTTCACCCCTCACGGGGTGGCTGCACCCAGAGCCACATGGAAAACCCAAAGCTGGCTTGGAGCATGCCAGCAGCAGGATGCACAGACTGACTCTGCGTCCCCAAAGCAGCGCTGTGCCTGGGCTGCTCGGCACTTCGACCACCCTCCACTTGCAGACACGCTGCCTTAGTTTGGGCTGAAGCTCCTCACACCCTCCTCACCCACACCACGTGCATCTGGTGATAGAGAAGGTGCTGGGTCTGGTGTGCCAGCTCCCCCCACACCCCCAAGCCTACTGGTCACCAAGTCAGAGCTTTCTATGTCCAGTGAAGCTATTAACAAAGCAAGCATCCCAAGACATCAGTTAAGTCTGTTATGTGACACAACCAGCTCACTATCAAATTCCCTTGGAGCAACTCCATCACTTGTTTCAACCCACCGGCATAAAGACGAACGGCTGGCAGGGGGACATTAAATACTGTTTCAGGCTGCTCTTGAGAAGGAACCGTTCACACCCTTCTCCTGAACGCACGCTGCTGCGAACGCAGTCTGCACGCTACTCGTTTCTATGATCATGCAGCTACAGCAAGGGGAGCATCTTTGTTGCTGCCATGTGTGCCTGCCTTAAAGGGGACATGAGAGCTGCTGGGTTTGTTTTACACTGGGATCCATGCCCTTCTCCCCGCTTCCCACATTTTAAAATATAAACAGCTGGAAGCTCTCCTCCAAATTATTCTTCCCTGCTTCTTTCCTTTTTTTTTGTTTAGGACAATGTTTATCTGGTCCTCCCCGATTTTGCCAGATTATTTTCTGCAGAGCTCGGGGACAGTTATTTTTTGATTAAGGGCTGGAGCACCACACAGTTAATGAAGACATCCTTTCCCCAAAAAGAGCTTGATAGTGGAGACAGCCAAAGCAAGTGACTACAGGAATCTTTCAAAGCTTCTCGCATTACAGGCACAGAGAAGAGATCATCCTCCCCTTTGTTGTTGATGTTTAAAACGTACAGAGCCCCACATATGTAATTCCCACGTACGTTGCTCGGTCTCTTGCATTGCAAGCAATGCTATGTCATGAGAACTCCAGCATGGCACATCCTTACCCATCAATTTTGGGAACCGGGGCAGGGCTGTGGTAAGCAGCAGACCAAAAGGCACATGGTTTTATTCCCCATAGGATCTCCGCACGCTCCCCTACCCCCACCCCACTCGGAGGAAGCAGGGGGGAAAAGAAGAGCATGTTAGACGCTTCAGTCTTTGGTCTTTTTCATATCTGCAAATACAAGTTTCTTATTAAAAGATAAAGAAAAAAACCCTTTCATCCTCTACGCCCCGACCTAATCTTTAAATACCTAGTGAAATATAAGTAATTGAGAGATGCTTTTAGCAGCTGCGGGCTCAGTCATCCCTTTCATGTACATAGACAGAAGCTGACTAGTACTAAGTGTTGCTTAACTTAAAACTGACAAAGTTTGATTGCTGTGCCTGGCAATGAATATTAAAAGCAGTGACAAGATTGACATTATCTAGTTGCACTGTAGCTTCTATTTTTTTTCATTTAAATGCTCCATTCCTCAGTTCTTACTGCAACGATCCGAGTCAGGAAAATACAGCTCAGGCTGACATCTTCCAGAAATGCCTGCTAAAGCCCAGCTTTCGGGGTGACAAACTTAAGACACTTGAAAGGGCTCAGCTTACAAAGCAACATGATTTCCCTAGAACAAACACGAATAAAAACGCTCCTCGTGCGTCATGTGCTGCACACACGTTTGAGGCTTCAAAGAGGCACTGTTTGATTTCTCTAGATGTAGGGCAATGGTGCTAAACCACCTTCTTCACCTTTCACAGCCAGCTCTGTTCTCTGAGAAGCGACTGCATAGTGGCAGTAAGGAACTGGAGCTCTCCCACACGCTCCAGGGACCACATTAACTACAGTTTCTGCTCCGAATGATGACAGATGTTTCCCTGAATGCATAGAATTCATTTTTTCTCCCTAAAGAAACATCGTAAAAGCTGCTAAGTGGCTCTAACTGAATGAGCGGTGGTTAAACAAAGGCATAAGGCGGAACAAGCAAGTTGCCAACATGCTCTCTCTCTTTAAATAGGAGAAAGCACCATCGCCTGCACAGACTTGCTCCAATGCCCAAATTACTCTCACCACAAAACGTATACCTTATTTCTAGCTCCAGCTCTTTCAATCACTGCTTACAGTTGCTTCTCGGTGGGCTCGGTTAAAGAGCACCTCCCTCAACTGAGAATGACGTCCTCGTGCAGAAAACAACAGGCTAAGGTCAAGTCATATCGTACAGGATTCTTTCTAACCCGAAAGCTGTACTTCGGCTCTCACGTTAATCAGAGCCGCCACGTGATCCGACAACAACTCTCGTTATATTTTGTAGCAGAGGTAGGAGCTGTTTCCAAGTAACAGAACTAAAACCTTCGGCTGCCCAAGGTCGCAGAGGATCTCTCTGCTGCGGCACACACTTAGGCACTTCTGCAGCTGCTGCCCTGAACTCCGCAGAGAGCATACAAAGCCTCTCGGGGGATCTCCTCGTACGTTAAACCTGGGACAGCTGGTTTCTCTGCAGCTGTAGAACAAATCTAAGCAGAGCTCTCACATGGGCTGACAGCCCCACGTATTCTGCAGCAAGGACACAGGCCGCAGCAACACCCCTTGCCTCTCCACAGCGGAGATGTTCTCCCCCAGTATCCCAGGCTTCGCCTCTCTGCTGCTCTTGCCCCACAGAGATGTATGAGCATCGCTGGCAGGCTGGTCCCATGCTGCCACCAAGCCTCAGCGCTGTTCTGGACTTACCCCTTCAGGCTGCCAATTTAATCTCTACAACTCCAGAGGCAAGGACCCACCTCTTGCTACCTCTTTTTTTGCCCCCATCCTTCAAAGAAAAGAGACATTTGCTATCAGTCAACCAAGAACAGTGTTTTCATCACCAGATGTTCTCCTTCAGCATCTTGTCATCATAGTTTGTGTTCTTAAATCTTTAAGTAACAAGATGCTTGCTGAAAGCTGATGGTCAAATGCTCACACAGCAAAATCTAGCTCGGCCTGGCCACTTTGCGAGTACGATATTGTTTTATTATACGTGAAAAAAACGTAAAAAACCCCAGCACTGGGCATAAACAAGCTGACTGTACATAATGGACATTGTTAGGTGTCTGAATAGGTCACTGACTCAAAGGAAAGTTCAGTTCCACAATGCAGGTCTTGAGCTCTGAATGCCAAGCAGAAAGCATCCCTGTGCACTCACGCCCCATGCATTCAGCGCAGCTGGATCTTTTTGTATTTCTCACTGTCCATTTCCTCCTGAATTTCCCTAGTTTCCTTCCATTCGTATTACAAGCCTTTGTTCTTTCTCTGCCCTCTTCCTCCTACTATTTTGAAGTGTACAGATGGAGTCTAAGGCTGGGGAAGCAAGCAGAGTCACAGCACGTTAGAAAAACAACTTTCGCAGCTTACATCTACTCATAGTAAAAATAGGATAAACCAGCTCTAGCATTGTATGGAAGTAGTGACCCCTGTTGCAAGAGATAGGATCCTGCCAAACTGCAGCTACAGCCACAAAGAATTTTGTCTCTATCAAATATCAAGGTGTTAAGATAGGGCCTTTTATGAAATTCATTTAATCCTAGTATTTACGAGTTGTTCAAACCTTGGTGGGGCTTTCTTCCAGGCTCCCATCGTCCATCGTGGTAGAATATTCTTCTTCCTATCAACAGCTCTCGAAGTACTGCAGCAGTCTGTACAGTAGAGTTATCCCAGCTTTGAACACAGCTTAATTGAGACATCCTGAGCAACCGATCTGAGCATCCCTACAGTTTTTCAGTATAGGAGGAAGGCATTCGCACACTGACAGCCTGAGTTTGGGCCTGGCGCTGACAAGTTTCTCCTTTGGACTCGGACAAGTCACAGATTACCTACTAATGAGATAAATTTTGTAAGAAGCACCCGCTGTGAAAAACAAACCCAGAAGCTGGGGTCACTGATGTCACGGCTCCAGGCGTGCGCACTGGCACAGGGGAAGCCCAGCGGGGAGAAGGACAAGCTGAGAGAAGCAGTCACCCCAAACCTGGAGGGTTAGAAAACAGCACTAAAGACTGAGCCAGGGAAATGCCGAAAACACCTACAGAAGGAGTTGTCTAGTTGTCGTTGGCCTTACTTTGCTCCAGATTTCACGACTGGAAGTCCCCCTCAATGGGGACCTCTCCATTGAGGTCCAAGACACCCTGTGGTCTCAGGGGTGCTGTGGGACCAGGGTAGGTCCTGCCCCAACAGAGCAGTGCTCAGCACTCCCGCTCACACCAGCACAGACAAGCTTTATATCGTGTAAGTTTTCTACAGCCTTTCTTTCCAAATATTCAAAGACAACCTGTGTGCATTACAACTAGCACCAGGACTTCTGCGGCACTTGAGACTACCAGAGCTGTCAGCATTTTCAGCGATAATAATCGCCTGTCAAAATGCAGATCAGACTGGAGAATAAGGGTTAAAAGGAAAAAACAGGAATAAGTACCTGGAGCTGTAGCCAAGGCAATCAAGAGACTGAATTCAGCTGCTTTGGTAAGTACCTTTTAATGCAACATGTTCCTCCTCCAGTGCAGGAGTCCTAGAGTGACTCCACAATAGTTTTGTGCCTGTGGCTTTAAATTTGCTAATAAATAGCCTATACACTCACGCACACGATGGATGTGGGGGAGGGAGAAAAGAGAAAGATGTCAGATTACAACAAGAACAGTATTTGTCACTTGCTTTAGATGGTGTGAGAGGCAGTTTCCAGGCTCTTGGACTCGGGAAGAATATTTTCTGTTCCATTCCTGATGTGCTTGGCTGCCTTCTGCCAAAACCTGTTTTAAATCCATTAATGAAACTAGGCCGAGTCTGCATAACTTTTTAATTCCCCGGTGGAAAAAGGGCACTTGAGTATATTTCCGGGAATGACAGACGCCCACCGTTCCCACCACTGTCATGCAAAGCACTGCTCTCTGGCCAGCTCCCTCCTCAAAACCCACTTTCTCCATGGAATATCACCCCAAATTGTGACTGATTGCTTTATGAAGAACACAGGAACTTGATGAAATTCACTTTTCTCTTTATAGCAGCACCTCGCTACACTGGCTAGTCCTGCACTGCTGCCGTGTTTGCATCCAGTTTCATACACATTAGCGAGATCACGCTCATGCACACAGATCAGGTCTTGACACCCAGCTGCTCACGTGTCCATCTGGTCACGAACAGACCTGCTCCATGTAGTAAGGATGGTGGGAATGATAAGGAAGGCTTTTTATTCCTGTATTGCGCTGTGCCTGCTCTAAAGGGACCCACCCAGCACCCCCTCCATTCCTCCTCTCCTCAAGAGAGGACGCACAGAAGAGCAGCGATGCATCCCTCCAGCTCCATGCAGTGTGGAAGAGGTGGGGGGATGCTCCTAGCAGGGACTAGGTTTGGCAGCTCCAGAACCAATCCTGCTTCCAGGAGCTGAAACGGTCCCCAGCAGAAAGCAGGTGGCTCTTTGCAGATCCGGGCGCAACCTGTAGATGTCCCTAGGGACGGAGAAACACCTGATCTATAGGACCACAGGTGGGCCTGCAAAGACATACCCATGTGCTGACATTCATGTTATAAGCAAGGCTCATTCACTTCCATAGAACAGCTCCCAGGACTTCAGTTTGCATGAGCTGAAATCCTTCAAGGACAGGGGCCACTGTTAGTAGTGACATGAGCTGTGCCTAGGACAGAGCCTTTCTCCAGAGATGTGGAGAAGAGATGGCAAATGCTTCTTGTAGAAAAATCACAATTATTCCAGCATATGAAAAGGAAACTCGCTTTCCCAGAGTGTTAAGGCACTAGTAGACTACATTATTTAAAAAACTAAGTTAAAGGACACAGCAACAGCTAATAAAATGGGCACCAGTTCCATTACAGCAGCAGTATTTTTTGGCAGAAGTATTTTAAGGCTAACCTCCTGTTCCATGAACAGCGGCAGCCTAAATGGGAAGGATCGCTGAGTCAGCTTTTGCTTTGGGCTTCACAATGTGCTCTATGTTTTCCACCAGGCTATAATCTACCAGAGAAAGCTGAAGTGGGGGCAAGAGGGTGAACATAAGAGCTTTGAAGAAATGTGGAAAGAAATATATGAAATTCAAGCCTCTGTTTAATTAAAAAGCTGAAGAAAATTATATCGCCATGTCATAGGCCCAAGTGAGCAATGACTGCAAAGACCCCGGGCACTAGCAGTTGCACGTATGACTGCAGTGATGCTCTGCTGGGACATGAAATATTTTTTTCTTGCAACTCTATGCAACAAAGGATGATGTTATCCTAATAGTCACCTTAACATACATGCACATAGAGCAGCTTTCAGAACAGGAGATACTGCAAGTCATCTGTTGTCCAAAGGCTGTGTCTAATCCAGGACCTTGTCTCTAGCACTGCCCAAGAGCATGCAGGGAAGGAAAGATTAAAGTTCAAGTGTAAAATGATCCTTCCTTGGTGCACCTTCCCTGCCTCAGGACAACAAGCTCATTTGGGAAAGATTAAGATCTTTAAGACTGAAGTTCCTCCACAATTTAAATCCCATCCACCTCTTCCCTGACACTGGCTACAGCACTCAGCTGTTACAGAGCTCTTTTAGCATGCGATGCTGGCAGTCAGGCTAGTTTCAGCTAAGTGCACCAAAATAGCTCAGCAAAAAGATCCAACAAGCATGGATGTGAGAGGAATAGTGGCAACAAAACAGTCAGTGGCCAGATCTTCTGGCTGATGC
Organism: Nipponia nippon; assembly: GCF_047370975.1. NCBI lineage: Eukaryota > Metazoa > Chordata > Aves > Pelecaniformes > Threskiornithidae > Nipponia > Nipponia nippon. The sequence goes on from NW_028262391.1 coordinate 32,887,098, forward strand.
TGCAGTGGAGCCTCAGCCTGAATGAAGCGTCATGCACAGGACCACTCTGCTAACAGTATCTTTCGCAAATAGCCAGGAAAAGCTTTTATGTTTAAATAAAGGACTTGGCAGAGAAAAATCACTTCCTCTCATTTACTCTCTCCACACTGAGTGGAACTTCAGTTGAATTAAGAGACTGGGTTGCCATCCCCCTCCCTGTCCCCCACAGCCTCTTAGTGTGCTTTGCTTTTTCACATGAAGATAGTTATCCTAAAGTTTTAGAAGCTTGCTTTTCCTTTACCAACTAAACATGCTAAGGTGCTCAAACTCTACAGGGCAGTGTATGCAACTGGCACATACACTAACTCATGACAACATGCTCCCGCGCCGCTACCTGATGCAGGCACAGGACAAAAGGCTGAGTCCTCTCCTGCACAGCTTTACCTTTCTCAGATGAGTCCCAGCTGTGCTGTGATGTTCTCTGCTACCCTCATCAACAGCTACCCCTGTATTTTGAACATTTCTTCCAGCAAGAGCCGGAACAGCCTGCAAAAATTAAATAACCATCGACTACTGGTTATGTTGTAGACTACACTTATTACAACCAGTTAACATTAAAGCTGGTGTTGAGATGCAGAAAATATCCTACAGTCAGCTCCTCATCTTCACAGCAGCAGGGGAGGAAGGGGGGCTGCAATGCCCAGACAAAACATCAGACCTCTGCTCGCTGCTACGCAGCCAGCCTGCGTGCCTCGACAGGCACTACCCAGCAAATCCCATTCGGAGAGAGCTTATTAGACCAGGCACAGCATGGCACAAAGCCAACTCGGATTTGGAAGCAGCACAGCTCAGCTTGCACAAAGTAATGCCTTTGCTAGTAAGCCCTCCAAGAATTAGCAGGTACACTCTGCATGGAGCCAGCTCAGCGGTCCGCGGGCCCCTGTTACAGTATATTCACAAGCCACTTGATGGGTCCCTTGCTGGGGAAGGGGCAACTGCACACGCAAGAAGCCGAGTGTGTTCTGACTGCTTATTAACTCTGCATGTGGCTCGAAGTCCTAAAAGGATCGGAGAAATGAGAACAATGCTGAAAGTTAGTTTAAAAAGTTTCTCAGCCCTTATCGTGCCTTCTGGATGACTGTTCAACTTGATTAGCTGATGAAGAACCACACAGCAGAACTACTTGGTACTCTCTGAACTGAGGCTCTAGAGATGATGACGACCTACCACATCCAACTCGCCATGCCTCCAGCATTTCCAAGGAACAGGGTCTTCACCTCTTCTTCCACAGCAATCAATCTGTAGGCGCCTGGGTTTCTGGGCAGCTGCTTTCTTTTCAGTTACATCACAAATCAAAGTAAATAAAAAAACTCTGTCAGGGGCCTTTTCCTAAGACTCAGTCTGAATCTTTCCTTTCCCATTTTCAGCCCTGCAAGTCCACAGCCTGTGGACCCAAGAGGACCTCGTCCATTATTTCTGCATCTGAAGCATGTTATCGCTTTGCAAAGCCCTTTCTTTTATTTTGCACAACACTGAATTCCCCACGGCATTCAGCACAATCTCCGAGCTAATGCTTCAAGGCTCCCAGATTGTCACAGCCACAGCCCTGTTATATCGGTATCAATATTTAAAACCAAAAGGCGCTCTTCCTCCAACACAATCTGTGCTTCCAGGTTTATCACAAACAGTAAAAAAATGCATGCGTGTCCTCTCGGCTCAAGGTGCACACACAAAACGAGATTCACTCATGCATCGGCCAGACAGCTGACATCCATCCTGACATTCATCTCCACGTATGAGGAGGAAAGATGAATCACTCACAGCTATACGGCTCTGGAGTTTTTGCCCTTGGTCAAGCTGGTAAGTGTCATAAATCAGCCACTGTGCATCCTCAAATACAGAGACAGGCACCTACAGAGAGCTGGAGAGCAAGAGGGGCAGCAGCAGACTCCTCTGAATTAAAGAGGCATAAACACAACTGTGTCCTAGTGACATCCAAATAAAACCCACAAAAGCAGAGCTCAAGCAATTTGCTGTATTCTGGGAAGTTCTGGCGTATTTGTAACTGTTTCAAACAATTTGTTCAACAATTAGCTGCCGCAGTTAATTAGCCTCAGAGAAAGGAGAGGATTCTTCATTTATTGAGGTCTTCAACTCAAGATTAGCTAAAATCCTTTACCAGAAAGGCGAAACGAAGGCCGCTGGTTTGGCACAGGGGTGGCTGGGGAGAAGTGTGCCATGCAGGAGTTTAGGCCAGATGAACTCATGAGCATTTCTGGCCTTCGGCTCTAGCAGTCAGGCAGAGGTTGTAGCTGGAAGTAGTTGACTAAGGAGCTATTTTGCAGGCCGGCTACATTAGGCATGTCCAATCCAGGCAGAGGTTTTTGATTTTTTGTTTTATTAAAAACTTATTTCTTTGTACAACCAGACTTTTCACTTAAAAGCAGCAGCTTTTAACCCAGCAGACATGAAGGCTACGTGGAAAGCAAGTACTACAAGAAAGACAATCCAGAAGCTTAGGATCAGCCTCAGATCTGGGAAACTTCATCAGCCAGGCTTCCTGGGTAACCCCAGGCAAGCTGGTGCCTTCACTTCTCCGCTTAACAGTCAGGATGAAGACTTAAGCACACCGCAGCGATGAGGACCAGGCAAAGGGCATCTCCAGGGGGGTACACAAACAGGACAGTTGATCCCAAACTTTTTCACCTATTCCAGTAAGAGTATCGGTACCTTCAGCATACATCACAAACCCACTATTATGGCTCAAATTCTCTAGAGAATGATGCTTGAGGCTAGAGTCTCTCCTGCAAAGCACAGCTCTGGGCAAAGAAAGGGCACTGAGGGTTTGCAGTTTTTCATTGCTCTACCAAAAAAAAACCAGTAGCAGCAAGAGGCCAGGGTGGGCTTGTAAAAGTGCCGTGTTCCCGATGCAGCTGTACATACTGCCCAAAGCTGCTTCAGGCTGAGAAGTTTGTGATGGTTTAGTCTGCTAGTGTGGACAAAACTGGACTGCACTCAAAGCCCTCCTTTCATTTCAGGCACGGATCTGACTCCAAATAATCTTTCAGAGTGACTTGGGACCTTGCACTTTTACTGGCTAAAAAGTATATGAGCTGATTAAGGTCTCCATCCCAGCATAAACAGGGTTTAGGATTCACCCTACTGAATCCCCAGGTACCAAGCTGTTGGGGCTTCCAATGGCACTAGGGGCTCAAACCTTCTTCCACAAGCCATCTGTCCTACAGAGCAGGGAGTGGCAATAAATCTGCATATTGTGAAGGGTTTTTTTCCTCCCATGTACTATACCTAGCTGTAAACCATGAAGCCAATTCACCAACAACAAATGCAGAGGCACCCTCAAAGCTTTCCCCACCACCCTGAGAATGGGATTGCTGGAAAGCCAACCCAGCTTGCCTTGCCAGGCTTCTGGTCCAGGGTTGTGCCCTGTAGTGAAGTTACACGCAGCACAAAGTGGGAGATGTTAACTGGCAATCAATGCTACAGTGCAACGCAGGAGGTGTGGAAGAGGGAGGAAAAGCACTGCAAATGGGAGAAGAGACAACTGCAGGGTTTGCTTTGGGAAACTTAGATGGAGAATGACTTGGGAGTTTCCAGGACCGTCCCAGGCTCCCGTGGTTTGTAAGTTTGATACAGAAAATGAAGACTTCATGATTCCAATGGCTGATATCCAGCCACTCCCCTTGCCAGCCTGTCATACATCAAGCAAAGCAGAAGCTCTGGCACAAAGATGAACATATATAGGGAATGTGCCAATTTCCACCTGGGTTTGAAGCCCCAGGACACTGAACTCAAGGTTTTCCACAACCTGTGGCAGAGCCTGCATGGGTTCATATTCTCAGTCCTGTCAACATGATCTCATTGCTTCCGAAAGGAAGAGCATGGCCAGAAATCCCATGGCCAAAGACGACACTCATTTATTTGTTTACAGGTGTCTGTGGTGCCAATGCTGTCCCTCCCAAGCTACCCCAGACCTGACACCGAGTCCCATACTCGTTAAAGACGACTTCAGCAGCTAAGGACAACGCAGCACGAGCACCTACTGACCTGGCACAACATGAGCATGGCAGGTCGTGGAGCAGGAAGGTATCAAAGCTGACCGAGGGATTCCTGTGCCACACAGAGACGGGAAAGCACTCCTTGTAACAGCAGTGCTACCTACTTCCCATCCAGCTCGCCAAGTGCTAAAGGAAGGAGGCAGAAGGCAATTTTTTTTCCAGGAGACATTTCTTTGTAACAAAGGAAGTTGAAGACAGTCACCTCTGTAGTGTCCCTCAACAGCTATGACCAACAACCTCTTACTAATATTCACCAACACTTTTACTCCCAAAGGCTTTGAAGAAAAGTTAGTATGAAAAACCCTACCCATTTGTCTGAGCATGGATATTCTACCCCTATAAAAACCCAATCCCACAATCACCAGGGGAAAGCTGCTAAGCATCTTGACTGTCCCGTAGGACTAGTAAAGCTGACGATATGCTACTCCTTCAAAGGTTTCTTAAGAGTCCTTGTTAAATGCAATGGCCATGAAACCATAAAGCAAGGAAGGAGACGGCTATCTTGCACAGTCTTCAGAGCCAGCCTAAAGCACATGACCTGTTCTGTACTGATCTGTTTGCAGAGGCCATGTCATTCTCTAGAAGTGGTTTTGTTACCAAAACAAATCCCGCACGCTCTTCTTTGCCTTGGGAAAGTAGAAAAAGAATCCCCCCCCAACGCAAACAGCCAAACAGTGCTGGCGAGGCTCGCAACTGCACGCGTGTGAGTGGGAAAGGAAACGGAGAGCCCTTCCAGCTTTCCAAAGGGTTATTGCAAACAGCAAGGAGGGAGAAGGGATTTTACACATTAGGAAAAATACCATGATGGTGCTTGTCCTTAAAGTGAACGCTGCACAGCAAAAGGCCCTGGGCTGCACTGTCTGTTTAGCACTTCTCTAATGCAAAATATGTGTTATGTGGTGAGATGGAGACCGTGGTAGCAGGGTGTATATTGCAGGAACCATTCCTGGCTGCAGCTCAGGTCAGTGTGCTGGGTGCTGTGCAAACCACTGCTGAACCACCTTCGCGTTTTTCTGGCCTTTGCTGTGCATCATCCAAAGCCTACGGCAAAGCCAAGGACGTCCCTGCATACCAGTCTCCAGAGAGTTAGAGATATCGTATATACCAGCTGCTTCCTCAGCCGTCCTGCAATGAGAAATCTGCAGGTCACAGATGAAGAGGCAGGCATGCTGCGTACCAGCCATCATGTAAGGAAACAGCACGACCGTGCTGGAAATTACTCCTTCAGTGCTCTCCCAAGAAAGTTTAATAATCTCATCTTTCACGTGCTTACGCCTCTGCTGTTTTTTTGCAGAGCTTCCTTGTGTGAGCCATACTGGCAGGGACGCAGCTCCTGACGAGTCAGGAAGGTTAGCCTGCCTCTAGCAGCGTGGAAGGGGGGTAGGGGGAGAAGAAGCCTTCGGCTGAATTCCCACCGGCTTTGCATTATGAAAGCCACGAGCTGCAACCAGCCAGCCTTTGCGAGTTTGCTTTAACCCCCTCCTTGCTGCCAAACAAGCATCTCAACTGACCTCCTAACAGCATACATACACCAGCGACGTGTAGCATATGCATACTCAATCACGAGGCAAAACAGGCAAGCACCTAAAGAACAGCCATTTGCTTTCTTTTGGCAAGTATTTTCCAAAAGGTGCAAGTTTCCTCTGCGCTTGCACTCATGGGTGCTGCAACTCAGTCTGCTGCTCTCAAGCCTGCAGCTTAAAGGAAAAAAAAATAATGCTACAATCCAACCCTGCACATGCCCAGGACTTGTTACTTCAAGAAATGCCATCATTGTTCTCAAGCCAGGCAATCGGGCGATGAACAGATGTCTGTATTGTCCACTGGCTGCTGGAGGCTTATAGCAACAGTGCTGAAGTATGAGTTCCTGAAAGAGTATGAAAAGCTATGGCACAAGGTCGGATCAAACTCATATATCCACAATTATTTGCTGATAATTAACAGTAGATGCTACGAGAACAGAGAAGAGAGGGCACAAAATGCATCTTCCCCTGGGTTTTCCAGAAAAACGAGCAGTCGTCAACAGAAACTTCAAATAAATCACTTCCCTCCACTCCCTGTCTCAGCCGGTACAAGAGCATCTCACACACGTCCTCGCACACCCGGAGGGACGTCTGCGCGGCTGCTGCCAACGCGACACCAGTTATCTGCCTCCGCAGAGGGTCCCTCGGTACAGCAACCGCCCCAAGGACTGCGCTCGCTCTGAAGAGCGCAACGGCAAGGGCCCTGGGGCAAAGCCGACTGGGCTGTAACCCAACGCATCAGGAAGGCTTTGAACCTCCTTAGATAGGGAAATAAAGTACTGCATGGCTTGGCAGACCGGATTAGAGCACCCTGGAGAGCTTGAGACAGTCTGGAGCTTGTTTAAGGTGCCCTTTCAGCTCAGCCCATGCACCAGTTCACTTGAGGCTCAGGGTTTTGGGCAGGAGTAAGTAAGGGGAGTGCAAGAACTGGGGGGCTCTGTCACCTCCACACCAGGACAGCAATAGCCAAAGAGAACCTCAGCCATGCTAACCATCCTCATGGCCAGAAACCGGCAGAGGAAATCCCCATGGCAGGGGCAGACACTTGCTCAGCCTCTCTTGGGGTTTTTCTGGAAATAAACAAAAGAGCAGTTGCGGAGACTGCTGCCAGCCAAAGAGGTTGGAGCTCTGAAGAGAGACCATGTGCCCTTCAAGAGCTCAGAGTGACACCAACATCTCCTTTAAGACAGGAGGGGAGAAAGCCAGCATTTTAGTCAGTAACTAACCCTAATTGCTTGACTTCACATCTTGGTATCAAGCCAGCCAGCCTGGGCATGCCCGTTTTCTAAGCCTAGTCCTGCATGAAGCTGACAACCTAGTGTGCAGATCAAAGTTTTGGCTAACGAATGTGCTGGAAAATATTGGTGTGCTGATTTTCCATGAATGAGGCCACCAGTATGTGATTTTCCATGAATGAAGCCACTAGTATGTGAAAAGCCTGGGGCAATAAGACTGCCTGAAAGCATGGAGCATCACTCTGCTTTGACTGCCACTCCAGCCTTATTTAGCTGGTTCATATTTTATGAAGAATGATTCAGCTGAACTTGTTCCTTGACGTGAGAAAAAGGGAGGAACACGAGTGTGGGAAAGCAAAAGGATGTAACACAACCATCTGGTATGGGGGAGACACTCAAGGGATATGGTGCAGCTCAGTTAATATGCAAGGAGGCACTATAAAAGCAAAATAAGACAGGAGTGGAAACAATATTCTTGGTAAACACCCCCCCAAGCCATGGCACAACTGGGAACAGGAGCTCTTAGCATCCACCTCCAATCCCAGGCTTTAACAATAAAGTAAGGCTGCCCCTCTCACTTGAACCAGACCAAGTCTAACATGGGAAGATACAGAGGTTTGCCTCTGCAACCTTGCAAGGGGTCTGGAATAAAAATACAGCTGGCTTTGTTCCCCATTAGCAGTTAATTTCCTCAATAATTTTCACAGAGGGAGAAAGAGAAATGCTCATGATCTAAGAGATGAAAGCAAATGAAAATAAGCCTCATAAAACCTGTACTGCCCTAAGGGAAAACTGCCCCACAACTTTCATTGGGGAATTATCAAAGGCCCCAGACTGGTGGGGGGTTGTTTGTATTTTATAAGACAGATGCTTTAGAGAGTATAAGTCCTCAAATAGTTGAGATTCCATTCTGCTGAACCTCCAACCAGACTAGAAAAAAGAAACAGCTGATCCCAGTTAGTCCGGCCTGGGGATCCAGCTTAGCCACATCAAGACAGAGGACTGAAGCAAGGCACAGAGCCATACAAGCACTGCTAAACTTCTTTCCAATAAGATGCCATTGCCGCAAGCAAAAGCAACCACACGCTTGCTAGCATGGCTGCAGGAAAGCACAGAATGAAGCTAAAAAATCTCATTCATTTCTATTGCAAAATAGAGGCTGGGGTAGAAGGCATTGACTCATTTAGCCTGAGAACAAGAAAGGATTGTTCCTGAGAGACTAGTTTAAAAGAAGGATGTTTAGCGCATGTTTTGCTTTGAGTCTGGGAGAGTGGGTACGAAACTTCCCACACTCGGAGCTCCGTTTCTTATCGGAAAAGGCTTAACATAAGCTCAAGAGCAAGAACTGTTTGGAGAAGGGGCAAAGACCCAAAATGGCAGAGCTCTCCCACCCACAGTTAAGCCTCAGAGGTGACTGCAGCCCTGGATAAGCCTGTCTGCAGGTAGTGGTCAGCTCCCTAGCAGAGGATCCGATGGCGGTGTGGCCATGGCTCACAGCTTGGACAGCCTGACTTACTGTGCTTCTCAGCGGGGCTGTGAAGCCCAAGTCAGTGCCCTTGCTGCTGCTGAATGTGCGCCAGCCAGAGATCGGCATCCTCACTGCTGCGGGCTCTGCAAGGGGTCTGATTTCATGTGACACTGGAAGCCTCGGTCCACACTGACTTCAAAAGAGGAGGCAGATGTTCAGAGGATAAGGTTGTTTGGCATGCTTTACAAGTGTGCAGCAATCAGCATCTTATTTACTATGGCTAATGGAAACCCTTCTCTTCAATACTGAACCAGCCATCATTTTTCCTAATGACAAACCTCCCCTTCCCCGCACATACAACCACCTTTCCACACTGATCCCCATGGGGTAATTAATTTCAGTCCACCTAGCAAGTAAAACCAAGATACTCCAAAAAAATCACCCAGCCTCATTACCATGTTGATTCAAGGAGTGGATACACGTAAACCAGCAGACAGACACTAACAATGAATAATTAAAACAAAAATAAAACCAACAAAGGATCTAAGACCTGAAGAGAAATTACTCACTTGGAACAGCTACCACCACATTTAATCTTTCACAACCAAAGCGTGTGAATAGGAAGTAAGTAAAACTAGCTCTAGGGCACATGAATATTGCCCCTGGCTGGTTCATCTTGCTGTGCACAGAAAAATATGTCATGTTCTACTCACACCCAGACATTTGGCTATGGTGCAAGGGGCTGGATCTCTCCATCTGGGAGAACAGCACTCTCTGGAGCACAGTAAGGGAAGTGCAGGAGAAAGCTGAGGAGCCCTGAAATCACTAGCAAGAACAGAGCTATTCAGTTGCTTAAGTGACTACTGAAAAAAACCCCACCTCCAGCTCCCCCAAAGGTCTTGATTACTTGCTTTATTTGCATCCTTGTTCAGCCCATACAAGCAAAATGCGCAAGAGTTTTAGGTTGCAGCTGATGCTGAGCTGAAATTGGACTGTAAAGTCCTGCTTTCTGAAGGAAAAAAGCCCGTGGGATTGCTGTGAAATGAAATTGCTCCCTGGAGGCATGTGAGTGCTGCCACACTTGCTCTAGACCATCTGAGGTTTACGGAAGCTGAGACCTTGTCCCCGTCTCACCAGTGTCCATTTAAGATCTCAAGTAACCAGTTTTGGTCATGACAGCAAAGAGATCCAATTAGCTCCAGCCAACTCATGCAGAAAGGCCATCTATTCACAAGAAAAAGCTTTGGATGCGAAGCGGCTCCTAGGAGTAACCAGCCTTGAGGGGAAGGTTAGCTTAGAAATCACAGTAACAGGTCAGGATGCTGCAAACAGCATCCAGGTTCTCCCACCATCCATATCCTCCCACAAAGACTGTCAATATTCCTCCTCCTGCACATTGAAGGTGGGAGAGAAGCCATGGACAGATATCTTCCTACTGAAGTCCCTCTACTCCAACATTAGCATGCAGCAGAGTAAATGACTTCAAAAGCAAAGGCCTGAAGCTTTTCACACCATATAATGGTCTGTCCATGTGAACGGCTCTGCTGTAGACTAGGGGAGGAGAGCATCCACTATGAACAGGCTAGAGTTTATCTTACTTTCTTTGTTCAGGGCAGGTATGTGTCTCTGGGTCAGAGCTTTCTTGCAGTGCCTCTTCCTGACGGGTCTTGCACCAAGGTCCAAACCCTCACAGACCAAACTCAGCCCGGGGGTCGGCAAGCACCGCACCTCCTGAACTCTGTGGGAGTGGTGCCTGTTTGCTTCAAAGGCAAATTTTACCATGTGTTTATACCAGCCTACAAGGCATGAAAAGGCCTAGGAGGTCATGCAACCACCACTGTAATTTCAGGCAGGATCAAACAGAAAAGCAACAGCTGGGCTGAGTGAGCAAGTCCACGTTTAATTACAAATGGTTTTGGTAATAAGCAAAGGCAAGAACAAAGCCAGTGAAAAACCTCCCTTTTTCTTCCTGGCTCCTGTTCAGGCCCTGTAGAAACAGCTGCCTAGAGGAGAATCTCAAATAAGATCCACCAACTACGTTTTTTTCATTTTCAGGACTGCTACAGCAGCGCTGTTCCCTATGCGACGCTGCTGTGCTTTGACAAGCGTCAAGGATCGATGGGCAGATCGCAGCCACTCACCCCAAAGAGCTCAGGTCTGTGCAGGTATTTCCCAGCCTGTAGCTCAACCCCCTCCGTGTGTCTCAAGTCACACGTGCACGAGTACACGCACACAGTCATTCTGCAGTAAGCTGCATGGAGGATTTCATTTGCTTTAACATCCTCTGAATATGAAATGGTGGTTGCAAAATAGGATTACTAGCGCAGAAGCTGATGGACCCAGCTCATGGGTCCCGCCTGGTCTGAGGAGGTGGCAGAAAGCAGCTCTTGGAGCTCCAGGGGTGGCTACGGAAACACTGCTGGAACAGAGTACCAACCCAAAAACCCTCCAACAAACCAAGACTCACTGCTAACAGACCACTGCCTAGCTGGGTGTCACGGGAGGACACGATGGGAATAATGGGAAGGCTGGGAAACCATCGTGTCCCTGGGAACCAAGGGCTTCTGACCTTTCTAGCAAAGCCTGCCGAGAGAACTGGGTGGGTTGTTTTGTACTCCTGGCTTTAATTACAGCCAAGTGTTTAAGTTATTCTCCTCCAACCACCCCCGTGTCCCTCGCAAGCACAAATCTAGCTTTTTATAGCACATCCGGTATGGACGTTAAACACATTCAGGAAATGCACTTTCAGCCCCAAACATCCCTTCCCCCGGACCAGTTAGGCTGCAAGAGTTTGTAGCGGGGAGATGTGGAACCGGATGTTTGGTTTTGTGACCGCTGCTTTCCTGGATTACTTCTGTCTGTTTAGAGAAGGGAAATCAAATAAATGCAGGGTAGGCTGGCTGCATCCAGAAATAATGCAAGCCGCTTGCAAGGTGAAAAAAGAAAAGCCAGATGGAGAGGCTGCCCTTAGCTGCTCAAATCCCCTGCACACAGGGCAAGGCTTTTTTTTTTTTTTTTTAAAATAGCTGACAAAGCTCCTGAGGGCTGAGAGCTCACGGCACAGTGGGTGTCCACAGGCACGTCTAAGATCCTGAATCACACATTTTTCAGTGCCTTCTAGTGATCCTGACCCAGACAGGGGCTCTCCTGTAATGCACAAGGGGGAAATACACCCTCTCCCCCAAAACTTGTATTTTAAGTAGCTAAAGGGCACCAGCAAAGAATCATCAGGCTACGCCAGGCTCCGTTGGTCCCCAGGCGCTCCTCTGGCATGTCACCGAGGCTTGTGGCTCTTCGCTCCAGAGGAGCGGGGCTTGGACAATAGCTTGGCTCCAAGTCTAAAACTTGACCTTTGTAATTTTCTTAACATGAAGAGACTCACCTCTGGCTTTAAGGAACATTGCAAACCTGTTAGTAATTTTCTCACCTGAAAATACCCTGGCTGACTTCCCAGCTGGAAGCACCCCCCTAAGCCCAAAGGCAAGCGTGTTCGCTGACAGTCTCAGGGATCAGTCTCAGACACTATCCCAAGGTACAAAACTCCCTGGAGCACTCAGACCAGAGGGCACACGCTGGCCAGGCTGCCCCAGACAGTCTGCTGCTAAACCCTCAAGAGCGCTGGGCTGTTCCACACATTGATCAAAGTACCACTGCCATAGCATCACTGCACAAAACCAGGATATTCTGCGCCAGATGATTGTGAAAGGGAAGGAACATGGGGCTGCACTGCATTAAGGCTTGCTGCTCTGAAGGAAGGCAAGACATACAAGCCGGGGATGGTTTTCCCCCTCCCTTCCCTGCAGCCAGGCCACCTCATATCTGGGCAAGCAACTGTCATTAGGACATCACAGATCAGCAAGCTGAACAACGACCTAATTAAGCTTCTTCCAAAATAATCACATTGGAAGAAAGTTAAAGGAGTCCTTGAGCTTGTTATTTCTTATATTTATTTTTATTCCATTTTTTCCATACTTGATGTGGATTCTTCACTTCAAGTATCTGCTTAAGTATATGCTTAGGGACATGGTTTAGTGGTGGACTTGGCAGTGCTAGGTTAATGGTTGGACTCGATGATCTTAAGGATCTTTTCCAACCTTAACAATTCTATGATTCTATCTGCAGTGTTAACTCAAACTGGGCTCTGGCTATTTCTCCTGAGTGATTAGAGCTCCAGCACAAGCAGCCATGCACCTTGGTAATGACCAGGCTGTGCAAGCCCGCTGGCCATCCACCTCCTCTCCTGGGCCAGTAAGACAGAGGAGGAAACATTAGATCCCAGCAGAGCAGGAAGGTGAGCAGCCCATAGTGCTTTCCCAGAGAGCTACCAAACCTGCCTGCACTCAGAGCAGCAGGGTGTTTGCTGAGGGAACTGGAAGGCAGGTTTGAAGACATGGGACCACCAGGAGTGTGCATGACAAGGAGCTGCCCTAGCTGGCACCTGAACCACCTCTGTGGCCAGCCAGGTTGAAGACAGAATGCCAATCCAACTCAAGGCAAGTTTTTTCAGCACAAAATCCCATACACAACACTTAGGTTACAACTAATGAGCTCTGCAGGGACAAGCCCTTGTGCGACGTGAACAACAGCAACAAGACTATGCTCATCTATGCATTCATTCATCTCAGGGAACAGCAGCTGTCAAGAGTCACATGCACACATACTATGCTTTCACTACCCTGATCTAACTACAAGCTATGCAACACTTAGCTGGAAAAATGAGTGACAATCCAGCTGCAGCAACTGAATAACAGCCTGTCTCCGGGAAAGGCAGCCTTAACTCACACTGGAGAATTGCTCTTCGGCAGATGGGAAGGACAATGTATTTATTTGATGGGTCTTGTTTCTATGTGACCAAATCATATGCAGCTTATGTATTTCAAATACAAATGCAAATGACTGACTTAAATAAAAATCATTGTTGGAACACAGAAGCATCTCCTCTATTCCTGAGAAGCAGGTGATCTCCCAAGCTCATCAAGAACCACAGAGCGGCACGTCAGATGCACAGGGGACCTGACCTCTTTGTCTCTTTGACAAGCATTATGATAATCTCAGAATTAGGTGCTAGAGCTGGAACAGAAAGTGACAAATCCACACTGAAATACTAGAGAACATCAAAGAGGCAGAATCATCTCTCGTTCAAATGCTCCCCCAAAGTTTATAAGAAGTCACAGCCCAGCCTCTCGTGGCTTTTTCTGGTCCAGAGAAGCACCTTTCAAAGGAACTGCAGCCAATCTCAGGCATGTTCCTCAGCTACCTGCAGTTTCATCAGGCTGCTCAAAACATTCAAAACAATATTTCCATACTAGGATGAATGATTTATGAGGATTGAGATATTCGAGCCCAAACCTACAAAGTGAGTCACTGAGACTCATGGGTTGCTTCCCCCACTTCCCTCCCCGCCAAATCATCAGACCTTCCAGGCCTAGTCTTGCTCCCACTGAAATCCTGCAGAAAACAAATACCCAGTAGCTTAAATACCACAGAGCCTATATTATCGGCTCAAGCGCCATCTTTCTCACTAAGGGTCCGTACCTGGCCAGAGAAACCACATACTCACCCAGAGACTGTCGGGAGGGAAGCTGGAGCTGCTGACTGCCATTTCTCTTGCTGCTTCAGAAAAGATTTAGCTTCTTTTGAGGTTGAGTCCACTTCTTTAGTCACTCTGTTGGAGGAAAAAAGATGAACCAGAGGGTAAGGAAGAGCCATACTCACAACAGCAAAACCAAATATCTGGCAAGGAAACACAGAAAACAGGTACAGGAGTCCCCATACCACCTGCACAGAGATCCCCTCCATCGGCTGCAAGCTAAAGAACACACATCTTGTTAAGATTTCATTCCAGTGACAAACCCTCTATATTCATGGCACAAAAAAGGAAAGAGAAGCTAATTAGAGCTGGGGGAAGAGGGGATTTTTTTTTTTTTTCCTTCAAATGAACAGGAATGCTTATTCATTCAAACAGGCCTGTCTCGCTAGCAGCTACTGAATGCTCTGCTCAGGGCACTGGGGGCAATTCCAGGCTCTTAATTGGGCTCTTGATTTCCTCATTTGTTGGTCAGTGAGGCGGCTCTTCTGCCACGGCTGTTCCGCCACCCACATCTCGCAGCCCACGGCACACGGGCTTGGCAACATCTGCAACCCAAACCAGAGCACGGAAACTGGCTTCAGGGATGGGGACCAGGAGAGAAAGCTCTGACAAGGCACAACATAGAATTTGCTCTCATTTTCTAGTTAATTTTTGTTTGAGGCCCTAAGGGTGCAAAATATTGAACTTCAAAAAATTATAAATCAATACAGCATCTACAGCAGGGAATGAATTACAAACATGAGAAAGAATCTCTAGAAAACCCCTCAATAATTAATTGTTAGAAAACCCCAGCTACTTTAGCCTCCTCATTTACAATGACCTGCCTCCAGCAACACACTTTTCACGCTCTTGGTAGCTCTTAATGAGGTTGGCCCGGTTTGCCAAGCTAACAATTTTGCTCCCTGGGGCCCTGCAGCTCTGTGGGCACAGAGGCAGCCTGGCCCACAGCTCGGCCAGCCCAGAAGGCATGGTCTTCCATCCCACCCTCCCGCAGCCTGGGCCTCTGGCTGCATCTGCTGCCAGCAAGGGTGGGCAGGCTCATCCCTGGTCCAGAGCATGTGCCAACGAGAGGCTGAAAGCCTCGTTGGTCAGAGGATCTGCCCTGGTTACAAGCCAGGATAATCGCTGCTTGCCTCCTACCCACCAACCTGACCCTGCAACTTCCACGTAGAAACCGGCTGACGGACATGGA
Organism: Nipponia nippon; assembly: GCF_047370975.1. Lineage (NCBI taxonomy): Eukaryota > Metazoa > Chordata > Aves > Pelecaniformes > Threskiornithidae > Nipponia > Nipponia nippon. The sequence goes on from NW_028262391.1 coordinate 32,902,161, forward strand.
GAAACCCAAGGACCTGCAAACCCAGCTGGGTTGCTGCTGGGGTGGCAGCAAGGAAAGCGCTGTGGAGTTACTTGTTAAGCCCGGAGGCATCAAGGCCCTGAAATCCCACTTGTACAGAACCAGTGCGCACACGTCCCTGTCCTGACAGTGAATCAGCATCTGAAGAAGTGGTTAGGGAAGGGAAACTGTTCTTCCTCCATCTCCCCAGACAGCAAATACAGTGGAAAAGGCATGTTCAGAAATAAGAATAAATTCTTGTGCTGAACACCTCCTGCTCGTCCTTGTTCTGCCAGTACAGGAGATTAACTCTGTTTCCCCCCCTGCATTGTCACATGCTTTTCAAACTGGTGGCAGTCATGCGGATAGGTAAAAATCCCATATTATGAATATTTAGAAGTGCTTGCTGATTAGATTGAAAAGGGGTGGGGTGGGAAAAGGGAAAAAGCAGTTCAGGAAGGAACAAAAGCCTTGCTACAGCATCATCACAATTTAGGACATCCCAAACACACCATCCAGTCACAGCCCTTGGCAACGGCGGTCATGTCATGCAGCAGTCGTATGCCAAAGGTTACTCTACGTCCATGAATTTCCTTCGACAGAATAAACTCAGTGTCTTCACGCAGCAATTGGCCAGAACTCTCCACAGAGCCCCCCCAGCCACAAGCACCAGGTTCAGATAAATACAATCACACAGCCTATTTATTTTTAAACACAGCATCCAAAGAGCCGGTTCCGTCCCCTGCCCAGCTGGGGAGCAGCACCGTTTCTCATGCACGCTACGGCACTAGCTCCCGGCATGGTCCCCCTCCTCCCGTCACCCCCTGCACTCTCGCACCAGCAGGGTCCACCCCCGGTGCGCAGGAAGCACGCGAGCCGCTGTGAGAAGCTTCAGGCAGACCCCAAGCACTCAAGAATTTCAGAGGCATAGCACAGTAACCACATACCCTGGGAAAAAAAAAAAAACAACAATCAACCAACCAACCTCTGCGGGGGCCTTGGCACAGCCACAGGACCTGCTCCTGGGTTAGATCCAACTGTTAAACCCTGCACGCTTCTGGGACTTGAAGAGTGTAGGACCAAGAGGAGGCAGGGGTTGGGGAAGGAAGCAGAGGTCACAGAAAGCACGCCTTGCCATTAACTCTGCTCGTTGCGCTAAGAGATGACAGCTCACTTCAACTCCCATGAACCTACAGGAATCCAGCAATTAAATACCTTACAGGATCTGGACATGCACAATGGGGAGCAGGTCTTCAAAGCCTGTGGCAGAGCTACGATCTCAACATAGGGCCCCGTGGTCTTAACCTCATGAGTACCTTCAGCCTTCTCCAACCCAGAGACAAAAACCGATTGATGTCCATCCCACCAGTCGAGGTAAAGGAAGGCATGAAGCTCAGATGCACATGAAAAATGGCTCCAGGGATTTGCCAACCTGCCATCTGACAAAATTAGCATGCCGTTGGTTGGACCGGCGCTACAAGTCACAGCTCTCGGAGCAGGAAGAGGGTCAATCCCAGAAAGGGCGAGAAAGGAGAAACCTCACCTGCTGAGGCCCCTCAACACAATGCACAGGGAGAGTCTGACACAGCCCTTCAATGACGGTCCATTCAGCAGCAAAAAAATTGCTTTGCTATCTATCCAGGGGCACGAGACAGGTTGCTACCAAGGGATTACTTAGGCTTTGATACTTGCTTCCTCCACCACCTCAGGGTACCAGCAGCAGTGGCTGGGCACAGGATATAACACTTTGTTCAGATTTTTTTTTGCCCCCTTTGGCCCGCCAGCAGCTGCTCTAGAGTATATTTTTGAAGTTGCCTGCTGTAGCAACAGAGCTGCAAAGCTGTGGGCAACCTGTTCCACCAGGACTGCACAGCTGGGGACAGAGGAATGTGTCAAACGTAATTAAAAGTGACCTTTCAAGGCGATTCCATCACAAGACCCAGTGATTGCCTCAAACTGAAACAAAAGCAGCTCTGAGGCAGGCTGCGGCTGGGCTGATGCCAGCAGCGACTCCTGCACCACCCCAACAAGAATGACAAAAGAAAGAATATTAAAGGGCTTTACAAGGTATTAATTCAGGTTATGCACGTTTCAACCTTTCCCAGATCCCAGGCCAGGAAGGAAAAAAATCCTCTGGTCTGTGTTATTATGAGAGACAATAACTCTCCATGTAGAAACCAAAACACTTCTTGTTCTTCATGGGGAGAAACGGGAGCCATTAATCCAGCTGGAAGAAATCACAGTCATTACTAAGGAAAATTACAAGACCTTTCACTTTTAAATACTTGATAAATAACTATTTGCCTGACTGTTTACTGGGATGCTATTCACACATTGTAATCCAGGAATAAACATGAAAATAAGTATATTGTCAGCAATAAAACAAGTAGCTAGTGTCTCGCCCACTTGCAGACCCTGTAATTCACATACAAAACCACTCACTCTCATCACTTCCCCGTAAAGATTTCATTATGCTGCTATGCTATTAAATTGCATAATAAGACTTCCAAAACACAGAACAGTTATTAATTTTTTGGACTGTTTTTTACAGTTGTGCAACTGTAAAACAGAAAGGGCTTCCGTATTTCAAAGTTATTAATGGAAAACATGCTAGAAACTAGATCACTAGATTGCCTCTAACACTTACAGGTGTCCTCCTTAGGACCCTTCATCTCTAAACCAAGCTCAAAGTGGTACCCAAGCATTTACGCATACCCATACCCACCCAGCCTGCTGTTTTGATGCCCAGCTGTGGGTACATTACTTCCAACTTCCACTGAAGAACTTGTCACCCTTCCCTTTACGCTTACTAACTGAACTGCCGCAACCTATGTGCATGGAAGAGGCCCCAGTTACATATGCTGGGCACCAAACCACATGAAGACAACCCACATGCTGTCATGGGCTGTCCCAGAAGTTGTTCCACAGAGCACTTATATACAGTACTGAACTGTAGCATCCTAATTTAAGAACAAGTGTTTGATCTGCTCCCAGCAGTCCCCTTAGCCACATAAGCAGCTAAAAGGAAGGAGGAATACAGGCTAAAATGAGCACCACATTCACACAGCTCCAGCTAATCTGCAAAAGGGGCTTAAAAAACAAATTTTCATGCTTCAGTTCAGTGGCAGAGCAAGTCTAATACACCAGCTTTTCTCCTGCATTCTAGTCTTTACACCAGGTGCAGAGTTACTAGGTGGGAAGAGGAGGGTCCCAATCCATCATGTCATCCCACTCCTGCTACCATGGCACAGCACAACAGCCACCTCCCAGGACTCACCCCAGTGTAGTGGCCAGGTGCCTCTACTGTAGCACAGCTGAATCCAGTCCTGTTTGCAAGAAACAGAACTAGCACAAGGGATGCCAAGGGTACACTGTGTCAGGGAAGTGCCCAGCTCAGCAGTGAGCAGCAAGGTGCCCTGCAAGCCCTTACAGAAGCACATCAGCAGAGCCACATCCTTGCAAGGAGGGGAAAAGGAGGCAGGGTCTCAGAGGCAGGATAGGGGAAGCTGGGAAAGACAAACAGCTGGATCAAGGCAGCTTGCGGGCATCTGTCCATAGTCTGCTGTGTAATAGCAACCTTATGCATCCCAAGTGCCAAAATCCCTCCAACTTACCCCCAGGTGGCTCAACACAACTGCATTCTCCTAATCAGAACACCTGATGCACATGAGGCTGAGAAAGCACACGTTGGTATTTAGACATAAGGAGACTTGGAGCTAAGAAAATAGTTAAGATCCCTAATCACAGCAGCACAAAGGTATCATCTGCCCTGACCTCCATGCTGAGAACGGGAGAGCAAGAGTGGAAGCTCTGGAAAACACCAGCTCTTTGCCACTTGTACTCAGGACACGCTGTCCTCACTTGGGAAACCTGCCCCAGTTTAGGCCTGACAATTATAAAACTTTCCACACAATCTTAATGTTGTTCGCTCTGGGGAATCACAGACCAAGGGGGTGGGAAATGAGGCTAATTATCCTTTTTCAATATTCCCCATCTGTGTCTAGCCTCATTAAGTAGTCCTCCAGCCTTCTGGAATGATCACTTGAGCAGCAAGCAATACTCATCTACAAGGGTTTGTAAAAAAACTAATCCCTTCTGAGCCAAGAGGAGTATTTTGTCTGAATATTTTTTGGTGGACTCCTGTGCTTGAGTTGCCATGTTCTAGGTGCCTTCCACAGATAGATGCACTGTACGAGAGGCAGGTGCTCCAGCCTGCAAGATCGTGAAGCTGCAGGAGCGCACATGTTCAGCACCTTCCAGGAGAGGATTAAGTCCTCGCACAACTGAACCTCCAGGCCATGTTTGCCTGCACACTGGGTATGTATTTATTTTATGCTGGATTACCTGGTGTGAAGCAAAAAGAGCTAAAATTAATAGGTCCCTACTACTCTTCTAATTTCAAAGTAAAACATTAGTTTTCTCCCTTTCAGAAAAAAACCCCAACATTCTCTAAACCTTCCTCTTCAAACCAGGTGGGAGAAGCTGTTCCCTGGGAAACTGAGCCTATTCCCTGAAGCAACACAGACAAGACCAGGCTGGAGTGACTGATAATTCTGTGGGCTGCCTATCTGCACAGAAGCTGCTGGCTGTTTTTTAAAAAGAAACAAATCTGACCAGAGCTATCCTGGAGTCAGGCAAGGGCCAAGCTGCCTGCCTGGTGCTGCTCCTCGCAGCAGGTGCGTGCTGCTATCCAAGCAGTCAGCCCAGGCTGCATCTCAAACCAATTCATCTGAAAACAAGCAGATATGAACGTATTTTAACATCACTAATGCATAAAAAGTGCTTTGACATCCACATCCTAACCTCATAAGCCTTGAAGGAAACAACTGATTTTCCATCATCTCCTGTATGACAAAGACCCTGTGACAGACAAAGAAAACATACGGACAGTGCTGCATGGATGCTGTCCAGGCTGTCAGGCCCCTTTTGGGCTTCTGCTTGCTGCTTCTGCAAGAGGCTCTCTAAATCCAAAGGGAAGTGGCACTCCAGCTACCAAGCTCCCACTGGGGCTTGTAATAGGTAGAGCACATGAAACACGGCTCTCTGGAGTAGCTGACCCACAGCCAGGGCACAAGGTTTCACCTCCCTGTTGACTGGAGCCTTACTTAAAACTGGGGTGGGTATCTCCAAGCATCGGGTCTCTGCTTGCTTCTTTGGATAACTGTTCCATTGGCCAGCCCAAAATCCCGACATGCAGTTTGCATTTCAGTCTTTGAGGCATCCCTTTGCTTTTATTTGTACATCCCCAAAGAATTAACTTTAAATTATTCAACACGCCTCTGATTTGAGCAATCCAGGTGAACAGATAGAGCTGCTGTACATGGGACTGTGACAGTCCTCTGACCCTGTTAACCACGACTTGCAAGTACACCGAAAGCAAGATAGATCCCCGCAACCCCACAACTCCTGCAAAGCAGTGCAGTGTTAGCATTACAGATCTCTTCTCTTGCTGAGGAAGGGAGTATCGTAGGTCTCAAGAGCCAGCAGTTCAAGATTCACTTACAGCTATGAACACTGGGCACAAAGGTTACACAGATCACAACAGGAGCCAACACACACCACAAAGCAGAAGCATCCCCATGGGGAAAAGGCCAGACTAAGTTTGACTCGGTTTGTAATGTGTTAATGAGATAGTAAGGCAGCGAGCAGCTTTGCCTTCCCTTCAGGCTAACACAGAAACCCTCCTGCTTCACAATCTCTTAGTTACCAAAAAAAAAAAAAAAAAAAATAAAATCCATCTCTCAAGCTGCACTTTCCGGCAGGGGAAACCCAGGCCCAAGGGCTGCAAAGCAGGCTCTGCCAGCATCTCGCCAGACATCAAAACATCAAAAGCCCCTTTCTGAGCCTGGAGCTGTCAGGAATGAGACAGCAGCTTGAAGGCAAGGGAAACATGGCAAGCAGCAAAATGCTGGGACTGGATCTGAGGCCCCTGCGATGAAGGCATGAACAGAGGGACAAAAGATCCTCTTGCTAATAGCAAAAGTGCCCCTGTGAGACCTGAATAGGTCACTAAGCACCTTCTGTTTCCAGATTGTTAAAAGTCAGGAAATTGTCTGAGAGCCAGGTACAGAAACAACGTCTCCTCCCTTACGTACTGGGGAAGGGTGGGATTTTTTCTTAAGTATTTCCACACTAACTACACACAACACGGGCAGAAAACACTTGGAAGAATCTGAAAATGGGAGAACGCAGTTGGTCATCCAGTTCCCAAAGCTGATGCAGCGTCCAGATACCACAGGTTTGAAAGCCCTAGAAATGCCCAAGTTAATCCGGAGGTCAAGCCATCATTTTGGAGATGCTTTGAGACTCCTCCCACCTTTGGAGATCCCAGCTGAGCCTTCTTTTTCATCACACTGATTACCAGCAAAAATGCACAAATGAAACTAGCACATGTCAATTAGTTCCTTAAAAGCATCAAGGCATATTAGAAGCATAAGATGACTTTCAGGTGGACATCTGCTCAGTCACTTTGGGATTTTCAAAAGCCTGGTAACATAAAGGAAGACAGGAGTTAGCATGGAAAAAAAAAACGCACTGGAAAAAGCTGGCACTACTGTGTAACGCTTTGCAAGTCGCAGCCCCTCTGTGCTTCAGTTTCCCCATCTAAGCAGAAGCCTCATCTGCACATCCACTAATGAAAATCCTGAATAGGAGCTGTTCGCTAGGCCATTCCCCTTCTCAAAGCACATTAAGCAGACCATAACGTGATTTACTTTAGAAGCAAGTGCTCTGGCTTAGAGTTCTGGCTAGGTTTGTCACACTGTTTATGAAGTTTTAATTTCTGCAGCTGCCTTTGAGAAAGGCAAATGCCTAGCGAGTGAACCAGCACACAACATAGCTCCTGCTCACACTTAACGACCTCACCTCTGGGCCACCGTCGTGCCAATCAGCGTTGTACAACGGTAGGATTCCCCAAGGAAATTCTGAAGCATCAGGGAATGGATGCACACAGAGGAAAGGTTATCAAAACATGCCCCCGAGACCCTTTCATTCTTAAGCATCTTTTGAAAGGTAACATATTTTCACTTACTGGCTTCCAAAAAAAAATAAAATCAATAGCTGTTTTTTAAATTGGAAAAAGCCAATATAAGCTGTGGATAACCGAGGCATGCTCTGACCTCTAAGAATAACAACAGCATAAGGACAGGAACAGGCTGCTGCCCTACACTCCATTATGCCAAGATCAGCATTTTGGTGCTTGTTTGTAGAAAAGCAACCTGTCACTTTTTAGACTGCCACCTCTAAACAGCGGTCACATTGATATTCCATGTAATTCTGGGTGGTTTGATTTGTCTTATGGTACCAAGGCATCATCCCCATGTTCCTACTGCTCAGATTAAATTTCTGGAAAAATCTTAAAAGCCAAGGTTTTTGCACTGCGCAAGCCTCATTGAGGAAGAGATATGTCACTGGAAAGTGGCTAGAATACATTTCTCTAGAATGCCTTAGCCAAGGAGGACTAAGGATAAAACCATATGAACATCTAGCATCACAGGTCACCAACACAAACAAAGTCCTCAGAGAGGCTGGACTTCGGAGTGGCTTTTCAAGAGGCTACTGAAATTAATTTGTCTTAGTTTTCCTAACACTTCCTTGCTACTGTAGTCAAAGCCATTGCAAAAAGCACACCAAAATACAATGAGTGGTTTCTTCTTCATTCAGCTCATTGCCTTCCATATCTAATCTGACAACACCCGTCTACCTCATCTGGTGGAAGCTATGCATCACTTGCTATCCACTGGGAAAAAAGGCAGGGCTTTCCAAATATAAGGCTTTGGGACACAGACTCTGGTAATGCTCACCTGCCTTCTCACTCACATGTATAAGCAATACAGCAAAGGCTTTTGCAAAAAAAAAAAAAAAAAAAAAACCACACCACATATGGAACGTGTCACACACATATCAGCCTTGATCTGACATGCACCACACTACCTACATCATCAGTAAGAGATGCACACCTGAACTACTGATCTTTCTTCTGATTTTAAAAGCAACTGTCCTTCACTCGGCATTGTGCAAAATGCCATGAGCACATGAACAAATGACCAAGATTCACACCCAGCAAGAAGTGTGAGCGTGCTGCCAACCCCTTGCTATTATTCATCTGCCGAGTTTCCTGAAAAGCATCATGCGGTAAGGAGAGAGTTAATGGTACTACATGTTCTCTCAGTGCTAATTAGCCTAACACATCTGACTGAGCCATGCTGAGACCACAGAGCAAGAACACAGATGGACAATTACACATTTTTAAAATTGCTCTCTGTGCCAGCTCTAGATCTTGAGACTTGTGGGAGTAAATTCCCTGCTCTTTTTTCCCCTTCCCCTTGAAATACATTAACTCTATCGGCCTCAGCGTTCTCCCCACTCCTGCTCAATGCTTGCCAGGAAGAAGCAGAAGCAGCAGCTATTGCTCAGACAGCTACCGTAACTGTCTTCACAGCAAAGCAATAAAATAGGTGGTAGTCTCTCAAACTCCTTGGCTTACACCCCCTTTGTTTCCTAACTTTGTCACATTTGGTTGGTCTCAGTTGTCATGTAAGGAGCAGAGAGGACATCACAGCCACTGAGAAGGAAATCAGAGGCTGGACAAGGACTTTGGAAAGCTCGGGCTTTTCTCAGATGTCTGATCTGCTTCTCCTGCAGCCACTTCCACCTGCCCTCTCCTGAAAAGGGTCGGGATCAAGGGGCTGAAGCTCTGGAAGAGGACTGCAGATCTGGTGTTAGAAACAGTGAGCAGTCTAGCACACAGGTGCCATTCCTCTATCCAACAAGCACACAGATGAGCCAAGATTAAAAAAAAGAAAAACAGTATTTCAGTAATGAGAGGCACCATCAAGAAATCCCCAAGAAGCAGCACTATACAACTGCAGAGAACTGAATTATAACCTCAGCTCTGCTGCGCACAGCTCAGCACTTCTCCTTGCCACAAGGGAATAAATCAGTCCTCAACCCACGCTGCACTGCTCTCCTGAGTAGCTCACCAAGATGAGGAGTCCAGCAGCCCAGCTAACACCACAGACTGGGCTCGGACCTCACCACCCCACTCAACCAGGCCTAAGTTAAAGGCTATGTTGACCTTGAGGACTCCGTGGGACACCAAAAAAACCACTTTGGACACGGCCTGTGGCCCTGTCCGCACAAATCCCACTGTCAATGGCATTCTTGTGCAAAGGAGATCCGCGCTATTGGCGGAGAAAGGGCTTTTATTAGTACAGCCAAGCCTCCTGACAAGAACCTGCCCTCAGACACCTCACTTCACCTTTGCTTCTCCTGCTCAAAAAGTCATGAATTTCACCACCAAAACTCACTGATCCAACTTAAGGTCCAACTTAAGAATGACCTCCTCTGAATAATCTTTTTTTCTTGAATCCTTAAGGTAGGCTGAAAACCCGTGAAGCAGCAACACGGAATGAGTAATGAGGTTTTTTTTCCAGGCACATCCTAGATGATAACCATTTACAAACATTAATAGATGAAAGTCAGGTTCTCTTTCACCCCACACTTCCACTGTGGCACATGAAATATCAACCTCGGCCAGTATAAACCCCAGTAATTACTACAATGATTTAAAGTTTATAACTATTTGGTTATTAATGAGATGATACTTTATGTACCTCTTTAAAGCTTTGTATTTTGCTTTTAAAATGCAACAGCTGCACCGTGAACCATCATCTTCCCTAATCTAGAATACAAGCTGCCTCTCAACTCTGCTCAGCACACACAGCCAGCACAACTTGTTTCCTCACAGCACGGTGGACACACAAATAAAAGCAGTCATATTGCGGTAGACCAGAGGCTATTCTAAGTCACAAATCCAGTCTCCTACAAGAGTCAATGGCAGGGACCCCTTATTCAGAGATGGAGTTCATGTCTCACATATAACAGCCCAGACAAATTTTCCTGACATGAGTTTGCCCAGCTCCTTCTACAAAACTATGTGAACTTTTAAGTATTCATTATATCCGGCAGCAAGTCGCATACTCAGCATGACGCTGCTTATTGTCCAGTACATTTGGCACTGGCCCTTCCTAGTTTGATCTGGTACATGCAACGCACGAGTGAAGCTTGGATCCCTGGGGATCCTGAGCCACGAGATCCAGGAGCCCCGGTGAATCAGTGGATGTCATCAACTCCAGCATGCCTCACTTTTCATATTCCCAAATGGGGAATAACAACATTTCTTTAAAAAGTGCTTTGAGATGCATGGACAGAAAGTTCTGTAAGAAAGCTAAGGATTTTCCCTCTTACATCTGTAAAGCCTTCAAGGACTTCGAACACATCAGAGAGCTTTCTGCTCCTTTCTATATACCTCTGGACTAAATGCCTTATTAAAATCCACCTAAAAGCAATCTGAAAAAGCAAACAATATCCATGGAATTGGGTCATCATCTGTCCCTTGGAGCAAGAAAAAAAGACCACCGTAAGTCAGATGATTTTCACGGCTGGGAATTTAAGCTGAGAGCTCTCCCAGTGAGAGCACTGCAAAGGCCTTGCTGCCCCACCAAACACGGGCATTCCAGCACTGAGTTTCAAAGCAACAGTAAGCTTTAATCAGGCAAACACTGAAGAACACTTTCAGAAGCAGCCTGAATTACTCAGGAAACAGGCACTTCAGAAGCAGATAAAGATTACCAAGCTCAACCTGAAAAGATGACCTTCAGTCAAACTCAGCAAAATCTCACCCATCTGCTCAGCCTTCAAATATGAAAGTAACCAAAGAGTTCACTGGCCAAACATTTACCTGTTAGGCAAGGTCCCACAGTAAACCCGCAGCTGCTTGGCTGTAAATGCTTCAGGTTCAGGGCTCTGTGGTCTGGCAATTTCTGACATAGCAGTAAGAATGATGCCTTCAGCACTTATCAGCTGCTCAGCAGGAGAAAGACACGCAGCGTGCAAGAAAGTACCAGCTGGATCTTTGCACTCGCTTATCCCAGCATCTAGGCAGCAGAAGAGAGCTCACACTGCAGACATGGAGAGGAGATCTCGAAACCTCTTTTGAAACATTTCAACATGGATCCAGGCCCAGCATGCGGCCTCAAGCTGCATACGGCCGCCTCAAGCTGCGCCAGGGGAAGTTTAGGTTGGATATTAGGAAATAGTTCTTCACCGAAAGGGTAGTCAGGCATTGGAACAGGCTGCCCAGGGAAGTGGTTGAGTCTCCATCCCTGGAGGTATTTAAAAGACAGGTAGATGTGGTGCTTAGGGACATGGTTTAGTGATGGACTTGGCAGTGCTAGGTTAACGGTTGGACTCAATGATTTTAAAGGTCTTTTCCAACCTTAATGATTCTATGCTGCCAGTGGCCATGCAGCCTGCATGACAATTCTGGCCCCAGATGTGGCAAGAAGCCAAGAATTACTCGCATCACAGGAACACCTGCCAGACATAGAATCATAGAACCGTCAAGGTTGGAAAAGACCCTTAAGATCGAGTCCAACCATTAACCTATCACTGCCAAGTCCATCTATACCATGTCCTCGAGCACCACATCTATCCATTCTTTAAATACCTCCAGGGATGGAGACTCAACCACTTCCCTGGGCAGCCTGTTCCAATGCTTGACCACCCTTTCAGTGAACAAGTTTTTCCTAATGTCTAACCTAACCTAAACATGTTAGAGTGCTGAAAGAAACAGGTTCAGAGCATGCAAGCACAGCGAAGACACTCAAGAAAAAGGCTCAAGGGTTAACGCAAATTCTAACCCACAAGTCCTCCAGGGGTCAGGAGCAATTGCCTCCACGAAGTTAGCTATTTGCCACCAAGCCTCCGAGAAGTTAGCTATTTGCTACCTACCAGTGGTGAGGACTGGGCAGGAAGGGACCACAGTGCAGAGGTCTGAGGCCATCGCCCAGCCTGCTGGGAGTCGTTCTGGAGCCCCAAAACTGGCACTCCTGGAGAAGACAGCCTTGTGGGAAAGTAAAGGGAACCGTGACAGGAATGCCTTGCCAGATTTCAGGAAAAGAGCAGGGCTCTCCTCAGTGACAGATGGAGAGTGGAGCCCTGCTACAGCCTTGCTTTGGCTTGGCTGCTTTGTTCACGCACACGGGGAAGTGGCCAAGGGTCACGGAAGCAGCACAAGCCACAGTTTTGCCAGCACAACACAACACTATCAGTACAGCACAGCAACTCTGCGATACCAGGAAAGCATCCCCACCAGAAGAATAACCTGAGTGCATAAAGCTCTGGATTTAAGCCACACGAACAAAGCACATATGCACAGGAATACGAAGCTTCTAGTTTTGAGTCCTTTACTTGGAATTTGTGATGTATGAGCAAAGCAGGGTGTCGAACACAGGCCTCCTATTCTTGAATTAGCACCCAAGCCGGACACCATTACTCCTCTCAACTTCATTTTGCCTCCCACAGGCCAAATGAAGGTACACAGAAGATGTTTGAAACTAGAACCTACTCCTGCTAGCATTCAATGACCCGACTTCGCTCTTCCCTCACACGCTGTTACGCTGACTGCGATTGACAACACGGGGCTGGGCCAGCTCCATGTACGTGAGCTGCATTCTGCTGCACTCCCAGATGGACACAAAGTTGACTTTCATGGAAGGAGCACAGAAGAACCATTTTTGATACACTGAGCACAGCAGCAGCTTAAAGAAAGCCAAGGGTCAAAGTAGTCTGGACTGCCAAAGAGAAAACAAGCCTCATCATACAGCAACTACATTTTGCAACAGATAAACCCTGGCACCAGGGATGCAATTCCCTATTAATGCAACCGCACGTCCTGCATCGTGAGGCAAGTTCATAAACCAGAAGCTTCAAAGGGGCTTCAATCTCCTCTGCCAGTGAGAAATGACTTGAACTTCCATTTTGATGCTGAACTGTCTTTGCAAATTGCTCCCACTGCCCACAGTTACAGCCCTTTGGGTGACAGTCACCTGCTGCTCCTAATCTATTTAACACCAGGGAGGAAGGAAGAGCAGACAGAACAGCCACAACTGGAAAACACAGAAATCAGTTAAAGATTGTTTCTAGTTCCAGGATTCAACAGCTTTGGTTTTACAAGGTAATACTAAATCATGTATTTTATAAAATTAAAAGCCACCAAATTTAATTCTTTATTTGGTAATCTGTAATACCCTGAACCTAAAGTTCAGCATTAGCAACTGATACAAGCACAGACTAATCAAAATGGACATTAAGTGCAACAATAACCTATAGGGGAGTTGCCAGCTTAAAGAGGAAGGTCTTTCACTATTCTATTACAGCCCTGTAGCTATAGCTGCAGATTTCTGTCAAGAGACTTCTGCTACTCCAACCATGCAAGAGAGATTATACTGTCTTGTTACAGGAGAAAATAAATTGTTCTGCAACATGAGATCAGGGCTAAATGATCTTCTGTTAAGAGTTTCAGTGAGCAGACTGTAGAAATTTGTGCCCTGAATCTATCAGTGCTTAAATACTGATCTACATTCTTCTCAAGCTTTCAAAAGAACAACACTCAGAAGTAGCCTCGAACCATTTAGAAAGGAAAGCAACAGAGACAGCTCTCTCATTTCAGTTCTTTCAGTCTAGAAATGCACACACACAACTACCGTGTGTTGGCCTTTGTAACCAACAATTCGCCAGCTGCTTCCCCAGGCAAGGAAGTCAGCATTTGGTATTCAGAGCATTTGCAGACCTTAGGGTCGTGCAAAGACAACCTCCGGCTTTCTAAAGAAAAAGCAGCCCTCTGGCCCTCACCTACCACCGTTACAGGAAAGTACCAGTAGCTGTAAGCGGTGATAACTCCTTATATCCTACCCACAGCTAACAGCGTGGTTAACATTTAGAGATCCAAGATGTAGCAAACAACACAAAAGCTTCAGCTTTGACTATCACATAAATCAAGGGGGCAAAAAACATTGAAGGATTTTGCTGTTATCAAAGAGCTAAAGAAAGCAGCATGTTATAACTCTGGCACGAGCAGAAAACAGTCCTCCAGACCTCGCTGCAAACTTTCTGTTGCTGGCTCTGTAACCTGTTGATACAACAGCTGCTGTAAATGAAAAACACTAGCCTTAGTGGTTTGCAGGATTACAGTCTCACTGTCATCCAGGCTCCAGCTTTTGCCTATTTCATTAAAAATTAGTAGAAACTTGTATTAATTCTTTTGCAGTTCCCCAAGGGAAACAATCAGTACTGAGCAGTACAAAGGACACTAGAAAAACAACTCGTGCAGAAAAATATGCCTTTATCTAACTTGGAAACTTTACTTGCTATAGCTATTAAAATAACTACAGATAAGATACTGATGTCAAAAGCACAAACTCAGCATCTTAGGAGCCCTGAACAAATTCTGTTCACATAAGACAAGCCACTTTTTGAAGGACAGAGAGTTTCCCCAACCCCTCCAACTAATATTACCAACAAAAGCAAGAGCAGCACTGGTAAAGCTAATCTGTAACCACCACGCAAAATCTAGAATGCCAGAATCAGACCAACACCTTTGTAATTCTATGCTTAAATCATAATTATCTGGGGCTTCTTTTCATAGAGACACGTAAACAAAAAGCTTCAAGGCAGACGTTTTTACTAGCTCCCTACTTTAACGAGTCTTAACTAACAAAAAAATCGCACACAAAAAAAATTCCTTTCCACAAGTGGAAGACTCATGTTCTGAAGTATGCCTACAAGGCAAGCTTCCCTGTAAATCAACCCCCTCCTTTAAGTGATACACTTCTATGCTCATGTTAGGACATGACACTCACAACACACAGGTGGACGCGTCCAGACTCCAAATAAGATTGCACGTCGATTTCATGCAACCCCAAAGCACCAGGAACGCAGTGCTGCCGTATGCCATCTGATGACACGTCAGAGCCCAACACGGCTTTTGTATGACAGCCCTAAGATCCTATAGCTTCATCCATTCTCATCTGGTAGGACATTGCATCTGAACCAGAAAAAAAACCAACAACAGGAAAATTGGGGACAAACAGGCTGGCGGCTGAGGACAGGAGTGTGCATCAAATGACAAAATTTCTGTCTGTAATTCTGCTACAGATTTTTATCTGTCCACAGGCAAACCTTAGTCTTTCCTTTGTGGAAAGGGTATGACAGATACTCTCTCTCAGAAAAGCTGCAGTGGTACAGTTCTTTGCTGTTTCATCAGTGAATGAAGGGTATTCCTACAGCCTGGATTGTGCAGGGAAATAGGGAAGTCACTACTATGACTCATGGTGCTCTCAGATTTTTCAAACAGCTCAGCAGCAGTGCTGACATGAAAAGCAAGAGCAGCGGAAGCCCCTGCTCTCTGCTTCCTCCTCCAGATTTAGGCAGTGTGGGTGTTATTGTTGGGAACTGCTGCCCTCTGCTGTCACACAAAATAGAGGTGAAATTCTAATCTGACAAAAGCAGGTATGAAAAAAAAAAAAACACACCATGGTAATGATCACAAGGTCACAGTGCATTCAGATTTCAAGTGGGTTCACCCAGGCCCCTCAGTTCTGGTCTTATGCATTTATAAAACACCTGCCCCTTTTTGCAGCGCATCCCGAGAGGCATCTTGCAAGCCAAACCCTGCCTAAAGAATGATTTTACCTAGCCCATCACCTGTGTTGCAGCAGTTTCAAAGGTAAAAGCACCCCGCTATCAGTCCATTCAGCAAAACACCTCTTACTGTCTGTAGATCTTTGTTGTAGTAGATTGTGCACATCACCAGGGAAAGGGCCAGCAAATATACAGCCCCCAGCACAGGGCTTGGACTAGACTGGAGGAATTAAATGCATTACTGTCATCCTTGAGGGGCCATAAACAGTTCTCTCTGTCTCAACCTTCACAGTGGCAGTGCCACCGGGAAGCTCTGCCAACCATTTTAACACTGTCCAGATGGGGAAGCCTAAGTGAATTTACAGGCATATTTTGAAGTCGAGCAAAGACTGAGGTCTGCATATAAGGACACTCCGCAGCCCTCAGGCAGAAAAACCTTGGCCTCATTTTCCTTGAGGTCTGATATCATGCCTCACCTGAGGATGATTAAAAAAAGCATAAAGGAAAAAGGAGAAGATACACTGTGCTTCACAGCACATCACCAGCCTGCCAGCAGAAGAGCAGCACCCAGTTTGCTCCGAGCCCGCAGTAGACACGTCACATCTGCCAGCTTACCTGACTTCCTCACCAGCGAAATCAAACACTTTGGTGATTGTCACTTTTCCTGAATCTTTTGGCTTCTCAGACTCTTTTGGTTTCTCCTGAAGCTTCTTCCCACTCTTCTCTTCTTCAGCCTGTGAAACATAGGCAGGAGAAAACAAAACAATGCATTTGTGGAGCCAAGCCAAATTATCACTCCAAGGGGCCGAGGACCCAACGCAGACCTCAGGTAGCACTGCGATTTGGGCTGGCTGGTCAAAGCAAGTCACCCACAGACAAGAAAAAGGAAACAAACACCCCTGCCACCAGAAGGAAATTCCCCACTTTTGTTCCAGGCTCCCATTGGAGCTCAAGGATCAAAACAGACCCAAAACGAGAAGTGAAATTGTAATTAAATGCAGGAAGGAGCGAGAATAAACTGCTGTGATTCAGAAAGCAAGCAAAAGCCTGAAGACTCTGTTCTCCCAAACTAAGCACCACCAGGCAGTAATGCTGCCAGGGTGGATTATACAGAAATAGGTTTATTTTCACTCAAGAATATAGAATAACAAAACCCATCAGCAGAAAAAGCAAGGCTGATCTTCATAAAGAACCCTGAAGATATTAAGCTATTTGTCAATAACATCTCTTTAATTTGAGAGGGAAATATCTTTATTAAGCTGTCAACAACGCCTCTTAATTTACTCAGTCACAACTACAGCTTTTAACAGCATACATAAAAAAAAACCCTCAGACCCTATAAATAATCAAAATAAAAATGAAAATTCTGGCTCTAAATCAACCACACAATGCAGAGATCTTCCAGCAGACATTTTAAGTCCAAATTAAGAAGTTCACAAAGGGAACAGAAGAACTGCATCTCTCCATAAATTATTCTAGACTATTGATGAACTTTCAAAGACTGCTCATGTTTTAGCAATCTAACCATAAAAGTAGAATCACTCAGAAGAGAACTTTTCCTCTCTCCTCCTCTCTAATTCTACCTGTAACCATCTCAGCTGTTCAGCCAGTAACAACTAAGTCGGAGAGAAGCAGGAGGGTTCAGATGAAAGGACTCTTCTAAAAGTTACAAACAAAGGTTACACAACTACACTTGTTCTGCAGCCTTCCAACAGTTGTAGAAAGAAGCTTCACACAGTGAGGAGAACTGTACTCGCCAGGCGTCGCTGATTCAAGAGTCCAGACTCTTGTTAAAAAATACTTTTTTGGCTGACCACTCAAAAAGAAAAAAAAAAAAAAAAAGACAATTCTAGCAACAGAGGGTCAGTTTTGGTACCTTCTTCCCTTCTACCACCTTCAGTGTGAAACGCTTTGCAAGGCAAATACATGCATTTGGTTGTATTAAGAACCAAATCCTTTTAAATAGCTGATTACACACAGAATTCTCTCTACAGAAAACCTCTGCAGACAGAGAGCAAGAGCATGTTAATGGAGCTTATAAAGGAAACTAGGGAAAGCTAGATTCATTCTTGTTACAAACGTCCATCCCGACATGCAGCATCTTCCAGATGCCCTCACTGTACAAGGACGAAGGGCAAGGTGCAGAGATGTCAGCACAGGTCTCTTCTGCTTCCCCACTCACACACACGGTCTCCCTTTCTTTTTTTTTTTTGAGCATCAGGAAAGGCACAAGCCTCAGGGGAGAGCTGTGCTTGTGGGCACAGCTCAGACCGAAACTCATTGTGCTGCTCCTGTATCACAAGGAGAATCCAGGACCAGGAAGAGAAGCCAAGAGGGCTCCGTGAGACCCTCCAAGATGCTGACAAGGAGCTCCGAAAGCAGCACCATCAGATCACAGACCTCCCCAGTTAGAAGGAAACCAGCAGCTTACAGTTTGCCCCATGGTGGGGCTCCAGACTTACAAAGCAGACGAGGCAGGGGTGAACCCAGCCTCTTCCCGACTCTGACAGACATTAGGTACCAGCTAGAACCAACGTCACATGCTCTAAAGCTTCAGGCCCTTCCCACACATCCTGGGTGAAGGCCCAGGCCACTATTACCTTCTTAGCTTGCGTCACTTGCGTGGCAGCCCCTGCTTTGGGTTTCTGTCCCACATCACTAAGGAAACTGGCCCAAAGAGCATCCTCTTTCCTTTTTTCTTCTTCTTCTCTGTTTCTTTCCACCTGCTCTACACTGTCCACTTCCTCTTCCTCCTCTTCATTCTGCTGAGCCTTTTCTTCCTCTTTCTCATCTGCCTCTAGCAAGAGGCCTCCTTTCTTCCTTTTCCTGGAAGCAGATGCCAAAAAAAAAAAAAAAAAATACTGAGGTACTGCAACACTATTCCAGAGCTGAACTGTAAGCATGGGTGAAGCAACACAATATTTCATATTCTCGTTAAGACATTCTACCTGGGAGATTTCCCCTAATCTTGGGGATGAAGCTACTTAATTAAAAGATGATGCTGTTCAGAAAACACAGTGAGACTGAAGCAGGCAGGCCCCTGAAGTAGACTGGCACGTGCGTGTGTGCATCTGTAAGTACACAATGGGCTCTGGGATGTTGTAGGAACCAGGAGAGGAGGAGAACTTGGCCAAGACAGGAACCAATTTTAAATAAACTGTATATATGCGGCACTGAAAAGCGTTCTGTACTTAAAAAGGCTTATCAAAAGGAAAATAAGTAGCTCCTGGGGAGGGCTTCCAGGCTCGGTGTCTGTCAAGCCTGAGGATCTCTGCCTCTGACGTTGTTTAACGAACGAAGAAAAGCGTTCCTCCGTCCCTCAGCGCTGCGCCCGGCGGAACGAGCACCGGCGCAGGCGGCTCCCAGCTGGGCAGAGCCAACGTCGGTTCGCCCCCCCGGGAACCCGCGTCTGTGCCCAACCGGGGGCGGCTCCGCCCGCGGCCCTACCTGCTGGCGGGGCGGCGGGGGCTCCTCCTGCCGCGGGGCGGCCGCGGGCTGTCCGCCGCCTCCTCCCGCACCAGCTCGCTCACGTCGTCCTCGCTGTACTCCGCACCTGCAAGCACAGCCGGTGAGCGCCGGTGAGCGCCGGGACCACCGCCACCCCCCCCACCCCCCCACGGCCCGCCACCGCTCACCCGAGGGCACGTAGTCCTCGTCCTCGGCGGAGGAGTACTCCTCCGAGCCCGACATGGTGCCGGCCCGCCCCGGCCAAACCCCGCCGCCGCCGCCGCCGCCGCCGCCGCCGCCGCCGCCGCCGCCTCACGCCCGCCGCTGCCGCCTCCTCCTCACGCGCGCCCGCCGCCGCCCAGAGCGTCGCTGCCCGTCCCGGGGCGCCCCCTATCGGGGTGGGAGGCGGCTGCACCTCCTAGGCGGCCCCAAGCACGGGGAGCAACGACGAGAGGCCAGCCAGCGGGCTAGAGCGCCTCCCCAGCCTCGGCCAATAGCACCGCCCCGCGCCCGAGGGGGCTTCCCTTGCGAGGGGGACTCCCGGCATTCTTTGCGGCCGACAGCCGTTCCCATGGCAGCGCGGGGGGTGGGGACGGGGCCCGGCTGGCCGGACCCTTCCTGGCGGGCGGCGGTTGGCGGAGGGGCTTGTTTGTCACCGAGCGGCGCTTCCCATTGGCTGGAGCGGGCGGAAGGGGGCGGGCGGAAGAGGAGCCGGCGGATGGCGGCGGCGGGGCCGGTGAGGGGATGGAGGGCGGCGAGCCGGGCGGCGGCGGGGGGCTCCTGCAGCAGATCCTCAGCCTCCGCCTGGTGCCCCGCGTGGGCAACGGCACCACCACCTACTCCAGCCCGCTCTCCACCTTCCCAGGTACCCTCCCCGCCGCGGGGCCTGCTCGGAGCGGGGCCCTCCCGCCGCCTCCGCCGGCCTCGCTGGGGGCCGGCGGGCCCCGAGCCTGCCTCACGGCCCTTCTCTCCACAGAGATGTGGTATGGCGTCTTCCTGTGGGCCCTCGTCTCCTCCCTCTCCTTCCACGTCCCGGCCGCTTTGCTAGCGCTCTTCACGCTCAGGCATCACAAGTACGGCAGGTTCATGTCCGTGAGCCTCCTCCTGATGGGCATCGTGGGACCCATTACCGCCGGCATCCTAACAAGTACGGTAGATGCTCGAAAATGTCGACCGAGTGCTTCTGTAGCGATCAGAGGTCACCTTCGGGAGTGCGCCGAACCGCGGCATTCCCTGGGGTAGAGAGGAGATGAATGTTTTGGCGATATTCCCCCCCTGCCCCATGTTTCAAAGTGTCGGACCATCCCACCTGTTGAGCCCTTTGTCAGGTACCAAACGGGGCCATCAGGTGCAGAGCCGGAGGGGCTTTCAGGTTTCTGAGCACTGGGAGAAAAAACATAGGTTTGGTGTCTGTGCCCAAAACTGGGTAATATTTGCAGCTTGTGGGCTGTGGTGTGGAGGATCTTGTGACGAGAGCATGTCCAAAACTGCCCCAACCTCCACGCCTTCTGGAGGTCTCAGCAGAGTTTCCCCACGAGTTTACCCATTGCCACCAGCATGCTTTGGTTACTGGCTGAGGTTTGTCACGGTGAACCCAGTCTGGCATTTCTGCCAGCCGGTGCGCAGGGGTTCAGGGCTCTTTCCTGCAGCCTCAGATCCTCTGAGCCCTCCCCCTTTGTCCCTGTGGTATAACAGTGTCTATCTCATGGTGGCTGTCACGCATTCATGTTTTGGCTTTTTCCCCTCTCCACAGGTGCTGCCATTGCTGGAGTTTACAGAGCTGCGGGGAAAAAAATGATTCCCTTTGAAGCCCTCATTTTAGGAGTGGGTCAGACATTCTGTGTGGTGGTGGTTTCGTTTCTACGCATCTTAGCCACTCTCTAGCTCTTCTTCAGACGCTAGAGATCACAAATCAAAGGAAGAGCAAAGGATCTGCCGCCTGTGCCGTCTCTGAAACAAATCATGAAGGAGCACAGCTCGAGGCGTGCCTCGGTGTGTGCTTCTCCACTGGTTAAAGGATACATGAAGGCCTGCTCCTGTCTCCAGTGTGGCTTGAAATTAGGATAAAAATTGTGAATTTTGTTACTTTTTAGTAGCATTAAGTGCCAAGTGAAACTTTATTCCTATGGAGGACAGGAAAAGGGCTTCTGGAGGACGAGGCCCACGTACCTTTTACCAGTGATGAATTGTAGCAACGGGACATAACTAAGATGTGACACGGGCTGTTCTGGGGTAGAAACAGTACTACGGAGTGAGGTGATGTCTTCAGAGCTCACTTAATGCTTTGACCTCTTGCTGCTTTGTTTGCAGTGAGCCTGAAGCTCTTTTAATGTGAATTTTTTAAATGAGAAACTTAATTTGTTTTCTTGCTGGCCCCAGCTTTCTAATACCAGGTCTTGGTCATAGTGAATTTGGGAGCAGCAAAAGGAAAAATCGTTTTAGATGGATGAAAGTGCAGATTTGTGGCCGAGAGCTGTGACTATGAATGCTGCGGCAGAGGAAATAACCAGTGTAAAAAGGATTGCTGGTTTTGTGAATTTTATTACGGTGAAGCCCTTCAGGCACTGTGTACCTTCTGCCCGAGAGGCGAAGCGCAGCTGACTGGGTGCTCCACCCTGCTGCCCATGCGAGAAATCCCAGGGCGCACGTGTGAGCATGCGCTGCTGCTTCTCAGGCTCTGAAGGAGACGCGTATTTTTAAACTTCTCCATTCTCCTTTTACTTGCTGAACACGTTTATATTGGTGTGGTGGAATCGGGTGTCTTCACTGATATGTAAACATCGCTGGCCGGCTTATGTAAAACTCAGCACACTGCTGCTTCGATGGCTGCGCTGGCGAAAGCTGCACAGCTGGCACCGGGTTCTCGTGACTTGGGGCTTCCCAGGTGTGGAGGCAGGGAGTGCGCTGTGTTTTTGGCATCCAGCCCGCAGCGTGCCGGTGGGTGAGATGCCTGCGAGGGTCCCGGGAAGAGCCTGGCTGATTCCCGTGTCCATCAGGGACGAGCCTTGTGAACACAGCCCCAGACCAACCCTTACCAGCAGGCAGTGTGGTCTCCTCTAATGAATTGTTTTAGTTTGTTTTAAGTGACTTTTAACTAACTCTTAGATCCGCCCTCTTGCGGGGTGGCATACCACATGGCCAGGGCTCTCAGGTTGCTAGCTGGGCGCTTTCTGGGGGCTTGGTTTTTTGAGGCCCTTGGGGAAGCTGAGGTTGAATCCCAAGGATGTGGCTGGGCAGCGTAGCCAGCCCCATGGCGTTGCTGTCATCCTGGTTTGTTCATTACCAGCTGACAGGCGCGTGGGCTGCCGAGGAAAGGCGCCATCTGTGTCCAGCCTCCCAGGACATACATCCCATCTGTGGTTTTGCTGCACTCCTTTGGTTTCCAAACCAGCTTGCCTTTTGTACCTGCAACATTTCGTAAGGCCAGCTATCTTCCATGAACCCTATGTCCTCTGTGCTGAAACAACCCTCAACGGGGCCACGTGTTTATCATGAAAAAAGAATTTCTCTCTATGTACTGACTTCTCCAGAGTGGTCTGTTGACAGCTGATGGATAGAGGTGTTTTTCAGGAGGTACTTGCTGAGATTACTCTAAATTTTAGCCCATGTTAATTCAGGGAATAAAGCTGTGGATTTTAGGAAAGACTTCAATGTGAATCCTTCTCCTTAGGTGGGTGAGGTCCAAGCGGTGTAATGTATACTAAACCCTGGAGTGCCCCCTGTGCTGTGCTGCTTGTAGAGAGCCGGTCTTCCTACTGCTGCATTCCCCGGGGGAAGGTCAGGCCTCTCCTTCCCTCTGCGCTTCTGCCCCCAGTGAAGGACCTGGGGGTGCTGGCCGACAGCCAGCTGAACATGAGCCAGCAGTGTGCCCAGGTGGCCAAGAAGGCCAACAGTATCCTGGCTTGCATCAGGAATAGTGTGGCCAGCAGGACCAGGGAAGTGATCGTCCCCCTGTACTCGGCACCTCAAATACTGTGTTCAGTTTTGGGCCCCTCGGTACAAGAAGGACATCGAGGTGCTGGAGCGTGTCCAGAGAAGGGCAACAAAGCTGGTGAAGGGTCTAGAGCACAAGTCCTATGAGGAGCAGCTGAGGGAGTTGGGGTGGTTTAGTCTGGAGAAGAGGAAGCTGAGGGGAGACCTTATTGCTCTCTACAGCTACATGAAAGGAGGTTGTAGCGAGGTGGGGGTTGGTCTCTTCTCCCTAGTAACAAGCGATACGACAAGAGGAAACGGCCTCAAGCTACGCCAGGGGAAGTTTAGGTTGGATATTAGGAAAAACTTCTTCACCAAAAGGGTTGTCAGGCACTGGAACAGGCTGCCCAGGGAAGTGGTTGAGTCCCCATCCCTGGAGGTATTTAAAGGACAGGTAGATGTGGTGCTCGAGGACATGGTTTAGTGGTGGACTTGGCAGTGCTAGGTTAACGGTTGGACTCGATCTTAAAGGTCTTTTACAACCTAAACAATTCTGTGATTCTATGAAAAAGCAGGAATAATGATCTCTCTGGATGTCTTCCCCCCTTCCCACTTCTTACTTTGAATGGCTGCATACACAGCGTGTGTCCGGAGTGCCTGGTTTCATTCACGTGAATTATCCTGTGTTTTCCTGGGTGGATTAAAAGTCCCTCATGGGACTTAGACTGGGCAGGTCTGGCCTTACCTTTCAGGTGATGCTAGAAACCAGTGTCCTGGGCACCCGCTGTGCTCCACTTTCCCCCTGCTCCGGTGCCTGGCATCCCTCAGTAGCAAGGACTAAGCTGATTGCAACTGGGAAAGCACTTTATCGGTGTGCCACGTGCCATGGCACGAGGATGGTTCCTCTGCAGTAATGGGGCTGAGGCATGCAGGGGACAAATCCGGGCTGTTAAGAGCTCAGAACAAATGAAAAAAAAAAAATCGCTTGGTGCTGGGCACACTGAAAACCTCCTGTTTTCCATCCATTGTGTCTGTTTTGAGGGGGGGGTCTGCTTCACTTGAAGAGTTGACAGCTCAGCCACTGTTTGGAAGTTGAGTGGTTGGAGCCGGTGGTGCCTCTCTGTGCCCAGGCACCATGAAATTTTCAGGGAATTCTTGCATAAAAGGTGAACAATCGGCTGCTGACTTGTCTTGACAGGTATTAGCGCTGGGGGAAGAGTTCTTTGTGTCACCTCGGTACTCACAGAGCATCCTCCGCTCCCCTGGCTGCCTTCCCGTCCTCCCTCTCCAGTAAAACCAGATCCAAACGGGAAGGAGGAGTAGTTTTGAGCTGATGCACCAGATTGGTCACTGCCGGTAGTTTCCTCCCCTCTCATCACATCGGTTTGGTCTTCCCTTTGTGTTCCTTATCCTGAGTGAGGCGAGCGGAGGAATTCCTTCTGTTTTCAGCAGGTGTCGGTAGATTTCGCTCAGTCAACCTTGCCAAAAGCTGCAAAGTGCTTGCAAAAATGTCAATGCTGAGGTGTCCCGGGCTGGGCAGTGCTGTGAACCCCTGGCCAGGGAGCCCAGCCAGGAGCGTTGGTCAAGGAAACACCTTGCAGAGAAGCTGCCAGCCCCGGAGAAACATCGCTGCTCGAGCTGAGACTCGTGGCCCTGCTTTCTGTGTGCGAACGTCCTCTGTGTTGGGCTGATTTAGATATCGCCCGACTTCCTATCTCGATAACGACTGTGGCTGTCATGAACAAATCTTTGTATGATAGAAAACTCTGTAAATTTTATTTTTCTACTGACACTTCTAATCCTGGTGGTGATTATCAGTAAATTCTATAAAGGTCAAGGTGAACGGTGTTGTGCGTTTCTCCTGCAGGGCGACAAGGGAGCCTGGGTTGTGCTTTTGGAAATGAGCCTTGCTCCTGCCTCACACGGGGCAGGTTCCTCCTGCCTGGGGCCATCTGCACCAGGAAGTGTCCTGGTTCTGGTGGTTAATTTTGTCTCCGTTAGGAGCTGGACACACGCCTGCAAGCCAGGCACCACAGCCTGAGGTGACGTCTTGCTGCTGCTCGGCTGCTGGGGGTGGGCTCAGCCCGTTTCGAGGCCGGGAGTCCCCGTCCCTGAGCAGACGTGCAGGGTCCCCGCAGCCCCTGGGCTTGGCGCTGACCCGCTCCCATCCCCCTGGGGTGGTTCTCACCCCGGGACGGTGGCTTTGCCAGGGCCATCAGCACCGCTCAGGCTCTCCTGGGGGAGTAGGCACAGGAGTCCCGCTGTCCCCTTGCTGCTCTCAGAACGGGGCACGGTTCAGCCTGGGACCCCATGCCTCACCTGCATGGCTCCGGTCAAACCCAGGGCTGGAGCAGTGCCTGCACTATGGGGCCTGTGGTATTTTATATATTTATACAACCTGCATAGACCGAGATCAGCAAAATGAGTTTCTAAGAGGGTGGCAGCTGTGCACAGCGGGCATTTTCCAAGAACTGGCGACCACACGCCTTCGCTGCTCCCCCAGAGCCCTGGGCGAGCACGCTCTGAGATTAAAACTGTCCTGAAAAATGCACATCCCGAGTTGGCAGGGATCCAGGAGGCTTTATTGGCAGTAAAAGGTCAGCACGTTCTCTTGGTTTCCTCGGGTGAGGATGACAGGGGGTCTCAGGTCCTGCGAGAGGGTCTCGAGCCAGGCCATGTAGAGGGAGCTGGGGCAGCGACCCTTCCTGCCGATGGGCAGCGTGCTGCGGCGGCAGCGAGGGGCCGGGTGAGGCACAGCCAGCGCAGCCCCCTCCGGCCGCCCTGCTGAGCCAAGCTCCGTCCTTAGCCCCTCTCTCAATCCTGTGCTAATTTGCAGGTTATTTCCCTAAAAAGGGGTAACGCCACATCCTCCCCCCCCACTAGGACCCAGGCCAGACCCCTTGGGGCCTTCCAAGAGCTTTTCCCCATGGTGCGGCACCGTCCCGCGGCAGTGTTGGGGTGTCTGTCCAGGATCTCCCCACGCAGGGCTGGGGGGAACATCCATTTCCATAGGGCAAGAAACGGGTGCGAGGGCGTTGCTGGCACCTACATGGCTATGAGCGCTGCGTCCCGTGAGTAATCCAGCAAAATCTCGTTCAGCCTCACTTGTCGGAGCGACTGCAGAGCAAAGAGGGTTGACAAATGCAAAATAATTGTTTCCAAAAAGACTGCAATTTGTCTCAAAAGCAGGAGACCCTTTGCAGGAGCCCATGGTGCTACCTTGGCTCTATTTTTATCAACCTCCTCATCAGAAATCTTCCAGGGACAGCCCTGCCTCATCTCATTCACCGTGGCCTCGTCTTTGAAGCCGTCATTCAGCCTGAAGGGAGCGATCAGGTCATCGAACCTCTTGATGCTGGAAGACAAGCGGATGGTGCCAGGAAAGGGGGTCCGGGTGAGTTTAGGGGTGCTGGGGGCAGGGGGAGAAGGGGAGGGGGACGGTTACTGCTCCGGCCGGGGTTTCTGGTTGATGTCGGGGAGGATGTGGACCTCCTGGAAGCCGAGACGGAACTTGCTCAGCAGAGAGACAATCCTACCAGAGGGAAAAGGACACATTTTCCAAAAATTAGCAGGGCGGCTTGGACAGGGACCTGACTCGGCAGAAACCCCTGCCGCTGTCCCCGGTTTGCACTTGGGTTTTCCCCACCCCACAATCACCCCACTGATTTTTGGAAGAGCAAAGCAAAGCAGCCAGGTCGGAGCCCACAGATCCCATTACAGCAAAGCCTGGGAGATTCAGTGGGGAAGCGGCTCCTGCCACCCACCCATAGGGGCAGCGGCGGTGGCCACGTGGCTAAGAGCGGCTGTGGAGTGCGAGCGGCCACCAGCACTTACGCCTTCCTCTCCTCATCCATCCTGTTGATCTGCCCGCCGACAAACACCCGGATTTTGCACTTTCCCCACCGCTTCTTGCGCCCCAGGAGGTAGGGGATGAGCAGCGTGAGACCTGTCCCCAAAACACCCGATGGGAGACGCGGCTGCGGTGACCCCACGTGCTCGACGGCACTTTCTTAACGCCAGATGCCAGGGATGGCCTGGCACCGTTCGGTGAGGACTGAGCCCTCCTGGGCACTGCGATGGAGGTGCTGGGTTCACATTAGCTGGACAGACGGACGGTGAAGAGCCGCAGCAGCCAAAGGTGAAGGTTACCTCCATCATCGAAGAGCCAGTAAATGTCGATGGTCTTCTTGCCCTGTTCACTCTGGAAGATGGTGCTCGCCTGCTGCTCACTGGCCAAGGTGGCAGAATCTGCTGCTGGGGCAAGAGGGTCCCGGCGTCGGCAAGGGGCACCGCTGGCTGCGGGGAAAAGCGACGCTTCCTCCTGGCCCCAGCCCCGCTCCCCTTTGCCGCTCAAAACCTGCGCCCCTGCCTGCAAACCCAGCTCCCCAAAAATAATCCTTAGAGCCAGGGATGCTCCCGGCAGCCCCAAGCCAAAACTGACCTGTGCCTGGGGCTGCTCTGCCGCCTGTGCCGTTCTCCTCGGCATGCTCCGCTGCCTCGAATGTGGGGTTAACTGGGGAGAGAGAAGAGCACGGGCAGCATGGCAGCACCCCAGTGTCCCCACCCCCTTTGGTCCCAGCCCAGGAGTGATGTCCCACCAGGACTGTGACCTTCGCCTGGGGACACATGGTGCTGGCTGGCACATCCTACAGTTCCGGCACATTGCCGAGCATCACCGGCTGCCCAAAACTGCTTACCATGAGCCTGCATCACTCGGGAAACGTTCAGCCCTTCCTTCATTCTCATCAAGCACACGCCATACTTGAAATCGAAGGCGTCACTGGAAGGAGGGAGGAGAAGGCAGTTAATGGTGGCCGGTTTCTGTCAGGCAGCACTGCCAGCCCGGCCAGACCCTGCACACGCAGCCACAGCACCCCCGCACCCAACCGCGGGGCCACTGCCGGGTGCCAGCGTCCCCAGGGGTGGAGAAGCCGGCGTGGCCGTACTGCAGGATGCCCACGTAGTCCTCCAGGCTCTGTGGGGATGCTGTCCGCCAGTTCCTCTTGTAGCCCAGCACCAGGATGTTGGGTCTCATCTTCCCAAGGCCAGCAGCCTATGGATAGATGTCCCCATGAGACCCCTCTGCAGGGACAGACGGACGCGGATGGTGTCAGCCCACAGGGGAGTGAGCAAAGGGGGGTGCCTGGAGGTCTGGGAGGGCAGTCAGAGCCCTCCACTCAGTGACGGAAGAGGAAGGACCCTGATGGTCGACGGCTGAGGGTGGCTGTACCTGGATGAGCATTTGGACGCCACTTCTCAGATCCTCAGCCACCACATCTGTGTAGAAAGCCTTGATCTTCCTCTTTGTAAGCCACTTGGTGTGGCCGTCCGCCGTCAGCCGGGACTCTGGCATCTTCTGCTTCCGTGGTCCCTGGGGGGAGCAGGGGCAGAGGCTCAGACCCAGGCGACCCCTTCCAGCTGGTGGTCTTGCCACCAAGGACCTCCAGCTCCTCTCTTCCCAAATCATTGGCAAGACCTGTATGTAACCCATGCCTGCATGGAAGGTTACAATCACAGCAAAAGAACCAGAGAATTTTGGGAGTCAACAGCCAACACACACGATGCCAGCAGTCCCATGGCTGCAGATGAGCTGGCATTTGCTGCACTACATGTCCCCAGTTGCTCTTGAGGTTTCAGGGCTGCAGGACCACCCCGTCCTCTGAGCAACCGCCTCGTCCTACCGCATCTTTTCTTTGACAATTAATTGGCAAGGGGAAGCCATTGGCCCACAGGGACATCCCGATGCTTCATCAGTATTGGTTAACAAGCTGGAGAGGCTCCCAGATGAAACATTGCATCATCCAGCAGCACATAAATGGGCACATTTCAATCCCCACCCCATAAGCCCGCCAGGACGCATCTGGATTTCCCAGCCCACCGCCCATGGGTGGCTGGAGACCCCAGGACTGGGAACCGACCGGCTTTTGCAGGTGACTCACGATCAGCACGTTGCCGCAGAGCATCAGGCTGAGGTTCTTGGTGAACGTCCCTACGAAGTCCACCAGGGCCGGGCGGAAATTGGGAGGGCCGGTCAGCACCAGGCACTGCGGTCTGCAGGCAGGGAGAGAGAAGGGGCGAAGGCTGGTAATTTGGAGGAACCGAGCCTCTCTGGAATGGAGCTGCGTCTCTTCTCCCACACCTGGCCAGCGGCAACTATAGGGAGCATCTTTAGGATGAGATGAAATCATGTGTCTGAGGGTCCAGCCTCACTCTTTGGTCTTTTTATATCAGATGAGACCAACACATCTGCCTGGTATGGGAAAGGCAAGGTTTGCCCTGCTTTCCACCTCTGCCGACATGGCAAGACATGGTATTTTGGAGACAGACACATTTTCCCAGGGCTCCCAGTTACTGAGGATGGTGGTGAGGACGTGGCAATGGGCATGAAGCCACCCTGGGTTTGCTGGCGGTGGCGGCTGGCTCCGCATCCCCATCCCTCCATGCTCAGCACCGTGCCAAGCCACCCTTGCCTGTAGTTCTTGATGTGCTCGTCCACTTCACTCAGCCCCACTGAGTAGTTGAGGGCCATGTTGTACGAGCTGGCTTGCATGGAGGAGCCCCAGTTGACATCTGCGTGGGGAAGACGGATTAGCAACAGGGCCGGATGCCTCGTGGCATCTCCGGTGCCGGGTTACCGCCACCCACCCGGCTTTTTGTAGAGGACGTATCCCAGGAGGAAGATGACGATGCCGAAGGCGATGAGGGCCGCCCACCAGGTCAGCAGGAACATGATCACCACTGAGACAGCAGCCCCGAAGAGCGCGGCCCACTTGCTGTAATACCGAAAGGAGGGTCGCCAGCCTGCACGCAAACACACACAGCGGCCGCTGCCAGGACGGGGAGCTGGTCGGGGAGCCACCCGCTGCACGGCACGGCACGGCACGGCACAGCCCACCTGGGGAGTTGGTGATGGAGGCGTGGAAGCAGCTGAAGTTGATGAGGGCGTAGGAGCAGAGGAAGAAGTTGGAGATGATGGGAGCGATGGCATTGAGCTCGGCTGCGAGGAGAAGGAGGAGGAGAGTGAGCTGTTGGCAGCGGGGACCGAGCCACCCAGCTGGCAGTGGGCACCAGGAGGGTGCCAGGGTGGCAAGCACCTACCAATGAGGATGAAGCCAACGGCAATGACGTAAGTGAGCATGTAGCCACGGATGGGCTCGCTGTTCCTCCCATAGCCCTTCCCGAAGAAGCCTATGAGAGGGTAGAGCTGGTCCCTGCAGAGACACTGCGAGGAAAGATGCGTTGGGGACGGCAGGCTTCACTGGGGACATGGGATGGCAGCACTGTGGTGGCTCTTGCACCCGTAAGACCAAGGGCTAAACTGGCCTTATGCCTTTGCCAACGGCAGCATCCTCCTCGCCCCAGGGCTGTTATGGCTGCAAAGCCCTGCAGCGCTGAGCGTGCACCCAGGAGCATCGCCCGCTGCTGGGCTCAGGGACGGGAGCTGGGGGACGCAGACACACCACCCCCTCACCTGGAAGACTTTAGGGGCTGAGACGAGGCAGGCCAGGGCCGAGGAGAGGGTAGCGCCGAAGATCCCTGCTGTGATGAGGGGGCCGAACCCGGACACCATGCTCATGCTCTGCCCAAAAACCAGGCGGTCAGGAACCCTGGCACCCCCAGTGCATCAACCTCTGCCCTGGCCCCAAGGGATTTCCAGCCCCTGGGCCCCATCCTGCTGCCCTCAGTGCTTTTCCATCAACATTATCCAGGCAGTGAAGTCCAGCTGCACCCAAAAGCCTGAGGAAGACGCGCTCCCTGGTGCATCCCCATTACATGGGTGCTTTAACAGCATGTGTGCCTCCCAGGATGCTGGGGGGATGCTGGACATGGGGCTGCCCCGGGAAACCCATCCCTTGCAGCACAAACCCAGCCAGGAGCAGGGACCGGCGCAGGCGATGGCCCCGAGCAGCACCTGGTAGTAGTTGCTGAGCCCGTATCGGCAGCTCTGCTGCTGGGCGCAGGCAGTGAAGTTCCAGCCGAAGCTGCAGGCCAGTCCCTCGCAGCCCACCGAGCCCACCGCCACGCTGTCGTTCAGGCTGCCCGAGGCATCCCGGACCACGCAGGCACCTGGGGGGGCACGCAGTGCCTGCTCACCTCATGCACGCGTGCCATCCCAGCAGCCCTCCGGCAGGGCTGGAGTGGGGCCGGCATCTCTCCGCGGTTTCATGCAACCCAGCCCCACGTCCCCGTTGCCGGCGACATCCCCCAAGTCTCCGCCATGGAGCTGCCATGGCATGCTATGAGCAATGCCATGAGCTGTGTTGCCCACCCAGCAGGACTTTGCCCACCATAGGGGCAGGAATGAGGTCTGGCACCTGCGGCACTCGCCCCGGGGTATCGGTGCTAGCGTCCACGGCTTGATCCTGGCTCCCACCACCTCCATCCTCCCAGGCCACCGGAGGATGTGCTGCTTACCAATCGTAGCAGAGAGCACCAGGTAAGACACGGTGGTCCAGAAGATGGCCATCAAGGTGCCCTTGGGGATGGCCACGGCAGGATCCTGCCCAAGGGAGTCACAGAGAGATGTAAGACAGCTTTCCAGCAGCACCGCTAAAATGGCATTTTAATCGTGGCTGCTATACGAGAGGAATTTTAATTCATTGCGACACAAAGCCGCAGAGCATCTCCTGGCTGAGCCTTCCCCAAAGTGTCCAGAAGAAATAAAATAGGGTCTAAAAGCTGGATCAAAACCAAAGCCCTGGGGAAAACAGGGCTTGAGCCCTGAGAAACACCAGTTCAGGCAGCAATGGCCAAAACCCACCTTCAGGTCACCTGAAATGTTGGCCCCAGCCAGGATGCCGGTTGCCGATGGGAAGAAAATGGAAAACAAGCCGAAGAAGGAGCCCTCAGGTCCACGCCAGTTGGGCACGAAGTTCTGGGCAAAGATGTCGGCTGGGGAGGAAGCAGAGGAGAAGCATTTGGGGCCTCCCAACCATCTGTCTCCTGGCTGAAGCATCTCAACTCTGGATGGAGGCACACCGCTGACAGCAGGTAACCCACGGGAGGAAGACACCATGCTTTTAATGACATCTCTCAGCGAGGAGCACTGTCCCGTAGAAAACTTCTCCCCCAACAGCAGCAAAGAGCCGGGCTCCAGTGATGCGCTTGGACCTGTTGAGCGTAACCTCAACCCGTGGCGGACCCACCTCGGTAGCTGAAGAAGCCCTTTGCTTGCTTCTCGGCGGTGGCTGGGATCACCGTCCCCACCAGGTAATTTATGAAGGAAACCAAGATGACCAGGAAAAACAGTATCTGTGCCTGCCAGACCAGAAAGAGCCAGCTGAGGGGTCGGGGTTTGGGTGCTGAGGGGATGAAAAACTCATTAGGAGAAACCCTTGCCTATTTTTGGGGTGCTATGGGCATCCTCTGCTCCTCGGATGCCCGGTGGGCAGTGGGGACAGCTCCTATCAGCCCAAGGAAATAAGGAGAGCGGATGAAGTGAGCATTACCTTGGCCTCCCACTCCATGCCGGCCAGGGAGATGCCCAGCAGCACCGTCACGGTGACGACCCCGATGATGCGGATGTCATTGGTGGGGTCCACGATGAGGGAGTTGTGCTCCTGGGGAGGGGAAACATCCGCGATGTGGAAGTGACCCTTCCCCGAACCGAACCGCTGGGATTGCCACGAGTTTTAGCAGCCGGTGGTTGATTATCGGCGGCTCAGTGTTAACACAAATGTTGATAATTAAGGCAGCCTGTGCAGGGAGGAGGTGGGGATGGAGGTGGTGGGGATGGAGGTGGTGGAGGGGACACAGAGACACTTTCTTACCTGCAGCAGGTCCCGGACAGTTTCGGCGAAGCCCACCGTGTGCATGGCCACGGCCACCGCATTCGCAAAGGCAAAAATCAGCCCGATGGAGCCGCCCAGCTCCGGCCCAAGGCTCCGCGAGATGAGGAAGTACGTGCCCCCTGAGGTGGCAGGAGCACCCCGCGGCGTTAGCTGCCTCCCCCTCCTCTCCCCCACATGTTTTTGGGGGGCCCCCCTGCAGCTCGCGGCCCGTGCCAGGAGTTCACGTCCACAGGGCAGCCCCAGGGCGGAGGAGACCCCCCCGAGGTGGCCGGAGGCTGTGCCGGCAGCAGGGACCACACGCTACCTGACTTCACTTTGCCATTGGTGGATATGGCAGAGATGGACAAGCCAGTGATGGTGGTCACTGTCACGGACATCAGGATGATGAGCCATGTCAGGGCTGCGGGGAGAGGGCACCGCTTTGTTCCTGCATCCCTCCCAGCCCCATGCAGCATCCCTGGCCCCACAGACCCCCCTGCATCACCCTACGCTTGATGCTGCTGGCATTTCCGCCCCTGCCCCAGGTGTTTCAGGCCACAGCGAGCCCGGTGCCGTCATCCCACCCGCAATGCACCACGGCACCCACCGATTCCCGCCTGGGCGGTGATCCAGGGCAGGCGCAGGTAGAGGATGACTCCCCAGATGTTCAGCATGCAGCGAATCTGGGGGGGCAGAGAGGGGGACCAGCCATCAGCGCACAGTCACCTGGGGACGGCCAGGGCCACACCAGCTCCCCTGCTCCTCCGAGCAAAAAACAATGTGCCACGGAGGGCAGGGGAATCGTTCAGAGTGCAGACACTTGTGAAAAAATACATACATTGGGAAAAACGTGACGATGAGGGGCAAATGCATTGTGCCCCTGCTTGGGAGGGGTGGGAGGGCAGAGCGATGCTCCCAGTGGGACAAGTCACACTCACCATCACGCCCTTCACCCATCCAAAGCGGACGGGATCCGGCACGGGGGCTCTGCCCGGCTCCCCCGTCACCTCCTCCAGCCCAGCCTCCGGCAGGCCATTGCTCCGCTGCGGGCTGGACACTGGCGCGTGGAGACGGCCCGGGTCGGGCTGTGGGGACAAGGGGAGGGCAGGTGATGGCGGGCAGGGCTGAAGGCAGCCACCGTCCCCGAGGGGTGCAGCTGCGAGGAGAGCTCTGGCTGAGCGCACAGCTGGAAACAGCTGCATTATCCCCCGGCGTCTCCCTGGGACCATCCTGGGGATGTGCACATCAGCATGGCACCAATAACTGGGAGACACCATGCCATGGACGCACTGCAGGGACCAGGCACCGGCAGCACGGCCAGGGGATGCCGGCAGCACCGCCGAGCCCCACCTTACCTTGAGGATGGAGTGCAGGTCCGCCAGCGAGGGCCTCCCCTTCCTGGCGTCGCCCACCCCCTTGCTGTTGGCATAGTGCTCGTAGGCAGGCACGACGTCCACCGTGTTGTAGCCGAAGGTCCTGGTGCAGAGGGTGCTGCTGGAGAGGTGGGTGGGGTGGGCGCTGTCGCAGCCGGCCCCCTCGGTGGCTGCGTAGGGACCCCAGCCGCACTCCTCTGTGCCCAGGAGGGTGCTGATGGTGAAGCGGCCGCTGCAGTGGGACAGGGTGGCGGGCAGCTCCGGGACGGGCAGCTCGGCCATTGCCCCTGCCCAGGTCCCCGCTGGCGGTGCCTGCTGGGCGAGGGATGGGGCGGAGATGGGCTCCCTGGCTTTATACCCGGCAAAACCAGAGCGAGGCAACTGGCACCCACCCGCCGCTGTTGCTAACAGGGGAAAAGAATTGGCTCGAACCACCCCGAGCTGGTCAGGGGTAAAAAAAATAGCTGGAAGGGATATCAAAACCGCTACAATTGGCATCGCTGACTCCCAGTGTTCGATGGGGATGGCGATAACAGATTTGAGATTAAGTCCCAAGGACAGATCGGCAGAGAAATGCAGCGTTGAGTTTGCCTCCGGCCCCGACCTAGGAACATTCAGTTCCCACCAGGATTTATTATGGAAAATGGCAGCAGACTCCCACACACGCTCGCCCTTCCCTGGGGTACTGCCCCAGACGCAGCAGATCCTGTAAATCATCTTGGGCGGCCTCCGAGTTGCCCCCTGTGGCGCTGAGCTGTGCTGGATGCAGGAAGGGAAACGGCTCCTTTTTCTCCCAGTGAAACCATGGAAAAGGGGGGAGTGCGACGTCAGGGATGGGAGGGATGCTCGGGGCTGGGAAGGGGGATGGAGAGGCCGGAGCAGTGGCAGCCATGGTCCCTCCGCAATTGCCCAGGGCTGGGGGCTGGCAGCTCTCCGGTGCCAGGCAGCAGAGATGCCCATGGTCCCACAGCCCCCTTCCCCTCCCGACCCCGGGGAGGGGGAACCACTGAGCACCCAGGGTTCAAAACTCTCCCAAATCCCATCCCTGATTCAATAAGCCACTTAAACCCTTCCCCACATCACACAAAACACGAGCTGAGGCCACGCTGCCGCTCAGCGTTCACAGTACGGCCACCGGCAGGTGAGGACAGGGGGAGGGACGGGTGTCTTTTATACCTCTGCAGCCCGGTGTCACATGTGCCCTTAAAAGCAGTTACAGATAAGATCGGTGAAGACAGCAAATAAGGCAGGCAATAAAATCTGAGGGCAGCACCAGAGCCCATTTGAATTTCAGCCCCATGTTCTTTGCAAGTTAATGGAAAATTCAGGCTGCCTGCCCTACTGCCTCTGGCTGTCTTTTGCATTCAGGCACAAATTTTAACCTGCTTTTTGAGGACTCGCTTCAGCCCCTTGTATTGTTCGTGTGCGAGCAGACGCCGTCCGCGACTGCATAAGCCCCGCAGGGGCCGGCACGCACTCGCTTACCCGGGAAGCCGAGGACAGGCAGCCCTGCCTGCAGCGCTCGCCTGCCTGCATCCGTGTGGCTCGGCCCTCCTAACGCCGGGCAGCACAGCGCAAAATGTGCCGGCACAGGCAGCGCCGCTGCCGCTCCCTGTACCCGGCCTCGCAAACATGGAGTAGGGTGAGGTGGGGACGAGGAAAAAGCCTCGCTCCAGCACCTCGTACACCACCTCCTGCAAGGTGGACACCAGCTTCCTCTCACAACAGATGCAGCAGCAGACTCATGCTCAGCAGAAATGGTTTTATTTTAGAACCTCATTATTTCATCAAAAAACGCTAACTTGCCCAAACCAGCACGGAGTTTCTTAAACAGGAGGGTCTGCTAAACACAGCGTGGTCAAAGATGCTCTGGGAGAGACGGGAGGACTCCAGGAGCCGGGCGAAGAGCGAAGCAAGTGGTATGATGCAACCCTGGTGTAGTGAAATAGCCGGATAGTAGGATGCGCTTGTCGTCGGCCTGATTCACAACACCAGCTGCAGCAACAATACCGGGGCCGTCCGGAGCTGGGAGCTGCGAGCAGGAGAGCAGGGCTCTGTGGCACGTCCCTCCAACTCCTCTGCTCACACAGTGAAGAGGCGCCATGCTGCTTCCGCAGGGCTCTCCCTCGCTTCCAGCCAATCCCCCGGTCCACCACGGCTATTAAATGCATCAAATGAACCTGAATCGAGTTAGGCAGAGAACGGTGCAATGCTTTACATAACGGCTTCTTATGCAGTTTGCCAAAGCGCTATATTCCGACCTTAATGAAGTTTTAATTGTCCTGTTTCCATCCCAGTGGAAGAGAGAACCTACCGCCCTGGGTGACACAGGCCACGTGCGTGACGCAGGGGCTCAGCGCTGCAAACCCACCGTGCGGAGCAGGACTCAGTTTCTCGGCACTGCAGGGAAGGAAGCCTGGGAAAAGGAAACAGACGGTTATTTAGGCCACTGCCAGCGACCTTACCTGATGGGGCCAAAGGGATCATCTCCCATCCTCTTCCAGACAGTATTTCCGTCCCTTCCAACTTCAGACCCAGACAGAAACAGGACAAAAATGCCGGTACAGGGACACGAACACTGGCAGTATTTGAGCTCTGTCCCACCCCAGAACAGAACTGGAGTTAACAATATCCCCTTCTTTCCTCCAGGCTGAAAGGAAAACAGCTTGCTTCTTTCAGAGGCTGGGGTTTATTAAGGTGGGGGAGACAAGTGTCAAGAGGGTAACAAGAATAAAACAAAACAAATCATTAAATTCATTCTTTCTGAACACAATTCCTGCAGCTCCTGCAAGGAACAAAGTCCAAGCACCGTCTTAGACAAATGAAGCAGTGGTAGGAGATTGGAGGAGCCACCTCATTTAGCATTTGTCTGGAAAACAAAACAAAATATCAGGATCGAGACGCAGAACCTGCAGTCAGTGGGGAAATCCAAGGACAGGCAGAGGAGCAGGAAGGTATCTCGCAGGCTGTAGGCAGTAACCTGACTGGAGGACCAGCTGAGCCAAGCGTACACCAGGGTAACAGTGCAGGCACCACTGTGAAAATACTTAGAAGAATTAACGTTGTTAGGGGGATAAACAACCCACAAACACCAAAAAAACCGAGTAAAGAAGACAGGACCCACTGACACCAGCTCCACGGCAGGGACCCTCCAGGCACGTTTCAGCAGGTTTTCTGCTTGTTGGCACCTGTTAAATTCTCACATGAGCTGGTTGTCTTCCATTAGCTCAGTTTAGTTTTTACCAG
This sequence comes from Nipponia nippon, assembly GCF_047370975.1. NCBI lineage: Eukaryota > Metazoa > Chordata > Aves > Pelecaniformes > Threskiornithidae > Nipponia > Nipponia nippon. The sequence goes on from NW_028262391.1 coordinate 32,939,389, forward strand.
TAGCCCATGGTTAACCCCTGGGCAGGGTTTTAACTTTTTTTTTCCCCCCTACTGGACAGGTAACATAAGGCAGAAGTTTACAATGAGTATTTCTAGATTCCCCCGTAACTCCCTCGTAAATCCAGACCACATCAACGCAGACCTCATTTGAAGGACGCGCAGAATATAACGCATTCCGAACTGCTATGCTGATACCACAGCACCTGTGGATGTTTCATGCCGATGAGCCATGCAAACTGTGGAAAACAGACCAGGACGCGCTGCATGTTGCAGCTGCACCCGTGCCGGGACAGAACATCACAGGCTCCCAAGGCAAACACCTTTTTACTCTTTCCTCAAATCTTCTCCAGCAACACAAGCATGAGCTGCATTTGACTCAAAGTAGTGAACCACCCCCTTAGGATGCATCTCATCTACCTGGAGGATCTTTATTGCTGAGGATTAGTCCCGGAGTAGGAAAAAGCAGATGGAATTATCCTAAATTTAATCTGTACTTTTTTCTCGTACAAAGGGGCAGAGCTCCACTGACTTTGAGAAGATTTGTCAGTTTATACTAAGAATAAATTCAGCTCAGCTGAACATCCACAGCTCTGCTGCAAACTGTGCCTGGCAAACCATAAACTCGCTCAGATGTCGCTGCACGTTATCATGATTTTCAATTCGACCTGCGTGAGGCTGTCCAAGCAGCCCGAAGCCCTTTGTGTAGGAGGAAAACGGAGGCAGCTCTTGCTATGCCCTTGACAGCACCATGCTGTAAAAGTGAGCACTGCTCCCAGTAGCAGTAAAGGGAGTGCTTAGTGACACCACCTTTGAGCAGGCTGCTCCAAACACAATTTAGTGTCACCCCAAAAAACCTTTCTAGCAGATGAAATATTTAGAAAGCCAAGTCTAAGCCTGCACATTAGTGCAGTCTGAGTGCGAAGGTACAAAGGGTTACGATCTTCACTCCAGCAGCAGCAGGTCTGCCGGTCAGGAATCCAAGGGGGCAGAACCAGGTTGTTCTCTCCAGCAGAGTAAGCGTGGGGTGGAGAGAAAACAGTGACATCTGGAAAACCACAGGGGTGCCTTATTCAGCAAAGCACCAGTTCGTGCGTCAGCATCTACCTCAATGCAGCAAAGCCCTTAAAGTCATGCAGGGGAGAGCCAGGTTTGCCAAAGCCAGGCCTAGGCGTGGAGCTGGAACCTGCCGCTCTTGGGAATGCGGGAAGATGGATGAGCTGCAACATTCACAACCTGCACAGGAGCAAGAAGAAATCAGAGGGCAATCAACAAGAAATAATTTAATTCCAACTATCCGTGGCACCTTCTGTTATACCCACAACCTCTCATATCTTGTCTGAAGCAGGGCTGGGCTTTACCTTTCCAGGGTTAGTCCCAGGGCTTTGATTCCCTGCGGTTTATGTCCTCTGCCCGTGCATCACAAGAGGGACCATCTTGGCTTTTCAAAGTATGAAATAATTCAGTTTCTGCTTAGCTTAGAAGGGACCAGAGGCTGGAGTCGCAAGCACTGAGCACAAAGGGAGCAAACTGCATACAGCCATCAGTTTTCTTTTACTAACACTCGTGAAGGCTGAGAAGCACTGGAAAGGATCTGCTACAGCCATCCTCAAAGGGCAGACAGAAAGAGGGCAACTCGCTGTTTTTAAAAGGTCCCTAGCTTCAATGTTTGACGTCAGAAACACGCCAGTGAGGCAGCACGATCGCTCAGCTGAGCGGGGGACGGGCAAAAGACAGGAGAACAAGGTCCTGCAAATGGCAGTGGTAAGAGCTGAGCCCCAAAGGACTTCTATCCCTGCGTGAAGGGTGGAGCAGGGAGAGGGAATTGCAGCGGGGAAGGTGGCCTTCACTCTTGCCGAACAGACTCCGGCAGACGCTGTCCCTCTCTTGCTCAGGCCAGTGGTTGCCTGAGGACAGGTACAGGCTCGCCAGCCTCTCTGTATGTGAGGTGGTTTGATGCTGGGAGTAACTCCGGGACAGGGGCTGAGTGCCAGCAGGAAAAGCACAGGAGAAGGGTTTATCCTGCAGGACCATATGTGGGGCAATCCTGGTCCAACCAGGACTGTCTGCAAGTGTCAGGAAAGATGCCTTCCTCTGCCACCTACTTTTTGGTAACCTGTCCTCTAGGGAATTGGATGAATTTTCAACTGAGACATACCAAGAAGCATTCATACAGGAATGCACCAGAAATGTTCATAACTAATAAAGCTTTCCACACTCACCTGTTGACATTTTGCTAGGCAATTCAATTCCCCCCCCTCAAATAACTCCTTGGTAACTCACCAAAGCCCCTTCTTTCTTTGCAGGGTGCTGTCCACGTCTCTTTCAGCCTTCAGCTGAAGCCATCTCGAACACGCTATAGGACCACTCAGCGCCATGCACAATCCCTAGCTATATGGGCTAGGAGCCCCAGCAGCCAGTTTGCTAATGCTGAGACATGGTTTTGGGTGGCTTGGAAAGCCATCCCTTTGCTTCCTGTCCAAAAGGTTGACAAAATTTATGCTACATTTCTGGTGGAAAAAGTAATTAGGAAATTGTCATCAAGTCAGTCAAATATCCTTCTCTGCCATTAAAACTCAGACATTGCAAAACGGGGATTAAATCTCTCCCATGATGGCTATTAACATGCAAAGGTTGAAATCAGCCCCTACGTTTTGTTGCCCGTTCTGTATCCAGAACCACACGTGTTCTCATGTCCCAGTAACACAAATGGCGTCAGGGCAAGACAGCGGCAGTGCAGAAAGGCGTGTGAGCAGGGAGCAATAAGAGTAACCACCAACGTTCCTCCCATTTCATTTCAAAGAGAGGCAGCTATATTAAAGAGAAAAGCTTATACTATATAACATGCTCCCTGGGCTTTCACATGGATTTAATCGTAGCTCAAAACATTTACAGCTAACCATTTTTCAATGCCCCTCTCTTCAATGGGACTCAGGTTTCCTGCCAAACCAACAGTAACATCCACCCATGCCCAACGCACCTGCACTTGGACTTCCCTCGTCAGCTTCCTTACTTCTCCTGGCGAACTTGATATGGGATCATTTTGAATGCAACTGGCTAAAAACTCATGTGTCGATCACAAAAATCTCTCCTACCAAAATATACCTGTTTCCAATCCCAGCTGCTCCTGCAAAAGCTTCAGCAGAGCTCCAGGATTTGCAGAGCCGCGTACATCTGAGACACCGATCCAACAGTTTAAACTTCATTAAGCATAAAGGAGTCTCTGCCACACACGGAGCTCATTTGCACCGCGTAAACACATACGCCACACAAGACAACGTTATGGACTGACAGCAGTGTGCCACGTGTGTGGTGTATCAGAAACAGATTTTCAACATTTAACATGCATTCAAAAACCAAAAAACCCTAACATTTCCAAGCTGTATGTTCAGCAAGCATTAAATCAAAGTTTTCTTCTCCTTCCTCTTCTGCTATAAAATTCCTTGTTCACCTCCCCACTGCAGATCTATGACTTCTTTCTCTGCATAGCCCATCAACGAATTAAGAATAATTTTCTAAATATAAACCAATTTAAAATAAAATGAATAAAAACATAAAAACACAAAAATCAGTGAAAATGAAAATGTCAAAAACAAATAGAAATCAAAGAAATTTATTTCCATCAACAAAAATACAGAATACAAAACGATACTGGTCCCACCCTCTGAACGTACTAAAGACAGGCACAGGTTGCTGCAACCCTAAGCAAGAGCTTCTCTGCTAATTCATAAGGACCTCCATTTGCACCAGTCTTGCGTTTGTGTCTCCCGATGTTCTGTAAGGGATCATTCCAGCAAATGTTATCAGTGCACGAGCTTGAGATCGAAGTTGCTAAAAAAACAGAAAAATAAAGTACAGTTACTTTAGTATCAAAAAACTCACAATGAAAGCTGAGTTAGACATGAGTTAAACACTTGCCTTTTCAAACAAGTTAATGTAATCTTTATTTCTCAGAGCTGCTCTCTAGATAATGTATCTCCGCATTTGGAAGGAAATCCAATTATTTCCTTTTCCAACCATTAAAAGCATGTCGAGTTACCCTTTTGGTTAAAAAAACCAAACCCATTTATTTAAAATTACCCAAGAAAAAGCATTTTTAACAATGTGGGGCGTTGCTGTACTGCAGCAATCTTGTAATTTCTGCATGAAGTGGGCTTTCCCAGGGCAACAGGATTCTTTCCCACCTTGCAAAATATAAAGTTGACCCTGCTGAAATGCAGCATTAATGTTCTCAAAGCAGAAGCACTAGAAACAAACCAGTGGTGCCACACGCACCTGGAGGTCTCCAGCATCACCTACAACATACCGACATCCTTAAAGGCTCTTCTTTCCGTAACACAATGAAAGCAGGCGTACCAAGTATATTCAG